>NC_044558.1:72059225-73386099 GCF_007565055.1 Rhinopithecus roxellana
AACATGGTGAAACCCCGTCTCTACTAAAAATGCAAAAAACTAGCCGGGCGACGTGGCGGGCGCCTGTAGTCCCAGCTACTTGGGAGGCTGAGGCAAGAGAATGGTGTGAACCCGGGAGGCGGAGCTTGCAGTGAGCTGAGATCTGGCCACTGCACTCCAGCCTGGGTGGCAGAGCGAGACTCCATCTCAAAAAAAAAAAAAAAAAAAAAAAAAAAAAAAAAAAATATGCCATCAAGATATATTTGTATATTCATAAATATTATTTAAAGTATTTTATAACTTACAGTATATATATTTTTAACATTCATGATTTTATTTGACTTACCCAGTAATCCTGGGATGCAGTCAGAGCTCAAGGTGTGGAAACAAAGCCAGACGATGACTTGACTGTCCTGGACTGTAGCTGGGGACTATAGGCATGCGCCACCACTCCTGGCTAACTTTTTGTAGAGACAGGGTTTTGCCATGTTGCCCAGGCTGGTCTCAGACTCCTGGGCTCAAGCTATCTGCCCGCCTTAGCCTCCCAAAGTGCTGGGATTATAGACGTGAGCTACTGAGCCTGGACAGAAATTTTCAACAGCTTTTTGTTTATTGAATTTCTGTTGTGTGCTACTTATAAATATTTTTCAACATTGAGCTAAGAACCAGAAATGGTAATTCTAATACGGTAGTATTTAAATAATTAGTTCCAGGATATGTGTATTGTTTTAATAGGTAGATACACAAACAATTTTTCTTAAGTACAACCCAATTTTAGTTTTTGAGTCCTTTTTCAAGTGGTTCTACTTACAGAATTGATACTTTATGTTTTATTCTTTTCTTGAGGTCTTCAAAGAAGGAGAACATTTATTTTTTGAAATTACCATATGGAACTTTTGGTCCCTTTTATATTTCTGTCGTATATAACGGGATCTTACTTATTTGATTTTTCCTATATCTTGAGATAGTTTGCTATATCATCCTAGGAATTATTTTATTTATTTTAATTTTACTTTAAGTTCTGGGATACAGATGCAGAATGTGCAGGCTTGTTACATAGATAGACATGTGTCATGGTGGTTTGCTGTACCTATCAACCCGTCATCTGGGTTTTAAACCCCTCATGCATTAGGTATTTGTCCTAATACTTTCCCTCCCCTTGCCCCCATCCCCCAGCAGGCCCCGGTGTGTGATGATCCCCTCCCTGTGTCCATGTGTTCTCATTGTTCAGCTCCCACTTGTGAAGAACATGCAGTGTTTGGTTTTCAGTTCCTAGGAACTATTTTATCTTTACTACTTAGTTATTTCCAACTGTATTTAAAAGATACCAGAATAATAAGAAAACAGAAAAATGGTGGAGTCATCTAGAAGGATAGTGCAATTTTGAAAAAAAGAAAAAAAACACTATTTTATCATCTTTCCAGAAAGTATAAAAGTGTAGAGACAGTATTTTTGTAGTCTTTGCCCTCCTTTTTCTTTTTTTAAACTTTCATTGAACACATTTGAGAATTGAGAATTTTTCATTTTCTGCTCCTAATGACAGGAAGTTTACAAGATGTTTCAGTTATTAGATGAATCAGGGGATGGTGTAAAGCCAGTGATAGTGGCATCCAAAACTGTAGTGATGTTGAAATTGACCATATAAGGGAAATCTCACACCATGAGTCGTCAGATGACAATATCCTTGATCATTTTTCTCAAACTCAATAATTGATAAGTGAACAAATATTTCTGAGCACAAAAAGTAAATGTGGTTTCTCATATAAGTAGTCATTCAACAGAAAGGATTTTATCATGCAATATTTTGCAGAAAGAACTTGGAGCATCTTATTTTGCTTTAGAGACGTGTGACAAAATTCTTTTTCTTCTATATTTGACACAAAAATTTACTTGAGATAGTTCTTTAGTGGACCGATGCTGAAGGTAGGTATGTGTACCTCATCTACAAATGAAAACGGTAATTTTGAAGCAGAGAGAATGTCTGTCTCTTCAAGAAATTGTGAGTTGTCAAGGATTTCAAAAGTAAAGCGTCCTATGATCCAAGTGCAAGAAGTGGTAGAAGTAAAGAAAAGCTAAAACCTATTAGAAATGTATTTGAGGCCAGGCGCAATGACTCATGCCTATAATCCAGCACTTTGGGAAGCGGAGGCAGGCAGATCACCTGAGGCTGGGAGTTCAAGACCAGCCTGGCCAACATGGTGAAACACCCTAAAAATACAAAAAATTAGCCAGGCATGGTGGCACACGCTTGTAATCCCAGCTACTCAGGAGGCTGAGGTAGGAGAATTGCTTGAAGCTAGGAGGCTGGAGGTTGCATTGAGCCAAGATCATGCCACCACACTCCAGCCTGGGTGACTATCTCATTCATAGATAGATAGATAGATAGATAGATAGATAGATAGATAGATAGAATTTAAAACCAAGAATAGTACTTACAACATGAATGTTTCTAGGATTAGGCCTGACAGTCGATGAGGAGTTAGTTACATTAGAAAAAAATAAATAAAACCTGGCCGGGCACGGTGGCTCACACCTGTAATCTCAGCACTTTGGGAGGCTGAGGTGGGCAGATCACAAGATCAGGAGATTGAGACCATCCTGGCTAACACAGTGAAACCCTGTCTCTACTAAAAATACAAAAAAAAAAAAAAAAATTAGCCGGGTGTGGTGGTGGGCACCTGTAGTCCCAGCTACTCGGGAGGCTGAGGCAGGAGAATGGCGTGAACCCAGGAGGCGGAGCTTGCAGTGAGCCGAGATCGTGCCACTGCACTCCAGCCTGACAGAGTGAGATGCCGTCTCAAAAAAACAAAAACAAACAAAAAAACACCTTTTGGCCATTCGAGGTCTAGATAACTTCAAAACCAAGTTATTATGGAATAAGAAATTGGGTTTACTCTCTTCTAGAGTCTTAATAAAATGCTTAATGAAGTTGTTTCATTGTTCTCTTATTAAAAGGGTCCATTGTGATGTTTGTTTCTCCTGGTATACTGACCATTTAAACATGGACAGAAGTTATTTCCTTTCTGTCTATAATAACTCCTCCTTCTGTTTTCTGTAACACAACACACAGTTTTTTTGTTTTTAATTTTTAGTGCATGAGGGCAGGGCCTGTGTTTGTCTTGTTCATGGTTAATCTCCAGCACATTACCTAGTGCCTGACACATGTAAATGTGCAATAAAATTTGTCGGACAAGTAGTTTCTTTCCTTTTTTTTGTTCCAGAAGACAGGGTCTCACTCTGTCACCCAGGCTGGAATGCGGTGGTGTGTGTAATCGTGGCTCACTGCAACCTCCACCTCCTGGGTTCAAGCGATTTTTCCACTTCAGCCTCCCACAGGCACGTACCACTATGCTTGGCCAATTTCTGTATTTTTTTGTAGAGGTGGAGTTTCACTGTGTTGCCCAGGCTGGCCTCGAACTCTTGGACTCAAATGATCTGCCTGCCTTGGGCTCCCAAAGTGCTGGGATTACAGGTGTGAGCCACCGCGCCTGGCCGTAAACAGGTGGTTTTTTAATAAAATCTTTCCTTGGTTAGATTTTTGGGCTTTTGTTAGCCAGAGTATCAGCAGATTCACAGTAGGTTTGGATTTAGTCCAGCCTTTTTTATTCAATGAGATTTACCATATTGCTTCAATTTGCCATATATTTTGGTTTTACTAAGCAGATTACTTCTTTCTGAAATTTGAGTTATGCTATCTCTTTTTAGTAAAGAATCAGTCTTTGTTTTTAATATTCTTTGTCTTTCTTTCCTTTCTTTCATCTTACCTGTCCAACATGACAAAGCTCAATTATGATGAAGTTGATCAAGCCTAAAATATTATTCCTATAATATTTAGCACATGGGATTTTTGTCAGTGGGGGTGGAAGGCAGACCATAGTTGAAAACTACATATATGAAGCCAACATGCGTTGACCTCCTTACACAGAAGGTCAGCTGGCCCCAAAAATATTTTGTCCTAATAAGTAATGAAATGCTCCCCCTTTTCTTACATTATAGTAAATGAATAGACTGCCAAATTTTATACAGTCTATTTGGGCTGTCTATGAAAGATACATAGGGATCCCCAAATTGGTGAATATCATAGCTGACAAATACAGTCTAATCATGGCATATGTTAATAAGCCAGTGGCTAGTCAGTAGTCATTTATTAACTGGGCAACCATTTTGTGCTCATCAACTCCTTATCATGGATCCTTTGGCGTTACTAAAAGTGTACTGTCAAAACCATGAATGATAAATCTGTGAACATAAAAAGGTATATTTTATAAATGATACTCGGTCCTTTATTTACTGAGTTAACTATTTCCTACCTCTACAATTTCCTCCTATCCTGATTTTTCTCATCAAATAGAAAAGGGATCATAAACTTTAAGATACCTGGAGATAGAAGGGCTTTCTTTTTAATAGGACATGGAGTTGAGTGACTTACGACATTGTAAAAAGATCATCATAAACTGTGTTCCGCCTACCTTCACTGAAAGCTCTTTAGCCCCTACAGAGCATCAGAGAACTTTATTTGAATAATTAAACTATATTTGAATAATTAAACTTTATTTGAATAATTAAACTACATTTATGTTTTATGCCTCTTTTCTCTCAAAATTCAACCAGATGACATAATCCTAGAATTGAGGTACAAAATCGTAATCTTTAAGTGAAAATCAACCTTCACATTAAAATAAGAATAAAAATGGAATAGTTGTGTAGTATACATTTAGGAAAGCCTAGGATAAAAAGAGAACGATGTACTCGAGAACAGAAAAAAAGAACCACTACAGAAAATTTGTTGATGGTTAGAAAATAACAACACTAGTTACAGAGATTACACGATCACTTATTAGACCACTAGTCTCACATTTTTACTTCTACTGTGGTGTAGTACCTTTCTATTTCAGACTAATGCCAGTAATTGTTGTAAAATTCAAGTCTGAATTTCTTCAGTGACTTCTCATCACTTAAGAATAAAATCTAGACTGCTTAGCTTTCAATCGTGGGATCCCTTCTTATCTATCCAGCTTGGTTTTTTTTCACTCTCTCTACCACTCTGCTCTCCATCTCAAACTTTATCCTATAGTAGTACCAGTATTCACCAGATATATTGCACTTCTTCATGCTTCTTTTTAAAGTGTGGTCCCTAGAGACCTCAGCACAACTTGGAAACTAGTTAGAAATACAGTTTCTTGGGCTCTACTTCAAGGCCTACTAAATCAAAAACCCTGGGGGTAGGCTAAGCAAGCTGAATAAGCCTTCTAGGTGATTCTGATGTACCTTAAATTTGAAAACCGCCACCTTAACCCTTTTCTTTTTTTAACCTCAGCCATTAACTACCATACTGTCAATATCACTTTTATTTGTGCAACTCTTAATCTACATCTCAAACTCGCTGTCAGTCCTATTTTTTAAGTTGTATATTGGATATCTGTCCTGGATATCCTTTCAGTACTTCAGACTATCTAGGCCGTGAGCAAAATTCATTATCCATCTCCTGAAACCTACTTTACATACTGTTGCCTATTTTCTCTCAGCCTGGCAGCTTTGATTCTTAGATTGTACAATATTTTCTCATTATTTTTTATGTTGTCTTGCTGCAGAGGAACAGGGGGAAAAAAAGATTTTTAAAAAACTGTACTAACCAAAAAAAGGTCAGGATTTTTCATGCAATAAAGTTACTATTGTTTGTAGAGCCATCTGTTAAAATGTATTTTTATCTTACTTCTTCCCTCCTTCCCTCTGCCTCTTTCTTTGCTGTATCCTTCTTTCTCTCTCAAGAACTTAGAGACTGTATTTTGAATCTTAACCTCAGTTGTGCAAGTTCTGTGGTAAAGCTGGACAGGTGAAAGCTTGTACCAACATCAGATGTTGAAGCCAGGCAACATTTCAGATATCCCTGAAGAGTTCTTACAGTAGGTTCTCAATAAATATTTTCTAAATGAGTAAGTTAGCAAGTTAGATGAGTCTCAAAGGACTGGGTAGATCTCCAGGGTCAAAAGAGCATAGTGAGATTGAAGCTGGAGATGTAAGAAACTTAAAGGATTTAAGCAATAAGGAGTGAGAAATTTTGATAATAAATGTTTATTAAATGAATAAATGAAAAGCTTTAAAAAACAGATAGCCATTGTCACAAATGGTTAAGTATTTCCTTCTCTGAAGGAGGAGGGATAAATTATTATTTCAGTGTAAACTTTGAAGTTTGATTTTTAGAATTCATGTTTATATGGGTACATCCCATTTAGTTTGATATACATTTAAAATAATTTATGATGTTGATTTATGTAACAGTATTTTAATGTTTGACCATATATCTTAGACTGTAAATTTTAACTGTTACAGTTTGTTCTGTTTTTGTTGAACAGGAAAAACAATGATATATACTTGAAAGTTATTGTTATTAATTTGTTTTCATAATGTGAGATATTCTCTCACAAAGCACTTAAGTTAAGTTATAATTTAAAATACCTTTCTTTTTAACATGCACACAGGAAACCTCGACCTGTCTCCCAGTTGGTTGCACAGCAGGTTACTCAGCAGTTTGTGCCTCCTACACAGTCAAAGAAAGAGAAAAAAGATAAAGTAGAAAAAGAAAAAAATGAAAAGGAAACAACTAGCAAAAAGAATAGCCATAAGAAAACCAGGTAAATTTGAAGAGTGTTTTATGACATTTTTGAAATAATAAAACCATTTAATTTTTTAAACATTGATACACTAATATACACAAAGTGGAAGTAAAATATTTGGTTTCCTTTATTTTAAGGTATCAGAAAAGGTTTTACTGAGTTTGAAAGATACATTGGAAATTAAACACAGAAGCCACAAATACAAGCTTAAATGTGGTGATGCTTTTTTCTTTTTACTAGATTGGAAGACATTGTGTCTGGGTGTTTTGTTTTGTTTTGTTTTTCCCTTAAGAAGAGCTGTTTGAACCAGGAGTGGTTTTCAAAATACTGAACAGATAATTGCATGGGTTTTAACCTATCAAAATGGTCATGCGTTCAGTCAGAACAATCATGATACCCTTATTGGTGTGTGTCAGTGGAGTAACAATCTTCCTTGCATGTCGCTCAACCTTAGTTTTTATCACCTTCCTCCATGGTACAACTATTTCACTGTTGTCTAAAACATCTATTTTAATAAAATTAATAAGCTGTCTGCAAAATTATGATACAGCTATAGAAGCATAAGTTCTACTTCTAGGCTGTCACAGGTTTTAGTTGCATTGAAGAATATTCATGAATGATTGGTTTGATTAATGTTAATGAGTTGAAACATTTTATGATATTTTTGTGGCTGGTTACACATAAATTGCTTTAAATATGTGTATTCATTTTGTTACTTTCACCTACTTTTAATATTTATTATATGCTCAGAAATTTGGTAGAGGGAAAAGCTAGTTTAAAATTTCATTTTTTTTATGTTTAGACCAAGATTGAAAAATGTGGATCGGAGTAGTGCTCAGCATTTGGAAGTTACCGTTGGAGATCTGACAGTCATTATTACAGACTTTAAGGAGAAAACAAAGTCACCACCTGCATCTAGTGCTGCTTCTGCAGATCAGCACAGTCAAAGCGGCTCTAGCTCTGATAACACAGAGAGAGGAATGTCCAGGTCATCTTCACCCAGAGGAGAAGCCTCATCATTGAATGGAGAATCTCATTAAAGTTTATTTTCTCCAGTTTCTTAGTCACTTCTGTCCTACCATGCAAATACACAGATGATGCCAAGAGGTACCACATTTTCATGACAAATACATTCATGCACAATCCATAATTTGAGTTTTACATAAAATAGAAATTTGTTAGAATTTGTTAGATTTTATTGCAACTATGCCTACCAAACATTTCCAGACTTAACATTTTGGTCTCTGCAGTTAAGTGCCATGAAAATGTGGTTGAATTATTCATTATGCAGTGTTATTGGTAAGTGTATTTTCACTTTTAGTTTAGTGAATTCTAACACATAATTCTTGAATTCTCTACTATTGGCATGTAACGAATTTAAATTTTTTATAACATAGTGCAAGCTGCCTAAATATGTATTATTTGAAAATTGTGAAACAGATAGTTATATGTATACAAGTCAAAGATCAACTTAACTATTGCTGCAACAGGTTTTTCTTGATGGTTATCCTCTTAAATACACCTGCTGGTACTTGGTGTGGTTAAATAGGAAAATTGTTATTAAATAAAGAATTTGTATGAACCTTTGCCAATGTTTTGGACACGTTTTACTAATTATTGTTCCTGAATTATGTTTCTGGTTTTATCCATTTTTTGAGGTTTTTTTGTTTGCTTATTTTTCAAAACATTCATTTATTGTAATGTTTACTAGCAGACTAGTAAACAATAAAGCATTGATTATTTAGCTTTATAATTCAGGTTTAGTGCTATTGTCATTGAACACTGGTATTTTCTGTATCATATAAAACATTAAAATTCAAATAATTATAAGCATTTGGCAAAAACGAGAAAAGAAACTTGCCATATTTTACAAGCTGCAATTTTAGAAAAGCTTTAACTTAATGATAGTTTTATCACTGTTTTCTTGTCCCAAACTTATCCAGGGCCATAGATGCATGAATCTAATTAAAACAGAAATAGGAATTGTTGCACAGAAATGGGAAATAGCTAATTTTAAATCAGTCTAATTGGCCTCTTACTAAATACAACAATTCTTATGAAAATCATAGTACCCTATTTTCAGACACAACTGCCAGTTTACACATTTCTGAGTATCCTGAAAGGAAAAAAGTATAGCCCCACTTATACTATGTAAAATTACCAATAAAATATTTTTATGACTACAGATTTTGCATTTTTGTTTATGACTATTAAAGTGTTTTATTTCGTATTTAGAATTTCAACCTGGAAACCACACAGTACTTAAATTTTCCTGGGGTCTCCTGCTTTCTCTTAACCATTTGCTTAATATATATCTACCTATAGGAGACTTCTGAATTGTAAATGGACTTAAAAATAGAATGTGGATACAAAATATCACATAAGACATCATGATAACATTTGAAGAAAAAATAAAACTGTAGACCCTAACAGTTGTGATATTTGGTGGTTTCGTGTGGTAATGTAATTTTCTGTTTACAGTACTTTTTACAGGCACAGTGGTACTGTCTTTTTTGTAAGATGCTAGTTGTGAAATACAATTGCATACAGTAAAAGTCTGTGATTAAAACATTTATATACCTCATTCTTTAGTGTTGTTAAATGAAAAATTAAAATTGTGTTTGTTACAAGATACGTTCAGTGGAATACCAACTAACCAGATATATTCCATTAAAACACGATATTTTTGTCTTATTCTGTTTTTAACATGTTTCAAATGTTTTATATATTCATTTTTGGACAGAGTAAAAATTTTAAAATGTAATAGGGAAAATATTTAATTTTTAAGTCAAAAACTATACTTTAAAGGCATTACATCTTATGATCAAATACTTTCAGAATGTATTTTAAATGAGCTGCAAGAGAGAAAAATCCGACAGGAGAGGGGATTTTATCTGAATGGAGCATACTCATATTTCTAAATAGGTGGGTAGATACTCATCTTTCTACATAGGCAGGAACACAGTGTAGCATGGAGATTAAGCATGCTAACTGACACCTGATGTTTGAATCCTGTTGTAGAATGGAAATGAGCTTAAATTACCCAAGCTTACTTTCCATCTATAAAACAGGGCTAATGGTAATCACATCTAATTTATAGGGTTGTTGGGAGGATTAAGTCAATCCATGTAAAATTCTTAATTATCTGACACATAGTGGTCACTCAGTAAATGTGAGCTTTTTCTATTGTTATAGGTAAAATCCCATTACAAAAATACAAAAATATTTTTTGTAACAATTATTTTCATGCCCTCTTGGATGACATAAAGTAATAGTGTTTTATAGATTTCACTAAATTTTCAGTGTAATATCAGATGTTTTCTCTGGACGCAGAAAGACCATCTTTCCATAATTAAAGAACCTGGTGGGTGTGCACTATGAGATTGGAGAAATGAATTAAGTCAACTAGTTTGAAAGTGTTTTACTTTTATTAATCACAGGTATCTCAACTTGCCTTTGTTTCACCCTACCTCAAATACTCTTCCACACCAGGAAAACAAACACAAATTCCATAAATAGAACTGATGTTAAAATACGCAGAAAGATTCAGAACCTAAGTTTAGGGTACATACTTTGCTCTGTTTCATGAACTTACAAGGTGGTTTGAGCACTGGGTTCCTTTAGCCAAATTCCATACAAAAAGAACTTGGATGTTTTCCAGCATTTATTACCTTACTTTGCTATAAGTAAGTGTGAAGATAGCCCAGGTGCGATGGCTCATGCCAATAATCCCAGCACTTTGGGCTGAAGCGGGCAGATATTTTGAGCCCAGGGCCAGCCTGGGCAACATGGTGAAAGCTCATCTCTATAAAATATATATATATATATATGTGTGTGTGTGTGTGTGTGTGTGTATTTAAAAAAGTGAATATACTTTGAGGCAGAAGAATAATCTTAAAACCTTTTGTATTATAGAATAGAAATAGTTAAAGGTTTTATTTTTATTAAATGCTTTCTTAAAATGATAGTGGATAATAGACAAAGCGAAACATTTTAAAAGGAAGAGAAACTTCAGCCTTTCTAAGTTGATAGCATGTTTATTAACTTTTAAAGATCCTTATAGCCTAAAAGAATGTAGCCTCTGCATATTATATGCATTAATGGTAAATGGTCTAGAAGTTTTTGTTTCCACTGAGGCTTCCCCCACC
Organism: Rhinopithecus roxellana; assembly: GCF_007565055.1. NCBI lineage: Eukaryota > Metazoa > Chordata > Mammalia > Primates > Cercopithecidae > Rhinopithecus > Rhinopithecus roxellana. The sequence continues at coordinate 72,069,967 of NC_044558.1, forward strand.
TACTTTTTTAAACTTCCTACTATGGTTTGGATATGGTTTGTCCTCACCAAGATTCATGCTGAGGCCTGAGTCCCCAGTTTGTTGTGTTGGTAGGTGGTGCCTTTAAGAGATGATTAGTCATTGCGATGGATTAAGGGCTTTCTCATGAGGCTCAGTTAGTTCTGGAATGGATTCACTCTTGCAGGAATGGATGAATTCTCACAAGAGTGGGTTGTTATAAAGTGAGGATGCTTCTTGTGTTCTGTTCTCTTTGCCCTCCTCAGTTCACCATCTGCTTTCCACCATGAGTTGAAGCAGCATGAGGCCCTCATCAGATGGCCTGCCTGATCTTCGACTCCTTAGCCTTTGCAATCATGAGCCAAAATAAATCTATTTTCTTTACAAATTGCCCAGTCTCAGGTATTCTGTTACAGCAAAAAAAAAAAAAAAGTGGATTGAGATACTTTTTTGCTCTGCAACTTACCTCTTTTCCAGAATCTTTTAAGGACTCGATGTAGGAACTAAGCTATTTAGTAAGTCATTAGTAGAAGTTTCCGCACAGTATTTTGAAAATTAGGTGAAAACAGAAAAGTGAGTGCGTATATAAGGAAAGTAATAGTAAAAAAGCGCTTTGACTTCTTAGTACTCACCCTCTCCTGTATATCCCCAGGCACCTTCAGGTGTCTGGAACAAAGAATGTAGGAAAAACTGAAGTTCAGAACAGTTACCAGTGACAAAAATCACTGATTAGAATAAAAAAGACAAGGTTATAGAATATATGTTGTTACTGACCATCTTTCAAAAGCAGAAGGAAAAGAATGCCCTCCCTGGCTACTGAGGGTGATGAAAAGTAGGCCCCACTCCTATCACAGGCAATGAAGGACAGGGATGGAAAAAAAAAGTGAAGAAGAAGGGGAAAAAGCAAAAGTTATGAAAAAATTTAGAAAAGGGGACACTGGGATTCAGTCTGGATAGTGGTAGAATCACTAGGAAGGGAAAGAACAAATAGAACTTAACAGCACATCAGTCTCTGGTGACGTTTTAAAAACATGATAAAGCATCTTCATGATGTCTCTTGTCATTAGCTAAAGTTTAGCTTGTGTTTATTAAGACTACTAAGACAGCAGTATGTGTAATACAGAATGATGTTCATCAAAACCAGTTTGCTTTAGGAAACTGTCACAGAGAAGTTGTACCTTGAATTACAAGATAATTCAAGACCCACTAAACCTGTGTGTATTATTTCCACTCCTCAGGAATTCCAGTTGGGGAAGTATCTATTTCACTGAGTCCTTGCCCCAAAAAGTTCCCCCAGGGGTTTATTCTTACAACTTGAAGTTTTTTGTTTTCTGGTTTTTTAAAAAATATTATTTGGTGTGATTTACACTAGATATATGTGGCCATTTATAAGAACAAAAGAAAATTACTTTCCTGAATGCACATCCCTACCAGCCCAGATAATTTAAATGTTAAGTATGTAATGTGCAATTGACCCTTGAACAACATAGGTTTTAACTGCGTGGGTGCACTTACACATGGATTTTCTTCCAACTCTGCCATGTTGAAGACAGCAAAATCAACCATTCCTCTTTTTCCTCAGACTACTCAATATGAAGACTATGAAGATGCAGACCTTTATGATGATCAACTTCCACTTAATGAATAGTAAATATGTTTTTCCTTCCTAATGATTTAACAATTTCTCTAGCTTACTTTATTGAAGAATACAGTATATAATACATATACAAAGTATGTGTTAATCAACTGTTTATGTTATCAATAAGGCTTTTGGTCAACAGTAGGCTTTTAGTAGTTACGTTTTGGGGGAGTCAAAAGTTGTATGCCAGTTTCTGACTGCTTGAGGGTTGGTGTCTCTAACCGCCACATTGTTTAAAGGTCAACTGAATTAGGCTTTGTGCTTAGCCAGTGCAGATATTCCTGCCTGTATGGAATGGTCTAATTCTGGAGCATATGAAAGGCCATAAGACTAAATACTTCAATGGAAAAAATCAAGTAGCTATCTGGAAGGCTTCAGTGCTCTGGGACATGTTTCACATTCTTAGTCTCCCCTGTTGGTGGGAGTTATGGACTGTAATAGCTCTCTCACTGTTGTAATACAGCATTTTGTTGACTTTGGTTTTATTTACATCAGTATTATTTAATTCAGTGAACACTTATTGAGTATTTGGTGAACACTTATTGAATACATACTCAATAAGATGTGGAATGCACATCTTAAAGACTGTAAATTACAGTGCTGTAACTATAATAATAAAAACATGTATGAGATACGAGAGAGTGCTTGTTACCCATTTGTTTCTAGAAAATTCACCTAGGCTTAAGTATCTACTGCAAGTCCACATTGAAAATGTTAGGGCCTCATCTTGATGTTTGAAGCTGATAACGTTGGGTGTCACCAGTAGTTTTAGTCAACTCTTGTTTTATTTACTCCAGCTTGAATTTTCAAAAGTTTAAGACTTTAAGCCATGTAAAGTGAGATAATTTATCATTTTCCTGCACTAATTTTTTTAAAATCACACAACAACTGAATGAGGTCTGCTATGTCCTTTTTGTAGATGAAGAAGCATATTACATCACTGTCCAAAAGAAATTTTATTCAGATTTACTTCAGAAAGAGCTTTGCTTCACCTGAGAAATTGCCTTTTCCTTATGGACAAAGCAGATTATGAATTGCCCGAAATTTTTGCTGTAGTTGTGAGAAATCTCCTATTAAAATTGGGTTCAGGCTGGGTGCGGTGGCTCACACCTATAATCCCAGCACTTTGGGAGGCCGAGGTGGACGGATCACCTGAGGTCAGGCTGGTTCAAGACCAGTCTGGCCAATATGGTGAAACTCCGTCTCTACTAAAAATACAAAAAATTAGCCGGTCATAGTGGTGGGCGCCTGTAATCCTAGCTACTTGGGAGACTGAGGCAGGAGAATTGCTTGAAACCAGGAGCTGGAGGTGGCAGTGAGCAGAGATCCCACCCCTGCACTCCAGCCTGGGTGACAGAGCAAGACTCTGTCTCAAAAAAAAAAAAAAAAAAAAAAATTGAGTTCAGTTTTAATAATTATGTGGGCTTGGTTGTCTGCTTATCTGTATTCTAATGTTTTAGTCTTTTTCTATCAAAGGAAAAAGATTTAATATAAAGATTCAAGCTTCACATCATGACAAATAATAAATTGTGAAATATAATTTTTTCTTCTTCTTTTTGTATTTTTTATAAATATTGGGTTTCCCAACATTTCCCTGGCTGGTCTTGAAATCCTGGGCTCAAGCCATCCTCTTGCGTTGGCCTCCTAAAGTTTTTGGGATTATAGGTGTGAGCCATGGAGCCTGGTGGTTACTCTTTTTCTATTTTAATCTAATTTCTTATTCTTGGTCTTTTTTGTATTTTTCCAGAGTTTGATTTTTATCTATTTGTTTTTCTTTTGTTCTTATAAATGGCCACAAATCCTAGTGTAAATCAGGCCAAATAGTATTTAAAAAAAAAATTATTTCAAGTTGTAAGAATAAACTCAGAGGGGAACTTTTTGGGGCGAGGACCCAGTGAGATACATACTTCCTCAGCTGGAATTCCTGAGGAGTGGAAATACTACATACAGTTTTAGTAGGTCTTGAGATTACATCTAGATTTAAATTGGCTGACCTACTTGGAGGAAGGGAGTTTGGATGAAAGCTACCACCTCATCATCATTTTTCTTTTTTTTTTTTTTTTTTTTTTGAGACGGAGTCTTGCTCTGCCGCCCAGGCTGGAGTGCAGTGGCCGGCTCTCAGCTCACTGCAAGCTCCGCCTCCTGGGTTCACGCCATTCTCCTGTCTCAGCCTCCCGAGTAGCTGGGACTACAGGCGCCCGCCTCGTCGCCCGGCTAGTTTTTTTTTTTTTGTATTTTTTAGTAGAGACGGGGCTTCACCGTATTAGCCAGGATGGTCTCGATCTCCTGACCTCGTGATCCGCCCGTCTCGGCCTCCCAAAGTGCTGGGATTACAGGCTTGAGCCACCGCGCCCGGCTCATCATCATTTTTCTAATAAATCTTTTAGCAAGAAAAATCAGAAACGAAACTGGAAACCAAGATTTATTAACTTAGATTTTATGGATATTATTTTCATTATCCTCTTTTAATTCATAATAATACCGAAAATAAAATGGTCCTGTGTTTACTTTTGGAGTCAGCAAGAATGGGAAGAGCTGGAAGATTATAAAACTAGTTTGGGGCCGGGCGCGGTGGCTCAAGCCTGTAATCCCAGCACTTTGGGAGGCCGAGACGGGCGGATCACGAGGTCAGGAGATCAAGGCCATCCTGGCTAACACGGTGAAACCCCGTCTCTACTAAAAAAATACAAAAAACTAGCCAGGCGAGGTGGCGGGCGCCTGTAGTCCCAGCTACACGGGAGGCGGAGGCAGGAGAATGGCGTAAACCCGGGAGGCGGAGCTTGCAGTGAGCTGAGATCCGGCCACTGCACTCCAGCCTGGGCGACAGAGCAAGACTCTGTCTCAAAAAAAAAAAAAAAAAGAAAAAAAGAAAAAAAAAAAAAGAAAACTAGTTTGGGAGAAGATTTCTAAAGGACAAGTAAAATGACAGTGAACACATTTTGTTTTTTAATTTTTAATTTTTGTGGGTACATAGAAGGTGTATATATTTACAGGGTACATGAGATGTTTTGATATGTAATGCATAATAATCAAATCATGGAGATTGGAGTATCCATTTCCTCAAGCATTTATCCTTTGTGTTACTGACAATCCAATTATACTCTTTTAGTTATTTTTAAATGTACAATTATGTTATCAAATAGAAGGTCTTATTCTATTTTTTTTTGTACTCATTAACATCCTCCCCACCCCCGCCACCTACCCTTCCCAGCCTCTAGTAACCATCCTTCTACTGTCTGTCTCCATGAGTTTAACTGTTTTAATTGTTAGATCCCACAAATAAGTGAGAGCATGGGATTTTTGTCTTTCTGACCCTGGCTTATTTCACTTAACATAATGATCTCCAGTTCCATCCATGTTGTTGCAAATGACTGGATCTCATTTTTTTTATGGCTAAATAGTACTCCATTGTTGGTATGTACCACATTTCCTTTATCCAATCATCCGTTGATGGACATTTACATTGCTTCCAAATCTTAGCTATTGTAAACAGTGCTGTAATAAACACGGGAGTACAGATATCTCTTCAATATACTGATTTCCTTTCTTTTGGGTATATACCCAGCAGTGGGATTGCTGGATCCTATGATTCCTCGATTTTTAGTTTTTTGAGGAACCTCCAAACTGTTCTCCATAGTGGTTGTACTAATTTACATTCCCATCAACAATGTACAAGGGTTCCCTTTTCTCCACATCCTTGCCAGCATTTGTTACTGCCTGTTTTTTGGATATAAGCCATTTTAACTGGGGTGAGATGATATGTCATTGTAGTTTTGATTTGCATTTCTCTGATGATCAATGATGTTGAGCACCTTTTCATACGCCCATTTGCCATTTGTACATCTTCTTTTGAGAAATGTGTATTCAAACATTTGGCCCATATTTTGATTGAATTATTAGACTTTTTTTTCTTACAGAGTGTTGCTTGAGCTCCTTATGTATTCTGGTTATCAATCCCTGGTCAGAGGGGTGGTTTGCAAATATTTTCTCCAATTCTGTGGGTTTCCTCATGTTGTTGAGTGTTTCCTTTGCTTTGCAGAAGCTTTTCAACTTGATAGGATTCCATTTGTCCATTTTTGCTTTGGTTGCCTGTGCTTATGGGGTGTTACTCAAGAAATTTTTCCCCAGACTAAGGTTCTGGAGATTTTCCCCCATGTTTTCTTTTACTAATTTCATAATGTGAGTCTTAGAGTTAAGTCTTTAATCCAGTTTGATTTGATTTCTGTATATAGTGAGAGATAGGGGTCTAGTTTCATTCTTCTGCATATGGATATCCAGTTTTCCCAGCACGATTTATTGAAGAGATTGTCTTTTCCAGTGTATATTCTTGGCACCTTTGTCAAATATGAATTCATTGTAGGTGTGTGGACTTTTTTCTGGGTTCTCTATTATTTTCTATTCATTTTTTTGGGAGACAGAATCTCACTGTGTCACCCAGACTAGAGTGCAGTGGTGCAATCTTGGCTCACTGCAACCTCCACCTCCTGGGTTCAAGAATTCTCATGCCTCAACCTCCTGAGTAGCTGGGATTACAAGTGTGCACCATCACACCCAGCTAATTTTTGCATATTTAGTAGAGACGAGTTTCGTCATGTTGGCCAGGTTGGTCTCTAACTCCTGGCCTCAAGTGATCCACCTGCCTTGGCCTCCCAAAGTGCTGGGATTACAGGTGTGAGCCACTGAGCCTGGCTTCTGGGTTCTATTCATTGATCTACGTGTCTATTTTTATGCCAGTACCATGCTGTTTTGTTTACTATAGCTCTGTAGTACAATTTGAAGTCAGGTAATGTGATTCCTCTAGTTTTGTTCTTTTTGCTTATTAGGACAGCTTTGGTTATTCTGTGTCTTTTGTGATTCCATATAAATTTTAGGATTGTTATTTATATTTCTGTGAAGAATGTCATTGGTATTCTGATAGAGATTGCATTGAATCTGCATATTTCTTTGGGTAGGTAGTATGAACATTCTAACAATATGATTGTTCTAATCCATTAACTTGGAATCTCTCCATTTTTTTGTGTGTCCTCTAAATTTCTTTTGTCAATGTTTTATAGTTTTCATTGCAGAGATCCTTCACTTCTTTGTTTAATTCCTAGGTATTTAATTTTATTTGTGGCTCTTTTAATTGGGATTACTTTTGTTATTTTTCAGATTGTTCACTTTTGGTATATTGAAATGCTACTGATTTTTGTATGTTGATTTTTTATCCTGAAACTTTAGTGAATTTGTTTATCAGTTCTAATAGTTTTCTGGTGGAGTCTTTAGGTTTTTCCAAATGTAAGATTATAATTACCTGCAAACAAGGATAATTCAACTTCTGTTCCAATTTGGATGCCCTTTATTTATTTCTCTTGTCTGATTGCTCTAGCTAGGACTTCCAGTAGTATGTTGAATAACAGTGGTGAAAGTGGGTGGTGTTGAATGCATTTTTAAAAAGAAAGTAGGTTGAGTTCCCAGAAGAAAAGAGCAGTGATCTGGCCTTAGCCTGAGAGGTAGTTTTTGGGTTTTATTTATTTATTTTTTTTAGACGGAGTCTTGTTCTGTTGCCAGGCTGGAGTGCAGTGGCGCGATCTCTGCTCACTGCAACCTCCACCTCCCGGGTTCACACGATCCTCCTGCCTCACCCTCCAGAGTAGCTGGGACTACAGGCACGTGCCATCACACCCAGCTAATTTTTGTATTTTTAGTAGGGACAGGGTTTCACCATGTTTGCCAGGATGGTTTCAATCTCCTGACCCTGTGATCTGCCCGCCTCGGTGTCCCAAAGTGCTGGATTTTTTGGTATTTAATAAGGGAAAATTTAAAAAGCCTATGTTTTCTAGCATAGAATAAGATAAATAATTTAAGGAACACTTTCACTTAATTGGAAAAGAGAGCAAAAAAGAATATTTACTTTATTACAAATAAAATATATAAATGTAAAAATAAAAGAAACCAAACATAACAGGATTACCTAGTGATGTAATTTCTGTACAGAAAGGAATATGAGGGAACAATAAGAATTCTGAGTTCAGCCAAGCTTCAGACAAAAGTGTGATAGTAGCAGAATTCTTAATTATTTTCAGTCTTCAATTTTTGGGAACGTGGGTCAAAAGAGTCTTGAAACCCTTCCTTCCTTCCTTCCTTCCTTCCTTCCTTCCTTCCTTCCTTCCTTCCTTCCTTCCTTCCTTCCTTCCTTTCTTCCTTCCTTCCTTCCTTCCCTCCTTCCTTCCTTCCTTCCTTCCCTCCCTCCCTCCCTCCTTCTTTCTTTTTTCCTCCTTTCCTTTCCTTCCTTCCTTCCTTCCCTCCCTCCCTCCTTCTTTTTTCCTCCTTTCCTTTCCCTTCCTCCCTCCCTTCCTCCCTTCCTCCCTTCCTCCCTTCCTCCTTCCTCCCTTCCTTCCTTCCTTCCTATGCTTATTCCCTTTTTAAAGTTTAAAAAAATATTTTGGGGGTACATAGTATGTGTATATATTTACAGGGTACATAAGATGTTTTGATAAAGGCAGGCAATGCAAAATAATCACATCATGGAGAACAGGGTATCCATTCCTTCAAGCATTTATCCTCTGTGTTACAAACAATTCAATTACATACACTTTTAGTTATTTTTAAAATGTACCATTATGCTATTGATTATAGTCACCCTGTTGTGCTATCAAATAGTAGGTCTGTTCTTTAATATTATAATTACGAGCCTTGACTTATCACAATAATTTGCATATGGGTGTTTTCTTTTTTTTCTTTTTTTTATTTTTTGAGATGGCTTTTTGCTCTTGTTGCTCAGGATGGAGTGCAGTGGCGCAATCTCAGCTCACTGTAACCTCTGCCTCCAGGGTTCAAGTGATTCTCCTGCCCCAGCCTCCCAAGTAGCTGGGATTACAGGCATGCACCACCATGCCTGGCTAATTTTGTATTTTTAGTAGAGACGGGGTTTTACTATGTTAGTCAGGCTGGTCTCAAACTCTTGATCTCAGGTGATCCACCCACCTCGGCTTCCCAAAGTGCTGGGATTACAGGCATGAGCCACACACCTGGCCTATGGGTGTTTTAATCCAAAATTTCCTCGTGACTACATTTCCCTACAAATCTAGCTTTATATTTTACTGACTTTTTTTTTTAAACGGAGTCTCACTCTGTCATCCAGGCTGGCATTCAGTGGTGCGATCTTAGCTCACTGCAACCTCCACCTCCTGGGCCCAAGTGATCCTCCCATTTCAGCCTCCCGCGTAGCTGGGACCACAGATGCACAGCACCGTGCCCAGCTAATTTTTGTATTTTTTGTAGAGATGGGTTTTCACCATGTTGCCCAGGCTCATCTTGAACTCCTGAGCTCAAGTGACCTTCCTGCCTTGGCCTCCCAAAGTGCTGGGATTACAGGCATAAGCCATTGCGCCTGGTTGTTACCATTTTTTAAAAAATAATATATTTTGTTTTACTAATTGGTATGCAGGGTTCTTGAAGTTTGAACCAGGGAGAAACAGAGGGATGTCCAGAGGATATTCCTTGCTCTCTTTCCCACCTAGCCCACTCTACACTTTCCCTACCTTGTAGATGGAAATGTCAGCGAAATTCTGGTATCATATAGGAGGTTAAGACATCCTCATGAATTGGCTTTCCACCGCTTCTTTTTTTTTTTCAATTTAAATTATTTATTTATTTTTAATCTTTCACTACTTCTTTTTCTACTCTTGTGGCCTGTAGCAACGTGTTTTTGAGAATGAAAAGCATTACTTTAGTATTTCATTCTTCCCCTGACTCTTTCCCTAGAGTTACTGCTCTGAATGAACACATGAGATTTTTGTTCAAACTAAACATTATTTTCCAACTTTTCCTCCAGTCCAACAAAATCTCTAGGAATCGGACTGTGGAAAATCGGGAAATACACTAGAAGACCATTAGGGGAGAGAATGAATTTTACTTTTAGCCTGAGTTTCTGAATCTTTGTGCTCTGCTACTAATGTGACTTGTATTTCACTGATTGTAAATTTTATTTTAGACTCCAAGACCAGTCTGAAAGATTTTCATATAACATTGGTTCCCTTTTTGCTTTCAATTTGAATTTGTACCACTCCATTTAGTGCTTATTTGTTCCTAGTGAGATAGCATGGTGTAATGGAAAAGAACAAGAAATCGAAATGTTAGAGGATTTCTATTTGAATTTTGGATCTTATTATTAACCGTGTGGTAAATGAACAACTCCGAATTTCAGGCTGTTTGCTTTTTGAGGGGAAGTTGTTTTTTATTTTTAAATTTTTCTTACCATCTGTGGTCACATGTCTATCAGGCTCATTGTTTTAAAAGAATAGAATAACATCTCCTACTTCATAGCAATGTTATAAAGATTAAATTAAACATTCATTTATTTATTTGTAGAAAGAGGGGTCTCCGCTAGCAAGACTAATAAAGAAGAAAAGAGAGAGGAATCAAATAGACGCAATAAAAAATGATGAAGGGGATATCACCACTGACCCCACAGAAATACAAACAACCATCAGAGAATACTATAAACACCTCTACGCAAATCAACTAGAAAATCTAGAAGAAATGGATAATTTCCTGAACACTTACACTCTTCCAAGACTAAACCAGGAAGAAGTTGAATCCCTGAATAGACCAATAGCAGGCTCTGAAATTCAGGCAATAATTAATAGCCTATCCACCAAAAAAAGTCCAGGACCAGATGGATTCACAGCTGAATTCTACCAGAGGTACAAGGAGGAGCTGGTACCATTCCTTCTGAAACTATTCCAATCAATTGAAAAAGAGGGAATCCCCCCTAACTCATTTTATGAGGCCAACATCATCCTGACACCAAAGCCTGGCAGAGACACAACAAAAAAAGAGAATTTTAGACCAATATCCCTGATGAACATCGATGCAAAAATCCTCAATAAAATACTGGCAAACCGGATTCAGCAGCACATCAAAAAGCTTATCCACCATGATCAAGTGGGCTTCATCCCTGGGATGCAAGGCTGGTTCAACATTCGCAAATCAATAAACGTAATCCAGCATATAAACAGAACCAAAGACAAGAACCACACGATTATCTCAATAGATGCAGAAAAGACTTTTGACAAAATTCAACAGCCCTTCATGCTAAAAATGCTCAATAAATTCGGTATTGATGGAACGTACCTCAAAATAATAAGAGCTATTTATGACAAACCCACAGCTAATATCATACTGAATGGGCAAAAACTGGAAAAATTCCTTTTGAAAACTGGCACAAGACAGGGATGCCCTCTCTCACCACTCCTATTCAACATAGTATTGGGAGTTGTGGCTAGGGCAATCAGGCAAGAGAAAGAAATCAAGGGTATTCAGTTAGGAAAAGAAGAAGTCAAATTGTCCCTGTTTGCAGATGACATGATTGTATATTTAGAAAACCCCGTTGTCTCAGCCCAAAATCACCTTAAGCTGCTAAGCAACTTCAGCAAAGTCTCAGGATACAAAATTAATGTGCAAAAATCACAAGCATTCTTATACACCAGTAACAGACAAACAGAGAGCCAAATCATGAATGAATTTCCATTCACAATTGCTTCAAAGAGAATAAAATACCTAGGAATCCAACTTACAAGGGATGTAAAGGACCTCTTCAAGGAGAACTACAAACCATTGCTCCACAAAATAAAAGAGGACACAAACAAATGGAAGAACATACCATGCTCGTGGATAGGAAGAATCAATATCGTGAAAATGGCCATACTGCCCAAGGTTATTTACAGATTCAATGCCATCCCCATCAAGCTACCAATGAGTTTCTTCACAGAATTGGAAAACACTGCTTTAAAGTTCATATGGAACCAAAAAAGACACCGCATTGCCAAGACAATCCTAAGTCAAAAGGACAAAGCTGGAGGCGTCACGCTACCTGCCTTCAAACTATACTACAAGGCTACAGTAACCAAAACAGCATGGTACTGGTACCAAAACAGAGATATGGACCAATGGAACAGAACAGAGTCCTCAGAAATAATACCACACATCTACAGCCATCTGATCTTTGACAAACCTGAGAGAAACAAGAAATGGGGAAAGGATTCCCTATTTAATAAATGGTGCTGGGAAAATTGGCTAGCCATAAGTAGAAAGCTGAAACTGGATCCTTTCCTTACCCCTTATACGAAGATTAATTCAAGATGGATTAGAGACTTAAATGTTAGACCTAATACCATAAAAACCCTAGAAGAAAATCTAGGTAGTACCATTCAGGACATAGGCATGGGCAAGGACTTCATGTCTAAAACACCAAAAGCAATGGCAGCAAAAGCCAAAATTGACAAATGGGATCTAATTCAACTAAAGAGCTTCTGCACAGCAAAAGAAACTACCACCAAAGTGAACAGGCAACCTACAGAATGGGAGAAAATTTTTGCAATCTACTCATCTGACAAAGGGCTAATATCCAGAATCTACAAAGAACTCAAACAAATATACAAGAAAAAAACAAATAACCCCATCAAAAAGTGGGGAAAGGATATGAACAGACATTTCTCAAAAGAAGACATTCATACAGCCAACAGACACATGAAAAAATGCTCATCATCACTCACCATCAGAGAAATGCAAATCAAAACCACAATGAGATACCATCTCACACCAGTTAGAACGGCAATCATTAAAAAGTCAGGAAACAACAGATGTTGGAGAGGATGTGGAGAAATAGGAACACTTTTACACTGTTGGTGGGAGTGTAAACTAGTTCAACCATTATGGAAAACAGTATGGCAATTCCTCAAGGATCTAGAACTAGATGTACCATATGACCCAGCCATCCCACTACTGGGTATATACCCAAAGGATTATAAATTATTCTACTACAAAGACACATGCACACATATGTTTATTGTGGCACTATTCACAATAGCAAAGACTTGGAATCAACCCAAATGTCCATCTGTGACAGACTGAATTAAGAAAATGTGGCACATATACACCATGGAATACTATGCAGCCATAAAAAAGGATGAGTTTGCGTCCTTTGTAGGGACATGGATGCAGCTGGAAACCATCATTCTTAGCAAACTATCACAAGAAGAGAAAACCAAACACCGCATGTTCTCACTCATAGGTGGGAACTGAACAATGAGATCACTTGGACTCGGGAAGGGGAACATCACACACTGGGGCCTATCATGGGGAGGGGGGAGGGGGGAGGGATTGCACTGGGAGTTATACATGATATAAATGATGAATTGATGGGTGCTGACTAGTTGATGGGTGCAGCACACAAACATGGCACAAGTATACATATGTAACAAACCTGCACGTTATGCACATGTACCCTAGAACTTAAAGTATAATAATAAAAAAAAAAAAAAGAAAGAGGGGTCTCATTATATTACCCAAGCTGTTTTCGATCTCCTGGCCTCAAGCAATCCTCCTAGCTCTTCCTCCCAAAGCGCTGGGATTACAGGTGTGAGCCACTGTGCCCAGCCAAGGATTAAATTCCATTGTGCATTATGTCCATTTATAAAATGGAAGTCATGCAAAAAGGTTTTTTTTTCCCCTGCAAAAAGTTTTTGAATTTTACTCTGAAAAGGTGTAGAATTTAACTCTTTCTCCATAAGATGTCTTTTTTTTTTTTTTTTTTTTTTTTTTAAGGAATCAAGTACTTAAGGTAGAAGCGTAAAGAAAATGCTGAGCAGGCCCCCAAATCTGCTCCAGAGTGATTTAGAGAAGATATTTAAACAAAATGAAAACGGCGGCCGGGCGCAGTGGCTCGCAGTGCGATCTTAGCTCACTGCAACCTCACTGCAAAGTGCCTGTAATCCCAGCACTTTGAGAGGCCAAGGTGGGTGGATCACGAGGTGAAGAGATAGATGCTATCCTGGCCAACATGGTGAAACCCGGTCTCTACTAAAAATACAAAAAATTAGCTGGGCGTGATGGCACGCACACTCCTGTAGTCCCAGGTACTCCGGAGGTTGAGGCAGGAGAATCACTCAGTTGAACCCGGGAGGCGGAGTTTGCAGTGAGCCGAGATTGCGCCACTGCACTCCAGCCTGGAGACAAAGCGAAAGTGCATCTCAAAAAAAAAAAAAAAAAAAAAAAGAAAATGAAGAAAAGAAAACGCCCACTGATTGAATGTCTATTGTATATCCAAGATGTACTAGGAGCTATACGAAAAATCAAGATTAATCTTTTAAATATAAAATTATTGAGATGTGGCTTAATTCTGAATCAGAGAATTTTCCAGATCATGGAGACTTCTATCTCCTAAACAATAAATTTTGATACTCTTAAATTACTTTTTCTCCACCTAAATTTACCTATTTGATAGGATGAATGAAGGTCAACATCGGTTAAAAATTTGGATATCAGTCTATCAGAGAATTAAGAGACTGGCATAGACAAAAAAATAGATTTAGGAATACATACCTTTACGCAGTACATGAAAGAAACACCTAACTGTTGTGACATCAAATATGTTAAAGCGTCTTCATTAACTTAATTTTAGCAATATCAAAATGCAATGTGTAAATCCGGTTAATAATTAGAGGGGATGCCAGCATGCACACAGCTCCTCAAAGATAGCCAGTTAAGATGGTGTGTAATAGGAAAATCATTTCTATTTTTGGAATGGTTTATATAATTTTTCAATAGAAAATTACAAGATTAGAAGGAACCTAAAGGGATGATATGGTCCAGTACCCTGACGTCAATAAATGAGTGGCTGTTCTTCCCGATATGCTCTTTTCATAAAACTGTTGCAGAAATGAAAATTGCTTGCCTTCTCTTTTTGCCATTCCATTATTTTAGCCAGCTGTGGGTCAAGGAGTTATTCTTAATTATTACTACGTTTAGTTTCTTTGTTGAAATATATAAGTTACAGTTAGTATCTTTTAAATTAAACATTTTTCGAGTACTAGTCCTTACTCTAGTTTCTTGGTACCGTATCCTTCAGCTTTCTCTCAAAAGTTGTTTTCATTATTATCAATGCTTTTCCTATCATTCTGGGTACTTCGTTAAGTTTATCTTCATTTCTCTAAGAAGTGTAAGGTGTAGTGGAAGGATTTAGTATTCTCGTGGTTTTTATTTGCCTGTCCTCCCTTTGAGAGCAGTACACTCCTTTATTTCTGAATACTCTGCATCCGAGCCCCTTGTCTGGCATGTAGAATATGTTCAATAAATGTTTATTGAATGCATAAATGTATGTTCTTATTCTCTTTACACATCTCGATAGCATGCTAATTTTCATTTTTTATCAGGTAAAGTAAGAAGGGGAGGAAGTTGAGCCTTAAATTTGTTTAGTGACTTTCTCATGGTCACAGAACCACTACTTTTTTGGTATAGGGAGCCAAGGATCCAAATGGAGACTGCTACTATATTGAGCATTTCCCCACCTTGTATTTCATGGTCAAACTTGTCAACTCCCCAGACGCAATTTCAGCAGTTAAACGCATGATTTTTCCCTATGAATATGTGTTTGTGTGTATTTTGAAGCCTCCCTTCCCTTACTTTTTGGCACTGGTGCTGCTTTCTGCCTCCAATCTCTCCTCTCGCTGTTTCAGCCTCCACATTACAGCCAGAGTCTGCTCTCTAAAATGCAAATGTGATCATGTTACTTTCCTATTTAAAAACCCTTCAATGGTTCACTAGTGTCTTGCAGATTAAATTCAAACTCCTAGGTGTGCTAAACAAAGCACTCAAATATCTGGCCCCTTCTATGCTCTTATCGCTCATCATATCCTCTTTTGCATTCACTTAGCTGGTGGTATCAAACTTCTCACGGTTCCCTACACACGAGCCTGTTTATTGATCCTTCAGCCTGGAATTACTTCCCTTAACTGACTCAAGACTCTAGCGGCACCTTTGCTATGAAGTCTCTCTTGACCACACTCGCAGACAGAACTGATTGTTCCTTTGTGTGTGTGCCCACACCCTTACAGGCCTGGATCTTAAGTCTGTATCATTGTGTTGCGCTTATTTACAAGTATCCGCTGTCCCACCCACGCTCCAGTTAGGCTTCTTTATACCCCTAGGTACTCACACCGCGCTTGGCCCAAGTGATGCTTTATAAATGGCCAATGAATGAACGTAGTGGAAACAGCTGAAGAAGAGGGAGAAGAACTGGGGAAGAAAGGAGAAGCTCTGTGGGGAGAATACTAATTGTTTTGCACATGCAAATAATGAGTTGTGAGGGAGGTCAAAAAGGTCAAAGGGAAGAGCCCTGTGGTACAGGAACTCACTGTCTGCTGGGAGGCAAGGTCCGCATAAGAAACATACGAAGCAATGAGCTTATCTGAGTGAAAATGGCTCGTGCACATTCTAGTATCACAGAAACTTACAGGCTGGGGGAGGATGGAGAGGAAAGTGGCCTAGTCAAGTGCCTTCTAAGTGCTAGACGGTTTTCGTGCGTTAAACAGTTTAATCTTTACAATCACCCCACGATGAGGACAGTAGCTCCATTTTAGGGACGAAGAAACATGCTCAGAGAATTTAGGTTGCCCAATGTCACAAACCACCATGTGGAAGGACCATAATTAGAATTTAGGTCAACTGCCTCCAGAGCCCTGAAGCTTTCGCTCCACCTCTCTCGGCGGTCGAGACCCACTGCTCTCCCAGTCACCTGCGTGTCGGCCTGCCCTCACTCTACCCCGCAAGCGCGCCACGTTCCCCGCGCCCACTCCGCCCCCGGCGCGCCAGCCCTGCGTCCCTCCTACGCGAACTGCGCCGGCGCGTCCAGCCCTCTCGCCCGGGGGAGAGGCGGGGCTGCGTCGCTGCGGCTGACCCTTGGGCGCGCGGCGGCAGAGGCGGTGTCCGAGCTTCCGGGCGGGTTGTCAGCCGGCTCCGGCGCCGCGCTGCGCTCGCCTAGGTGGTGGGCGGGGAGGGAAGGAAGGGAGCGGGTGCAAGGCGGCGGCGGCCGCGGCGGCGGGGGAGGAACTTGTTGCGCCCGCGGCTGCGCGGTGGCGCTCCCTCAGCTCCAGTTCGCCAGGGCGGGCGCGGCGGCGGCGGAGACTGAGAAGCGCGGCCGTGGCGATGCGGCGCTACCTGCGCGTGGTCGTGCTGTGTTTGGCCTGCGGCTTCTGCTCGCTCCTTTACGCTTTCAGCCAGCTCGCCGTATCCCTGGAAGAAGGAGCGGGTGGCGGTGGCGGGAAGCCGCAGGCCGCGGTGGCTTCCTGGCTCGCGGGCGGCGGACGCGGCGCCGTGAGAGGCACGGGCGGCGCGGGCCCCGCAGCGCATCCCGGCGGCTCGGGCAGGTACGGGCAGTTCCCCGTGCGGGAGACGCCGCGGGCGCAGGGCGCGGGTTCGGCCTGGCCCGGGCTGCTCGTGGTTCGGCGCCGCGTCTCCCGCGTCTTTCCTGCGGTTTCTGACCCCTCATTTCCCTCCTTCCCCTCCGGTCGGGGCTAAACCAGCGCTGCTCCCGCCTGAGAGTGTCCCACACTTTTTGTGTTTGTCTTTTGACCCAGTCATGCGCCCTTTAAAGCAGTTAGAAATAAATTTTCAACTTTTTAAAAAGAGGATTCTTTGAAAATAAGAGGTGTTCACAAAAGCCTTGCTGCTGCCTGGCTTGTGAGAATTCCTTCTTGTTTCAGTGGAGTTCAAGTTGAGATATTTAAACATGAGGCTGGCGCCCTAGTTCAGTGTTTAAGGATTGTGCGTGTGTGTATGTGTGTGTGTTTTGTCTCTCATGCTGATTTTGCTGTGTTAACGCTTACACTTTTAAGTATTAGCCACAGTTAAATTTGGAAATGGCATTTGTGCGGGTTGTGAAATTTTCTTTTAGAAACACTATCTTTCTTGACAAATCGGTATTTAAAAAGCGACGTAATGACCTAGGTGGATTTGCACAAATCACTGCCAGAGTAGGAATCGACATGAGATTTAAATAGAAAAAAAAGTGTTTCTGTCAACGCGTTATGAATGCTTGAAATCTGAGCGTTTACACTGCCTTGCAACATGGACACTTCCACCTTATGTATGGGCACCTCTCTGGGAACGATCTGAAGTGCTGCCTACCAAGACTTGGCAAATGCTGCTTTGATACAGAAAAGTATAGGGTTTGTCGGGAGAGGGAGTGTAGGTCAGCTGTGGGCTGTTGTTTAACATCATTTTGAGAGTCGATGGTCATTCCCGGAATGAAAAGGGGAAGTTTGGGCAGAGTAGCAGCGTGGAAAGCGGGCTTGTCATGTTTTTACCCTGCGATTTGATTCTAGTCAGGGTAATTCCTACATCAGGACCCTCAGTTGTCTGTCTTGGGAGAAAGCATTCACTGAAAACTTGAATGAGCTCGTGAAAAATGACAGGGTTTATGTTTATGTTTATGGCCTAAACTGTTTATGGCCTACTACGTTGTTGTGAAGCATTTGCAATTATGGAAAATGGATTATATTGGGCAAAATTGTAAGGAGGCAACATTTTAATTAAATATTTAATGACGTTAGACTGATGCTAGCATTCCTTGGTCTTAGATATTTTATTTTGTGACAAAAATTTACAAATTTTGTTTGACCAGTTAACTTTAATAAAATTATTTGGAATTTTTGAAAATAGGAGCCTCAGTTTCAATAAACATCCAATAGAATCATTACTTAAATGTTAAGTTTTATGTGTCAGGATTGAGTCAGCCGAAATGCTGTACTTTTTTAGGTACTTTGAGTAGCATGACTTTATTTTAAAGAAAGTGTACATCTAAGTTAGAACTAAAGGTGTATCTGTCTTTGTAAAAATGTGATGAAGAACAACATGTCACCACATTTGTGCGTGTAAGAAACCATTTGGGCAGAGGAACAAGGTGGAAAAGTTGGATTGTCAAGTTTTACCCTATGGTTTGATTAAGGTCATGCAAATTACTAAGACCTCAGGACTCTATTTTACATATCGTCATTTATGACATCTTTATAGCAATCTCGTAGAGTTAAATCAACTTTTGGCAACGCTCGGTAGCTCACACCTGTAATCCCAGAATTTGGGGAGGCTGAGTGGCGATGATTGATTGCTCGAGACCAGGAGTTTGACAACAGCCTGGTCAACAACCCATCTCTACAAAAAATAAAAAAATTTTTAAAAATTAACTGAATGTGGTGTTTCACACCGGTAATCACAGCACTTTGGGAGGCTGAGGTGGGAGGATCACTTGAGCCGAGGAGTTCAAGGCTACAGTGAGCTATGATTGTACTAGTGTAATCCAACCTGGGTGACAGAGCAAGATCCTGTCTCAAAAAAAAAAAAAAAAAAAAAAAAACAAAAAAAGGCAGGGTGCGGTGGCTCAAGCCTGTAATCCCAGCACTTTGGGAGGCCGAGACGGGCGGATCACGAGGTCAGGAGATCGAGACCATCCTGGCTAACACGGTGAAACCCCGTCTCTACTAAAAATACAAAAACTAGCCAGGCGAGGTGGCGGGCGCCTGTAGTCCCAGCTACTCAGGAGGCTGAGGCAGGAGAATGGCGTAAACCTGGGGCTGAGATCCGTCCACTGCACTCCAGTCCGGGCGACAGAGCGAGACTCCGCCTCAAAAAAAACAAAAAACAAAAAAAGCTTTTTTGGCCGCCATGAGATATGGTATAGAAATCCCTAAGTTCTTCATGTATAAATCATTTGGCCAAGATCCAAAGCAAATCATTATTGGAGGAGGATTAGAAACCGTGTATCCTTTGATTGTTATACAAGAGCTCTTTCTGTAAAGAAAGATAAGGGTCTAATTTAGGTAGTGGACTCAGTGCATAGTGGGGCTATGGGGCAAGCCAGCAACTTCCTCTTTTCAGTAGTACTTAGGTATTATTGCTTTTTTGTCTTTTTTGATAACATCTTACTTGAAATATTATAACTATTATTTCTCTTATTTTAAACATGGAATCTAGGTTTGTACCCAGTCAAGTTCCGTTGTTCAGATCTTATAAAAACTCTTCATAGTATAGAATTTCATGGCAACAAAATACTTGGAGTAAGAACTTTAAAATGAAAGGAACAGTTTTTCAGTGGAATCTCTTATCCATTAGTGTATTCTATTTGAAGCCATGATTTTAATAATCAGAAAATACATAGGTCTTGGAGTCAGATAAACCCGTGTTCTCAGTATTCTGGCTCTGGTTGCTGTGAGACTTTGCCTCAATTGTGTCACTTGCCTGTGTTTTAATTTCCTCACCTGTAAAATGTAGATAATATTTTTTAAAGCTTTATTAGAGTATAATTGATAAATAGAAATTGTATATGGTTAAGGCATACAACTTGATAGTTTGACATACATGTACATTGAGAAATGATCACAGTCAAGCTAGTTAAACATCATTCATCACCTCACCTAGGGTTTTTTTTTTTTTTTGTGGTGAAAGCACTTAAGATCTACTGTCATAGCACATTTTAGATATACAATACAGGTTGTTAACTATAGTCACCAGGCTGTACATTAGATTACCTTACTTAATTTGTAATGGAATTCTTAGTTGTCTTTGGTAAAATTCAATAAAACGATGTCAAGCAAAACATATTTATAGGCTTACACAGTTTTTGAATTGAAGGAAAAACTGCAGATAGCAGGGCAACTCAAAGGACCTTAAGGAATGGGGACTCTTTTCCACTAACGACAGAACTTTCATGGGGTTTTTCTGTTCTTGCAGGTTTTGTTCTCGAATCTCAAATACAAAATCCTAGGACAAGGCTGTCATTGGACTTGCTTGGATTGCATGCCTGTTTGTGGACCAGTCAGTGTTAACTTGGGATGGGGAGCTCTGATTTATTGACTCTGTGTCACTTGCACATGCCTGGGGCAGACAGAATAACATGATTGGTGTTGGAGAGGAGAGGTGCCTCAAAGGAGAAGAAATGCTGGGTAGGCAGTGCCTCTTCTACAAGGAGAGACTCAGGCTCTTCAGTGTGGACAGACTGTATTAAGGTGTTTGACAGAAAGCAGTAGTTATTACAGGACATCAGTACTTCATACCACTTTGTTGCATTTTAGTTACTTTTTGCATTTTAGATACTCAGGATGATTAAATTATCATATTTCACTGATGAGTCCTGACATTGATTATCAAAATTTTACGTGTGGCTATACAGCAGTATTGGTTGTGGGGAATCAAGAAATTACTAAATGTTTCAGTGATACCATTTCTGAACCCATCATGCCCTTGGAGTCTCCTCGTGTATCTCCTTGTCACACAGGGAGGTAATTACCTCACTTTCTTTTTTAGATCTGGTTAGGCCATAGACTTATCATTTCTGCTGGATCCTGGGAACCCTAGTGTTGTATACTGAGAACTTAAAGAATAGAAAATAAGGGTTTTGGAGTGACAGACTTCAGCTTTGCCACTTACTGACTCTGTTGACCTTGCACGTGTTTTCTTCATCAGAGAGAATATGATATTGAGTTGTTTGTGAGAATTGAAATTAAATATTAAATAGCTGGCATAGAGTACCTAGTGTGGTGCCTGACACAACAACATTTTAGCTAATATCATTTTGGTAATTTAAATTTTAAGTTGGGATTTTTTTTTTTCCTTCCAATTTCTTACCTCTGGGAAAAATTCTGGTCATTGGGCTCCAGTTAAGACCTGTTAAATAAAAATGTCCTGGCAATGGGGTCCAGGAATTTATATTTTACAGATGTGCCCCAGCTTGTTGTGATAAAACCAAAAATTGAGAATAGTTTGGGCACTATTTTCACACTACTGTTTGAAGTTCCCCCCCTGCCTTTTCTTTTTTTCTTTTTCTTTTTTCTCCTTTTTCCTTTTTTTTTTTTTTTTTTGAGGCGGATTCTCTCTTTGTTGCCCAGACTGGAGTGCAGTGGATTGATCTCGGCTCACTGCAAGCTGGTCTTCCAGGTTCACGCCATTCTCCTGCCTCTGCCTCGGAGTAGCTGGGGTTACAGGCGCCTGCCACCACGCCCAGCTAATTTTTTTGTATTTTTAGTAGAGGCGGGGTTTCACCGTGTTAGTCAGGATGGTCTCGAAATCCTGACCTGGTGATCCGCCCGCCTCAGCTTCCCAAAGTGCTGGAATTACAGGTGTGAGCCACCTGCCCAGCCCATTTCCCCCCTTTTTTTTGCAGTTATGTTTGAAGAAGAGAGTTGAGTCAGTGAACAGTAAAGAGTTGAATTACTTACTAAAGCCACTTTAATCTCTGCTTTGTTATTGCAAAAACATCTTACATAAAACCAGTGCCCTGTACCTTGTATTTTGGGTCATTGAAGGATCATAGTGGTATCTACGTTACGTATTTGTGAAGTGTTATCTTAGTTTGTTTGGGCTGCTATAAAAAAATACCATAGACTAGAGAGCTTAGAAACTACAGAAATTTATTTCTTTCGGTTCTGGAGACTAGAAATTCAAGTCAAGGCACCAGCAGGTTCAGTGTCTGATGAGGACCCATTTCCTGGTTCATAGATGTCGCCTTCTCCCTGTGTTCTCACATGGTAGAAGACAAGAGGCAGGCCCCTTTTATAAGGGCCCCCCAGTAATCCTATTCGTGGGGGCTCTGCTCTCATGACCTAATCACCTATGCCCTACCTCGTAACATCATGTTGGTAATTAGATTTCAACATATGAATTTTGAGGGGACACAAACATTCAGACCATAGCAAATGCTTAGTGCAAACTTGACACATAGTATTTAATAAATACTAGTAATTAATTAAAATATTCTGTGCTTTTGGAGGGGAAAGTTACTTGGCTTATGAAAAAATAATAGGTACTTCTGATTTAGAAATCTTATTTTTTATTTCTGAGACAAGGTCTCACTCTGTCACCCAAGGTGGAGTACAGTGGCCTGAGATCATGACTCACTGCAGCCTTGACCTTCTGGGCCCAAGTGATCCTCCCACCTTAGCTTCCCAAGTAGCTGTGACTACAGGCATGCACACCACACCTGGCTTTTTTTTTTTTTTTTGTTGCGACAGAGTCTCGCTCCGTTGCCCAGGCTGGCGTGCAGTGGCATAATCTCGGCTCAGTGTTACCTCCGCCTCCTGGGTTCAACCAGTTCTCCTGCCTCAGCCTCACAAGTAGCTGGGATTACAGGTGTGTGCCAATCTGCCTGGCTTTTTTTTTTTTTTTTTTGTATTTTTTGGTAGAGATGGGGTTTCACCATGTTGGCCAGCCTGGTCTTGAACTCCTGACCTCAGGTGATCCGCCTGCCTCGGCCTCCCAAAGTGCAGGCATGAGCCACCATACCCTGCCTAGAAAATCTTATTTTAAAGCAGTAAGATCATTATCTTTATGCCATACCTATTGGAAGTACTTCCCCCAGGTATAAACTTAAATTTTATTAATGTGTGTACTGTATGAGGTTTACGTTTTGTTTTTAGATTGGCTACTTTTTGCTTTATCGTTTTTACCTTTATTATGAATGGGAAAGCTTTCTACCAGTTTTTTTTTTCCCTCCCTTTTTTACATTTAAATCAATCTGGCTTTGTGGGGAAGCTAGGCGGGTAGAGGAGGTATATTGTGTGATGCTGTTTCTTTGAAATGATTGTTTCAGTGTCATTTATGCATAAACAGTCCTTTTCCTACTTGCTGAGGATTAGTGAAATTAGAAATTTAAGAAAAAGGTCTTCGAGCTAGAAATTAAGTTGTCTGGAAACTATTTATTTATTTTATTTCTTTTTTTCTTTTTGATATGGAGTCTCTGTCGCCCAGGCTGGAGTGCAGTGGTGTGATCTCGGCTCACTGCAGCCTCCGTTTTCCGGGTTCAAGCGATTCTCCTGCCTCAGCCTCCTGAGTAGCTGGGACTACAGGCGCGTGCCACCATTCCTGGCTAATTTTTTATTTTTAGTAGAGACGGGGTTTCCCCATGTTGGCCAGGCTGGCCTTGAACTCCTGACCTCAGGTGATCTGCCTGCCTCGGACTCCCAAAGTGTTGGGATTACAGGTGTGAGCCACTGTGCCTGATCTGGAAACAATTTGGTTGAAAATTAAATAACAGTGATTTGGCATATCATGGGAATGGCCTCCTTTAATGTGTCTGTAAGCATCTTTGCTTCTCTTGCACAGTCATAGGGTGGGGATACATGTCTTGAAGTTGCATTGCTGCTTTGCAGCAGCACTTCATTCATACCGTAATGTATTTATGCTGAATATGCCTAAATTTGTCACTGACTTTTTTTTTTTTTTTTTTTTTTTAATTTGAGATGGAGTCTTGCTCTGTCACCCAGGCTGGAGTGCAGTGGCACGATCTTGGCTCACTGCAAGCTGTGCCTCCCGGGTTCACACCATTCTCCTGCCTCAGCCTCCCGAGTAGCTGGTACTGGTGCCCGCTACCATGCCCAGCTAATTTTTTGTATTTTTAGTAGAGATGGGTTTTCACCGTGTTAGCCAGGATGGTCTTGACCTCTTGACCTCGTGATCTGCTTTTTTTTTTTTTTTTGAGATGGACACTCTGTCGCCCAGGCGGGAGTGCAATGGCGTGATCTCGGCTCACTGTAACCTCCACCTCCCTAGTTCAAGCGATTCTCCTGCCTCAGCCTCCCAAGTAGCTGGGAGTACAGGTGCATGCCACCAGGCCTGGCTAAATTTTTGTGTTTTTAGTAGAGATGGGGTTTTACTGTGTTAGCCAGGATGGTCTCGATCTCCTGATTTTGTGATCCTCCCGCCTCCGCCTCCCAAAATGCTGGGATTACAGGTGTAAGCCACTGCACCCGGCCTAATTTTTCTATTTTTAGTAGAGACAGGGTTTCACCATGTTGGTCAGGCTGGTCTCGTATCACTGACTCTTTAAGTTTTGCATAGTTTTCACTGAAGCCTCCTATCATGGACATTTTGAAATGAAAATTACTTTTTCTAGTTTGACTTAAAAGTGTAACCAGGCACGGTGGCTCATACCTGTAATCCTAGCAAGGAGGCCAAGGTGGGTGGATTGCTTGAATCCAGAAGTTCTAGACCAACCTTGGCAACATGGCAAAACACTCTCTCAACAACAACAAAAATACAAAAAATTAATTGGGCATAGTGGTGTGCACCTGTGGTCCCAGCTACTCCAGAGGTTGAGATGGGAGGATCGCTTGGGCCCAGGAGGTTGAGGCTGCAATGAACCGTGTTTGCACCACTGCACTCCAGCCTGGGCGACTTGTTTATTTATGTGTGTGTGTGTATGTGCGTATAAAAAACATTTTGTAATTGGATTTAAGTAAACTTCAAGTTCGACAACTGTTATTGTGCCGAGCGTTGTTTTATCACATGTAAATATATGTAACCACCCCCACAATCAGGATACAGAATTGTTTCATCACCACGAAGATACCTTGTGCTACCCCTTAGTCAGTTGTAGACAAGCTACCTAGAGCTATATGCTTTGTGCCTTGCTAGATTTGAGGATGAGCCATAGTAAAGTAACGTTTTATTTCAGTTTGATCCACAGTGAAAACAATTCCCTTTTAGAACTTAAGTGCTTTTGAATGTCAGTATGGGTATAGTGAAGACATATCCACCAACTCATATTAACACTTTGCCCCATTAAAATTATTTGAGTTACCTCTTTGAATGTTGGATTTTAGTATTCTGCTTTCAACAGTTTTAAGCAACTAATAGCCAGAACCTAGATAACTACCTTTACTTTTCCAATATTTTCAAACTTTAATTTTTCTTTTTGGCCTGAAAGTACACGTGCTGTCTTCAGATGAGTTGCTTATGCTAATTTATCTTATTGCTTCTAATAAGCCACTGATATGTCGTAAGTTCTCAGTGTGAGTTTCTACTCTTTAAGTTCTCAGTGTGAGTTTCTACTCTTTATCTTGATCTCCAAAACCAGTTTTTCAAAGTGGGAGAATGGATATTTGGGAGTTAAGAAACTGTAAACAAATTACTTCACTCCTTACAGCAGTACCTAAGTGTTTTACGATTTTTTTTAATGGCATGCAGCATATGTATTCACTGGTGCATGTGTTCTTATGTTTCCAGTAAAGAAAGAAAAACATCTTTCCTATATACTGTGTGGTTTTTGACATTGAATTATGATCAAGAAATTTACCTATAACTTGATTTTTCCCATCCAATTTTGACTGCATTAAACCTTTGTGAAGTTAATCATTACCCCCAAAGAAACCGTATATCTGTTAGCAGTAACTCCCACCTTGCACTCCTCAGTCCCCCAGTCCTAAGCAACCACGAATCTATTTTCTGTCTGTAGAGGTTTGCCTGTTCGGGGCATTTTACATAAAGGAATCACACAGTATGTGGCCTTTTGAGTCTGACTTTATTCTTGGTATAATGTTTCAAGGTTTATCTGCTGTAACATGTATCACTGTATTTCATTCCTTTTTATGGACAAATAATAGTCCATTGTATGGATATACCACATTTTGCTCATTATTTGATGGACATTTGAGTTTTTTCATACTTTTTGGCTATTATAAGTGATGCTGCTATGAGCATTCATGCTCAGTTTTTCTGTGAACATGTTTTCAGTTCTCTTGAGTATATACTGAGGAATTTAATTGGTGAGTCATGGTTGCACAACTCTGAATATACTAAAAACCATTGAATTATACACTGTAAAAGGGAATTATGTTTGTATTATTCTGATTTGCTTTGTAACAACCCCACACATCTTAGCAGTTGACAATAGCAAGCATTTATTTCTTGCACACATTACATGTCTATGGCTATGACTTTGCTTGATATATCTTCTCATTCTGGGATCCAAGCTGAAGGAGCAGTCCATACATTGGATATGCCTGGTCTCATGGTATTGGCTGAGGAATAAGCCAGATTGAACAGCACAGTCCCATTTGAAGCTTCTCCTTTAATGCCACAGTAATCATGTCTTTTTGTATTACTTTGGCCAAAGCAAGTCACTCGAATAAGGTCAAAGTCAATAAATGATGCAGGGATATATGCCTCCCCTATCAGGCAGGCAAGGCCCATGGTAATGAATAGGGTTGTATAATCCTTTTACAGTTAAATGTGGGGAGTGAATAACTGAACAGTAATACAGTCTACAACACAAATAGAGATTGCCAGTTAAGGAGAAAGAGTAATTGATGCAAGAAGGTCTTTAAGGACCCCTGAGAAGAAGATGGGCAACAAGGGGATGCGAATAGAGTTGGTAGTAGGCATGAGACTAGCTAAGAGGAAGACAGTTAATTTATATTTCTACTAATCAGCATAGTCATGTCATTAACTGTTCTTCAGTATTCATCTGAGAATGTGAGTGAATGGCTCAGTTTCAACTGAAGATTGTACTGAAAAGGTATGGTGAAAGGAGGTGGTGCAAGTTGTAGGTATAGGAACATGAATGGATGAACCATATGACGTAGTCTGAGTAGGGAGGGAAATGGGTAAAGGAGGGAGCTTATACCTAGGAAGCATGTGATTGGAGGGCTGAGTGATTTCCACACATGTAACGGGATACAAATAATAAGCCTAGGCAGCAAAGCAAGACTTTGTCTCTACAAAAAATTTCTTTTTGAGGCGGAGTCTCGCTCTGTCGCCCAGGCTGGAGGGCTGTTACCCAGACCTGGTGTGCATTGGCGTGATCACAATCACTGCAGCCTCAAACTCCTGGGCTCAAACTATCCTCCCAACTCAGCCTCCCAAGTAACTGGGACTACAGACACACACCACCATGCCCGGCTAATTTTTTTTTTTTTTTTCTTTGTAGAGACGGGGTTTCGCCATGTTGCCCAGGCTGGTCTTGAACTCCTGGGCTCAAGCGATCCACCCACCTCAGCCTCCTAAAATGCTGAGATTACAGGTGTGAGCCACTGTGCTTGGCCAGCATTTGCCATTTTTAACTGAAGAGAAAAGGAGGTAAGAGTTACTGGAGTTAAACAATTGTGTAACCTGAGTGTTGGTTAGGTCTCCCACATTGCAGTATGTGAGGTGACATTCTGTTGTCCCCCACTAGACAGTATGATCCATGTCCATTTTACTCACTATTGTGTTGCCAGTGTTTGGCCTGTAGAGGTAATCATTCAGTAGAAAATTTATTGATTTACCAAATGAATGGTTAGAGGAAAGTAGGATTTGGTACTGAGACGCTACTTCTACTAGTCTTCTATGGAAGCCATGGAGCAGGTGGCAGTGCCCGTCGGGGAGGCTCGGGCTGCGTGGGAGCCCACTGTGGAGGCAGAGCTTGGACATGGCAGGCTGTAGGTCCTGAGCCCTGCCCTGCGAGGAGGCAGCTGAGGCCCGGCGAGAATTCGAGCACAGCGCCGGCAGTCTGGTAGATCTGTGAACCAGATGCTAGTCTTCTGTGAGTTGGGGAGGAACCAGTAGGTTGGTAGATCACAATGGTGTGGCATTGTGGCCCTATTACATGGCTAGCAGTTGATGCTGGCTTTTTACTAGGAGCTCAGTGGAGGCTGTTGATCTGCATTTTCTCAAGTGGCTTTTCCATGTGCCTTGGGCTTCTTACAATGTAAAGGTCAGGTTCAAAGAGAGTTCCAAGAAATTGGATGTAGAAGTCTTAAGGCAAGGGCCTGAACATTGGCACAATATTATATTCAGTATTCTATTTGTCAAAGCAATCACAGAGCCCACTTAGATTCTGGATAAGGGGAGTTAGATCCTTTTTTTTTTTTTTTTTTTTTGAGACAGAGTCTTGCTCTGTCGCCCAGGCTGGAGTGCAATGGCACGATCTTGGTTTACTGCAACCTCCGCCTCCTGGGTTCAAGCGATTCTCCTGCCTCAGCCTCCTGAGTAGCTGGGATTACAGGCAACCACCACCACACCTGACTGATTTTTTTAGTAGAGGTGGGGCTTCACCATGTTGGCCAGGGCATTCTCTAACTCCTGACCTCAAGTGATCTGCCTACCTTGGCCTCCCAAAGTGCTGGGATTAGAGGCATGAACCACTGTGCCCAGCAGATCCTACTTCTTAATAGAAGTGTCAGATGTGTGATCATCTTGGCACCTAGTTCTGTGTCCGGAATTAGTGGGTTCTTGGTCTCGCTGACTTCAAGAATGAAGCCGTGGACCCGCGCGGTGTTATATGGCTCTTGAAGATGGTAGTCTGGAGTTTGTTCCTTCAGATGTTCAGATGTGTCCACAGTTTCTTCCTTCTGGTGGGTTCATGGTCTCGCTGACTTCAGGAGTGAAGCTGCAGACCTTTGCGGTGAGTGTTACAGCTCATAGAGGCAGCGTGGACACAAAGAGTGAGCAGCAGTAAGATTTATTGTAAAGAGTGAAAGAACAAAGCTTCCACAGTGTGGAAGAGGACCTGAGCTGGTTGCCGCTGGCTGGCTGGGGCAGCCTGATTTTATTTCCTTATCTGACCCCACTCACATCCTGCTGATTGGTCCATTTTGCAGGGAGCTGATTGGACCGTTTTGACAGGGTGCTGATTGGTGCATTTACAATCCCTGAGCTAGACACAGAGTGCTGATTGGTGCATTTACAATCCTCTAGCTAGACATAAAAGTTATTCAAGTCCCCACTAGACTCAGGAGCCCAGCTGGCTTCACCTAGCGGATCCTGCACTGGGGCTGCAGGCAGAGCTGCCCACCAATCCCTAGCCACGCCTGCACTCATCAGCCCTTGGGCAGTCGATGGGACCGGGCGCCATGTAGCAGGTGGCAGTGCCCGTCGGGGAGGCTCGGGCTGCGTGGGAGCCCACTGTGGAGGCAGAGCTTGGACATGGCAGGCTGTAGGTCCTGAGCCCTGCCCTGCGAGGAGGCAGCTGAGGCCTGGCGACAATTTGAGCACAGCGCCGGCAGTCTGGCAGTGCTGGGGGACCCAGTGCACCCTCTGCAGCTGCTGGCCCAGGTGCTAAGCACCTCACTGCCGTGGGCCAGCGGCTCCCAGTGTGGGGCCTGCGGAGCCCACGCCTGCTGTAACTTGCACTGGCCTGTGAGCACTGCGTACAGCCCCACTTTGCGCCTGCGCCTCTTACTCCACACCTCCCCACAAGCAGTGGGAGCCGGCTCTGGCCTCGGCCAGCTCAGAGAGGGGCTCCCACAGTGCAGTGGCAGGCTGAAGGGCTCCTCAAGTGCTGCCAGAGTGGATGCCGAGGCTGAGGAGGTGCAAAGAGTGAAGGCTGCTAGCACATAGTCACCTCTCAATCCCTCCTCTAAAGAGGATACCCCAACTACTGTTGGGAATTTGGCCGATGACCACTCTAGCTACTTCCTGCTGGATAGGTGCAATGAAGGGACCCTGCAGTTGTAGTGTCCCCCAGAGGGGAGCTCTCTAGGCCAGTGAAGGTGCCAGTGGGTCGGTCCAGGGGTCCTCGGTAGAAGTTGTTGAGCTCATTTGGGGTTCCATTTGTAAGACCATCTGTGTAGCTTGATGACCTCGATTTTAGAAGAAACAAATTTGACAAGAAGGTTAAAGATACAGGGCCCAAAGGCGAGTAACTGCAAGATGGCTGCCACGGGACTTAGAAAGGGGAGAAGCCATGTTGCCTAACTCCAGAGATTGGTATAAGAATTTGAAAGGCGTCTGATTTCAGAGGCCTTTTCCTGTTAACGCCAGGCAGCATCTTAAGCTCTCCCTGACTGGTTAGTGTAAAAACAACACTCTTCCCCTAAGAAGGTGCAGAGTCCTTCTTTCTCAGCAGTGAGGAGGTCTAGGTCTCGGCTGTTTTGGGGAGTCACTGCTGCTAAAGAGTCTATTTGAGATTGTAAAGTAAGAATAGATTTCGTTATTTCTTGCAAACTGTTTGAGAAATCCTTTGAGAGTGTGTGGTAGTACAATAATGAAGTAGATAAACCAGCTATCCCTGTTCCTGTAGCAGTAGCCATTCCTAACCCTATAAGTAGGGGTACTAGTTGTATGGCTCTGTGCTGACGGACTTAAGCTTTGAGGGGTACTGATAAGGTGTGAGTTCCCGGGGCAATATTAATGTTGGGACTTAGAAAGACTAAGGTGCAGATGCCTGTCCAGTTAGTGGGGAGGCAGATATAGGTCGATGTTCCACATAAGAATATACCTTCGCTGGGTAGATAGAACTGGTTGTGTATGTTAAAAAGGTGTGTGAGTTTGTTGTTTTCATTTTGCCATCCTCCTAGAGTACTTGCCAAGGTAGCTCTGGTGAGCGGCTGGAAAGGGGTGTTGGGAGCAAACTGAGTGGCTCCCTGTGTTCTGTTTTCCTATTGGAGAAAAAAAATTTTGTATCTACTAGGAACTTTCCAGAGAGTGATTGAAAGAGGGGATAAGAAGGCATTCACTAGTGGTGGGGGCACTGCTGCAGGGCGTCCAGGGGTGAATGGTCATGCAGGGAGTATGTTTGCCGTTACAAAACCTGGACTGCTTGTTAAGCAGGGAGGAGGTGATGATTTTGGGGGGCCCTGAGAAGCAGACAAGCCGACTGAATGGAGCTGTTTGGGTGACTCGGAAGTTACTATGATCAGTTGGAGTTTTTGAAGGAATAGGGTACACTCTTGTTTCTTTACTACTTCCATCTCTCTTTCTTCCTCTTTGACTTCTTTGTCTCTCTTTTTCTGACTCTGTCTTTCTTTGACTGTCTCTTCCTCTGTCTCCTTCTCTTTGTCTCTCCTGTTCTTCCTCTCTCTTTCTCTGACTTCCTGTCTCTTTCTCTCTTTCCTTTCTGATGGTCTTTCCCTGCCTCTGCCAGCTGCGTATGCTGCTGTTCTCCTTTCTCCTTCCCCTTTTTGATGGCTTTGGCAGTATAAGACTGTCACCTTCTTTGGTTTTTGCATTGCACGCAGTAACTCCATGATTTCCTTGTGGCATTTAATGGGGGTTCCTGGAGGTTAGGAATTCCCTTTCTTTCCATCTTGTAGCATGGGCACGTAGGATTAGATAACCATACTTGCTGTCTGTATACACATTTATTCTTTTTCCCTTTCCCAGTTCTAAGTCTCAGGTAGGTGCCACTAGTTCTGCTAACTGGGCACTGGTCCCTGGGGGAAGAGGCTTAGTGATGTTCAGGTACCGTTACATCACTAACTATGGTGAGTTTGTGGTCTCGCTGGCTTCAGGAGTGAAACTGCAGACCTTCACTGTGTTACAGCTCATAGAGGCGGCATGGACCCAAACAGTGAGCAGCAGCAAGATTTATTTTAAAGAGTGAAAGAACAAAGCTTCCACAGTGTGGAAGAGGAGTTGCTGCTGGCTGGCTCCTGCAGCCTGCTTTTATTCCCTTATCTGACCCCACTCACATCCTGCTAATTGGTCCATTTTACAGAGACCTGATGGGACCGTTTTGACAGTGTGCTGATTGGTGCGTTTATAATCCCTGAGCTAGACACAGACTGCTGATTGGTGCATTTACAATCCTCTAGCTAGACATAAAAGTTCTCCAAGTCCCCACTAGACTCAGGAGCCCAGCTGGCTTCACCTAGTGGATCCCGCACTGGGGCTGCAGGGGGAGCTGCCCACCAGTTGCCCTTCATGGGTGCTGGGGCTGCGTGGGAGCTCACCGCGGAGGCAGGGCTCTGACATGGCGGGCTGTAGGTCCTGAGCCTTGTCCCATGGGGAGGCAGCTGAGGCCCAGTGAGAATTCGAGTGCAGCGCCAGCAGGCTGGCACTGCTGGGGGACCCGCGTACCCTCTGCAGTTGCTGGGCCAGGTGCTAAGCCCTTCACTGCCTTGGGCCGGTGGCCCCGGCCAGCCGCTCTGAGTGTGGGGCCCGCGGAGCCTGTGCCGGCGGGAACTCACACTGGCCTGTGAGCACTGTGCACAGCCCCGGTTTCTGCCTGCCCCTCTCCCTCCACACCTCCAGGCAAGCAGAGGGAGCCGGCTCCGGCCTCGGCCAGCGCAGAGAGGGGCTCCCACAATGCAGTGGCGGGCTGAAGGGCTCCTCAAGCACTGCCAGAGTGAATGCCGTGGCCGAGGAGGCGCTGAGAACAGGGTCTGCTAGCACATTGTCACCTCTCAGTTTGATAATAGCAAAAGTATAGGGCTCTTGGTGTGGCTCAAAGCTTCACAAAATTTAAACTCATTACTAAGTTGTTCAATGTGTTGGTCTTGTTGAATTTAATTCTCATGTCTGTGGCTTCATCATCTTGCATCAACTTAAAGAAAAGCAAAACATTGCCCCCAAGTACAGTTTAATTGTAATACTGCAAGAGGGTCCTTTGAGTTAGAAGCGCCCTGGTGGATATTTCCTGAGAACAGGGAGTTTGAGGTGTGCTGTCTAGCTCACATGGTTTCTTGAGACTAACGAAGATCAAGTAGTTTCAGCAACTTCTGCATGTTGGCAACATGCATGTTAACTTTTCTAGTCAAATATTTGTAGGAAGATATTTTTGAAATATGAGGTAGTAAAGATATGAAAATGTTAATAGTGGTGGGTAATTAGTTTCTTAGGCTTTAAAAAATTTTCTAAATGGTACTTAATAACATGTATTCATTGAAGTATTCATAGAAACACAAATTTTCAAAATTTAATCCTTAAGTTGTAAATAAACAGGATTATCATGAGAGAAGTTATTATCAGTATTTTGTTAAAAAATTTCAAGTTGACTCTAGATATCCCTTGATATAGCGTTTCTCATTCAGGTCTGATTTTGAGACTTACCTGGGGATATTGATGAAAAATTGAGGTTCTTAGTCCACTTCTCTGGGGAGGCTTGATTAACTGGATCTGGGATAGGATCCTATATCTGTATTTTTGACAAGTGACCTGAGGACCAGGCAGGTTTGGAAAACAATGCATAACTGATTTGTAACTTAAAGTACAAGTTGAGGCTGCAAATGGTATTGTTAAATATATATAATTTTAATTAATTTTATAGTAAAATTGAATTTGTCTTTGAGATTTCCATTTCCATTTTTCACTGTTGTAGAGTTTGACAGGGGATATGGAATAACCTGATTAGTTATCTTCTTAGAACAAAGGTACACATTAGGTGTTGATTGTAAATAAATTGTGGATTTGTTGAAATAAAGCTGTGATATCGTCAGTGTCTGAAAGACAGAGATTGTATCTACCTTAAAACGTTTCTTGTGAGTCTAAATGGGTGTGAAAGTGCCTGAATCTGAAAAGAACTCTGTGTTCGTTATTACCATCACTGAGTCTGACTATGTGGTATGAAATCAAAGACTTAAGAAAATACATAGCCATGCTTGAGAGGGTACAAACACAGATTTTCTAATCAAGTCTTAAGTTTTACTGATACGTACACATTTTCTTCTCTTTCCGGTTCAGCCTTTTAAATGAAGATATGTAGCCTTTTGTGCTATGCTAGAAAATGGTGTTTCTTTACAGGAAAACAGTTACAATGTAACTTTTTTTTGTTGATTAAGAAATTCCAACCTTCTTGTTCTTTATGCAGTAGTATACAGAATTACTTAGGCAGCATTTTAAAAACCACCAGTGCCAGACCCTGTTTCTAGATTCTGATTTAATAGGTCTTGTGTGGCACCCTGTACCAGAGCTGAGAACCTCTGCCTTGGACTGTTGCCATTTGTGAGAGATGTGATCAGATTTTTGCAAATCAGAAATTTCGTAGGCCATTTGATATACGCATAGTAACTCATAATTGGATTCATAGTGAGAGAAAACAAAGCTGCATAGTGATGAGATAATGAAGTGGCCTGGTTTAGTGACTCACCCTGACTTCATACGTACTTTAGTACCCAGTGACTTTTAGACTATTATTTTGAAAAGAAATAACGATGAAAAACAATTTTTTTGTAATATAAGGTGTTTTCTTTTTTCCTCTTTGGCTCCAACATGCAACCTAACAAGAAAGACCAGACTTGATCCTCCATTTTAGCTTGTATAATGTGGAACCGAGATAATGTAGATAGTGATACTAGGCTGTGAATATCAGCATGATTTCTGGGTTTTTTTGAGGGGAGGGCAGTTCAATTTTTTTTTGTTTTCTTTTTGTTCGAGACAGAGTCTTGCTCTGTTCAGCCAGGCTGGAGTGAAGTAGCACAATCACAGCTTATTGCAATGTCAAACTCCTGGACTCATGCCATCCTCCCACCTCAGCCTCCCGAGTAGCTAGAACTTACAGGTAAATGCCACCATGTCCAGCTAATGTTTTATTTTTAGAGACGGGGTCTTGTTATGTTGACCAGGCTAGTCTTGAACTCCAGCCTCAAGCAATCCACCTACCTCAGCCTCCCAAAGTGCTGGGATTATAGATGGGAGCCACTGTGCCCATCTATGTATGTGTGTATGCATGTGTGAATATGTATGTATATATACATACACAGAGCAGTGGGGTTGCTGGATCATATGGTAGTTCTATTTTCAGTTTTTTGAGGAATCTCTATACTTTTTTTTATAGTGGTTGTAGTAATTTATGTTCCTACTGTCAGTGTATGAGTGTTTCCTTTTCTATCTTTGCCAGGATTTATTGTTTTTTGCCTTTTTGATAATAACTGTTTTAACTGGGTGAGATGTTATCTCATTGTGGTTTTAATGTGCATTTCCCTGATCATTAGTGATGTTGACCATTTTCATATACATCTTGGCCATTATGATTTCTTTTTCGGTTTGAAACACCATACAAGTAGTTTGGGTTGAGGATTAATTTAAAAGTATTTGAAGATCTTTTCCCTTTCTGCTAGCATTTGTGGCATTTTTATTATGTTTGAGGATAAGGAAATATTTTGTTTGTCCCAAAGGGATTTTGTTCTAGGGGTATATGTGTAGCCTATGAAGAAAATTTTAGAAGACATATTTGTCTGTGTTATCTGACGAGGGGATTTTAATATATCAGGAGAATTTCCGATGGAAAAACTCTTTCCCAATCTGTAGTATGGTTTACCTTCAAGGTTATAAAGTTCTATTTAAAATAATGGTGCCCTAAGTAAGGGAGAAATCAGTTTTCCAAAATCTTTATCATAGCAATTTGGATTTTCAATTTTATTTGCTTTAAAATAGAACAGTAAGTTACCATGTTACTGAGTAAATTCCTTGTTAGTTCCAAATCAGAATACTCACTCACATAGGACTCTTATTTCTGTCTTACTCTGTTAGGTGTAAAGATTTCTCTCTGTGTTACTGGAATCCCTATTGGATGCTGCCCTCTGATGTTTGTGGAATGAACTGCTTTTGGGAAGCGGCTTTTAGGTAGGCACTTAATATTTAATTGGTAGATCAGTGTAGGTAAGGTTAGATAGTTGATAATAAAACCTTTGACTGTAATAGGATGTAAAAATGTTTCTTATGATATTATACAAATAATTTATTTTCTGATTGGGTTTTCCATTTTTCCCATTTTGTAGTTGTTATCACTATTTTTTAGTACATACTGTGTATAAATGCTTTAAATTTTCTTAGATGTTATTAAGGTAAGCCACTGTTCTTAAGAAAATTTATGATCTAACTTTTGGTAACAGTTGTTAAAATGATAAACTGGGATAAAAATAGGCTTCTACTGATGTTTACAGATCTATATAATATATATTACCATCTATAATATATAATATAATTATATATGATATAAATATATATAAGGCACATATCTAAATTAAAGCTGGTATACTGTAGTGGATAGGGACAACTGGAGAAGGATTATATTAGTTATTAGCAGAGAGGTTGAATATTGGGGAATAGGAGGATAAAGATAAGTATTTAATGGAGGAGCAAATGGAGGAGCAGCTTCTGGCTACTACTTCCTTTAATGTTTATTGACCTTTTAAGTTACTGACTAGTTTAGCTTTATTTGCTTCTCTGGATAATGAAGGTATTGGGTTGCCTGGCCTCTTAGGTCCCTTCTTGCTCTAATCTTCAGTGAAAGAAACAAGTATTGATAAGAATAGGATAAGGCAGTGACTCTCAGACTATCTCCTTGATAGAGTGGCAGAGGGGAATGGGACAAAGGGTTGAAATGCTCTTCCCAAGAGTAAAATTTATTTGAAGAGTATCTACTTTTACTGCATCTTTATGATTCATTTAAATAGTCTAGGCTGGGTATGGTGGCTCACGCCTGTAATCTCAGCATTTTGGGAGACTGAGGCGGGAGTATTGCTTGAACCCAGGAGTTCAAGACCAGCCCAGGCAACAAAAGCAAGACTGTCTCTAAAATAAAAAAAAAAAATTTTTTTTAATTTTAAAAGTTAGCCAGGCATGTTGGCATGCGGGCTCAGGTGGGAGGATTGCTTTAGCCCTGGAGGTTGAGGTTGCAGTGAGCTGTGATCATGCCACTGTACTTCAGCAATTCTCATTATATTTGCAACATGCTGTGCTAGGTGGTAAGCACCAGACTCTTGGGTCAGGTTAATGTGGCTCCATCCTTCTGGAGCTTACATTCTGGTGGGAGTTTCATACTAGTAAACCTGAAATTACAATAGAGTGTAACAAGTTGTTGCTGTGATGAGTCATCTTAAGGCATCAGGGAAGACTTCCTGGAGGTAGTGACTGGATAATGATCTGGAAATTAGCTAGTTTCAAGGACAGGAGAAGTGTTTCAGATAGGAAGAACTTCATTTTTAAAAACTCTTAATTAAAACATTTATTTTTAATTGACAATAATTGTAGGAATTTATGGGGCATAAAGCAATGTTTTGGTGTCTATACATTGTGGACTGATTATATCAAGCTCATTAACATATTTATCATCTTACATATTTATCTTTTTTTTGTAATGGGCACATTTGAAACCTATTCTCTTAGCAGTTTTGAAATAAACAATTATCTGTAGTCACCTTGCAGTGCAGTAGATCTTGGGAACTTATTCTTTCTGACTGGAAGTTTGTGTTGTATTCTTTGGTCAACATCTTTCCATCACCTACTCTCTCCCACCCCTTCACCTCCAGTGCCTGGTGACCACCATTCTACTCTCTGTAAGAACTGCATTTTAAATATCTATTAATTGTACATATTTGTAAATTCTTGCATTCTCAATACAGTGTGCATCCCATGAAGAACTGGCAGGGAATAGGTTCAAATCAGATAGTTTAATTATATCCTGTTGCTGTGGAAGAGATTGGGTGATTGAAATTTTAATATGAGCCAAGTGATAATATTCCAATTTTTAAAAATTAACTTTTAAAGATAATCTAACCTTTCAGTTTGGTTGTAATTTTGGATAGTTGAAGCTTTTTATGTTTTCATTCTTATGAATATTTGCAAATGAATAGTATTGACAAGAGTCACTTTGCCTTGCCACGTAATTCCACTAGCTCAAAGCTGGGTAAACTTGAAAACTTCAGCATACTCTGATTTATACAACCCAGACCTTTTTGTAAATTACAGCATGAGTAATAATAGTCTTTCCTCCTTATTGACTGCAGGAATGTCCCAGGGAAATTTACCTAGTCGGAATCCTGGACTCTTGGCTTACCATTCCTTTTGTTTTGGCTCCTCTAACTCATTTTCCTAATGCCCCCAAGTATTCCATGGAATAAATTATATGTGGATGGATACATAATGTTGTAAACCTTGTGCCTGTAACCTGAATTTGAGACTTCAGAAATTATATGCCTTTCCTCTGTTATACTTTCTACCCGTAACGTTGCATCCATTATATCATGCTATTACACACAAAAAAGTAAATATTTTGTGTCATATAATTATGTAAAAATCTCTCAAACTTAGTTTCTTATTTAGAACTAAGGATTCCCTCACATTTAATCACCCTGTTTCAAATATGCATACAAGGCCAAATGCCATACACCTGCCAAATCATTCTTGCCCTCCATCTCAGTATCTACTTTAATACTGGTAAAGCTTCTTTGGAATCCCCCTTTACTACCACTTTTGATGTCACATTCTGCCTGGCACCAGGGGGCCCTTAGTTGGGTACCTTACTTTCCCAACTTGAATTATTTGTATAACTTAGATCAAATCTTACCTGGGGGATCGTATTCTCCTGATTAATTTATTATACAGTGAACATAAAATAATATAAAAAATAAAATTGCCTCAACTTCTATTACAAGTGTTTTCATCATTCATATACATCTTGTGTTTTCATCATTCATATACATCATATGCTTTTACATACTTGTAATTCTGGTGTAGATTAATCTTGAATTTTTTCTTTTTCCTTGAGACAGGATTTCACTGTCTCCCAGGCTGGAGTGCAATGGCATGATCTTGGCTCACTGCAACCACTGCTTCCTGGGCTCAAGCGATTCTCCTGCCTCAGTCTCCTGAGCTAGGACTACAGGCATCTGCCACTGCGCCCGGCTGTTTTTTGTAGAGACGGGGTTTCACCATGTTGCTCAGGCTGGTCTCAAACTCCCGATTTCAGGTGATCTGGCCGCCTCGGCCTCCCAAAATGCTGAAATTACAGGCGTGAGCCACCACCCCCAGCCTAATCTTGAATTCTGAGCTTAAAATTTTAATACTTTCCAGTGTAGTATGGTCTTCATATTTCTCATGTCAGTGGCATCACACTATTCCATTGCCTCTCAAAGTGCTGGGATTATAGACATGAGCCACTGTG
Source organism: Rhinopithecus roxellana (assembly GCF_007565055.1). Classification (NCBI taxonomy): domain Eukaryota; kingdom Metazoa; phylum Chordata; class Mammalia; order Primates; family Cercopithecidae; genus Rhinopithecus; species Rhinopithecus roxellana. Next base: position 72,108,774 of record NC_044558.1, read on the forward strand.
CCTGGCTTTATGGCCTTAAAACAAAATAAAAAATTCCCACAACAGTTTGCTTTCAATCCTCTCTTTCCCTTCATCAGCAAGCTTCTTTTAAGAGTACCTACCTACTGGCCGGAGGGGTGTGGCTCATGCCTGTAATTCCAGCACTTTAGGAGGACAAGGCATGCAGATCACTTGAGGTCAGGAGTTCGAGAACCAGCCTGGTCAAAATGGTGAAACCCCATCTCTACTAAAAATACAAAAATCAACCAGGCATGGGGGCGCACACCTGTAGTCCAAGCTGCTTGGGAGACTGAGGCACGGGAATCACTTGAACCTGAGTGGGAGAGGTTGCAGTGAACCAATATCACATTGCTGCACTCCAGCCTGGGCGAAAGAGTACCTACTGGTTTTATTTCTGGGTTTTGTTTAGTTTGTTCATTTTTTTGAGATGGTCTCACTTTGTTGCCCAGGCTGGAGTGCAGTAGCACCACCAGGGCTCATTGCTGCCTAGACCTCCTGGGCTCAAGTGATCCTCCTGCCTGAGTCCCCTAAGTAGCTGGGACTACAGGTGCATGCCACCATACCCGAATCTTTTTTTTTTTTTTTTTTTTTTTAATATTAGTCAAGATGAGGTCTCGCTGTGTTTCCCAGGCTGGTCATGAACAACTGAGCTCAAGTGATCCTGCTGCCTCGGCTTCCCAAAGTGCTGGGATTACAGACGTGAGCTACCGTGCTCAGCCTTGGTTTTACTTCTTTAAATAAAAAGAACTTCACACCTCAACTATCTACCACCTGACTGTTATTCCCATCACCCCACCTCTGAATTATTGTTTTGGGGCTTAATCTTACTTTTCTTACCCATTTGGCACTGTTTACTGCTTCCTTTTTCTGTCAGCTCTATTAGCCTCTGGCTTTTGAGACCAGACCAGTTACTCAGCTCTTTGATCTCTCTCCTGGACTCCTCCAACTCTGCTTTCTAAATAATCTGCATTTCTTAGGACTCTGCTCTTTTCTCTCCCCATTCCCGGAATAGTTATAGGATAATTTGTTTAACTGATAGCTCCAATTCAGAGTTCTTTTCTGAGAGCCAGACCTGTATTTCCAGTTGCATATTGGTCATTTTGACCTTGCTGATTCAGATGCCTCAGAGACTCATGTTCAAACATGAACAAGTCTAGCTCCTCGGACTTTCCTTCATCTGTGTTTTGTATCATGTTTACAATGGACTTTCTCCACATGTCAGTCTACATTAACTCGTCTTGTCTCCTTTCACACTGTTGCTCCTGGCTGCTGCTTCTTTCCTTCTCCCTTAACGGTTGTACTCATCACTTCCCATCACTTCTCGAACGATTGTAGTTTCCTCTCACTGCTCACCTCATCTCCCTTCTCTGTCTCCTCTTGGTTATTGTATTTACCACATCTGTTGTGATTGTGAATCTTCACTTCTAGACCTTTAACTTTGCAGGCTGATACCATGTGGTGTTATCATTTAAGTCCCATGCCTAGCAAGGTGTTTGGGAACCAGTGAGAAACAAATGATTAACAGGATCGTTTGGGAAGCTTTCCCCAATACCAGGTTAGACTAGGTCACACTAGGTTAGATGTTTGTGTTGTGAGCCTCTTTAGCAATCTCAGTTTTTTTCTATTAAAACAATTACCATGCTTTCTTATTGTTTTAAAAATCAATCTTTTCACAACAGGCTGCAAATTGTGTGGTGAAGATTGTGGCTTTCTTATCTATCCCAGTGCCTATATGAAAGGAGTTCAAATATTTGTTAAAAAGAATGAATTATATCACTAAATTGTGTTTTAAAAATTATCTGGCTATAAGCCTGCACCAGCATTGTGTGAGTGTATTTGGGGTCATCATAACCTTAGCATTATTGGGAATTATAATTTTATCACTTATTAAAATGATAGCTTTTTGTTGATTATTTGTTGAATGTATTTCCACATTTATTTAGCTTTTTTCTTTTGTTCTGTATATCATCTATTTGATATTGATGTTTATCTATTGAATTTTTAATGTTTATTTTATGAACTCTTAGAATAATATATTCGGTTTTGCCATTGATTGCAAATAAGTTTCTAATTTGTTTTTTATTTTACTTTCATTATACAAACTCTAAATTTTAGAATTATCAAAATATAAAAAATATTTTGTTTTGTACTAATTTTTGTATGACTTGAGCTTTTTAAAAAATCAGTTATTTAAAATATTTAATCTTTATGGTGGGAATTGATTTTAGATTTGTGAATTATGTGGTCATAGGTGAATTTAATCTTAGCTGTATTATTTTGAGTAGTTCATACTAGTTTTAAGAGATATATTTTTACTGGTTATTTAAAATTGTATTTTAGAAATTAATACTTATATTTCATGTTGGATTTTTATATTTTATTTTTTAATACTTTATATAAAAATCCTAGAGTTTTTTTTAAGTATTTTGTTTTGAAAGTGTTTTACATGCAACTCATGAAAGTAATTTTGCCTGGTGTGATAATTTAACACAACTCTTTTTTTTTTTCCTTCCTTTCTTTTAGTCCATTATGTGTTGCTGGGAACAACTCTTTTAATAGTAAGAGAAGAAGGTGTTGTTTTTCTTTTTAAGCACAACAGGCTAAGCAAAAAAGCTTTCCATTTTGTTCAACTGCAGGTTTTTAAAGATAGCTTCATGGCATTTCTCTTTTAGTTTCAGTAGATGGTTATTTGAAATTTGTTCAGTTTGACTTTGTATACATCAGTGGTAGTTTGTAGTCTAATTATGTATTTTTTTTTTTTTTTTTTTTTTTTTTAGACTGAGTCTCGCTCTGTTGCCCAGGCTGGAGCGCAGGGGCGTGATCTCGGTTCACTGCAAGCTCCGCCTCCCGGGTTTACGCCATTCTCCTGCCTCAGCTTCTGGTATAGCTGGGACTACAGGCGCCCGCCATCTCACCCGGCTAATTTTTTGTATTTTTAGTAGAGACGGGGTTTCACCGTGTTAGCCAGGATGGTCTCGATCTCCTGACCTCGTGATCCACCCGCCTCGGCCTCCCAAAGTGGTGGGATTACAGGCTTGAGCCACCGCACCCGGCCTTATGTATCTTTTTAAACAGAGAATACTAATTTAATAATAGGCTATAAGAGCACACTGGAGATTATACTGTGAAATAAAACAAAATCGAAAAAATTATTATTCCTTTATAGCAGAAATTTGCTTAAAATCAGAAGTTAATTCCTAAGATTTAGAAATTTGTTGTTAACAGTATTTGCATCTAAATTTGTTATGTAAAGCATTCTTTAAGTTTTTTTAATGATAAACCACTACCTCCCAACTTTTTACTTTGATAAATTTCAAATATACAAAGGTTACAAGAATAGTACAGTAAGCATACCATACATTTTTCACCTAGATATTTATTACTAACATTTTACCAGTTTTCTTTTTCTGCCAAACCATTTGAGAGACACCAGGCATTATGACACACCCCTAAATACATAGATTCAGCATGTGTCTCCTAAGAACAGGGACATACTTTAATACAGCCATAATTGTCACTTTAAGTTATTTAACACTGTTCATAGAATATATATTCCTATTCCTATTTTCTTATTTTCCTGTTAATGTCCTTTGTATCTTTTCCTCCCCATTCAGGACCCAGTCAAGGACCATACATTGCATTCAGCTCAGGCTGAGTTAGTCTCCTTTATTCTAGAACTGTTCCCCAGCCTTTTTTGGGGTGAGAAGGGGTGCTGTTTTTGGTATCTTTTGTGATATTTTTGTTTCTGTTTTGCAGAATGTCCCTTAATTTTGATTTGCCGACTGTCCACTTATTATTAGAGGATTTTTGGCACGATTACTGCATGGGATACTTTGTTCTTCTTTGGGCATGCTATCAGGAGACTTCTGAAGCCATAAGTTTAATATTAAGTTTGATCACAAGGTTAAGGTGATGTTCTTGCATTTCTACATTGTACCAGTACTTTTATCTCCTGTATAATATATGGGGGAAATACTTTGTTAGTATGGAGTTTTAGCATCCACTGATTATATTTGTCTAGATTATCTGTTACAGTGGTGATTGCAAAATAGTGAATTTTATAATTCTCTCATTTCTTCTGCATTTATTGGTTGGTATTCATCTTTAAAAAAAGAAGAGTTCTCTCTCCTTACCCCTTTATTTAATATCATTTTTTGACTGATGCATTCACTTTGTATTTATTTTTTTGAAACAGTCTTGCTCTGTTGCACAGATTGTAGTGCAGGGGCATGATCGCAGAGCACTGCAACCTCTGCCTCCTGGGTTCATGCAATTCTCCTGCCTCAGTCTCCCGAGTAGCTGGGACTACAGGTGTGTGCCACCACGCCCAGCTAATTATTGTATTTTTAGTAGAGACGGGGTTTCACCATGTTGGCCAGCTTAATCTCAAACTCTTGACCTCAAATGATTCACCCACCTCGGCCTGTCAAAGTGCTGGGATTACAGATGTGAGCCACCATGCCCGGCCAGGCTTCACTTTATAAATTTAATACGCTATCATTCATTACTGTCATACTTTTCATATGCAGGTTATGCCAGCTTTAACCATGGGAGCCCTCAGATATTATCTTTGAATCATCTGAAGAATTTCTTCTCATCGTATATCTGTAGAGAAATAAGTTTGACTTTAAAATCTCCTTTTCTATTACATTTCTTTAAATCCACATTGACTTTTTTCCTGTTCATATTGTGATCAAAAGAAAGATTTTTGTAGACCTGGCAAGATTCCGCGATTCAATTGGGGCCAACATAATTTGAATGACTGCGTCCCTATAACTGCTTAGAAGGTTTTAGTTATCACTTCTTATCATGTAGAAGCTTACTTTAGATTTTTTTCCAGTTGCAATTGATTTTCCTGTCTTTTGGGTCTAGGGGTAGTGTGGTTGTCAGAGACATATTTTAACTGTGTTTTTTGTGGTTAGTTTAGGAGTTGAGCCTGTACTGTATATAATACTTTCACTCAGAAGGATCCCAAACAGAAAAGGAAATGTGATGTAGTTGACAGTCACCTGTAGAAATTGGTGAAAGGAGTGCTGGCAGTGTGACTAAAACGATCCTTGCTAAAATACCTGGGAGGAGTTCCTGAGACTGATTTTTAGAGGGATTTTTTTTTCTTGAGAAACATTTGGGTATATTATTATTTAAGACATCTCCCAGCACCCAGGCTGGAGTGCACTGTGACATGATCACAGCTCTCTGCAATCTCGAACTGCTGGACTCAAGCAACCCTCCTGCCTCAGCCTTTGAGTAGCTAGGTGTACACGTGTGCACCACCACACCCAGCTAGTTTTTTTGTGTGTGTGGATACTGGGTCTCGCTATGTTACCCAGGCTGGTCTCAAACTCCAGACCTCAAGCTCTCCTCTCGACTTGGCCTCCCAAAGTACTGGAATTACAGGTGTTAGCCACCATACCCGGCTTTGAGGCTGTTTTTTCTTAAGGTTTAATATACTTCTTATCTGTGTATGTAGCTGATGCTGTACAAAACAGCATATGACTATCATGCCTTACTTTTAAAATCTTCTCTTGGCCTTTGACTTTGGGGCAAGATCTAGCTATGGGCCAGTAAAGCAATCTGAGCCCATTAATGATTCTTAAATCATGATGCTGTAGAGAGAAGTAGGATCTGGAGGCAGTCACTAGAAAGATGAGGTAATTTAGAATTCTCTAAAAATTGTTGTGTCTTTATTGCCTAGTTTTTAACTTGTCATTGTGGCTTCCACTGTTTTTGAGATGAACTGGATTCATGTCCCCACTTTATAGACGTAGAAAGCGTAGATAGTCTCCCCTCCACTGATAGTTTAAGTCTCCCCTCCATCATTAGTTTCAGTGTTATGAACTGATGGGCTCAGCACAAAAGAAGGCAAAGGATAGAGGGTACAAACAAGGGAAGAGACATTGCTTGTTTCAAATTACTGTCAATGGAAAATAATAGAGAGCTTTAAAAAGACCCAAGCTGGCCAGGCGCGCTGGCTCATGCCTGTAATCCCAGCACTTTGGGAGGCTGAGGTGGGAGGATCCCTTGGGGCCAAAAGTTCGAGGCTAGTCTGGGCAACATAGTGAGACCCCATCTCTACAAAAAAAAAAAAAAAATTAGTTGGACATGGTGCACGTCTGTGGTCCCAGCTACTTGGGAGGCTGAGATGGGAAGATGGCTTGAGCCTGGGAGGTTGAGGCTGCAGTTAGCTATGAATGCGCCACTGCACTCCATCGTAAGTGATAGAGTGAGGAGACCCTGTCTCTAAAAAGAAGAAGAAAAAGTAAAAAGACCGAAGCTTATGCTAACACCAGACATGTGAAAGAAGTGGCATAGCAGAAGCAAGAGGTATTAAAGGTTACTTTAGCCTGTTGGTATACACTGCTGCTCTGTGTTAGAAGTAGATTCTAATGACGTTCTAGTGTTCGACTAGCATGTTTTAGACCATCTTAGAAGTGTTTACATCTTGCTGGATATTTGGTAAATGGGACTGAATGTGTATTATTAATGTGAAGGAAATTTTTTCTTGTAGTCAGCATGGTTTAAGATTGGATGTAATACTGAAATATTTATGGATGAAATTATGATGAGTTTGCTTTACAGTGAACTGTTGGTTGGTGAGAGGTGGTATGGGGAGAGGTTTCAGATGAAGTAAGAATGTTTTTAAGGTTTTTTTTTAAAAAACAATATTTTAAAAAAATTGAATGGAAGACCTCAAATCAACCTTTCTCAGTGGGTTCCTTGAGAGAATTAAGCTCTAATTTCCTAAGGCATAGTAATGAATTAATTTATTTACTGGCAACCACAATGGTACTCGTTATGTATTCTTGGGAGAATTGAGAAAGTAGTCATTTTTTGTGTGTTCTGTAGTTTGAAAGGAGGAAAATGGTGAGAAGACCTGGTTGAGAGTGTGGAAATACATGATTGATTCAACATTTTAAAAATGTTTTGTAATTTGACCTTTGCCCTTTACTTATTTTTAAAATAAATACATTATTTTTTTCGAGACAGGATCTTGCTCTGTCTGGAGTAAAGTGGCACAATTACAGCTCACTGCAGCTTCTATCTTCTGGGCTCAAAATATCCTCCCACGTCAGCCTCCTGAGTAGCTGGGGCTACAGGCACATGCCACCACTCCTGGCTAATTTTTGTATTTTTTGTAGGGATGAGATCTCGGTATGTTGCCTAGGCTGGTCTTGAACTCCTGGGCTGAAGTGACCCTTCTGCCTTGGCCTCTCAAAGCTCTGGGATTGCAGACTTGGCCTCGTTTGTTTTATAAATAAAAATTTTGAACTTCAGTTTTTCTTTCTTTCTTTCTTTCTTTTTCCTTCTCTCCCTTTCCCTTTCCCTCTCTTCTCTTTCCATCCTCGTCCTTTCTTTCTTCTCTGTCTTTCACAGGGTCTGGCTCTGTTGCCCACGCTGGAGTGTAGTCATGCAATCATAGCTTATTGCAGCATTGAACTCTTGGTTTCAAGTGATCCTCCTGCCTTAGCTTCCCAAGTAGCTGGGACTACAGGCGTGAGTCACCACATCTGGCCTTGAACTTCACTTTTTGAACATGATGGAAGTACCATGTTGTAAACATATACTAAAACTGTTGGAAAATGTGGTTTTCTTTCCAATTAGGTACAGTCTGAAAATACAGCCTGTTGAGAAAATGCATCTAGCTGTAGTTGCCTGTGGTGAAAGACTGGAAGAAACTATGACCATGTTGAAGTCAGCTATCATTTTCAGCATGAAACCTCTTCAATTCCATATTTTTGCTGAAGATCAGCTACATCAAAGCTTTAAAGACAGAGTAAGTATTTGAGACATAGTCAAGGTTGTAGAGTTGAATATTTAATAATATACTATAATAGAATGTTGTTGTAATAGTCTGTTTTCACATTGCTAGAAAGAACTACCTGAGACTTGGTAATTTATAAAGAAAAGAAGTTTAATTGACTCACAGTTCAGCATCGCTGGAGAGGCCTCAGGAAACTTAGAATCATGGCGGAAGGCAAAGGGGGAAGTAAGGCGTGTCTTACATGGCAGCAGCAGGAGAGAGAAAGAAAGAACACCACACTTTTAAACCATCAGATCTCGTGAGAACTGATGGTTATCACGAGAACAGTAAGGGGGAAACAGCCCTCATGATCGAATTGTCTCCCACTAGGTCCTTCCCTCGACATGTGGGAATCACAGTTTGAGATGAGATTTGAGTGGCAACGCAGAGCTATACCATATCAGTTGTTTTATTTCTTCACTGCACAAAAATATTTGTTCTGTAACACCGCCCTTTTAAAGTGAGGAGTGCTCCTTGAACCACTTCCATCTGAGTCCAGATCTAAGGTGAAAGAGGAAGGTTCATTTTTGAACGGCAGTGGGCTACTTAAAAGTAAGTTCCTGGTGAAACACGGAGGTTTTATTTTAGTGACTCTAGTTCCAGGATGCTTTGACTAAGAAGTCCTGTGATTTATTTTGTCTATATCCTTTCCTTGGGAGTGCCTTAATCAGAGCTTATATAAAGGTTTTAATCCTGTTTTGAGGGGAGAGAATTCTTGATTAATAATATGGCGGGAAGTGGCTTCTGGTTCTGATAAGTAAGTTATTTATTTTGGTTTTGTATTAGTTAAAATCAATTTGGCAACAGTGGCAGAAAACCCAAAATAACAGTGGCTTAAACAGGATTTAAGTTTATTTCTCTCTACCATGAAAGTAGATTGTCTGGATTATATGGCAGTTCTTTATCTTCAGATACTGTGGCCTTGTCTGACTGTGGCTAAGCCATTTTCAACGTGAGGCTTCTGCTTGATGGTCCATGATGACTACTCAGACTCCAACCAATACACCCATATTCAATTCAACATGAGGACAGGGAGTGAAAAAGGGCAGTATCCTTCTCTTAAGGGTACTGTCTAGAAGTTATTGTGACATTTCTGCCAGTATCCCATTGGTCTGAATTTAGTCATATGACCATACCTAGCTGTTACAATGGAATATATACTCTTTAATCAGGTCAGCCTTGTAACTTCCTTAACAACAACAAAATATTACTGTACAGTATAATAAGAGAACAGATACAGGCAGAAGAAAACATACAAAAAAAAGAAAATTCACCTGAAATCTCGCTACCTTTTGTTCTGAGATGGTGGTAAAGGTGATGCTAATGATCATTCATTCATATTTTTGCTCTCCTCCCTCTCTGTCATCTGTTTACATCTATCCACTTAAGCTTTTAAATTCATTTGGATTTTTATGCTTGGTCTAGCTGTAAAAAATATATTTGATGTTTTTTCAGGTTAAATCAGTTCATTTTGCATATTTAGTGCAAAAATACTAGTTATGAGCTTAGCTCTTTTAGTTTTCTGCCAAAAACGTCTATACCTTTTAGTTTTTGGCAGAAAACTAAAAGGTATAAAAGTTTTCTTACTGTTTAAGTGGTATATGAAAGTATACCTTTTTACTTAAATATTTTTAGTATCTGTATTTTTGTTAGATAATTTTGTGAACTTGGTCTCTATCTGGATTGTTTTTTAAAATACTGAGGAATTAATCTTGTCCTAGGGGTTAAGAGAATAGTCATAGACTGCTGCCAATTATGGAAATCTTTGAAAATATAATAGAAAAGTAAAACATGTATTGCATTATCTTAGATGCAGCCTTTGTGTTGTGTTTACACCTGGCTGAATTGTTTGTGTAACATATACTATATTTTTAAACTTAGTTTTCCTTTGACTGTAATCATCACTGAGAATGTTTGGTTTTGCTTTTGATGAAAGTATATCAAATATTTTGTGGAACATGCTTTTAGTACATGAAAACACTGTTATATGTTAAAGTGACTAAGATTTTATTTTGAAGTTGGTATTGAAAAGATCTTTAAGTGATTAATAAGTGGAACCGGGAAATTACAGTGCTAGTATTTTAAAATAATTCGTAGATAGCTGGATGTGGTGGCGTGCACCTGTAGTCACAGCTACTTGAGAGGCCTGAGGTGGGAGGATCACCCGAGCCTGGGAAGTCAAGGCTGCAGTGAACCATAATCATGTTACTGCCCAGCCTGGGTGACAGAGTGAGACCCTGTCTCAAAAAAAAAATAAAATAAAATAAATAAAATAAAATAATCAGAGACACCATAGCAGAGTGTTGGAAGTAAAGGCATTCCCTTAAACTATGTTGGAAGATACTGTTTTAAAAATGACTTAAACACAATCATAATTCAAAAGAGATCATATTCAGCCTGTATATAAACTACTTAGTTTTTCCCCCCATAGATTGTTTCTTACTGCTGTTTAGGAAATTTGAATGAGTAATTCTGTTGAAATAAGAATGAGAGATATTACTTAAACTAGATTTGAAACAATTTAGTATCTTGAAATCCATTTAGGGTACTAAGTGTAAACATGTTCATCTTAGATTTTCAGATATATTTTGCTTTTTGTAGTAATTTTTTAAAAATTGGCATTGGCTATGTATTTATCAGAATATTTTATTATCAGAAATATTCAGGCATATTAAAGCTATGAATTGATGGACAAATATTTTTTAACTAGTTTCACATTTGGTCTGACTTTGAATGGAAGCATCTGTCATATATACGGTAGTAATAAAATTAGTGCTTAATTTTTCTGATTTTAGCTTGTTAATGGGTTAAGAGAATTTACACATTAGGTAAAGCTGAGGAAGACAAATTTGCAAGGGTCTTTCACCTTTCTGATTTGGGGAGTTGGACCCTGATAACTTTCATTATGCTTCAGATCTTAATGGTAAAGTCTTTCCAGGATCTTATTTTGATTTTTATATTTTAAATGAAAACAAATACCATGGTGGAACAGAAGAATCTTTCCCTTAATTTTACAGCATAAAATGTGTATTATCTTAATTTTTAGCTGTTTTGTTTTATAATCTGTTGTTTTATGATTTTACAGAGAAAATTCAGGGTGAAACTATACTGTTTTTTTTTTTAATTGTTTTAGCTTGACAGCTGGTCATTTCTACAAACATTTAATTATACGTTATACCCCATAACCTTTCCAAGTGAGAATGCAGCAGAGTGGAAAAAACTCTTTAAACCATGTGCTTCACAGAGATTGTTCTTGCCGGTAAGTTTTTTCCCCCAGTGTCCTTTTTTTTTTTTAATTTTGAACCTGACTTTTACACATATGAGTCTCTGAAGAGTTACATGTAATTCCAGTTAAATAATTAAATTAATAAATAGAAATCAATACGGGTACTATTTTCCTTTTGAACATGAAAAAGTATTCCTATGGAACAAGTAAAATAAAAACCCTGTTAAGAATGAAAAATTTTTAGTAATTTCTGTTGAGATACCAGTTTAATATATTCAGTTGTGTGGAACTCTTTTATCTATAAGAAAGAATAGAGGTTGCCAGGTCTTAATGGAGCCAAGTCTTTTGCCAGCAGAAATGCAGTGGCGTTATCACTTTCAACTTGTAGGCAGCATTTAGAGTTTGAGAAATGAGATAGAGTGCATCATTAAATAGCAATTTGTGTCTTATACCAAGCCAGTTTGTCTATTGTAGCTGATACTTAAACAGAAACAAATTTAAGGCATATGAACTCAAAGGGAAAATGGGAACTATTTATTCAGTGGGGCTGTTCTTTGGTAGTGTTCTATGGTGACAAACCTTGATTTTGTTTCTTTTTTTATATACAAATGTTCTGAAGCAAGGTTACGTCTTTAATTTTGATTTGATTTTACGCAGTTTTAAAATTCACAGTTGTTTAGACCATTATGATACTTAAATACTTACAGTTTTGCAGCTTAAACACATAGAGAATACTTATGGTAGAAATATTGAATTTAAGAAGCACACAAGTTTCCGGAAAGTATATAAATTATGGGGAAGAACCTTCAGTTACTTCTTATTGCTAAGTGGATTAAGGCAATCCCTAGCTTATTAAGAAAATGGTTTATTGAATCCAGGATATCTGTAAGGTTAAGTTATAATATTGATAAACACGTCTGCCTAAGCAGTATCTTTGTTGCTCTGCCTTAAAAAGTTGTATCCTAGGATCTTTCTCTTCCATTGTAAAAAGCACACAAATAAGGGATTAAGATTGGTTAAAAAATATGTTTTAGATACTTCATGTAGGTTTTATTTTAAGTAAGTTTTATATTGAATGATTGCAGTGTCATTTAATTAATGTGTGAGTGCCTAGTATTTGTTAGTCATCTATATTGAAATGCTGGGTATGTAGGAATGAATAGAATACACAGGTTTCCTGTTTTCATAGAGCTTGTTACCTGATGTGGGAGACAGACATTAAATAATCACACAAATATATTGAAAAAACAATAAGAGATGAAGGAAAGACGTGAGGTTATGGCCATTTCTCTGCCATTTTGTTATGGCACTTTATTAATACTTGGCACCATGGCACTTGTTAGCACTTTATTAACAAGTTTATTATTGATGTTATATGAAATTTGCCAGATCATTTAATGATTAATCTAGTTAAATCCCTAAATGAAATTTTAAGTATAAGAACTACTTGAAACCTGTCAAATTGACCTCATACTTTACTGTTACTTCTAATCTTTTTAACCAGATTTAAGTAAATTGGTGCTTTATTTTTTTATAGTGATAAACTTTTTTGCTGAGTTTTTCTTCCTTTAAAATAGATGCATGAAAAGAACTAACGTAAACTGTACCAATGCCTTCTTCACCTGAAAGCAATCAGAACTATACATAGGTGATTATTATTTAACCATATGTCTGATTTCCAGCTGGTAGTAGCTCCCAGCATTGAACTTGAAGCTTTATGCAGGTTCTTCCTACTCTGCTAACAGTATAGTAATCTGTAAACAGATGTGACACAGATGTAGAATGTTGCTATTAAAAACAATTCTCACTTCACCACCCCTCAGAAAAGTGAGACAGATACACAGATTCCATCCCCTCACACACACCTTTTTTTTTTTTTTTTTTTTTTTTTTCTTTTGAGACAGAGTCTTGCTCTGTTGCCTAGCCTGGAGTACACTGGCGCAGTCTCGGCTCACTGCAACCTCTGCCTATCGGACTAAAGCGGTTCTCCTGCCTCAGCCTCCTAAGTAGCTGGGATTACAGGCATGTGCCACCGCACCTGGCTAATTTTTGTATTTTCAGTAGAGACAGGGTTTTGCCATGTTGGCCAGGCTGGTCTCAAACTCCTGACCTCAGGCAATCTGCCTCAGCCTCCCGGAGTGCTGGGATTACAGGTGTGAGCCACCATGCCTGGCCACAGATTCCCTTTTAGTTGAGGTCTTTGACCAAGTGTACTTTCCCTACTCAGGCCCTGCAGTCAACCATCAGATTTTTTTCCCCAGCCTGATATTAAATCAGCTGATAGATAAGGGAGGAATGAGGTGATTTCAGCCTAATAGCTGCTCATGAAGGTGATGGCTTTAGTTGCAGGAGGAAGTAGCAGCTTTGAAAAATAGCAGAACTAGGATCAAGCTCCTATTATATTCTTAACTAAAAAGGTTTAGATTCACCTATTTATTGAATCTTACTAATAGACCAGGATAGGCAGTAAATTTAAATTTGTAGGTGTCAGAATCTAAAGTTCATGGGTAAGGCAGAAATGAAAAATTATCCTTGGTTGGGCGCAGTGGCTCGCGCCTGTAATCCCAGCACTTGCGGGAGGCCGAGGTGGGTGAATTACTTGAGGTCAGGAATTTAACACCAGCTTGACCAACATGGTGAAACCCTGTCTCTACTAAAAATACAAAAAATTAGCTGGATGTGGTGGTGCATGCCTGTAATCCCAGTTACTCAGGAGGCTGAGGCAGGAGAATGGCTAGAACCCAGGAGGTGGAGCTTGCAGTGAGTTGAGATTGCGCCACCGCACTCCAGCCTGGGTGACAGAGTGAGACTCTGTCTCAAAAAATAAAAAATAAATAAATAAAATAAAATAAATAATAATTATCCTTAAAATTCCCCAGGGAAGGCACATGTTGGAGATTTATCTCTTAGAAAGTGCAACATAGCCAGTCTTTCTTCTAAGTCAAGCCTTTACCCTTGCTAGGTGCACATTTTGCTTTGATTCATTGGGAGACAGCCTGGAAATAAGAGCATGGACTCTGAATCTGGGTTGTCTGGGTTCCAGTTTGGCTCTACCACTTACTAGTTGAAACTGAAATATGTAAAGATGCCAGTGTTACAGGTCAAGAGAAATAAGTTCAGAAGATCTTTATTTGTATTGGTTTATTTCTGTATTTATCTCAGGAAATTAGGATTCAAGATATAAATTTACCTAAGCTAATGTTATTGTCCATTATGAAAAACATTTCCTCCCTGATCTTTGAAGATTTGGTATTCTCTCACTTTTTGTAATTGAGTATTTGTTTTGGTTTGTTTTTATATCTTCTCAATTTTTATAATTCTCTCAATTTTTATAATTGAGTATTTGTTTTATATTCTCTCAATTTTTTATTCTCTCAATTTTATATTCTCTCAATTTTTGTAATTGAGTATTTGTTTTGGTTTGTTTTTAATATCTTCTCTGAAAGTTAATGTGAAGGTTAGCATAGTATCTTTATATATATGCTGTTGTTAAAAATGACAGATTTAGGAAAGATTACCTTAAAATAATATAAATTAGCTAATCTCTTAGATGTATCTTATACAATTAGAGGTGCTTTTATGTTTCTTTTTAAAATAGAATTATAGTTAATCATTCAAATATCTCTCCTTGTAGTTAATCCTGAAAGAAGTTGATTCACTATTGTATGTCGACACTGATATCCTTTTTTTACGACCAGTTGATGATATTTGGTCTTTACTAAAGAAATTTAATTCCACACAAATTGCTGCAATGGCACCAGAACATGAGGAACCTCGAATAGGATGGTATAATCGCTTTGCTAGGCATCCATACTATGGAAAAACTGGAGTAAACTCTGGAGTTATGTTGATGAATATGACTCGAATGAGAAGGAAGTATTTCAAGGTAAGTCACTAATATGGGTAGTTGTTAACATTTCTCTAAAAACCTTCTAAATTGTTGGCTTTTCAATTTAGTTTTATTAAAAACTTAGAAGTCAGTCTTAGAAGTCTGACAGCTATTACCGGTCACTGTTCTGTTCTGTTGGTCTGGTAAACTTAGTTTTTTTTTTAGCCTTCCCTTTTCCGAACCTTTTTAAAATTCTGTTTTAAATTTAGTTTTGTCTCCCACAACTGATTGCATTAATAAGCCCAGTGTTAGGTAACCTCTGCTCTTGTTTAACAGAGAACAGCTCTCTTTGGTTACCAAGTTTGTTATTATATCTTGAATTTTTAAATTTCATGTACTGTAAAGTTGTACTGAATATAATAAAACTAGGATAGTAACATGATTGTTATTTTCTGATTGTTAGACTATGCACAGTGATCTTATACCAGAAGATGGTGCTGTAAGATTATCTGCAAAAAAAAATGTGACTTCTCAATAACTGCATTTGAAATTTATGAAATTAATAGAAGTTTAGTGTTGCAAAGAACTATAGAGATAATATGACAGCCTTTGATTACAACTTAAAAATAGCTGTAAAGTTCAAATCCATTGTTTTTACAATTATTTTATTCTTATTTTACTTTTTTGTAGAGAACAGTCTCTACAAAAAAAAGAGTTGCCCAGGCTGGTCTTTAACTCCTGGCCTCAAGTGATCCTCCCACCTCAAACCCCCAAAGTGCTGGGATTATAGGCATGAACCACTGTGCTTGGCCAGATTTACTGTTTTTTTACTTACCTATTACCTATTTAAATATGATTCATAAATACTTTAATAGTTTCTCCCTTTCCCTTTTTCTTTTTTTTTTCTGTGACATGTTCTAAACTACCTAGAGATGTAGTTATGGGGGTTGGAATAATTTCTAAACTTTCAAACCTTTTTTTCTTCTGCACATTAATGACTATGAAAAAAATACAAGATGATTGGTTGTACATTAATTCAGCAGGTATAATTTACTTCACACCTGTGTTACAAACAACCCTATTCTTGCTCCTTGGAACATACTCAGATTTGCTTCATTTTCAAATATTATTATTATACTTAGGATTGTCGAGATGGTCCTACAAAATTTATTAATTTTTAATTCCTTTTCTCATATATTTTTATTTTTCTTGATCTCTATATCTATAGCAAACATTGTCTTGGTTTTTTTCCTGCCAGTTCTACAGTTTCTAGCACAGGTCTTAAATTTTAGAAATTTAGCAATATAACTGAGTTACTTATAAGCGCTTTCCAAACTGTTTTATACAGATTCACGACTGTTGCTTCATGGTTCTTAACCCATCTACAGCCACAATACAAATTTAGGACAAAGGTCATAGTTTAAGTTATTTATTTGTTTTGCTGTCACCTGGTTCTTACCACTCATGGCTGTTCATTTCCAACTTGATGTATTATAGTTATGTATATTAAAAAGTTAAAATAGGACCAGGTATGGTGGCTCAACGCCTGTAATTCCAAGACTTTGGAAGGCCGAGGTGGGCAGATCACTTGAGGCCAGGAGTGTGAGACCAGTCTGACCAACACGGTGAAACCCCATCTCTACTAAAAATAGAAAAAATTAGCTGTGCATAGTGGTGCATGCCTGTATTCCCAGCTACTTGGGAGGCTGGGACAGAATCGCTTGAACCAGGGAGCAGTGAGCTGATATCACGCCACTGCACTCCAGCCTGAGCGACAGAGCTACAGTGTGAGTGAGACTCTTTGTCTCAAAAGAAAAAAATAAAAATAAAAAAATTTACATTCAAATACTTTAATAATTAATAATTATTTAATTAAATAAATATTTAATTTAATTTAAAATTAATTTAATTCTTTTTAAAAAGCATATAATTTTTAATCTCATAATTGTATATTTGTTAGACAATGAATAACATTGATTAAATTATTATGTTCTATTTTGCATAATCATATTTGCAGTGTTGAATCCCTATTAGGGTATTTCTTTTCTCTCCTTCTAAAAAATATATTACTGTATTTCTTAACCTTTTCCTGTTTATTAGAGAAAAACCAAAGAGTATAAATTAGACATGGTGGGAATCTTTTCTTTGTTTGTTTACTTTGCCCTTTTCAAATTTCTGTATGTTACTTTGTATTTTTTTGTCTGTTTGCTCCACCTACTGAGGGCAGGATGTGGCTTTTGTACAGCTTTTTATTAAGAATATTTAGCATGGTGTCTGATATAAAGTAGCAACTTGATAGATAATTGCTAGCAAAGGAGAGTCAGATGAAGGTTTTAGAAACTAGGCCATTAATGAATTATTGAAAAATACTGGAAAAGAGAATACTTTGTGTGAAGTAGTTACAATGTTTTTACATATTTGTAAGATGTATGTGATAGAAGACTTTTCTTGTGTTAGTACATAGCTTATGAGAGCAGAATAATAACAATGTACATCTTGCCAAAGGACTTTTTAAAGTGAAGTAACTAATCTTTGGGAATTGATGAGTTCCCACTTTCTTGTTGGATGCTCTTTAATTTTATATGTATGTATAGGACAGGCTGATAATGATAGTCCATTCATTTTCAAAGCATGCTTAATTTAAAAAATGAAACTAATTGATCTTAATGTAACATACATGTATTTGGTCATAGGTTCACTAAATTTTGTAAAATTAGAACATTTTCTGTTTTAAATGTTATGAAACTAAATTATGCTTATAAATATTCAAAAAATTCATTGTAGAATAAAAAGACAGATCTCCTCTTGACATATCTCTCCACACTTTCATGCCTCCACCCAGAGTGACACTATAAACTTGGCTGTGTGTTCTTTGGACCTTTTAAAAAGTATATTTTGAGGCTGGATGCAGTGGCTCATGCATGTAATCCCAGCACTTTGGGAGGCCGAGGCAGGTGAATCACTTGAGGTCAGGAGCTCGAGACCAGCCTGGCTAATATGGTGAAACCCCATCTCTACTAAAAACACAAAAGTTAGCCAGACATGGTGGCAGGTGCCTGTAATTCCGGCTACTCGGGAGCCTGAGACATGAGAATCACTTGAACCCAGAAAGTGGAGGTTGCAGTGAGCTGAGATTGTGCCACTGCACTCCAGCCTGGGCGACAGAGTGAGACTCCATCTCCAAAAAAAAAAAAGAAAAAGTATTTTGAAACAAGCATATGTGTGTATTAGCATTTAGATATAGGATTCTTTTATACATTTTCAGCTTGCTTTTTTCATTTAGTAAATATATAGTTGACTGACTTCTATGTCATTACACATAATCACATTTTTAATGTATGTATGATGTGGAGAATGGATGATTTTATTTTCTTTTTTTGTGTGTACTTAGTTTGGATATGTAGTTGTATGGCTGAAAATATATTTTAAATTTTGTATTTTCTTGACTATACTACTGGTGTGATTAAAAATCTTTTCTTATAATTTGTAGCCATTTCTGTTTCTTCTTTTGTGAATGGCTGCTTGCCCATATCCTTTGCCCACTTCTTGGTTTTCTCTTTCTTATTCACTTGAACTCCTTTTATATGTAATGCCTCTTTATTAAACTCATTTCTCATAGCTTTTCATTGGTTGTCTTGGATAGTCTAGGTTATATCATTAGCAGACAATACTAGCGTTATCTCTTCTTTTCCAAATAGTTTTCTAATAGGACTTTTTTCTTTAAGGTTTTTTTTCCCTTTTTATTTTTTTCCTAAGACTGCACTGGCCTCTTAATTTTGTCTTTCATTGATTTTCTTTGAATAGATACATTTCTTGTAGGATATATATTCAAATATATATATTTGATTTATATTGATTTTTAAAATTTATATATATATCTATATTTCTCTGTATATTTGAATAGATAGAATCACTTGAAGACTTTAACGTGGTATTGTACAAGGGCTCCACCAGTTCTGCCTGTTGAAAGTGTTGCTGGTTTTTGTCCTTGTGTAATTGATATTTTTCTTTTCAGATCCTAAGAATGTTTCCTTAACATACTCAATGACTTATTTCTAAGAGTTATCTTTTCAAATTGTTTCCTTAAGTAAAACTTGTTTTAGTCGTTTTCCAGATTAAAAAAAATTCTGATTATAATTACTGTTTACTGTGTTCTAAGAAATTTCACACAAGGATAATACAATTGTAGCAGATCAATTTAAGTATGTGGATTTTTTTTTTTTCATGAATTCTGGCCTTCTCTTTTTTGAAGGATAGATTGTTGATATCATCACTGAATTTACTATAAATTATACAGTAGCTTATAACAATGTTTCTCAAACTGTGTCAAAGGATCAATTTTTAAAAAATTTTCAGTATGTTATGAACCAATACTTTTGTAAAAGATAGATTGCTAGAAAAATAAGTAGACATAAAACTATTCTATTAACTTGCTGTAAAAATTTCTAAATCTTACTCTTAATTTCTGTACTTAATTACTTAATCTTATTGAGGACATAGAAAAAATTTACATATTAGCACACTATGTGAACTGCACTATGAAGAATACTGGTTTTTACTTTGGATAGTTTAAAAGAGTCACATAGATCTAAAAGGCCCAGTATTCAATTCTACCCCTTCCAACACCAGGTTCTCACTGGACTCAG
The DNA here is from genome assembly GCF_007565055.1 of Rhinopithecus roxellana. NCBI lineage: Eukaryota > Metazoa > Chordata > Mammalia > Primates > Cercopithecidae > Rhinopithecus > Rhinopithecus roxellana. Next base: position 72,128,276 of record NC_044558.1, read on the forward strand.
TTACTTGCGTCCTTAAGTATTTAACTTTGGGTTTTCAAATAACAAGTTTTGAGCATTAAAACAAACATTACATTCAGTATCTGAAAAAGCATTAAATTCAGTACCTGCTTTATTTTAAAAAAACAAAATACAAATTGATGGATTATTGGTATAATATTTTTATCTTATTTCAAAAGGCAGCATTGTGCTTAATGGCTAAACAGGAGCTTTCCAGTTAAAATGAAGATAAGGATATCTGTTAATATTACCATAACTTTTTTTTTTTTTTTTTTTTTTTTGGGAGACAGGGTCTCATTCTGTCACCCACACTGGAGTGGAGTGATGTGATCTTGGCTCACTGCAAACATTCACCTCCCAGACTCGAGTGATCCTCCCACCTCAACCTTCCAAGTGGCTGGGACCACAGGCGTGTACCACCATGCGTGGCTAATATTTTATACTTTTGGTACAGGGTTTCACCATATTGCCCAGGCTGGTCTCGAACTCCTGAACTCAAGTGATGTGTCTGCCTAGGCCTCCCAAAGTGCCGGGATTACAGGCGTGAGCCACTGTGCCTGGCACCGTAACTATTAAGTAATATTTAAATAGCGGTTCTCAGCATGGAGGAATAACAAGCTCCCATATTAGACAAGTGAAAGAAATAGGTATAAAAAATTAGATAGGATGTAAAATTATTATTTGCGTGACATATTTATATCCCTGAAAAACTTCAACCTATTAAAACTACTATAAACGTTAAGGATATGTAGTTAATTTGGCTGGGTTGAAAATTAAAATACAGAAATTGCTGCTTTTAAAAGGAGAGTCAAACTGTTTACTGTGCTGGCTGACTCCAGGAGTTCTTTCTTAAGTAACCTAGTATGGTCTCCTCCTGAAAACAGTGTTGATATGCCAATTAGTTGATATCCAAGAATAGGAAAATACTTTTGCTAGCAGGGTTGTAATTCTGATAGCAAAACTTACAGTCATTAAAATGGGTTGGGTGGATGTGTCAGCTCTTCCATAGTATGAGAGGCATCAGGAGACTAGGGTCTCTTTCTTGGAGTGCAGTCGTAATATTGCCAAAGATGCCAGTCCTAGCTTGCCTACCTCTGGGATGGTGAGAGTTTATGGGACTGCATACATCTGCTAGACTGGACCCAGTTATTTTCCTTAGCAAATCTTCTTTGACTTTGTATGTCATTCATGGTGCCTCTTTACAGAATTCTTTGCTTGCATTTTCTAATGTACAAGTAGCAACCTTTTAGAAGATAAAATGGAATCCTCTCAAAAGAGATAGTATACATAGGAAGAAACTTGAAAGAAATTGGCAGTATATATGTATATACACACATATTATATATATATTTTAAATGTAATAAGATAAATGAACACTTAAATAAGTAGGAAGACATACTATGTTTTTGGATAGGAAAATCCATCATAAAAAGGCCAGTTGTCTGTGAGAATTTTTTACTACAAGTAGACACAAAGCTCATAAATTTCTGCTGCTTTGTTCATTTTCCCCACTCCCTCTGCAGCCTTAATTTTTGTCAATCATACTGTTTTTTAGTGTTTAACTTTAGTTGTGTATGCATTTTTTAACTTGATTTATCAATTTCAGAATGATCTATTTGAACTGCCAATTATAAAAGTTAAGCAAATCAATCTGAGAATAATAGCCATCATGGTAAAAAAATAATGATAGCTTTACCATGTGTCAGGTGCTATTCCAAGCACTTTAAATTTATATATTAACAATTTTAATCATCAACAACTCTGACGTAAGCACAGACATAGGTACCAAAACTATCTTAAGATAAGGATACAGTTACTTTCGCTTTCTTTCCTGACTTACTAGTTTTATCACTGCCACATACAACTTCCTTTTGTTATCTTCTCTTTTACTGGACAGCCTTTCTCACATTTAGGGTTGGAAATGTCACTGGATATTGTGAGGAGTTTGCATTTCTCTTTGTGGCTTTGTAATGGTTACTGTGGGTTACTGTAATATCTTTTGAATGTTTTTATCAACAGAATGATATGACAACTGTACGACTACAATGGGGAGATATACTTATGCCATTGCTTAAAAAATACAAACTGAACATCACATGGGGTGATCAAGATCTATTGAATATCATGTTTTTTCATAACCCAGGTAGTTATTCCTTTTATTTGCATTAAAAAATCACAGATAATACTGAGTGAAAACGGAAAACATGCACTTATCTGATTCTGTCTTATATTAATGATTATTGCTATTTATGTTTAAGACAGAGTAAAACTTTTCTTGAATTTTGCTTTAATTGGAAGAGATCTAAATGCTAAACATTTTTCATTCATTCTTACTTGTAAGAGCTGTATTTTTTAACTAAAAGTTTTGCATAATGTTACATTTGTGGAATTAGGGGTATTTGCTTCATTGTCTGGTCTTTTCTTTATGTAGAAAGCCTTTTTGTTTTTCCGTGTCATTGGAATTATCGACCAGATCATTGTATATATGGAAGCAATTGCCAAGAAGCAGAAGAAGAAGGAATCTTTATTCTTCATGGGAACAGAGGTGTTTACCATGACGATAAGCAACCAGCATTTAGAGCTGTTTATGAAGCACTAAGAAATGTAAGATTTGCCTTTTCTGTTTTTTTAACTTTGTGTTTGAAAATACTTTCAAGCTAATGGTTAGTTTACAAAAATAGTACAAAGAATTTTTATACACCCTCAGCCTCATCTGTTACTAACATTTTGCCTTATTTGCTTTGTCATTGATTCTCTCTACAATTTTTTTCTGAAAATAATGTAGTTGTTTTTTCAGAAAACTTAAATTTGATTGTAAGTTGCATACATTAAGTTCTTTTACCCCTAAAAGCTTCGGTTTTTTTTTTAAACTAAGAATAAGGACATTCTCTTATTAACCACAGTACATATATCAAGCTAGAAAATTTAATACTGATGGAATACATTAATCTGCCATCCATATGGCTTTACTCTCTTTGATCTAGTTTCTCAGTCTTTGTCTTATATGACATTGGCATATTTCGACAATAGAGCCTTTTCACCCCCCCCCTTTTTTTTTTATTAGAATGTTCTTCATTTTGGCCTAATATTTCCTTACAATTAGGTTCAGGATATACATGTCTGCTCAGAATACTCTATAGGTGGTGAGATGTCCTTCTCAGGCTCTCATAGTCATAGTCCCCTTTGTCTGTCCCTTGCTGCTGATGTTGATTTTGATCAGTCAGTCAAAATGTCATTAATTGTCTCCACAGTGTAGTTATTTTTCCTCTTATAAGCAGCCAATGGGGAGAACCTTTTAAAATCATGTAAATACTCTGCTTCTCATTAAAATTTTCCTACAAGATTTAGCATCTGTTGTTGGTTCTTGCTCAAAACAATCTTCACTATGTTATTTGCAAATTGATGATTGTTCAATACTAGCACTCCTTCCACATACATCATTTGACACTTGGCATGCATCTGTAAGGAAGAGCTCTCCCTTTTGCACATATATTGACGTTTATATAATCAGTATGAGCCCTTTGATACTTATTTTCTCCAGTGATTTATAATTCATTATTTCCTTGTGATTATGTTGATGCTAAAGTTGTTCCAGATATGGCCACTGGGAGCCCCATTGGCTACTTCTTGTGCCCCTTTGACATGTGCTCATGACTTTTTTTGAGTACCTCCTTTATTTTCTGTTCCAACAAAATATTCCAGGTTTATTTTATACTTTCCCTGCCCTACCCTTGAAATTAGTCATCTGTCAAAGGAGCTCTGCTTCCCTTTGGTAGGCTCTGGATGTTAGGCATGTTTATTGCTACCGTGGTCTCATTGCTTCTGAGCTTTTTCAGTGGCAGAGCTAGGAAGTATAAGCATGCACACATGATGTTATGTGTTCACACCTGATTCTTTAACTCCAGGTCATTCTTCCAAGGCTCTTCCTTGCTTTCTTTTACTCTATATTTTATCTCGTTTCTTCCACAGTTAGAATCCTGACTTCTATCAATAACACATTTTCTCATTTGCTTAATCCTACAATTATTTAAAATAATTTCAGAAATGTTCCATTCATACCATTGTCTCCACCCCCAAACCAACTTACTAAAAATGGCTTAGGATTTGTTTTCAGTCCTTCCTCTTCCTCTCCTCTGCTCCCAGACAAGGGTGTGTACTCAATACTGTATTCATAAGTTACTTGGATTGGTTCTTTTTTTCTGCTCTTTCAGTGTGATTATTTTATTCATTTGAAATACAGTTGGATTCATTTGTTTCCGTATGCTTTCAGTTTTAGTTTTTTTTCCACTATCTTTGTTGATATAATTGCATTTTTTGTTGGGGGATATTAATATACTTCACAAAGTCAGAATTACATAAGAGTTTACTCACCTGTAACCTGTTGTCTTAGCCCTTTCATCCTAACTGCCCCCTACCTCTATAGGGTACCAATTTCATTGTTTTCTGGTTTATCCTTCCTGTGTTTTTAATAAGATGAGCAGATGTGTGTATGTTTTGTAATTTCCATTTTTTTACACAAAAGGTAGTTTAGTGTATATCTCCCTTCATTCTTTGCTTTTTATACTTAAAATATTCTGGAGATATTTTTCTCTCTCTCTTTTTTTTTTTTAAAAACAACTGTATGGTACTGTATTTTATGTATGTACCAGAGTTTATTCAACCATTCTCTATGTTTGGACATTTTGGTAGTTTCCAGTAGCTTGAATTATAAATAATGCAACAATGTACAGTTAGCTGTGTCATATATATATTTGTATTGTTGGAAGGTGAGTCTTCATGGTAAATTCCTCGAAGTGGGATTATTGGATTGAAATTATTACTTGTGTTCCTCCATAGGGATTGTTTGTATTCCTGCCAATGATTTATGAGACAGTCTGTTCCCCACATCCTCATCAACAGAGTATAGTATCAAGCTTTTAAAGTTTTGTCATTCTGATGGGTGAGAAATTGAATCTTAGTGTAGTTTTAATTTGCATTTCTCTTTTGAGTGAAGTTTAATCTTTTTATATATTTATGAACTATTTTTATATGTTTCTGGGGGGTGAATTTTCTTTTAAATATTTCACCTATTCTTCTATAGGTTTTTAAAAAATAACTAATGAAACATAATTTATATGCTGCAAAGTTCACCCATTTCAAAAATATAATTCAGTTGTACAACCATCATTATTACCATGAGGGCATTTGGGCTTTGTCGCCCTCTCCTTCCTTTAATTGTTAAAAGTTCTTTGTATGTTAGGAATATTAGTACTTTTCCTGTGATACATATTGTGAATATTTTTCTACCAATTTGACTTATTGTATTTGATGCCATTCAGTTTGTATAATATTTTTCATGTAATAAGTTTATCAAATTTTTTTTTCTTTTAATTAACAACTGGGTCTTGGTCTGTCACCCAGGCTGGAGTGCAGTGGCACAGTCATGACTCATTGTAACCTCTGTCCCCTGGACTCAAGCGATCCTCCTACCTCAGCCTCCTAAGTAGCTGGCACTACAGGCACGTTCCACCACACTCAGCTAACTTAAGTATTTTTTATGGAGATGGGGGTGTTGCTGTGTTTCTCAGGCTGGTCTTGAATTACTGGGCTTAAGCAATCTGCCAGCATCAGCCTCCATAGTGGCTGAGATTACAGGCATGTATCACCCAGGCTGGCGTGCAGTAGTGCGATCACAGCTTACTGCAGCCTCGACCTTCTGGGTTCAGTTGATTCTCTCACCTCACCCTCCCGAATATCTGGGACTATAGGTGCATGTCACAGGCTTGGCTAAGTTTTGTATTTTTTGTAGAGATGAGGTTTTGCCATGTTGCTCAGGCTTGTCTTGAATTCCTGGGCTCAAGCAATCCTTCTACCTTGGCCTCCCAAAGTGCTGGGTTTGCTGGGATAACTCACCACGCCTAGCCTAACACCTTTTTTTTTTGTTTGTTTTTTTGTTTAAAGTCGTTATCTGAAAGCTTTTTCCAATCTACACTTGGGTTACAGAACAGGTTATAGAATAATTCCTCCATATGCTGTTTCATTTGTTACATTCAGACCTTTGCTCTGTTTGGAATTTACTCTTTTGTATTGGGTTAGGAATGGATACTATTTGACTTTTTTCTAAATGGCTATCCTTTTGTCTCAACACCATTTACTTAAAAAATCTATCTTTGGCTGGGTGCACTGGCTTATATCTGTAATCCTAGCACTTTGGGAGGCCAAGGTGGGCAAGCTCAGGAATTCAAGACCAACTCAGGCAACTCCTTCAGCCCAGCAGTTTGAGATCAGCCTGGGCAACATAGTGAGACTTTGTCTCTAAAAAACAAAATAAAATAAAAGGCTGTCTTTAACCAAAAGATTTGAGATACTGACATTATCATAAATTCCATTTATTTTTCATTTTTTATTTTTGATTTTATTTTATTTATTTATTTATTTATTTATTTATTTATTTATTTATTTTTATTATACTTTAAGTTCTAGGGTACATGTGCATAACGTGCAGGTTTGTTACATATGTATACTTATGCCATGTTGGTGTGCTGCACCCATCAACTAGTCAGCACCCATCAATTCATCATTTATATCATGTACAACGCCCCAGTGCAATCCCTCCCTCCTCCCCCCTCCCCATGATAGGCCCCAGTGTGTGATGTTCCCCTTCCCGAGTCCAAGTGATCTCATTGTTCAGTTCCCACCTATGAGTGAGAACATGCGGTGTTTGGTTTTCTGTTCTTGTGATAGTTTGCTAAGAATGATGGTTTCCAGCTGCATCCATGTCCCTACAAAGGACGCAAACTCATCCTTTTTTATGGCTGCATAGTATTCCATGGTGTATATGTGCCACATTGTCTTAATCCAGTCTGTCACAGATGGACATTTGGGTTGATTCCAAGTCTTTGCTATTGTGAATAGTGCCGCAATAAACATACGTGTGCATGTGTCTTTGTAGTAGAATAATTTATAATCCTTTGGGTATATACCCAGTAGTGGGATGGCTGGGTCATATGGTACATCTAGTTCTAGATCCTTGAGGAATTGCCATACTGTTTTCCATAATGGTTGAACTAGTTTACAGTCCCACCAACAGTGTAAAAGTGTTCCTATTTCTCCACATCCTCTCCAACACCTGTTGTTTCCTGACTTCTTAATGATTGCCGTTCTAACTGGTGTGAGATGGTATCTCATTGTGGTTTTGATTTGCATTTCTCTGATGGTGAGTGATGATGAGCATTTTTTCATGTGTCTGTTGGCTGTATGCATGTCTTCTTTTGAGAAATGTCTGTTCATATCCTTTGCCCACTTTTTGATGGGGTTGTTTGTTTTTTTCTTGTATATTTGTTTGAGTTCTTTGTAGATTCTGGATATTAGCCCTTTGTCAGATGAGTAGATTGCAAAAATTTTCTCCCATTCTGTAGGTTGCCTGTTCACTCTGATGGTAGTTTCTTTTGCTGTGCAGAAGCTCTTTAGTTGAATTAGATCCCATTTGTCAATTTTGGCTTTTGCTGCCGTTGCTTTTGGAGTTTTAGACATGAAGTCCTTGCCCATGCCTATGTCCTGAATGGTACTACCTAGGTTTTCTTCTAGGGTTTTTATGGTATTAGGTCTAACATTTAAGTCTCTAATCCATCTTGAATTAATCTTCGTATAAGGAGTAAGGAAAGGATCCAGTTTCAGCTTTCTACTTATGGCTAGCCAATTTTCCCAGCACCATTTATTAAATAGGGAATCCTTTCCCCATTTCTTGTTTCTCTCAGGTTTGTCAAAGATCAGATGGCTGTAGATGTGTGGTATTATTTCTGAGGACTCTGTTCTGTTCCATTGGTCTATAGCTCTGTTTTGGTACCAGTACCATGCTGTTTTGGTTACTGTAGCCTTGTAGTATAGTTTGAAATCAGGTAGCGTGACGCCTCCAGCTTTGTCCTTTTGACTTAGGATTGTCTTGGCAATGCGGGCTCTTTTTTGGTTCCATATGAACTTTAAAGCAGTTTTTTCCAATTCTGTGAAGAAACTCATTGGTAGCTTGATGGGGATGGCATTGAATCTATAAATAACCTTGGGCAGTATGGCCATTTTCACGATATTGATTCTTCCTATCCATGAGCATGGTATGTTCTTCCATTTGTTTGTGTCCTCTTTTATTTCACTGAGCAGTGGTTTGTAGTTCTCCTTGAAGAGGTCCTTTACATCCCTTGTAAGCTGGATTCCTAGGTATTTTATTCTCTTTGAAGCAATTGTGAATGGAAGTTCATTCCTGATTTGGCTCTCTGCTTGTCTGTTACTGGTGTATAAGAATGCTTGTGATTTTTGCACATTACTTTTGTATCCTGAGACTTTGCTGAAGTTGCTTATCAGCTTAAGGAGATTTTGGGCTGAGACAATGGGGTTTTCTAAATATACAATCATGTCATCTGCAAACAGGGACAATTTGACTTCTTCTTTTCCTAACTGGATACCCTTTATTTCTTTCTCTTGCCCGATTGCCCTAGCCAGAACTTCCAACACTATGTTGAATAGGAGTGGTGAGAGAGGGCATCCCTGTCTTGTGCCAGTTTTCAAAGGGAATTTTTCCAGTTTTTGCCCATTCAGAATGATATTAGCTGTGGGTTTGTCATAAATAGCTCTTATTATTTTGAGGTACGTTCCATCAATACCGAATTTATTGAGCATTTTTAGCATGAAGGGCTGTTGAATTTTGTCAAAAGTCTTTTCTGCATCTATTGAGATAATCATGTGGTTCTTGTCTTTGGTTCTGTTTATATGCTGGATTACGTTTATTGATTTGCGAATGTTGAACCAGCCTTGCATCCCAGGGATGAAGCCCACTTGATCATGGTGGATAAGCTTTTTGATGTGCTGCTGAATCCGGTTTGCCAGTATTTTATTGAGAATTTTTGCATCGATGTTCATCAGGGATATTGGTCTAAAATTCTCTTTTTTTGTTGTGTCTCTGCCGGGCTTTGGTATCAGGATGATGTTGGCCTCATAAAATGAGTTAGGGAGGATTCCCTCTTTTTCTATTGATTGGAATAGTTTCAGAAGGAATGGTACCAGCTCCTCCTTGTACCTCTGGTAGAATTCAGCTGTGAATCCATCTGGTCCTGGACTTTTTTTGGTGGGTAGGCTATTAATTGTTGCCTCAATTTCATAGCCTGCTATTGGTCTATTCAGGGATTCAACTTCTTCCTGGTTTAGTCTTGGGAGAGTGTAAGTGTCCAGGAAATTATCCATTTCTTCTAGATTTTCTAGTTGATTTGCGTAAAGGCGTTTATAGTATTCTCTGATGGTTGTTTGTATTTCTGTGGGGTCGGTGGTGATATACCCTTTATCATTTTTTATTGCGTCTGTTTGATTCCTCTCTCTTTTCTTCTTTATTAGTCTTGCTAGCGGTCTGTCAATTTTGTTGATCTTTTCAAAACACCAACTCCTGGATTCATTGATTTTTTGGAGGGTTTTTGTGTCTCTATCTCCTTCAGTTCTGCTCTGATCTTTGTTATTTCTTGCCTTCTGCTAGCTTTTGAATGTGTTTGCTCTTGCCTCTCTAGTTCTTTTAATTGTGATGTTAGAGTGTCAATTTTAGATCTTTCCTGCTTTCTCTTGTGGGCATTTAGTGCTGTAAATTTCCCTCTACACACTGCTTTAAATGTGTCCCAGAGATTCTGGTATGTTGTATCTTTGTTCTCACTGGTTTCAAAGAACATCTTTATTTCTGCTTTCATTTCGTTATGTACCCAGTAGTGATTCAGGAGCAGGTTGTTCAGTTTCCATGTAGTTGAGCGGTTTTGATTGAGTTTCTTAGTCCTGAGTTCTAGTTTGATTGCACTGTGGTCTGAGAGACAGTTTGTTATAATTTCTGTTCTTTTCCATTTGCTGAGGAGTGCTTTACTTCCAATTATGTGGTCAATTTTGGAATAAGTGCGATGTGGTGCTGAGAAGAATGTATATTCTGTGGATTTGGTGTGGAGAGTTCTATAGATGTCTATTAGGTCCGCTTGGTGCAGAGATGAGTTCAATTCCTGGATATCCTTGTTAACTTTCTGTCTCGTTGATCTGTCTAATGTTGACAGTGGAGTGTTGAAGTCTCCCATTATTATTGTATGGGAGTCTAAGTCTCTTTGTAAGTCTCTAAGGACTTGCTTTATGAATCTGGGTGCTCCTGTATTGGGTGCATATATATTTAGGAGGGTTAGCTCTTCCTGTTGAATTGATCCCTTTACCATTATGTAATGGCCTTCTTTGTCTCTTTTGATCTTTGATGGTTTAAAGTCTGTTTTATCAGAGACAAGGATTACAACCCTTGCTTTTTTTTGTTCCCCATTTGCTTGGTAGATCTTCCTCCATCCCTTTATTTTGAGCCTATGTATGTCTCTGCATGTGAGATGGGTCTCCTGAATACAGCAGACTGATGGGTCTTGACTCTTTATCCAGTTTGCCAGTCTGTGTCTTTTAATTGGAGCATTTAGTCCAATAACATTTAAGGTTAATATTGTTATGTGTGAACTTGATCCTGCCATTATGATATTAACTGGTTATTTTGCTCAGTTAGTTGATGCAGTTTCTTCCTAGCCTCGATGGTCTTTACATTTTAGCATGTTTTTGCAATGGCTGGTACCGGTTGTTCCTTTCCATGTTTAGGGCTTCCTTCAGGGTCTCTTGTAAGGCAGGCCTGGTGGTGACAAAATCTCTAAGCATTTGCTTATCTGTAAAGGATTTTATTTCTCTTTCACTTATGAAACTTAGTTTGGCTGGATATGAAATTCTGGGTTGAAAATTCTTTAAGAACGTTGAATATTGGCCCCCACTCTCTTCTGGCTTGTAGAGTTTCTGCCGAGAGATCTGCTGTTAGTCTGATGGGCTTCCCTTTGTGGGTAACCCGACCTTTCTCTCTGGCTGCCCTTAAGATTTTTTCCTTCATTTCAACTTTGGTGAATCTGGCAATTATGTGTCTTGGAGTTGCTCTTCTCGAGGAGTATCTTTGTGGCGTTCTCTGTATTTCCTGAATTTGAATGTTGTCCTGCCCTACTAGGTTGGGGAAGTTCTCCTGGATGATATCCTGAAGAGTGTTTTCCAACTTGGTTCCATTTTCCCCCTCACTTTCAGGCACCCCAATCAGACGTAGATTTGGTCTTTTTACATAATCCCATACTTCTTGCAGGCTTTGTTCATTTCTTTTTCTTCTTTTTTCTTTTGGTTTCTCTTCTCGCTTCATTTCATTCATTTGATCCTCAATCGCTGATACTCTTTCTTCCAGTTGATCGAGTCAGTTACTGAAGCTTGTGCATTTGTCACGTATTTCTCGTGTCATGGTTTTCATCTCTGTCATTTCGTTTATGATCTTCTCTGCATTAATTAGTCTAGGTGTCAATTCTTCCACTCTTTTTTCAAGATTTTTAGTTTCTTTGCGCTGGGTACGTAATTCCTCCTTTAGCTCTGAGAAGTTTGATGGACTGAAGCCTTCTTCTCTCATCTCGTCAAAGTCATTCTCTGACCAGCTTTGATCCGTTGCTGGCGATGGGCTGCGCTCCTTTGCAGGGGGAGATGCGCTCTTATTTTTTGAATTTCCAGCTTTTCTGCCCTGCTTCTTCCCCATCTTTGTGGTTTTATCTGTCTCTGGTCTTTGATGATGGTGACGTACTGATGGGGTTTTGGTATAGGTGTCCTTCCTGTTTGATAGTTTTCCTTCTGACAGTCAGAAGGACTGTCTGTTGGTCTGTTGGAGATTGCTTGAGGTCCACTCCAGACCCTGTTTGCCTGGGTATCAGCAGCAGAGGTTGCCGAAGATAGAATATTGCTGAACAGCGAGTGTACCTGTCTGATTCTTCCTTTGGAAGTTTCCTCTCAGGGGTGTCCTCCACCCTGTGAGGTGTGGGGTGTCAGACTGCCCCTAGTGGGCGATGTCTCCCAGCTAGGCTACTCAGGGGTCAGGGACCCACCTGAGCAGGCAGTCTGTCCGTTCTCAGATCTCAACCTCCACGTTGGGAGATCCACGGCTCTCCCCAAAGCTGTCAGAGTCGTTCGCGTCTGCACCGGCCCCCGCTGCTTCCCCTGTTGGTCTTCAGCTGTGCGCTGTCCCCAGAGGTGGAGACTACAGAGACAGGCAGGCTTCCTTGAGCTGCTGTGAGCTCCACCCAGTTCGAGCTTCCCAGCGGCTTTGTTTACCTACTTAAGCCTCAGCAATGGCGGGCGCCCCTCCCCCAGCCTGGCTGCTGCCTTGTGGATAGATCGCCGCAGACCGCTGTGTTAGCAGTGAGGGAGGCTCCGTGGGCGTGGGACCCTCCTGGCCAGGTGTGGGATATATTCTCCTGGTGTGCCTGTCTGCTTAAAGCGCAGTATTGGGGTGGGAGTTACCCAATTTTCCAGGTGTTGTGTGTCTCAGTTCCCCTGGCTAGGAAAACGGATTCCCTTCCCCCTTGGCTTCCAGGTGAGGCGATGCCTCGCCCTGCTTCAGCTCTCGCTGGTCAGGCTGCAGCAGCTGACCAGCACCGATTGTCCGGCACTCCCTAGTGAGATGACCCCAGTACCTCAGTTGAAAATGCAGAAATCACCGGTCTTCTGTGTCGCTCGCGCTGGGAGTTGGAGACTGGAGCTGTTCCAATTCGGCCATCTTGCTTCGCCCCCCCATAAATTCCATTTGTAATTTCTGACTTTTCTGTTTTGCTCCATTGGTCTGTTCATTTGTACACTAATAACACACTATTTTAATTATAAATGTGCTTTGTATGTGTTAATATCTGATGGGGCTACTCCCTCTTTATAGCCTGTTTTTTTCAGTGTTTTCTTAGCTATTGTATATTTATTTTTCCATAAGTATCAACTCCATTAAAAAATCTTGTTGGTATTTTTAGGCTGGGCACAGTGGCTCACGCCTGTAATCTCAGCACTTTGGGAGGCTGAGGCGGGCGGATCACCTGAGGTCAGGAGTTGGAGACCGCCAAAGTGGTGAAACCTCATCTCTACTAAAAATACAAAAATTAGCCGGGCGTCGTGGCACATGCCTGTAATCCTAGCTACTCGGGAGGCTGAGGCAGGAGAATCGCTTGAATCTGGCAGGTGGAGGTTTCAGTGAGCCGAGATCGCTCCATTGCACTATAGCCTGGACAAGAAGAGCGAAACTTGGTCTCAAAAGAAAAAAAAAAATTTGGTATTTTTATTGGGATTGTATTAGCTTCATATATTAACTCAGGTACTGCTAACGTTTTGATGGTGTTGAGACATCCCAACCAAGAACAACGGCTGTCTTTACATTTGTCTTTTAGGAATGTTTTATAGCAAGCCTGTCCAGCCTGTGGCCAATGGGCCGCATGCAGCCCAGGACGACTTTGAATGTGGCCCAACACAAGTTCTTGAAGTTTCTTAAAACATTATGACATTTATTTTGTGATTTTTTTTTTCTTAGCTCATTATTGTTAGCATTAGTGTATTTTATGTGTAGTCCAAGACAATTCTTCCAGTGTGGCCTAGGGAAGCCAAAAGATCGGACACCCCTGTTTTACAGTTTTTTTCCTGTAGGTTTTGAATATAACTTAAGTTTATGCTTAAGTATTGTCTTTCTGTTGCTTTTGTAAATAAGGTTTTGTCTTTTAAGCATTTGCTTTAAAAGTTTGGAAAAAAATTATACCGCCCCTCTTTCCCCCATCCCCCAATTGTTTGTTTTCTCTTTTCTTCATGTTCTCATTAGCTCCCTTTTACGTAATTAGGGTGGATTGATGGGGGACATGATTAATACTTCATATACCTCTAGATGGATGCATGAACCAGATCTCTGAATGTTAAGGACCAAGACTTGGGGCAAATTCAGGGGAGATTTGGATGTATGCTGTTACTTAACAAGTTGTATCACTATCTATGTTAGCTGTTTCACTGCTACTAAGGAAGAAGTATTAATACAGTGTGATCACGCAACTCTTATTTAGATGTGCTATCTGGTCTGCTAGACTGTTTAATCTTACATGGGTGGAAACAAAGCAAATAATAGGAGTGCTCCTTTGGTTTAAATGTGGGGGTCAGGAGAAAAGCCGACGACCCCTGTTTACTAGGTTCTCATTATTTGATAGTGTGAAATCCTCTGGTCTGTATAGCCTCATTTATAGCAGTGAGAATAAAAACACATAACTACAATCCATGGTGATAGAGATTGTTCTAGAACTGTGAAACAGAGTGTCTCAGTTTTGCCTTGAAGGGCCAGGGAATGCCTTCTTGAAGAGGAGGCTTTTGAAGTGGGCCCTGAAGAATAAGTAAGAGTTTAACCAGGTGGGTGGAGGCAGTCTGGGCTGAGAACTGCCTGAGAAAAAGGTTCAGAGGCTGTGAAAAGATCCATGGAGAGGTCAGGCATCCATCTGTTCAGTGTGACTGGAGTGATGGATAAAAGTCAGCAGGGGCCGAAATGAAGTGGATGTGGAGATGATATACTATGTTAAGGTGATGATCTGCCATGAAAAGGAATTAAAGTTTTCTCCCAGAAATCTGTTTCTTAAACTTGATGGTAGACAAAATGCTAGCAGCATTGTGGGCTGCGGTTTTAGTGCATTATTAGCTAAGTTTCTCCTATAAACTTGACAGATGCAGCTTTTAAACCATCAGTTTGTCATGGTATGAGTATACTCATTGATGAATTATAAAATTTAGTGTTGATGTTCATTTTAATGTAGCAGGCCTCGTATACCTTCAGAAATTAATACTGTATTTTAATAATGCTTTATTATGGGTTGTCAGAAGGTGATAAAAATGAAGAAAAGTGCTTGTGGGGTTCTGAGACTTTGCAGGATAGAAGAGAAATGCATTCCTATAAAAATGAGATTCCTTTGTTTCCTTTGAGTATTAAAAAAATCTACTATTAGAGAATTAAATTTCCCGAGTTTTATTTGATCTTTTCTCTGGTTTATAAGTGTGTACCTTTAAAAATCCGAGTAATAGTTTTAAGTTGATTAATTACACTTGATTTTTTAAAAAGAAATCTTATTTTTAAAAGGATTTCAGATGATTGATTATCTTTTGTGTTTGTTTTGGGTCTGTGTTAACTACAGCTTACATCTATTCATTTTTCAACTTAATGAAGTTAATCAGTCTTTTATGGTGCTCCTGCTTAGTGTTTTTATATTTCCTTATCTATAATTCAGTGAGAAGTGTAATTTTTAAAAGAATTGTGTTCAGACAAGGATATTTATGCAAGTTTCAGACAGAGGCTTAGTCATAGCCATGGAATGCAGTGAACAGTATGAATTATAAAGGATGTGAACCATCTTTAAAGTGTGAATTCATGGCTATGTCTACCAGCAAATCTGTTTTTATAGTCCATGCATATTTGTTAAATATTAGTTGTTGAGTGAATAAAAATATTGTTTAAAAATTGCAAATTCAAAATCAGAACAAAACATTTTATGGCTCTATAAGGTATTTTCTGCATCATGCATTTCATTCTGAATTATATTTCTTGATGTTTTGTGTTAACTTTGATTTACTTTACACCTTGTGTATATTTGCATAACTATCTCTGCAAAGCAGTCTTGAATGTTTTCCTTCCCATAGTGCTGGCTTGCATATAGTTAACACTTAGGATTTGTTGGATTGAACTGCCATTCTCCTATGTTTTCCAAAGATGTGCTATTCTTTGAAAATACCTCAAATTGTCTAATTATGGTCATCACAGCCTCACTATTTCCTGTTCTTCAACTGACAGTATAAAGCACGAGCTTCCTAAAAATTAATGTACTGGGTCCTGTGCCAATGAAAAGAGGGAATGATTAACTGTACATGGAAAGGCTTCTCAGAGGAGCTGACATTTGAACTAAGTTGTAAGGATGATGAGTACTAGGCAGAGAAGAAAACGTAAGGACAAGTCAGGCATATAGTATGAAAAAAGGTCTGGAGTCAGGTAAGGGCATGCGTGGCCTCCGGGAAAGGGACACCCAGATGTAGGTTATGTACTGCACAAATATGCAGGCACTGCAGATTACATAAATGACAGAATGCAGTGTCTTTAGACTATATTTATATAGGTGGAAATTTTGGAAATTTATCTTCTTCCTTAAAGGTCAAATTGCTTTTGTCATATGGGCAGAAAGAGGTCTAATGAGACACTGTTTTTATTTAAGAAAATATTCATCAAAGGGCGCTTTTTTTTTCTCCAGTGAAGAAGAAAATATTTTTTAACCACAAACACTGGGATTTAAATCACATGAAAACAAAGAAACTGAATCTCAAGTACTCCATACTCCTGGGAATCAATAGTCTTCCTCTATTCTTAAATGCTTTCATGGTGTTTTCATTTTATTATATAGTAAAAATAATGATCACAGTAGTTTGGGCTTCCCATAATTTTCCGCCACTCAACCAGTTGTTCAAGTGTTTTTTTGTACACATTGAACTATTTCTTGACATTATCACTTGATGAAGTTTACCTTCTTCAGCCTGGCTACACTTTTAACCCCAAACAAATTTGTTTATCTATTTACAGTACAGCAGTTTCCCCAGATTTCCACCATTCACTGAGCTTCATCCTTCAACAGGATTTTTGAGCTGAGTTGGCATGGTGTTGTTTGCTTAGTGTTTGGATAAGTAGTGCTGTCTGGTGGTTAATTAAGTGCATGGACTTTTGGAGCTAGACTGCTGGGACAGAATCCTGGCTTAACCACTTACTGGATTTATAACTGTGAGAAAATCCTCTCTCCTTGCCTTAGTTGTTTCATTGTCAGATGGAGATAATATTACCTATATTATAAAGTTATTGTGGGGCTTAAATGTGTTAATACGTATACAACTCTTAGAATGGTGCCTGGCGTGTAGGTAGCAAGCACTCTATGTGCTATTGTTATTTTCATGACATTGTTCCTGGCTAAGTTTCCCTGCCTCTTTTGAAAAATTTTATCTTCAAAACAATTTTAGATGTTTATCTGGAGTATGTGTGATTGATTTTTAAAAATCACTCCAAGGGTGATGGTTTTATGCAGTTAATGCTTAGGATTTTTCTTGCTCAAAAGATGTCAAAAGTTTAGGATCTCTTTGCATCTCTACAGTGACAAAACCCATGTTTTAAACAAACATCCAAGTTCATCGTCTTCTCCATAGATTGACTGCAGCTTCCTGCAGACTCACTAATTGTGCTTGGGGTGATGCTTTCATTTCCTCTCCCTCAGCGTGCTAGTGAACCTTAGGGATAACCTGGGAGATTTCTGATTCTGAATCCTTTGTGATTTTGCATTTTTCACCAACTTCAACTTCCATGTAAAATGTTCTACTTTTAAGCCCCATCCATCTTTCTAACTGAAAATATACCTAGTTGAAAATACTAAATCACAAAATACCTGGTTGAAAATACAAAGATTACACATTATTTCCACTTTACTACCACAGCCTTTTCCAAAATATATTTCTTGATACTAGTATATTTTATAGTAAGAGAAGGACTCTAGCCAAAAATATATCTTGGGACAAACAGTCAAACAACACTAAACAGATTTATTTTCCGTTTTACTTTTTAGACTTTTGCCTGTGCCAGTCTGAATCCCCATGAGGCGTGCCTAATATTTAGCAGTTTTCAAATGTGTTTATTGTTGGGATCTTTCTGTGCAGTTAGGGTTCTGTGGGAAATGCCGAACTGTGTTATCATCTTGCATTCCTCCTGCCATATGCCTCTACTTCATTTCCTTCAATTCCAGCCTCAGCAGTATTATTACCAGAGTAGTTTTTAAAAGGTGGGACGTGGGTGTGGTGTGTGGTCAAGCTCTTCCTTTAGGCAGTCCAGATTTTATTAGTTTCGCCCAGATACTTGTAGAGCTTTTGGTTGTCTTCTTAACCAGTGTTTCAGAGTCTTCTCTGCCTTTGTGCACGTTCTCCAGGATTCCGCCGGAGATTTACCATGGCTGTCTTTCTTTAATGGGAGATAATAGTTCTGTTTAATTTATTGAAAATATTTGTTAAACATCTAATTTCTGTGAGACGTTAAATGGAGATCGTTCATATTAAACTGATTGAAGAAGTTTGGAAAATAATTGAATTTATATACGTACCTTTGCCTTTTAAATTTTTTATTTTTTAAAATTTTCTTTCTCTAGTGCTCTTTTGAAGATGACAACATCCGTTCCTTATTAAAACCTTTAGAACTGGAACTACAAAAAACAGTGCATACATACTGTGGAAAAATTTACAAAATATTTATCAAACAACTAGCAAAAAGTGTAAGAGATCGTTATGCCAGATCACCAAAGGAAAAATGATTCTTGGTGACTGCTAAATCAAATGAATGAAAACAACAAAGAATCAGAGGATAAGTGTGAAGGAATCGTCTTGGATGAAGTATTCAGGAAGGAATTATTCATCTCCAGAATAATTTTTTTTCCCTAAAGAAGTTAAATGAGCAGTATTTTCAGGTAATGAAGAATAAGTTAAAATCTTGGGCCTCAACAATGAAACATTTTTTATCTCTGATGTTTTGTAATGTAACTATCATTCCAGTATTGATGAAAATATTATTGAATGGTTTTAACCTGCAGACTTCTGTTGACTCATACTCGCAAGAGTGGTAGGGGTGTGTAGATGGAGAAAATGTACCTCAAACAGTGCAAACACTCAGACTGTGAGTAGAGCAATAATTTTATGTCAGCACTAACCTCACTTTAAATGTGTGAGAAAAAAGTTTGTTTACAGGAGCAGAAACAGTTCTGTTTCTAAAGAAATGTGATGTAACTGATGTAACCATTGACAATCTATGTGTGCCTTTATACATTTCATCTCTGTTTTAAAATATTTTTATGACAATCATGTTTAAAATTATTTTTAGATTATAAGTAAGCTGCATGTTACACATTGAACTGTGTAAGGTAGGGGAAAAATACTGAAAACTTTGGGGTTTTAATCTGTGTGCGCATTTGTGTGAGAGAGCGAGCGAGCGAGAAATGTAGTGTTTCATTTTGTATGCATTAAACTCTCTTGCCAAAACTCAGATTTAAGATTGTTAAATAGATATTTGGGGATTTTTTTTATCACTTTAAATGAAAAATGTCAGCTTTACTGGGCATTCTGGAAGCAAAATGTATTATGCTGATGATAAAGTGAGAACCTTGGGAGTATACTCATATGATGGTGGAAAATGTGATGGACCAAAATACATAAGCTATATACTTTCTGTGAGTAGTAATTTTAGTTACAATGGAGTAGAAAAATGTGGTCCATTTAAACTTGTCTTCTACCTCATAATGGCCTTGCAAGATACTTTTGAAGAAGCAAATATCTAGAGCCTTACTTTAAGTAAGTTAAACAACTTAAGTGGATGATTTGGATTAAGATTGTTACATCCACCTATAGAAAATGTGGTTTTAATTGGGTTGATTTGCATATCTTCCTTTTTTGAGTATCACTTAAAACAGTTAATTTTTTAAAAATCTTGAGAAAAATATTGTTTCTTTGGCATTCTTGACCTGTTATCTAATATAAATATAGATTATGAATACTTAGCATATACTATGCTGGGGCACATATCTTATTTTACCAACGATTATCTATATGGTTATCTTCTTTTTCTCTCTGATATTTTAATGCTCAAGTAGAAAATGGAAAATCATGAAGGAAAAATATCACCAGTGAAAATCGTGGCAATTAGTTTTGTGAAGACACAGTGACCTCTGTGGAGACATGGAATATGCAGAAAGAGATGGTTAGTACAGTTGTTCTGTCGTCTGCAGTTCAGTCAGGGACAAATTGAGAGAGGAAAGTTTAAGTAAGATGCATTAGAAGTTGATAACCAGCCCAGCATTCTTAGAACAGATGGGTTTAGAGAACACAAGTTGTAGTTCCTTGGCAGAATGCCATGGTGGATATAAGAAACTGTGAAATTGAGCGTACTGAGTAGAAAATGAGAATACTAAAAATGTGAAGTTTGGAGGGTATGTATTAGATCATTTCTAATGGTCCTCAAATAATGATCATTGCCTGCCTGACTATATGAGATTCTTGTTGGGAGCTTAAGAGTAGATTCCTGAGCTAGGCCTTTGGAGACTGTGGCATGCTGTGTCTAGGATGGAGTCTGTAAAAAAGTTTCTAATGAAGAGATTTAAAAATTATACAAAACTAGAATAGTGCATTGATACTCAACATCCAGATCTGACACTTATCACTATCTTACCATGTTTGCGTCATCATTTTTTTCTTTGCTTAAGTATCTTAAAATCCCAGACATTGTGGTATTTCATTGCTGTGAACACTTTAAGTAGATACCATGATATCACACCTAACAAAAGCAGCAGCAGTCCTTCGGCTTCATCTCATAGCCAGATTTCCCTGATTATCTCAAATATGCCATCTTCTAGTTGGTTTGTTAGAATCAGGGTACAGAATATAAGTCACATGATGATTTTGTTTTTAACAGTCACCTCAGACGACTTTGATGTTAGCTACTTTGGGAACCACTGGAAATTATTTTGCCAACTTGAAGTTAGGATACCACAATTCTTGGCACAGTTGGTAGATTATAAATGTGATTTTGAAATATTAGAGGAAGCATTTGGGGTTAATGACAAGATATGAATTTGTATTAGTAAGTTTGATAAGATTTAATTTCCTCAGTGAACGGAGAATCTCAGCCCCATGGGCTCTAATTGATTGGGAGTTGTATAGAGCGTGGTCACAGTTTAATCCAACTGGACTGTATGCTGTGGTCTCACTCATGGTGTGGATTATTTACACTGTCACACACTCTACATGGTGGATCAGTTGGAAGGTTCTTCATCTGGTTTATTTAGACCTGACCTAATTGATCGTTTTACGATAAATGGAATTAATAGTGAAAGCTCTCTTTTAGGTACTGTTTCTACCTAAAATTAAAGGTATCACAAAATGTGTATAATAATTTTTAAATGAATTTTCTGAATTTATTTTTAGACAAGGTAATTCTTCTTTTGAATTCTAAAGAAATGCAGTTCTTGGAGTTGATGAGAGGTTGAATTATAGATGGACAACTTAGAGAATGTATTCCATTTTCATATAAATGGTCTTTCATAAAACATAGTATATGTATGCAGTTCATATAAATTACGTGATTTATTATTTGAGTCTATGTATTCTGACCTCAGAACTCTCTCTGGGCTACAGTATTACCAAAGTGGGATGCCTTTAAAATGCAGTCAAACTTCATTTGTATGAAGTAGAAAAGAACTTGGGAAACCTTTAAAAATATATATTGTGATTTACGCTCTAAGAAAGTGCATACTTTTTTCTACTGAAGAGTAGTTCATAATATGTAAGGGTTTTAAGGCCCTGAAATAATAATAGTGCTTACTCATTGCTCTCTCATCTTGCCTCCAGTCAGATGTTATTGGTATAGTGAAAAGAAGACCAGATTGTGAGCTAGATCTGGATTCTCTTCTTAGTTACTCAGGCATGTTATTTAACCTTCTCTGTGCCTTAGGTTTTAAAGTACAATCAGTGTACCCTTCAAACCTCACAAGATGAGACTCAGAAGAGATAATGGATTTGGAAGCATTTTGTGTGGCTTATGTTATGCCACACCAGTGTTACTTTTGAAGTTCTGTTTTGTTCTGTTGCCTTCTGTACAGAGCGTTCAGTTTACTCAGGCTGAATGTTTTCTGACATATATCTCCAGTATGAATTTGTTTATTTTATGTAAGGAAGAGTTTTTCAGGAAGAGAAAGTAGAGAAGAAAAGAATGATGTAACTAAATCAAAAAAGAAGGAAAAGAGAGGAAGTGAGAAAAGGGGTGAGGAAAGAGAAAGGAGTAAGAGTGGGAATGGCAAAGGGCAGAGGAAGAGAAAAGATGGAATGCATGTATGGAAAATTGAGAAGTAGAGATGGAGCGAAATGGTGTGGAAACATTTACTTATTGAGTTGTAGCCCTCATGCTACATCTGTTTGCTTGCCTAGGCTCTCTGGGGTCAGGAAAGGTGCTGACTTCCATGGAATGGGGCAGCAGGGCCTGCTGTGTTTGGTTTGTTAATACTAGAGTTGTCTCCCAATCACCCGACTTACTGATCATTTAGTCCCAATTCAACATTTTGTGTGTGTGTGGTTTTTTTTTATTTTTAAATTTTTATTATTTTTTATTTTTTACTGGATCCCAGTTTGTGAGCTAGGACCTGTGGAAATACAAGTATCTTCCTTTTTAGCTTTATCGTTTTAGCTATCCCAAGTGTTAGACTGCAAGACTAACTACATATTCTCCAGTGGAGGTTGGAAGTGGAGGGGACTGCTTCATTAGGTCTGAAGGTGGCCCAGGAATGTGTTGTAGCAGTTTTCCCAGATGTTACTGATGAGAGGCCAGGTTTGGGAATCACTGCCCAACCTTGGATGGCAAATTAAACAATAAATTACACCTATTTATTCCTCAGTCAGGATACTTTCAGTTGAACCATTCTGAGTAGATATAAGAGGACAAAAGACAGCAGAAATACCTTAAAAGATATTATTTGTTGTCTTATTTTTCACATATTTGTATTAATAAATACCTTAGTAGTAATCAGAACCTCTTTGAGATGTTTTTAGGAAGGCACTGATTTGTTTTTTAAAATAATTTTTTTGGTTCCTTAGAGTAGAGAAGAAAAGTAGGGGTGCAGTATGTCAGGTGTGGGGCCAGTTATCCATTTATTAAATGCAATTTCAAATGTCTTAAAACAATAATTGCCTTATTGCATTTTAATATTTAATAAAGTAGATTAAATAAATATTTGTATTATAATAGTTATTCTTTTTATACAATGCCAAAGCAACCTTTTTTTGCCTATTAAAGTCTGGCTAAACTGTTCTGATGTTGTTGTTTCTTAATTCATTAAACATGAAACTAGGTTTTACAAAATTATATAAACTTAAGACAAATCTAAAAATGGTACAAGAAAATTCTTTTTTTAAAAAACAAATTAATATGTTATTCAAATATTTAGCAATTAAAGACTAAAGAGAAAAACAGAATAGCATATTGGATGTAACAGTTTAAAATGGATTGCATATCAATGTCAGACTTTTAAATAGAAAATATTTATTATCACCTCATTTCTACCAGTAATTTCAAATGTTTAATGGGACTTTGAAAAGATAAGAAAAAATAGAAACGAAAATTTCTCTCACCATTAATACTGTGAATACTATTTGGAAGGTCCCTGGTCCGACATTTAAATATCAAACTTAAGAACTGATTTGGAGCCTTTGATTATATTTAGTTTATATACGGGATCTGAATATTTACACACATAGCACACTATAGCAACCTCTTGTAAAAAATCGTGAAGATAATGCAGCAGTATATTCTATTAAAAAGTAAATTGGCTGGGTGTGGTGGCTCATGCGTGTAATCCCAGCACTTTGGTAGGCCGAGGAAGGAGGATTGCTTGAGCCCAGGAGTTTGAGACCAGCCTAGGTGACAAAGTGAGACCCCATCTCTACAAAAAAATTAAAAAATTAAATTATCCAGGTGTGGTGGCGTGTGCCTGTGGTCCTAGCTACACATTAAGTTGAGGCAGGAGGATTGCTTGAGTGCTGCAAGAGTTTGAGGCTGCATGAGCCAAGATTGCACTGTTGCATTCCAGCCTGGGTGACAGAGTGAGACCCTGTCTCAAAAAATAAAGGAAATTGGCTTTGAAAAATAGCCATTTTCAACCTTTTTATAAAACCTCTTCAGGGAATATTGGAGTATTATTTTGTCAGGCAAAAATAATCCAGGGCTTGAACATTGCTGTAGAATATGTTATCTGTTCAAAACTTAGCAGAGCACGCATGCATCACATGCATTGTCATCAGTATTTGAGAGCTCTACCAATGGTTTTTGATGGATGCTGTAACAGAAGGTCTATGAAGAGGATGGTGGTTTGCACCTACTCCTCAAGTCAGAAACTGGAAAAGGTTGCAGGTATTTCAATTTTCCCAATCATTTTGCATAAATGTATTAATATTTTGAGTAGTAATAGTTCTAAAGCTGCAGGAAGGCATCATTGTATACTGTGATTTGTAGAGAGTACTACTCTTACACTGCTCTTTATCTTAAAATGTTTTGGTATACTGTGAACATTTTCCTCTAAGTATTTGTTGTATTTTGACAGTTATTCAAAGAGAATATAAAATGATAGATTCTGGTCTAAACTAAGAATAATGGAAAGTTGCTTCATCCTGCCTTAGAGGAGTTTTCAGTTCATCCTCTTCTTGAGAAACTATGTGTTGCTGTTACTAAATAAACATTTACTCACTAAACATTTTATTTCCTTAAATTATGTGTCTGGATTATTTTAGCAATCAAAAACAATTGTAGAATCTTTGGGATTGAGGTGCTTGAGAACCAGGAGTCTAGGTGGAGGGCGGTTCCTGGATTGGCTAATTCAGCAGCTGAACAGTGTCATCAAGAGCCTTAGTACCTTCTGCCCTGCATTGCCATTCTCACCAAGTGAGTCTGATGTCTCCCCTTCCGGCTCCAAAGTGACCACAAAGGTTCCACGTGGTGGATGCTAAGAGGCTGAAATATATATATATATGTTTTTTTTTTTTTTTTTTTTTTTTTTTTTTTTTTGTAAGAGGAACGTTTCTCCAGCCCCCATTCACTTGCTTTCATGGCCACAGCAATGTGCATTATCTCCAAAGCAATCACTTTTCAAAGGGAATAAAGCTCCTATGATTGGCTCAGACCACGAAGATTTGCCCTTGAAATTAAAAATGACCTCCCCTTGATGAATAGCTGCTCAGACAAAGGGGAACAACTTCCAGGTTCTGGATGAAGTTGGTGGGGTAGGAGTTTGTAGGGAGTTTGGAACATAGCTGTTCGGTGGGCAACAGACCATGTGTTGTTTTACTGACCCAAGTATTTCCTATAATTTTCAGGCGGGTCAAATTTCACATCTAGAGAAGAACACCCTTTTCCATCGCAGAAACTAGTTTTGCTTTTAAAAGTCTCTGTAGGCTGGGCATGGTGGCTCATGCCTGTAATCCCAGCACTCTGGGAGGCTGAGGTGGGCGGATCTCAAGTCAGGAGATCAAGACCATCCTGGCCAACATGTTGAAATCCCATGTTTACTAAAATACAGATTAGCCAGGTGTGGTGGCATGTGCCTATAGTCCCAGCTACTCGGGAGGCTGAGGCAGGGGAATAGCTTGAACCTGGAAGGCAGAGGTTGCCGTGAGCCGAGATCACGCCACTGCACTGCAGCATGGCGACAGAGCAAGACTCTGCCTCAAAAAAAAAAAGTAGCTGTAAGGCCAGGCAAGGTGGCTCACACCTGTAATTCCAGGACTTTGAGAGGTTTGAGGTGGGAGGATCGCTTGAGCCCTGGAGTTCGAGACCAACCTGTGCATCATAGTGAAACCTCCCCTGTCTACAAAAAATATAAAAATTAGCCCGGTGTGGGTGGTGGCACACGCCCATAGTCCCAGCTGCTTGGGAGGCTGAGGCCAGAGAATTGCTTGAACCCAGGAGGCGGAGGTTGCAGTGAGCCGAGATCATGCCACTGCACTCCAGCCTGGGCTACAGAGTCAGACCTTGTCTCAACTAAGATGAGAATCATGTGTACTAAAGACAATTTAATAGAAAATAAGTCTCGAATGTTACAATCGATCAGTTTTCAGTTTTGTATATTTTAATTTTTATACTTTTTTGTCACAATCATAAAAGGTTTCAAAAGACTGGAGGTGATGATGGCTTCTGAGGAGAGTTTAAAAGTCCCTTTAAATTTGTGATGAAAACGTATTTGCAATCTTTGTCATGTTTTTAAAATTCTTTTTGTAAATTAAAAGTCCCAATTGAAATAATAAAAAAAATACAGAAGAGTTAGAAGTATATTATGTGAAATATGAAGGAACTTCCTCACCATCTACAACTAAAAAACATTTGGTATCTTCCCAGTCTTGTGCTATGTATGTGTACATACAGGAACACACAAATGTGGCTGTAAAATGGTTTCTGCTTTATAAACTGTTGTATAATTTGCCTTTTTTCACATCATCTGTGACATCTTAATACATTAGATCCACCTCACTCTTATTCATAGCTGTGATTATTGTATAGTAGTGTCCTTAAATACAGATTACTACACAGATTTCTGAAGTACAAAAGTGTAAGTAAATGAGTTTTAACTTGATAGGGGAAGTAGAAACAAACCAGTTTCTCATTTTCTGCTTAAATGTGATTTAACTTAAGGAACATCAGAGTAAAACTGTAGTGTAAGTATCAAAATAAATGTTAAATTTTTTAAAATTAAAAGTGAAATTTTCTACAGTTTGATACATACCAATAGGTTGGTGTAAAAGTTATTTTTTTATTTTGCCATTTTAATGTGTAATGGCAAAAACCGCAGTTATTTTTGCACCTAGTAGGTAGCAATACTTGATTTTGTGAAACTGGTGTGGCTGATAAATGTTACTTCAAGGTTCTTTTCCATATATATTTTTAAAATATTTTGAACAGTTTAAAAACTATTTGTGGTCTGGATGTGGTGGCTCATGCCTGTAATCCCAAGCACATTAGGAGGCCGAGACAGGAGGATTGCTTGAGACTAGGAGTTTGAGACTAGCCTGGGCAGCAAAGTGAGATCCCATCTCTATCCCAGCACTTTGGGAGGCCGAGGCGGGTGGATCACGAGGTCAGGAGATCGAGACCCTCCTGGCTAACACGGTGAAACCCCGTCTCTACTAAAAATACAAAAAACTAGCCGGGCGCGGTGGCAGGCGCCTGTAGTCCCAGCTACTCGGAGGCTGAGGCGGGAGAATGGCGGGAACCCGGGAGGCGGAGCTTGCAGTGAGCCGAGATCGCGCCACTGCACTCCAGCCTGGGCAACACAGCGAGACTCGGTCTCAAAAAAAAAAAAAAAAAAAAAAAGTTTTAAATGAGCTGGGTATGGTGACTTGCACCTGTAATCCCAGCTGCTCTGGAAGCTGGGGCAGGAGGATTGCTTAAGCCCTGGAGTTTGAGGCTGCAGTGAGCTGTGATCATGCCATTGAACTCCAGCCTGGGCAACAGAGTGAGATCTTGTCTCTTTTTAGATAGATAGATAGAAAAAATTAAAAATTGACCACCAATGTGTCTTTGCTTTGTCCACTGTTCTTTAACATTTAGAAATATTAACAGAGTCACTTGACTGGTTAAAAGATATTTTTAAAATATAAAAATATATGTGTATTCAAAATTCCAGAAACATATTTAACTCAGTATATCTAAAATATATGGATATGTCAGTATAAAATAAGGTATTTCATATTTTTTCCCCATACCAAGCGCATATTTTTCATTTACAGTGCACTTCTCAATTTGAACTTGCCACAGTTCAAGTGTTCAATGACCACTTGTGGCTGGTGGCTATCATATTGGACCATGCCTCTCTAGAATGTAAACTCTCAAAGCAGACACCATTTCTGTTTTTACCGTAGTATCTGTCACTTAGTACCCTGACCACAGTACTGTACATGGTAAACACTAACATTTGAATTTCAATCGAGAAGTGTTAGAATTTTTTTTGTGAATTTGGAAGAGTTTGAACTCTAGCCATTTAAAAAACAAAAACATTAACTAAAATGCTTCAGAAGATGCCCATCCTCATTGATTGCGAAATAAACCAGAAGAGTTTCATTTTTTAAAAATTGTAATGAGTGGAGCTTGTATTTTTTAATGTGAGGAAGCTCAGTACTGAAAAGTTACAGTGAATCTACTATGCAGGAACTACAGATGGAAATGTAAGGTTGGTATGTTTTATGTACCCTCTTAGTTCACTTTTTGGAATCATTGATGATTCATGCACATAACATTAATCTTAAATCTGTAATAAACATGGGAACAACCTAAATGTCTAGAGATAGGGAAATGATTAGGAAATGATACATTTTTCTAGGTCAGTGGTTCTCACCTGGAGGCAGTTTTGGCCCCCAGGGGACATAAGACAATGTTTGGAGACATGATTGTCACAAACACAACTATACAGGTGGGAGGAAGGAAAAGAATGAGTACTACTGGCATATAGTGGGTAGAGGCCAGGAATGCTGCTAAACATCTTATTCATTGGACAGTTCCCCACAACTAAGAATTATCTAATCCAGAATGTCAATGCCACTGTTGAGAAACTGGGATATGGGTAAATAATAATTGCAAGATGTGATTTGATACAGATAAGCACAGGAGGCAATAGCCACACAGGGAAGTCAAGCAGCTCTTGAGACATAAGAAACATTTCCCAGAGGAAATCACATCTGTACTGAAATCTAAAGGAAAAGTAAGGGCTAGGCAAGAAGGGTGAGGAAGAACTTTATGTATGTATGTATGTATGTATTATTATGCTTTAGGTTCAGGGATACATGTGCAGAACATGAAGTTTTGTTACATAGGTATACATATGTCATGGTTTGCTGCACCCATCAACCTGTCATCTACATTAGGAATTTCTCCTAATGCTTTCCCTCCCATACCCCGCTACCCCATGACAGGATCCTGTGTGTGAGGTTCCCCTCCATGTGTGCATATATTCAGCCATTGTGGAAGAAAGTGTGGCGATTCCTCAAGGATCTAGAACCTGAAATACCATTTGATCCAGCAATCCCGTTACTGGGTATATACCCAAAATATTATAAATCATTTTATAAAGACACATGCACATGTATGGTTATGTATGGTTATTGCAGCACTATTCACGATAGCAAAGACTTGGAACCAACCCAAATGCCCATCAATGATAGACTGGATAAAGAAAATGTGGCATATATACACCATGGAATACTATATAGCCATAAAAAACGATGAATTCATGTCCTTTGTGGGGACATTGATGAAGCTGGAAACCATCATTCTCAGCAAACTAAACACAGGAACAGAAAATGAAAGATCGCGTGTTCTTACTCGTAAGTGGAAATTGAGCAATGAGGAAGAATTTTCTAAGCAGAAGATTTAACTGCAAATGCCCAGATGAGAAAGATTAACATGAGTTCTGGAAACCAGAATTAATTTGGAATGTCTTTATCCTGTTTCCACAGCCACTAGCCTAGATCAATCTAGGTAAGCTGTCTCTTAACCTAGATTATGGCCACAGCTACCTAGTTTGTCTCCCTGCCTCCATTCTTGCTCCTCTAAGCTGTTTTCCAAAATGTAACTGGAATGGTCTTCCTAATGCATTAATCTAATGCCTGTTGTGCTTACAACTTTGCCATGGCATTGCTGGTGATAAGCAAACTGAGCAGGTGTCTTATCTTTCCCTGCTTTTGACTTCAGGGTAATGGAAGTGGCTATTGGTGAGAGAAGTTTGTACTATGAGAAAATAGGATGGATCCTCTGATGAAAGTAGGCTCCAGAGCCAATGAATCAGGTGACTGTTCTGAGGCTGAAGATACTCCTTATAGAACTGGGGTGCATTCCGAGAACAGGAAGTCTGGGCCTTTGTGAATGACATATGAAACATCAGGAGACATAGGAGAGCCTCAGGATTTTGATAACGACTGCAGATCTCCAGAATTGAAATTTTCTTCCAGTAGGAAAAAGTACGTAACTTGCAAAATGCCAATGTTTACTCTGTTAAGAGAGAAAAACCTGTCAACAGATACAGCAACAGCAGATACAGTGGGATCAGGAGACCTTCATTCTATCACCCATTCCCTCTCATTTCATGATCATTTTAGAGTCTGACTCATTAATCTTACCAAAACTACTACTTTCATATTCTAGGTGATTTCAATAAATACATAAATGATATTTTAAACACCTTAAACTCTTCCCGACCCTACCTCAACACTCATAGTCACAGTCTAAACTTGTCATTACAACTGCTTCAACCTCTTTATAGTTTTGGACTTGTACATCTCACTCTCTGATCACCACCTCCTCCACCTTCCTTTCCAGTTCACTTCCTCTAGTATCCTGACTCTAACGGTTTTCCTATTCCATGGGGATTCCAGTCTACTCATCTACCACTTTTCACTGCCCCTTGTCCACTTGATGTCCTCCTCTCTTCTTTTTCTTGCCAAATTACATGCCATTTGATCATTATAATTATTTACTTGTGCCTGGGTGTGGTGGCTCACACCTATAATCCCAGCACTTTGAGAGGCCAAAGTGGGTGGAACACCTTAGCTCAGGAGTTTGAGACCAGCCTGGGTAACATGGTGAAACCCCATCTCTACAAAAAAATATGAAACCATTAGCTGGGCATGGTGGCATAGACCTGTAGCCTCAGCTACTCAGGAGGCCGAGGTGGGAGAATCACTTGAGCCTGGGAGGTTGAGGCTGCAGTGAGCCGAGATCTGAGATTGCACCACTGCACTCCAGCCTCCTGGATGACACAGCAAGACCCTGTCTCAAACAACAACAACAACAAAATTATTTATATGCATATACCCTCAACTTTGCCTTCTCTCACGTGGTCATACTACTTTGGCAAAACCATGACCTTGGTTAAATCCAACTCTAGATCTATTCTTTATCTGCAGTAGTGTAGCTGAAGATGGCTGAAGGAAAAACAAAACTGCTTACTGGTCCTACTTTAAATTCATGGCCATGAACCTTATAAACATAAAAAAAAAAAAAAGCCCACACACAATATATCATTTTAAAAAAAGAAGACTTTTATTTTCTGTAAAGGATTACAGTTGCCATCCTACAGGCTGGGAAGCATGCCTCAGGCCAAGATCAGAGACAAGCTCTTCAAAGAAGATGGGGTTGGGGTAAGAGCTTTTTGCCGAACAGTTGGCTAAACATATGTATTCAAATTACTGGAGGAGCTATGCATGTTCATGAAGGTGGTCCTGAGACATTTTTTATTGAACATACATGTAATATGTGGTCCATGTTCACGTTGGGGTGGGGACTTAAGGTCTTTTCAGGACATGAAGGCATGCAAGTGCACAGCCTCCCTAAACCATCCAGAACCAGTCCATGGTTCAGTTGGTGGTCTTTTTACATGGAGAAAGTTTCTGAAATTGTCTCCTGTTTGATAAAAGCAGTGGTTATGGCTGGTGGAACAGGGGTTCAGTCAGCGTCTGGCAATGGATGAGCTGCAACTGTTTTAATATTGCTTATCAAGGCCAGTGCTTGTTTAGTTGCTAGAGACAAAAACCTTGTGGTCATTAGAACATAGTTTATTCTTGTAAATATGGAGTGCATGACTTAACCCTTGTGACGTGGTCTTAGGTCCTCTTTATAATTTGGTATCTTATTGCCATGAAGAGTCTGTTCTGTCAGTTTCATGATCTCTATTTTACTAATGCTGGTCAATTGTGTCTAAACTGCGAAAGGGAGAGGGTATAACGAGATATGTCCAACTTCCTGTCCCATCTTATCTGGGAACTGTTTCAAGGCTTTTCTGGGGTCCCCTTGGCCAAGGTAAGTATCCATTCAGTTGATGGAGGGCTTAGGATTTTTTTTTTGTAGTTTGCAACCTCAAGTGGCTCTTAATGTTGCCAGCAGTTATGCTGTATATCTCCCTGTATTAATCTGTTTTCACACTGCTCTAAAGAACTTCCCTGAGACTGGGTACTTTATAAAGGAAAGAGGTTTAATTCACAGTTCTGCATGGCTGGGGAGGCCTCAGGAAACTTACAATCATGGTGGAAGGGGAAGCAGGTACCTTCTGCACAAGGTGGCAGGAGAGAGAGCATGAAGGAAGAACGGTCAAACACTTATAAAACCTTCAGATCTCATGAGAATTCACCATGATGAGAACCGGATGGCGGAAACTGCCTCATGATCCAATCACTTTCCTCCCTTGATACATGAAGATTATAGGTCCCTCCCTCCCTTGGCACGTGGGGATTACAATTCGAGATGAGATTTGGGTGGGGACACAGAGTCAAACCATACCACTCCCTGATCTATTGAGGCTCCCATTTACCTATGATAGTTTACACCTTCCCCTTTCTCTTCAAACCAAGCAGCACCTCTTCCTCGATCCTCATATTCAGCTGACACCATTGTTTCTTCTTTCAGCAATTAGAATTTTCACATATTCCTAGCGTTAGATCTATTAAAACCAATGTTCCTGAGTCTGCACCCATAGATTATATCTTCCCCACGTTACTACAGCTCCCATCTAAAGCCATTTTCTTCATTTTGTCCTAGACTCAAGCCCTCTGTTTATTCAAGAACATTGTCCATCAATTCTTCCCTCTTTCTCTTACCTTGCAGTTTTTTCCACTCTGCTGAATTTTTCCCAGCAAAATTCTTTGAAAGAGTTATTCTTTGTCCCCAGTTCCTCTCTTGTCAGGGTCGCCTATGATGTGTGTGCTGTTGATTCCAATATCCAATTGCTAATTCTCTTCTTATTTGACATGTGAGCAGAGTTTGACATAATTTGATGAGGCACTTTTTTCATTGAAACACTTTCTTGATTTGACCCCCCATTTCATCACACTGTTTTCCTCTTTCCTCATTCAATACTTCTTTTTGTCTCTATTCTGATATTCCATTTTCTTCTACCCTCTTAATGCTGAAATACACCACAGCCTCTCTGTGATCTCATCCAGTCTATGCCTTTTTTTTTTTTTTTTTTTTTTTGAGACGGAGTCTCGCTCTGTCACCCAAGCTGGAGTGCACTGGCCAGATCTCAGCTCACTGCAAGCTCCGCCTCCCGGGTTCACGCCATTCTCCTGCCTCAGCCTCCCGAGTAGCTGGGACTACAGGCGCCCGCCACCTCGTCCGGCTAGTTTTTTGTATGTTTTAGTAGAGACGGGGTTTCACCGTGTTAGCCAGGATGGTCTCGATCTCCTGACCTTGTGATCCGCCCGCCTCGGCAGTCTATGCCTTTAAAAACATGGACCATCTATCATATTTTTAATATCTTCAGTCAAGAGTGTCTTCCAAATTCCACACTCTTCTGTCTTCCTTGTTCCTGACATCTCTCCTAGGATAGCTAACATCCATCCCATATTTAACATGTCCAAAACAGAATCCTCAATTTTTCTCTTAAACTTACTCTATCTGGAATTTTCTTTATTTAGATGATTGTAAATTAATTCTTCCAGCTGCTATGGCTAAATTTTTTTTTTTTTTTTGAGAATGAGTCTGTCTCTGTCACCCAGGCTGGAGTGCAGTGGCGTGATCTGGGCTCACTGCAACCTTCACCTCCTGTGTTGAAGCGCTTCTCCTGTCTCAGCCTCCCGAGTAGGTGAGACTATAAGAATGCGACACCATGCCCGGCTAATTTTTTTGTATTTTTTGTAGAGATGGGGTTTTACCATGTTGGTCAGGCTGGTCTCAAACTCCTGACCTCAAATGATCTGCCCACCTTGGCCTCCCAGCGTGCTGGGATTACAAGCATGACCCATGCACCCAGCCAGATATGGCTAAAATCTTTGTAATCATTCTTTACTTTTCCCTTGATCATATACATTCCACATTCAAGCCATTAAAAATCTTATATCAATCTTCAAATTGTTAATAAATCCAGAATCCAATCACTCATCACTACCTCTGTTTCTACTATGCTTGTCTAAGCAAGTGTGATCTCTTGCTTAAATTACTGCAACAGACTATTAACATATCAGCTAGAATAATCCTTTTAAAAGATGTCATATGTCACACCTCTGTTCAATTCTCAGTGATCCACCATTCACTCAGGTAAAATCCAAAGTCCTTAAATGGCTACAAGACTCACAGGATCTGCTGGGAGTCCATCCCTTCCCCCTTCTCTCTCATAGTCCATTTAATATTCTTCCCCTGCACATTCTATTTCAGTCACATTGAAATACCTGACACACTACTGACTAGGGAATGTTGCCCTGTTGTTTTCTCTCTGCAACTCTATTCTCCCAAATATCCCCTGGCCAATTCTCTCATCTTCTTCAAGTCTTTAGTGAAATGTCATTTCCTAATGATTCCTGCTGGGTAAAGGCATAGCCACAAAATTTTTGACATTTCTCCTATCAAGGTAAAAATTCATATCCCATCCCCTTGAATAATGAATGGTGTATGACTGCTTGGACCAACAAAGTTTGGCAGACTTAGCTTTGAGACTAGCAATTTCCACCTGGGACTCTTAGAATCCTCAGTTTCCTTGTAAGAAGTCTGACACCTTGCTTAGAAACCACCTGGAGACATCCTGACACTCCATGGAGGAAGGAGAGGGTCCCAGTTGAGCCTAGGCTTCTGGTCCTCCCTGTCAAGTCTAGGCATGTGAGTGAAGTCATCTTGAAACCTCTTGGACCAGTGAAGTCATGTTGGATTTTGCAGCCCAGCCTAGCCACCAGTTGACACCAGGCAGAACAGAAGAACTGCACAGTTAAGCCCTAGCCAAATTCCTGACCCACAAAATCATGTGATATAATAAAATGGTTGTTGCTTTGAGCCATTAAAGTCTTGGGGTAGTTCATTACACAGCAATAACCAAAACATTTATCCTGACTACTAATGTACAGTTGCAAATTGCGACTATATGTCTCACTTCTCACCTTGCTCTTTTTTTTCCTTCATAGTACTTATCAGCTTCTAACATATAACATATTTATTTACCATGTTTATTATCTTTCTGTTAGTCAACATCTTTTCCCCTGATTCACCATAGTATAAACAGGGATTAATTTTTTTTCTATTTTATTCACTGATACATACCTGGCACGTAGAAATGTTCAATGTAATGGATGAGAAGTAACATATACTTTATCAGAACATATTAAAGATCTCAACAGAGCTGTCCAATAATGAGCAAGATATTTTTTAAATGATAGGGTAACCATGTGGTCATACTACAGGAAAAGAAATCCAGCAATTAGCTTCATGTTCTCTGCAAAAGACATACCTGGTGACTTTCATAACAAAATGATGTGATTGGTGGAAAAAATTCCAATGTCATTAAAGGATATAATGTTTTTTATAGGAAAGAATATGGAAACTTATGGACTCAATTCCACAAAGTCAGGATATGACATAACATACTACCTAATGGTGGTGTGGACTTGCCAGTCTCCAAAGATTTCCATAGGGAAACAGAGTTGTGTTTATTACCAACAGCACTAAGTGAAGATTCTGCTACACAAGGGAATCTCACCTTACCATTCTCACAGGATTTTCATCTCCTTCTTTTTACAACCCCTGCCTATTGCCTTATAACCTGACTATTATAGAGACCCGAGCTATATAACTGCCCATAAATCAGAGGCAAAATGATCCCAACATTTTCTGAATGCTTACCATGAGAGTGGTGAGGCTAATGGCAATTTCCCAGGTCTAGCATCCCTCAAAAAAAGTCTGCCTGGCCGGGCGCGGTGTCTCACGCCTGTAATCCTAGCACTTTGGGAGGCCAAGGCGGGCGGATCACGAGATCAGGAGATCGAAACCATCCTGGCTAACACGGTGAAACCCGTCTCTACTAAAAATACAAAAAAATAGCCGGGCATGGTGGCGGGCGCCTGCAGTCCCAGCTCCCCAGGAGGCTGAGGCAGGAGAATGGCGTGAACCCGGGAAGCAGAGCTGGCGGTGAGCCGAGACCGTGCCACTACACTTCAGCCTGGGCGACAGAGCAAGACTCCATCTCAAAAAAAAAACAAAAAACCAACAAAAAAAAAACACAACCTTCAGAATCATCTGAGATCAATTCTGCAATACTCAAGCAAGTGACAACTGAAGTTTGAAAATAAGCAAGTGGGGAAAGACACAGCAGAAAAATAAAAACGGAAGAAGCCAAATGTAGTATTATCAGAAAAAATCAAAACTCAAAGTTTAAAATGTGGCAAAGGGCTAGTTTATAATGGTTTTGTGTATACACATCAAAATCTCCCCCGAAATATAAGAAATTGATAAAGCCACCATCATAGTGTCACTTTAGTAAATTTTCATAATTTGCATATCAAGAAGACAAAACATGTATACAGAATATTTAAATAATGCAATCAACAAATATATATGTATCCATATTTATAGAACTTAATAATTTACAAAGAAAACCTTCATAAACTTATACATTAGATAGGATTAGCCAGGATAAGTTTGACTACAGTGACAGAAACCCAAAATAATGGTGACGTAAAGAAGATAGAAACTCCCAGAAGAGGTAAGGGGAGGCACATCCCTAGAAACACTTAAAAAAGAAAGTCAAGAAATATTCTACCTTCGAATTTTGAAGCCAACAGTTTGAAGAAAAGCAACTAGGGGTTTTTTATTTATTGAGATTGTGGGTGGGACTCTCGTGGCCGTATGCTGTAGCTATGCCATTTATAGCACCAATCTTCTGAAAAGTCTGTTTGCCTTTTGTACCTGCAACTACAAAGCAGATCAAAAATGTGAAAATGTTGCTATGCAGAGGAGGATCCCTGGTAGACATTGGTAATGGCGATGGACACATTAATAACACAGTAATAGCAGCTGCAAAGCAAAGATTCACAGCAGTTGGTTGTGAATTAAATCAGTGGCTAGTTTGGTATTCCAAGTATCATGCTTGACAAGAAAGTGTGCATGACTCTGCCAAATTTTATATTTCAGATTTGTGGGCAGTTACTTTTTCATAGTACTCAAACACTGTTATTTTTGGTGTGCTTCTCAGATGATGCTGCAGTTGGAGAAGAAACTTGAACTTGAGGAGATGATGCCAGAGTCATTGCTTGCCAGTTCCCTTTCCCCCACTGGACCCCAGACCATGTCACCGGGGAGGGGATAGACACAGTGTGGGCATATGACATGTGCACTTTTAGAGCAGGTGAAGCCCTGAACATCGATGCATTTCCAGTCAGGCATTCAAATATAAACTTTAGTAAGAGTGCTCTTCGGAAATGTTCATGGCACCAGAGCATACTTTTCTTTGGTGTGTGACATGGTTTGGCTCTGTGTTCCCACCCAAATCTCACCTTGAATTGTAGCCTCAATAATCCCCATGTGTCAAGGAGGTAATTGGATCATGGGGGAGGTTTCCCCCATGCTGTTCTCATGATAATAAGTGAGTCTCACAAGATCTGATGGTTTTGTATGTGTGGCATTTCCCCTGCTTGCACTCACTCTGCGCTGCCACCCTGTGAAAAAGGTGCCTACTGCTCCTTTGCCTTCTGCCCTGATTGTAAGTTTCCTGAGGCCTCCCCAGCAATTCGGAACTGTGAGTCAATTAAACCTCTTTCCTTTATAAATTACCCAGTCTCGGGTATTTCTTCATAGTTGTGTGAAAACAGATTAATACAGTGGGAATGTATTACACACTGTATTCGTGTGAAAAATTACTAGTGTGATTAGAATGAAATGAAAAATTACTATTACTTT
The DNA here is from genome assembly GCF_007565055.1 of Rhinopithecus roxellana. Taxonomy (NCBI): domain Eukaryota; kingdom Metazoa; phylum Chordata; class Mammalia; order Primates; family Cercopithecidae; genus Rhinopithecus; species Rhinopithecus roxellana. The sequence goes on from NC_044558.1 coordinate 72,165,375, forward strand.
CCTTAACTGTGGGAGAAAACAAACAGAAGTTAAGAAAAACAGGTAGATTTAAAATCTGCTTTTAATTGTATATTCTAAGAAATGTACTACTGCCTTTTTATGCACTTGGATGCATGAAAATATGAGTAAGTGATGGTCATATGGTCATGTTTATGGGTAGGAAAAATGTCAACAGCTCTTCATATTATAAGCAATATGGCTTAATGCCACAGATGAGGAGAAATGAATTTTTTTTTTTTTTTTTTTTTTTGAGAGGGGCTCTCACTCTGTCACCCAGGCTGGAATGCAGTGGTGTGGTCTTGGCTCACAGCAACTTTTGCTTCCCTGGCTCAAGCAATCCTCCCATCTCAGCCTCCTGAGTAGCTGGGACCATAGGTGTGTGCCACCATACCCGGCTAATTTTTTGTATTTTTGATAGAGATGGGATTTCACCATGTTGCCCAGGCTGGTCTCAAACTCCTGAGCCTAAGTGATCCACCCACCTAGGCCTCCCAAAGTCCTGGGATTATAGGTATGACCCATTGCGCCTGGCCCCGATAAATTATTTTAAAAAGTAGCAAATATGAATGTGAATGTGAGTCAACAAGCTTCATGTTTCTGAAAAATGAATATTGAATGATAGCTCAAATAATCTATGCTTATCACAAAAGAGAATTGAACTCCCAGTCATATACCTGTAACCTAAATACTGAACTGTTTTAATGGAGATGTAATAAAGTAAGATGGTCACATCTTTAAACTTATAAAAATATGATCAATTTGATAATTTTCTTTTAAATGAGAAAAAAGATAGAAGCTTATTCTCTCACATAAATGTAGTCAAAGCTGATTTGGAAGTTCTATTATTATCAGGGACTCAATCTCCTTTTAGCCTGCTCCTTTGTCATTCCTAACAAATGGCTTCCACCAGTAGTATAAGAATGATATTCTGGTTCCATCTACCATCTCCTTTTTAGCTATGGAGGAAAAAAATGGAAGGAAAAGGGCCTGCTTTTAAGCTTTTAATAAAACTTTTGGGGAGTACCATCAATTACTTCTACTTACATACTTTTGGCCCAAGAACTTAGTCACATGGACACATCTAGCTGCAGAGGAAGTTGGAAAATTTTTACATATCCTGGATGTTCAAGGGTCCAGATAAAATTTGTCATGTTTACTACAGAAGGCGAAGGAGAAGGAGAAGAAGAAGAATAAAAAGAAGAAGAAGGAGGACAGAAAGAAGAAGAAAGATATTGAAGGGCAACAATCAATGTCCTATCTTGCACATCTAAACTAAATGTGTTCTAGAGTTCCCCTTTTGGATAATTTGGCTGCGTATAGAATTCTAATTTGGACAGCAACTGGCCTTTAAATTTGGAAGGCATATGTTCTATTGTCTTCTAAATTGTAATATTATTATTGAGATGTCTGATGGAACTCTGATTCTTGAACTCTTGTATATGGCCTGTCTTTCTGGAAACCATTAAAGTATTTTCTTCCTGGATGTCTTCATTCTGCTGTGTAATTCTCCCTGGAGTTCTGAAATTTCATGATGATGAACATGGGGATGAGCCTTTTCTCCTTCATTGTGCTGGGTACTTAAAAAACTCTTTTGATTTGGACATTTGACATTTGATCCTTTATTTCTGGGAAATTGTCTTGAATCCTTTTACCTTTTATCTCTCTTTCTGGAGCATGTATTTTTCAGACATTTCGTAGCCTAGACTAGTTCTCTAATAAACCTATCATTTCTCTCCTACCTCCAAACTTCTATTGAGTCTTTCTTTTTTTTTTTTTTTCCCCTTTTTGGGACAGAGTCTCACTCTGCTGCCCAGGCTGGAGTGCAGTGGCACAATCTCGGCTCACTGCAACCCCTGCCTCCCAGGTTTGAGCGATTCTCCTGCCTCAGCCTCCTGAGTAGCTAGGACTACAGGTGTGCACCACCACACCCAGCTAATTTTGGTATTTTTAGTAGAGATGGGGTTTCAACATGTTGGCCAAGCTGGTCTTGAACTCCTGACCTCAGGTGATCTGCCTGCCTCGGCCTCCTAAAGTGCTAGGATTACAGGCATGAGTTACTGCCCCCGGCCTCTATTGAGTTTTTCATTTGTTTTCATATTTTTAATTTCCAAGAATAGTTTTTTTTTTTTGTTCTCTGAATGTCCTTTTTAATAGCATATTGTTCTTGTTTCAAAGACCCACTCTTATCTCTCCATGGATATTAATGATTTTGTATTAGCTCAGTCACAGTTTCTTTTTATTCTTTGTTTTGACCTTTGTCTTTCATGTTAGATTGAATATTTCTAATGACTGATGATTCTTGACTATTTTCTCATATTTAATATAGAGCTAACTAAAAGCTGATGGGAAACTCTATGCATGGGTGGGATTTATCACCTGATAGACTCTATAACACAGTAATCTATTTGTGCTGTTTTATTGGGAGCCCCTGACTCTCTATGTATAAGTATTTTTGGGGGGGTGGGGGGTAATGGTCAGATTCCTAAGAAACTCTTGTTTATGTGGTTTGAAATTGACTGCCATATTTTGGAATCTAAGTAGGGGAAAGGGATTGTTGCCTTTCACTTAAACTACCCCCACCTTTTTTTGGTAGAATACCCCTCATTCTCTGTGAAGCACAGTGTACCCAAATTCAGTCTTTTTGGTCAAACTCTCTAACCAGTTAAACTCCAGGCTCTGCCATAGTGGAGGAATGGTGTTGCATGGTGGCAAAGGGTGGAGGGCAGGTGTGGGAGTCAGGGGGCGGGGGGGGAGGTGAAGGGAGAGGAGGGGTGAAAAAGATGGCTGTGGTCTAGCAGCATCTTATATGAACTTTCAGCTAATTCTCATGCATTAAGTCTATCAGTTCCCTTACTTTCAGTGGCACCTTGGGCTTCAATTCCTGATATTTCCCCAGGATTTTAGAAATTCAAATAGCTTGTTTCTGGGATTTCCCCATTGCCTGCTTACATTTAAGCAGAGAAGAGGATAATAACTTCTTCATTTGCTTTCCAGTTTTGAAATTTTTGTTGCTGCATTTATCTATTTTCCAGTTGTCTTTGTTCATGTGGGTTTATGTCTTTCCTCTTTTACTATCCGTGTTTATCAGAGTTCTCCAGAGAGACAGAACCAATAGGGATTATATATGAGGAAATTTATTATGGGAATTAGCTTACACAATAATGGAGGCTGAGAATTGCCACCACCTGCTCTCTGCAAGCTGGAGAACCTGGAGCCAGTGGTACAATTTAGTCCGAGGCTGAAGACCTGAGAATTGGGAGCTCCATTGTCTAAAAGCAGGAGAAGATGGATGTCCCAGCTCAAGAAGAGAGAATTTGCCTTTCCTCTACATTTCTTTTTTTTTTTCCCCTGTTTGAGCCCTTAATGGATTGGATTATGGCCATCCACATTGCTGAAGGCAATTTTCCTTACTCATTCTACTGATTCAAATGCTAACCTCTTTCAGAAACACCCTCACAGGCACACACAGATACAATGTTTTACTAGCTATCTGGGCATTCCTTAGCCCACCCAAGTTGACACATAAAATTAACCATCACACTTTCATTTTAGTGGAAGTTAGTGAAGACGCAAAGGTAAATATGTGAGTTCAACTTACTATGTTTAATTCAACAATTTGTTGCTGTTTTTAACATAAGGAGTTTTAATTCTCTTTTCTATCTGTTCTTCTCAATTTACTATCTAATTCCTAGATGCTGATTAGCATATTAGCTTAAAAATGTGCAAAAGACTCATTTAGCTAATCTCTGGCTGTTTTAAGCTCCATCTTCCATAAAGTCCCTTTTCCTGCCCCACACATATCAGTTTATTAAAGGAGCTAAGCTTTTTCCGATGGTTCATGCTTATTGAGCAGTATGTATGATGCTTTTTGCTTTATATTAATTAGCTTATCAAATATTTATGGTAGTACTATGGGTTAGATAGTACTATCCTCAGTTTATAGATGAGAACACTGAGTGATAGAAACATATATTTTGCCTAAGACAAAGCAATAAGTGGCAAGACCAGACTTCAGTGGTCATATTCTTTTTTTTTTTTTTTCTTTTTTTGAGACAGAGTCTCACTGTGTCACCCAGGCTGGAGTGCAATGGCGCGATCTCAGCTCACTGCAACCTTCGCCCCCTACCAGGTTCAAGCGAATCTCCCTGCCTCAGCCTCCAGAGTAGCTGGGATTACAGACACCTGCCACCACGCCCAGCTAATTTTTGTATTTTTAGTAGAGATGGGGTTTCACCATGTTGGTCAGGCTGGTCTCAAACTCTTGACCTCAGGTGATCTGCCCGCCTCGGCCTTCCAAAATGTTGGGATTATAGGCATGAGCCATCGCACCTGGCCTAGTGGTCTCATTCTTCACTTCAGAACATCAAACATGCATCCTTTTGTTCTTCTGTTTTCCCCTTTGCTATATTGTCTTGTTTGGGGAAATGTAGTTAATTATTGGAAGAATTATTTAATTTTTATTTTTAAAGAGAATTTCTCTTGACTTTTATATTAGTATTTGCCCATTTGACATAGGTAATTTTTTTTTTTTTTTTTCCACGAGACAGGGTTTCACACTGTCACCCAGGCTGGAATACAGTAGTATGATCTCAGCTCAGCCTTGACCTTGCTCAAATGATCCCATTCAGCCTTCTGAGTAGCTGGGACTACAGGTGTGTGCCATCATGCCCAGCTAATTAAAAATTTTTTTTTGTAGAGATGAAGTCACACTATGTTGCCCAAGCTGGTGACATGAGTAATTTATTAGAGTGTTGTAATGTACTTCTCACTACCCTCATGCTCCAGGAGTCCAATTTAGAGCATACTTTTCCTTTTGATAGCTTAGCACCTTATCTACAGTGCTGTAATTATATGCTGCACACAACAGATTCATTTGCTATAATGTTCATTTTTAAATAATTGTCAAGTCTGCTGATCATTTGCCAACTTTTTTGTGCCAAAATGTTGTCTATGAAGTTAATTTATAATATTAATTATGAGTACTTTATAAAATATAAAATATCAATTATTCTAAACACTTGCCCACTTTGCCTGCAGATAAATCAGTCTGCCTTGTGAAAGCAAACAAACAAAAAATCCTTGACAACCACTTCCTTGCCAAGACTGACCAAACACATACAGAATTTTTATATGTTCAGATACCTTAATCTTTATTTGGAATGGTTTTTAGAAAAACATTAAGCACAAAACTTTTGTATTATAAATTCTTTAGTTGACTCCTATTTGTCCTATGTGTCAATCCCTCTCCTTGTAAAACTAAGATTTATATATCTGCCTTGCCAGGGTGGGAAAGGACTCAGTAAAGAAATGTGAAAGTGAATCAAAAGTCTGAAAATGTATAATTCTGTCTCTTTCCTTTTTTAACAAAAATCCACAGTATTTCAGAGATTCCTTACTCATCTCAGGGAATAAATTGAGTACTTCGGGCTGCTTACATTGAAGAGAAGGTTCTCATATGAATGCCAGGCAGTCTGTGTCCCATTCATTCCTACCAGGGTTCTTGTTTAAGAATGGGTTGCTACTCAGTTGTCGTAATGTAAATAGATATTTTTCTGTCTGTAGTCGTTTCAGCTTAGTTAATCCACAGTTATTCTTTTAAAAACTAGGAAATACAAACAAGTAAAAGGTAAAAAAAATTCACATAAGTTCAGAGATAACCAGGGTTTACATTTGGTTTGTATCTTTTCAGACATTTTTCTACACACATACATATATTGTGAAGGGAACCAGAATATGCCAGTTTGGCATGAGGATTATTTTGAGCTGAAGGCAATTAAGAAATAGCTTATGCAGAAAAAACTCTCTGCCCTCCTCCATCTGACTAAAAACAGGACATGAATTTCCACTTGTAAAGGTGTTTACCTCTTTTGTATAAGAAAGAAGAGGGCCGGGCGCGGTGGCTCAAGCCTGTAATCCCAGCACTTTGGGAGGCCGAGACGGGCGGATCACGAGGTCAGGAGATCGAGACCATCCTGGCTAACACGGTGAAACCCCGTCTCTACTAAAAAAAAAAATACAAAAAAACTAGCCGGGCGACGTGGTGGGCGCCTGTAGTCCCAGCTACTTGGGAGGCTGAGGCAGGAGAATGGCGTAAACCCAGGAGGCGGGGCTTGCGGTGAGCTGAGATCCGGCCATTGCACTCCAGCCTGGGCGGCAGAGTGAAAAAAAAAAAAAAAAAAAAGAAGAGAACAACTTTTTTTTTTTTTTTTTTTTTTTTTTTTTAAGAGATGGGGTCTTGCTCTGTCTTTTGAGTAGCTGGGACTACAGGTGTGCACCACCACACCTGGCTAATTTATTTTTGTAGAGACAGGGTCTAACTATGTTGCCCAGGCAGGTCTTGAACTTTTGGTCTCAAATGATCCTTCTGCTTTGGTCTCCCAAAGTACTGAGATTACCAGTGTGTGAGCCACAGCTCCCAGGAGAACAAATCTTAATCACCAGGACTCTTAATTACTTGAGAGGACTCTAGAACTCTTATCAGCCCTGAGATGCACCAAGACAAATCTGCAGAACAAATCTTACTAAACAACCTTTATTTCCCATTAATTTCCTCATATATCTACTGTCTCACAATTTACCACCCCTAGGAAATTCCCTCGCCTCCTTTTCCTTTGACCTGTCATAGCTCCAGAATTTAGCATTCTTTGTTGAAATGATATATAAGTGCTCACGCCTATTTGCTTTTTTGAATCTTCATTTCTTTTATACAAAGGCCTCCATGGGCATGTAAACATAATATCAGATAGCATTTGTATGCCTTTTCTCCTATTAATCTGTCTTTTGTCAATTTTATTGGCAGGGCCCCAGCTGCTGAACTTAGAAAGGTGGAGGGAAATTGTTTTTCTTCCTCTACCGTTGTATCAGTTGGTATTCAGTCAGGGAAGCAGAACCACCAAAAATGTCACAGAATAAGGAATTAATTATAGGAATTAGACCTTGCCCAATTGTGAGGGAAGCTGAGGAAGTGAAAGTCTGAAGGGAGGAGGATCAAGAAAGAGCTACTAACCAGTTCTTCCTAAGCGCTGGTGTGGGTGAAGAATTTGGAGCTTTCAGGGAAATATGAGCGAGAGCTTGTGGCGAGGTGTCTGGATTGCTGGGTTTGGTGGTGTGAGCCTGTAGTCCTAGCTATTTGGGAGCTGAGGTGGGAGGATAGCTTGAGCCCAGGAGGTGGAGGCTGCAGTGAGCCAAGATTGTGCCACAGCGCTCCAGCCTGGGTGACCCTGTCTCAAAAAAACTAATAATAAAATAAAATGCCAACAAAGAATGAATCTAAAACGATTTTTAACAAGAGAAAGAGCTACACTGGCCAATACAAATGCTGAGGAGGATGTAGAGAGTGTTGAGTAGGATTAGGATTAGGAATATGGAGGAGCCTGACGTTTAGGAACAGAATGGAGATGAGTGTGGCAAAGCTAAGAGCTTGAGAGGGCAGGGTGACACAGCAGGTGACTTGAGAGGGCAGGGTGACACAGCAGGTGACCAGAGGTGGAAAACTGATGGCGATGATGAGAAAGAAAGGGAAATTAAACAGGGTTTCCTTAAAAGGGTGTAGTTTCCAGGGACTGGGAGGGTGGGAATGAGAGTTGTTTAATGCGTATACAGTTTCAGTTTGGCAAAAGGAAAAGAGTTCTTGAGATTGATAGCATGACAATGTGAGTATATTTAACACAATTGAACTGTACACTTAAAAATGGTTAAGATGGCAAATTTTATGGTATATGTATTTTAACACAATTTTTGAAAAAGGATATAGTGATCCATACAGCTTCAGCTTCTCAGTTTGAAATCCAATTGGAGTAGAGGGTCCCTCCTGCATTACCACCCTATTAGATAATATGATGCTTTTTAATTACTTTTTAAATTTTATTTTCTTTAGACTATATTGCCCAGGCTGATCTCAAGCTCTTGGGCTCAAGTGATCCTTCTGCTTAGACTTCCCAAAGTGCTTGGATTACTGGCATGAGCCACCATGCCCAGCCCAATGATGCTTTTTAAATAAGATCCCATAAAACCAGCTTAGATGAACATTTCCAGCAGAGGAATGAAAAGGCAAAGATTGCAAGGCCAGGCTTTGTTCTCAAAAATTACTTTTAAAGGGAAAGTTTTATTTGTATTTTAACTTATATTAATTTACAATTGCATTTAAAAAATTAAGTTGTTGAGTTCATTTGATGAGCAAAACCATCTTTGAAGTATTCTGAATCTTACTGAACTATTACTGTGATGTAACCATGTTTGTTATAATTTCAAAAAACAAACTTATTTTGCAAAAGGAAAAGAAAAACAACAAAAATATTTTATTTGGAACATTTTGTTAGCCTTTTTACTTCCAAGTCTAAAACATCTGCAATTTGTCCTTCTCTTTTCCCCTCCTACCTCTACCACCAACACTTGCCGCCTGAATGCAGTTTTATACATAGACAAAATGTAATTGCCTAGTTATGGAGCCGTGTGTATATTTTGGCAGATGGTCCTGTGTATGTTAGACCAGTAAAAAGCAGGACTAAATTAACAGCAGTATCAGGAAAAAAGAAAAGGTCTCAGCCAACATTCTGTTAAAAAAAATAATTGTGTGACACAAAGATCTGAGAAGGTTTGAATTTTACATCTTTGGGTAACTTATATGGAAACAATTCTTTACTTATAAATTATATTATAGCACTGTATTATACTTCTTTTAAGTGCTAAATGAGTACTGAACAACAGAAAGCTCATCATGTAGTGAAAACCAAATAAACAGTCAAGATTTTAGAAAGTGCTTCCTTCCATCATCACAGAAACAGATGGAGCCAGGTAGCAGAAATAATGGGAATCTCTTAATGGCTGAGTCAGTATGATACCACAGAGGCATATTTGTAACTTCGTATTGCTCCTTCTGAGGCCAGATTAAGAACGTATCAAGATACCAATTGCACATTCCAGGTTCAAGGGGGAAAACCCCAAAATGTAATAAAATATGAGGTAAATCATATGTCATGGAAAGCAATAAAGGAGGCAGATGCTCTGACAATAATGCTGAGATATCCAGGGAGGCATCAAGGAACTTGCATGATGGTTCTTAGATCAGCACTACCTAATTAAGAATAATTGAATTATAGGCACTGCTTGTGAGGCCTATAGCATTTCTCTTGTTGAAAGTAACTCCAAAACACACCCACACTTGAATTGATTAACTGGTGGCTATTGAAAGAGGAGTAAAATGGTTTAGCAAGCTAATCAGAAGGGCTGGACAGGTGGGGCTGAAAACTGTAATGTCAGTTTTGCATCATGGCCTCACTATATTGTATAATATGTTATCGAGCAGGTGGGTTGACCCTTCTGCCTCAGTTTCTTAGTAGTGAAGCTGGAAAACACACACAACTCAGATCTACATAGCCTTCTGGTCTTCCTGGTTCTGCTAATCCCAACAATCCAAACTAAATACCAGTGTCAAATGTATTGATCCCTAATTCTACTTTGATCATATGGAAGTGAAAAATGACACTTTGCCCTGCTTTCAATATAACTAAGCACTTCACATATGGCAACCAGAGAAAACATGCAACTATCAGACATAAATCAAAATTAACAAGGTCACTCTGGCTGGGTGTGGTCTCTATAGTGGCAAAACCTTGAATATTTTCTGTAAACCATTTTCTGTCTGACAATTGGCATGGTGGTGTCTGAAGATATATCATGACCTTTGTGAATATGAAAATCATGTGAGAAAGCTACTGTTTTTCCTGCTTGTGCAAACTAATGCTAACTTAGAAACCTGGGTAATTTTTCGGCTTTCAAATGTAAATACTCATGTTTGGCTAGCCAGTTCTGCTGAAGTCTGTCTGTCTTGGAAAATAAATGTTTTCTTTCCTTTTCTAAATGCTCCCTTCTCTGAGTCTTCATTTGACAATCATCTCAAAGCCTTTGTACAAAACCTCTAATTTTTTTTATTGCTTATCCAATGAAATCCTAATTCCTTTGTCTGACATGTCATGGCTTCTGAAATCTGACCTTTTCCTTCTCCAAACATATGTCCCTTTATTCCTTCATGTGAATTCTGCAGCAGTCAGGTAGACCATGATGCCTGGATTTTCATTTCTGCATCTTTGTTCATGATAGTCCTTTTACCTGCAAAACCCCCGCACACCTCTTCATCAGTGCATACGATACCCGTCTCTCCAGGTGCAGCGCAGGTCCTGTGTTGGCCATGAAACCTCACCAGTAGCTCACAGGGCTTTTCCTTCTCTCATCTCATAGTCTGTGCCATGCAGTCAGCACTTAGTCACTTGTCGTTATGTGAAGTATTTTGCATTAACATTTTATGTTCGCATAGCCCATCTCTCTAGATAGATTTTGAACTTCTATTCATAAATAAAATTGGCTTTTCTAATTTTTCTAATGCAGGTCTGAAAAGCATCTTGGGGCTTGAAAGCTGAGTACAGTATTCTTCTGCCTTTTACATATATGTAACTGCATTAGTGAGATGTGGAATAAATGGGGGTATAAACTGCTTTTAATAATTCTATGCTGTATGAGTCCATTCTTGCATTGCTATAAAGAAATACCTGAGACTGGGTAATTTATAAGAAAAGAGGTTTAGTTGGCTCACTGTTCTGTAGGCTGTATAGGAAGCATAATGCTGGCATCTTCTTCTGGGGAGGCCTCAGGAAACTTATAGTCATGGTGGAAAGCAAAGAAGGAGCAGGCTGCCACATGGTGGGGGCAGGAGTGAGAGAGAGAGAGGGAGAGAGAGAGAGAGAGCAAGAGCAAGAGAGAGAGCGAGCAGGGGGGAAGTGCTGCACACTTTTAAATGACCAGATCTCACAAGAACTCACTCACATCAGGAAGACAGCACCAAGCCATAAGGGATCCATCCCATGATGCAAACATCTCCCACCAGGTCCCACCTCCATCACTGGAGATTACATTTCAACATGAAATTTCAGTGGGGACAAATACTCAAATTATATCACATGCCAAATCTCACTTTACAACCTCCTAACAATACCTTGGGCGGATTCCAAAATTTTCAGTTTTCTTTTTGTTATTAAAACAACCTAGTCCAGGCCAGGCACGTGTCTCACACCTATGAATCCCAGCCACTTGGGAGGCTGAGGTGGGAGAATCGCTTGAGCCCAGGCAGGATGAGGCTGGATGCAGTGAGCTGTGATTGCACCACTGCACTCCAGCCTGGGCAATAGAGTGAGACCAAAAAGTAGCCAAAAGTTACTTTTCTAACAGGGGCTCTTTGCAAATATTAATCCTGTTCAAATTGTAAAGTGAATAGCTGCTTCATTTCTAAATAAGGTAATTCTAATGAAAGTCTAAGATTTCAGGCATCCCATTATGTTATGTATTAAAAGCACAGATTTCTTTACTTCACTAAAGATGAGACTATTCTAATAGTGTATTTTCAGTCCCCAACCATTCTAAAATTTGTGATATATAAATTCATTCTATTACAGATCTTTTGGGATACTTGACTAAATTTCAGGCATTTTTCAGACAATTAATATATATATATTCATATGTGTGTGTGTGTGTATATATATATATTTTATTTTTATTTTTATTTGTTGAGATGGAGTCCCACTCAGGCGCACACCATAACACCCAGCTAATTTTTGTAATTTTAGTAGAGACAGGGTTTCACCATGTTGGCCAGGATGGTCTTGATCTCTTGACCTCGTGATCTGCCTACCTTGGCCTCCCAAAGTATTGGGATTACAGACGTCAGCCTCCGTGCCTGGCCTCCATTATATTTTTATAGTTGATAATTGTCCCTATATTTTATTTCAGTTTAGTTTTTATTTATAACTTTGTTTTGTGTGTTCTACTCCATTGTCAGTGTAATCTTCTCTTATGGATTTTCACTTTTAGTCACTATATGCTTCTTTTACAATTCTCATTTTGTATTCTGTACCTGTATCTGATATTTCCAATAGCTGATGTCCTTGAGGCCCTAATTTCTTATTTCTGCTGATTTTTACTCATGGTGACTTGTTTGCTGATGTGGTTTGTGATTTTGGATTGTGAAATCATATTTGTCTGACTTTTATCTGTTAATTTCTTGTTTTGGAGCTTTTAAAACCAGAGACAGAATTTTAATCTTAACTGCATGACGTTAAGCCTGTAGTTATAAATCTCAGGAGAGATTTTTATTTTTAAGCACGTTGAATTTGGTTCAAGACTGACAAATCTTGTTTCTCCTTTCTGCTGTTGAGTAGACAGCTTTTTTTCAGCCTTCTGTTAAGCTGAATGTGAGGATTTTATTTTTAATTTTTAATTTTAGAGACAGGGTCTCCCTCTGTCACCCAGGCTGGAGTGCCTCCCTGCTGCCTCAACATGTTGGTCTCAAGCAATCTTTTTGTCTCTGTCTCCTGAGTAGTTGGGACTATAGCCACACCCCACCATGCCTGGCTAATTTAAAAAAAAAAAAAAAAAGTTTTTTTTTGGAGAGATGGGACCTCATTGTGTTGCCCTGGCTGGTCTCAAATTCCTGGGCTCAAGCAGTCCTGCCTCAGCTTTCCAAAGTGCTGGTATTGCAGGTGTGAGCCACTGCACTTAGATGGGTGTGAACACTTTATGTGAGGCTTCAATTCCAGATCCCTACCTTATGCAAGTTCACTGCCTTGTTTCCTGTTCCCAAGCAGCTGTTAAAATCTAAGACTTTAGATAATGGAAACTGGCAATTGCTTTGAGGCCAACTGCTCCTTCAGTGTCAGTCTATAACTATGGGCTACAGCTTACTTGTTAGTCTTTGCCCTTGGGAGTTTCCTTTACCTTTTTTTTTTTTTTTTTTTTTAATGAACTCAACTATGCATGAGAAAGGATTGATGTTATATTGTATTCAGTTTATCTAGGTATCTTGTAGGAGAATTTTTGAAAATATCTAGGCTGCCATTCCTTTAAATTTCACATTCTACCAATTTTATTCCAGAATTTTCTCCATGTCTTATTCTGAAGCAATAATACATAATAAAAACTACTGTTTACTGAATGCCTTTTGTGTGTCAAGTGCTTTTTCTGTTATCTCATTTTGTTGTCATCTTTCCTGTAACACTGATCACTCTGTATAATTAGGACCCTATCTGTTGCTGTTTCTACCCGTGTGTATTTCCTGTAGAGCAGCTGTCATGATATATAATTATTTCTTTTTCTGCTTTCTTATCCTTGTGTTCCACCATAATATAAGTTTCATGAGGATAGGGACCATGTCTATCTCGTTCTTAGTTCTTAATTGAATTTCTAACATCTATGTGAGCAGCTCCTAGTAATCTTTTGACAATTATTTGCCATATAGATGAACATAATCTGTAATGTAGGTAATATTGTGACTATTTCACATGAGAACCTGGGCCTAGAGAGGTGAACAAACTTGTCCAAGGTTACAGAAGTAATCAGTGACAAATGGGAAAAGATCAGATGCCGAAGTCCATCCCCTCTGCCATTTGAGAAGCTATTTCTTTCATTAGTTTCTGGAAAGCCAAAGTGAATAGTTATATTATGAAAGTGGCTTGATTAAATGATAATGGAAATAAATTGCTCACATCATTAATTTCAAATTATGTTTAATTCTAATACTGTTAGATGATTTATATTATATAGAATTAAGGAAATTTCATAGAGTCAGCACATCAGGGTAAAATGTCCAAGACCTATTGATTATACTTTGTGCCAATTTTTGGCCTATTTCTGAAAACTAGATTTCTTGTTTATTTTGGAAAGTGTATTTTTTTTAAATGAACTTAGCTATGCATTAGGAAGTTCTCACTCCAGCCAAGAGAAATATTGAAAATTGTTTATCTTTCTTTCTTCCCTCCTCAGCTCTCCTTACTCCCTAATATAAAAGAGAAGGTTGACAAAACTATTGTTTTTATTGAGCATATTATAAGAATCAGTTTATTTTAAAAACACAAAAATTAGTAAGTTCAAAATGTCATAGCCTTAAAAGTCTGTAAAGATTAAAAAATATATAAAATTGGCTTGCTTTGAATAATCTTTGTTTAAGACTATACTTTTATTTAATTTTAATTTTTAAATTATTATTTTTAATTATTTGATTTTTAAGAGACAGGGTAATGCTCTGTTGCCCGGACTGGGGTGCAGTGACTTGTAGTCTTCAACTACTGGGCCAAGCGATCATTTTGCCTCAACTTCCCAAGTAGTTGGGACTGCAGGAGTGAGCCACCCCTCTTGGCTAATTTCAAATTTTTTTGTAGGGATGGGGTCTCACTATGTTGCCCAGACTGGTCTTGAACTTCTAGACTCAAACAATCCTCCCACCTTAGCCTCCCAAAGTGCTGGGATGACAGGTGTGAGCCACCATGCCTGGCCAAGACTATATTTTTAAACTGAAGAATATTTTTTGCAATAGAGACTGAACGATCAAACTGGTGATCAAAGTCAAGTGAATATTGCAAAGAATATCCTTAGCCTGGACAAACTATACATCAGAGATGAGATTCTCACAATATAAGAGTAGATGTGCGCTGAGTAGAAAGGCCATTTTAGATATTTTCACAATAAATCTGTCTGTGAGAAATTGTAGGTCGCGACAGCTATAGTTCAGTCTTAGATGGACGTTGAATTAAATGCATATATGTGCTCTCCGAGTATAATGACTTTGACTTATAGTACTTTTTCAGCTTGGTGCTGTGAAGAAAACTGACTACCATAGTCTGAAAGAGTAGTTTTCTGTGGAGTTTAGAAAATGTTCTTATACCTTTAATGGTAACTTAAAAAATGTTGTCTATAGGGTTCTATATTACACAGCTGGAGGCAAAATCTGAGTCCATTTCACAGAAAACATGGAGCCTTGATCATTAGATTAGTTCCCATGGCGGTATGCACAATGAACAACTTCAATCTTAAGAGTCAAAGTGTGGGTTTGAGTATGTTGGGTAAATCAATGCTATTTTAACTGCAAAAATGGAATACAAAATGTTTTGAAGATTTTTTTTTAAATACATGAGGAGTTGTAATGCTAGTATTTAGGGGAAATAACATTTCAAAAATAGGATGGTTTTGAGGGAAAGTAAAAATTTAGTACATCGTGTTAATTTCCAAGTACCTATGAATGTGGAGTATGGTAGCATAGATTGTGAGCTCCTAAAGGCAGAGGATACCTCTTATCCATTTTTTATCTTCCCATTGCCATTACACCTAGTCAACGCTAGATAAAGGTCTTTGGAGACACCTATCCAAAGGATCACAGACAAGCCTCGTTTGAAAACGTTTCAACAGGTAACTCCCTATCACACCAATCAGCTCATGCCGGTTTCGTCAGCTGAGGCAGAATTTCTTCTCTTGAGTGAATATGTGCTTTTCTCTAACTTCCTCATGCTAGGTCTGTTCTCTGAAGCCTTACAGAACCAATCTGATCCATTTTTTTTTATCATGTCAGAAAACCCTTTAGACATTTGAAGGCAAATAGAATGATGCAAAATTTTAATAATGGTATGGCAAGCATCATGCTATAAAGTCATATTCCGACGTCTCCGTTTTAGGACACATTGGGTAACAACCCCACCCCTACTCTGAGATAGAGAGATAATATTCATACAACATAAATTTTGTGTCAATTTTAGGGGGTTTCTACATTCCCTAAGAACCCTCCTCTGCTCCCAGGTTAGGACTTCTGCTCCAAAATCCATTTCATGACATGACACTCCTTCAAGGACTGGAGAAAGAATTTTCCCATGTGTGGACAAGGAATACTGGGAATTCTTGATCTTGGGCTGAGTGACTATCAATGCTGAAAATCATATGAATGTTAATCATAATAGAGCATGTAGTGAAACTGCCTTTGCAGAGAGTATGACAATGGGAGAAGTCTAGCGTGACTGACTCCATCTTGCTTCTGCCCTCACACGTTGGTTCTCCTTGCTCATTCCTGGGTGTAGGCCAAGCTAACCGTGGGAGGAAATTAGTTTATAGTTTAACTTTGAAGCAAGGATGATAATATTCTCTCTCTAAAACGGACCCCCTCCTTGTTTGGGGTCTGAAACTGCCTTTCTAAGACTAATGAAAGGCCACAAGATTATGGGAGGGGCCTGAATTCTGCTATAATGTAGGTGTAGTTTTGAAGAATCTGTTATTGCTCAGGGGTCATGTGGCCAGAGGTGACAAAATTTGTGACTTTCCCAATTGCTCCTATAAATAACATCACTATTGTGGAACCTGAGATTGGTCTTTTGAGGTGTTTTTCAAATGTTTGCATTCTGGCAACCGACTGACTCTACCAGGACCCATGACTCATGAATCAGCTGGCTCTGTGCCTCCACCCAGAGGCTGACTCAGTGCATGAGGACTGTTTTCCACCTTCCTTATGATATAATTCCCAACCAGTCGGCAACACCCATCCCCTACCCCCATGCCTGCCAAATTATCCATAAAAACCTTAGCCTCTGAGTTATCAGGGAGTCTGATTTGAGTAGTAAGCCCCATCCTTCGGCTTGACTGGCTCTGTGATTATTAAACTCTTTCTTTGCGGAAAAACCCTGCTATTCTCAGTGCATTGGCTTTTCTGGGCAGCTGGCAAAATGAACCCATTGGGGGATTAAAGTAGTGTCTGTGGAATAGTGAAATATTCAAAGAGAGATTTTGTTAAGTGAGTAGACCCTGGAGGTTGGAAAGTGGTTGGAGCTGGAGGCTTGGGAATCATCAACATAGAGGCAGAAATTGAATTTAATTAATACAACAAATATATATTGAGCACCTGCATGTACTGGGTGTTCTGTTAAGCACAGGGACAGAGCATTAGCATGTGTTACTAGCTTTAGATTTTGTATCTACTTGTTGGAGCCTCAGGGAGAACAGGTAGATAGAGTAAAAGAGACACCCCTATAGTAATAATTAAAAGGATATGTTCATTTATGTAAATATGACTTTCTAATATTTTAGGAATTGAATTGAAATTCTGTCATTTTACTAAAATTCAAAAACAGTAAAATGTCACATCTAAATTTTGGGGGGGCTATTAAAAATGGCATTTAAATTTATACATGAAATGAAAAACGAAGCAAGTGTTGTCATAGTTTGACAGGTATAATAACTTATCCTGTAATGCAAACAGTAACCTAATAGCAAGATGCTAATGTTGCTTTGGTGCAGGTGTTGCTAATTAGCTATTGGATTAGCCTGTATCATATTCTTTTCTCTCACCTATGCATAATATTTGTGCAAAATGCAAATGGAAGCTCTAAGCTGAAATGTGTAAGTGCCAACCTTAAACACTGGTTTGACCTTGAAGCAATGAGAATTTTGAATTGGGCAGTGATTATGACTTAGTTGTAGTTTCGGGCTCAGTTAGATTCCTGGTTCTCCTCCCGACAGTCAAGGTTTACTGTCAAACAGGAAGTTAAACTCGTTTGGGGTCTGGCCAAGTGACTAGGTGAGAAGAAAGCCAGAAGTCATTTCTTTCTTTTTTTTCTAATTTTAAAATTTTTAATTTTTTGTGGGTACATAGTAGATGTATATATTTATGAGGTACATGATATATTTTGATACAGGCATATAATGTGTAATAATCACATCAGGGTAAATGGGTTATCTGTTACCTCAAGCATTTATCCTTTGTGTTACAAACAATCCAAATATACTACTTTAGTTAATTAAAAATGTACAATTGAATTGTTTTTGACAATGATCACCCTGTTGTGTTAGCAAATGCTAAGTCTTATTCAGTCTTTCTAATTATTTTTTGTACCTATTAACCATCCCCACTTCCCTGCTCCCTGCCCTTGCCAATCTCTGGTAACCATAATTCTACTATCTTCATGATTTCAACTGTTTTGATTTTTCTGTTCCACAAACAAGTGAGAACATGTAAAGTTTGTCTTTCTGTCCCTGGCTTATTTCACTTAACTTAATGACCTCCAGTTCCATCCATGTTGTTGCAAGTGACAGAATCTCATTCTTCTTTATGGCTGCATAGTACTCCATTGTATATTTGCACTACATTTTCCTTATCCATTCATCTGTTGACAGACTCTTAGGTTGCTTCCAAATCTTGGCTATTGTGAACAGTGCTGTAATATATATGGGAGTGCAGATATCTCTTTGATATACTAATTTCCTTTCCGTTGGGTATATACCTAGCAGTGGGATCACTGGATCATATGGTAGCTCCATTTTTAGTTTTTTGAGGAACCTCCAAATTGTTCTCCACGGGGGTTGTACTAACTTACATTCCTATCAAAATGTACGAGGGTTCCCTTTTCTCCACATCCTTGCCAGCATTTGTTATTGCCTGTTTTTTGGATATAAGTCATTTTAACTGGGATGAGGTGATATCTTATTGTAGTTTTGATTTGCATTTCTCTGATGATCAATGGTGTTGAACATCTTTTCATATACTTGTTTGCCACTTGTATGTCTTCTTTTGAGAAATGGCTATTCAGATCTTTTGCCCATTTTTATTTGGATTAGTAGTTTTTTTCTTATAGAGTTGTTTGAGCTCCTTGTATGTTCTGGTTATCACTCCCTTGTCAGATGGGAATATTTTCTCCCATTCTGTGGGTTGTCTGCTCACTTTGTTGATTGTATCCTTTTCTGTAAAGATTTTTTAACTTGGCCAGGCGCGGTGGCTTACGCCTGTAATCCCAGCACTTTGGGAGGCCGAGGCGGGTGGATCACCTGAGATCAGGAGTTTGAGACCAGCCTGATCAACATGGAGAAACTTCGTTTCTACTAAAAACACAAAATTAGCCAGGCATGGTGGCACATGCCTGTTATCCCAGCTACTCGGGAGGCTGAGACAGGAGAATCGCTTGAACCCGGGAGGCAGGAGGTTGTGGTAGGCCAAGATTGTGCCATTGCACTCCAGCCTGGGCAACAGAGCAAGACTTCGTCTCAAAAAAAAAAAAAAAAAAAAAAGATTTTTTAACTTGATGTGATCCCGTTTGTCCATTTTTGCTTTGGTTGCCTGTGCTTGTGGGGTATTATGCAAGAAATCTTTGCCCAGTCCAACATCCTAGAGAGTTTCCTCAATGTTTTCTTTTAGTACTTTTACAGTTTGAGGACTTAGATTTAAGTCTTTAATCCATTTTGATTTAATTTTTGTGTATGGTGAGAGATAAGGGTCTAGTTTCATTCTTCTGCATATGGATCTCCAATTTTCCCAGAACCATTTACTGAAGAGACTGTCCTTTCCCCAGTGTATGTTCTTGGCATCTTTGTTGAAAATGAGTTCACTGTAGATGTATGGATTTTTTTGGGGGGTTCTCTATTCTGTTCTATTGGTCTGTGTGTTTGCTTTTATGCCAGTACTATGCTGTTTTAGTTACTATAGCTCTGCACTATAATTTGAAGTCAGGTAATGTGATTCCTCCAGTTTTGTTCTTTTTGCTCAGGATAGCTTTGGCTATTCTGGGTCCTTTGTGGTTTCATATAAATTTTAGGATTGTTTTTCTATTTCTATGAAGAATGTCATTGGTATTTTGATAGAGCTTGCATTGAATCTGTAGATTTCTTTGGATAGTATGGCCATTTTAACAATATTGATTCTTCCAATCCATGAACATGGAATATCTTTCCATTTTTTGTGTGTGTCTTCTTCAATTTCTTTCATCAGTGTCTTATAGTTTTCATTACAGAGATCTTTCACTTCTTTGGTTAGGTTAATTTCTAGGTATTTAAGCGGAAGTCATTTCTTATTTACTCTTCCTATTTCTAGTGGTTTGATTGCTCTGGAAGAAAGAGCAGCAGTTACTAGACAAGTAGGGATTGTTTGCTTTTTGCTTAGCAAATATTTACTGAATACCTCCCGTATGACAGCACTTAGTATATAGTAGGAATGATAAAAATATTTTTTGAGTGAAAATTATCACTGGAGCATTACAGAAAGAATTCCATAATTAATTTGTAAAACTTTGACTTACCTATAGTGAGAAAATTTTTCTGTTTGTGCAATTGAAGTGTGGAAGAGGTAGTCATAATACTCATCAAAGAGCAAATACTAGTTTTGGATAATGAAATTAGTCTCCTTCTGGAACAAGACAGTGGAAAGCCCAGTGATCAGGGAGGGAAGCTACATCTCGATGATACAGTTGGAAGATGGTGGAACTGTGTGGAGCAGAGGCCCTTGCTGACTCCTGCAGGACACGTAGCATGAGTAAGAAATAGACTCTTATGTTAAGAGAATTTGAGAGTTTTTTTCCTATTTAATGGAAGGTTTTGGGGTTGCTTTTTTAGCATTACATTACCTCATCTATCCTAATGCAAGAACTATTATATACTTTTGATTCTTGAAAATTTTTGTTGTTGTTGCAGTTGTTGCTGTTGCAGCATTGTTTATTGTAATGTACTAATATGGAATTATCCCTAAGATATGTTGTTATAAGAAGAAAAAAGATACAGAATAGTGTTTACAGCTTTGATTAGTATTAAAAATACAGTAACTATCTATACACACATATATGCACACAGATACACATGAACAAATATAGTATTTTTATTATAAAATATACATAACATAAAACTTATCATTTTAACCATTAAGTGTACATTTCAGTGGCATTAAGTACATTCACATTGTTGTGCAACTATCAGCACCATCCATCTCCAAAATTTTTTCATCTTCTCAAGTGGAAATTCTGTACCCATTAAACAAAAACTCCTTATTCCCACTTGGCCCAGCCACTGGAAACCACCATTCTATTTTCTATCTCTATGAATTTGAGCACTCTAAGTTGCTCATTTAAATGGAGTCATATAGTATTTGTTCTTTAGTGATGGCTTATTTCACTTAGCATAATGTCTTCAAGGTTCATCTGTGTTGTAGCATGTGTCAGAATTTCCTTCCTTTTTAAGGCTGAATAAAATTTCTATTGTATGTATATATGACATTTTGCTTATAAATTTATTTATTGATGGACATTGGATTGTTTCCACCTTTTGGCTGCTATGAACATAGATGCACAAACATCTGTTAGAATACCCACTTTCAATTCTTTTGGTTATATACCCATAAGTGGAATTGCTGGATCATATGATAATTCTATATTTACTTTTTTGAGGAATCTCCATATTGCTCTCCATAGCTGCCGCACTATTTTATGTTCCCACCAACAACGCACAAGTGTTCCAATTTTTCCATATCTTTACTAACACTTGTTAATTTCTGTGTTGCTAATTTTTTATAAATATTTTTTAGAGGTCTGTTTTTGCTATATTGCCCAGGCTGAACTGCAGCTCCTGAGCTCAAGGAACCCTCCCACCTCAGCCCCCTGAGTACCTGGGACTATAGGTACACCACCATGATGCGTGCTTGCTTTCCTTCCTTCCTTCCTTCCTTCCTTCCTTCCTTCCTTCCTTCCTTCCTTCCTTCCTTCCTTCCTTCCTTCCTTCCTTCCTTCCGTCTCTCTCTCTCTTTTTCTTTCTTTCTTTCTCTTTCTTTTTCTTTCTTTCTTTCTTTCTTTCTTTCTTTCTTTCTTTCTTTCTTTCTTTCTTTCTTTCTTTCTTTCTTTCTTTCTTTCTTTGTTTCTTTCTTTCTTTCTATGATGGTCATTCTAATGGGTGTGAAGTGGTGTCTCATTGTGGTTTTGATGTGAATTGGTTATAGTCTATGGGATTAAAAATGTATAAATGATGATAGGAAATCTTCCCTGAGTATTTTAGTCAGCTATGAGATTATATATTAATTTAGTTTTATTCTAAATTATTTTTTCACCAAAAAACAGATAAGTATGTAGAGTTCAAAATATTGCTTTTCCTTCTTCACCTTCTGCAGATGCAGAATAATGGCCAATATTTCAATAATTTTCTTTTCTTTTTTTTTTTTTTTTGAGACGGAGTCTCGCTCTGTCGCCCGGGCTGGAGTACAGTGTCCGGATCTCAGCTCACTGCAAGCTCCGCCTCCCGGGTTCACGCCATTCTCCTGCCTCAGCCTCCCGAGTAGCTGGGACTACAGGCGCCCACCACCACGCCCGGCTAGTTTTTTGTATTTTTTTGGTAGAGACGGAGTTTCACCGTGTTAGCCAGGATGGTTTCGATCTCCTGACCTCGTGATCCGCCCGTCTCGGCCTCCCAAAGTGCTGGGATTACAGGCTCGAGCCACCGCATCCGGCCAATATTTCAATAATTTTCATTTGCAACTTTGTTCAATGAAGTTTCTCAGGTTTCCCTTAACATTTGAGTGCTATCATCATGCAGTGGTTAAGAGTATAATTTCTAGAGCCAAGTTATTTCAGTTCAAAGCCTGGCCCTGACACTTACTAGCTGTTTGACTTTGGACAAGTGACTTATTCTTTCTGTGCCTCAGTTTTCTCTTCTGTAAAATGGGGATAATATTGTTACCTACCTCAGAGGGGTGTTGTTATGATTACATAAGTTAATATATGTCAATCACTTGGAACAATTCCTGGGACATAGTAAACACTAAATGTACTAGTTGTTATTATAGTTAAATTAGAATCCCATGAATCATTTGGTAACAGTACATCATTTAAATGTACTTAGAAACTATGTTGTCTTACCTGGATCTCAAGCAAGGGAGTAAAATGGTTTTTCATTATGGCTCTTGGAGAAGAGCCTATGGCTTTGAACAGAAGGGTTTATCTGGTCTATGTTGGTCAATAAAAAGTAGTTGAAAGTCACCTTCACGACTTCTCTTAAGAGTAACTAATCTTTTGACACCCCGGGGCCTTGGATCAATGGTTGCAGATCAATATTTTCTATATTCAGTTATTGTTTCCTTTCACCTTATACACTATGGGCTGAAAATCAACACACTGTAGCCTGAGAAAATCAATGGAGTACATTTGTGGTTTAGAGAACAGTGGATAGAAGACATATGTCCTTTTGGAAAACACATACAAAGGAAATTATGTAGACACTTTCTCAGAGGAATCTTAAAGTAATTACTGGATGAATTTGTGATCCGAGAGGTTTCTCCTCAATTACACTGAGAGCGCACATCAATCACTTACCTTGCAGTAAACAGGCTATCTCAAGCATCCAAATAAAGACACCAAGGTTGTCCCTGTCAGAGTAATTGGCTCCAGTGGGCCAAAACTCAGAATTTACAAACCGCTTCTCATTTCTGGCCCATTTGGGCTTGATTTTCAGGGATAGTTACTACTTACTGCTTTTAAAAGAATCTTATTTCAGCAGTCTCAAGGAAACACGTCTGAATGGTTTTGAGCTTTCGGTTTTAGTGGAACCAGATGAATTACTATCAGAAGCTAATTCACATTGTGAGTTATGTTTCTTTACCAACATGCAGTCCCTCTTGGGGAATTAAGAAAGCACTGCTTTGGTTTTAAAGTCAAGACCTCAAGAGTGCTGGTTGGCCCTTATACTAGGGAGTTAGTTCTGCAATAGCCTTCAAGAAATAAACACACTTCTGTGGTTGGATGGGGAGTGGAATTTAATGCTGTGTTTTCTGAATTCCCAAATGCTGTTTACCAGGTGAAGATTATGTCAAGATAGATGTGCTATAAAATTTTCTTAAGTGAATGATCATTCCTTTCACATAGGAGAAACCTGGAGAGGCAGAATTTGTATCTGCATTTTCTGAATGTACTCGAATATTGAAGATGGGTTGTTTATATTGCCATTTGCAAATCAGATTCACAGTTATTTAATCTTAAACAATTAAGGCTCAGGCTAAGACTTATCCCTACTTCACTGTGTAGCTGTCAGCTAGCATCTGAGCTAGCTCAGGCTATGCCTCATTCTAGCCATGACATTGGGCAACTCATTCATTCAGTCATTTATTCATTGTGGAGATATACTATATTTTGAGTGGCAAGTAGCGGCTGGAAATACAGCAGTGAACAAAAAGAAAATCTGGTCCTTTATGTATCTCATAACCTTGTTGGAAAGAGTGAGATTGTCCAAATCTGAACCAAGGCAATTCAGCTAACAAAATATCACAGCCTGGGTGGCTTAAACAACAGAAATTTATTTTCTGACAATTCTGGAGGCTTAGAAGTCCAAGATCAGGGTGCGGGCTGGGCTGATTCCTTTCCTGGTGAAGTTTCTCTTCCTGGCTTGCAAGTGAATGCCTTCTTAATGTGTGGAGATAGGAAGGGAAGTTGGAGGTGGAGAGAGAGAAAGAGGGAGAGAAAGTTCACTGATGCCTCTTCTTGTAAGAGCACTATTCTCTTCATGAGAGCTTTACTCTCATGACTTCATCTAAACCTAATTACCTCCCAAAGGCCCCATCTCCAAATACCATCACATTGGGGGTTAGGATGTCAAGATATGAATTTGAGGGCGAGTCATAATTCTGTCCATAGCAGGGATATAAAATACTAAATAAGCAAGAACACAATGGGCCAGATGGTAATATACACTACAGAGAAAGATAAAGCAAGGTCCTGGGAGAGTGTTGAGGGGGCTGCTGTGTTATGTAAGATAGTCATGAAACGCCTTTCTGATAATGTCACATTGTAAACTGTGACTTTAGTCTTGACTGACATGGTGAATCATTGTCAACTTTTGGGCAGAGGAGTGATGTGATCTAACTTATGTTTTAGGTGAATCCCTTTGCCTCTTGTATTGGAAATAGACTTGGAGGTGGGGTGAGTTAGAAGACCACTGCAGAAATGCAGGCAGGAGTTTACAAAGGGCTACAGAGGCAGAGGTAATGAGAAGTGGTCAGATTCTTAATATATTTTTAGCATAGAACTGATAGCATTTGGTGATGGATTGGATGTGGGATGAGAGAAAGAGAAAAATCAAGGATGATTTTGTTGACATGAGCAACTGAAAAAATAAAGTTGCTATTTCTTGAGATGGGGAAGAGCGAGGGACAAATTTTTGTGTGGGGGATTAGAGTTTGGTTTGGCTATTAGACATCACAGCAGAGAAGTCAAGCGGGCACTTGAATACAGGAGTACAGAGTTTTGGGGCCGAGTCTGAGCTGGGGATCTATATGTGGGAGTCATCAGAACACAGACCTACTCAAAGTCATGAGACCCAGTGGAGTCAGCAAGGAGGTCCCAGGACTGTCTCTGGGAGAGGAATAGGAAGCATCAAAGCTGACAGAACGAAAAACCAAGTAAAAGTTGATCCAAGAGAAAGTGGCATTTCAGAATCCAAGGGAAAAAAAGTATTCTGAAAAGAAAGATGTAGCCAACATGTCAAATGCTAAAGGTTTTTGTTTGTTTGTTTTTTCAAGCAGGGTTTCACTCTGTCACTCAGGCTGGAGCACAGTGGCATGGTCATGGTTGGGGAGCCTTGACCATCCGGGTTCAAGTGATCCTCCTGCCTCAGCCTCCCAAGTAGCTGGGACCACAGGTGTGCACCACCAGGCCCATCTCTTTTTTCTTTTCTTTTTTTTGGTAGAGATGGGGTTTAGCCATGTTGCCCAGGCTGGTCTCAAACTGAGCTCAAGCAATCCTCCCTCCTTGACCTCCCAAAGTGCTGGGATTACAGACATGAGCCATTGCACCCAGCCTGCTAAAGGTTTTAGTGAAGAAATAATAGTGAAGTTCTGTGTACTAGACTGTCCATTGCCCACCTGGCATCATGTAAAGCTGGAACTACATTTCCCCGGAATCCCCTTCCTTGCATGGTTCTTAGTTGGGCAAGAAAGAAACTTGCATTGAGATTTGGAAGACAGTGGAGAAGCAAAAGCCATTATTCACAGGAAGTCATGGCAGTCAGTTGCGGTGGCTTTGCAGGTTTCTCCAGAGCTCCCGCGTGGTAGCTGTGATGTTGAGGTGCAACCTGGAAGTTACCTGGGTTTCCCTGTGAGCTTTGGTTGCTTCTCCCCATTCACCGCTTTAGTTTAGGGCCTGGCAACGTTGTCCAGTCTTTTGGCTTTCATGAGCTACATTGGAAGAAGAATTGCCTTGGGCCACACATAAGATACAGTAACAATAACGATAGCTGATGAGCTAAAAAAAAAAAAGGCCCATGCATAAATTTCATAATGTTTTAAGAAAGTTAGGGGCTGTTTTCCTTGTTTCGCTGCAGTCTTTAATTCCTGTGTTAAACTCCTTTTTTCTCAATACTTGTAGTAACTGTTTTCTGAGCAAATCCAGACTGATAAATTCTGTTTGGATCTTTATAGGGTCACTTCAAAAATCCTAGACACTTCTTAGGATTTAAAAGGCAGTAGAGCCCCTGACTGCCTTTATAAATTCCTCTTTTATTTTACTCTAAGAAATGTTGAAATGAGTCAAGGACAAACATTAAGTAAACCCAAAGGCTACACAACTCCTTTACCTCAGGGAATGTACTCATTTCTCCTGTCTCTAGCTTATTGGACAATCTGCCAGCAATACAAAATACCCAAAATTTGATGGTGAGTTTCCCTTCCCTGTCAAGTAAAACCCTTTATTTCTCAGATAAGTTTAAATTCTTCCTCTCATTAATACTGTCTTCTTCCCTGCAAAAGTTAAAGCACACCTGGCTATTAAATCTTCCTTCTGTTTTTTTTTTCAACACATAAAGTGCAAAAAGTGGATTGGCATCTTCATAAAATTACAGCTCCACAATCTCTCTCCTCCCATTTCATGTTATTTTGTTCAGTCACAGTCTGAGCATCTCCCTCATAGACCAGGAAGAGGGCTGGCTACTTCTTAGGCATGAAGGGGTGCTCAGTCTTACTCTAGATCTATTCCAGAATTTTAAAAAGGAATCTCCATGTGTTACAGTTTTCTAGTCTCACCGGTCATGCACACATAAGAACTCTGCATCAGTCCTCACCCACAGACTTTAAAAAACACAAAGAAATCTGCAGACCAAACAAGCTCAACTAGCAGTTTACAATGTAGACACCTAATCTGTGACTGGATTTTGAAATGATCTGAGAATTTAATTGTATTACATTTTAGATCCACATGAATCTTATTAGCCATAGATTATGACAGAAACAATATTTTTGGGGGAAGAAGGTAAACAGAAGAAATGGTAGAGAGATCAGAAAGGTTTTTTTGGCCACAGTGTGGCCATGGAGCCAATTAAATGATGGCAGTTGGCCAGCGTAGAGAGGCTGTGAACTTACAATTCAACTGAAAGAGAGATCAACACAAGTGGTAGCATCCGACATGTGGTATTCTGTACCTACTTTTTTAACTATAACAACTTGAAGATGATTCATCTTGGTACATATAGAACTGCATCAGTCTTTTTGATAACTGTATAGTATTCTTTTGTTTGTTTATGCTATAATTTATTTAACCATTACCTTACTGAGTGACACATTGTTGTAAAATCATTTTTTAAATTAAATACAATACTGGAATGAATGACCTTTGCGTCATTTGAGGTTCATTCTGAAAAACAGAATTTACTTAGTATTTCAAACAGAGAAAAATTCAATATAGATAACTGATTAGAATGGTCTTAGAAGTGTTGGAAGAGCAAAAGGAAGAAGGTTTAGGGGCCCTGGGAATAAAGGAAGATGGTGTGATAATCTGAGATCAGAAGCTGCTCATTCCCCCAGGGTAGAGGTGGCACTGTAGGAGATAATGTTGAGCCAGTTGGTTCTGACTCTGCCAGAGTTGTGCACCTAGATTAGAACTGAAATAGCTGAAAAGATGCTGCCTATCATGCTGGGGGGTCGGAATCCTGTTGCCACTACAGTTCCTGCCAGCCTCCCCCAGCAACTACCACGCTGCCAGGGCCAGAAGCAGAATGTTTGTCTCTTCTTGGACCAAGAAAAGACAACTAGAGCCTGTTATTGGGAGAACCAAACAGGAAGCGGCTGACAAGACAGCCTTAAAAATGTGGTCTGCACACTCCCAGCTCCAGGCATACAAGCATAGTCTAGAAGGGTGGCTGTGTGCTGAGGAGCAGTGGGTCACTGAGTAGCACAATCTGTGCCTTAGAGTCCTTGGCACCCATCCATGTTCTTCTACCCTGATATGGTATGGCTCTGTGTCCCCACTCAAATCTCATATTGAATTGTAATATCCTCACATGTCAGGGGAGGGCATGGTGGAAGGTAATTTGATCATGGGGGTGGACTTCCCCCTTGCTGCTCTTGTGTTAGTGAGTTCTCACGAGATCTGGTTGTTTGGAGGTGCGTGACACTTCCCCCTTTGCTCTCTTTCTTTCTCCTGCTCTGCTATGGTAAGATGTGCTTGCTTCCCCTTCGCCTTCTGCCATGATTGTAAGTTTCCTGAGGCCTCCTAGTGATGTTTCCTGTACAGCCTGTGGAAATGTGAGTGAGTCAATTAAACCTCTCTTCTTGATAAATTACCCAGTCGCAGATAGTTCTTTATAGCAGTGAACTCATATTTTGCCATTATTTGAGTATATTTTCAGGAAAAATTCCTCATGTGGAATTGCCCCAACAGTGGATAGGCAGGAAATTTTGAAAGCTATAACCCAAACTCCTTTTCCTAGAGGCGTACTTGAGAGTGCCTATTTTTCCATGCCCTTACCAAATCTGCATCTTCACCCATTCAGTAGAACTAGCCTTTAAACCCTTATCAGTCATGCTCCAAAACCTCTGCTCTCAGGAAACATCACGATTATCACCCCTGGAAAAAAACCAAAAATCATTCTTAAAAATGTCTGAAATTCTTAACTAGAGTCTCATGGTTTGTAATATTAAAATAAGGACACACCCAGCAAGGTTAAGGCTCTCTCTCACTCATTCACACAGCCCCATGAGTTAGCTCAACAGCACGGTCTTGTCTTATAAAGGGAGGTGGCAGGATTTCAAAAGTTCAGTACACATGGCCTAGGGCTGGCTCTGCAGTGACTGGAGCAGGAAGTAACTCTTCAGAGCTGGGTGGAAGCCCGGATGCCACCTGATCAAAACCCTTCATTATGTTGCTGGAGAAAGAAGCCTAGAGAGGTTAATGACCGATGGGCAGAGCTGACCAGAAGAACAGGCTGAAGAGGACTGAACTTTCTGGAGTCTGATGGAGCATGTCTTATTCTCAGGCAACTAACAAATCAGGAGCACCAGAATAATTCTAGGGGAGAAAGATAAAATACTTAACAAAAATGTTTACTGTTCATTAAAATAAGGAAAAATAAGGACTCGTTTGGACTTAGTTTATGGCATATGTCATTTGTATTTTGAATTTCATATTGGTGAGGGGCCACCATTCACTGTTTACAGCCTCTGTAGGGCCTGGTTCAGCCTGAAATCTAGGTCTCTTGACCCAGTGCTTTGTTCCTTCTTTCTCCACATGCCGTCTCTGTTTGAGCACCACTAGACATTATAATACACCAGGAGAAAGTGATATTTCTGGTTCTTCACAATTTATTCTGATTTTAAGTGAAATGAATGGTGAAATACACACATTATCTATTATTTTATTTATTTATTTTTGAGATGGAGTCATGCTCTGTCACCCAGGCTGGAGTGCAGTGGCGTGATCTTGGCTCACTGTAACCTCCACCTCCCAGGTTCAAGTGACTTTCCTGCCTCAGCCTCCCGAGTAGCTGGGATTACAGGCGCCCGCCACCATACCTGGCTACTTTTTGTATTATTATTATTATTAGTAGTAGTAGTAGAGACAGGGTTTTCCCATGTTGGCCAGGCTGGTCTAGTACTCCTGACCTCAAGTGATCTGCCCGCCTCAGCCTCCCAAAGTGCTGGGATTACAGGTGTGAACCATTGCGCTGGACCTCAAATTATTTAAAACACATTTTTAGAATTCCTAAAAAATTTCAGTGGGACTCAAAATTTCAAACATTTCAAATATCAAAATTTATAAACCTAGAAAACCTCAAGTAATATAAAAATTTATGAAAATAAGTAAGCATACATTATAGTAGTGTAAATTATTCATTGATAAAATCTATAAAATAATGTCTTTTTTTCTTTCTTCTTTTTCTTAGCTATGGGGTCTTGCTATATTGCACAGGATGGTCTCCAACTCCTGGAGATTGCTTAGTTTCCTACCTCAGCTTCCCAAGCAGCTGGGACTGCAGGTACATGTCACCACTCCTGGCTCAGACATTTTCTTTTAACTCTGTCTTCAAGTCACCCCATCTCCTAAGAGTACCTTTTGAAAATTTTTGTACCTTTTTTTTTTTTTTAGAGTGGCACTCTTTTTATTATGGTAAGCTGTTCTATTTTGTTTTGAAGAGAGCATTTCTGGCTTGTCTTTTTTTTTCTTAGCTTCATCATGCACAGACTGAGACTTATGTTTTCAGTGGAAGCTTTCCAATTGTACATCTGGCTGCTCGTTGCAACCTTTATGTGCACAGACCTGTCTAGATGTAAAAAAATGAACACGGATTTGTTTTGTTGCATAAATTAAAAATTGAGTCACTGATTTTTGAATACATAATTTAGATTTCATGTTTTTTGGAAATATGAAAATATCAGCATTGTTCAGAACTAAGTATGTGTTTCGATACTTAAGAATAACATAGTTTACCAGAATACTGAACATGGTATCATAAACACTAAGTACCATACTATCAGTTTTTGATCCTTTTTCTTCTTTTTTGTCTTTCTGCTTCTTGGGCTTATAATTCAGATTTGTAAAATAACATGAGTGTGGCTGAATTGTGAATTACGTAGACCCCCATGACTGGACCTGAAAACTTGACCACTTTTTAGGACCACTTTTTCTTTGCAGAAGTGCTAGTTTACATTTAAGCAACTGACTTAAAAATGGGCTTTTTGTATTGCAGCATGTTTACTAGTCAATGTATGAAAATATTAATTTTTTATATAGTTCTTATCTACACTACAATAAGAAAAGTTGGACAGAGACTTAACTGGTGAACAAGGATAAGAATCTAAATCTTTTTTTTTTTTTGAGACAGAGTCTGGCTCTGTCGCGCAGGCTGGAGTGCAGTGGCCGGATCTCAGCTCACTGCAAGCTCCGCCTCTCGGGTTTACGCCATTCTCCTGCCTCAGCCTCCGGAGTAGCTGGGACTACAGGCGCCTGCCACCTCGCCTGGCTAGTTTTTTGTATTTTTTTTTTAGTAGAGACGGGGTTTCACCGTGTTAGCCAGGATGGTCTTGATCTCCTGACCTCGTGATCCGCCCGTCTTGGCCTCCCAAAGTGCTGGGATTACAGGCTTGAAGCCACCGCGCCCGGCCAAGAATCTAAATCTTAACAACCAAATCGACAGCCCCTATTGAAAGCTCATTTGAGCTAGTGCATTCTGCTAAGTGATGGTGCTCTTTTATAAAAGTCATGTCACAAACTAAAACATTTGTCCAAATTAACTTCTCATAAACCTAGCCTCAGACGTGAAGAAACGTCTAGTAAAGACTGTTTACGAGGGATGTCATTCCCTATTACATCCATGTCAGTGCACCTATCCTTGAGTTTCCTGAGTATTAGGGTGAACTGTATGAAATTGCTTTGTTTTTGGAAAAAAAAACCAAAATAATCAAACAGCAGCAATTTCTTATGGCGTAACCTATACTTTGTTTCCTGAAGATGCTATTTCTAGCATATTTTTCTTTCCAAATATTTTTGGGAATATTTGTAATAAAAAATAAGCATAGTTTACCTGTTTTGGTCTCTCCTACCTGAAATTATAGTAATAGAAGCTTAATTAATGAATATCCACTGGAATCAGATGTTGGGAGAAAGTGGCCAAAGGAAGCTGCCTCTGGGTGTCACTGTCCAGGTCCCGTCATAGCGTCTTTCCAGAATCTTAGGGATGGTGGTACCATAGGTGAGGCTTCCGAGATATTTGTGGCTGTCCTTGACATCCTGTTCACCAGTTTTTTTTCTGATAACACACAAGCTCCAAATAATCTACATTAGAAAGCCAATATCTAGTCCTAAACAGCACTTTTTTCATTCATAGTTGAAAGAATCTCAGTGTCCCGCTGTCAGCTCTGAAAATAGGCTGTAGTAAAATAGAATTACATACCAAGTGCAATTAAGAACAAACCAGCCAACTTGGTGCAAAGTTTCAGCCTTTTTAAGGAAAGCAAGACTTCTTTTGAACTATTTGCTTTAAATTCTAATGTTATTGTAAAAATATTTACTTTAATAACGCAAAAGGTGCTGTTTATTTTATAACATAGTTGAATATATTTTCCTTCATCAATAGTTCTCTTTATAGTTGTATAAATACCAGCTTGTGTGTATGCCGTTACTTTTATGGTACTTAAAATGAAAGTGAAGGAAAGCACTGTAATTGGGGTCAGATAATTTTATTATGAAATGCATGCTGTAGTTTAGTGCATACATTAAAACATTATACATTAGGTTTAAATTTCTAATTTCATTTTTGTCTGAAATCAGAGAAATTTTATCTAGACTATCAGGCCTAAAGAAAACAAAAACAAATACAAAATTACAAAAACTCGCACTATAACAAATCTCATGTATTCCTTTATAGTGGAGAGAATTGCTTTGCAAAGGAGTCCGGGTCCCACTGGAAGGACCCCCTTCCATACACCGAAGCAATTCCGTAGCAGCCTCGACTCTCCCCTCGACGGACGGCAGATGGCGCTGCGCTTCCCTTTTTGCCGCCTGGATGACGGGACAGGAACCCAACTTTGGCAGAGCTGAGTTGAAGATTGCTCCGACGTATTCGGAACTGGGTAAGCAAAGGAAACTACGCATATAGAATCACACTCTACCTTGCTTCATACCCATCTGTGCTCTGGAGAACGTGCAGTTTCTGTTATCCGTGATCTAGGGGGCTGCGTGTGTTGGATTAACCGGGCTCATTACCTCTTACAAATTGCTTGTCAGGAGAAGGTAGCTCGGAGCAGGTTGAAAGACTCTTAGCAGCAGCACTCAACGAACATCAGCAAATGGACGCTCTCTGCTTCCTCATAATCAATTTGTGTTTATGAAAGATCCCTTGGTGCTCTTTAGTGGGCTGCGGTGAGAAGATGTGATTTGGAACTTTGAGAAGTTTGTGGTCAAGAAGGTGACCTGCAGATATTCAGTCAAAACTAAACAACCACAGCCACACTTCTCTGCGTTCCTGCTTCATCCACTAATTGTGTCCAGGGCTCCCCAGCAATCTCTCCTCTTTTTAGTCTTTTGGTTTGTGTCTGCTTTCTCCTTCTAGGTCTGTTCCTTTGGCTAAATTTGCATGTGTTGACCTTGGCAAACAGATATATTTAGCTTTATTTTCTTAAATAACTTTATAGAAATGCTTTTTTGGTGGGAAAATGATGACATTAAGTATAATAATCATGTAGTTTTCAGCTAGTTGGGATCTTAGGGATTATTTAACTCAACTGATTAAATAACACTGTGAGAAAGTGGTGCCTGGCCATGTGCAATGCCATGCTCAGTTCACATAGAGGCAGAGTGAGAACTCTGACCCAGGTTTCTTGAGGATCAGTCTAATAATCCATCTGACGTTATGCTCGATTGTATTTTTAAACAAGTACAGATCATAAATGCCAGGGTTAATTTATTTCCCTGCCATGCAGATCGTGGATGGATTTTGGTCACACTCATCACACAGCCATACATGCAAATCCCTCCCCACCATTCCCACCAGAGTCAGTGGCTCGGTTCTCTTTGCTGCTGTTCCCTTTGTTCACACCTATACCAGGCACTAGCCCCGTTGTGCTGGAGTTTCCTCTCTAGATATGAGATTACTGGGAACAGGCATGCCATCTCACTCATGTTTGTGCCCTCTGTGCCCTGCATAGTGCCTGACACCTCATAAGCTCTCGGAAATGTTGACTGAATGAATGAACTTTTGATGGAGACTACCTTGAACATAGCAAACCAGGGTGCGGTGGGAAGCCCTCCTCAGGCTCTGGACATAGAGACACGCTGGGAATATAAGAGAAAGCCTTGAATGTATAGCTAAGCTTGAAAGTGAGAAAAGACACCCTTACATGCTAAAAACAAAACAAAACAAAAAATAAACAAACAAACAAAAAGCAACAGCCAGAATTCAGAATGCTGCGGAGTAGAAGCAGAACAGAATCCGAGTAGGTGGCGGGAAAGGAGACGTTTTCAGCAGGATGAATTGCAAGTGAGTTTATATCCATAGAACCTTACAGGACAGGCAGCCAGCCATTCTATGTACCCGAGCTTTGTTTTATATCTGGATGCAAGGCCCTGGCACTAGGGCATAAAATGTTGCTTGATGACCATGTGCTCTGGGAACCCCTTGTTTTGTGGACCTCCAAGGTGCCACATAAGCTGCTTTGGCTTTAAGTATTTTGGAGGGTAACTGATGCTAGAGACAATCCAGTAAGTCAGCGAAGGACAGGGGTCCCTGAAGTCACTTTAAACAACTGTGGTCTCTACAGGAAACAAACGAAAAACCAAAAATTAGCCAACAGGTTGTTTAATAAACTAAGTGTTTTATTCCAGATGAGGCTAGCCCATTTACCTCAAATGTGTAGTTTATGGATGTTTGTCATCCTGTTCTTTTTTTATTTGTGTAATGGGAAAAATTTGCAATCACAAAATATGTTCTGCAAGAGATTTCATATTTCATTAAAAAAATTCAACAGAAACATGATTGTGAGTGCTCTATATCCCAGGGTTTGGAAGAAATTTACAGTCATTATTGGGGCTCCTTCCAACTCCCTTGGGTTGTATAAGAATATGGTTTGGATTTTTGTCCCCACCCAAATCTCATGTTGAATTGGAAGAGGTTCCTGGTGGGAGATGATTGGATCACGAAGGCTGATTTCTCCCTTGCTGTTCTCGTGATAGTGAGTGAGTTCTCATGAGATCTGATGGGGTTTAAAAGTATGTGGCACATGACCGGGTGCAGTAGCTCACGCTTGTAATGGGAGGCTGAGGTGGGCAGATCACGAGCTCAGGACATCGAGACCATCCTGGCTAATATGGTGAAACCCTGTCTCTACTAAAAATGTAAAAAATTAGCTGGGCGTGATGGTGGGTGCCTGTAGTCCCAGCTACTCGGGAGATTGAGGCAGGAGAATGGTGTGAACCCAGGAGACAGAGCTTGCAGTAAGCTGAAATTGCACCACTGCACTCCAGCCTGGGAGACAGAGCGAGACTCTGTCTCATAAAAACAACAACAAAAAGTATGTGGCACATCTCCCACTTTGTGCTCTCTCTCTCTCCTGCCACCATATGAAGAAGGTGCTTGCTTCCCCTTCACCTTCTGCTATGATTGTAAGTTTTCTGAGGCCTCCCAGTCATGCTTCCTCTTAAACCTGTGGAGCTGTGAGTCTAGTAAACCTTTTTTCTTCATAAATTGCCCAGTCTCAGTTTTTTTTGTTTTTTGTTTTTTTTTTTTCATGATTTCAGCTTACTGCAACCTCTGCCTCCCAGGTTCAAGTTGTTCTCCTGACTTAGCCTCTTGAGTAGCTTGGATTATAGGTATGCACCAGCAAGCCTGGCTAACTTTTGTATTTTTAGTAGAGAAGAGATTTCACCATGTTGGTCAGGCTGGTCTCGAATTCCTGACCTCATGTAATCTGCCTGCCTAGGTCTCCCAAAGTGCTGAGATTATAGGCATGAGCCACCACACCTGGCCTTTATAGCAGTGTGAAAACAGACTAATACATAATAAGAAGAGGGGCGGCTTAGTGGTGCCTTACTTTATGGGCAGGATCATTCAGCCTCAGTCCAGCATCGTCACAGCTGGCATCTGTTCTGCCCAAGCTAGGTGCCTTGGTGGCAGGCAGCTCTGTGACTTCTGGGCTAAGCTCAGGCACAAGAAATTTGCCCAGTTCTGAGAGCCCCACATTCAGAGGCCTGACCTGAGTGAGCCTTGACTACTTCCATTCCTTCCTTTCCTGTAGCATAAAATACGGAGAGGAAACACACAGTGTAGTATTTCAAAATACTATCCTGCCCCACCTATAGGATAGGGACAATGACATCTGTCCTACTCTCCCTTTCTCAAAGGTGTTGACAGGATTGGGTGAGCCGGGTCTGCGCGAACACTTTTTCAGTTATAAAATGGTGGATGCTGCGGGAGCCGCAGCTCCTATGGGGGCTGAGACCTGTGGAAGATGCCATGTGGGGTCTGACATTGTCCCACCCTAAGGGTTTTCCTCCAGCATCTAATGCACGCTTGTTTCCTTAGGTTGAACACCAGATGACCTAGAGGTGTTCATTTGTGTTTAGGGATGTGTTGTCCAAAAATACATGCCTTCAAATCCTAGAATCACGTTCACTGAGGCGAGGCGGTCTTATGATGAAAGCATCTGAGAATGGAGTCCTGTGGAGTGAACGATGTTGTCATGTTTCAGATTGCTTTCGCAGTCCATGCCATGTTTGCATTAAAAGGATGGGTCAGGGGCCAAGAGTGGTGGCTCTCGCCTGTAATGCCAGCACTTTGGGAGACCTAGGCAGGAGGATCACTTCAGCCCAGGAGTTTGAGATGAACCTGGATGACATAATGAGACCCCATCTCAACAAAATAAATAAAAATAAATAAGTAAGCCGGGCGTGGTGGCATGTGCCTGTAGCCCAGCTACTTTGGGGACTGAGGTGGGAGGATCACTTGAGCTTGGAAGGTTGAGGCTGCAGTGAGCTATAAGTGAACCACTGCACTCCAGCCTGGTGACAGAGCAAGACCTGTCTCAAACAAACAAACAAACAAACAAACAAAAGGATGGGTCAGAGATGTTGCCTGTACTATTTAAATGGTTCCTCCCTCTCACTTTTTTTTCTCTCTGTATTTTTCTCTCTTCCTTTTCTTTTTATTCCTGGAACATTTATAATTGAATTCAAGTTAATCTGAATATGTGACTCCCCATATTAGAGAGATTAACAAGGTTTGACATCAAAAGACTCGGCTTCAGGTTCCAGGTCTGCCACTTACATGCTGAGTGACCTTGAGCAATCTTCAACCTTTCTCAGTGGCCTGTTTCTAACCTGAAGACTTTGGGCTGACAATGCTGATCTCTCGGTGGGGATGAAAGGCAACAGCGAGGTCATATGTATGGAAGCGCTTTGTGAATGTAAACTGCTTGACAGGAGTTACTTATTGTGGCTGATTGTGCTTTTTTGCTGTTTTTGACCTGTATCTTTAATATCCTGTGACTGCTGGACAATCAGCAGCTGGTTAGATAGTCTTTTGTCCCTCACCCAAGAGTTTTGGAATGATAAAAAAACAAATTAGCTCTTAAATCCATGGAAAGTAAAAGCTGTGTTTTTGTTTGTTTGTTTGTTTGTTTGTTTGAGATAGAGTCTCGTCCCATCTCCCAGGCTGGAGTGCAGTGGTGTGATCTTGGCTCACTGCAACCTCTGCCTCTCGGGTTCGATCAATTCTCCCAGCTCAGCCTTCCGAGTAGCTGGGATTACAGGTGTGCGCTTCCATGCCTGGCTAATTTTTGTATTTTTAGTAGAGATGGGGTTTCACCATGTTGCCCAGGCTGGTCTCGAACTCCTGCCCTCATGTGATCCACTCGCCTCAGCATCCCAAAGTGCTGGATTACAGATGTGTTGCCACCTCACCCTGCCAAAAGTTAGTATTTTGAGTTTCTTGTACTGACTGGGTACACTGTTTAAGAGTCTGTTTAAAACTGTCCAGGGAGCACAGGTCTCCCCTAGGCTCCCTCTAACCTGGGGAAAAGGGGCTTTGATGAGGGTGTAGGGCTAAAGGGGTTTCCAGGGATACACCTGGGCTGCAAGGCTCCAGGGCAGGGGTGTGGGAATGGTGGTGGGGCCAACAGGTTACAGCCTTGGAGCTGACTGCCACTCTCCCCTGCTAGCCAGTGAGGCTGGTGTCATAGGAAGGCTTGAGCTGCTTCCAAGTTGGTCCAAGTTACTTGGAGGGACTCTTGCCCTCTGACGTCTGGGGACTGGATAACAACAGAATTTATTATCCAAACCTGGACATGAGTGGGAAAGGATCTGTTATGAATACTTACACAGGACTGGCCCAGGCAAACCAAGACAGGGGTCACCCTACACATGAGTGTGGCTTAGGGAAGACCCTTCTCTTGGTCCTCTTTCTCTTGGCTTCTTTTTTCTTTTATTCCCCCCCACCTTTTTTTTTTTTTGAGATGGGGTCTTGCTGTGTCACCCAGGCTGGAGTACAGTGGTGCAATCATGGCTCACTTGCAGCCTCGACTTCGTGGGCTCAGGTAATTCTCCCACCTCAGCCTCCTGAATAACTAAGACTACTGGTGTGCATGACCATGCCCGGCTAAATTTCTTTGTATTTTTTGTAGACTCGGGGTTTTGCCCTGTTGCCCAGGCTGGTCTCAAACTCCTGGGCCCAAGCAGCCCTCCCACCTCGGCTCACACCTGTGCTGGGATTACAGGTGTGAGCCACTGTGCCTGGCTTTCCATTTTCTTCACATCTTTCCACAGAGTGGTGAGACTCTAAGAGCTAAGAGAAGAGTGGACCCAGGGAAGAGGCCATGAGGGGTCTCCTAGCCTGGGCTTCTGGTCCAGGTGCAGCAGAATTAGGCATTTCACGTAAGGCTTTCAGTAAATACTTAGAGTCATCAGCAGTGAGCGCTTGACTGCCCTTGTCTTCCATCCTCCTCAGGTGCCCAGCTGGAGCTGAGGCTGGCTGTGGTAGGATGGGTACCAGAGGTCCCCATTTCCATTTCATTCATCACAAGGGTCTTCCTTAAACCACACTCACGGGTAGGGTGACCCCTGTCTTGGTTTGCCTGGGCCAGTCCTGTGTAAGTATTCATCACAGACCCTTTCCCACTCATGTCCAGGTTTGGATAATAAATTCTGTTGTTATCCAGCCCCCAGACATCAGAGGGCAAGAGTCCCTCCAAGTAACTTGGACCAACTTGGAAGCAGCTCAAGCCTTCCTATGACACCAGCCTCACAGGCTAGCAGGGGAGAGTGGCAGTCAGCTCCAAGGCTGTAACCTGCTGGCCCCACCACCATTCCCACACCCCTGCCCTGGAGCCTTGCAGCCCAGGTGTATCCCTGGAAACCCCTTTAGCCCTACACCCTTATCAAAGCCTTTTTCCCCAGGTTAGAGGGAGCCTAGGGGAGACCTGTGCTCCCTGAAGAGTTTTAAACAAACTCTTAAACCCTGCTCCTAACAGTGTCCCCAGTCAGTACAAGAAACACAAAATATTAACTTTCGGTAGGGCGAGGTGGCTCACGCCTGTAATCCCAGCACTTTGGGAGGCAGAGGCAGGTGGATCACATGATCTACCATGTCAAATAATAATTTATAAGAACTAACATTTATTAAACACTTATAATGAAAGCTT
This sequence comes from Rhinopithecus roxellana, assembly GCF_007565055.1. Lineage (NCBI taxonomy): Eukaryota > Metazoa > Chordata > Mammalia > Primates > Cercopithecidae > Rhinopithecus > Rhinopithecus roxellana. Next base: position 72,204,358 of record NC_044558.1, read on the forward strand.
GCTAAGAAGTTTATGTGGATTATCTCACTTCATCCATGCAACCATCCCTCTAGGGGAGTTATTACTGTGTCCATTTTGCAGATGAAAAAGCTGAGGTTGGGAGGATAAGTTGCCAAGCTCTCACAGCCAGTAAGTGGCATATCTGGATTTGAATTTGGGGTCTGCCTCGAGAACAAGCTTTTAACCATGATACTGTCAGCCACAGCCCCATCTGGAAGGAGCTTACTGCCCGGGAGAGACAGTGAAGTACACTTTGCTGTAGCTCTGTCATAGAGATATATCCACATCAGAATAGGGGCACAGACAGGGAGCGACTCCTCTTGCTAGGAGGAGCTGAGCAAGCTGCAGGAGTGACAATTTTAGCTTCCTCATCTTGGCTACACTGTCTTGCTTCTACCTGGCTTCAGCTTGCTTCCTCTCACTCTCTGCTGCTTACTCACCTCACAGTGTAATGAGGCTTCCCTGTGACTCCTCTCACCTCTTCCTAAAGGTGGCCAGTTTTCTTTTGCTGAACATCTGGAAATATGCCAATGCAGAGGTAACTCAAAAAGCCAACTAAGGCTGGGCACAGTGGCTCACACCTGTAATCCCAGAACTTTTGGAAGACAAGGCGGGCAGATCACTTGAGGCCAGGAGTTCAAGACAAGCCTGGCCAACATGGTGAAACCCTGTCTCTACTAAAATACAAAGATTAATCTTTTCAAAAAATCCCGCAGAAATACAAACTACCATCAGAGAATACTATAAACACCTCTATGCAAATAAACTAGAAAACCTAGAAGAAATTGATAAATTTCTGGACACATACACTCTCCCAAGACTAAACCAGGAAGAAGTTGAATCCCTGAATAGACCAATAGCAGGCTCTGAAATTGAGGCAATAATTAATAGCCTACCGCCAAAAAAAGTCCAGGACCAGACGGATTCACAGCCGAATTCTACCAGAGGTACAAGGAGGAGTTGGTACCATTCCTTCTGAAACTATTCCCATCAATAGAAAAAGAGGGAATCCTCCCGAACTCATTTTGCGAGGCCAACATCATCCTGATACCAAAGTCTGACAGAGATACAACAAAAAAAGAGAATTTTAGACCAATATCCCTGATGAACATCGATGCAAAAATCCTCAATAAAATATTGGCAAACTGAATCCAGCAGCACATCAAAAAGCTTATCCACCATGATCAAGTGGGCTTCATCCCTGAGATGCAAGGCTGTGTTCAACATACGCAAATCAACAAACGTAATCCAGCATATAAACAGAACCAAAGACAAAAACCACATGATTATCTCAATAGATGCAGAAAGGGCCTTAGACAAAATTCAACAGCCCTTCGTGCTAAAAACTCTCAATAAATTTGGTATTGATGTAACGTATCTCAAAATAATAAGAGCTATTTATGACAAACCCACAGCCAATATCATGCTGAATGGGCAAAAACTGGAAACATTCCCCTTAAAAACTGGCACAAGACAGGGATGCCCTCTTCCACCACTCCTATTCAACATAGTGTTGGAAGTTCTGGCTAGGGCAATCAGGCAAGAGAAAGAAATAAAGGGTATTCAATAAGGAAAAGAAAAAGTCAAATTGTCCCTGTTTGCAGATGACATGAAAACCCCATCGTCTCAGTCTAAAATCTCCTTAAGCTGATAAGCAACTTCAGCAAAGTTTCAGGATACAAAATCAATGTGCAAAAATCACAAGCATTCTTATACACCAATAACTGACAGAGAGCCAAATAATGAATGAACTCCCATTCACGATTGCTTCAAAGAGAATAAAATACCTAGGAATCCAACTTACAAAGGATGTGAAAGACCTCTTCAAGGAGAGCTACAAACCACTGCTCAGTGAAATAAAAGAGGACACAAACAAATGGAAGAACATTGCATGCTCATGGATAGGAAGAATCAATATCATGAAAATGGCCATACTGCCCAAGGTTATTTATAAATTCAATGCCATCCCCATCAAGCTACCAATGACTTTCTTCACAGAATTGGAAAAAATTACTTTAAAGTTCATATGGAACCAAAAAAGAGCCTGCATTGCCAAGACAATCCTAAGTCAAAAGGACAAAGCTGGAGGTGTCACGCTACCTGACTTCAAATTCTACTACAAGGCTACAGTAACCAAAACAGCATGGTACTGGTACCAAAACAGAGATATAGACCAATGGAACAGAACAGAGCCCTCAGAAATAATACCACACATCTACAGCCATCTGATCTTTGACAAACCTGACAAAAACAAGAAATGGGGGAAAGATTCCCTATTTAATAAATGGTGCTGGGAAAATTGTCTAGCCATAGTAGAAAGCTGAAACTGGATCCTTTCCTTACTCCTTATATGAAAATTAATTCAAGATGGATTAGAGACTTAAATGTTAGACCTAAAACCATAAAAACCCTAGAAGAAAACCTAGGTAATACTATTCAGGACATAAGCATGGGCAAGGACTTCATGTCTAAAATACAAAAAGCAACAGCAACAAAAGCCAAAATTGACAAATGGGATCTAATTAAACTAAAGAGCTTCTGCACAGCAAAAGAAACTACCATCAGAGTGAACAGGCAACCTACAGAATGGGAGAAATTTTTTGCAATCTACTCATCTGACAAAGGGCTAATATCCAGAATCTACAAAGAACTCAATCAAATTTATAAGAAAAAAACAAACAACCCCATCAAAAAGTGGGCAAAGGATATGAACAGACATTTCTCAAAAGGAGACATTTATGCAGCCAACAGACACATGAAAAAATGCTCATCATCACTCACCGTCAGAGAAATGCAAATCAAAACCACAATGAGATACCATCTCACACCAGTTAGAATGGCAATCATTAAAAAGTCAGGAAACAACAGGTGCTGGAGAGGATGTGGAGAAATAGGAACCCTTTTACACTGTTGGTGGGACTGTAAACTAGTTCAACCATTGTGGAAGACAGTGTGGTGATTTCTCAAAGATCTAGAACTGGAAATACCATTTGACCCAGCCATCCCATTACTGGGTATATACCCAAAGGATTATAAATCATGCTGCTGTAAAGACACATGCACGTGTATGTTTACTGTGGCACTATTCACAATAGCAAAGACTTGGAACCAACCCAAATGTCCATCAATGATAGACTGGATTAAGAAAATGTGGCACATATACACCATGGAATACTATGCAGCCATAAAAAAGGATGAATTCGTGTCCTTTATAGGGACATGGATGCAGCTGGAAACCATCATTCTCAGCAAACTATCACAAGAACGGAAAACCAAACACCAGATGTTCTCACTCACAGGTGGGAATTGAACAATGAGATCACTTGGACACAAGAAGGGGAATATCACACACTGGGGCCTGTTGTGGGGTGGGGGGAGGGGGGAGGGATAGCATTAGGTGATATACCTAATGTAAATGACGAGTTAATGGGTGCAGCACACCAACTTGGCACATGTATACATATGTAACAAACCTGCACTTGTGCACATGTACCCTAGAATATAAAGTATAAAAAAAAAAAAGTTTGAGAAAAAAAATACAAAAGTTAGCTGGGCGTGGTGGCGCACCTGTAGTCCCAGCTACTCAGGAGGCTGAGGGACAAGAATCTTTTGAACCTGAGAGGTGGAGGTTGCAGTGAGCCGAGATCGCGCTACTGTACTCCAGCCTGGGTGACACAGTGAGACTCTGTCTCAAAAAAAAGCCAACTAAAGGGAGACATTTATGATGACTTTCTGATATTCTGTGTGAAAATATTTTCACACATTCACTGGGGATGCCTTCCCAACTAATTTCCAATGGAACTCAGGGCTGGAAATATGCTTTAAATGCTTGACCGTGCTAGGCTTAAATAAGTAATGCATCGAAACAACAGCAAAAATAGATACTTGCAGCAGAAATTTTGGTACAAAATTTGGCTTGTACCAAACATTTGTATAGTCTTTTTTTGTTTGTTTGAAGTAAGAGATGCATCAGACTGGTGGAAGACAACTGATACTTATCAAAGCATGTCAGTTAGGCTATTTCTTAAAATTCAGATACCTGCACTCAATCCAAGAATTCTTATTCTCAAATAAGATTTTGGGGGTGGTGGAGTCCAGGAATCTGTATTTAAAAAGATTTCAGACGATTTTTAAAAACTGCTGACTAGGCAGGGCACGGTGGCTCACGCTTGTAGTCCCAGCACTTTGGCCGAAGCAGGCAGGTCACCTAAGATCAGAAGTTCGAGACTAGTCTGGCCAACATGGCGAAACCCTGTCTCTAAGGGGTGGCGTGCACGTGTAATCCCAGCTACTCAGGAGGCTGAGACATCACTTGAAACCAGGAGGTGGAGGTTGCAGTGAGCCAAGATCACGCCACTGCACTCCAGCCTGGGTGACAGAGCAAGACTCTACCTCAAAAAAAAAAAAAGAAAAAGAAAAAGAAAAAAAAATGCCAACTGAAGTTTGAGATCCATTACATTTAATTAATTAATCTAGCCATTCAATATTTAATAAACCCTGTGATCTGTCAGTTGTGTTTTTTCTTTTTTGATTCCGCAGCTCTTTGAATTCTCTGCCAGTGATTTTATGGGTTATAATGACATGATCTCTTCATTTCAAGGACTCAGATGTCAGTGAGAGACATATAAGGAAGGTCCACAGAGCAGGCAGGTTATGTTATCTAACCACTTTAGGAATTCTGGAATCTCCTGGCTGACCTTCGAGGTATGAGACTCTGTAATTAGAACCTTTTAAATAAGCTCTTTATAGCCTGGGCAACATAGTGAGACCCCATCTCTACAAAAAATTTTTAAAAAATTAGGTGGTGCATGCCTGTAATCCCAGCTACATGGGAGACTGAGATGAGAGAGGATTGCTTGAGTACAGGTATTCAAGGCTGCAGTGAGCTGTGATTGTGCCACCGTAGTCCAGCTTGGGTGACAGAGTGAAGTGATACTCTGTCTCAAAAAAAAAAAAAAAAAAAAAAAAAAAAAGAACTCCTTGGAAGAAATTTTGAAGGGGAGTTGTTCTGTCTGTCATTTTGTGAAACAGAGAGATTATACTCTCACAGCAGGGCCAAAAGTGACCCCTGAATTCTACAGGAAATGAGCAGGGCAGGCAGGGAACGGCACCAAGGAGTCTGGATTGTGCTACTGAGCCCTGGGCTGGAGTTGATTGGGAGAGGTATCTGGTACTGTCTAGCAAGTGTCCCTTAGCTTGGTGTCAGATGCCAGGGGAGCTTAAAAATACACAAAAGAGCCAAACTTCCCTTTTGTGGGAGTTCTAGCTGGGTTGGAATCTTTTCCCACCATGGTAAGAGAGAAGCAGCTGCCTTAGCAGTGAGAGGAAGGCCACATAGGGCTTTTGATTTGCATGTGTCCACAGGCATCAGTTCGGTTCAATGAGCTGATGAAATTGATTTTCTCACTGCATTGACTGGTTGTCAAACTGAATTGCTGTGGTGATTGGCTGGTTCAGCATCTTGCAGATATAGCCACCAACTCCAATGATTCGATCACATTCTAAAAAATGAATTTCATAAAGATGCTGTTTCTTTTTTAAACCAAGTTTCAATTCACTTTGAGAAAGCTGGGCATTTGCTAAAATGTAGGGTAAAAAACTCTCTTACTCAATGACATTGACAAACACTTGGTATAAAACATACAAGATTTCACATAATTAATTTTGTTGAACATTACTGTGCTTTGACTTTGAGACTAGTATGAGTGATAATTAAATAAGTTAAATATATTCTACTTTGCATTCAACAGGTTTGCGGTGTTTTTTTCTATCCGTTACAACTATCTTCAAATTTGTGAGTCACACTATCAACCAAGGGTTGGGATAAAATTGTGCAGGACCTTCGGTGCTAATCAAGAGGATAGTTTTTCCACAAAACACAATTTTTTGCCTGAATTGTTAAACACTATTTGCAATTTTCAAAGTCTGTGTAGAAAACAAATATAGTCTGCCTTCAAATAGGACATGCATGATAAGAACCTTCAAATGATATTAGCAACACTCATATAGCATTAGTGAAATCTCTGTCATTAGTAAATGTTATTTTATATAAAAAAGTTGATAATAGGGTACAAAGATGCTAATGTGATTAGGTGATGAGCTGATAATGGGAATTCTTTTTTTTCATATGAGTGATTTTCATTCATCAACGCAAAGCTGATCTCCCTAATATGATATGATATTATAATAAAACCCAGGCAGAGAGTCAGCAGTGAAATTTATGGTGCAAAAGAAAAGTCAATAGCATTATAAATCTTATAAACTGATTATATTTCAGCTGTCAATGTTCTTGGCTGGGAAATCTCCTTTAATACCCATGTCTTAGTCCTATTTACTTTAGTGATACTGAGCAAGGAAATGAAATAGATTTAAATCTTTATCTTAAGGATAACTTTAATGAGTGACAGTCAATTCCACATGGCCTGATGGGTACAGATCTGCCACCTTTGCTTGGCTAAACTCCCATCCAATTAAATGCATATTTAAATGTAAGTAGTAGGCAGGGTGGAGTCAGTGGAATTTAAATAGAAACCAACAGATATAAACCAAGTTTTCTGTGATACAATGGCTTTAAGCAGTAAATGTCTACCTGAAGGTGTGGGATAGCCATTTGAATATCATCAAAGGATTACTAGCAGGCTTGTATCATGGATTAGAAAAGGGAAACCCTTCTTTTGAATGGAAATGTAGTCTAGTCAATGAGGCTTTTTGGAAGAGTATCTCCCTCAGAGAGTGGGGGCAAAAGCAATGAGATTCCGTTGAGCCATTCAGTCATTCAACTACAATTTCTTGAGCTTAAGCAAAAATTCAGTATATAAGCAATAATGTCAGAGTAGTGACTGGAGGGCTTCCCTGACTATCAATGCTTTGGAGGAATTCTCCAAGGGACCTGGAGTCCTAGCAAGCTGTTTCTCATTTGGTAGTACTAACAGAATATAAAATGTACCAACAGGAATGTAAAATGATGGCTCTCTCTTCTAGCTTATAAATTAAGAAAGAGTTGGCATATAAAAGTTGCTCTTAAAAGTATAACAAATACTGCAGTAAGATATGAAAGTCTTAGTGTGAGTCTAATTTCAGTGTCTAATGCCTTGTCTATAAATCTGTTGTTCAACATTATTAATGTATAGCACCAAACATGAGAATGATAAGTACAGGCAGCTCAGCAAATTTGTATGTATAGACAAAGGACTGGGAGAAATACCATTACTGAAAATGCTTTGTGCATTGAGGTCTTCATATATAACAAGACCTACTGCTGTGTGGAATGCAGAAGTAGGCAGATCCTTCCAGCAGCTTTTTAAAAAAGCTTTATGTTGGGGACACCAGGAGAACTTTGTTAGAACCTTATTTTACCTCTATTTTACCTTTACCGTGACATGCCAGAGGTGTGTCCCCCAGAGGGAGGCCTGTTCATTTAACTTTTATAAATATTTTCACCCTCAGGGGTTCCAAAACACTTTATAAAGTAGATTTCAGGCTGGGCATGGTGGCTCATGTCTGTAATCCCAGCATTTTGGGAGGCCGAGGTGGGTGGATCACCTGATGTCAGGAGTTTGAGACCAGCCTGACCAATATGGTGAAACCTCGTCTCTACTAAAAATACAAAAATTAGCCAGGTGTGGTGGCATGTGCCTGTAGTCCCAGCTACTCAGAAGGCTGAGACAGGAGAAATGCTTGAACCCGGGAGGTGGTGGTTACAGTGAGCCAAGATCGCGCCACTGCATTCCAGCCTGGGTGACAGAGTGAGACTCCATCTCAAAAAAAAATAAAAAAAAAAAAAAAAAAAAAAAAGAGATTCCACAGCTCCTTTCATGTGGATAACTCTTGTTGGCTTCCAAATATCGAGGAGAAACCTCATACATTGTGTATGCAGGGCCAGTTCACTCTTGATGAAATAGTCACTTGAATAGCCCAGCACCAAAGAACTTCCTTCTGAGAAAATATTTGAATTGAGCAAAATTCTCACTTTAAAATCTGCATTAAGCTCTCAGGTTACCACAAACTGCACTGAGCTAAACTTGGCTAGATTGGACTGAACTTGGATCAGAAGCTACACAGGGCCATTTTCCTCTCCAGGTGAGAAAGAGTTGCTTGGAACAGACAGTAAGGGGAACAGCCCCAGGGAAGCTGCAGAATTCTGTCTGTGACCTTCTGATACTTCTGAGATTGGAATTTTGGCTTCCATTCAGTTGGATTTCCTACCTGTCCCCACTACCCCATTTAATTCATCTGCTCTTGCTTGTTACCCTAAGCACACAGGCTGATTCTTTTGGTTCCTGGTTATCTGCTCTGTGTTGCCCTGCTTTCCTTGGCTTGAGACCTAATCTAACCACTGTGCACTCAGATACTACTTTTAACTTTTTATGCACTGCAGTCCTTGGATTCTGCTGCTCAGTTTTGTCCTAAGAAACATGGCAAGTAGGCCAGAACTAAGTCATCACCTGTGATTACTAAACTAAGGAGGCATTAGCTCCTGACTTCTTTATCAGGCAATGGAGTTTAAGAAAAGTTCTTAAAAAGTACTTGATTATGGCCGGGCGTGGTGGCTCACGCCTGTAATCCCAACACTTTGGGAGGCAGAGGCGGGCAGATTGCCTGGGCTCAGGAGTTTGTGAACAGCCTGGGCAACATGGTGAAACCCCGTCTCTTCTAAAATACAAACAATTAGCCCAAAAAATTAGCTGTAGTCCCAGCTACTTGGGAGGCTGAGGCAGGAGAATTGCTTGAACCCGGGAGGCGGAGGTTGCAGTGAGCCGAGATGGCACCACCGCACTTCAGCCTGGGTGACAAAGTGAGACTCTGTCTCAAACAAATGAACAAACAAACAAACAAACGAACAAACTTGATTATAATAGGGCTACTTTTTTAGTTTTTCCCTATTCTTCTATCAACATTTTGCCCCTTAAATTAGTGTTTGTCATTATTAAATATTATGCCTAAGCAAGTGCTAAAATAGATCCTTCCAGTGAGTTTCTAGCTATAGACTCTTTCCAGCCACAGCACATGTCAGGCATTGTAGCCATCCCATTTGTTTATGTAAACATCAGATGAAGTGAGGGGAAGGATAGGGTCAGGGAGGCAGGTAGAGGAGGAAGAATGGTTGGCAGGAGAAGCCTTCTGGCATCACAGCAACTACAAGAACTGATGTATCTTGAGTGCTAAGCATCTGCCATGCATTTTCTCATGCAATCTTTAGAACTGCGCTGGTAAGTCTGTTTCTATTGCTGATTTGGATGTGGAGAAATTGAGGCTTAGTGATGTTCTCCTGGTTACACAGCCAATAGGTATAGGGATTTAAATTCAGACCCATCTAACTGCATAGCTTGAATGCTTAATCATCTTGTTAAATTGCTTTTGCACTTTTATGAGTTGGTTGAAAATATATTTAATGATTGACATTTACTAAAAATCCAATATGCCCTTGAATACATTTATATTTTATCAATTACACATTGAAAGACACGTGGAAAATAGCAGAACTCTCATTGAGAAGCGAGGTCTAATTGCCCTCCGCTTGAATCACAGGCTGGTCCTGTGAGTGTTTTGAGCAATAGAATGACACTGTGTGGTTTCCAAGGCTAGGGCATAAGAAGCCTTGCTGCCTCTATCTGACTTTTAAAAATACTCCCTTTTTGGGTGCTGTCTTTTGCAACCTAGCCACTTCGAGAAGCCCCATGTACATAGAAATTCCACATATAGGTGTTGTGGTTGACAGTCTCATCTGAGCTTCCCACCAAGAGCCAAGAATAGGCAGTTGTATGAGCATGACATCTTGAATGTTCCAGCCCAGCCAAGTCCCAGATGACTGTTGCCATCCTAGCACTTTGCCAGTACCGAGTGGAGCAGTGGAACCACCAATCCACCCACAGAATTAGGAGAGAAGAATACATTTTTTTTGGCTTCTCATGGGTGGGGGGGTTGTTACACAGTAATAGATACCTGAAACATGCATCTATGTGTGATAATATGCTGTATGTAGTCTGCACACAGTGAATGACTGTGCTCATAGTGATTCAAGGATCTCTGGCAATAACTCTGCAGTCCCATGAGGTCTGAGGCCCACTGTTTGGGACCAGAGAAGAGGCTCATGGGAAGCCTCCTATAGTGATGCATATCATGCATATTGGCAACATCATAATTCATCTGAGTCCCAGACGGTATTCTCAGTTGTCCCAGATGGTGTTCTCAATTGTCTCATAGTGGATGGAAACTTTCTGTGGGGTGCCATGGAAAGTTGAGTTAAAATGCACACATACGCACCCACAATTTAGATGATCTCAAATGAACAGTATGTATCTGGGTGACATTTGAAAGAAGCAGCCATTTGGATTTCTCTCTTCCAAAGACAAAATACAGGCTAAATGATGCATCAGTAAGCGCTTTTACCAGGCATTCTTAATAGCCTTGGTTTATATGCCTATAATTCTAACATGGAATTTCAGAATGCAATAAACAAAGAACAAAGTGCAACCATTTTACGATATTATTAAAATAGTGCATATAATTGTTGTCTAGTAATCAGAATATTTTAAAAGTTACTTGATTATAATGGGTGCTACGTTTTAAATATTTCTCTTCTCTTAACATTGATTCATCTATATAGGAAGTTTTTTGTTGTTGTTGTTGTTGTTTTTGTTTATTTGAGATGGAGTTTGGCTCTTTTTGCCCAGGCTGGCATGCAATGGCATGATCTCGGCTCACTGCAACCTCTGCCTCCTGGGTTCAAGTGATTCTCCTGCCTCAGCCTCCTGAGTAGCTGGGATTATAGGTGCCCATCACCATGTCTGGCTAATTTTTGTATTTTTAGTAGAGATGGGGTTTCACCATGTTGGCCAGGCTGGTCTCAAGCTCCTGACCTCAGGTGATCCGCCCGCCTTGGCCTCCCAAAGTGCTGGGATTACAGGTGTGAGCCACTGTGTCCAGGCTAGATAGGAAGTTTAAAAATTATTCTTTTACAAACATGATCTCAGTTTTTAAGCTTTGGTTATGTTCTTTTGGTTATGGTAGTTCCTGTTTATTGTGCACCATGTGCCCTACATCACGGTGAACTTTTCCATAGCCCCGCAAGGTAGTTATGACCATCCCCTTTATAGATGGAGAAACTGAGGCTTAGAGAACTTAAATCTCTTGCTCAAGGTTGCTTGGTTAATAACTGCAGAGCCAGGATTTGAACCACAGTCTAGCTGACTCCAGAGTCATGGACTCATGCCGTCTTCTATTACTGTACCTCACATTGCCCTTCTAAAGAGCTTATGATCAAAAGGCAATCTGTAATAAACAGCCAGACTAGAATGGAGGGTTTAAAAGCACTGCCTGCCCTTTCAGGTATAAAACATTTTGTTAGAAGCAATAACAGCACAATTATAGCAAATGTCTCCACCCTCACTGTCGGCTACTGCACACAGGTCTAGGTTATAAGTTCAAAATTTCACTGATTATTGGTGCATAATTGACTTCATGTGGATGATAAATGTATTACTGATTGATTATCATGACTTGGTCATATTTGAAATGTCAAAGTAGAAAATTGAATTGTCATATTATCACATGTTCTCATTCAAGCACCAGATAAATATTACAAATGATGATTTTCCACTGAGTACTGTATAAAGAATTTATGGAATATTAATAATACTGTTATCCACAACCTTCATGCTTGGTGGATGACCCCAAACTGAAATCATGTTTGACTTTGGAGGAATAAACCTTAAGAATGATCTGCTTCAAACCACTTCTCTGCTGCCTACAGTTTTATAAGGTAAGTATTCCTAAGGACAATACTTGCCTCCCTTAGAGAGAATTGGACATTTATGACCTGCCTGATTTTTTTTTTTTTTTGCTTCATCCTTTTACAACTCTCCACATGTTATGCCAGTCAAGGTGTCTTCTGAGGTGAAATTACATCTTCAAAGAGAAGCAAGTGGTTGCTCCGAGACAGTTTAGGCTCAGTCCCCAATCCTAAACCCAGTGAAGTCACCGACAGGTTTCAAAAATGCTGCTGTCAACCATCTGAAGAAATCCAACATTAGTTTCTCTTTTCCTGTCTGGTCTAACCTCTCTGCTTTCGCCAGGGCACTGGGGACTTCTTTCCACAGACCTTGTTAAGTAGAATCTGGGAGGAAAACCCCGGAGATAAGAGGCTGGAAGAAGAGATGTAAGCTTGTGAGATGCAGGCCTCTGCTCTGGGCCCTTGAAAGTATTAAAGAGTTCTTCAGATTCCTAAGTGCATGAAGCATTGCCTGTGGACCAAATAAACCACACTTTTTAGAGACAGGGTCACTCTCTCTCTGTCACCCAGACTGGAGTCCAATAGTGCAGTCTTGGCTCACTGCAGCCTCAAATTCCTAGGCTCAAGGAATCCTTTTGCCTCAGCCTCCCAAGTAGCTAGGGCTACCAGCGTGTGACACTGTCCAACCTTAAAAAATTTTTTGGAGAGAGAAGTTGCCTGGACTGGTCTTGAACTCCAGGCCTCAAGGGATCCTCCCATCTCAGCCTCCCAAAATGTTAGGATTACAGGTATCAACCACTGCACCCAGCCTCACACAATTCAACTACTTTTTAGATATATGTAGAAGGTAGATACTGCTATGTTTAATACAACTGATTTTAAGATCACATTGAATTTATAATACCTTTCAACAATATATATTTTTAAATAGATAATAATTGTAAAAGTATAACAGGGGGTGCATGGAATTTTGTTTTTTCTTTCTCAAATTAGCTGGAGCTATAGACTGGGCCAGGAACTGTTTGTTCAAGTATGTTGCTCTGGAGAGCTAGGAGGACAGCCAGGAGAATGTAGTTCCCACCCACCAAACCCTGCTAGTTCATGTGGCAGTTGAAGAAAACTTACGTTCTAGTGTTTTTGTGATTCTTTTGGGTAGACTTAATGTACAAGTTCCTTAAGCACTCCAGGTCTGCTCTAGCACTCAGCATAATCATTCTTTCATCCTTCCTGGGTGCTGTTACTCTTAGGTCTCCATGGCTAGAACCTAAATATTTTTCAAATCTCCATTTCATTGTATGCCCTGTGGATAGTAGGTGCTCAATAAATGCTGGTTAATGCTGAAGAAGCTGCTTTGCTCTAAACACACGTCTTCCCAAATCATCACTGTTAATCACGTTCATATTCAGGGTGTTATCTCTGAAGCTAATGAAGCATCCCTGGGTTAGAGAGAAAAGGAAATCAATGCTTTATAAATGTCATTGAAAATGTGTCTTTTCTGCTCCTTCTTGTTATTCAGAAAAGAAACAAAATGTGTTCTAATTTGAATTAGCCACCTGGCTTTTAGCAGTGGCTTCTTACAGAGCTTGATTTAAATGTCTGGTATCCATTTTTCTTTCTTATACTGCACATCGTTATGTTTGGAGTGGGAACGCCAGAAGGGCATGGATACTTTTTGACTCCTAAATATGTAGTAAATATGAACCCCAGGACAATTCAGTGTTTTACAAGCCACCATGTTCTCTCTTTGTGTTCTGTACCTAATGTTTCTTTAGTTAGTAGTACCAAGGCTCAATTCGTTTCATAGTGAAGCCATATGATGGATAACCCAGCTTTGGTTGGGTAACCTATGAGCACAATGGGCATCTGTAATCTTGCTTTTATGGAAAATGCCAAACAGCTATCTTTGTGACTGAACCTACTTTGAGCTAGTACAATTCTTGCCAGACTCCAAAATGCCCGCTGGGTCAATATGTAATTAGTATACAAATTTCATGCAGTGTAATGTGGGCCCATTGCTCAAACACTAATGAACTTCAGCATCCCCCAGTGACCTTGTTAAAATGCAGACTTGAGCCCCACTCTCCTACCTTATAATCCACTGAATTAGGAGTGGAGCACAGGAGCCTACATTTTTACCAGCCACTCTAGATGATTCTGATGCCTGTGTTCTGGTGTACAGAATTGCAGGTGTGGCAGGGAAGATGGAAACTGGTGCTTTGAACATGATTAGGATGTAGACAGGGAGGGGGAGGGCGTTCAAGAGTGGAGGTGGGGCTGGGCGCAATGGCTCACACCTGTAATCCCCTCCTGGCCTCAAGTGATCCACCTGCTTCAGCCTCCCAAAGTTCTGGGATTACAGGCGTGAGCCACCGTGCCCATCCAGGAGTTCAAAACCAGCCTGACCAACATGGTGAAACCCCATCTCTACTAAAAATACAAAAAATCAGCTGGGCGTGGTGGCGCGTATCTGTGGTCCCAGCTACTTGGGACTAGTATTGAGGCACGAGAATAGCTTGAACCAGGAGGCAGAGGTTGCAGAGAGCTGAGCTTGTGCCACTGCACTCTATCCTGGGCGACAGAGTAAGATTCTGTCTCCAAAAAAAAAAAAAAAAAAAAAAAAAGAGTGGAGGTGGAATACATGAGCGGAAGGAAGTACATAGGAGACTGAGTTTGAGATAGTAAAGTGTGGAGTGAGAATTGTGTGCACTGAGCTCTGACAGACCTGCTTCACTCATGAGTCTCCCTGATTTGCCATTGGCAACCTTTAAGACTTGGACAGGTTATTTCACCTCGATGCCATCTCTAACATGGGCATAATAATGGCATCTACCTGTGAGGGTTGGTGTGAGAATTAAGTGAAAATATGCACATATGCACTTAATGTGCTCAGCGTCTGTCAAGGCCTTAGTAAACAGTAGCTTTTATTATACATACGTAAGAAAAACTGTATTTAAAATTTATTTTTCTCCCTGTAGTTGTAGAATTTATATTTTGAAAACTTCTTTCTTTCTTTTTTTTTTTTGTTCTAATGATCACTGAGTCACATGGAGAAGTAGGAAGTACCTAGAGTTTGGTGAAAGGTAACAGAATTCTATGGGCACGTCTTAGAGTATGTGTTCTGCCCCCAGATAAGACAGTTTCTGAAAGTTCCCAGTTTTACATATTCTGAAAAGAGAGTCAGGGAAGAGCAGAGAAGGGCAGTGGGCCGCAAGCAGGATTCCAAGTTCTGGCTTTGCCACTTGCCTGCTATGCAATTTTGGGTAACTTAGTCAAGACTCCTCTCTGTGCTTCAGTTTCTTTCTTACTAAATCGAGAGGGTTCTAAGGGCTTGGCAGTACAGAGCGTTGCATGTACTTTTGAGGAGAATATGGGTATGAATGTGTGGATGGAGTGGTGGCTCTGGGGCAGGATCTCCCATGCTTGAATGTTACTGACTGTGCAATTGTGGCCAGTTGCTTCACCTTTTTCCACCTCAATTTCTTTATCTATAAAGTGGGAATAATTATGATTAGATCTACCTACCTCGTTTGACGATTTATCCGTTGATGGACACTTAGGTTGATTCCATATCTTAGATATTGTGACTAGTGCTGCAATGAGTATATAACAGTTAATACACACACAGTGTTTAAAACAGTGCCTGGGCACAGAGTGCTCTGCAAATGTAAGCTTAATATTATTATATTGATGTATTGTCAATTTGGAAGCAAAATATTATTTTTAGAAAAAAATCCTTTTTACCGTGAGGATTTAGGTTAGTCTCAAATCTTCAGCCAAGGACATCCCTTATCCTTTATTATTTTCCAGGCTTTCTTTGATTTCTGAGTTTCTCCTCGCTGTCATTCCATAATTCTAGTACATTTATGGAGTGCCTAATGCATGCCAGTGAATTGCTCCTGTGGCACCATCATGGTGAAGCTTCACCACACCCCAGCAAGTGTGCACCTGACATTCCCGGTGAGGAAAATTGCTGAGGGTCACATATCCAGTAAGTGGCAGTGACTGCTGCAAAGCACATACTCTTCAACTATGTTTTATCTTTTATTTTCAGCTCACTCTTTTCTTTCTTTTTGTATTTGTGAGAATTTATGGAGTATATGAGAAGATGTGTTACATGCATATGATACATAGAGATCAAATCAGAGTGTTCAGGGTGTTCCTCACCCTCGTGCAATACAGTTTTGTGAAGTATCGTCATCCTACTCTGCCGTCAAATACTGAATTGATTCCTTTCATTTTACTATATATTCATACCCTTTAAACCACTTCGCTTCCTTCTGCCCTCTCCTTTCCCCTGCCCCTCTGCTGGCCCTTCCCAGTCTCTGTTATCTGTATTGCCACTCTCTGCGTCCATGAGATCAACCTGTTGGCTTCAACATGTAAGTAAAACATATGATATTTGTCTTTTGTGCCTGGCTTATTGTGCTTAAGATAATGACCTCAGGTTCCATCCATGTTGTTACAAATGACATGATTTCATTTTTTTATGGCCAAATAGTATTCCATTGTGTATATATACCATATTTTCCTTGTCCATTCATCTACTGATGGACGCAAGTTGATTCTCTATTCTAGATATTGTGAATAGTGTTGTGATAAACATGTAAGTGCTGGTATCCCTTTGACATATTGTTTTTTTTCCTCTGGGTAGATACTCAGTAGTGGGATTGCAGGATCAAATGCATACTATTGTTCATTCCACCTCCCCTCCCTACCTGACACTTCCCTGTTTTTCAAACTCTAGTCTTTCTGTGACTCATGCCCATCCATCTCAGCTTTGACCCTTTTGGAGTAGCACTTACTTCCTCTCCTGCTCATTTGGCCTTGGACCTCCTGTTAGTCTCTAAATGTCTCATCCATGTGTATGTCTTTCTACCTGAGAGACTGTAAATTCCTTGAAGACAGGGCCATGAGATCTCTCAACAGGACAGTTTTATGTCAGGGATAGAGTGGTAATGTTTTGATAAATTAAATGTATTGTGCATGTGTATTAGTTTCTGGGGCTGCCATAACAAAATACCACAGACTGGGTGGGTTAAACGACAGAAATTTATTTTCTCACAGTTCTGGTGGCCAGAAGTTCAAGACCAAGGTGTCAGCAGGTCTGGTTTCTCCTGAGGCCTCTCTCCTTGGCTTGTGGATGGCCACCTTCTCACTGTGTCCTCATGTGGTCTTTGTGCACCACATTCCTGGTGTCTCTGTCTTTCCAAATTTCCTCTTCTTATAAGGTCACCAGCCAGATTGGGTTAGGACCCACCCTAATGGCCTCACCTTAACTTAATCACAATATGACTTAATCATTTTAACTGAATCAGAATGTGACTGTATTTGGAGATAGGTTTGGGGCCTTAGAGGCCTTTAAGTGAAGGGCTCTATCTCCAAATACAGTCACATTCTGAGGTACTGGGAGTTAGAGCTTCAACATGTGAATTATAGAGACAAGGCTGACACAGTTGACCTCATAACAGAATGTGTCTTTAAAATAACTCACAGTTGACTGAATATGAAGTGCTGATCAAAAGTTAGAACGTCCTATAAATATATGATCTCATATATAGAGGGATTTAATAAAAATTGATTTCAGAATTCGCTAGGTTTGATTACAATAATTTCCAGGTGTCCAACAGGTAAGCCAATGATAGCTATGTGGTCTGCCTAATCACAAGTCATGACCCATTTGAGATTTTAAAATAACGTTTATTTTACCCAATTAGTTAGCACATATATGGGAGAGGCCTAACCACCCACCCACTTCTACTCCCTCCAGGTGTCACATCAGCAGGTGTGAATCAAATTAGCAATTTATGAAGGAAGCTGAATGTAATCAGTTACACAATTTTCAGCTGTTCAAATTTAATCCGCTAAATTACATCATGACACAGACCCGTCGTGAAGCACTGAAAATAAAATGAAAAAAGCGTGAATAAAGGCCTTTCCCTGGGAAATGCTACTATGAGGGAGGTCTTCTGAGTCCTCCAGACCTGAGTGAGGCCTGGCTCTGTCACTTAGTAGTTTCTGAACTTGACCAAGGCTCAGTCTCCTCACCGGGGAAATGGGGATAATAATGACCACTGTACACACAGGTTTTGAGAATTAAATGAGATATTGAAAGGAAAAAATAATCTTCTGGTATGTGAACAGCATGAGAGTAAGGACTTTGTTTCTTCGCTTCATTGCTTTATCTCCAGTGTTTAGAGCAATGACAGAAAATAGTAGGTGCTCACTAAGTATTTATTGAATGAATTAATGAATAAATAAAAGAAAAGAACTTCCACAGAGCAGTAGTGATAGCTTTCATGGACATAAGGCAGAGGTTCTCAAGTCTGGCTGCACATTAAAAGTGGGGAACTTTTAAAAAAATACCAACGCATGGCCCCTGACCTACAGAGTCCCATTTATTGGTTTGCGTTCAGCCTTTAGCATTGGGATTTTTTTTTTCCCGCAGCACATACCATCTTCTAATACACAATTTAATCAATACATCTGCTCTATAATCTTATCATACATATGCTCATTGTAATTATGTAATAATAAATATTATATTTTTTTGTTTCTAGTTCATCTCTTCCCTCTAGCATGTAAGCTTCATGAGTATAGAGCTTCTTAATGTTTTGTTTCCTGATGTATCCTAAGTGCCTAGAACATACTTAACACCTAGATTCTCAATACATATTTGATAAACAAATGAATAATCAAGGTATATGATCCAAAAAATTTGAAGTAGCTGAAGTTTATGTTTTTTAAGTGGCAAATTTTACTGATTAGAAAGAGAGAAAAGTTCAATCGGTTGGTAGTAGGAGGTGGATTAGAGGGAGGGGCTATCACCACAGCTGGTGGGTGTTGAAGAAGGAATCCCACACCTCCTGGGATGAGTCTTTGGCAGGGATTAAACAATGGAAAGCCCAGGTAAGTCTAGAGGAAAGTTCCAAGGCAGGGGTGCTTGTGATTTTCTTCCTAGGTTAAGTCTGAGAGGACAGCAAGCCACTTAAATCCAGGGCCCCTGCACCAATGGAGTTCCCAGTAGATTAAAAATGGTTGAGTGGTTTGCATGAGCAGAGAAGAATTTACAGCCCATTATCATCAAGTTTCCTAGCCCCTGAAGTAGTGTGGAAGAGTGAAGAAAGTTTTCCGTGCCCTTGGGAGGGGTGAAGAAGTGGCTGAGAGTGGCCAGAGACCCGAGAGGCCTTGCCATCCAGACAAGAAGGCTCCAGGTGAGAGGAGGGCGGAGCCTACATGGCTCAGCAGCAGCTACAGTGTGGTTAGCTCCAGAACAGTGAAAACCTCCAGCCAGTTATATTAGTAGTGGACACAGCGTGTGACTGGGGCAGATAGAGATGGAGAAATGACACTATTCCAACAGGCAGCTGCTTTAGGCTTGCAACTGAAATAATCTCTGGGGGGACTGAAAAAAAAAAAGAGTTAAAAGCAGAGGGTGAGAACTTTGGATTAAGTTTTCTTGAAACTGACTAGACTAAGTTTTCTGCTTCAGGTGGAATGCACTTTGAGAGCTAAGGGGGCCAGGATTTTAGAGAAACAATTTTTTTTAAGTTCCATTTTTGTACATCTGAGTTTGTGACTGCAACGTTTATACCTGTACAGTAGCGATCTTATTACTTTTTATCATTATTATGCACTTGGCTCACGTGTGTGTCCAGTCCATGATCAATATCCTCTCAGGGTAGCAATATGATCACATCCTATTCTGCGGGAAGGTCTTTGAGCACAATGGCCTTCCCACCGGAGTCCTATCAAAGGAGCCTTGGTTCCTGAGAACATAGGTGAGTTGTTCGTAAAGTGCGGTTCCCAGTCCCGCAGCTTCAGCGTCACCTGGGCATGTGTTAGAAATGCAGATTCTCAGGCCCACCACGACCAACTGAATTAGGAACTCTGTAGTGGGCCCCAGCAACTGTGTCTTCTTATGCCCTTCAGGGGATTTTGTGGGTGCCACTTCCGGCCTTGGACCCACCCCAGGCATCTCCGTGGTTACAGAGGCAGGGAATCGGGGGCTGGCAGGGAGTGGGGAAGGCTGAGGTGGGTGGAGGAGTGAAGCTCTCCCACAGTGCCTTTCACTCAGTGGGGGTAGAGGAGAAACCCCCAGGGGGTGATTGTATCTTTGCCCTGTACCCCACTTGTTGCTGTCCTGACAGGTTTTTCCATCTCAGCACTTCCCCTAAAATTCGAGCCCCCTGAGGAGGAAGGATAGAGCTATCTCATCTCTCCATGGATAGGATCTCGCTGCTGCTTTGATGGATAAAGTGAGAGCGAGGTGCTGTGGGGACTGGCAGGCTTGGGGGTGTTCTGTGTTGCCAAGGCAGCGCCTCACTTGAGCCGAGGAAGGGCCTCTGAAGGGGAAAGCGAAGCAGCTCCGCCACCCCAAGGATGCGTGCCCCTGCACTCTTGACAGGCAGAAGACAGAGAAGTCAATGTTTTAGTATTTTATAAATCATTTGGAGGAAATTATGTTTTATTTATGTTCATTTTTGAATGTATTTGAATTTTTATTACAGATATTTTTCAAAGATGCAAGCATTCCAGGCAATCCTGGGAGGACAGGCACCTCAAAAGGATGTGGCAGGGGCCGGCCTGATTGGCTGAGGGGGCAGACATTATTCATATTTTAAAGAGGAGTCTGAAGCTGGCTTTCAAAGGGACCAAATCTGAATGAAACCCAAAAGTTTTAAATCGTGACTGTGAAGTACTTGGATTTGAAAGGAAGAGTTAGTATTAGGGAATCACAGTGCCGCCTGAGTGAAGTGGAGAGAAATCCGGACTGAGAAAGAAGGAGGAATTAGGGATGAATCTTAATGAAAAGGGTTGATTCATTGCGTGGGCCAGGTCCCCAGCTACTTCTTCAAAATTCCCTTTCTCTGGTATAATTGAGCTTGCAATTATGTATCTGCAAAAACAATAATGTAAGATGGTCCCTGGAATGCAGCTCAGGGGCAGCAATTCTTTCACCTGCCTTCATTACCAGTGCACATCATGAAAGCTACTTCCCCAGGGGGATTGATTGTGTGGCTACACGCACCAATCAATGAAATGGGCCAGAATGATTGTACTGTGTCTGTTACCACGAGGTTCATTTCCATCGGAGATATGACTGGTGTCCCCCTCCTGCTTGAACAGCAGAGGACTTCGATGCTGTTGGAACCAAAGTGAAAATGGACACACAGACATTTTTCTTGTGATTTTGCTTCTACAAACAGGTATTTGCTCAGTTTTTACAAGAATGTTGAATTTATGGACATAAATGTTCATGACAGTATGAAGTTAGTCATGATATGTTAAAAGTATGTTCTCAATACATGAGGAATGGCAAATGCAGATAAGGTGCATTTCTTCTCCACTGTACCACTGAAACAGGACATAGGAAAACATTTCAGGGTAGAAAGATGCATGCCAGTGCTGGGTGCTGGTACGTTTCTTATACTGAATTTCATAGTTCTCCTTATCATGTGATAGTATGTGATAATGCTAAAAAGATTAGTCCAGAAAGTAAATAATGCCTTTGGGATGGAAAAACAAGAGTCAAATAAAAACAATTTTATTGGAGAAAACTATAAATTAAAAGGTTTTAAAAGGCATTTTGAATAACAATATTAGCTGACATTTATTGATGACTAAGATGTAATACCATGACTAGAACCTGGTGTTTATGCACCGGTTAATTCAACCCATATTTATTGAGTTATTAAAGTGTGCCAGGCACTAGTGTGGGCTATGAAGGTTAACAGGCTGGACCTGTATATCCATTCACACAACTTGTCAAAGTGCGTGCCTGCTAGCTGTAGTTCACAGCTGAGGAATCAAAAGCTCACAGCCACTGTGTCAGAGGTTCTCAACTCTGCTCTAGTGGTAGAATCATGGGGTGGGGGTGGAGGGCCGTTCTGCTTTGGAAAAATACTGATGTCCAGGCCCTACCTGAGACTGATTAAATCAGAATCACTAAATATGGGGCTAGGAATCAGTATATTCTTTTGAAGTTCCCTCAGGGCTTCTGATGTGCATCTGGGGTTAATAGGAACACACTGCAAGGTTGCGTGGGTCTGCTTAGGGATCGAACCTAAGTCATGAAGTCAGGTGGATGCAGCACATTAAGAATGAGTAAATTCAGCCTCTGTGCTATGTGGTGTCGCATTTTCAAAAGCTGGCTGTTATTAGCAGGAATATGCTCCCAGGGACTCACTGTTTCTCAGCACAATTCTGCTTTAGGCCCCTCTGTTTCTTGAAAAGTCTTGTCAAGATTCCCAGTTTGAAGACTAATATGTGGTCCTCTGAAGGCTTTTCACTGAATAGACTACTACCCACCATGTAGCATGTGTGCTTTGTAATTTCACTTAAGATGTTTGTTATATTTATTATAGTAATAGGAGTGGCAGAGATAGTGTGGAGAGAGATAGAAGGTGCCACTGAAGCCTCCTTTGGTCCTCTTGGAGGATAGCAGGTTATTGCTTTGTTTTCAAATAATGCAGTTGGTAATAAGTTTTTGGATGTATGTGAGCTGTAAATCGTTCTGAAAATTGAACTGAAGATACAATATCGTAAATCTCTTCCTTGGTGGTAGAATATTTGTGGGGAGAGCAATATAATCAGTTATGTAGCTGTGCTATGTCTAACATCGGACTGAAGGGGACCCTGTTCCAAGGATCTATCGCCTATTAGAAAATTCCTGTGGGTGAGCGTGCGTTTGTGTGTGTGTGTGTGTGTGTGTGTGTGTGTATAGGTTGGAAGACTCTTTTAAATGGGGATAATCAGATATTTCCTTATTAAAATTAATAGGAAATGCATTAGTGGAGCAGGTAGGGATGCTGGGGCAGCATGGTGCTGGCAGGGCAAGGAGACGCAAGACCCTTTACCCTCCCAGGCAGCCTCCTCCTCGCCTGGATGCTGTGTAATTTGGTTCCTGAAATCAATGCTTGTTTGTTTTGGGAACTCACTATCCTAAGAAAATGCACATTTCATTAGACTTGTTTTGAAACTCATGATCATCACTGTAAATACCTCTGTGTGGACAGCAATGAATTAAAACCAAAAGAAGTAGTGAAGTCATGGCAAGCTGTGAGAAGTGAAGATGCAGGCAGCGGTAGACAACATTGTCATGATTTTTCTTTTGGATGATGACAATTATTTAAAAGGAAGAAAATCTACAATAACTACTTAATGGCTTTCAAACTTTTTTCCTTTGGTTTGTAGGGAAACACTTTTTCTAAAAACAAAATCTGACTTGAGGCCCCATTGTATAAAACAGATCAAAGGTTGAAGTTGGGGAAGTGACTCAAATCTTTGTCTACTTAGCCTCTCTCATATCATCTCTCTTCAACACCCCGGATGCACCCCACCCAAGGGTGTGCTGGTCATAGTTCTGTAATTGTTGACCTAGTCCAGCTCTCCTCTTTCAGAGATGAAGAAACCATGTCCAGAAAATGTCAACTTTCAGAGAGAAGACAGGGACAAGCATTCTTAAATCCATTCTTGTGCTACTCCTACTGACACAGAAGAATGTGTGGCTGCTTTTGGGTGAGATAACTCATTTGTTAAGGTAGTATGATTGTTCTCACCTCTTAAAGTCTTTTCTTAAACTTGACCTTCCTCCCTTCCTTCCTTCCTTCCTTCCTTCCTTCCTTCCTTCCTTCCTTCCTTCCTTCCTTCCTTCCTTCCCTCCCTCCCTCCCCCTTTCTCTCTCTCTTTCCTTTTTTTTCAGAGTTTCGCTCTTGTCACCCAGGCTGGAGTACAATGGCGTAATCTTGGCTCACTGCAACCTCTGCCTCCTGGGTTCAAGTGATTCTCCTGCCTCAGCCTCCCAAGTAGCTGGGATTATAGGCATGCACCACCATGCCCAGCTAATTTTGTATTTTTAGTAGAAACGGGGTTTCTCCATGTTGGTCAGGTTGGTCTCAAACTCCTGACCTCAGGTTACCTGCCCACCTCACCTCGGCCTCCCAAAGTGGAGATTACAAGCGTGAGCCACCATGCCTGGCTTTTTTTTCTTTTTTTGAGAGAGGGTCTTGCTCTGTTGCCCAGGCTGGAGTGCAGTGGCACAATCATGACTCACTACAACCTCCACCTCCTGGGCTTCAAGTGATCCACCTCAGCCTCTGAGTGACTGGGAGTACAGGTGTGTGTGCCCCCACACCCGGCTAATTTTTTGTGGAGATGGAGTTTTGCCCTGTTTTCCAGGCTGGCCTTGAACTCCTGGACTCAAGCAATCTACCCATCTTGGCCTTCCGAAGTGCTGGGACTACAGGCATGAGCCACCGTGCATGGCCAAACTTCACATTCTTATTAATAATAAACTTTACTCTGGTTACCTCGTTTAAAATTACAACCCTCCCCATGGTTCCCTATACTTCCAAAAATGTTCTCTATATTTTTTCAGAGTACTTATCACCTCTTTACATATGATACCGTTTATATTATTTATTTTTGTTTGTTGTCTGAACCTTCATCCACTCACCCCAACTACAATCTAAGCTTCATGAGAGCAAGGAATATTTTTAAAAATCTATTTTGTCCACTGATGTATCCGTAGTATCTAGAACAGTGTCTGACTCATAGTAGATGCTCAGTACATATTTGCTGAATACATAAATGTTATGAGCAATGATTATAAGCTAATGAGATGGTCTTCATAAGTTATCCATGACCACCTCACTCATACTATGTATTAGGTTTTACAGGGACACAGAAAAGTCTCCGCAAATCTAATTAGCTCAACCATAGTCTCCCTTCAAGAGAAAAGTAATGGCCTTCTGAATCAACCCTCCTCTAGGGATGCCCTGTAAATTTTGCCTTCAGGCCGGGCGCAGTGGCTCAAGCCTGTAATCCCAGCACTTTGGGAGGCCGAGACGGGCGGATCACGAGGTCAGGAGTTCAAGACCATCCTGGTGAACACGGTGAAACCCCGTCTCTACTAAAAAATACAAAAACTAGCCGGGCGAGGTGGCGGCGCCTGTAGTCCCAGCTACTCGGGAGGCTGAGATAGGAGAATGGCGTAAACCCGGGAGGCGGAGCTTGCAGTGAGCTGAGATCCAGCCACTGCACTCCAGCCTGGGCGACAGAGCGAGACTCCGTCTCAAAAAAAAAAAAAAAAAAAAAAAAAAAATTTTTGCCTTCAGTAGCCTCTGCCTATTGGGAAGATGAAAACAGGTATAACAGGACTATGCCAGGGTTACTTAATTCAGGGATTGCATGAACTTGGAGGAGACAAAAACCCTTCATCTTTATTTTCATTAACTTCTAGCTGAAATTTAGCATTTTCTTCAACTATAAATATAGGCAACAAACCCCAAGAAACTTTGTTGGCCATAAAAACCATGGATTTTTTTCCCCACATTACATTATTGGTTTTGCAGATATATAAAAATAGTATTTTCACTTACTTCCACTTCAAAATTATGGTCATTACTATACCTGTGTATATTTTTATATACACATGTGTATATATATATAATTTACTATTTAATGCAAAAATAGTCACATATATTGCTTCCAATTGGGTTTGGCCAACAGGACAAGATCAGAGGACATGAGAGAGAGGTCAGGGTCTTGATTCCTCTGGCTTCCCTCCTGTGTGGCTGGAGGTCAGCAGAGACTGTACTTGTTGCTGAAGGCCATTGCTCCTGTCAGGGCCTCTCTCCACAGCTCTTTTGGGCCCCTGTGGGTCTGGGGCTGTGATATGGTTTCGCTGTGTCCCCACCCAATTTCACCTTGAACTGTAGTTCCCATAATTCCCACATGTCGTGGGAGGGACCTGGTGGGAGGTAATTGAATCATGGGGACCATTACCCCCATGCTGCTGCGCTCATGATAGTGAGTGAGTTCTCATGAGATCTGATGGTTTTATAAAGGACTTTTCCCTCTTTGCTAGGCACTTCTCCTTCCTGCCATCATGTAAAGAAGAACATGTTTGCTTCCCCTTCCACTACGATTGTAAGTTTCCTGAGGCCTCCTAGCCATGCAGAACTGTGAGTCAGTTAAACCTTTATAAATTACCCAGTCTCTGGCAGTTCTTTATAGCAGCATGAAAATGGACTAAGACAGGAGGTAATAATTCTCTGTTTTTGCTGACTCTGTGATCCTTCACCGTTTTTGTTTGTTTCTCTTAATCTGCCCCCATCAATTTTTAAGTAGTTATTTCATGAAATGCTCTTTAATCATCCCTTTTGAATGTGCTCTGTTTCCTGCCAAGACCCTGACTGATACACTTCCAAACTAGATCTAATTCCTCTCTTCTTTAAATCCCCCCCTTCTTTGGGCACTTCCTGTAGTGTAGGATTTCCCTATTAGACAAAAGACATCTCTTGAGCACTTATCATCTGTCAATCAGTCACTATTCTGGATGCTAGGGAATACAGTGATGGACAAGACAGATGAAGCCTTTGTCACCTTGAACTAGAATAATAAAATGAGCATTTAGTAAGTAAGTGCTTACCATGTGCCAGGTGCTTTAAAAAGTCCTTTTTAAGCGTTGGAAGTCATTTAATCCACACAAGAACTGTGCGGTATATTTGTCAAATAAAGAAAAAGAACTATGGAGAGAGTAAGTAATTTGCCGGAGGTCACACAGCCAAGAAGCAGCAGAGCTGTAATTCTAACCCAGGAGGCCTGACTCCAAATCTCATGCTCTTAACCACATCACTTTATTGTCTCTTACTAGCTTAGCATCCTTTTCAATAACCAGCACATTGCCAATGCTCAGCAAATATTTGTTGTACTGGTTTGAGTAAATAGTCCCTTTAGGAAAGGATGATAGCAATGGGATTATGCTTTTGGTAGTTTCAGCAAAATTTTGATTTCAGCAGCTTTCAAGAAGAGTTTGGTTTTCTTTTGTTTTATTTTCAAGTGTTTATCTGCAGTAGCAGGTGGTAAGAAAAAGATTCTCTTCCCCATTTAGCTGAGTAAATATCGAGTCATGTGGCTGGATCTTCATCCCAACACAATTGTGTGCTCTCACCCTGGGCAGGAGGCAGCCTCATGACACAGCAATGCCCAGTGGGCAGTAGTTGTAGCAAATGTTTCGTTACAACAGAATAGCACCCAACTTGTAATCATTAATAGGAACCCATGCAAGAGTTCACTGCAGCTGTGACTTCTTTTCCTGGTGATTCATTCTGTTTGAAATATAATGTACTCAAAAAGCAGCAAAAACTGTAGCTAGAAATCACTGTAATGGTGTTCATGAAAGCTACTGCTAATTTATGGTCCAATTAAAACTAGAAATCCAATTATTGCTGAATAACATAATTGCAAGAAAGTAACTTGAATTGCACATATGTCAGTAATTAAGGAGGAAGCTTTAATAACAAAATCTATTTGTACTATTACAAGGAGGGGCCAAAGAGGCTGAAGATTGGCTCCAGGGTGGGTCAGTGCAAGGAATACCTCAGCAGCTGGGTGCTTACAGTAGGCTCCGAATTTTGTCAACATGGTTTGCTTTTACAGCCTAGCTCATGGGATCCTGGCAAGATAAATGCAGAATTTAAGAGCAGGATAAGGTTGATCTCTGAATCACATCCTATGAAGCCCTGAAAAGTTAAATATTAGAAGGTATTATTTGTTGAACACTTGAGATGCTATAGAAAGCAGTTGGCAAAATAAATGTCAAATATTGTACCTTTACAGTTCAAACTCTGATTTTGACCTTGCGGTTAACTTTACTGCATTGATTATGTTACTTCCAGTGGAGTGGCCAGGTTGGTGAGAGTCTGGGTTTGGAGAGACAGAAACTGGGCATATCCAGTGTGTCAGCTATTAAGAAAGCTGCCTTGGCAAGGTCTTGCTGCCCAGCAAATGATGTAGTCCTCTTTATTTGCGTGGTCTGCAGAGGGGGCTAGCAGCATCTCTTACAGAACCCCAGGCAGGTGATTCATTTACTGCAGAGGCAATCAGGTAATGTGAACTCTTACTGAAATATAGTAGGGCTGCAGTTCTCAGAATGCGTGCGTCAGAGTCTCCTAGAGGACTTGTTACATACAGACAGATGCTGGGCCTGACCACCTCAGAGTTTCTGAGTCAGTAGGTCTGGATTAGGGTTAGGGTCTGAGATCTACATTTTTAATACATTCCCAGGTGATGCTGATGATGCTTGCTGGTTTTGGGACTACACTTTTTTGAGAACTGCTGTGGTAGGATAGATGTCAGCTGGGTCCAGTGAGGAGGAGCTAGAGTTAGGAGTGTGAAAAGTTTGTTGGAGAGTAAAAGCTGTGTGGAGGGGAAAGTTGGAATCAGAAGCCGGGCTGGGCATGGTGGTTTATGGCTGTAATCCCAGCATTTTGAGAGGCTGAGGTGGGAGGATCACTTGAGCCCAGGAGTTCTAGACCAGCCTGGGCAACATGGCAAAACCCTCTCTCTATTAAAAATACAAAAATTAGCCAGAGTTGGTAATGCATCCCTGTAGTTCCAGCTACCTGGAAGGCTGAGGTGGGAGGATCATGGAGGGCAGCTGATTTGGGAGGGGCAAATTAGCTGGCAAAGGTTAGGAAAGGGGTCAGAGGCTTTGCTAATCAGATTGGGGTTTAGAGTATGGCTCCAACCCCACTGATCATCAGGTATATGAAACAGATAAGCAACTGCATACAGTTTAAAAGTAGTAGTAATAATGGGCACCATTTCTTGAGGTCCTACTATGTGCCAGGTGTTTTAGTTAACTTTAATTTTTGAAGTAGATCTGTGAGGAAGGTGATATCATCCCATTTTACTGAGAAAGAAACAAGAGCTCTGAGAATTTACATGTTATGCTGTTGCAACTTCAACTGTGTCTGATCCCAAAGCCTGAGTCCACCCAGGAATGAGCGAAGGTGATGTAGGGAGGGGCTGTGGCTCAGATAACTGTGAGCAGCAAAATGTTTTCAGAAGGATCTGGCGAGGCAGAGACTTCTAACATCTTATGTGTTCCTGTCAGGATTGGCTCAGGACCTGGGCAGAGGTGAGTTTTCTGGTAAAGCCCTTACTCGATACCTCTGCTGAGTGTGTGGGGAAGTAGGAGCCAAGAGTTACAGCCATTTCCTTATAAATCACAATCCCTAAATGGGAGGCAAACATTTAGTCTTAATCATAAAGAGGTAAGATACTTGCATTAGTTTCTCATGGCTGCCATAACAAATTAAAGAAAACTGGGTGGCCTGAAACAACAGCAATGTATTCTCTCAAAGTTCTGGAGGACAGAAGTCTTGGATCAAAGTGTTGGCAGGATCATACTTCCTCTGGAGCCTGTAAAGGAGAATCCATTTTTGCCTTTTCATCTTCCAGTGGCCTCAGGCATTCACTGGCTTCCTTGACGTAAGGCCACATCACTCCAGCCTCTGCCTCCATCTTCTAGTTACCTTTCCTCTATGTGTTTTCTCCTTCTTTGTCTCTTATTAGGACACTTGTCATTGGGTTTAGGATCTACCTGGGTAATCTAGTTAGATCTTATCTCAAGACTCTTAATTACATCTTCACTTTTTTTCCAAATAAGGTCACATTCACAGATTCTAGGGGTTTGGATGTCTTTTTGAAGGTCATTATCCAATCTACTACAATCCTTAAATAAATGTTTTCTAAGAAATCAAGGGTAAAAGTTGTTAGAATGTTTACACAAAATAACTATTGTTTGTGAATGGATGATGTATTTTCCAAAAAGTCTTAATTGAGTAGTTTTCTGTGGACTCTGAGGTCCAGATTTTACAAATAATATTTCTGGTGGATACTTTCAAGGATGGTCACCAATACTTCCTCCCAACAATTTCTCCCTATCCTTGTGGCAGGATGTCCACATCCAAAGGTAGGCTCTATTTTCCTCTCTTTGGACCTGGCCTGACCTTGTGACTTGCTTGGATCGACAGAATGCAGTGAAGGTGACCTTCTGGATTTCTGAGCCTGGGCCTGGCAACTTCTGCTTCACTTCTTGGGAGCCAGCTGCTTTGAAAGAAAATTGAGCAAGACAGCTGAAAGATATGTAGAGAGAGAAGCCAAGAGAGTGCCCAGCTATTCCAGTTACACCCACAGACTCACCAAATGTATGAGTGAAGCCATCTTGGACTTTCCAGCTGAGCTCCCAGCTAAAGGCAGCTGCAAGGGTGATCCCAGCTGATGCCATGTGAAACAGAAGAACCATCTACCTGAGCCCAGCCAAGGTACCAAATTGAGAAAAATAACAAATTGTTGTTTCAAGTTAGTAAGTTCTGAGGCAGTTTGTCATGTCACAATAGGTACATAAAACAATGCTGTAAATTATGTCATTCAAAAAGTTTTACATGGGCTAAAGGAAATGATAATAAGCACTGTACAAGCAAAAAAGTGTTTGATAGTGGGAATGAAAGTCTTTAGTGGTTTGCCTTGGACATTGTTCAGGATCTCAAAAGAAAGTATGCACAGGACATAGAGAACATGAAGCTATGTAGGAGGAAGCATCTCTCGTCTCTGGCTTTGTTTTAGGAAGTGTAGCCTCAGAGGAAGAATACTGTAGACATCATGACTTGGAGTTC
This sequence comes from Rhinopithecus roxellana, assembly GCF_007565055.1. NCBI lineage: Eukaryota > Metazoa > Chordata > Mammalia > Primates > Cercopithecidae > Rhinopithecus > Rhinopithecus roxellana. The sequence continues at coordinate 72,234,553 of NC_044558.1, forward strand.
TGGTTTTATAATAATATATTGTGCAAACCTGGAAAGGTCATGCATTGTCTCTGAGCCCCAGTACAGAAACATTTGTGTGGCTTATAATAACCATTACTAATTATGAGGCCCCTGATGCATGCCAGTTCTGCATATGACTATTTTCATAGCAATCCTAATGAGAGTATTATCCTTATTTTCAGACAAGGAAGCACTGGCTCAGAGAGGGTTATGGTTTGCCCCAGATCACACAGAGATGGGGAAAGAAGGGTGGATACAGGTATTCAAACCCCAGGCGATTAGCTCCACCATTGTGCTTTTTCTACTGTGCTGTATCCATGGGCTTACTTCTCCCCTTTTTGGCTGGAGGCAGGTAACAGCCAGCCATTTGAGCAGGTCATATGGTCAATCACCGTCCACTGGGGCACATGGGCAGGGATTCACAGGCATCTGTAAAATCACCGCAGAATGTCTTCTTACTTTATAGCTTATCCATACATGTCTTTCTCCTCTAACTGGTTTTTCAGCATCATTTCTGCTTCTCCCTCTTCCACCCCTCTGGTGTGTTTGGTTAGAGTTCATAGGTGGGAGTGATGAGGTGGAGGGAGACCTGTGAACAGGGATAAGAAAGTAGAAACACAAGATCCTGAACAGCTTTGGAACTAACTGCTAGAGATTTTTATTCTTTGCAATGCTTCTTTTATCTATCACCCCCTTGAGCTTTCTATCTTTACCCTGGTTTGTCCTGGCACCATCTTTAGCAAGGAGCTCCTTATCTGGCTACCCCTCAGTCTCTCTATCATCCTGTTTATCCTTCCCACAGCCACCAGAGTTGTATTCCTATGCATAAGTTCGATAATGTCATTTGCTTGTTCAGAAAACTTTCATGGCTTTCCATTGCCTATGGAATAAAGAAAAACATTTTAAAAATGTAGGATGTGAATAACATGTATTTATGGCTCATAGTAGCTATATTTACTAACTGAAATAAACAGAATGTACAAATCACAGCATCCATTTTGTTCTATTCTGTTTAGTTCTGCAGTGTCTGAAGCTACATATGCCAGAGGCCCCTGGCTTGGGAGGGAGGAGAGCTGTTTTACTCCCAACACAACTCAGACAAAGCTAACCACGTGAGTTTGTTTATGTTAGCTTAAGTCCCCCTGTGAGAGGCCAACTCTAGCTTGTGGAGAATCCTATGAAGCATTTCATTTTTTTTCTGAAAGAAAGTATTAATGAAATACTTGTTTTGTGCATTATTGTCATTATTATTATATCCACTCTTGACTAAAAGAGAGTACAAGAAACTATTGCTCACTTGCTTTCTATGTGGGGAGAATGGGCCATCCCTGCCTCTTTCCTATCTCTCTTTGACTTTGCTATACAAATTCACACTTAATTTTGGATAACACTGGGTTTGATCTAGAATTCACTTCTAACAAATGATGGAAGTCTTTTGGTAAAGACTCTGTTCAGGAAGTTTTTTAAAAAAATTTTATTTATTTGTATATTTATTTATTTATATTATACTTTAAGTTCTGGGGTACATGTGCAGAACGTGCAGGTTTGTTAAATAGGTATGCATGTGCCATGGTGGTTTGCTGCACCCATCAACCCTTCATCTACATTAGGTATTTCTTCTAATGCTATCCCTTTCCTGGGCCCCACCCCCAACAGGCCTTGTTGTGTGATGTTCCCCTCCCTGTGTCCATGTGTTCTCATTGTTCAACTCTCACTTATAAGTGAGAATATGTGGTGTTTGGTTTTCTGTTCTTGTGTTACTTTGTTGAGAATGATGGTTTCCAGCTTCATCCATGTCCCTGCAAAGGACATGAGCTCACCCTTTTTTATGGCTGCATACTATTCCATGGTGTATACATGCCACATTTTCTTTATCCAGTCTATCACTGATGGGCATTTGGATTGGTTCCAAGTCTTTGCTATTGTGAACAGTGCTGGAATAAACATATATGTGCATGTGTCTTTATAGTAGAATGATTTATAATCCTTTGGCTATATACCCAGTAATGGGATTGCTGAATCAAATGGTATTTCTGGTTCTAGATCCTTGAGGAATCGCCACACTGTTTTCCACAATGGTTGAACTAATTTACACTCCTACCAACAGCATAAAAGTGTTCCTATTTCTCCACATTCTCTCCAGCATCTGTTGTTTCCTGACTTTTTAATAGTCACCATTGTAACTGGCGTGAGATGATATCTCATTGTGGTTTTGATTTGCATTTCTCTAATGACCAGTGATGATGAGTTTTTTATCTTATGTTTATTGGCTGCATAAATGTCTTCTTTTGAAAAGTATCTGTTGATATCCTTTGCCCACTTTTTGATGGGGTTGTTTGTTTTTTTCTTGTAAATTCATTTAAGTTCCTTATAGATTCTGGATATTAGCTCTTTGTCAGATGGACAGATTACAAAAATTTTCCCCCATTTGTAGGTTAACTGTTCACTCTGGTGATAGTTTCTTTTGCTATGCAGAAGCTCCTTAGTTTAATTAGATCTCATTTGTCAATTTTGGCTTTTGTTGCCATTGCTTTTGGTGTTTTAATAATGAAGTGTTTGCCCATGCCTATGTCCTGAATGGTATTGCCTAGGTTTTCTTCTAGGGTTTTTATGGTTTTAGGTCTTACATTTAAATCTTTAATCCATCTTGAGTTAATTTTTGTATAAGTTGTAAGGAAGGGGTCCAGTTTCAGTTTTCTGCATATGGCTAGCCAATTTTCCCACCACCATTTATTAAATAGGGAATCCTTTCCCCATTGGTTGTTTTTGTCAGGTTTGTTGAAGATCAGATGGTTGTAGATGTGTGGCATTATTTCTGAGACCTCTGTTCTGTTCCATTGGTCTATGTATCTGTTTTGGTACCAGTGCCGTGCTGTTTTTGTTATTGTAGCCTTATAGTATAGTTTGAAGTCAGGTAGCGTGATACCTCCAGCTTTTTTCTTTTTGCTTAGGATTGTCTTTGCTATGTGGGCTCTCTTTCTGGTTTCATATGAAATTTAAAGTAGTTTTTTCTAATTCTGTGAAGAATGTCAATGGTAGTTTAATGGGGATAGCATTGAACCTATAAAGCACTTTGGGCAGCATGGCCATTTTCATGGTATTGGATAAGCTGGTTGTTCCTCAAACATCCCAATAGATAAGGGGTATGTTAACCAGAGATGTCCTTGCTCAAACCTTCTCTGGAGCAGGGGTGCCCATGTGGATTTTAGTGGACTTTCATGCTGGGTAAAAGCCCCTCCAGTTAGCAGAGAGAAAATGGTTGTCACTAACATCCAAAGATTAACTCTAGGCTGGTGTTGCCATAAAAATATATCAACAATGCTAATGATTTTTGTTTTGAGACAGGATCTCACTGTGTTGCCCAGTGGGGAATACAGTGGCGTCATCCTAGCTCACTGCAGCCTTGAACTCCTAGGCTCAAGCAATCTTCCTGTCTCAGGTTCTTGGGTGGCTGGGATGACAGGCAACAAGTCACTTTGATTGTTTAATGTGCAAAGAGAACCTGCCCTGAAAATCCCATTTCTCTGGTGTGTTTGGTTTTAGTTCATAGGTGGGAGTGATGGGGTGGAGGGAGACCTGTGAGCAAGGATAAGAAAGAAGAAATACAAGTCGCTGAGTAGCTTTCCATTCAAAAGCAATGGGTGCAAATGGAACAGAATTTTCTGAGGTTTTATCATCTATTCCAGGTTTCCCCAGACTTTTCAATACCAAGGACCTGTTTCTTAATTGACACTTCTCTCATGTACTCAGGCTTTAAGATATTTTGTCTCCAAAATGACTTTATTAAGCAATAAATAATATTGTATTAAATAACAGCATGTGATCGTCAATCAGACGTCTGATGAATGTGAGTTGGTACAATTGTTGCCAAAAGCAGATAAACTTGTTGCTGTTGTTGGCTTGTGCAGATGTATCATTTGATTTTTGTTGGACTCTCAGAACCATAAAAATACCTAAGGGCTGGCATTTCCACTTTCCCAAATTTCTCTGTGTCCAAGAAACTGTGGTATTTATTACTAGGTTATTTTATAATCTTTCTAGATATGAAGTAACGTCTTAAAATATTAAAAAGGGTTAAGTATAAAATCTTGGGTGTTACAAAGTTATTTGATGGACCTCTGCTGAACGCTGGCCAAAGACAACCCAAAGATAACTGAATTATGTGCACTTAAAACTAATCTGTGCTAACCTGTCAGGAGAAATTTATAATTTCATTTCTAGAAATAGGATAAAGAAATGAAGTAAAGTCTAATTCCAGTGTGTAAATTAGGGAAATCAACTTCTTCTAGTTTGCTCCTGAATGAACTGCTTTCTATTTGACATACTCAAGAGCGAGGTCTTCCCTTTAATACACATTGTGAAGTAATTGCTCTGGTGGAAATCAGAAATATGTAATGTAATATATTAGTTTTACTCAATGATTCTTGAAAGGTGATACCTCAATTAACAAATCTTTAGGGAAAGAGGCAGTGTTGAAATAAATATGCTCCAATCTCCTTCATAAATCAAGCCAGACAGTACTGCCTCTAGGCATTGGCAAGACAAAAAAACAAAACAAAACTGAGCAGAGTGGTTTTAGCCCTGCCCAGATGTAAGCAAACAAGGCTACCCCTTGGCAAATTTATAAAATGTTTCAAAGTTCTCCTTCTCCACCTTTTACTTTCGGTTACCGTTTGACAGGCTGCCCTGTTTCTGACTTAAAGAACTCTATACTTTTTTTTTCCATCAGAAATTGGTTTTGTATCCATTGTATTTGTTAATACACAGAATGTTAATTTAATGTGAATGAAATTTAATAGATATGGTAAACCAAACCAGTCCTTTGAATTCAAGCCTTTTATAAATACAAGCTTTGTGAATCCTTGGGCTCTGAGCTGCTGTAGCCCAAGCGTCTAGCTCAGTTCCTGGCAGGCAAATCACAGAGCGTAGTTGAATGAATAATGAAAGACTTGGTTCCTTTGCACTTGGAGGAATCCAAGCTGAAGGAGTGGGAGAGGGAAAGGCTTGGGTGCGGTGGGGAAACAGGGGAGGCTTAGTGAAGCCGGTGAATTGAAATCTTAGTAGGTCTCCTCTGAGAATAACCTTGACTTAGTTCCTCCAGGGTATCTGATAGATATGTCAGAAAGGGGTGGGTTTCTTCCCCTTCTTCCCACACCCCCTTTTTTTGATCTCTGTAGAAAACAAGGAGGGACTGTGGCTCCTAGGGGCAGAGGTGCTTGTACCTCTATAAATAACTATAAAATAACTTTTATAGTTATTTTGCTCAGCTACCTAACTTGCTGGGTTCAAGGTGAAATGAAAAATGAGGGGCCCCTTGTTCAAAGATTATTAAGAATTTCATGCTCTCATACGCTGCTGGTTGGAATGCAAAGTGATGTGGACACTTTGGAAAAGAATCCAGCAGTTCCTTAAAAGCTAAACTGAGTTACCATATGATCCAGCAATTCTGCTCCTAGGTACAGACCTGAGAGAATTGAAAACGTATGTTTACATAAAAACCTGTACATGGATGTTCATAATAGCATTATTTGTAATAGCCAAAAGTACAAACAACCTCATGTCCATTAACTGATGAATGAACAAACACAATGTGGCGTAGCTATGCAACGGGATATTGTATACATTGTATCCATACAATGGAATATTATTCAGCAACAAAAAGTAATGAAGTGCCGATACATGCTACAAGGCATATGACGCCTGAAAACGTTATGCTAAGTGAGAGAAACCAGATACAAAAGGCCACATATTGTGAGATTACCTTTATATGAGATGCCCCAAATTGGCAAATCTATAGAGGCCTAAAGTAGATTAGTGGTTTCCAGGGTCTGGGGGAATGGTGGAGTGGGGACTGACTGCTAATGGGTACAGGATTTCCATCTGGAGCGATGAAAGGGTTCTGAAATAAGATGGTTGCACAACCTTCTGAATATACTAAAGAAAGATGGATTGCACACTTTAAAGGGTGATTTTTATGGTATGTAAGTTATATCTCAATGAAAACATTACGAATTTCAAGACAGCAGTAGCAGAGCATTAAAGCGAGCCTTGAGCCCTTCTGAGTTCAGGTCTCTGCGCAATTGTACCAATGCACACTCACGCAGCCGACCCTGCCTTCGGTCTCTTAAGCCCTCTCACCCTTTGCCTCCTCTCTTCCTAACTCATGTTGCGTATTTTCTTCCACATTTAGTGCTGTGTTAACTAACACATGGCATGTAAAGCAGTTGAGGATACAGTGATTGACTATCTCAGTTAGCCAGGGACTGAGGGATTGAGGGATTTCCCGGAAGGTGGGACTTTCAATGCTAAAACTGGGAAAAATCCCAGGCAAATTGGGAGGAGTTTGTCACTCTAGTGGTGCATAAACATTATTTTACATAATCATTTCTCCAAATTGAAATCCTGAAGCACATCTCCAGGTTTCTGATTTCTACCAGTGATGATGGGAGTGTGGTGTGTAGCATTGGTCCTGGGCCCCATAGTTACTTTATTTGTTTGATAGAAATTCAGAATTTCAGGCCCTTCCCAGGCCTAATGAATCAGAACCTACATTGTAACTAGATCCCCAAGTGACTCACATGTACTTTAAAGATCTGTGCCCTGAGATGGAGGACAAATGATGGCTGAGCAGAGAGAAGGTCAGGCTCTGGTACCAGATTTGCCACTAGTTGGCTGTGTAAACTCAGACAAGTTGCTTAACCTCTCTGGACCTTAGTGTCTTCATTCATGGAGCACAGAAGTTGGATTCTTACAGCTAGTGATTAGTGAACACATAAATATTTGTTATATGCATCTGGATTTTAATAACCCAGACCTACTTAACTCCTAAATTAGAAAACTCTCCTTTGATCATTTACTAGCTTTGTAACTTTGATCAGATGACTTTCAGTTTTCTCATGAGGGGTGATTGTGAAGAATAAGAAAAGTAGCATTTACAAAGCGCCTGGCTCAGGATAGACTGTCATTAAATGGTAGTTTTTATTTTTTGTGTTACGAAAATCTAAGCTTCTGATAAGACTGTACATTAGAATACATCTTCATGAAAAGAATTGAATCTGGATATCCTTTTTGTTACTGGAAGAATCCTTATGTCTGGAGTTGAAGAGCATGTAGACTCTTAGTGTTAGGTGAAAGAATGTATTTGACTCCTGATTCCTTCTTATTTAGATTATTTTAGCTTGGAGGTTTCCTACAAGTCCAGTCTGCATCTACTCAGCACCTAAATCTTGTATCAGGATACAGCTATCAGTTACAGGGAAAAATATCAGGAAAAACACCTGCAAACAGGATACATCAATATGGTTTTCATGGTTAAGCAAGCTAAGCTTTGATCTTTGGAAAACAATGGTGACTGAAGTTCAGAGCTTGAGGTTTTCTGTGCAGGCTGGATTTTTCCAGTTAACAGAGGCACGTGACGGTTCTGAATCTATAAGGTCTTTGTTGGATATTTTTTGTTGTTCTTTGGTTCCAGCACTCCATCAGATTTACATGTGGGAGATATAATTAGCCATAGACTGATTGCAAAGTATCAGCCATAATTTAAAAATATGAATTAACATAAAATGGCAAGCATTAAAAGTTAATGCTAACTTGATGCTCATTTATTTTTGCATCCAAATGAGCCTTATTAAGTTACTTAGTCCATCTAAACATCAGGGTTTTTTTCTCATACGCCAAGTTGTGATAACAATTTCTTATTCTAAATGCTGATAACACTTTTGAAAAGCGCAGGTCCAGTCTGCTGTTGATAATCAATTTTCAGCTTCTTCTGTGACCTGGTTTAAACTGACATCACTGTACCGTTTGGCATCTTAAAGTCTCGAGTACTTTTTAAAGGGCTTTCTAATGGAAATCATATTTTGACTGTCAAGGCCCTGTGGTTTCCTTCACTGTCAGCATGATCAATAACTTTGGGCAGGTGGATGCAGTGCAGATGGGGATGGAATGTATGGAAATGTAGCAGGTCTATGAGATGTGGGCTTAAATGAGCAAATCAAGCCAATTGGCTTAGAATTATGATGGCTGGCTTTCTAATGCATATTCAGGGAAGGCTGAAAAAATGTATGAAATTTAATTGTACCATAAAGCTGTCACCAGAAAATATATACTGAATATCAAGCAGGGTAACATGTCTTCTGGAGAGTTAATCTGTGAAAGTTAAAAAAATTCAAAGAATGTTACAGTTGAATAAGTCATAGGAAGAAATAGGTGGTGCTAGGGAACAGTTTTTGGAACAAGAAATCACACAAACTCAAATTTAATGAATGAAGCACATTTGATAGCTTATTGTCATTAGCAATTTCCCTATTGAATATGTAGAAAAATTTGGGAAAAAAGAGTGTAAAAAGTGAGGCAATTTTAACATTTTCTATGCCAAAGATTTAAGACAATGTATCCACAATATTTAGATAATCATTAATATTGTAATACTAGATGCTTTAGTATTAATGAGTGGAGTTTTGCTACTTTATGGTAAAAACCACTGTTTCTGTAAGCCAGACTGAAAATCCCTGATACTGCATCTAGTAGAGAGATTGCTTCTCACACTTCAGTGTGCATGTGAATCACCAGGGGATCTTAAGGTATAGTTCTTTTGGTATTTTTTTATAGAGGTAAAATTCACATAACATAAAAGTAATCATTCACCATTTTAAAGTGTACAACTCCATGGCATTTAATATATTTACAGTGTTGTGCAACCATCATCTCTATTCAGTTCCAAGACATGTTTTTCTTCAAGGAATCTCTATGTCCATCAAGCAGTCACTCCTCATTCCTCCCTTGCCCTCAGCTCCTGACCACCACCCATCTGCTTTCTGTTGCCATGGATTTGCCTGGTCATGATGCTTCAGATAAATAAAGTCATACAATACGTGACCTTTCATGTTCTGGCTTCTTTCACTAAAGTGTGGATTGTGATTCTGAAAGTTTGGGAGCAGAGGCTGATTTTCTTGCATTTTTAACTCCCTCCCAGGTGATGCTGCTGCTGCTGGTGTAAGGATCTTGGATAAGGCTGCATCTCCTTGGCGGAGGCACTGCAGTCCAGTGAGCATCAGGGAAGACTGGACCACTGATTCTCTGACTTCCTGTTGAACCACTGATAGGATCAAGTGGACTTGTTGGCTTATTGGTGCTCAGAGATATTGAGGATCCCCAATAGATCCTTTCCACAGAATTGTGTAAAACTTCAGAACATGTACATTGTCATTTATGCTTTATTTTGTCAAATAATTTTTGCCATCTGTATCAGAGTTGGCAAACTGTGGCCTGGGGGTCAAATCCAGCCCACTGACTGTTTTCATAAAGCCTGCCAGCCAAGAATGGCTTTTATTTAAAAAAAAATGGTTGAAGAATAATCAAAAGAAGAGTAATATTTTATGGCACATGAGCATTATATAAAATTTAAATTTCAGTGTTCACAGATAAAGTTTTATTGGAAGACAGCCAAGTTCATTTGTTTACATATTGTCTATGACTGCTTTCATGACACAATAGCAGAGTTGACGGAGACCATGTGGCCCACAAAGCCAAAAATATTTACTGTCTGGTCCTTTTCAGAAAAAGTTTGCCAACCCCTTATGTATATGATGACTTCAACCTGCAAGTATAGAATAAAGACAGTGAGATAACCTGCAAAGTCCTCATGAAGAGAAAAGGCATGCGTTGAAGATGGCCGAATAGGAACAACTCCAGTCTCCAACTCCCAGCGCGAGCGACACAGAAGACCGGTGATTTCTGCATTTTCAACTGAGGTACTGGGGTCATCTCACTAGGGAGTGCCGGACAATCGGTGCTGGTCAGCTGCTGCAGCCTGACCAGCGAGAGCTGAAGCAGGGCGAGGCATCGCCTCACCTGGAAGCGCAAGGGGGAAGGGGATCCGTTTTCCTAGCCAGGGGAACTGAGACACACAACACCTGGAAAATCGGGTAACTCCCACCCCAATACTGCGCTGTAAGCATACAGGCATTCCAGGAGAATATATCCCACACCTGGCCGGGAGGGTCCCACGCCCACGAAGCCTCCCTCACTGCTAACACAGCAGTCTGCCGCGATCTATCCGCAAGGCAGCAGCGAGGCTGGGGGAGGGGCGCCCGCCATTGCTGAGGCTTAAGTAGGTAAACAAAGCCGCTGGGAAGCTCGAACTGGGTGGAGCTCACAGCAGCTCAAGGAAGCCTGCCTGTCTCTGTAGTCTCCACCTCTGGGGACAGCGCACAGCTGAAGACCAACAGGGGAAGTAGCGGGAGCCGGTGCAGACGCGAACGACTCTGTCTGACAGCTTTGGGGAGAGCAGCGGATCTCCCAACGCGGAGGTTGAGATCTGAGAACGGACAGACTGCCTGCTCAGGTGTGTCCCTGACCCCTGAGTAGCCTAGCTGGGAGAAATCCCCCACTAGGGGCAGTCTGACACCCCACACCTCACAGGGTGGAGTACACCCCTGAGAGGACACTTCCAAAGGAAGAATCAGACAGGTACACTCGCTGTTCAGCAATATTCTATCTTCGGCAACCTCTGCTGCTGATACCCAGGCAAACAGGGTCTGGAGTGGACCTCAAGCAATCTCCAACAGACCAACAGAGAGTCCTTCTGACTGTCAGAAGGAAAACTATCAAACAGGAAGGACACCTATACCAAAACCCCATCAGTTCGTCACCACCATCAAAGACCAGAGACAGATAAAACCACAAAGATGGGGAAGAAGCAGGGCAGAAAAGCTGGAAATTCAAAAAATAAGAGCGCATCTCCCCCTGCAAAGGAGCGCAGCCCATCACCAGCAACGGATCAAAGCTGGTCAGAGAATGACTTGGACGAGAGGAGAGAAGAAGGCTTCAGTCCATCAAACTTATCAGAGCTAAAGGAGGAATTACGTACCCAGCGCAAAGAAACTAAAAATCTTGAAAAAAGAGTGGAAGAATTGACAGCTAGACTCATTAATGCAGAGAAGATCATAAACGAAATGACAGAGATGAAAACCATGACACGAGAAATACGTGACAAATGCACAAGCTTCAGTAACCGACTCGATCAACTGGAAGAAAGAGTATCAGCGATTGAAGATCAAATGAATGAAATGAAGCGAGAAGAGAAACCAAAAGAAAAAAGAAGAAAAAGAAATGAGCAAAGCCTGCAAGAAGTATGGGATTACGTAAAAAGACCAAATCTACGTCTGATTGGGGTGCCTGAAAGTGAGGGGGAAAATGGAACCAAGTTGGAAAACACTCTTCAGGATATCATCCAGGAGAACTTCCCCAACCTAGTAGGGCAGGCCAACATTCAAATTCAGGAAATACAGAGAACGCCACAAAGATACTCCTCCAGAAGAGCAACTCCAAGACACATAATTGCCAGATTCACCAAAGTTGAAATGAAGGAAAAAATCTTAAGGGCAGCCAGAGAGAAAGGTCGGGTCACCCACAAAGGGAAGCCCATCAGACTAACAGCAGATCTCTCGGCAGAAACTCTACAAGCCAGAAGAGAGTGGGGGCCAATATTCAACGTTCTTAAAGAAAAGAATTTTCAACCCAGAATTTCATATCCAGCCAAACTAAGTTTCATAAGTGAAGGAGAAATAAAATCCTTTACAGATAAGCAAATGCTTAGAGATTTTGTCACCACCAGGCCTGCCTTACAAGAGACCCTGAAGGAAGCCCTAAACATGGAAAGGAACAACCGGTACCAGCCATCGCAAAAACTTGGCAAAATGTAAAGACCATCGAGGCTAGGAAGAAACTGCATCAACTAACGAGCAAAATAACCAGTTAATATCATAATGGCAGGATCAAGTTCACACATAACAATATTAACCTTAAATGTTAATGGACTAAATGCTCCAATTAAAAGACACAGACTGGCAAACTGGATAAAGAGTCAAGACCCATCAGTCTGCTGTATTCAGGAGACCCATCTCACATGCAGAGACATACATAGGCTCAAAATAAAGGGATGGAGGAAGATCTACCAAGCAAATGGAGAACAAAAAAAAGCAGGGGTTGCAATCCTAGTCTCTGATAAAACAGACTTTAAACCATCAAAGATCAAAAGAGACAAAGAAGGCCATTACATAATGGTAAAGGGATCAATTCAACAGGAAGAGCTAACTCTCCTAAATATATATGCACCCAATACAGGAGCACCCAGATTCATAAAGCAAGTCCTTAGAGACTTACAAAGAGACTTAGACTCCCATACAATAATAATGGGAGACTTCAACACTCCGCTGTCAACATTAGACAGATCAACGAGACAGAAAGTTAACAAGGATATCCAGGAATTGAACTCATCTCTGCACCAAGCGGACCTAATAGACATCTATAGAACTCTCCACCCCAAATCAACAGAATATACATTCTTCTCAGCACCACATCGCACTTATTCCAAAATTGACCACATAATTGGAAGTAAAGTACTCCTCAGCAAATGTAAAAGAACAGAAATTATAACAAACTGTCTCTCAGACCACAGTGCAATCAAACTAGAACTCAGGACTAAGAAACTCAATCAAAACCGCTCAACTACATGGAAACTGAACAACCTGCTCCTGAATGACTACTGGGTACATAACGAAATGAAAGCGGGAATAAAGATGTTCTTTGAAACCAATGAGAACAAAGATACAACATACCAGAATCTCTGGGACACATTTAAAGCAGTGTGTAGAGGGAAATTTATAGCACTAAATGCCCACAAGAGAAAGCAGGAAAGATCTAAAATTGACACTCTAACATCACAATTAAAAGAACTAGAGAGGCAAGAGCAATCACATTCAAAAGCTAGCAGAAGGCAAGAAATAACTAAGATCAGAGCAGAACTGAAGGAGATAGAGACACAAAAAACCCTCCAAAAAATCAATGAATCCAGGAGTTGGTTTTTTGAAAAGATCAACAAAATTGACAGACCGCTAGCAAGGCTAATAAAGAAAAAAAGAGAGAGGAATCAAATAGATGCAATAAAAAATGATAAAGGGGATATCACCACTGACCCCACAGAAATACAAACTACCATCAGAGAATACTATAAACGCCTCTACGCAAATCAACTAGAAAATCTAGAAGAAATGGATAATTTCCTGGACACTTACACTCTCCCAAGGCTAAACCAGGAAGAAGTTGAATCCCTGAATAGACCAATAGCAGGCTCTGAAATTGAGGCAACAATTAATAGCCTACCCACCAAAAAAAGTCCAGGACCAGATGGATTCACAGCTGAATTCTACCAGAGGTACAAGGAGGAGCTGGTACCATTCCTTCTGAAACTATTCCAATCAATAGAAAAAGAGGGAATCCTCCCTAACTCATTTTATGAGGCCAACATCATCCTGATACCAAAGCCTGGCAGAGACACAACAAAAAAAGAGAATTTTAGACCAATATCCCTGATGAACATTGATGCAAAAATCCTCAATAAAATACTGGCAAACCGGATTCAGCAGCACATCAAAAAGCTTATCCACCATGATCAAGTGGGCTTCATCCCTGGGATGCAAGGCTGGTTCAACATTCGCAAATCAATAAACGTAATCCAGCATATAAACAGAACCAAAGACAAGAACCACATGATTGTCTCAATAGATGCAGAAAAGGCTTTTGACAAAATTCAACAGCCCTTCATGCTAAAAACGCTCAATAAATTCGGTATTGATGGAACATACCTCAAAATAATAAGAGCTATTTATGACAAACCCACAGCTAATATCATACTGAATGGGCAAAAACTGGAAAAATTCCCTTTGAAAACTGGCACAAGACAGGGATGCCCTCTCTCACCACTCCTATTCAACATAGTGTTGGAAGTTCTGGCTAGAGCAGTCAGGCAAGAGAAAGAAATCAAGGGTATCCAGTTAGGAAAAGAAGAAGTCAAATTGTCCCTGTTTGCAGATGACATGATTGTATATTTAGAAAACCCCATCGTCTCAGCCCAAAATCTCCTTAAGCTGATAAGCAACTTCAGCAAAGTCTCAGGATACAAAATCAATGTGCAAAAATCACAAGCATTCTTATACACCAGTAACAGACAAGCAGAGAGCCAAATCAGGAATGAACTTCCATTCACAATTGCTTCAAAGAGAATAAAATACCTAGGAATCCAGCTTACAAGGGATGTAAAGGACCTCTTCAAGGAGAACTACAAACCACTGCTCAGTGAAATCAAAGAGGACACAAACAAATGGAAGAACATACCATGCTCATGGATAGGAAGAATCAATATCGTGAAAATGGCCATACTCCCCAAGGTTATTTATAGATTCAATGCCATCCCCATCAAGCTACCAATGACTTTCTTCACAGAATTGGAAAAAACTGCTTTAAAGTTCATATGGAACCAAAAATAGCCCGCATTGCCAAGACAATCCTAAGTCAAAAGGACAAAGCTGGAGGCGTCACGCTACCTGACTTCAAACTATACTACAAGGCTACAGTAACCAAAACAGCATGGTACTGGTACCAAAACAGAGATATAGACCAATGGAACAGAACAGAGTCCTCAGAAATAATACCGCACATCTACAGCCATCTGATCTTTGACAAACCTGAGAGAAACAAGAAATGGGGAAAGGATTCCCTATTTAATAAATGGTGCTGGGAAAATTGGCTAGCCATAAGTAGAAAGCTGAAACTGGATCCTTTCCTTACCCCTTATACGAAGATTAATTCAAGATGGATTAGAGACTTAAATGTTAGACCTAATACCATAAAAACCCTAGAAGAAAATCTAGGTAGTACCATTCAGGACATAGGCATGGGCAAGGACTTCATGTCTAAAACACCAAAAGCAACGGCAGCAAAAGCCAAAATTGACAAATGGGATCTAATTAAACTAAAGAGCTTTTGCACAGCAAAAGAAACTACCATCAGAGTGAACAGGCAACCTACAGAATGGGAGAAAATTTTTGCAACCTACTCATCTGACAAAGGGCTAATATCCAGAATCTACAAAGAACTCAAACAAATATACGAGAAAAAAACAAACAACCTCATCAAAAAGTGGGGAAAGGATATGAACAGACATTTCTCAAAAGAAGATATTCATACAGCCAACAGACACATGAAAAAATGCTCATCATCACTGGCCATCAGAGAAATGCAAATCAAAACCACAATGAGATACCATCTCACACCAGTTAGAATGGCAATCATTAAGAAGTCAGGAAACAACAGGTGTTGGAGAGGATGTGGAGAAATAGGAACACTTTTACACTGTTGGTGGGATTGTAAACTAGTTCAACCATTATGGAAAACAGTATGGCAATTCCTCAAGGATCTAGAACTAGATGTACCATATGACCCAGCCATCCCACTACTGGGTATATACCCAAAGGATTATAAATTAGTCTACTACAAAGACACATGTACACGTATGTTTATTGCGGCACTATTCACAATAGCAAAGACTTGGAATCAACCCAAATGTCCATCTGTGACAGACTGGATTAAGAAAATGTGGCACATATACACCATGGAATACTATGCAGCCATAAAAAAGGATGAGTTTGCGTCCTTTGTAGGGACATGGATGCAGCTGGAAACCATCATTCTTAGCAAACTATCACAAGAAGAGAAAACCAAACACCGCATGTTCTCACTCATAGGTGGGAACTGAACAATGAGATCACTTGGACTCGGGAAGGGGAACATCACACACTGGGGTCTATCATGGGGAGGGGGGAGGGGGGAGGAGGGAGGGATTGCATTGGGGAGTTATACATGATATAAATGATGAATTGATGGGTGCTGACGAGTTGATGGGTGCAGCACACCAACATGGCATAAGTATACATATGTAACAAACCTGCACGTTATGCACATGTACCCTAGAACTTAAAGTATAATAAAAAAAAAAAAAAAAAAAAATAAAATCCCTTAGATATACTGAAAGCTTAATAAATGTTGGTTATTGTTGTCACTACTGTTAAAAAAAAAAAAAAAAAAAAAAAAAAAAAAAAAAAAAAAAGAAAAGGCATGCGTTATTAGGCATATAAACCAGAAGTTAAACATTACCAGAAAAAAAAAAATCAGCTCATAGAGATGAGTTTTACAAAGCAGAGCTTTTAAAGAAGCCCTAATTTCCTAGTCAAAACAAAGAGCTAAAAATCAGGTTTCTGCTCTTGACCAAGCATTAAAACCTTTTTTCTTTTTTCTTTCTTTTCTTTCTTTCTTTCTTTCTTTCTTTCTTTCTTTCTTTCTTTCTTTCTTTCTTTCTTTCTTTCTTTCTTTCTTTCTTTCTTTCTTTCTTCTTTCTTCTCTTCTCTCTCTCTCTCTCTCTCTCTCTCTCTCTCTCTCTCTCTCTCTCTTTCTTTTCTTTTCTTTTCTTTTCTCTTCTTTTCTTTTCTTTTTCTTTTTTTTTTATCCACTCTTGGCCATCTCTTGTGAGCCTCCTCACATTTCCATGGCTGTAAAGCTGTATGTGAAAATGTCAAGTGCTTTTTAAGAATGGATTTTACACTTGCCATTTTCAAGTGCAATGGATTTACACTTCAAAAAGTCAGACACAACTTCATAATTGAATTTCACCTGATCTTTTCAAGTGCGAGGCCCTGGAACTTGGCGTCAAGGACAAGCTCAGAACTAGACTGAGTTTTTAGAGGTGGAGTCTCTCCTGCATTCAAGGCTTTAAAGTGAATAACAGATGACTTATGCATCTGAAATACTTTTGCATTCCAGTCTAAATTATTGATGGAGGTTCGCAATGTTAATTTTCCTGGTTTATTTTTTGATATTAAAGAAATTATGGGCTGGGTGACCTAGGATTTGTGATACACCCACATCTGACTGGCATAGCCACTAGGGTAATTTTTAAAGAAATGATAGTTTAAGCTTTAGGGATTGTCTCAGGTTTTCATACCTAAAAGATTAATGAACTAGAGACTGCCATTATGAAAAGCCCAAGGTTGCCCCCAAGAAACCTTCAGTGGAAGTTACTGACTGTACTCAGAATGTCAATCATTCAGAAGACAGACATGCACACACATCTAAACTTTCACAAAGATGTAGTCTTTGTGTCTCTTGAAGAATAAAAAGGAATGTATCCAAATTCCAAGGTTCTAGAAAACTTGTTTTTTTAAAGGAATAAATCAGAAATAAATGAAACACGTTTTTTTCTGACTCACAAAAAAACTGTTAGCCCAATATTTTGGCAAAATTTGCATTCTTTACATTAAGGAAATGCACTGACTTGAGTTTTGTGTCCTTATTTGCTTCTGATATCTTAGAAGACTGCATGTAAATTTTTCTAAGGCATAGTTACATATAAAGTATGAAAATATTTGTAAATGTGCCCTAAAGATACACCTTTCTTTAGGACAGCTGTGCATATTTGTAAAATCTGCAAGTTCTACGTAGTTATTCCTTCTGCAAAACCTGATGAATGATATTTGAAATTCAGAGGAAGCAGTGGATAAAAGAGGCATGAAGTCTCCTGGCAAATGGAGAGCAGAAGTTACACCAACATGTTCTCTTCTGTGTCCTCCTAATGCTCCCTACAGGGAGTTAGCCAGACTGAAAGGTTGGGTTCTCCACAGGACCACCCTCACATCTGATGCCAACTGCACGTTTAGGGGGTTCCCTAAACCATCCCCTGGTTCCATAATTCAATAGAAAGTCTCACAGCACTCACTAAAATGGACAATACTCATGGTTATGGTTTATTACAGGAAAGGATACAGGTTAAAATCAGCCAAAGAAAGAGACCTGTGGAGCAGAGTTTGGGGATTCCAATCATGAAGGTTTTGTTGTCCTCAGCATGTATTGCCCTCCTAGTATCAATGTGTGACAATATACATGGAGTATTGCCAACGAGGGAAGCTCACATGAGCCTTGGTGGCCACGGGATATTGGGGCTTCATTACATAGGCATGAGTGAATGTGGTTGAAGTTGGTCATCGGGTGGACTGACACAATATGACCCAAAGCTGCCCCCTTAAATCACATGATTGGTCTTGTTGGCATGGCCAGCCTCCAGCCTAAGACTGTTAGGTGTGGCCACTGGGTATGACACAGATGACCTCCCAGAAGCTGAGGGCAAGGGCCAGACCTCTCTTTGGGTAAAACCCCATTTTACACTGCAGACTTCCCTTTCAAAATAAAAACAAACAAAAACAATTTTCAAGAGGGGGCAGTAACCTCGAAGTGTTACCAACCTTTGGAAAAATTGGTCTCCTATACTTCCTTAAGCACTCCGTTTTATACTTGAAATTTGTAAGTGAATGGAGAAGAATGAGAGTTCTTCAGTCCCTAAGACCCTCATCCATATACCAAAGAGAAGGAGTTTTGTTATTTATTTAGAGAAGAGTAAGACCTTTTATTCTAGATAGTTTCAAAGACAAAACAAATTACAATACAAAATATAGAGATCATTTACTGTTCTATATTCATCAGGATTACACGTTAAAAGGAAAATACAAATTAAGCTTTTATCATTTTCATTGCTGACAACTTTTTGAGACTAATGCCATTGTTTCAAATGGTAATACCTACTTATTATAAAAATATCAAACAATAGAGGAACGGTAAAAAAGAATAAAGACGCACTCATTAAATATTTCAATATCCAGAGATAACCATGCTAATAATTCTATTTCTTACCAATTTTAACAAACTTTATTCTTTTTATTTGCTTTCTTATCTGTTTTCTTTACCATATCATGAACTTTCTGAAGGCAGGGACCAAGTCTCTTTTGTTTAACCACCGAATCATTAACAATTACAGCATAGTGTCTGGCACAATCTCCAGAGATTTGCTTAATCAATGATCAGTGTGCATCTATTCAGTCATATTCATATATGCACACAGATATATAGATAGCTATAGAATGTAAGATCCATTGGGTCAGAGCTTTTTGCATGTTTTGTTTCACTTGTATATTTCACTTGTCCAGAACAGGGGTCAGCAAACTAACTGCCAGGAGCTGAATGCATCCAGCAGCCTAGTTTTTGTAAGTAAAGCTTTGTTGGAACACAGCTGCACCCATTTATTTACACATCACCTGTGGCTGTTTTCATATGACAGTGGCAGAGTTGAGCAACTGCATAGGGGCCTTGTGGTCCACAAAGCCTAAAGTATTTACTATGTGGACTTTCATGGAAAACATTATTTTCTCTTTTTTTTTTTTTTTTGAGATAGGGCCTTACTCTGTCACCCAGGCTGGAGGGCAGTGGCATGATCTCGGCTCACTACAACCTCCACCTCCTGGGTTCAGTGATTCTCCTGCCTCAGCTTCCGGAGTAGCTGGGATTACAGGAGCCCGTCACCACACCCGGCTAATTTTTGTATTTTTAGTAGAGACAAGGTTTCACCATGTTGGCCAGGCTGGTCTTGAACTCCTGACCTCAGGTAATCCTGAGGCCCTCAGGCCTGCCTCGGCCTCCCAAAGTGCTGGGATTATAGGTGTGAGCCACTGCACCTGGCTGGAAAACATTTTCTGACCTCTGCTATAGAGTAATATCTGTCACTTAGTATTTGATGAATCTTTCTTGAACGAATAATTTTTTAAATACTATGTACTCATATTTAACAACATTTCAAATATCCTAGTCGCACAATTATTATAGTCATCTTGTTTTTTATTTTTTAATTTTTCTCCTCCTGTGTCTCCACATACCACCCTAAATAGTTGTTTTAAATTTTATCTGCATACCATAATATATTCAACTAGTTGCCTTTTATTAGATGTTTAAGATCTTTTCTTTTGTGTGTGTGTGCTTTGTAAACAGCCACACAGTGAACATGCATCTCTTCCTATTAGTACCACTATATTAGGGTAAATTTAAAGAAGCGGGATTTCAGGGTCAAAGGATATTCACATTTTTATGTTTTTGATATATTTTGGCAGATTGTCTCCCAGAAAGGTAGTTCCAATAATATTTCATTTCCTCATAACTGTACCCCAACATGTGAAATTAAGAGCAAGATTTTTATTCAGCCAAGACATAAACATAAAAAAAAAAAAAAAGTCAGACGGAAATCACAATGCTTCTAAGCTTCTTTTGGTAATAGAACTGACTCGTCCTGCCACAATGATGGGAGATAGAAATGGTTTTTATTTGCCAAATTAAAAGCGTGGTGGTGCTCTTGATTACATTTACATTTACCACTAATTCCCTGAGCTCTTGAACACAGGAGGAAAAAAATCATTATGATAATGAAGGCAGCTATTTTTAAACAAATGTATGCATGTACATTTTAGAAACAGAAACGTTATGTTCTTTAAAGTGTGAAAAATGCTTATATATAATTCATTTATTCATATGAAACAATATAATAAAATATAACTACTTTTTTTTAAAGGGCTTGTTTCACCTTTAGAAAGGAATAAGGTAGCAATCCAATTTCTGGGCTCCTTGATGGCAGGCTCGAAGTGTGTACTGACAGTGATGTATGTGGAAATTACTCTGATCAAGAGTTCACAAAACTGAGCTGGGATGCCTGCTGCAGTCCTCCATTTCACCAGGAAGAGCTTGCTCGTTCGTCTTGTTTGGAGGTGTGTAAAAGGCCCAGTCACAGCGGGGTGCGGTGGGAGGAGGAGAGTGGAGGAGCCTTTCTGGCCTCATCAGCTTTTTTGAAAAGCCAGCTGGAAACTGAAATCGAGCTCCATTAGCAGCGCACTGGGAGGGCACCGGGGTTAAGTTCCTAGACCCGAATGCTAAGCTCCTTATGTTTTAAATCTTCTGTCAAGAAGATTACTGACCTTTCCTTTGATGCAATGCACAAGTTAGTGGGTTGAGTAGTAAAATTTCAGACCTCTTAGTCACAGATAAAACTAGGTATTCAGAAGGAAGAAAAGCCTGCCTGTGTGTTGAACTGAGGCAATGGATAACTTCATTGTGCAGCCAAGGGTGCTCTTTCTCTCCTGCTTAATGACTAAAGTGGCGGCGGCAAATAGCCAGATGGCATGTAATGGAATTTAGGTAGCTGTGAAGCAGGTAGGGGACCGAGAAGGAGTCAAAGGGAAGGGAAGCATAATGCCTCTCTGCATGGCCTCATTGCGTGGTTCAAGGGCACCCAGCTATCCTGTCCGTCCTGCACTGGATCGATACTGCATGAAATGAAACGGAGGGTTGGAAATTAGCTGGCGAATAAGATGATGAAGAAACACAAACAAGCCTCCTCAGAGCTGGAACGCTTCTGGGGCCATTGTTACAGCTTAGAAGCCCCCTGAAAGACGTCAGTGCCCCAGCTTTTGCAAGGTAAAAGCCAGAGATGCCTTGTAAGAGTCAGCGTCTCCCTGGAAAAGTACAACTTACACACAGGAAAGTCTAGTTTTCTTTTCAACGTGCTTTTCTTCATCTTACTCTGTAGATACTTCAACCAATTCCTCTAGTAAGGATGGAGAAAATAATGTTTTAAAACAATAAAACTGACTATACTTCTACTGATCCCCTTCTGAATCCAGGTGACAATTGTCACCCCCACTGAAGAGTAGGTTTTGCAGATCTGACAGCATAGAATGTCTTTATTTCAGGTTTACTTATGGCTGTTTATACAGTAGAACCTAAAAAAGAATGTTAGCAATCATCTGGAAATTTTGTCAATGGAAATGGTAAATATTCTGGAACACACCTGAAGAGCATGCCACCATATACAAAACCCACACTGGTTGAATAATTACCATCTTTGTTTCTAACTTCCTTCCAGTTTCTTTTACAAATTACAATTGACAACTAGAACTTAACTGGAAAAGAAAATCCATATGACTCAGGAAGATCTAGAACTTAACTAGAACTTAACTAGAACTTAACTAGAAAAGAAATCTAGAACTTAAAAATCTAGAACTTAGAAATCTAGAAATCCATATGACTCAGGAAGATCTAGAACTTAACTAAAACTTAACTAGAAAAGAAATCTAGACCTTAACTAACTAGAACTTAACTGGAAAAGAAAATCCATATGACTTCCTGATTAGATCACTCAGGAAGTGGGAATATTTATTTGTTAAATGACTTCCAAAGGTTATTTGCTGAGAGACAGCTGCTATACTGGAACTTCTAAGTCAAGATTATTGACGGCAACTGTTAGGCCCAATCCGTTAGAAACAAGCCAACATTATAAACTAGTGGATGATTATTTTAGTTATAGAATATACGATGGATATATGGAAGTCTCTCATTTTAATGAGATGCCAGTTGTGGGCAATTATTCAGTTACTTTTTTGGTAATTGCTTAAATAGTTTATCATAGCAGGTATACTTGAAAGTAGCAGAGTTAGTTTTTCCATAGGTGTTTTATTATGATTGATTTTTTGGGGGTAGCCACTGCCTTTTCTCAGTTTCTAGTTTTTCCAGGTTGAAAATTGTGGTGACCCAATTTTTTGGTGTGGAATATTTTAACTTAAGGGCATGCATTTATGCAATAAAGAAGATTCAGTATTCATTTCAAAGGAGAATTTTGTTCCTGCCCCAAAATGCTCCCATAGCTCACGGCCAAATGGAGTTGAAATCACCTTTCCATGCTTGTCAGGCTTTTCAATTTTCACTTAAGAATGTTAACTCTATTCCTAGCTCAACTGCCTGCCCAAGCATGAGGATTTTTATTGAATTAACAGCATAAAATAACTGTACTTTGGTTATTTTTGTTGTTGTTGAGGAGTACAACTTTCAACTCACTGCTGTACGAATTATCTCTCAAAAAGCTCAGGGGAGCTCCACGATATTCACAGAGGGGGAATATTGTTGTGTGGCGGCCATGCAGTTTAAACACTCTTCTAGACAACCCAAAATGATGCCTGGATTAAGCCAGAGCAGCAGAAATCTGTGTACCTAGACTGGTTCATGTTGTCCCCTGGAGATTTGCTTTCTACTGATTTGATGTTGGAGTTGTGCCATCACCAGGGTGTCCAACTGTCATAAACAGTTGCTCCAGACAGTCCTGGTTTTGGAACTGAAAGTTCCACGTCAGGAAATGTCCTAGTTCAGGAAAAACTTGGACAGTTGGTCACCCTATCAGTTAGGCATATGTCTCAATAAAATTCACATGTGCATCTAACGTGAGGGCATGAATATCTTTGTGTGAATTCTCAGAAGATAATTCTCTCTGGTCTTAGTTTCTCCTGAGAAACTGCGTATTTAACCAAACAACCTAAGGTTACTGTGAATTGTAGAATTCAAGAGTTTACTTTTTCTTTGCTTTAGCAAAAAAAGAGCCAAATTTCTGGCAGAACTAATGGATTCATTTTTGTGTTAGCCACATATCTGGTTCAATTTTACGTCATTTCTTTTCCTTTCCTTTTTTTTTTTTTTTTTTTTTTGTTTCATTTTCCTTTCTCTGCCACTTCAGCTGTGCTAACCGGTTATGTTTTACATAGCCGTGATAACTGCCTTTGATGCTTCTTTTGTTAAAGAGGAGGCATACATAAAAATTGCTATGTTTCACCACAAAACTAATGTTGTAGGTCAGGTTTTCCAAGAAGGAGACTGAGAAGGAAACTTGCTCTCAGGATCCATTAGGTGGAGGGGAGGAGAGCAGAGGGAGGAAGCAGGACAGGTAGATGCCAAGTTGGCCGCATCACAGTTGCAAGAAGGCTTCAGCCAGCCCTGTGAGAGCTCTGCAGCTGGGAGGTCCCCTTAGAGTTGTCCTGGGTTTGGGTGAAGAGGGTGACCCTATCACTCCCTCCCCACCTTGGGGGATGAGTTATGGAACATGACCTGGCCATGGGAAGGGGTATGACCTTGGGATATGGGGTCTCTTCAAGCTGAAAAGCAAATCTGAGAGAAGTCAGGTGGCAGCAGCTACTCCAGCAGCTCCAGGAGTAAGTCCTTCAGCATCACAGTGTCCTCCACAACCAGCATTTCCACCTCTCCACAATGATCCACCTGGCTGAAGGGCTGTGTGCAGTGGTAGAAGGAGCAGGGAAGTATTGACTATCCATCTGTAAAATAAGGATACTAATACCTTCATTGCAGAATTGTTGTGAAGATCAGTTGGGTCCAATATATAAAGCACTTACCGCAGAGTATGCCATGTCGTAGGTAAATAAATGGCAACTACTATCATCTCTCTCTCTCTTTCCACATGGGCCTAATGAATCAATTAATGCATGCTGAATGGGTCATTTTACTGAATGATCTGACTTTGCATCAAGGTAGTTAAAAAGTTTTAGAAAAACCAAAACAAAACCAATTTGAAGCATGCACATCCTAATACTAGTAGTTTTAAGAGACTATCTTTAACAAATTAATAGCAAAAATATATATGTAGGATATTTGATGGAGATTATTTTAAGGTCCCTAATGTGGGATTTCTTGTGAGTGTCTTGAGTCTTTGGGATGAAGAATTAGGAGAAGCCAGAGGAGCAGGTACGAAGGTGGCTAGGCAACTTTGATGCTTTCCCAGTTGTCTTGGGGATTTTTTATGTTTGGGGCATTTCTGTGACCCATAATTTTTTTTTTTTTGGTCAGGCACTGTGAAAGCAAGGGACCAAAAACAGAAGGCAGAAAATGAGAATAATGATGTTTGAAGAAAAGGGAAGAACTGACTTAAAGAAGGCAACACAGTCTTAAAGCTAAAAAATTTAAAAATAAAATAAGGTAACTATCACCATGATACATTTTTAAATACAGTATTTTTAAAGAGCTGAGTGTAAAAAGATTCAAGGCAAATGAAACCCAGGAGGTTAAAAACCAATACAATAATTCTGAATTAAAATAAATACAGTGAGATAATCTAAAAATATAACACAGAAATATTTGAAATTCTTTTGAACAATTAAGATGAAACATTTCGTAAATTTATGACTGGAACATTGTTTTATAAACCTGAAGTTAAAGACATATACATGAAGACCCAAAATAATCTATTTACGTTTAAGACCATTAAGAAGACATTTGATTGTGCTCACTGTATTAAGTAATTTCAAATTGAATGTCTAGTCCTTTAAAGAGCTTTTTTGGTACCATTTACTTACAACGTGAATTTGCCTAGAAAATGTGAATGAAGAGTAGCTGAATATAGGTAAAGTGGCATTATGTTCGATTCCCGTAAAAGACATTTGAGAGCTGAGAAGGCAATTAGAAAATATAACTCATCTCTACCCCTGTCACCTACCTTTCTCTCTCTCTCTCTGTCTCTCTCTGACACACACACACACACACACAGATTCCAAAAAAGCAGAAGTTTGCGGTCCTAAAGAAGTGTTTAAATACCATTGTGCAGATTATTTGTTGATCCCTGGAGTGCTTGTTAAAGGCACTTACTCTTGGAGTCTTCTCCAATTTACTGAATCAGAATTGTTGGAGCTTGGGCCTGGGAATATGCATTCTAATGAATGTGACAGATAATGCTGATGTCCACTGAAGTCTCAGAACCACTGTTTCAAGTAACAGGAATAATAACTTAGATTGGGGAGGTGAGAACTGGTGACATATAGAGCAGCTGAGAGGCAGTGAAAAGGTCTTTAACACGTATGTTTGAAAAATCAGCTGTCTCTAAGCTGAAATTGACACAGAAAAGAGAAAATCATATAAGAGATACTTATCAAATTTGTAGACAACTCAATAGAAAGAAGGGTTAACATGATAGATGACAGCATTAAAGCTCAAAAGGGTCTTGACAGGCTGTGAAATGGGATTGAAATTAAGATGTTGAAATGTAACAGGGATACATGTAAAATCCTATATTTGGGTTGACAAAGGAAAAAAAGAGTTCACTGCACAAGGTCAAGATGGAAGCAAGCAACTTAGTAAGAATTCAGAAATGAGGACCTAGGAGATGTTGTTGATGGTGTCCATGGTAGAAGCCACCAGAGCAAAAAAGCTGCCAACAAAGCTACAACTATATGAGTCTGGATTCGTAGAGAGAGGTGGAGTGGGGAGAAGTGAGCTTGAGTTTCTTGATGAAACATTTCAAGGAGAATATTGAAGAACCAGAGCTCAGCCAGAGGAAGTGGCCCAGATGAGAGGATTGCAAAAATTGTGCTAAATGAAGGACAACTGAGATTTAACATAGAAAAGACAGCTTTTTCAAATGTTTAAAGGTATCTGTCATTTACAGTAGGGAATAATCAAAGAACAGATGAGACTGTGAGATATTGAGGAAGCTAAAGACTGGGGCATGGAAGGTGAACCAGATATAGAGTTTTGGAGAAAAACGACTAAGATAAAGGTTTGATTGAGTATACAAAGTCAGTTCAGCTGAATGGTGGCGGCAGAAAATTAATTGATTGGAGATTAGACAGGAGTGGGTGGTGAGTACATGGAGGCTATATTTGTAGATAACTCATTCTAGACTTTTGGCAGAGAAGACAGAGGAAAAAATTGGATGAATCTCTAGAAAAGACACCAGACTAGACTGTAATTTTAAGATAGGGAAGTCCTATGGGTATTTGATGGAGTGGCTAGATCTAGGTTTGCAGATTTATGTCTTTGTCCCAGGGTGTGGTCAATATGGTGTCCCCTTTCATGCTGAGAAGTATCCTGGTGTTGATAAATCTCATGGTTCCACAGTATTTGAAGGCTGAGGTAGGCGAGCCAGTGGAGAGAGCATGTGTAATGAGGGAGCAAGTCCTGCCAGGTCCTGATTGGGCAGAAGCAGGCCTGGGTCGGCCAGGGAGCCTGGCCAGAAATATGGTTGGATGGAAGAGGCTCTGGCAGGTGCTGTGAATCCAATGGCCGGGTGCCAAGTCTGGAACTCTGCGGGAACCAGCAGGGCTCAGCATTCTGTTTGGCAGTAGTGAAGACTTTTGCATTTTAATAGAGAATTCTCAAGAAGGGAAGCCTTCAGGGATCCAATAGATATGGTCAGAGAGATACTCTGGCAGTGTCTGCCTGGGGCCTCTCTACTATACCATTCAAAGGTCAGCTAAAAAGTCCATTCATTTTCAAAGGCATAGAGCCAGAAGCTCAGTGAATGTCTCTCTTCTGCAGGGATTTCTGTCTCCAGAGTGGAATGGGGACGATCTGGCTTCATTAGCAGTAGGCGAAAAGTGGAAGCTATTAAACCAGAATGAGTTGTGTAAGTCTAAACCTCGTAACCATGATAAATATACCATCAATGAGGGCTGTGGACATGGATGCTTTTTTGTGAGTGCACATTAATTGAGACCCATAGATTTGAATGTCCTGTGGAATTCCCACTTACAAGAGGCAGATTTAATAACCTGGGTTTTTCAAATGCAAGGGAACCTGGTACTGTCAGCCATCCTTTTAACTGTTTGTTAGCCACTTTGTGATTGTATTTCTTTCTCTGACATGAAGGGGATATAGGGACATTAAAACCTCATCTGTGGTTAAGAGCACAGTTATTGCAGTTAGAGAAATCTGGTTGGAAGCTCATTTCTATTACTTATTATTTGTTGTTTGCCCTTGGGCAAATGACATATCTGAGCCTCAGTTGCCTCCTATGTGAAACGGGAATAAGGATAGTATAGACTTCATAAATTTGTTGTAGGGATTAAATGAAGTGATGGATGTAAAGTGATTAGCATGTTTAACTTATTACATAGTTGGTGTGAACAAATGTTACTATTTGTATTGTTCTTATTATGCTGCCTTGTGGGTGAGATGTTTGAGGAAAGCTCCATGTAGAGCCAGGGAGTGCTTCAGCTTAGGTCTGTTTTTCAAAAATTACTGAGCACTTCATAGGTATGCGAAGGACGTTGCTGTTCAGGAAAGTTCTGAATAAAGAGCTTTGTTCTGTGCTGGCCTAGTGGGTACTGTCTGTGCACTTTGGGTGAAACATGCATTCTTCATGATGTGGTTGTGAGTTTATTGAATCATATTTGATAATAATAACAACAACAATACATACCATCTTAAAGTTGCACAGTGCACAGCCCCAGGCCAGACCACTAATGACTTCCCTAGTGTTAAAACTCACACGGACAGTGCTTTACAGTTAACCAATGTCTTCATACAAAAGTGTGTGTGTGTGTGCGTGTGTGTGCATGTGTGCGTGAAGGTCATTACCTTATCACAGTAGCCACATTGCTGGGGGCAGAGCAGTTATTATTTCCCTCATTCTTTTGGTTGAACTCAACTAGGTTTGTTTGATTGCTTTTGAAAAAGAGTGTTGATTGAACAGCTTTTATGAGAATAGACAAAATTACACTATGCTTTGTAATCTTTAGTGATCTTTTTTTCCAGAGAGTTATACATTCAAATTTGGTGGCAAATTGAATTCATGCTGCATGTTAGGACTGCAGATTAGTTAAAAATGATTAAGCCCTACAACATTGGAATTAGCGATTTTTCACCATTTCTTCATACTCTTCTTGCGGTTAGAAGTGATACATTGGCCATCAGTGAGCACTGACAGCCTTGGAAAACACCGCCTTTTCCTCCCTCCCTCTCTCCTTCCCCCCTCCCTTTCTCATATGCTTAGTTTGTTTCTATTGTGTGCAACTAAAGGTTGCAATGTACAGATCAATGTGCCTTTAAAATATACTTTAATTTAAAATATGTCTACATATGGTCACTTATCTTTCCGCCTAGCCTGATTTCTTTTTCTCCATTGGCTTAGTTTGTGGGTCTGGAGCCAATTTACATCACTGATTAAAACAAGCCTAGATAGTTTGTGACCCATTTTTGTTAGAAGTTTTTCTCTCCTTCATCTACAACCACAGCCATTAAGATAGCTTACACTAGCCTGGCTAATGATTTTCAGATATGAGTCTCAGAAAACTGTGAGCATGAGGTTTTCAGAAACACTTAGAATCACTGAGGCTGAGTTCGCTCATCTGTGAAATGACCGTATTAACATTCTCCTAAAATATGGGAATTGAAATATACCTTCTAATTCTTGGTTGATGGGTTTTTAAGGGCAAAACTTTAGCCTATGTTATTCGCCTTAAAAACAAAGTATGACTGAGTTGATGACAAAGATTTCTAGATCCATCCTCGACATTCTTTTTTTTTTTTTTTTTTTTTTTTTTTTTTTTGAGACAGAGTTTCACTCTTGTTGCCAGGCCGGAGTGCAACGGCCCGATTTCGGCTCACTGCAACCCCTGCCTCCGGGGTTGAAGCGATTCTCCTGCCTCAGCCTCCCTAGTAGCTGGGATTACAGGCATGTTCCACCGTGCCTGGCTAATTTTGTATTTTTAGTAGAGACGGGGTTTCTCCACGTTGGTCAGGCTGGTCTCGATCTCCCAACCTCAGGTGATCCACCCACCTTGGCCTCCCAAAGTTCTGGGATTACAGGCGTGAGCCACTGCACCTGGCCCGACATTCTTTAATACCAGCAATGCTGGTGGTGATGTAGGTGGTGGTGGTGATGTCACTACCAGCGATGGAAGAGGTTAGATGAAAAAAGACCCATCAGTGTAACAGCACAGTAGTCGACATGTCACGAGCAGTCGTTTGGCATTATGGTATGAGGTAGTAATGAAAATGTCATTTCAAATGATTCTATCATTTATTAAGAAGACATAAATGACATCCTCAAAATTCAGGTTAAGATCAACAAGTGTTCTTTGAGCCATTAGCTGCAGGGTCGTTTTTACCTTAGTTTGGTCCAGAGACCATCTTGTCACTGCCTTTCCTGTTCCTATGCATTTTGCATGATAGTATTGCACGGTAAACTGAGCATGGACTTTGGAATCAGTCACACTGGGGTTCAGATCTACGGTGGTTTACTTACAAATCGTGCAACATATTTAACTGTGAGTAGTCTGCTTTCTAAAATGTAAAAATGAGAATAATGCCACCTTCCTCAGTGTGGTTGTGAAGGTTAAATGTGATAATGCTGAGAAGTTCTTTGCACAAAAAATTGGTTATATTTATGGAATGGTTGTTCCACTCTTTTTATGCACACACACACATACAGACACACACAGACACACACAAACTTTTTTTTTTTTTGAGACAGAGTCTTGCTCTGTCGCCCAGGCTGGAGTGCAGTGGTGTGATCTTGGCTCACTGCAACCTCAACTTCCCAGGCTCAGGTGATCCTCCCAGTGCAGTCTCCTGAGTAGCTGGGACTACAGGTGTGCACCACCACTCCTGGCTAATTTTTTTTTTTTTGTAGAAACGAGGTTTCACCATGCTTCCCAGGCTGGTCTTGAACGCCTGAGCTCAAGCAGTTCTCCTGCCTCAGGCTCCCAAATTGCAGGGATTATGGATGTGAGCCACTGCAGCCAGCCTTACATATATTATTTTTACTCTTCACTCAATTTAGCTAGATGACACTCTTATTTCCATTTTATCGATGAGAAATCAGACAGGTTAAGTGACTTGTTTATGCTACATAGTAAGGAACTGAGTGGGCTTCACATCTGGGTCTACAGTTTCCACAGCATGAGCTTTTACTGTGTTCCATCCCACATGGTAGGTCTTCAACAATGGTAGATTTTCTGCTCCTTCCATGAAGGTTTGTAACTGAGGGTCTAAAAGAAATAATTTCTTCTTATTAAATAAATACAGTTAGATAGAAGGAATAAGATCCAGTATTTGGTGGCACAACAGGGTGACTATAGTTAACAATAATTTATTGTGTGTGTGTGTATACACACACACACACACACACACACACACACATATATATATATATATATATTTTTTTTTGAGATGGAGTCTCACTCTGTCACCCAGGCTGGAGTGCAGTGGCACGATCTTGGCTCACTGCAAGCTCCACCTCCCAGCTTCACACCATTCTCCTGCCTCAGCCTCCCGAGTAGCTGGGATTACAGGTGCCCGCCACCATACCTGGCTAATTTTTTGTATTTTTAAGTAGAGATGGGTTTTCACCGTGGTCTCAAATCTCCTGACCTCGTGATCCACCCACCTTGGCCTCCCAAAATGCTGGGATTACAGGTGTGAGCCACCGTGCCCAGCCTATTGTATATTTTAAAATAACTAAAATAATGGAATTAGAATGTTCGTAACACAGAGAAATGATAAATGCTTGAGGTGATAGACACCCCAGTGACCCTGATTTGATCATTACACATTGTATGCCTGTATCAAAACAGCACATGCACCCAACAAATATATACAACTACTATGTACCTATAATAACTAAAAATAAATTTTTTAAAAGTAAGGATTATTGCATAATTTACACATTCATTACATATTTGTCTTGCAAAAAGAGATTATAGATTTATGACTTCCAGGGAAAATAAAAACTTTTTTTTTTTGTCTTTTATACTGACCCTCTATGAAGCCGAGCTAGGGATTCTGGATGTTATTAGTCACATGATCCTAATGACATTGCTCAGAATTGAAGGTTCTTGCTATGTCCTTAAATATTCACTTTCTTTTTTTTTTTAAGTATTTTATTTTGATATAATTTGAGCTTAAAGAAAATTTACAAGAATAGTACAAAGAACTTCTGTATACCCTTTATCCAAATTTGCTAAGTTTATACATGCATATTTTCCTCCACTTGCTTTATAATTCTGTGTATGTAATTATATACATATATGTATGTAATCCACAGTGGAATGATTTAATCCACATCCACAGCATGTGCTGTTGTGATACAGGCATATAATGTGTAATGACCAAATCAGGGTAAATGGAGTGTTTTACATATATACATAGAATTTTTTTCCTGCACCACTTCAGAGTTCCTTTACCATTATATGTGATAGTGTGTCTTTCCTTTGAACAAGGAAACTTCTGACAATAACCGCAGTATAATGATCAAAATGAAGAGTTGTACCATTGACACAGTACAATGATTTAATCCACAGTCCATATTCAAATATCGTCCATTCTCCAAGATCAGTCCAGGATCACTCATTATTTTTAATTGTCATGTCTCTTTACTGTCATTCAGTCTGGAACAATTCTTCAGCCTTTATTTTGTGTTTTTTGTCTGAAATTTTGCATAGTACAGGCCAGTTGTTTTGTAGAATAGTGCTCAATTGACTTGTGTGATATTTCCTTATGACTAGATTTGGGTTATACATGTTTGGCAAGAAAACCATAGAAGTGATATTGTGGGCTGGGCATGCTGGCTTATGCCTGTAATCCTAGCACTTTGGGAAGCCGAGGCGGGCAGATCACCTGAGGTCAGGAGTTTGAGACCAGCCTGGCTAACATGATGAAATGCTGTCTCTACTAAAAATACAAAAAAATTAGCTGGGCATGGTGGTGTGTGCCTGTAATCCCAGCTACTTGGGAGGCTGAGGCAAGAGAATTGCTTGAACCTGGTAGTGGAGGTTGCAGTGAGCTGAGAACGTGCCACTGCACTCCAGCTTGGGCGACAGAGAGGGACTCTGTTTAAAAAAAAAAAAAAGAAGTGATGTTGTGTCTTTCTCAGTGCATTATTGTATTGGGATGCCTATGATGTTGATTTGTTCCAATTTCAGTATTGTTAAACTTTATCACTTGCTTAAGATGACGTCTGCAAGATTTTTCCAATGAAAGTTACTATTTTTTCTTTATAATTAATAAATAATTTATGGGGAGATACTTTGAGATTTTGTACATATCTTCCTCTTCATCAAATTGGTTCACTTACCAATTTTAGCATTCGTTAGTGATTTTCTAACACTCATCCTTTCTTTTATATGCATTAGCATTCTACTGTCAGAACGTGTTTTCCCTCGTCCTCCATTTATCTAACTATTTATTTTTATCAGTATGGACTCATGGAGTCTTATTTTAGTCAATGAGTCATAATTCATTACTATCCCTATTTATTTTGTTACTTAAAATGTTTTGCATTTGGTCAGTGGAAATCTTAAGCTGGCTTTTGTGTCTTTTGGGCATGTTTCTATCACTTTTTTGGAACACTTCTGTACTTTCTTGCACAAGATGTTCCAGGCTGATCTTATACTTATTCTGCCCTAACCCTGAAATCAATCTTTCTTTTCCAAAGAGCTTTGGTTCTTTGGGGAGAATGTTATATAAAAACCAAGCTCTGGCAGGCATTGATACCAGAGTGCAATTTACTTCTAGTGTAAGTAGCTCTCAGCGTACACAGCTAGGAAACACACATGCACACGCGCGTACACACACACACATGCACAAACACACATATTTATAGTTATTTCTCTTCTACCTATCATCTATATATTAGAAATTCTCAGTTATTTCTCATACCTCCAATTCTAACTCAATACTATAGGCTTTTTATTGTAGGCTTCCCTTTTCCATATTTGCAACTTTCATCTCTGGCAGTGAAAAACCTGGTTGCCACCATCCAAAATATTTACTAATTTATTCAGACTTAGAAGCTAGTGTTAGAATTCTTAACCCATACTATTGCCAAAAGTAAACCTATGTACTAGAATTCAATCTTTACTTATAATTATTTTGAGGATAAAATTTATATACAATCACAGGCATAAATCTGGAGTCTGATTTGCTGAGTTTTGACAAATGCATGCACTTGAATATCCTGCATTCCTACGAAGATATAGACATTTAAAAAATCATTCCAGAAAGTTCACTTGCACCCCTTTCTAGTCAATCTTTCCAGAATAAACTAATTTACATATTTGTTTTACTATAGATTAGTTTGCTTTATAAATGGAATCATAGAGTATGTATATATTTTTATATTTCATTTTCAATTCCTCTACAATTTAACTGTACTTCTTTCAGCATTTTTATAGTGTAGCTCTGCATAATTATTTCTAAATCTGAATGCTCATTTTCATATTTACATGAAACTCTGCTCTTATTTAGCAGGATTGCTAAAGCGATAGTAGTGAGAGGGATTGTCTTACCATAAAAGAATGCTAGAAAAGAATGGAATCCTGCTGATATGAAACTAAAAACTCTTGGAATTAATTTTTATGAGACCCAGTATGAAACTGGTTGCATAAATGAGCTTATCATGGTACCACTGAGCTATTGATCATCATTCGGATTCCTCAAAATCCACATCGATTCATCAGGCATATGTTCAGTTATTCTGACATTCATTCACTCATTTAGAAGTATTTATTCTAAATACTTCTGAGCACATCTCAGATACTGTTCCAACTGTTGGAGACCTAGCAGTGAAAAACTAGGTAATGTTCTGATTCTATCGGAGTTTCATGTATTCTATTTCCAGTGCTCTTCGGTTTCTTTTTTTTTTTTTTAATGTAGATTGAGGTTTCAGTCTGATATTTTTATGGGCTGAATGTCTGTGTCCCACCAAATTCATATGTTGAAGCTTTAACCCCCAATGTGATAGTATTTGGAGATGGTTTCTTTGGGAGGTAATGAGATCATGAGGGTGGGACCCTGGTCTGATAAGATTGCTGTCTTATAAAAAGAGACCCCAGAGAGTCTGCTTTCTTCTTTTGACCGTGTGAGGCCACAGCAAGAAGGCAGCCATCTGCAAGCCAGGGAGATGGACCTCTCCAAATCTGGAACATGTTGGCATCCTTATCAGGAACTTCTAACCTCCAGAACTGGGAGAAGATAAATCTCTGTTGGTCATGCCACGTAGTCTGTAGTGTTTTGTTATGGCAGCCTGAACAGACTAAGACAGATATCATACTTCCTTCAGTACATCCCATAGAGTTAAGTATGCAGGCATTGGCTTCCCTCAGTTTTTATTTATCTGAGAAAGTATTTCTCTTTCATTTTTGAAGGACACTTTTGCTGGGTATAGAATTCTGGTTGGCATTTTAAAATTTCCAGCACTTTAAATATGTCACCCCCTTGTCTTCTGTTTTGTACAGTTTCTGATGATATGTTGGCTACAATTCTTATCTTTGTTCTCTGTATGTAACATGTCTTTTTTTCCTCTGGTTCCTTCAAGATTTTTTCTTTTTTCTTTTCAGCAATTTGAATGTGGTATACTTCAGAGTAGTATATAAGGGGAATAGAAGCCTCATCTTCCTTTTATGTGGCAAGAGAATTCCACCAAGAAGCTTTCTGCTGTTTGATATATGTTGGTCCCTTGCCTATGGTGCCCTCCCTAATCCCTAGTCCTCATCAAATCCTATTCAGGTATTAGGAACTAGCTCAAGTCCTGTGTCCGTGAGACTAGTAGATACCATGCTGTATTTTCTTGACCTCCAAGCTTTTCTCCTTCTCCTTTGAACTAGACACATTTTAGACTAAACTTGTTTTTTTATTCTATAAACTGATTTTAAAATGCTTTGCCATCTACAATCTTCTTAGACATAATCTCTTTACTTCTAAAAATTAGCCCAGGATTTAAGCGGTCTTTTTTTTTCCTGTTTGTTTTTTAGTACATTGTCCAGTCAAACCTTACAGGTCTTTCCTCTATTAGTATAATTCATTTATTCAGCTCATATGATTAACTTAGGTTGTTTTCCTTTTTAATAGGTGAGTAGGAAGGTGAGAGGAGGAAGGCAGGTATGGGCTGGGTGGCTTCGTCAGTGTGTAGCCTGCGCAGTCACACTTGGCCCACATTAAGAGGGATCCTATGCTTGGTTTTATGCGTGCTGTTGCCATCTTGAAATTCTTAATAACATTTGAACAAAGGGCCCTACACTTTCACTTTACATTGGGTTACCCTGAAAATTAGGTAGCTGGGTCCTGGGTGTGGGATTAACATCTTGGTTGGGACTTTGGAGAGTCAGAAGGTGTTGTAAGGTGCTTGTTTGGGCAGATAAGAAAGAGATACAAGAAGGCAGAGCCCTCCCCAAGGCAGCAATTCTAAAATATTCTTCTACAGGGCATTTCATTTATGTGTTATGTGGAAAAGGCATTATTAGGCAAATACATTTCAGAAATGTATTAAGAAAAGTTAAATACTTTTTGTTAGAAAAGAACATTTCAGTTATTAATTTGATGAGCAGCACTGTGATTAACCAAAATAGGATGTTGTCTGCAGCATTTCCAACACTCATTTTACTGTGGCTACTAGTCTGTAGGAACAAGTTTTCTTCAGAGCGCAATTTGGCAAATGGGGACAGTAGTTCCAGGGTCCCAGAGTGACGAGACCCACTCCCAGCAGCAGCTTCGGTAACTAGGCTTGTGGATTGTCTAGTTGAGTGAGAAGAAAGGATCATTGCTCTCCAGTGATAGACCAAAGACATTGTTACATGCATGAGTCTCGGGGTGACTCTATCCCCATCTCTATTCCTAAATGCCTTCCAGGTGATATCTTTCTTTGCTTTTCCTCTTTAAGATTACCCTTCAATGTACATCTTGGTCAATATTTGTCTTTTTTTTTTTTTTTATTATACTTCAAGTTCTAGGGTACATGTGCACAACGTGTAGGTTTGTTACATATGTATACATGTGCCATGTTGGTGTGCTGCACCCATTAACTCGTCATTTACATTAGGTATATCTCCTAATGGTATCCCTCCCCCTTACACCCTCCCAACAATAGGACCCGGTGTGTGATGCTCCCCTTCCTGTGTCCAAGTGATCTCTTTGTTCAATTCCCACCCATGAGTGAGAACACGCGGTATTTGGTTTTCTATTCTTGGCGATAGTTTGCTGAGAATGATGGTTTCCAGCTGCATCCATGTCCCTACAAAGGACGCACACTCATCCTTTTTTATGGCTGCATAGTATTCCATGGTGTATATGTGCCACATTTTCTTAATCCAGTCTGTCACTGATGGACATTTGGGTTGATTCCAAGTCTTTGCTATTGTGAATAGTGCCGCAATGAACATATTTGTGCATGTGTCTTTATAGCAGCATGACTTACAATCCTTTGGGTATATCCCCAGTAACGGGATGGCTGGGTCAAACGGTATTTCTGGTTCTAGATCCTTGAGGAATCGCCACACTGTTTTCCACAATGGTTGAACTAGTTTACAGTCCCACCAACAGTCTAAAAGTGTTCCTATTTCTCCACATCCTCTCCAGCACCTATTATTTCCTGATTTTTTAATGATTGCCATTCTAACTGGTGTGAGATGGTATCTCATTATGGTTTTGATTTGCATTTCTCTGATGGTGAGTGATGATGAGCATTTTTTCATGTATCTGTTGGCTGTATGAATGTCTTCTTTTGAGAAGTGTCTGTTCATATCCTTTGCCCACTTTTTGATGGGGTTGTTTGTTTCTTTCTTATAAATTTGATTGAGTTCTTTATAGGTTCTGGATATTAGCCCTTTGTCAGATGGGTAGATTACAAAAATTTTCTCCCATTCTATAGATTGCCTGTTCACTCTGATGGTAGTTTCTTTTGCTGTGCAGAAGCTCTTTAGTTTAATTAGATCCCATTTGTCAATTTTGGCTTTTGTTGCCGTTGCTTTTGGTGTTTTAGACATGAAGTCCTTGCCCGTGCCTATGTCCTGAATGGTATTACCTAGGTTTTCTTCTAGGGTTTTTATGGTTTTAGGTCTAACATTTAAGTCTCTAATCCATCTTGAATTAATTTTCATATAAGGAGTAAGGAAAGGATCCAGTTTCAACTTTCTACTTATGGCTAGCCAATTTTCCCAGCACCATTTATTAAATAAGGAATCTTTCCCCCATTTCTTGTTTTTGTCAGGTTTGTCAAAGATCAGATGGTTGTAGATGTGAGGTATTATTTCTGAGGGCTCTGTTCTGTTCCATTGGTCTATATCTCTGTTTTGGTACCAGTACCATGCTGTTTTGGTTACTGTAGCCTTGTAGCATAGTTTGAAGTTAGGTAGCATGATGCCTCCAGCTTTGTTCTTTTGACTTAGGATTGTCTTGGCAATGTGGGCTCTTTTTTGGTTCCATATGAACTTTAAAGCAGTTTTTTCCAATTCTGTGAAGAAAGTCATTGGTAGCTTAATGGGGATGCCATTGTATCTACAAATTACCTTGGGCAGTATGGCCATTTTCACGATATTGATTCTTCCTATCCATGAGCATGGTATGTTCTTCCATTTGTTTGTGTCCTGTTTTATTTCACTGAGCAGTGGTTTGTAGTTCTCCTTGAAGAGGTCCTTTACATCCCTTGTAAGTTGGATTCCTAGGTATTTTATTCTCTTTGAAGCTATTGTGAACGGGAGTTCATTCAGGATTTGGCTCTCTGTCTGTTACTGGTGTATAAGAATGCCTGTGATTTTTGCACATTGATTTTTGTATCCTGAGACTTTGCTGAAGTTTCTCATCAGCTTAAGGAGATTTGGGGCTGAGACAATGGGGTTTTCTAAATATACAATCACGTCATCTACAAACAGGGACAATTTGACTTCTCTTTTCCTAACTGAATACCCTTTATTTCTTTCTCTTGCCTGATTGCCCTAGCCAGAACGTCCAACACTATGTTGAATAGGAGTGGTGAAAGAGGGCATCCCTGTCTTGTGCCAGTTTTCAAAGGCAATGCTTCCAGTTTTTTCCCATTCAGTATGATATTGACTGTGGGTC
The DNA here is from genome assembly GCF_007565055.1 of Rhinopithecus roxellana. NCBI lineage: Eukaryota > Metazoa > Chordata > Mammalia > Primates > Cercopithecidae > Rhinopithecus > Rhinopithecus roxellana. The sequence continues at coordinate 72,272,695 of NC_044558.1, forward strand.
TGTCATAAATAGCTCTTATTATTTTGAGATATGTTCCATCAATACCGAATTTATTGAGAGTTTTTAGCATGAAGGGCTGTTGAATTTTGTCGAAGGCCTTTTCTGCATCTATTGAGATAATCATGTCGTTTTTGTCTTTGGTTCTGTTTATATGCTGGATTACATTTATTGGTTTGCGTATGTTGGACCAGCCTTGCATCCCAGGGATGAAGCCCACTTGATCATGGTGGATAAGCTTTTTGATGTGCTGCTGGATTCTGTTTGCCAGTATTTTATTGAGGATTTTTTGCATCGATGTTCATCAGGGATATTGGTCTAAAATTCTCTTTTTTTGTTTTATCTCTGTCAGACTTTGGTATCAGGATGATGTTGGCCTCGTAAAATGAGTTAGGGAGGATTCCCTCTTTTTTTATTGATGGGAATAGTTTCAGAAGGAATGGTACCAACTCCTCCTTGTACCTCTGGTAGAATTCGGCTGTGAATCCATCTGGTCCTGGACTTTTTTTGGTGGGTAGGCTATTAATTATTGCTTCAATTTCACAGCCTGCTATTGGTCTATTCGGGGATTCAACTTCTTCCTGGTTTAGTCTTGGGAGAGTGTAAGTGTCCAGGAAATTATCCATTTCTTCTAGGTTTTCTAGTTTATTTGTGTAGAGGTGTTTATAGTATTCTCTGATGGTAGTTTGTATTTCTGTGGTATCGGTGGTGATACCCCCTTTATCATTTTTTATTGCATCTATTTAATTCTTCTCTCTTTTCTTCTTTATTAGTCTTGCTAGTGGTCTATCAATTTTGTTGATCTTTACAAAAAACCATCTCCTGGATTCATTGATTTTTTGGAGGATTTTTTGTGTCTCTATCTCCTTCAGTTCTGCTCTGATCTTAGTTATTTCTTGCCTTCTGCTAGCTTTTGAATGTGTTTGCTCTTGCTTCTCTAGTTCTTTTAATTGTGATGTTAGAGTGTCAATTTTAGATCTTTCCTGCTTTCTCTTGTGGGCATTTAGTGCAATAAATTTCCCTCTACACACTGCTTTAAATGTGTCCCAGAGATTCTGGTATGTTGTATCTTTTTTCTCATTGATTTCAAAGAACAACTTTATTTCTGCCTTTGTTTCATTATGTACCCAGTAGTGATTCAGGAGCAGGTTGTTCAGTTTCCATGTACTTGAGCGGTTTTGATTGAGTTTCTTAGTCCTGAGTTCTAGTTTGATTACACTGTGGTCTGAGAGACAGTTTGTTATAATTTCTGTTCTTTTACATTTGCTGAGGAGTGCTTTACTTCCAACTATGTGGTCAATTTTGGAATAAGTGTGATGTGGTGCTGAGAAGAATGTATATTCTGTTGATTTGGGGTGGAGAGTTCTGTAGATGTCTATTAGGTCCGCTTGGTGCAGAGTTGAGTTCAATTCCTGGATATCCTTGTTAACTTTCTGTCTCATTGATCTGTCTAATGTTGACAGTGGGATGTTAAAGTCTCTCATTATTATTGTATGGGAGTCTAAGTCTCTTTGTAAGTCTCTAAGGACTTGCTTTATGAATCTGGGTGCTCCTGTATTGGGTGCATATATATTTAGGATAGTTAGCTCTTCCTGATGAATTGATTTTTATCTTTATGGAAGATTAGAGGGTATGTGCCTATTAAATCATTAATGAGTCTGCAATGTGCATGTCTTGTCTGGCAACTTTGGATGGATATTCTCCAAGGAGCACAAATAAAAAGGAGACTTGGCCTCTGTACTATAGATGCACAAACTCATTTATTACTAAATGAATAAAAGCAGTGATCAGAGTCTGTGTCCCTTCCTGTTTGGGGATCCCTATGCACAGCATACTCTGCATATCCCGTTATATCAGCCCTGGCTAGGAGCCATTGAAATAACATCGTAAGTGATCCTATATTACCCTCTAATGTAACCATCAGCCTTACTCTATAAATCAGCTGGAAAATGAGCCTGCGCTTAAGGAGCTTACGCCTAGCACACAGGAGACCACTCAGAAGTATGTGAGCGAAGATGGGGAGGAGTGACTGGGGATCACACACTGGGGCTGTTCAGAAGTTGGCACAAGTTAGTGGGTACATTGCCAGTGAGTCTTCATTATGTGCCCATTGCTTTCAGAGCATATTTAATATCTAATAGTGATATGGTTTCAAGCCATGGTTTTCAATTCTGGCTCAATCACATATGAGAATTTTAAAAAGAAAAAGAATAAGTTGTACTACCTTTCTCTGATTTTGATTCAGCTGGTATGAGTTGGGCACAAGAATCTGAATTTTCAACAAATACTTCCAGTAAATCTGATGCAGTTCAAGAACTAAGGCAACAGAGTAAACTTTAGACAAAAAGTGTTAAAAGTACACTTCAAAGTCAGTAGAGCTGAGCTGAGAAACAACAGATGTTAATGTAATTTGGAAAAACCTTTGCATCCCCCCTTTTTTCTTACAGATCCTCTTCTTTCCATAGAATGTTTTTGGTGACAAAAGAAGTTATCACTCTTGTCTGGGATTGAGATCTTATGGTAATATTGTAACTGTTTTTCTAAATATTTTCTAATTATTTTTCTAAATATTTTTATTTCATGATCACTGTAACTTTTAAAAACTGTTTTTATTGTGTCTTTGGAGGAAAATAATTACACAGTATACAGTACTATAAATATGCTGTGAAGCTCCAATTATAACTAAAAAGACTGTATATATATGTGTGTGTGTGTTTGTGTGTGTGTGTGTGTGTGTGTCTGATTAAAAAGAATTATGCCTTTCATGGATTGTCTTCAACAATTACTCTGAAGCTTTTTTCACCAGTTAGTTTTGTACAGTTCGGTTTTATATCATGCCAAATTTTCCAGTATAAAATCACTTTATAAAAAGTTATTTTACAATGAACCCTCATATCCCCACTGGCTAGATTCTGCTTCTAACGTTTTAGTCTACTTGTCTTTAACACATATCTATTCAGTTTCTTTTCTCATCTCATCCTTTAATCCATCTTAACTTTTGATGCATTCCAAAACAAACTGCAGACATCAGAACACTTCCTCCTAAACAGTCTGCAATATATATTTTTGTTTTTTTTTTTTTAAATTTTGTTTTACTTTAAGTTCTGGGATACATGTGTAGAATGTGCAGGTTTGTTACATAGGAAAACGTGTACCATGGTGGTTAATCTGCAATATATGTTTATCATAATTTTTTGACCTAAGGTTTATATACAAAGATATGCACACATATTAAGAGTATATTTATTAAATTTTGATAAATGCAAACCTCTATGTGATGCAAATCCTTATTAATGTACAGAACGTTGCCACCACTTCAGAATGTTCCTTTATGCCTTTTCCCAGGCAATCCGTACCTTTTGTTTGTGCCAGGATTTTATTTAAATGGAATCATACAGTATGGACTATCCTCCTTTCACTCAGTAGAATGTTCTTTTTTTGTATTTTTTGTTGCTGTATCATAGTTTGGGGGTACATGCGATATTTTGATACATGTATATAATGCATAATGATCAAATCAGGTAACTGGGATATCCATCACCTCGAACATTTATCTTTCCTTTGTGTTGGGAATATTACAATTCTTCTCTTCTAGCTATTTGGAAATATATGATAAATTATAGTTAACTTTAATTCCCCTACTGTACCAATGAATATTAGAACTTATTCCTTCCATCCAAATGTATTTTTGCAGCATAGTGTTTTGAGACTCATCCATATTGTTGTTTGTATGAGTAATTGGTTCCTATTTATTGCTGAGTAGTGTTCCATTGTGTTAATGTATCATAATTTGTTTATTCATTTCCTGTTGATGGATATCTGGGCTTTTTTCAGTTTTGGGCTATTATAAATCTAACTGCTGCGAGTATTCCTGTTCAAGTGTTTCTGTGAGCATATGCTTTGTTACTTTTGGGTAGAAATCTCAGAGTAGAATTGCAAATTGACATTTGCAGGAAGAAGTAATCACTGAATTGTGGAATAGGGAAGATTGAATCTGGGAAATGCAGCTAAAATTTTAGAGGATTTCCTATGTATCACTTGGCATACATTATCTGACTTACAGTTTTCAAAGTTGATTTGTTCCATCGGGTGGTTAAGAGCAGAGTTAGGAGGGCAGGTGTGGTGGCTCACACCTGTAATTCCAGCACTTTGAGAGGCTGTGGTGGGTGGATTGCTAGAGGTCAGGAGTTCGAGACCAGCCTGGCCAACATGGCGAAATCCTGCCTGTATTAAAAATACAAAAATTAGCAAGGCTTGGTGGCACATGCCTGTATTCCCAGCTACTTGGGAGGCTGAGGCACGAGAATCCCCTGAACCTGGGAGGCGGAGGTTGTAGTGAGCCAAGATCACACCACAACACTCCAGCTTGGGTGACGCAGCAAGACTCTGTCTCAAAAAAAAAAAAAAAAAAAAAAAAAAAAAAAAAAGAGTGGAGTTTGGACATTAGGGCCTTGTCTCATATGACTTTTTGGTGGCATTTTATTAACTATTAAACATACTGAAATACAACTAATATACAATCAGTTTTTTTGTTTTTTAATTTGTAGTTAAGTTGTCTGAATGCCTGACAAGATGGAATTCCCTGCAGGTATTAGAGGGGAAGCTTTGATATCTTGTGTTTTATCTTAAAAATTCACATGGATCCTTATTTTTCATGTTATTTCTTTGACAAAATAATAAAAATTGCTTATGATCTGTGGAAAAATTTATTTGACAGAGAAGTTGCACTATATTTTTATTACCAGATTAAAAAAAGATGAGTATAACTTAAAAATATTATATACTTAAAATATGGAGAAAAACATGCACATAATATTTCAAGCTTTGTTTTGAATGAAATCGTTCCTCCAGACACTTAATATAAAAATCATATATTATAACTTTTAAAGTCATACATATGAGCTTTAAATTATAGACTTAAAAGTACACTTGAAGATATTTTTACTCAGTATTATTTGGAAAATAATATATATCCAACCACATAAAACATTTCATGTGAATTTAATATAAGGGTAACTAAAAAGGTACTTACAAGTTAATTTATTTTCCCTCTCCTGACACTTGGGATAAAATGGATACTCTAGGAAGAAGCACCTTGTTCACTGATACTGTGACCATGTTCCCTGGAGCTACGTGTATACTTGTAGGAAAAACACAGGATAGAAAAGGATTCATAATTGTGTTCATTCTACTGAATTTTTTATTCAATGAAATTCATCATACTTTTAGTAGCAAATTATTACACTGTGCACTAATGATGTAATCATGAATGTTTTACTGCGTCTAGTTCATTCCCTATATGAAACCCATTATGCATTGTCCTATTTTATCCTTCTACAAACCTTATTATGCATTTTCTCACTTTTACTTGCTATGTTTATTTTATTTTTAAAAAATACTTTCAACTTTTATTTGAGATTCAAGGGGTACACGTGCAGGTTTGTTATATGGGTATATTGTGTGATGCTGAGGTTTGGGGTGCAAATGATACCGTTATCCAGGTAGTGAGCATAGCAGCTATGAGTTTTTCAGCCCTTCTTCCCTCCCTGGCCCCTCTAGTAGTCGTCAATGCCTATTGCTCCTGTATTTATGTCCACGTGTACCCAATGTTTTGCTCCTACTTGAAAGTGAGAACATGCAGTATTTGGTTTTCTGTTCCTGTGTAATTCACTTCGGATAATGGCCTCCAGCTGCATCCATGTTGCTACAAAGGATATATTTACTCACCATTTTATATATGAGGAAACTGGGGTTTAAGTAAGAAAAGTAACTTGTTTGTGGTTGCACAATTTGCAAGCTGAGGAGGGATTCCAACACAGGCAGCCCGACTCTAAACCCATACTCTGAGATGTTAGTGGAGAGCCAGCCAGTTATCTCATGTCATTATACTGAACATCAAGGTGATTTTGTTTATCTGGAAGGAGTGAAAGCAAGCAACATAAATGTTGGATAGAGGAAACACTTGATCTTATAATTTCCACTGATTATTTTATACAGCATTTTTTCCCCTTCATTCCATTCCATAAGACCACTAGTGGGTCAGACTGGTCTGAGTCAGGCTAGCGGTCCTTTGGATTGGAGGGTCATGTGATCCAATGCTTAGAGAGTAACAGATTTTCACAGTGTCCTCACAGCTCACCATTGACAGGAGTGACCAAGAAGAGTATGGGTTCTAGGACTTATGACTTGAGTAGGACAAGGAAGGCCTCCTAAAAGAGTTGCTTTTTCTTTTGCAAAGTCTTTCTTCCATTTAGATCTCACCAAAGATGCTCCTGTGAGAAACATTTTACTTAGTAGTCAATGTTTATTTGTTTAAATCATTTACAGCCATGTTTTAAAAGGCATTGCCAAGTAGAGATGGATATCTACTTTGGTTAACATCAAGATTTATTTTTCTAAGAAGTTTCAGATATATTGATTAGCATGAGGCTGTGATACCTGATTCATCTTAATACTTTAAAAACGTCTGCTTAAAAACTGACACTGGTTCCCTATTGAATACTGTGTAAGATTGATGCATCTCCATTAGACTTTCTAGGAGTTTAGTGCTACTCTAGCTATCCAGCCTTGGTTCCCCTATCACCCGAATAAACTTTGTATTTTAATTGGACCAATTTCCCTGCTGTCCTACAAATACCCATTCTTTCCTGCCTCCTTGCTCATGTTGGTTTTGCCAACCCGTTCTCTGAGCTTATTCAGAATAAGCCATTCCAGCTGTCATTTCACCTCCTCTTTGAACCTTTACCTGGTACTATAGTGGTTAAGAAAGTAAACCCTGGATTTAGATACACTTGTACCTGGCAACTTATTCTACCTTTCTTAGTTCATTTTTTCCACCCATGAAGTAAGGATAATAGTAGTTGGTACAGTTTGGTTCTGTCTCCATCCAAATCTCATCTCAAATTGTAATCGCCATGTGTTGAGGGAGGGACTTGGTGGGAGGTGATTGGATCATGACAGCAGCTTCCCTCATGCTGTTCTTGTGGTAGTGAATGAGTTCTCATGAAATCTGGTGGTTTAAAACTGTTGGCAGTTTCCACCCCCAACTACTACGTAAGACATGCCTTGCTTCCCTTTCCCCTTCCACCGTGATTGTGAGGCCTCCCCAGCCATGTGGAACTGTGAGTCAATTAAACCTGTTTTGTTTATAAATTACTCAGTCTCAGGGAGTTCTTTATAGCAGTGCGAAAACGGACTAATATGGAAAATTGGTAGCAGGAGTGGGCACTTCTAGAAAGATACCTAAAAAATGTGGAAGCAACTTGGAACTGGGTGATGGGCAGAGATTGGAATAGTTTGGAGGGTTCAGAAGAAGGCAGGAAGATGAGGGAAAGTTTGAAACTTCCTAGAGACTTGTTGAACGGTTGTGACCAAAATGCTGATAGTGATATGGAAAATGAAGTCTAGGCTGAGGTGGTCTCAGGTGGAGATGAGGAACTTCTTGGGAACTGGAGCAAAGGTCACTCTTGCTATGCCTTAGCAAAGAGGCTGGTGGCATTTTGCACCTGCCCTAGAGATCTATGGAACGTTGAACTTGAGAGAGATGATTTAGAGTATTTGGCAGAAGAAATTTCTAAGCAGCAAAGCATTCAAGATGTGACCTGGCTTATTCTGAAAGTGTTCAGTTATATGCATTCCCGAAGAGATGGTTCGAAATACAAAGTTACGTTTAAAAGGGAAGCAGAACATACAGGTTTGGAAAATTTGCAGCCTGACCATGTGGTAGAAAAGAAAAACCCATTTTATGGGGAGGAATTAAAGTCAACTGCATAAATTTGCATAAATAATGAGGAGCTGAATGTTAATAGCCAAGACAACAGGGAAAATGTCTCCAGGGCATATCAGAGACCTTCACAGAAGCCCCTCCCATCACAAACTCAGAGGTCTGGGGGGAAAAATGGCTTTGTGGGCCAGGCCCAGCGCCCTGCTGCTCTGTGCAGCCTCAAGACTGATGCTTTGCATCCCAGCCATTCCAGCTCCAGCTATGGCTGAAAAGGGCTAACGTACAGCTCAAGCTGCTGCTTCAGAGGGTGCAAGCCCCAAGTCTTGGCAGCTTCCATGCGGTGTTGGGCTGGCAGGTGTGCAGAAGACAAGAGCTGAGCTTTGGGAGCCTCCGACTAAATTTCAAAAAATGTATGGAAATGCCTGGATATCCATGCATAAGTCTGCTGCAGGGGTGGTGCCCTCATGGAGAACCTCTACTAGGTCAATACAGAGGGGAAATATGGAGTTGTGGAGCCCCCATACCACCTAGTGGAGCTGTGACAAGAGGGACATCATCCTCCATACCCCAAAATGGCAGATCCACTGACAGCTTGCACTGTGCACCTGCTAACACTGCAGGCACTCAACACCAGCCCAGAAAAGCAGCCAAGGTGGGTGTACCCTGCAGAGCCACAGCGGTGGAGCTACCCAAGGCCTTGGGAGTCCACTCCTTGTGTCACCATGCCCTGGCTGTGAGACATAGAGTCAAAGGAGATTATTTTGGAGCTTTAAGATTTAATGAGTGCCCTGCCAGGTTTTAGGCTTGCATGGGGCCTGTGGCCTCTTTGTTTTGACCAATTTCTCCCATTTCAAATGGGACCATTTACCCAATGCCTGTATCTGCATTTTATCTTGGAAGTGACTAATTAACTTGTTTTTTATTTTTACAGGCTCCCAGTGGGAAGGGACTTGCCTTGTCTCAGATGAGACTTTGGACTTGGACTTTGAGTTAATGCTGGAATAAGTTAAGACTTTGTGGGACTGTTGGGAAAGCATGATTGGTTTTGAAATATGAGAAGGACATGAGATTTGGGCGGGGCCAGGAGTGGAATGATATGGCTTGACTCTGTGTCCCCATCCAAATCTTATCTCAGTCGTAATCCCCATGTGTTGAAGGAGGGATCTTGTGGGAGGTGATTGGATCATGAGGGCAGTTTTCTCCATGCTGTTCTCATGATAGTGAGTGAGTTCTCATGAGATCTGATGTTTTAAAAGTGTTTGGCAGTCCTCCCCCGTCCCTCCTGCCACCACATAAGATGTGCCTTGCTTCCCCTTCACCTTCCATCATCATTGTAAGTTTCCTGAGACCTCCAAAGCCATGTGGAACTGTGAGTCAATTAAACCTATTTTGTTTATAAACTACCCAGTTTCAGGGAGTTCTTCATAGTGTGAAAATGAACTAATAAATTAAGGTGACTCCCATGATCCCTGCTCTGATGTGTCTTTCCCTCCTTTTGAATATGGGCAGGACTTGCAACTTGCTCCTAACCAACAGAATACGGCAAAGATAACAGAGTATGCATGATTACATTTACATGATTGTGTTACATATGACTGTACCTTCAGTTTTGGTAGGAAACCCTCTTCCTTATGCTTTGAAGAAGCAAGCTGCCAGGTTATGAGCTGCCTCATGGAGAGGGCCATGTAGCAGGAGCTAAAAGTAGCCAACAGTCAAAAACAGACTGAGACCCTCAGTCTGGCAACCTGCAAGGAACTGAATGCTGCCAACAGTCATGTGCTTGGAAGCTGATCCTTCCCCAGTTGAGCCTCAGATGAGAGCCCGGTTCTGGCCCACACCTTGATTATAGCCTAGCAGAGGACCTAGCTCAGCCATGCCTGGACTCCTGACCCAGAAAACCATGAAATAATAAAGTATGTTGTTTTAAGTTGCTACATTTGTGGTAATATTATTATGGAGCAATAAATAACTAATATAGATACTATCTACCATATATGATTGTTTTGAGAATTAAATGAAATAATGCATGTAAAGGCTTAGTACTGTATTTGGCACACAATAGATACTCGACAGTTAACAGGTTCATGCCCTGACTTCCACCCTCTGCCTTCCAGTTTTCACTGATCTAGCAATAGTTGAATCCTTGTAGCACTTACCAGTGTTGGAAGAGACATTTAAGTATACTTAGTCTCATCTTGCAGCTGGTATTTACACTCCTCTACTAATTTACTTTCTGTCTAGTCTTTGCTTAAATAGCTCCAGTGATATGCAGCTCATTCGTGAGGCTTCCCTTTTCACAAAAGTCATGACTCTGGCATCCTTTGCTATCAGGACATAGACTCTCTGAGGCCCACAAGATCAGCAGACTTGCATCCTGATCATTTGAAACTGCAGCCCTTTTCAAATATATCTGCTGGAGCATTATTACAACAGGCTATATTTAAATAGCCAATAAGCATATAAAAAGATGTTTTTAAGCCTTCCACCAACTTCCACCCACACCCTGAAGGCCCAGTGCCACATTAACCACTTGCCCAAGGAAAGGGCTCTTTTCCTCAAGGAAGACTGCTCTCTTCTTCAGAATCTAGTGTCAGTTTCCTCCCTGGTTTTCAGAGCATGCTAGATAGGGGAAATTTCACTTCCCTGCCACCCACATGGAAATGATATTTCTCTTTGATAGGGATAATTAAAATTTTCTCAGTCTTGTAAAAAATGTAAACAAAAGCATCTTAAACATTAAAAAAAGATGTTCAGTATCACTAGTCATTAGAAAAATGCAAATTAAAACCACAATACTTCACTAGTATAGCTACATTAAAAGACTAATAATACCAAATCTTGGCAAGTATGTGGGGAATGTGAAACTCCATCTCTGGCAGGTGTGCAGTTTGGCACAACTACTCGGAAAACTTGGCAGTATGTGCCAAAGCTAAACATTTACCTATTTAGCATTTCCACTCCTGGGTGGATGCCTAACAGAAATATGTGCTCATGTCTGCCAAAAGATATATACAAGAATGCTTATAGCAGCTTTATTCATAGTAGTTCAAACGGGAAAATAACCTCAAATGTCCATCAAAGGAGAATGGGTAAATAAACCATTGTGAATATTTGCACAATGGAATACTACACTGCAATAAAAAAATCCTAATTGCAACATGGATGAGTCTCTTAGACATAATGTTGAGTGAAAGAAGCTAGACATTAAAGAGCAAAATACTTAGTGACCTTATGTATATGAAGTTCAGCAATAGGCACAAATAATCTGCTGTGGTAGATGTCAAGATGGTGGTTATTTTGGGGGCAATATTGCTTGCAAGAACATTCAAAAGTGCTGGGAATTTCTAAGTCTGATCAATGTGGTTGGTTATATGGATATACACTATGTAAGTGAAAAAATGTACTGAGAAATACTGATAAAATGTGTGGACTTTACAGTGTGTTGGGTATACTTCAATAAAAAGCATTTACAAAGTGTCTGTTGGGTTACTAAGCATCTGGATTTTTTTCATTCACCAATTTAGGGAATAACAGGGTGTCGTTAAAGGCAGGCTAGATAACTGCACAATAAATGGATTTGTTTCCATATGCAGTTCTTGATAGCTTTTTTTTTTTTTTTTTTTTTTGAGACAGGGTCTTGCTTTGTCCCGCAGGCAGGAGTGCAGTGGTGCGATCATGGCTCACTGCAGCCTCGAAGTTCTGGGCTCAAGTGATCTTCTCTCCTTATCCTCCTGAGTGGTTTGTGCCACTCAAGAGGCATGTGCCACTATGCTGGCTATTTTCTTTTTCTTATTTTTTTTGGTAGAGTTGAGGTCTCACTATGTTGCCCAGGCTGGCCTTGAGCTCCTGAGCTCAAGCAGTCCTCCTGCTTTGGCCTCCCAAAGTGCTTTATAGCTTTTATATCATCTCTTGTAAGTCCCCAACTGGCTTATGCATATTATCTTTTCTACATTATTAACAAGTAAGGGATCATGGATGAAATATTTGTGTTGCCCAATGCACTTAGCAAAGAATAGGACATGTATGTATCATCAACAAGGATTTATTGAGAGAGATTCTAAGGAAAGGGAGACTGTGACTTGACTTCTCAGCATCTGTTGCTCAGCAGTCACCTCATGGTATATAGGAGTCTTATCTCTTTCTGAAAGCATTTGTTGTCTTTTTTAATATATTTTTTTCCTTAAAGTTGATTTCATATGAAGTGAGTTTCTACTTACTTAATCCCCAAGCATCCCCTGCCTGCCCACCATCCTGTTGATTTGATTTAAATGTAATCAGAGAAGTTTCAGATAACAGGTAAACACTGATTCCTTTTCAGACAACTTGGAACATTTTATCTTGGAAACCCTCGCAGGAGCAAATGAAGGTAGAACAAAACCAAAGCAGAGCACAACCAGAAAAGGCTGGAGTCATTTCTCAGATTAAGACCCACTGTTAGTTTATTCCTACACTGTGGGCTCTTTGTTTGTTTTGGTTTCTGACACACAGTCTTTATGCTGGAGGCATGACTACTACCCACAGAACACTTGTGATGAGGTGGCAGTGACAGAGCTTCCTGTCCCACTCTGCTCCATTAGCAAACGTACAGGCTGGGATTTGAAGATCTATCTTTACTGCAAATCTTTTCAACAGGGGAAAAAAATACTTTTTTTTTTTTTTTTTTTGTAGGCACGTGCAAATCCATCAGGGACACTTTTTAGAATAATCTGAACCTCCGAGCATCTATTTCCTTCCAGTCTTCAAGTGTCACAATAGCAGTATCTAGTGAATGAAGAGACTTTCTTTTCAACTGAGCAGTAAGCAGGAAGGAGTGCAGAAACCCTCCCTGGGTTCCTAAGGGATGGCATTCCTTTTCTTGCTGTTACTGTAGGGTTTCTAATTCCCTAATTTACTGCCAGTGTGGATACAGATGCCTCTGGTGCCTGGTGTCACTGTTCCATTAGCAGGTTTTGCACATTTTATTGCTAAGCAACAATTAGCAGTGTGAATCCTGCCTTCTGTGATTTCAATTTGGGCTTCACACGTGGAATCTCGCTTTCATCTTTGCAACACAGCAACAGTGTTCACTGTTCAGTGAAAGCTGTTTTAGAAGAACCTGAGGAAAAAAAATTGAGGAGGTAACAGCAGGTATTCAACCATTCAGTGGTATGGTTTTGAAATGTTATTTATGAAAAAACCTTCTCTAATTAGATATCCAATAATTTGAAAGTAATGCTAAAGGTTGGAGATAAACTCAAAGCAATTCAATTTGGCCTTAAGGGGAAAATGATAACAGTAGAATAATTATAAAAATCCTGAAAGAGAGCAAACTAAAGGTCCACAGGAAAAAGAAAAAATATTTCAGAAAAAAAAATGTTTCATGACAATAATGAAAGGAAATGCTTTCTTTCCAACCTCATAGCATGCAAAATTATTTTCATTGAGTTAATGGGATATTATGAAAATTTAATAGGAATAATAGATCTAGAAGAAGAAGTAAGTAAAAGAGTAGAGGAAACAGGAAAAAAATTCCATTAAGTTAAATGTAACCTAGTTCTTTACCCATAAAGGAAGAAAAATGACCATGCTTCAGTTTAAATATTGTTTTTATGGAAGTGCAGCTTATTGTGAAAACTTCTTGTTAGAGAAATAAAATTATTAACATTTAAGAATTCAGCAAACATAAAAGCATGCTTTTTTAACATATAAAAGAATATTGTTTAAAAAAATTCTATTGGGTAACCATACTCACCCTCTTGCGTTGAAGAAGAAAGGGAACTCTGGTTAAGCCATTTACGGAAATACGGTCTGGACATTTTATTCTTTTCTTAACGAGAGGTTTGTTTCCTAGTCTCTTCTTAGAGTCTTGAAGAAAGATCCAGGGAGGATCATAGTAGAGAAGAGTCCTAACTGAAGAAGGAGAAAATACCAGATGTTGGATCCTCTCTTGTAGCTCTCGGAAATACACAGTGAGTGTTTTAAGTGGAACAAGGATTTACAGGGGATTAAATTTTGGAGTTAAGAGGTATTGGTCATGGATGAGTCAAATTCTCTTAGAATGTAATAAACTCTGACTGAAAACCTTTTCTTTAAAACTCTCTGACTTAAAAAATAGTTAATTCAAAGCATTTGGTTCTACTTTGAACAGTGATTTCTTTAATCTTTGACTTGGGGTTCATCGAACAAGATCTCCCTCCCTTTAACTTCACTTCATTCGGTTTGACATTTGTTGAATTTACTATGAAGTCTCTGTGCAGTTATTTGAATAAATAAAGGGCTTCTTGTCCTCAAAGAACATACAGTCGAATGGGCAAGACAGTTAAATAAATAGCGTATCATGTTTAAGTACAAGGCTAGGGAATGGTACTAGTGCTATGATGGTACAAGAGAAGTTACCTTAGCTAATTTTGAGGGCAGAAGTTCAAGGAAGGATTCCTGCAGGTCATGGTGTGTGAACAGCTTGGCTTTTTTTATGAAACTGCAAGTAATAAATCTACGGATGAATACACTTGGAAATGATAACACGGATAACTCTGGAGGGGAGTTGGAAAGAGGAAAGAGGCTTGACAACAAACTACCATGGTTTATTCCATGTCTTCCTATATTTTGAGAGTGTGTTAGGATGAGATTATATTTACACATGATAAAAAGTATACAATAATTTAAAAAAGAAAGAGAATGTCTTTTCCCTTAGAATGGCCTTTCAAATATCTGAAGATGGATCTCTCGCTCCAGGCTAAACCCCAGCTCTCAGAGTGGAATGGCATAATATATGTGAGATTCCCTGTGCAGTGCTTGCCATAGGACTTAAATAGATGTTTGCTTCAACCCTCTTCTTGCTCTGTCCCTCTGTCACCAGAAGAAGAGGTCCATCTTAGTTTTTGCCTTTGGGTTGTGCTTTTGTTTTATATAATCTCTTTTTAAAATGGAACCTATTTCTTTAGCGTATCAATGGAACAGATTTAATCACTGAAAATGTCCAGTTATATAATCAACTAAATAGAGCTGAATGCGAGGCTTCTGGTGATGCACACTGTATTTATCTGAGTAAGCTAAAGTTGTAGAAACAAGAGAGAAACTGAGTTAAAGAACATAGCAGCTTATTTCTCTTTCCTGTGGTAGTCAGAGGTGAACATTCTAAGCTGGTGGGGAGTGCTGCTCCACTTGGTCATTTAGGGATTCAGGTGCCTTCTGGTGTGCTGTTCTGCCATCCCCTAGGGCCTTGGAATCATCTTAGTTGAAGCTGGTAGCAGCCATGGATGGGTTCTAGCTAGAAAGGTAGGAAAAGACAGCATGGAGAAGGCAGACCTACCATGGGCTCAGAAGTGGCACATATCACTTCCAGTTTGGTTCCATTGGCAATAACTTAGTCATATGATTACACCTGCTACAGGGGAGACTGGGGAATGTGGTCTACTTAGGCAGCCATGTGATTTGCTACAATTCAATTACAACGGAGGAAGGAAAGAATATATTTTATTAAATGGCTAGCAGTTTCTGCCACACACCTCTAAGTTGCATTAACTTTCCTTAAACAAACATTTTATTAGCTCACATTGAGTTTATAAAAATTAAATATCGCTAAAAAGATTTTAATTGGTCTTACATTTCTTTAGTATGATTTATTCTCTCAAAGTCATTATGCACTTAGTTTTACATCAAAATATTACAATGGACATAAAATCAATTTATGTCATTTCGAATTAGCTTTCAATACTTATAAAATCTATATTTCTACGTTGGAGTCATTCTTATATATGTATTCTTTCTCGCTTCACGTTATTTCATGTACACATTTTCTTTTAATTTTGCCATTCCATAGAATTGCTTTGAATATCATAAAATAGTGTTCCATTACCTTTATGGCTGCATATTTTCAGATATTGTTTTGTTTCTTTTTGTATCTTCCCTTTTCATTCCTCTAATTCAAGCAGGTAGCCTGCCCTCCCTTGCTGCCCCGGAGAGATGTGTGTCAGGTGGAGAGCAGAAGCAATGTGTAGTCTTCTGGACTTTGTTTCCAAAAGCCTAAGCCCATAGTGGAACTTGGATTGTTTACTGAAGTTGTGTAAGGGTCCAGGGGATTTGTCAAAGAGAAAAAGAAAGTATTTCTGCGAGTAGAATTTCCCAAGGCCAAAAAGGAGGCCAGAGGATGGGAGAGAGATGGAGAAAGAGGCCTGTGGGTTCCTGAGTAAGGGGGATCCAGTCCTACTTGCTGGCAACAGAGGTGGGGAGGTGGAAAGCAGAGACAGCGCAGGCCTTGGCAGGGATCTGGATGGCCCAAGAGCGCCATGGAGCAGCAGGGCCCTCGGTCCTTACAGGCTGTGCAGACAAACATCCTGGGACAGAGGGGTCCACCCTATCCCCCGGGTCTTGCCACTGCATAAGACTCCTGAAATTTTCCAGGGATGTGAAAAATTTTCGAGAATGACTGAGATTATATTTTTTGCTTACTTGGCAGATTTAGATCTCAAAGTCAGAAGTTGAACTGAGTTACAGAAAATAAATAGACATTTCCTGCACATCTAAGTTTGGAAACTGATTTTTATATCTGCTGCTGAAATGTGAGTTGCTTAATCATCCTTTGGCTGTGTCCAGGCTTTTCTTTCTTTTTTTTTTTTCTTTTTTACAAGGTCAAAGCTTTATATTTATATGAAAGTAATATTTGAACCAAAAAAGGTGATATAATTTTTTTTTTTTTATTATACTTTAAGTTCTAGGGTACATGTGCATAACGTGCAGGTTTGTTACATATGTATACCTATGCCATGTTGGTGTGCTGCACCCATCAACCTGTCAGCACCCATCAATTCATCATTTATATCATGTATAACTCCCCAATGCAATCCCTCCCTCCTCCCCCCTCCCCCCTCCCCATAATAGGCCCCAGTGCGTGATGTTCCCCTTCCCGAGTCCAAGTGATCTCATTGTTCAGTTCCCACCTATGAGTGAGAACATGCGGTGTTTGGTTTTCTGTTCTTGTGATAGTTTGCTAAGAATGATGGTTTCCAGCTGCATCCATGTCCCTACAAAGGACGCTAACTCATCCTTTTTTATGGCTGCATAGTATTCCATGGTGTATATGTGCCACATTTTCTTAATCCAGTCTGTCACAGATGGACATTTGGGTTGATTCCAAGTCTTTGCTATTGTGAATAGTGCTGCAATAAACATACGTGTACATGTGTCTTTGTAGTAGACTAATTTATAATCCTTTGGGTATATACCCAGTAGTGGGATGGCTGGGTCATATGGTACATCTAGTTCTAGATCCTTGAGGATTTGCCATACTGTTTTCCATAATGGTTGAACTAGTTTACAATCCCACCAACAGTGTAAAAGTGTTCCTATTTCTCCACATCCTCTCCAACACCTGTTGTTTCCTGACTTCTTAATTATTGCCATTCTGACTGGTGTGAGATGGTATCTCATTGTGGTTTTGATTTGCATTTCTCTGATGGCGAGTGATGATGAGCATTTTTTCATGTGTCTGTTGGCTATATGAATATCTTCTTTTGAGAAATGTCTGTTCATATCCTTTCCCCACTTTTTGATGGGGTTGTTTTTTTCTCGTATATTTGTTTGAGTTCTTTGTAGATTCTGGATATTAGCCCTTTGTCAGATGAGTAGGTTGCAAAAATTTTCTCCCATTCTGTAGGTTGCCTGTTCACTCTGATGGTAGTTTCTTTTGCTGTGCAAAAGCTCTTTAGTTTAATGAGATCCCATTTGTCAATTTTGGCTTTTGCTGCCGTTGCTTTTGGTGTTTTAGACATGAAGTCCTTGCCCATGCCTATGTCCTGAATGGTACTACCTAGATTTTCTTCTAGGGTTTTTATGGTATTAGGTCTAACATTTAAGTCTCTAATCCATCTTGAATTAATCTTCATATAAGGGGTAAGGAAAGGATCCAGTTTCAGCTTTCTACTTATGGCTAGCCAATTTTCCCAGCACCATTTATTAAATAGGGAATCCTTTCCCCATTTCTTGTTTCTCTCAGGTTTGTCAAAGATCAGATGGCTGTAGATGTGTGGTATTATTTCTGAGGACTCTGTTCTGTTCCATTGGTCTATAGCTCTGTTTTGGTACCAGTACCATGCTGTTTTGGTTACTGTAGCCTTGTAGTATAGTTTGAAGTCAGGTAGCGTGACGCCTCCAGCTTTGTCCTTTTGACTTAGGATTGTCTTGGCAATGCGGGCTCTTTTTTGGTTCCATAGGAACTTTAAAGCAGTTTTTTCCAATTCTGTGAAGAAACTCATTGGTAGCTTGATGGGGATGGCATTGAATCTATAAATAACCGTGGGGAGTATGGCCATTTTCACGATATTGATTCTTCCTATCCATGAGCATGGTATGTTCTTCCATTTGTTTGTGTCCTCTTTGATTTCACTGAGCAGTGGTTTGTAGTTCTCCTTGAAGAGGTCCTTTACATCCCTTGTAAGCTGGATTCCTAGGTATTTTATTCTCTTTGAAGCAATTGTGAATGGAAGTTCATTCCTGATTTGGCTCTCTGCTTGTCTGTTACTGGTGTATAAGAATGCTTGTGATTTTTGCACATTACTTTTGTATCCTGAGACTTTGCTGAAGTTGCTTATCAGCTTAAGGAGATTTTGGGCTGAGACGATGGGGTTTCCTAAATATACAATCATGTCATCTGCAAACAGGGACAATTTGACTTCTTCTTTTCCTAACTGGATACCCTTGATTTCTTTCTCTTGCCTGATTGCCCTAGCCAGAACTTCCAACACTATGTTGAATAGGAGTGGTGAGAGAGGGCATCCCTGTCTTGTGCCAGTTTTCAAAGGGAATTTTTCCAGTTTTTGCCCATTCAGTATGATATTAGCTGTGGGTTTGTCATAAATAGCTCTTATTATTTTGAGGTACGTTCCATCAATACCGAATTTATTGAGCGTTTTTAGCATGAAGGGCTGTTGAATTTTGTCAAAAGCCTTTTCTGCATCTATTGAGACAATCATGTGGTTCTTGTCTTTGGTTCTGTTTATATGCTGGATTACATTTATTGATTTGCGAATGTTGAACCAGCCTTGCATCCCAGGGATGAAGTCCACTTGATCATGGTGGATAAGCTTTTTGATGTGCTGCTGAATCCGGTTTGCCAGTATTTTATTGAGAATTTTTGCATCGATGTTCATCAGGGATATTGGTCTAAAATTCTCTTTTTTTGTTGTGTCTCTGCCAGGCTTTGGTATCAGGATGATGTTGGCCTCATAAAATGAGTTAGGGAGGATTCCCTCTTTTTCTATTGATTGGAATAGTTTCAGAAGGAATGGTTCCAGCTCCTCCTTGTACCTCTGGTAGAATTCAGCTGTGAATCCATCTGGTCCTTGTGTCCAGGCTTTTCTTATAAGCTAACAAGGAAATGGGTCCCCCGTTCTAAATTTGTATGATTGAGTTTTAGAACTTATATACATACTTTATATTATATGCTGCTAAATTTAATCTTGTTGGTTTTGACTCATTATTTCCATCTGTGGGAATAATTTTAAAAACTGATTTTGTCATCTGGAATATCTATTTCTCTGTTTTGTGTTATCTGCAGAAATGACCAAATGACAATGCATTCTGTTTTCATTGAAATGTTAACTAGAAATGCAGGAAAGGCCAGAAACAGAGATAGCATGTGGCTGCTGCTGTGAATCCCTTTTCAGTTTTAATATTTACTGCATTCCTTTCTGAGTTTTGTTACTCATTCCATTTGAGTCTACATAACTGTACTCTTATTGAGCCTATAGTTCCTTTTTTCATCACAGATATTGTGTATGATGTTATCATCTGTTCACATTAAGCCACACATGAGCATTTGTGTGGTGGCAGTGGAGGTAAGGTGCTTATCCTCATGAGGTCCCCAGCGTTCATGGACTCAGTCACATACTGAACATACTTCATGACACTGCCTGGTGAAGTTTTGCTTTGTAAGGAACAGTTAGAAAACTGCTGAAAATTGTTTTCCCTGGGTCAGGTGATGGTAGGAATATGGATAATTTTTATTTTTTATATTGTATATTTCTGAAATGTTGGAATTTTATACTTGAAATTATATTTATCCATCCATTCACTTGTTCATTTAAAAATACACAGGTGTAATGACTTGTGCCTATAGTCCCAGTTACTTAGGAGGCTGAGGTGGGAGGATTACTTGAACCCAGGAGTTTGAGGTTGCAGTGAGCTATGATCATGCCATTGCACTCCAGCCTGAGTGATAGAGTGAGACCCCATCTCTTAAAAGAAAAAAAACGCAGAACTCCCCAAAATATAATGAAAGATTATATGTGCTAGGTACTTGAGATACAGTGGTGGGCAGAATCAGATATGGTCCATTCCCTCATGGAATTTAGTGTCTACTGGCCAGATGATAGGGCCTAGAGGCTCATAAGTGTTCTGAAATCAGAATGCGTGGATTCAAATTCCAGTCTGCCGTTCATTAGCTATTAATCTTTGTCAATTTCCTTAACTACTATTCCCAGTTTCTTCATTTATTAAATGGTGATAATAACTGCAACTCCTCACCTCCTTGCTTAACTGGTTTGTTATGAGGATTAAGTGGAAAGATTTGTAAAACATTTGATGTGGTAGTATGTGGAATACAGTTTTTATTGGGCATGAGTATTAGTGAGGGAGACAGACATTAATTACATGTTCATACAAATACATGTAAAGCACTAACTGTGACAGGTACTTCATGGAGTGGGTTATGGTGCCAAAGAGGGGGCAAGAGACTACAGCTGGGATTCCAATCTGGTCAGGGAGGTGCTCCTAAAGAAGTGGTGAGTGAGCTATGAGTTACTTATCACAAAAACCAATCAAGATGTAAGTATCCTTTCTAGAAAAACCCTGGAAAAGATAGGTTGTGAGCAAGACTGGATAATGGATTGTTTGATTGATTGCCTCTTTGGTAATATCTGCTGGTTATCTGAGCTTTTATGCAGAGTAGTCTTTGGTGGATAGCATGAGAGATATAAGAAGCAGAATGTAGCTCAGAAGAAAGGGTCAGAGGGAATAAAGTGAGAGGATCAGAACTCCAGTCTGTTGGTTGTTGGTTGCAGTGAGGTGGAGTCCACTTCCATTTGGGCAGGTCAGACACTTCTCATGTGATTTGATGCAGAAGCTGCAGCTTGATGCTCTTAAGGGGCCTTGGTGTCCCAATTCCAACATCAGGATATTAGACAAAGGCACAGGAACTACAGATTATTTCTAGGTCAAACGTGTTATTGGGGAGGAAGCTACATAAGCAGTGTCCTCCAAGGGTAATGAAGTGTGCTCTCAAATTACAAATTTATTGGATTTAACAGGATATTTTCAAAAAAAGGTCTTAGAAGTTTATTAAATTTGGCCAAATTTAAGCAAGTGTCTTTGTTGTAGGCATTTCAAAAACCTTTACTATGCTAATGGGCATTAGGAATCTCCCAAAGGGAGTTTCTCATGGCTTAAACCATCAGTCCCCTTGGTCATGGGCTATCATGGAGTGTTTTGCAGGGCTAGTTATGAGAAGCACACGCTGGAAAATATCCTCAGATGTTGTCAAGGTTGGCTGTCAGTGGCCCATGAACAAAGAAGGCTATAGCAGGCAGAGCCTGGAAGGACCTGCCAGAAGGAGCAGGGACCGACTAGACCATCTTAACTAGACCATCGTTAAGACTGGAAACGACCAGGAGAGGGCGGATGCAGTGAGGACAGGGAGGGGCGACAGCTGGGAGGAAAAGTGGGCTCCAGACAAAACAGAGAACTTATGCCCTGACTCCCAGATGCCATCAATTACAAGTAGACTGTGTTGGGCCTCAGGGAACACAGTGCTAGAGGCTATGGGGGCCTCTGCATCTTGTATCTACTAGGTTTTGATCATCATCACAAGCAACACAGAGCTCACATTTTGGGGAATGATGGGCAGAATAAAGTTAAGCCTCCTCCTTTCTATCATGTGTTCCAGGGTCTCAAATCTATCAAATCAAGAGTTTTCCTGAGACAAAGTGCCCAAGGGTTTTAAGATTCCCATTGTTTTGAAAGTGAAAGTGTTCTGGCCTCTGACTTTATGAGTCCTTAGGTGTTACTGATACTGATTTCCTCATCACCATCTCCTGGGTCTGGACTCTTGGCCTCATTTAATACTGGTGTAAAGCTGCCTTATGATAGCTTCAAGTACCTTGGGCTGCTATTTTTGATTTTAGTTTTCTACTTCTATTTTCTGATTATAAAAGTAACAAATGTTCCTTGTCTGAAAGTTCATACAAATGTAACATCAAGGCAAAAAATACCCATAATCTTAGTAGTGAGAGACAGCAGTATTGGTAGATAGCCATCTGGTACTTTCTCTCTGATTTCATTTTTTCATAAATCAAGTTTATTTGTGATTCAATTTTGTATCCTGCTTCCCTCCCACTTAATTTTATGCCATGCTTTTTTCCATGTTATTAAAGAGTCTTTAGAAACATAATTTTTAGTGGCTGCCTCATATGTTAAAGATGGAAGTATTGTAATTTACTTAGCTGTTCAATTTCCTCTTAACCATATTTGTTCTTTTCCTAATCTGAGTGTCTTTCTTTTTGTTGAAGACAGGGGCTGTTAAGGACTCTTCTTTTTTATTCATATATTACTATTACACAGCTTTTCTCAAGAAGTGGGCTCATTTCTTCCATTTTCATTGATTTATTGAGCATGGTTAACCTTCGTATTGTCTTAGCATTTTCTCCTAAGCTTTAGCTCACGGTGCTATTTAACTTTCCTGTCCTAATCTTACTGATGCTACTCACTTGCCCTTCATTCTATCTTTGGTACATGCCCTTTCAAAACATCAATCTATTAGAAGTTTCCCTGTATAGAAGCTTGGGATAGTTCCAGCTGGTGCTGAGACACTTGCTTCTTTGAATAGTCCTGCCTAACCAGCTGAAACTTTCAGCCATTTGCCATGTCACTACTCAAAGTGTTGGGAAATTCAATTTTGGTCTCTCTTCCTGGCTTGTAGACAACCCCTTCTCATTTTGTCTTCATGTGGCCTTTTTTCTATACTTGAGGAGAAAGAGAGAGAGAGAGAAAAAGAGAGAGAGGATGAGAGAGAGGAGGTGGAAGGCAGGAGAGGGGAGGAGAGGGGAGAAAAGGAGAAGGGAGAGGAGAGAGGAGAGATCTGGTGTCTCTTCTTCTTTTTTTTTTTTTGAGGCGGAGTCTCGCTCTGTCGCCCGGACTGGAGTGCAGTGGCCGGATCTCAGCTCACTGCAAGCTCCGCCTCCCGGGTTTACGCCATTCTCCTGCCTCAGCCTCCCGAGTAGCTGGGACTACAGGCTCCCGCCACCTCGCCGGGCTAGTTTTTGTATATTTAGTAGAGATGGGGTTTCACCGTGTTAGCCAGGATGGTCTCGATCTCCTGACCTCGTGATCCGCCCGTCTCGGCCTCCCAAAGTGCTGGGATTACAGGCTTGAGCCACTGCGCCCGGCCTCTTTTTCTTATAGTCACCAGTCCTGTTGGATTAGGGCCCCACCCCTATGAACTTTAAAGAGTTAATTATCTCTTTATTTTTTTAATTTTAAAAATTTTATTTTTGAGACAGAGTCTTGCTCTGTTACCCAGGCTGGAGTGCAGTGGCAAAATCTTGGCTCACTGCAACCTCCACCTCCCAGATTCAAGTGATTCTCCTGCCCAGCCTCCCAGGTAACGGGGATTACAGGTGTGTGCTCCCATGCTCAACTAATTTTTGTATTTTTAGTAGAGACGGGGTTTCACCATGTTGGCCAGTCTGGTCTCGAACTCCCAACCTCAAGTGATCTGCCCACTTTGGCCTTCCAAAGTGCTGGGATTACAGGTGTGAGCCATCGTGCCAGGCCCAGTGACCTCTTTAAAGACTCTATGAAAGAAAGGAATAATGTCACTTCTTGCCACCCCCAAATGAAAGGATGTTGTTGTCATTGGAAGTCAGCACTTCCAATCCCCTCAAGAATAAAAGACCCAACCTTACCCATAACCCTGGCAAATCTAGAGAGCTTGACCATGGATAGACCTCCCTTTCTTCACTCTGTCTAACTGGGAATGAGGGTAGGGATTTTAGATGCTTGGACATATGAGATATTTAAAGGAAAAACTTCACTAGCAGAGGACTGAGAAACCAGTGTGGGTTATTTTGAGTATTTAACCATCAGGTACTTACTGAGGGCCCTAGTCAGTGACAGAGTGGCACAGTTCCAGGCATTCAGATACAGAGGGGAGCAAACAAAATCTCTGACCTCACTGGGCTAACACTCTAGTGAGAAAACAGGCGATAAACAGATAAACACACCTCTAGGAAGTGAGGAACGCCTCTGCCCGGCTGCCCCACCCTCCGGGAAGTGAGAAGCACCTCTGCCTGGCCAACCCACCGTCTGGGAAGTGAGGGGCGCCTCTGCCGAGTCACTATGCAACCCTCCAAGTGTGAAGTGGCAGACTTGTGTGTGATATTTCTACCCTCCCTAAGTTTGCATTTTTGACATTGAAGTTTACTTTTAAATTAAAATTTATAAATTGGAAAAAACCCACAAATAAACAAATAAATGTATAATATGTAAGTGGGTACGTGCTATAAAAAATAAAGCAATATAAATAGAGATGGGCTGGATCAAACATTGTTGATAAAATGTTTCTGATGTTTGACTTTTATAAGTCTTTATTGTTCACTCATTGAATATAAATAGAATCTCTTATTAAATTTAGGATATTCCTAGATCTCTGGCCAAGAATTTACCCCAAACAAGGTTTGGCTTCAGTTTTCTGATAAGGACATGAACTATGTGCTTTTTCTTCTAAGAGGGCCTATGGCCTAGGTGTTTGCAAAGCATGAGTATCTTCAGGTACTTATACAAATTTCATTATTATTATTTAAAATGGTTTTTTCATTTGTTGAATTGGGCAACACTTCATTCCATAAAATAGAATAAGTGTTCCCTAAAAATTTAATTAATATTAAAAATTTTGTTGAATTAGGCAGCACTTTGTTCTATAAAATAGAATAAATGTTTCCTAAAAAATTTAATGATGATGATGATGATGATGATGATTTTCTACACAGAGTAAGCCCTGAAGAAAGTTTGTGCTTTTTCCTCTCCCAAAAGGAATTTGTGCCTCTGCTCCCAGTCCCCCTGCTAAAATGTGTCCTATGATTAATGGACTGGGGACACACTGCATGCTGTATTCTCCTCTTGGTTATCACAGTGCATATTAGCATAATAAAGCCTCTGAGAAGTCTTTTTGTAAAGTGTTTAATTTTGCTTAATGTTTTCTAAACTCATGATGATGGAGTCCTTTTCCCCTTATTTAGAGTAGATTCACGCACTGTCTTTCTCTCTTTTGTAGAGATGAGTTCTTGCTATGTTGCCCAGGCTGGGCTCAAGCAATCCTCCTGCTTCAGCCTCTTGAGTAGCTGGGACTACAGGTGTGCGCCACTATGCCAGGCTTCCAGCAGATTCTTTAAAGTTTAGAACTTCTGCACCAAAGTGATACAAAACCTAATACCATTCAGATTAAATACAAATGTAACATCACTTATAATGCTTTATTTCTAACCGGCAGCAGACAAGTGATGAGTAGGTTTTTCTAAACCACTCTTCCAAATTAACACACCAGTCAGCTTTGTAAACACCACTTGTTTAACCTTACAGATCCACTTGTCTGTCAAGGTTAAATACAGTCAAGCCCTTACCGCATGGTTTCACTCACAGCCCCAACCAATATTCTTTTCCCACTTAAGACTCCGCATGTGGCTTCTTTGTTGGGCTTTGTTTCATGCTTTCCTGGGCCCTAATCCTACTCTTTTTCACCTGTTCCTATCATTGGGTGGTGTCTCTTCAGCTGGATCTAGGTGTCTTGTCTTGCTGAAACTGTGGCTGGAGTCACTCCAAAAGCAGAAGCAGGGAAATTTCCACAAGGGATTGCCTCAAATCGTCCTCAGATGCAGCTCATTGGGATTCCAAAGAAGCACTAAACTTTAGGGAGATCAATTTATTAGGGAAACTTAGGTAGAGAGGGGGCTGCAGCGATGCTTGCAAAGAAAGGACAGTGAGATAAGGGATGTTCTTCGTAGGCGTGTGCACAACGAGGGTCAGGACATACATTTGACTCAGAGTCCAGGCTAGTTTCCTTTACTGTAATGGGCAACAACCTAAACACCTTTATCAGAGCCTGGGAATCCTCAAGGCTCCTGCCCGTGTTCAAGCCTGTAGGGGAAAATGCAGCTGGCTGGGTTGCAGGACAGTGAAGGCCCACTCTATTTCTGGGTCAGAATGGAGAGAAAAGTTGGGGAACCTGAGGCAGTCTACAGTACGATATTCCAACAGTATGATCCTTGCTTTTATCCTCTTTGTTCTATTCCTGGGAAATATTAATACCGATAGCACCTAAGGAAATTTAGTAGCAAAACTGGGTCTGTTTGATTCCTGGGCCTGATTGCCAGCCACGTACTTCCCTTGAAGCTCTGCGTGACTACACATTGAAGTAATAAACCCCTGTGGAACTTCAAAATTATCTGTCTGCCATTTTGTAGAGTAAGTGTAAGGATTAAATGAGTCACTTAGTCATCCCTTCAAATGGTAGTTTTTATTGGCATTTCCTAAGTCAGACTATAAGATTTTTTAATGCTGAAGCTGAAAATCCTTTTAGCTGATGAAAACCTCTTTTAATTTTTATTTTTTTAATGCTAAGGAAAAAATCTTAATAAGACTTATTTTTGAAGCGTATTTTCACTCTACTATAAAGAACTCCCTGAGACTGGGTAATTTGTAAAGAAAAAAGGCTTCATTGACTCACAGTTCTGCATAGCTGAAGAGGCCTCAGGAAGCTTACAATCATGGGGGAAGATGAGCAGGAAGCAAGGCGCCTCTCACATGGCAGCAGGAGAGAGAGAGAGAGGGAGAGAGTGTGCACAGGGGAAACTGCCACTTTTAAAACTATCAGATCTTGTGAGAACTCCCTCACCATCATGAGAACAGCATGGGGGAAACTGCCACCATGTTCTAACCGCCTGCCAGCAGGTCCCTCTCTTGACAGGTGGGGATAATCTTATTCCAGATAAGATTAGGGTGGGGACAGAGCCAAACTGCACAGTGACAATGTGCTGGCAGCCCTCACTCTCAGCACCTCCTCGGCCTTGGTATCCACTCTGGCGGCAATTGAGGAGCCCTTCAGCCTGCTACTGCACTGTGGGGGCCCCTCTCTGGGTTGGCCGAGGCCGGAACTGGCTCCCTCCACTTGTGGGGAGGTGTGGAGGGAGAGGTGCGGGCAGGAACCAGGGCTGCGCGAGGGGTTCCCGGACCAGTGCTAGTTCCCACGGGCATGCGCGCAGTTGCGCTGGGTGGCCCAGGGCAGTGAGGGGCTTAGCACCCGGGCCAGGAACTGCGGTGGGTGCGCTGGGTCCCCCAGCAGTGCCGGCCCGCCTGCACTGGGCTGGAGATCTTACCGGGCTTCAGCTGCCTCCCCAAGGGGCAGGGCTGGGCACCTGCAGCCCGCCATGTCCGAGCCGCGCCCCCTCGCCGTGGTCTCCCGTGCAGCCTGAGCCTCCCCGATGGGCTCCACCCCCTGCTCCATGGTGCCTGGTCCCATCAACCGCCCAAGGTTTGAGGAGTGCAGGTGCGACTCGGGACTAGCCGGCAGCTCTGCCTGCAGCCCCTGTGGAGGATCCACTAGGTGAAGCCACCTGGGCTCCTGAGCCAGATGGGGACTTGGAGAACTTTTATATCCAGCTGGAGGATTGTATGTGCACCAATCAGCACTCTGTATCTAGCTAATCTGGTGGGGACTTGGGGAACTTTTATGTTTAGCTAAGGGATGGTAAACATACTAATCAGCACTCTGTGTCTAGCTCAGGGTTTGTAAACACACCAATTGGTATTCTGTATCTAGCTAACCTAGTGGGGACTTGGAGAACTTTTCTGTTTAGCACTCTGTATCTAGCTCAAGGATTGTAAATGCACCAATCAGCACTCTCTCTAGCTCGGGGTTTGTGAATACACCAATCAGCACTCTGTGTCTAGCTCAAGGTTTGTAAATACACCAGTTGGTACTCTGTATCTAGCTAACCTAGTGGGGACTTGGAGAACTTTTCTGTCTAGCACTCTGTCTAGCTCAGGGATTGTAAACGCACCAATCAGCACTCTGTCAAAATGGACCAATCACCTCTCTGTAAAGTGGACCAATCAGCAGGATGTGGGTGGTGCCAGATAAGGGAATAAAAGCAGGCTGCCTGAGCCTGCTCTGGTGCCCTCTGGTGCCCTTCCAGGCTGTGGAAGCTTTGTTCTTTCGCGCCTTGCAATAAATCTTGCTGATGCTCACTCTTTGGGTACACGCTGCCTTTATGAGCTGTAACACTCACCACGAAGGTCTGCAGCTTCACTCCTAAAGCCAGTGAGAGCCACGAACCCACCAGGAAGAAGGAACAAACTCTGGACACACCATCTTTAAGAACTATAAAAGTCACTGTGAGGGTCCATGGCTTCATTCTTGAAGTCAGTGAGACCAAGAACCCACTAATTCCGGACACAAAACCATAGCAAAGAGTTTCTTTACAATGTACCCCTTTTCTTCCATTTTTAGCAATTTTCTGTATTTCATATCTTTTATTGTATCATGAGATTTTGAGTAAATACTTTGATATTGTTTATAATGAAAGTTGTGATGGGCTTTAGTGAAAAAGAGAGTCTTGGGCAAAACTGTAAAGGTGGTAAAGTGTTTGTATCTCTTTCTTGCTCTTCTCTTTTTAATCCTCTTGGGTCCTTTCCTCATGCACCCTGGCCTGTTGTGCCCCAGCCTCACCTCAGTGGCTAAGAAGTCTCCATCAGTCCTGGTATCTCCCTATCCCATCTTCCACCTCACCAATCAATGTTCTTTTCCCCCCAAACTCCACTGACTTGAAGAGTAAGGTTACAGCTGTGCACAGCCTCTTCCATTTTGTACCCAGTACATACACATTTATTTCATCCTGGGCTTACCTTCAAATTTTATCTTTTTTTTTAAATTTTAGCCTTATTTTCAAATCTCTCTCCTTTTCTATTTTCATTTTATTATATATTTGCAGCCGTGGAAACTAAATATTAAGTAATTCAGATTATAAGAAGACGCTTTTTAAAAAAGACTTAAAGATGAATCTTTTTATATAAGTTAGGAACACATTTAGCTGTGAGTAATAAAGATCTGGAAAATAATGGCTTGAATCATTTCTCTCCCATGTAAAAGAATTTTAGAAGTGGGCGGTCCAGGAGTGGGGAAGCCATTCCACAATGTCAGAGACCTAGGCTCCTTCTTTCCTATTCAGCCGTGTGTTACTTCCATTCTTATAAAAGAGTGGCTCGCTTCTAGAAGTATTATACATTTCCACTTATACTTCGGCCAGAACCTAGTCACATGCCCACACTGAAATGAACAGGAGGCCATTTAACACTTCTGTTAGCTGGCCAGTAATGTGCCCACCTAAAACATTGGGGTTCTTTTATCAGGAAAGAAGAGGTGACTGGATATTAGAAGACAATGGGATGTCTCTGCCATATCTTTATTTCTGTAATTATGAAAGTAATATACACTTGTAGGGTAAACATACAAAAAACGTTAAGAAAGTGAAAAAGAGGAAAGTACTCCCAGAGATCAGCCCTCTCAACATTTTGTTCTAGTCTATCAGTCTTTCCTTCTCTTTCTCTTCACTACACTTCTATAACTTCAATTTTTATAGACTTGTGAGAAAAGTTGGGTCAATATATAATTTTAAAAGCACGCGTAACCAAAATGGGCTCGTACTACATAGATCTGTTTCTTTACAATTAAAAATGTTGTTATATTTGTTCTAATACACATTTTTTCCATCTATCCATCTTTCTGCCCATCCACCAAAACACCTTATCTTTTGAAGCATTTTAAAGTTGCAGGTATTAGAAACTTAAGCTATAAATACTTTAACACACATATTATAAACTAGAGTTCAACATCTATTCTTTTGTTCTTTCTTTGAGGTAAGATTAAAGAGAGTGAAATGTATGTGTTCCAATGCAATGAGTTTACGTAACATTTTAAACTTGCTTTTCTCCAGTGAAAGTATCTTTATTGTGATTAGTATGTGAATTCTTTTTGCATGTTAATAATGTAGATCAAAATAATTATTTTTAATGATTTGCTTTTACATTTAACCAATTCCTTATTGTAAGACATTTTAGTTGTCTCTAAATTTTTATTATTTTAAACAACACTGTGTTAAACATTATCTATATGTACACACACACACACGTAAAACTGTATTCGGCTAAATTCCTAAATGTAGAATTTCTGATTCAAAAGTATATGTAGATGTATAGGGCAGTTGATCTACTTTGCCAAAGTGCATTCCTGAATCTTTGTACTATTTCGCTTCTAACTAGCAGGGCATGTGATTGACAACCTCTAATTCTTTCTTTTTGTTTTTTTGAGATGGAGTCTCGCTCTGTCCCCTAGGCTGGAGTGCAGTGGCGTGATCTCGGCTCACTGTAAACTCTGCCTCCCAGTTTCACACCATTCTCCTGCCTCAGCCTCCCGAGTAGCTGGGACTACAGGCGTCCGCCACCACGCCCAGCTAACTTTTTGTATTTTTAGTAGAGACAGGGTTTCACCATGTTAACCAGGATGGTCTCGATCTCCTGACCTCGGGATCCGCCCGCCTCAGTCTCCCAAAGTGCTGGGATTACAGGCATGAACCACCGCTAATGGCTTACAACCTCTAATTCTTTTTATCTAAAGCTTTAAGAGTTTATCCAGAGAATTTCATACAAGAGACAATCTTATTTTATTTTTTACCAGCTTTCCTGTTAGTAGTTTCTAAAAATCTCCATTTACTTTATATTTTCTTAAACAACAAACAAACAAACAAAACGCAGTCTTGCTCTGTCACCCAAACTGGAGTTCTGTGGTGTGATCTCTGCTCACTGCAACCTCTGCCTCCTCCCAGGTTCAAGTGATTCTCCTGCCTCAGCCTCCCAAGTAGCTGGGACTACAGGCACGCCCCACCAAGCCTGGCTAATTTTTGTATTTTTAGTAGAGACAGTATTTGACCATGTTGGCCAGGCAGGTCTCGAACTCCTGACCTCAGGTGATTCGCCCACCTCAGCCTCCCAAAGTGCCGTAATTACAGGTGTGAGTCACTGCATCTGGCCTGCTGGGTCATATGGAAATTCTATTTTTAATTTCTTTAGGAATCTCCATACTGTTTTCCACAATGGCTGCATCAATTTACATTATCACCAGGAGTGTACAAGAGTTCCCCCCCTTTTTTCATACCCTCTCCAATATTTGTTATCTCTTGACTTTTTGATAATAGCTATCTGAAAAGGTTTGAGGTGCTATCTCATAGTGGCTTTGATTTACATTTCCCAGATGATTACATTGAGCACCTTTCATATACTTCTTGGCCACTTCAATGTCTTCTTTGGTGAAATATGTATTCAGGTCCGTTGCCCATTTAAAAAATTGGGTTATTTGTTTTTGTGCTATTGAGTTGTATGAGTTCTTCATATCATAAATTTTGGATATTAACTCCTTATCAGATATATGGTTTGCAAATGTTTATCCCAATCTGTAGGTTGCCATTTCATTCCGTTGTCTTCTTTGCTGTTCAGCTTTCTAATTTGATGTAGCACCATTTATTTATTTTTGCTTTTGTAACCTTTTTTGAACTTTTGGAGTTATATATTTTAAAAAACAATTATTGCTCCAGCCAGTGTCAAGGGACTTTCCCCTTATGATCTCTTTTAGGAGCTTTATGGTTTCAGGTCTTTGCGAATAGGAGAGAGAGACTGAAGTCAATTTTTCTGAAACAAAAGGTAGGAGAGTTTTTAAACACGGAGTGAGCTAGCAGAAAAGTATTGGTGGACACTGGGGATGGGGGTAGTTGTCAATGTGACTAGGCCATCACATTTTGTTTCAAATTGATGCTCATCAAGTTAGGCTCCCATGCTCCCACAGAGACTGAGAGGAGCTCTGTCCTTTCTTGATGATTACCTTTCAAAAGGATGACTCCCAGGTCCTTGAGAAAGGCATTCCTGGGTTGTGAAACTGGCAGGAGGCAGGGAGAAGATTTACATCTCTAAGGGGCAGAGAAAGAATTTATAATTGCAAATTTTCTAAAGTAAATGCTCCAAGCAAAGGGAGGTCAGGGGCCTATAGTCAGGAGGAAATCTGTCTAAAGTAGAGCTGAAGGGAATGTTAAGGACTTCTTGGTCAGTGTGAGTTGTGTGTGTGTGTGTGTGTCTTTTCTACTGATAAGGCTCAATAAAAATTAACAGAGGCTTTCTCTCTTCAGGGCTCATCTGTTGCATTTCTGGGGCTCTGTTGGATGTTAGAGGGTGGGTGGATGGCCCCATGGAGCAGATGGGAGGAAGCAAGGTGAGGAGGCCAGGAGAAACATTCCTAGGTGGAAAGCCTCCGGGATTATGATGGGTCTCTATGAAAACTGCCCATGCTTTGATTCTCTTCCTCCAGAAAAAAAAAACAAAAATAATAAATCAAAAAAGCATTACGTTCTTAATACAAATTTGTAATTAAAAAGAACAAAAAAAGATAAAATAATTATTACATAATAAATGAAAGAAGTGCAAAAAGCATTCCCTTCCCAAACACCTGCATGTGAATTTAAAAATCAATTGCATACAGGTATCCACTTCCAATCTCTCTCTTCCTCTTTATAAACAGCGCTGGAGATATCCAGGACACCTGGCAAAAAATCAAATCTTGCCAGACAAATAACAATAAGCTTCTTCTGCCTGTGAGAACCTGCCATCCTAAAGCACAAAGGAACCAGGCCGGGACAGATGCACAGACTCCACGCAGTCGCGGGGGCGTTCAGGAACATTTTCCGTCCACTGATGCTTGAGGGACTGGGCCGGCTGGGCCCGGTGTGCGCAAAGGTGTAGCGCAGGGATGCCAGGTGGGCGTGCTGTCGGCAAGGAGCCCGTAATCGCTGTAAATTGGGGAAGTGATGAAGGCTAATTAAAAAGCACTTAGGCTTGGAAAACAGGAAGCAGAACTCCGTGGCGGGGAGGCGACAGCGTGGCCGGCCCGGCGCCAGCAAGAGGCAGGCTGCTGGGTGGGTGGGGGCCTCGCCAGCATTGGCGCCTGGCCAGCGCCCCCAGCCTGCAACGCCGTGCGCAACGGCAACGGCGGGGAAGAGGTGGAAACGCCGGGCTCTACAGCCTGCCCAGCGCCGCGCTGCTGCTGGTTTCCTCATCATGCAGATTGTGTTCGCACCCATTGCTATTTGTGTCAGTGAACAAAACGCCGCGCCTCTTTGCACAGAAGTTGGACAGCGGCGTTTGAACGTTGAGTAAAGTCTTTCCATTCGCCTTTAAAATAGAATCAAAGGCCGGACGTCGTGGCTTGTGCCTGTAATCCCAACACGTTGGGAGGCCAAGGCGGAAGGATCGCTTGAGCCTAGGAGTTCGGCCTTGGCAACATAGCAAGACTCCTTTTCTATAATTCAAAAATAAAATAAAATAAATTAGCCGTGTGGGCTGGCTCACACCTGTGGTTCCAGCTGCCCGAGAGGCAAAGGTGGGAGAATCAGCTGAGCCCTGGTGGAGGCTGCAGTGAGCCAAGATGGCAGTAATGTACTCCAGCCTGGGTGACAGAGCAAGACCTTGTTAAAAAAAAAAAAAAAAAAAAAAAAAAGCCAAGGTTTGTGATGAGGTAGGATTAGAGGTAATGGCGGTGGTGTCAGAAGCTGTTGGATGATGGTAATGGGGGCGATCACAAAATTCTGACTCCTTGATTCTGAGAGTTTGGTTAGTATGCTAGCTTTTATTTTTCAGGTTTGATTAGTAGCTGAGTGTGTAGCAACTAATTTCCAGATGCTGACATTCTGTTTCATTAGCCTTTTTTTTTTTTTTGGAGACGGAGTCTCGCTCTATCACCAGGCTGGAGTGCAGTGGCACGATCTCGCATTCACTGCAACCTCTGCCTCCTGGGTTCAAGTGATTCTCCTGCCTCAGCTTTCCAGTAGCTGGGACTGCAGGTCTGCACCACTATGCCAGGCAAATTTTTGTATTTTTGGTGGAGACGGGGTTTCACCATGTTGGCCAGGCTGGTCTTGAACTTCTGATCTCAAGTGATCCGCCCGCCTCGGCCTCCCAAAATGCTGGGATTACAGGCGTGAGCCACCGCGCCCGGCCCCCAGTAGGTGTTTTGAGGTTTAGGCTGCTGAGTTACGAACTACTGGACTAGTGGGATGCTCTCTTCCTTGGGCACCTTGGAAAATGCTGTCATTGTTAGGTAATTAGAGAATCTACTTGACCAAATTCTCTGTACAAGGCTCAGTCGAAATGATCATATTCTAGTTTTTATGAATGCACCAGTGAATTTTAATCTTGTCAAGCAAACAAAAAACAAACATGTATTTTTGAGGTATCAACTACATTTCTTTACTAAAAGCTCTGAAGTTAAATAAAGATAAGGAAGCCTTGATTTTCCACTGGGAAAGCCATTTGGAAATGTACCATTTACATACATGTAGCATCTTGTTGGATAGAGAGATATAAACCCTGATCTACTTTCAGAAATCCTATCATACTGTAAAAATGCTTAAAGACCACAGAGAACATTAAACATACGAATCCAGAAAGTGAAAGTGTAACAGTAGATTATGAGGCAGACTTTTAATAAGCATATTTTCAAGTAATCTACATGAGGGCAGGGCTTTTTGCCCATTGAGTTCCCTGCTTTATCCCTAAGTGGGTTTGGAACAATGTCTGGTACACAGAAGGGCTTCAATTAACATTTTTTGAGTAAGTGAAGGAAGTTTGTGCTTATATCTAAGGTAGTTACTTAAGATGCAAGAGAATCTTATTTCAATAATGGTGTTATTGTTCAAACTATTTTTTAGGAGGAACTTTTCTTTAGGAATTTCTTTTAATACTAGTCCCATTCCTTTACAGCCATACTTTGATTTTTACATCAAATCAATACACCCTGAGTGAGAGGGTTTATGTGTATTATTTTTCAGACATAGAGCCAAATAACTTTCTCAGTTCATTCTTAGAGGCTGAATTTACCACCCTGGAGGTTATTAAAGAATGCTATAGGCGCTAAAGGCAGGTCTTTAAGGGGCATGCCAAAATGTTTGCATTAATAAAAGCTTCATTGCAAAAAGTGTCTTAACTTCCTGAGATGAATACCTTGAAAGGAATAGAGCTCATCTGATTTTTTCTTGTGTGTTTGATAAAAAATCAATTCCATTACTCATATTTACATTATACTCCTGGAAAGAGCTTAAGTGCTTTTGATTGAGTAAAGAAAGAGGGATAAGGATTGTTTATTCTTTACCACTACTCTTCCAAAGATTTTAAGCTAGCTGAGAATAGAAGTTATTTCTTCCTATTGATTAAATTTCCATTCTCTTATCATTTTATCCATTCCTATGCACTTCCAGAAATTTCAGAATCTTTTATTTCCCCATGCTTTAGAAGTATGTTATATATTTTAAATTTTTTATTTCATATTTAAAAATATTTTGTAGTCTATTTAGATTAAAGATAGCAGATTCAACATATAGCCACAATCCAAATTCTACTATAATGAAAATGAATGGATTTTTTCCCCAGGCATTTCAGTTTCAAAGTATGTATCACTTATGAAAATATGCTTAAAACATACATGTAGAAACATAATGAATTGTCATAAAATAAGTGCTATGTAACCATGGTCTAAATCAAGAAAATGAACGTTATCAGTATCTTGGAAGTTCTCCTGGGTGCCCATTCCTAATGAAAGCTCACTCCTTCTCCACTAAAGATAACCAGTATCTTCTTAATTTTGGTGGTGATTACTTTGTTGTACTTTTCTGTCTAAGTAACACCATGGATGACTTTTGTTTATTTTTGAACTTTACAGGATTATGCATAAGGTATATCAGAGATTCCTTTTGATCAACATCATGCTTACATGATTTATCCATGTCATTTCTCTTCCTTGCTTAGAATTCCATTGTATAAAAGTTGACCACAGTTGATCTGTTCTACTACTGATAAACATTTGGATTGTTTCCAGTTTTTGGTTATTGTGATATGTGCTGCTATGATAGGAACACTTTAGTAGATGTCTCCTTGTGCACATGTGCCTGTATTCCTGTATATAGCTAGGAGTGGAATTGCTGGCTCATAGGGTATGCAATTTAGACTCCTGACAACACCATAAGAGAATTTCTCTTATGCTGTACCCTTGACAACAGTGGATATTTTCGATCTTTAAGATTTTTATATTCTTGTGAGTCCTCCACATTTGCTCTTCCTTTTCAAAGCTGTTTTGCATTTCTATATGAAATTTAGGATAGGCTTATCAATTTATACAAAAATATCCTACTGCAATTTTGAATAGGAATACAATTACTTTGTAAGTCAATTTGGGGAGAATTAACATCTATTATTGCCATTTATTTTTCTTTTACCTATGTTATAAACCACATTATACATCGTTACTAGCTTTGTTTAATCAGTCAATTATTTAAAAATATTTATTATTTATTTTCAAGATATAATGTACATACCATAAAATGCATCATTTTAAAATGTATATTTCAGTGGTTTTTAGTATGTTCGTTAGGTTGTGCAATCATCACCATTGTCTAACTCTAGAACATTTTCATCACCCCAAAAAGGAACCCCATACCTATTAGGGTCACTAATTATCTTTTAAAGAGATATAAAAAATTAAAATATTATATTTACTAATATAGGTAACTCAGTGTTGTTCTTTTGTGTAGATCCATATTTGCATCTGGTATTATTTACCTTCTGCCGGAAGCAAATCCGTGAACATTTCTTGTAATGTGTGTCTGCTCGTGATAAATATACTCAGCTATTTTACTTTAACTTGTGAAGGCTGTCTTCACTCGATATAGAATTCTAGGTTAATAATTTTTTCTTTTAGTACTTTTTAAAATGTTGATCCACTGTCTTCTTTCCTTGCTCACATTCTTTCCAAAGAGAAATCTGTGGTCAGTCTTAGGTTCGTATGTAAAATAACTTGTAAAAAATCTGACTGCTTTATTTTATTATTTTTTTCTTTTGGAGAGGAAGCCTCACTCTTGTCCCCCAGGCTGGAGTGCGATGGCGCCATCTCGGCTCACTGCAACCTCCGCCTCCCAGATTCAAGGGATTCTCTTGCCTCAACCTCCCGAGTAGCTGGGATTACAGGATCCTGCCATCACGCCCAGCTACTTTTTTTTTTTGAGACGGGAGTCTTGCACTGTCACCCAGGCTGTAGTGCAGTGGCAGGATCTCGGCTCACTGCGAGCTCCGCCTTCCGGGTTCCCGCCATTCTCCTGCCTCAGCATCCCGAGTAGCTGGGACTACAGGCGCCCGCCATCGTGGCTGGCTAATTTTTTGTATTTTTAGTAGCGATGGGGTTTCACTGTGTTAGCCAGGATGGTCTCCATCTCCTGATCTCGTGATCCGTCTGCCCCGGCCTCCCAAAGTGTTGGGATTACAGGCGTGAGCCACCGCGCCCAGCCATAATTTTTGTATTTTTAGTAGAGACGGGGTTTCACCATGTTGGCCAGGCTGGTCTCGAACTCCTGACCTCCTGATCCGCCAGCCTCGGCCTCCCAAAGTGCTGGGATTACAGGTGTGAGCCACCGTGCCTGGCCTCTGACTGCTGTAAAAATGTTCTCTTCATTACTGGTTTTAAGCATTTGATTGTAATGTGCTTTGGCATAGTTTTCTTCATGTTAATTTGCACTCATGTTTCTTTGGGTTTCTTGGATCTGTGGGCTTATAATTTTCATCCAATTTAGCAAATATTCAACCATTATTTCTTTATATAATTTTTTCTCTCCCAATCTTCTCTCTCATTTTTTTCTGGAATTCCCATTACATGGTTTTCAGGTTGCTTAAAGTTGCCCTATAGCACATAGATCCTTCGACCCTTCCTCCCTCCCTCCCTCCCTCCCTCCTTCCCTTCTTCCCTCCTTCCCCCCTTCCCTCCCTCCTTCCTTCCTTCCTTCCTTCCTTCCTTCCTTCCTTCCTTCCTTCCTTCCTTCCTTCCTTCCTTCCTTCCTTCCTTCCTTGCTTCCTTCCTTGCTTCCTTCCCTCCCTCCCTCCTTCCTTCCTTCCCTCCTTCTTCTGAGTCCTTCATTTTGGAACATTTCTATTATGATGCATTCAAATTAATTATATTTTTTACCTTATCTAATCTGCTGTTGATTCCATGCAGTGTATTTTCCTCTGAGACATTGTAGTTTTTATCTCTAAAATTCAATTCATGTTTTAAAAATATGTTCAGTGTCTGTATTTAATTTTTTCTACATTTGGAAGAGTTATAATAACTTTTAATGTCCTAATTCTAATCTTTGTGTCACCTCTGAGTTGATTTTGATAGAACTTTCTCATTTCAGGTTGTATTTTCTTGTTTCTTTCTGTACTTGGTAATCTGATAGTCACAGATATTGTGACTTTTACCTTGTTAGGTGCCACATATTTTTGTATTCTTATAAATATTATTATTATTATTTGAGACAGAATCTTGCTCTGTTGCCCAGGCTGGAGTGCAATGGCACGATCTGGGCTCACTGCAACCTCTGCCTTCCAGTTTCAAACGATTATCCTGCCTCAGCCTCCCGAGTGGCTGGGATTACAGGCGCCCACCACCACACCTGGCTAATTTTTGTATTTTTAGTAGAGACAGGGTTTCACCATGTTGGCTAGGCTGGTCTCGAACTTCTGACCTCAGGTGATCCACCCGCCTCGGCCTGCCAAAGTGCTGGGATTACAGGTGTGAGACACCGCGTCCAGCCCTTATAAGTATTATTGAGCTTTGTTCTGAGATGCAATTAAGTTACTGGAAACAGTTGATCCTTTCAAACTTGGAGCGTTTTTTAGGCAGGGACAGATTGGCATTTAGTATAGGACAAGTTATTTTCCATTATTGAGGCAAAATCCTTTTGAGTTCTCTACCCAGTGCTATGTCTACTAAGAGGTTTTCAGTTTGACTCATGGGCACAGGCACTATTCTGGCCTGTGTGTGAATACTGAATACTGTTTCCTCTAAGCCTTTTGGATGGTTCTTTCCTTGGCCTTGGGTAGTGTCCTTTCACATGTGTGCTGATTGCTACTTTGCTGAATACTATGTAGAAAAGGACCTCTGCAGATCTCTGGGATTATCTTCGTTCAACTCTTTCTTTCCTGACCCTGCAAACCCCGTTTGTCCTGTTCTGCCTGGGTTCTAAGCTCCATTTCCTCAACTAGAGCAGTCCTCTGGGCTCTGCCTGGCTTTCACCTCCCCATTCTGTGGTCTACAGACTAAATTCAGGCAATGATAGGATGTATCATGTTTGATTTTTATTTCTCAGAGACTACTCTCCTTTGTCTGATGTCAACTTTTTTGCAAGCTCCTTTTCCATATACTTTGTCTTTTTATTGTTATTATATTTGTCCCATTATTCTTTTAGATTTTCTATATATGCAGTCATATTGTTTGTAAAAAATAAAAGCTTCTTTCTTTCTTTGCAATAGATAGGTCATTTATCTCCTGTTTTGGCTCCACTGCAGTGGTTAGCACCTCCTGTACAATGTTTAATAAAAATATCTGTAATCGGTGTATTTGTCTCATTTGCATCTTAAAGGGACTGCTTTCTTTCTTTTTATTTTTTTATTTTTTTTTAGTTTTTATTTTATTATTATTATACTTTAAGTTCTAGGGTACATGTGCATAACGTGCAGGTTTGTTACATATGTATACTTGTGCCATGTTGGTGCGCTGCGCCCATCAATTCGTCAGCACCCATCAACTCGTTATTTACATCAGGTATAACTCCCAATGCAATCCCTCCCCTCTCCCCCATCCCCATGATAGGCCCCAGTGTGTGATGTTCCCCTTCCCGAGTCCAAGTGATCTCATTGTTCAGTTCCCACCTATGAGTGAGAACATGCAGTGTTTGGTTTTCTGTTCCTGTGATAGTTTGCTAAGAATGATGGTTTCCAGCTGCATCCATGTCCCTACAAAGGATGCAAACTCATCCTTTTTATGGCTGCATAGTATTCCATGGTGTATATGTGCCACATTGTCTTAATCCAGTCTGTCACAGATGGACATTTGGGTTGATTCCAAGTCTTTGCTATTGTGAATAGTGCTGCAATAAACATACATGTGCATGTGTCTTTGTAGTAGAATAATTTATAATCCTTTGGGTATATACCCAGTAGTGGGATGGCTGGGTCATATGGTACATCTAGTTCTAGATCCTTGAGGAATCGCCATACTGTTTTCCATAATGGCTGAAGTAGTTTACAATCCCACCAACAGTGTAAAAGTGTTCCTATTTCTCCGCATCCTCTCCAGCACCTGTTGTTTCTTGACTTTTGAATGATTGCCATTCTAACTGGTGTGAGATGGTATCTCATTGTGGTTTTGATTTGCATTTCTCTGATGGCGAGTGATGATGAGCATTTTTTCATGTGTCTGTTGGCTGTATGCATGTCTTCTTTTGAGAAATGTCTGTTCATATCCTTTGCCCACTTTTTGATGGGGTTGTTTGTTTTTTTCTTGTAAATTTGTTTGAGTTCTTTATAGGTTCTGGATATTAGCCCTTTGTCAGATGAGTAGATTGCAAAAATTTTCTCCCATTCTGTAGGTTGCCTGTTCACTCTGATGGTAGTTTCTTTTGCTGTGCAGAAGCTCTTTAGTTTAATTAGATCCCATTTGTCAATTTTGGCTTTTGCTGCCATTGCTTTTGGTGTTTTAGACATGAAGTCCTTGCCCATGCCTATGTCCTGAATGGTACTACCTAGGTTTTCTTCTAGGGTTTTTATGGTATTAGGTCTAACATTTAAGTCTCTAATCCATCTTGAATTAATTTTCATATAAGGAGTAAGGAAAGGATCCAGATTCAGCTTTCTACTTGTGGCTAGTCAATTTTCCCAGCACCATTTATTAAATAGGGAATCCTTTCCCCATTTCTTGTTTCTCTCAGGTTTGTCAAAGATCAGATGGCTGTAGATGTGTGGTATTATTTCTGAGGGCTCTGTTCTGTTCCATTGGTCTATATCTCTGTTTTGGTACCAGTACCATGCTGTTTTGGTTACTGTAGCCTTGTAGTATAGTTTGAAGTCAGGTAGCGTGATGCCTCCAGCTTTGTCCTTTTGACTTAGGATTGTCTTGGCAATGCGGACTCTTTTTTGGTTCCATATGAACTTTAAAGCAGTTTTTTCCAATTCTGTGAAGAAACTCATTGGTAGCTTGATGGGGATGGCATTGAATCTATAAATAACCTTGGGCAGTATGGCCATTTTCATGATATTGATTCTTCCTATCCATGAGCATGGTATGTTCTTCCATTTGTTTGTGTCCTCTTTGATTTCACTGAGCAGTGGTTTGTAGTTCTCCTTGAAGAGGTCCTTTACATCCCTTGTAAGTTGGATTCCTAGGTATTTTATTCTCTTTGAGGCAATTGTGAATGGAAGTTCATTCATGATTTGGCTCTCTGTTTGTCTGTTACTGGTACATAAGAATGCTTGTGATTTTTGCACATTAATTTTGTATCCTGAGACTTTGCTGAAGTTGCTTATCAGCTTAAGGAGATTTTGGGCTGAGACAATGGGGTTTTCTAAATATACAATCATGTCATCTGCAAACAGAGACAATTTGACTTCTTCTTTTCCTAACTGAATACCCTTGATTTCTTTCTCTTGCCTGATTGCCCTAGCCAGAACTTCCAACACTATGTTGAATAGGAGTGGTGAGAGAGGGCATCCCTCTCTTGTGCCAGTTTTCAAAGGGAATTTTTCCAGTTTTTTCCCATTCAGTATGATGTTGGCTGTGGGTTTGTCATAAATAGCTCTTATTATTTTGAGGTACGTTCCATCAATACCGAATTTATTGAGTGTTTTTAGCATGAAGGGCTGTTGAATTTTGTCAAAGGTCTTTTCTGCATCTATTGAGATAATCATGTGGTTTTTGTCTTTGGTTCTGTTTATATGCTGGATTACGTTTATTGATTTGCGAATGTTGAACCAGCCTTGCATCCAGGGATGAAGCCCACTTGATCATGGTGGATAAGCTTTTTGATGTGCTGCTGAATCCGGTTTGCCAGTATTTTATTGAGGATTTTTGCATCGATGTTCATCAGGGATATTGGTCTAAAATTCTCTTCTTTTGTTGTGTCTCTGCCAGGCTTTGGTATCAGGATGATGTTGGCCTCATAAAATGAGTTAGGGAGGATTCCCTCTTTTTCTATTGATTAGAATAGTTTCAGAAGGAATGGTACAAGCTCCTGTGGTAGAATTCAGCTGTGAATCCATCTGGTCCTGGAATTTTTTTGGTTGGTAGGCTATTAATTATTGCCTCAATTTCAGAACCTGCTATTGGTCTATTCAGGGATTCAACTTCTTCCTGGTTTAGTCTTGGAAGAGTGTAAGTGTCCAGGAAATTATCCATTTCTTCTAGATTTTCTAGTTTATTTGCGTAGAGGTGTTTATAGTATTCTCTCATGGTAGTTTGTATTTCTGTGGTATTGGTGGTGATATCCCCTTTATCATTTTTTATTGTGTCGATTTGATTCTTCTCTCTTTTCTTCTTTATTAGTCTTCCTAGCGGTCTGTCAGTTTTGTTGATCTTTTCAAAAAACCAACTCCTGGATTCATTGATTTTTTTGGAGGGTTTTTCGTGTCTCTATCTCCTTCAGTTCTGGTCTGATCTTAGTTGTTTCTTGCCTTCTGCTAGCTTTTGAATGTGTTTGCTCTTGCTTCTCTAGTTCTTTTAATTGTGATGTTAGAGTGTCAATTTTAGATCTTTCCAGCTTTCTCTTGTTGGCATTTAGTGCCATAAATTTCCCTCTACACACTGCTTTAAATGTGTCCCAGAGATTCTGGTATGTTGTATCTTTGCTCTCATTGGTTTCAAAGAACATCTTTATTTCTGCCTTCATTTCGTTATACACCCAGTAGTCATTCAGAAGCAGGTTGTTCAGTTTCCATGTAGTTGAGTGGTTTTGATTGAGTTTCTTAGTCCTGAGTTCTAGTTTGATTGCACTGTGGTCTGAGAGACAGTTTGTTATAATTTCTGTTCTTTTCCATTTGCTGAGGAGTGCTTTACTTCCAATTATGTGGTCAATTTTGGAATAAGTGCGATGTGGTGCTGAGAAGAATGTATATTCTATTGATTTGGGGTGGAGAGTTCTATAGACGTCTATTAGGTCTGCTTGCTGCAGAGATGAGTTCAATTCCTGGATATCCTTGTTAACTTTCTGTCTCATTGATCTGTCTAATGTTGACAGTGGGGTGTTGAAGTCTCCCATTATTATTGTATGGGAGTCTAAGTCTCTTTGTAAGTCTCTAAGGACTTGCTTTATGAATCTGGGTGCTCATGTATTGGGTGCATATATAGTTAGGATAGTTAGCTCTTTCTGTTGAATTGATCCCTTTATCATTATGTAATGGCCTTCTTTGTCTCTTTTGATCTTTGATGGTTTAAAATCTGTTTTATCAGAGACCAGTATTGCAACCCTTGCTTTTTTTTGTTCTCCATTTGCTTGGTAGATCTTCCTCCATCCCTTTATTTTGAGCCTATGTATGTCTCTGCATGTGAGATGGGTCTCCTGAATACAGCAGACTGATGGGTCTTGACTCTTTATCCATTTTGCCAGTCTGTGTCTTTTAATTGGAGCATTTAGTCCATTGACATTTAAGGTTAATATTGTTATGTGTGAACTTGATCCTGCCATTATGATATTAACTGGTTATTTTGCTCGTTAGTTGATGCAGTTTCTTCCTAGCCTCGATGTTCTTTACATTTTGGCCTGTTTTTGCAATGGCTGGTACCGGTTGTTCCTTTCCATGTTTAGGGCTTCCTTCAGGGTCTCTTATAAGGCAGGCCTGGTAGTGACAAAATCTCTAAGCATTTGCTTGTCTGTAAAGGATTTTATTTCTCCTTCACTTATGAAACTTAGATTGGCTGGCTATGAAATTCTGGGTTGAAAATTCTTTTCTTTAAGAATGTTGAATATTGGACCCCACTCTCTTCTGGTTTGGAGAGTTTCTGCTGAGAGATCTGCTGTTAGTCTGATGGGCTTTCCTTTGTGGGTAACCCGACCTTTCTCTCTGGCTGCCCTTAAGATTTTTTCCTTCATTTCAACTTTGGTGAATCTGGCAATTATGTGTCTTGGAGTTGCTCTTCTCGAGGAGTATCTTTGTGGTGTTCTCTGTATTTCCTGAATTTGAATGTTGGCCTGCCCTACTAGGTTTGGGAAGTTCTCCTGGATGATATCCTGAAGAGTGTTTTCCAACTTGGTTCCATTTTCCCCCTCACTTTCAGGCACCCCAATCAGACGTAGATTTGGTCTTTCTACATAATCCCATACTTCTTGCAGGCTTTGTTCATTTCTTTTTCTTCTTTTTTCTTTTGGTTTCTCTTCTCGCTTCATTTCATTCATTTGATCCTCAATCGCTGATACTCTTTCTTCCAGTTGATCGAGTCAGTTACTGAAGCTTGTG
Source organism: Rhinopithecus roxellana (assembly GCF_007565055.1). Taxonomy (NCBI): domain Eukaryota; kingdom Metazoa; phylum Chordata; class Mammalia; order Primates; family Cercopithecidae; genus Rhinopithecus; species Rhinopithecus roxellana. The sequence goes on from NC_044558.1 coordinate 72,316,841, forward strand.
CATTTGTCACGTATTTCTCGTGTCATGGTTTTCATCTCTGTCATTTCGTTTATGACCTTCTCTGCATTAATTATTCTAGCTATCAATTCTTCCGCTCTTTTTTCAAGATTTTTAGTTTCTTTGTGCTGGGTATGTAATTCCTCCTTTAGCTCTGAGAAGTTTGATGGACTGAAGCCTTCTTCTCTCATCTTGTCAAAGTCATTCTCCGTCCAGCTTTGATCCGTTGCTGGCGATGAGCTGTGTTCCTTTGGAGGGGGAGATGCGCTCTTATTTTTTGTATTTCCAGCTTTTCTGCCCTGCTTTTTCCCCATCTTTGTGGTTTTATCTGCCTTTGGTCTTTGATGATGGTGACGTACTGATGGGGTTTTGGTGTGGGTGTCCTTCCTGTTTGTCAGTTTTCCTTCTAACAGTGAGGACCCTCAGCTGTAGATCTGTTGGAGATTGCTTGAGGTCCACTCCAGACCCTGTTTGCCTCGGTATCAGCAGCAGAGGCTGCAGAAGATAGAATATTGCTGAACAGCGAGTGTACCTGTCTGATTCTTACTTTGGAAGCTTCCTCTCAGGGGTGTACTCCACTGTGTGAGGTGTGGGGTGTCAGACTGCCCCTAGTGGGGGTTGTCTCCCAGTTAGGCTACTCAGGGGTCAGGGACCCACTTGAGCAGGCAGTCTGTCCCTTCTCAGATCTCAACCTCCGTGTTGGGAGATCCACTGCTCTCTTCAAAGCTGTCAGACAAAGTCGTTTGAGTCTGCAGAGGTTTCTGCTGCTTTTTGTTGTTGTTGTTGTTGTTTAGCTGTGCCCTGTCCCCAGAGGTGGAGTCTATAGAGACAGGCAGGCTTCCTTGAGCTGCTGTGAGCTCCACCCAGTTCGAGCTTCCCAGTGGCTTTGTTTACCTACTTAAGCCTCATCAATGGTGGGTGCCCCTCCCCCAGCCTCGCTGCTGCCTTGTGGTTAGATAGCAGACTGCTGTGTTAGCAATGAGGGAGGCTCCGTGGGCATGGGACCCTCCCGGCCAGGTGTGGGATATAATCTCCTGGTGTGCCCGTTTGCTTAAAGCACAGTATTGGGGTGGGAGTTACCCGATTTTCCAGGTGTTGTGTGTCTCAGTTCCCCTGGCTAGGAAAAGGGATTCCCTTCCCCCTTGCGCTTCCCAGGTGAGGTGATGCCTCGCCCTGCTTCAGCTCTCCCTGGTCGGGCTGCAGCAGCTGACCAGCACCGATTGTCCGGCACTCAAAGGGACTGCTTTCAACATTTTACCATTTGATATGGTGGATATTGTTGTTTTTGATAAGTAGGTTTACGATTAGGAGCGTTCCCTTCTATTTCGAGTTTGCTAAGATGTTTATGTGTCTCTCTGTGTGTTAAGTTGTAAATGGATGGTGACTATAATCAAATGCTTTTAATGCAGCTACTGAGAAAATGAAATGAGATTTCTCCTTTATTAACATGGTGAATTACACTGATTTTTTGGATAGTAAACCAACCTTATATTCCTGGTATAAATTCAACTGGGCTATGGGGTATACTTTTCTTTATAAAAAGTTGCTGATTTGGTTAGCTAATAGTTTGCTTAGGCTTTTAACATATGTGTTAAATTGGCCTGTCATTTTCTTTTCACATAGTGTCCTTCCTTGTCAGTTTCTTGTAGTGAGGAAAAGCTAGCTACATAAAATATGTACATAATTATTCTCTCTCTTTTTTTTTAAATTATTTTCTGAAGGAGTTTGTTTAAAATTGGCATTATTTCTTTCCTAAATATTTAGGATAAATTTGCTGTTTGGTCAGGCATTTTTGCTTTTTTGGGGGAACAAGGGGAAGGTTTAAAATGTAGATTCTGTTTTTAAAATATAAGATTGCTTTGCTTTCTGTCTCTTCTTGTTTCAGTTACAATAAATATTGTTTTTCTGAGATTTGTACATTTTATATAAAATTTCTAACTTATTGACATAAAGTAGTGCCTAATTTTCTTTTGCTATCTTTTTTATACCTATGTAGCATTTGTAGTGATGACTCCCTTTCTATTCTGATATTTGTTATTTGTATATTTTAAAAAAATTGAACAGTCTCACTGGTTTTTGCTCAATCTTATTATATTAGTTCTTTTAGTACCAACTTTTTGCTTTGTGGATCTTCTCTATTGGATGTTTCTTTTCTACTTCATTAATTTCTGCTTTTAGATTTATGATTTCTTTTCTTCTGTTATCTTGGTTTTATTTTGCTCCTTTTATGCTTATTGAGATGGATGCTTACTTGATTTTTAGTTTTTCTTCTTTTCTAAATATGTGTTTAAGATTATAAATTCCCCTCTGAACTCAGCTTTAGTTGCATCCCACAAATTTTGGCAAATGGTATTTTTTGTTACCATTCAGCTAAAAATCTAATCTAACTTCATTGTGATTTTTTTCCTTTTACTTATGAGTTATTTAGATGTTTATTACTTAATTTCCATATATTAGGTAATTTTCTGTTTTTTAAATTGATTTCAAGCTTAATTGCACTGTAATCAGAGAACAAACTCAGTATGATATCAGTGCTTTGAATTTTTTTAAGACTTGCTTTACAGCTCAGCATATAGACAAGTTTTGTAGATGATTTGTGTTTTTCAAAGGATTATTTGTTTCACAGTTGTTGGGTGCAGTTTTCAATAAATGTGCATTTGGGCAAATTACAGTCTTCACATTTATTTCATCTTTCTTGATTTCATGTGGTGTTTCAAAATCACTGTGAGTGTAGATTTGTATTTCTCCTTGTAGTTTTGTCAAGTTTTGCTTTAAAATTTTTGAGGTAATGTTACATGCATACAAATAGGGAACTGTTTTGGCTTTCTTGTGGGTTGATTCTTTTAGAATAAAGTATATCTTTTTATTTATATTTTTTCTTTAATAATCTAACATCAGGTTTCTTTGGATTAGTTTTTGCATTGTATTTATTTCACCATCTTTACTTTCACTCTTTCTGTATTCTTGCAGTTTAGATGTATCTTATATAGTGCTTATAATTTGTTTTTTAAACAAATTCAAATCTGAAAATATTCATCTTTATAGAACTTATTCGTGAACATTTATTCATAAAGTTGAAAAACACTTTAGTTTGAACATTTTAGTGTGTGCTTTCTATTTGCCCTACCTCTTTTTTGTTCCTTTTTCTCTTTTTTTGTCTTTCTTTAGGTTCATATTCTCCCTCTAGTTTGCAAGCTACATATTATTTTATTAGTCTTTTATTACATATTACAACATACAAGCTTAGATTATAAGAGTGTAATGCTAATTGTTGCTCTTACTCTTTTCTCAGATAATACAAGAAGTTTAGGTCACTTCAACTCTTTAGTTTTATCAACTTATCTGCTTTTGTTATCATGAATTAATGCTGCTTATATCTGAAACTGTAGAAGGCATTATTATGTTTTACAATAATTTGTATAGTCAGTGTTCACTTGGATATATAAATATGTTTACCATTTTTTTTTCTAGTTTGCTGTTTGTCTTTTAACATTTTAATAGTATTTTTAAATCTTAGAAATGTTTAATTTTGTTATTGGCTGAATCAGTCATTTTCTTTAGGCCTCTGAGTCTTACTTGGGAAGGCTTTCCCACACTGAGATTACAGAAATACTGCCCGTATTTTTATTTTTAATATTTAGACTTTTAATTCATCCAGATTTGTTTTCCTCTGTGGTGTGAAAGTAAGGATCTGACTTAACATTTTCCCAGGTGGTTAGCAGAATGGCTCACCCCTAGTAATTGACTGTCCTCTTCCTTTGACCTGGAATACAACTTTATTATGTAATCATTTCCTTTTAAACACAGGTCTTCTCTTTTCTTGCCCCAGCTATTTTACTTACCATGATATGCAATAATTAATATGGAACTGCTGTGTGACAAAAACATTGTCTTGTGTTCTATAAGGATGGGTCATTACAGTTGAATAGGAATCTGATGGTTCTGGTGTTTTAATCACCAAACGTATATCCTGATAGAGATAAGCAGCAGAGCTCTCTGGACAAAACTGTGATTGTAGGTGAAAGAGATTGTCCTTTCTCCTTTCTTCTGAACAGCTTTCTAGATCTCTGGGGTTCCAGGGTCTTCAAGTAATCCCAGGCTACACAGGGCTCTTCCCTAGACCTGTTCTCAAGGGCAATGTCTGTTTCTCTGAATCTATTTTTAAATCATTTCTACAAAATTCTACTCTCATAGGGTCTATGTTGGAAATCCTCTGAGAAAATAATTTATACTAGGGCAGTGATGACTGATGGTTTAATGTAGTCATAGCAAATGTGTGGCATTGTAACAATGGGCCTCCTCCTGCACCTAAAGTAAGTGGTCATGGTGTACTTTTCTGCTGATATTGGGCTTGACCTGAGAACTCGTTCCAAAGCAACACTCCAGGATTCCTTAAAACTTCATCAGAATTGTCATGTGGGTTGGCATTAGTGTTCCACCCCTAGAATAATGTTTAATTTTCCCAGGAGAAACAGGCACTGAAGAAATGGGCTGTGATGGCGGCTCTGTTAGTTTCCCAGGGCTGCCACAACAACGTCCCAAAGACTTCATAGTTTCAAACAACAGGAATGTGTTGACTCACAGTCTGGATGCCAGAAGTCCAAGACCGAGGTGTCCGCAGGGCCATGCTGTCTCAGGGATGATCTTTCCTTGGCTTTTGTAGCTTTCGGTGTTTGCTGGGAATCCTTGGTGTTTTTTGACTGGTAGATGCATCCCTCTAGTCATATGGCTGTCTTCTCCCTGTGTGTCTTCACACTCTCTTCCCTCCGTGTGTGTTCAAATTTCCTCTTTTTATAAGGAAATCAGTCATATAGGATTCGGGTCCACTTTAATGACCTCATTTTAACTTGATTACCTTTATAAAGTTTCCAAATATGACGGTTTCCAAAATAGTTACATTCTAAGGGACTGCAACATGAAGTTTTTGCGGGGGCAGTGGAGGGGGAGAGACACAGTTTAACCCATCATAGTGACCCTCAAAGTTGTAGGAGAAAACCTATTTATCTAAGTTTAAGAGCAGTACTGTCAGAGTCAATCAGTCCTGTACTAAAACACAACATCGCCGATGGTGGAAAAGCATTGAAGATAGTCATTATCATTTGTGTGATTAAAGAGATTCTGGACTGAGAGGCACCATGCAGAATTAAACTCTTTGAAGCTTCCTGAGGACTTAACAGGATTATTCATATTTGCTGTTATTTAGTTCTATTTTAAAGAGTTATGGAGGCAATGTGTATGCTTCACTAAATTATCCCTGTATCTTTCACTGCAGATACAGCAATGCAAACAAGAGGCAGTTCTGAACGCATTGTCTCATTTCCAGAATCTGCATTTGTTTGTTTTTAATGAACCTGGCAAGTATTTGAACTTATGAAGGAAGAATCTAGTTCTTTTGTATTGACTTTTTGGTATCACAAATTATAGATCAACTGAAATTTATGAGAACAGGTTCAGCAATCTTTAGGTGTGATTTGAGTTCATCTATGTGAAATGAACAAAGTCAGAAAGTAAATTACGAGGTAAGAAATAGTACTTACTAGGCACTGCGAGATCTATTTGGTCAGCAGCTTAGTTGATTCATGGTTAAAAAAATAACATATTAGACTGTGCTTTATGAGGGATTAGCTTCTTACTGCTTATATGAAGTAGGCATAATCTAATTTTATTATTAGTGCAGAACAAATGTGCTAAGCCTTGAAAGGTGTGCTCAGCCAGATATGGATGAAAACTGTTCTTGAGGTTGAAATTGTTTGATATTATTTGGGAAAGGTTTCAAGTGATTAGTCAGACACCTCGGTGATGCCACCCAGCTATTTACTGTTTCTCTAGTAGTTAAAAATAAATTCAATATTGTTTCTTTACTAAGGAGATCAGGACAGAAAGGCTGCCCTGTGTTAGCCACACTAATATAGTTATAAGTGATAGTAACAGAATACACTTACTGAGCTCTCATTAGATGCTAGGTTCTTTGTCAAGGGCTTTATGTGGATTATTTTATTTAATTCTCAAAACTGACAACTGAGGTATATTGTTATTCCAGTTTACAGAGGAAATAAGAATTTCACTAAGGCCACCATTGGTAAGTTGTGGACTCACGGATAGTCTCTTAACCGCAACAGTACAGCGATGTCTCTTAATCTGCAGGTGATTTGCTATGGCAACTAACTAAAAAAATTGTTTGGTTTGTCGCAGACTTGGAGACTATATGGCATGGGGGAGTGTGTACACTTTGAAGTTATACAGTTCTAAGTGTAAATTTCAGTGCCTTCTCTTGTGCAAAGTTCTTAATCTGCATGAACCTCAGATTTCTCAATTTTTTTTATTTTTTAAATTATTTTTCTGTGAACTCTGCAGAGCAGTAAGATTTCTTATTTTAAAATGAGGGCAATGATATCTCTCTTGCAGAATTGCGAGGATTCAATCAGATTATAATTGTAAAGTGATTTTAAAAAGTTTGCGACAAAATCTTTCCTATTCTCTCTCTCAAATTCTCTTCTTTTTTGGCTGCATGATTATGTGATCTGATTTCCATCGTTTTAAATTAAAACCCATTTCCAGTTGAAAGAAAGTTGGCGAGCTAAATCTCTTTTCTGTCCCATCACTCTGTAGAAGAGAGAACTGTTAAGATTGTTCAGCGTTTTAAATAAAGCCACCTTTTTGTAGGAGAGAGATTAGCGTAAGATACGTTAAGAGGAAGGTCATAACTATTCTAAAAGCAAATAGGCGCAGAGCTCTTGTTCTGGAGGCTACATTAGGTTTCTTAATTTTGTAGGAGAGGAGCCTCAATATTCTTTCCTTCTTTTTTTTATCTTAATCTGCACATATTTCAGCAGGGCCATTCACTGGCCTTTTTTAGCCAGTCCCGCCTAGTTAGAGAGAAATTAAGTTTGACTTTGTTTGACAACCTCAGGACAGCCAGAAAGATAGGAAAAAGGAGTCCACAGGTTCTTGCTTTAAGTTTACAAAACTTTGTAGTTCTGCTTAAACATTTAGATTAATAATAGGGAAGGTTTAAAAATAACTTTAGATTTCCTAGTGTTCAAAGTCTTTACTGAAGACATGTATTCTGAAAAAATTATCACCTTATAATTAAAAGTATCAAGTCTGGCTGCAGCCTTTAAAAAACAAACTTTGCATGGGTTACAATATTTGTTTTAGTAGCATAAAAATGAGTGGATTGCCTTGGATGTGTCTATCAGGTAGTGTTCTGTAATTTTTTCCCCCTGCAGAGTTATTTTGTATGCATGCTTACTAGTTCTGTTGTTTGACTTACAGATAGCTCTGTTTGGTTTCAAAATGTGTGTGTAAGCATTGCTAGGTGGTGCTAACCATCTATAATTATCTCTATTTCTTAATAAAGAAATGGTATTGAATAGTCAACAATTAATTGCTTAGCAACATATGCTTTTCAAGCAAGCTGCTGCTTTTTAGAATCAGGGAAAGGAAAACGTATCCATGTGCTTGGTCTATCATTGGGACCGAATTTTGCTGCCCGTAGCTCTTCTTAACAGCAACGGATGCCAGCAGGTTTATGACTTTATCTCTAGAGTTACTGTCCCAAGAAATAATATTTCAATTGCAGCTATGTCTGTGAGATATCTCTTTAAAGACTCTCTTTTACTTTGTGCTTTGAAATGTATATTATTAATGTACAAACCCCTCTTATGACCAATGCTGTCAGTGATGTAGATAGCAGAGGTGTAAGGTATATCAGTTAAGATTTTAAAAAACTAAAATATTGAATGAAAACAGTGAAGTCTGCTGGAAACCATACCAACATCTGGTGCTCAAACATCTTTCAATATCTATATATTGCCAGAAAATAAGAAATGTTTGAGATCATCTATAGTGTCTTTCGGTTTGGTAGAGGAATTTTTCACCCAAAGACAGTACTATAAATGCCAAACTTTCTCTATGTTGTCTTAGGATCTATAAAAGTCTCAACTTAGACATGTTGTACAAACAAGCACTATTTTCTCTAACATACATTGCTTGAGAAGTGCATTTCGAGAAAAAGTATGCTACAAACTGACATACTGGAGTAAACAGTGAAAATAATGCATGTAGCAGAGTTAACGTTTTATTCTGCTCGACACTTGACGTATAATTTTCAGTAATCTTTATCGATTAACCTCTGATGTTTCTTAACAAGGTCTACTAATCTGAATCTTTTTTTGGGTGCCTTGGAGTTGTAGGTTATTGTTTTAGACACTTGGAATTACTGCTGTTCTTCTGAGTCCTGTCTGAAGAGGGGCTGGCTTTGTTAATTTCTAATGCAGCAGCAGTAAGAACAATATTTAGCACTTACGAGGCTCCACTTCTCAGTTTCAAAGCACTTTACAAATATCAATTAATTGCGTTGAATGGGGAGCTCTGCAGCTGCTGAGAGAAAAAAGAGCACACAGTGATTGGCTCATTATCATTTACAGCTGTTGAAAAATGTTCTTCAAAGAAATAATTACAGATCTTCATATATATTTAAAGAGAAAAGGAGCAGGCAGGAGGCTACTAAGGGTCTTCTTTAACAAACGACTCTTGTCTTTCCATTCTGTTTCGAGAGCAGCAGCTTTATTGCGAATAATTATCCTCTCCTGGACAAAAAGAAATAAAGCGCTGCGACAGCCCCTTCTCCAAGAAAGTGCAAGACAGTAAATCCTCTTTTGAAAAATAATCTCAATTTCACCAATTTTGATTTGTTTAGAATTTTTGTTTCTTAGTGGTTGGACTGCTGCTGGACTCTGCCTAATGCAGCCTTGTTTAATGTCTGATCCAATGTGGGCTTTGTCCAGCTTTAATTATGCATGAAAACAGAACAAGTAGACAATAATGGATAGTGCTTCTTGCTTTGTTTCCAACAGAGCTTTATCACCATACGGGTGCCAAAAGAAACTATCTGAACTGTCTCCCTGTCACCAGGAAGAGATACAGGCAGTCCTGGCCATAGAAACAGATTTCCGTTTCTTTTCTTTTTCATTCTTTTTTCTTTTCTTTTTTTCTTCCCTTCTCTTCTTTTTCATAATGTGAATCTCCTGGTTGAGCAGATAAGCTGCTAATTCTATTAATTTTCTTATCAAAATCAGCAAGGGAAGCGATGCTTCCAATTTAGTGATTTATTATCCTGAGCAAGCTGTGCGGAGTATGCCTTTCATATTCTGTAATTGGCACTAGAGGGGAAGAGACTTTCAAGGGAGATGCACTCAGCAAACCGTTTCCATTTCAATTGACTATTGAGCAAACAAATGGAGTGTCCTTTCATTGGCTTAAATCATTTAAAATGATAAAGCTAGCAATTCTGCATTTGAATGTATGCCAGTGAATATCTGTGTGTGAGATGCTGACCCCTAAGACATCAAAATATGAGCATAATAACATCTCTCTATAGGATTTGCCATCAATAAAACATCCAAGTGCAATACGTTAATTGACATGCAAAAGGCCAAAATTGATCACACATGTAATCTGACCCTTATTATTATACCGCCCCCAAAGGCCTTTGAAATCAACATCTTTCCTTTGCATACTGCGTATTGAATGTTTTGGTATATGAAAGTTGGCTGCATAAGCAGTGGACTCTGATGTTTTAACACTGAAATAAAAACCAGTCTCAAAGGCAGGAACATTATCAGTTGGAAAGGAAAGAAAGTGGTGAGGAGTTGGATGCCAGGAGTGAGTGGGACTGATTGAGATATAGAAGGAAGACTAGGTTTCCCGTGGGAAAAAAAGTTACTTCTTGTTTAGTGTCATTTGGAAAACTAGGGAAGGCTCCTCTGCCCCAAATATTATCCTCAGTAAAATAGGAACTTGAATTGTAGGTTTCAATTTCTTTTTATTTATGACGACAACTTTTTTAAAAGTAAATTTTATATAATATTTGCCACCAACTAGTTTAATGGTTGCAAATCATGCTACTTACATTGCTCTACTTAAATCTAAGAGCAAGGCACTAGTGCCCCCATTATACAGATAATGCTTACATAAACTTGAGAGTTTAAGTATCATACATAATGCTTAGATGCTGGAGAGGTTAAGTAACTTGTCTGATTTTACTTGGTTAGAGTGTTCAAGCTGGGAGTTGAACTCAGCACCACGAGATACGAAACTCTGTTGTTTTCTAATCACTGTATTAGTCTTCCTCTAGCCTTGTATTTCTGGGTGAAATAGTATCCTTAGCCCTTAAATCTTAAATGTAAATCACGCCTTGAATTACACCATACCCAAACCCTTGAATTAGTTTTTGGTACTAAAACTTCAAAGATAATTCATTTTAAAAATTGAATCATTTTTTCTCATGATATATTTCATGAGAATGATGATATTTTGACAATTTGGAAATTCCCTCCTAATTCTTTGGGATTTTTTTCTCTTGCATTTCCTGGGAGGAACAAGGCAGGGGATGATTTTCCCTTGCAGAGTGCTGTCCATAGTGCCGATGGCTGGGAAATGTACTACAGGAGTGTGCACAATGATTTAGACATTTGTTTGGGCTTTTAATCTTTTCTCATCTACACGTACCACCAAAATAAAAACCAGTGAAGTATGTACTCTATAAATCTGCTCGTTCTCTCACTCCTCAGAAATATTTCAGAAAGAACTTGACACTTGTAATCAGAACTGGGCTTAGATGCAGCCTCCTGTTGAGTCAGCGATCCTGCCTCTCATCCTTTCCTATTTTAAATAGCACAAAAATAGTACAGGCCAGAGGTTATAGGCTGGGGAAGCGCTGCTTTTGGAAGAATGTAAAATCTACTTATGTGCCATGAGTTTCCCCCGACTTCAAGTGTGTACATTATTGAGTTAAGAGAAGAACAAGTTGAGAAGACAGGTAGAAAGCATCGTGTATTAGACAGGTGGGGAGAAGCTGCTGGGCTTCACGTGGGGCACAGCAGAAAGACAGATGTGCTGTGGTGGTGATGCAGTGCAAATGCTTTGGAGAATATGGTTGCAAAAGACTTCAGGAGATTATTTGCAAACAGAAGAGGCTTGACAGTAATTAGTAAGATTTCAGTTAAAAAAAAAGACTATGTTGGAACTTATTAAAAGAAAAGAGGAAAAGCAGATAATAATTGTCATGGGATAATTCTCTGGGATGCTGGGAGATGTGCAGCATGTGAGAATAAAACCAATAGCCCAACGTGGGGAAAGTAAAGAAGGAAAAGTGAACCAAAGAAATGAGGAAAAAGTAAAACTTTATTTGTGACAATTATTCTATTTATGAAATGCTCTATGTCATGTAACTGTGCTATGAGCTTTCCATATATTACCTCCTAAGATTATTTCCATTGTTTTGCATAAAGAAATTGTCTAGCTCTCATTCTATGCTGTATATTGTTTTAATAATAATTAAGGACATAATAAATGTGATAAATCTTAGAATTTTTGATTTTTTTTAGCAGAATACAAGCTATAAAAGCATGGATACTGTGGATTAACAATAAGTATGTATGGGACAAAAAAGTTTGAGAATACCTGATGCAGTGGTTTCAATAATGAACTAAGATGTTATAAACTCTGATTACTAACAGTATAGTTTCAGTGAAGTCACACTAATTTTCTGATCTTCAATATATGATGGAATAAAACATCTTCTATTTACAATATTTCAAAAGTAAATTAAAACAGGCATTATAAAGACAAAGCCTAATTTTGAAAAAGACATTTTCTGAGACAAGTTATTTATATTTTAAAGTGACCATATATATGGTTTTTAAGGTTGTGTGATGCTTTATAAAGCTATCTAAGATAAAACTAGAACTTTGTTCTTCATCTCTTTCCAAGTTTTCACCTGTATCTTCTGTGTACAAAGGTGACTTTGACTTCAAAGGGCAATGGGAATCGAATCTGGTATGAAAATGGGATGAGGAAATATATAGTCTTTCAGGAAAAGGTCATTACATACTGCACAGAAGCTCAACTTTTATTTTGATTAAATACTTTTTTCAGTGCGATTTATTAGCTAATTACTTCCTCAGCTTTGTGGCTTTGCAAGACTTACCTGATCTATAATTAGTCTACTGAAGGACTTAGAAGCCTCAAGGTTTGTGTGCTTTTATGTAAAATTATTAATATTAATAATAATTAACCATAAATGGTAACTAGGGTGGGCCAGATGGCCTTTTCTTCTTTCAAAAACATCTTTATGTTCTTAGTTATTCAGAAGGTAGAGGTGATAATGCAAAGACACAAGTGACATTTTAAATTAAATTATTGATTTTGGAACGAAGCTTAAATAATTTACTCAACAAGGGGACTGACTGACTTTCACCTGTACCAGATTGAAAGCTCTAAATACCATCTGTTTATATCAAAGTAAAACTTTTTGTCTGTTTGTAGTCATGCTGAGTTTGGGGCTCCTGTTGGCCTCATTTTTAAGAATCTCAGCCATTAATCATTAGTATTAGTTGGTACCACTGGTAATTAGTCTTTTAAGTTGCAACCAGATGGAATGTATAAATTATTAGAAGTTTCCTGCCAGGCATAAGTGTAGATGATTCATGGGCCTATGGCATTTTCCTGTGCTCTGTTCCTGATAGGAAAATATAAAGATTATGCAGTTGGAAAGACTAACCTTCACACTTTGTCTTGATTTCAATAATTGCTGACTGTTACTTCTGGTGTGTCTGGAGACACAACAGCCTGAGTTCTTTTAAAAAAATTTTTAGACTTATTTTTACATTTTAACATTATCTCCCACTTCTTTTGGTTCCCTATTCGATTCTTCTTTCTTTAATATCAGTAGCATGTCACTCCAAAAGCAGTCTTGTCTGCAGGATATGTACTATTGCCAGGAATCTCCTTGCTGTGGCCAGTGGTAGAGGAGTTGAGGGTGGAGAGAGTGGGAGGGGTGACCAGATTCAATTTTTCTCAATATGAAGTTAACCTCAAATATATGTGTCCTCTAATTGTAATCCTAAGCTCAGGCACATGTGCTCTGGCATATAGATTAAAGGAAAGAAAGTTGGCCATGAGGCTTATACTCACTCTCTTCTGCCTTTTTCTTGTTGTTCACTTTCCTGGCAAAACCCTTCCCCTAAATACACCCCAGTAGTCACCTACATTTTTCCATGCCTATGTTCAAGCAGTGAAGCATTTCTGGAGAAAGTGAGATAAAATATTGGTAGGAGTATAAATTTATGACTACGATGTAATTTTTAATGTGTAAATTAGACAGAAACCCAACTTAAGCTAGCTTAAGCAAAAATAGAAATTTATTGGCTTATGTAAGTAGAAAGTTAAAGGAGTGGTCAAGCTTCAGACATGGCTGGATCTAGACATTCAAACAATATCACCAGGGCTCTGTTTTTCTCTCCAGCTTGATGACAAGATGACATTGAGCAGCCTTAACTAACCTTACATTATCCTTATACTTTTTTTTTGAGATGGAGTTTCACTCCTGTTGCCTAGGCTGGAGTGCAGTGGCATGATCTTGGCTCGCTGCAACCTCCACCTCCCAGGTTCAAGTGATTCTCCTGCCTCAGCCTCCTGAGTAGCTGGGATAACAAGTGCCTGCCACCATGCCCTGCTATATATATATATATATATATTTTTTTTTTTTTGTATTTTTGGTAGAGACGGGTTTTCATCATATTGGCCAGGCTGGTCTCGAACTCCTGACCTCAGGTGATCCACCCACCTCAGCCTCCCAAAGTGCTGGGATTACATGCGTGAGCCACCGCACTTGGCTTCTTTATACTTTTAATACCAGTGGGAGGGAAAGAACCTCCTTTGTGATAATGGTAATGAAAATTTCAGGCCTGACTTGGAATGGCCTAGCTTGGATCATGTGCTTATCCCTTGTATTAGTCCGTTCTTATGCTGCTAATAAAGACATTTCTAAGGCTCGATAATTTATAAAGGAAAGAGGGTTAATTGGCTTACAGTTCAGCATGGCTGGGGAGGCCTCAGGAAACTTACAATCATGGTGGAAGGGGAAACAAACTTGTCCTTCTTTATGTGGTGGCAACAAGGAGAAGTGGAGAGCTAAGGTGGGGGTAGTGGGGAGCCCCTTATAAAACCATCAGATTTTGTGAGAACTCACTATCACAAGAACAGCCTGGAGGTAACTGGCCCCATGATTCAATCACTTCCCACCGGGTCCCTCCCATGACACATGGGGATTATGGGAACTACAATTCAAGATGAGATCTGGGTGGGGATACAGCCAAACCATATCATCCCTGGACCAATAATTCAATTCTTTGTCCTATGTCTAAGTGTAGCATCACAGTCCAGGCTAGATCCACTTAAATCTCATGTGCTTAGCAGGCATAAAATAGAGTGGGGAAGGAGAACATTCATGTCAATATTGAAATTCAAAGGTGTTCTCCAAGCTGCATAACACTCCTACTACAACCTTCTGATCCAAGTTGCACTTCCATTTCTAACAGCAAACATTTCAGACTGTCTTCACTGCTATCTCTGAACTCTCCCCACCTCACCCCAACTTTTTCTCTGATGCTGGACATTAATAACTTTTCCTTCTGTCTTACAAAGAAAGTTGAAGTGAATTGATGGAAAGCCACCATCAATTTCCTGCTACCCAACAATTATGCAAATGCAAAGGCTTCTATTTGCATCCATCCTCTTCTCTTTTACACTGGAACAGGGGCTTCTCTGTCTGTTTATGGCCAGTGCCATCGTCTGTGCCTTTTCCTGCCTTCTAACTCTAACCCTCTCTTTATTTATTCATGCACATCCTACCGCATTCTCCTACCTGGAATTTACATTCCTTTGTACATTCCCATTCTCTTTCTCCTTTATCTTTTAATAAAACTCTCAATTGGTCATATATTCCTTATCCAATTTCTGTCTTAAAGCTTTCCTTCTTTCAAAACTAAACTTCTTATGAATGATAACAGTTCTTGCTATTGCCATTTTCTCACTTCCCACTTACTTCTCAGCCCACTCTAGTCTAGCTTTGGTCAAAACAGCAAACCTACTTATGTCTCTTCTGCTTTAAACTCTTCAATGTTAGTGCATTGCTCTTAGGATAAACATCCACATTCTCAAAATGACTTAGAAGGCTCTAGACAGTCTGGTTCCTAGGGAGATTTCCAGCCACATCTTGTACCACACTTTTCATTTCACATAACCTTCTTCTTTTGGTTTCTCAAATGTATTGCAGTATACCCTTTGTATCTGTGGGTTCCATGCTACTGCATTCAACCAATGTCAGACTGAAAATATTTGGGCAAAAAAAATCTGTTCTGAATATGTAGACTTTTTTTTCTTGTCGTTATTTCCTAAATAATATAGTATTACAACTATTTACATTGTATTATGTATTATAAGTAATCTAGAGATGATTTAAAGTAGATAGGAGGATGTGCTTAGGTTATGTGCAAATATCACACTATTTTACATTAGAGACTTGAGCATCCTTGAATTTTGGTATCCTTGAGGAGTCCTGGAACCAACCTTCCACAATACTGAGGGATAATCATATATCACATTTCCAGCAGGAACTAGCTGGTGCATTCAAACAGTGTAACCCAGGAGAGTTTATGAGGGACTATTTACAAGGATATGGGAAAGGTTAAGGGAAGTCAATAGGAGATGATGAAGCATCTGAAAGCTTAGTTACCAAGAACTTAGGTCCCTGTAGATACAAGAGGCAGGAATAATTACAGATCCCTGAGATGCCGCTAGCTGTAGCTATAGGATAAAGCTTTTTGAGTAACTTTACCCAATTGGAACTGTGCTTTAGAAAGAAGATCACAGCTATAGCCAACCCAAAGCCAATCAGGAAAATAAATACCCTAAACAATTGACTAAAAGTAAGAAGCCAGAGGGCCAAGTATATGGTTGATAGCTAGAGTTTAACCTTTTGGGGTGCAAGGCAGGATAAAGAAGGGTAGAGAGTGGATTAGGAAAAGCAACAGATGATTTCCAGCTCCTTCTTACCACAGCAGTTTTGTACAGGTTGTTCCTCTGTTTGGATGCTGTTTTTGAAGGCTGATTGTCTTCAACTAGTTCCTTCTTTTTCATCCTTCAAACCTCAGATTCATGTGTCTTGTTTTGTATAGAAGCTATCTTTAACCAACTAATAGCCAAGATCCTTCATTATGGAGCTCAATTCTCTCCTTCTCAGCACTTACCTCAGATTGTAATCATCCTGCTATTAGTGTGATAATTTAATCAATGTCTGTGTCCTGCCTGTGGCTCTATATTCCATGTGACTGGGGATTATGCCTGGTTTAACTCCTAGTGGAATCCCTAGGCCCTAACACACAACACCTGGTATATAGTAGGAACTCACTAAATTGATGCTGAATAAGTAAATATACTGAAAATGTATGCTATAGTCTGAATGTGTCCCCCACCAAATTCATATGTTGAAGTCCTAACCCATGAAGTGATAATATTAAGAGGTGGAGCCTTGGGAAGTGATTAGATGATGACAGTGGAATCCTCATAAATGGGATTAGTACTCTTATAACAGAGACCCAAGGGAGCTTGTTTGCTTCTTCCACTAAGTGAGGGTGCAGCGTGAAGACAACGTCTGTGAGGAAAGGGCCCTTACTAGTCATCAAATCTGGTGCTGTCTTGATCTTAGCCTTCCCAGTCTCCAAAACTGTCTAAGGTATTTTGTTATAGCAACCTGAATAGAATAAGACACAATGTAGCACGCTCAGTAGCTTGAGCTCTGGAAGATGACCTTCTGTCCAGAGGCTGACTGGGCAGCACCCATCACCACAAAGGCCTAGATGGGCTGAGTGCAAGCTTCTTAGCTCCGTAGCTTTTTGTTCTTCATCCTTCCCTTGCTATCAAGGAGGCTAGCTCCTCTCTCCAGGGATTCCAGGAGTTGCTCTTATTGCCAGGGCTCTGGCCAGGCAGGGTCCAGTGTTGCAGTTCAAGGAGAGTCCCCAGGATCTTCTCATTACTCGTTCATGTTTCTGTAACATCACTCTGTTTCGATGAAGGTCAGAATTGCTGGAAGCTGTCCTGTCAACCTTCTCTGCTTGGACCTAGGCAGAGGCTTGCTGGAACATCTTAGGATTCTGACTGATATTGAAGTGAAGAGAAAAGTATGCATTCTCCAGAATATGCTAGGAGCGACCATGGTGCACGTTCATCTTCACAGCCAATTTAGCCTATTGGTCGCTGTCCATGACATGATAAACATGTTCATCTCCAGTGTTAGTCCACAGCTGGTGAAGCACTGTCAATAGTTTTTGCAGGGAGACATTATTCTTGCAGCTGCAATACCCGCTTTTCTCCAGTACTCCTCACCTGGTGGAAGCTGGTTTCAGTCTTCCACCAGTTCAGGCTCCAACTTCATAGCCTTTGGTAGAAACTCCTCAGCCTTAGAGACACAGTCAGGAGTCATGTTCAGTGCCTTTCCAGTCAGCATCCTCACTGCACCTTGCCCTGAATTAAACCCACGACTTCCTCCATCTGCTGCAGGGTCTTCAACATCTCCTCCAGGGGCTTCTGCATCTCCTCCTGCACATCCTATTGCTTCCCCCCAGCATCCTCAACACTATGTGTCTTGAAATTGCAATCTTGAAATGAATAGTCTCTATTCATTCAAAATCCTGCAGTTTCTGTGAGATCTGCCTGCCTTCTTCCTTTTCATTAGCCATCATTTCCCAGCTATCCTCATTAATTAATGAATATGCAATCTGGTAAATGCAGTGATTAGAAATGGATTTTTCTGTGAAGTTAATGAAGCTTAAGCTTCAGAACTCTCACTCCCTGGGCCTGTTCCAAGGCCCTGGCAAAGTGTTCACATGGTCATATGTTTTTGTAAAATATGCAAATGTTAGCTGTTTTAATCACACTCAGGTAAGAGCACGCTTTCTCTCTACTCTGACTTCCCATGAATCTCACTTCTGCTTGTGTTAAATAACATAAGACTAGCAGTGGGCATTTTTGGGATTTCAATAAGGGGAATTGAGTTGAGGATGCATTTTGTTTGAACTTAGTGGGATATGTTTATGTGTTTTTCAGTTGCTTCCATGTATATTGAAGCTCTTGTTAATCATCTTGGGTTAGAAATGTCTTCTAGGAATTCTTGCATTGCTCATTGTGCCAACTCACCTGGGATTGGGACATGACAGTGCAGGGCGAGTTTGTAACCTGATGTGAATATATTCCACACTCCTAGCACAAAAAGAAAGTGGGTGGAGACAAAACAAGATTGGACATGTATGGAGCCAGAAGTTCATCCTTGGAAAATTCTTCCCATCATTCAATGTGTAAAACTGTAAGCAAAGGCTTTGATTCTCATTTATCTTCAGTTTTAATGGAAGATCTTTCATATATAATGACAACCATATTTTTTTGATAAGAATCATGTGAAGTAGAATTTCTCAGAAATTCTGTGTTTGTAACAATACAGAGATTTTGTCTGTGTATAAAGTAGCATGTTTGACAAAGCCCAACTATCAATAATAAAAAAATTCTGATCAACTGTAGCATAGGAAAGACCGAATTCTATTTCTCTTCTCTCTATGGAAAGTAATATTACAAAATTATTGTTGAAGAGATGATAAAGAGTATGCAACCAATAAGTAGGAAAACAGGTAGGAAAGGTATTCTAGAGAAATCAGGTCATTAATTAATGATATATGGTGTGTTTTTTTCTATATTTTGGATAGGTAGTATATTTTTCAGATTTTGAAAATTTGTATTAAGTTTTCCCTTTATAAATAATATTATCTTGGCATTCTGATTTTATATTTGTGATTTTGTATTCTTTTGCTTAAAGAGGGTCTTGAAAATTATACCAGGTTCAGGCCCCACAAACCTGAGGCTGCACCCTGTGGTAGCAGAAGTAGGCACTAGTTTTTGAGGGAATGAGTAGTTTTGGATGGAAATGTAAAGGATCAGATGCTTCCTTAAAGAGGGAACACTTAAGCTGAGGTCTAGAGGCCGAGTAGTTTTCCAGAGAACCTCTCCAAATTGCAGAAGTGCTTGCCCAAATCATGGAATTTCTTTTTAGTTTCATACTCATAGTAGGCACATTTGGTTTACAGCTTCCTTCAGGATGTTTGTTGCCATTGTTATGTGTGGCTGTCATTACTTTATAACAGGTTGTGGAGAGATGACATTTGGTATGGGGTCTACAGGATCCTGTGGATTGACTCTGAGCTGCCTATAAAGAGAGTTAGCCAGGAACTGGTGAGATCCCAAGGGTGTTTGGGACTGTAGGCACAAACAGATCTGTTTCAGAGCTTAGGTGACCATTTTTCTGCATCTGCATAAATCCAGCTTTATTCTGTCACGTCCTTTGGCATGGACAATGGTGTAACCTCGATGCTGGGTGGCAGCTAGGATGTTTCTCTGAGTGGCTGAGCAGGCTGCAGAGGTGGAAAAGCAGGAAACAGCATGTGTTAGTCTGTTTTTGCATTGCTATAAAGAAATACCTGAGGCTGGGTAATTTATAAAGAAAAGAAGTTTAATTGACTTATGGTTCTGCAGGCTGTACAGGAAGCATAGTGCCCAGCATCTGCTAAGCTTCTCATGAAGTCTCAGGGAGCTTTCACTCATGATAGAAGGTGAAGCGGGAGCAGACATCTCACGTGGTGAGAGAGGGGGCAAGATGCAGGGGCGGGGGGTGGTACCATACTCTTTTTAACAACCAGTGTGAACTCAGAGCAAGAACTCACTCATTACTGCAAGGACAGCACCAAAATGTTCATGAGGGATCCCCTCCCATGACCCAAAAACTTCCCACCAGGCCCTACCTCCAACACTGGGGATGACAATTCAACATGAGATTTGGAGGGGATGAAACCCAAACCATATCACAGAGCCGAAGAGAAAGCACATCTAGCCTCATGGTGATGTCAGCTGGCAGATTGGTTGTGGCTTCATTTATGTACTCAATAAATATTTACTGAGTGCCTACTCTGTGCCAAATCTTATTCTAGACTCTGGGACTACCATAGAAAATGAAGTGTGTGAAACTCCTGGCTTCTATGGAACACATGGGAGACATCCCTTGGGAATGACAAGAAATAACAAATAGGACTTACTGGGGGAAGGAGGGGGAAAGAGGGAGGGGTTGAGGTTATGCTGTCATAGGTATGGGCCATTAAGGCATTGGACTTTCAGTTTCCAAATGTTATAATAAAACTTAGTGCAAATTCTGCACTGTATTCTGTTATACAATGGTGGGATTTTTTTGTTTGTTTGTTTTTTTGTTTTTGTTTTTGTTTTTTAATAAAAATGAAGTTTGTCCATCCAAGTCTTTGAGAAAAACTGATAGTTTAGGGAGTTATGTTGTGTGTAACCAGGAAGTTATGTTGTATATAACCATAAACCCCTACTGTGAACTTTACAGTTAATTGAAGAGGAGCTATTTGATGATTTTCAAACAAAGGACTGATAGAATCAGGTCTGTGTTGATGTAACTCACAAACTCACTCTTACTTCTCTGTGGGACTTGAAGGAAGAAGCCAGGAAGACTAGTTAGGGGTTAATGCAACACTCCAGACTAGAGAGGATGAGGACCAGAGGCAGAACTGGGGAAACTGGAAGGGAAGAGAAAGGACAGAGTCAAATAAGACTTAGCAAGTAAAACCAGCAGAACTTGGAAACTGATTGCATGGGAGTGGAGGCAGGAGAGAGAGAAGTTGAGGACTATTCCCAGGATTTTCAGGGTGGATGGTGAGGCCACCAACTGAGACAGAACATTAAGGTGGAAGAACACATCAGGGATCAAATAATGAATTCACCAGCCTGGGCAACACAGTGAGACCCTGTCTTTAAAACATAAAAAGAAATTAGCTGGGTGTGTGGGTGCATGCCTATAACCCCAGCTACTGGGGAGGCTGAAGCAGGAGGATCACTTGAGCCTAGGAGTTCGAGGCTGAAGTGAGCTATGATTGCACCACTGCACTCCAGCCCGGGTGACAGAATGAGAACCTGACTCTAAAAAAAAAAAAGAATTCAGTGTTGGATATGCTATGTTTGAGGTGCCTGTGGATATCTGATGGGAACGACCATTAGAAAGTTTGATTTTCAGGGAAATGCTGTGAGCTAGAAATAGATATTGGCAACTATTAGAATACAAATGGTGCTTTGAGCAGAGATAAGGGATGAGATTGCTGAGGAGGAGTGGGGAGATTGAGATTAGTCCCCCAAGGACAGGACACTAGGGTTACTATATAGAACTTTTCTAGTGTGGCCAGAGGAACGGAGCCCTTTAAAGGTACTTAGGAGGGGCCCAGAGAAGTACAAGAAGCTTCTCCATTATACTCTTCTGGTGTGAGCAAATGTGGAGTTGCTGAGCCTCCTTAATTCATTCAAGAAATATTTATTAAATATCCCTGGCTATGTTGTAACATTTCCCACTAATTACTTGGTGACTGGTGTCAGATGCCCAGATGGTTGTATTGTTGAAAACACATATGATTAACTCCTTGGTGGGAAGAAATGGCTCTAAATAAGGTCCCATGGCCCACAGCAGTAAGGCCCAAGACATTGAGCATGAAGTCAGCAGAGCTATTGTGAAGAGTGACCAGATGGGGACGGAGGATGAGGAGTGTGGGGGCAAGCAGACTGGCCTGAGGGAATGCCACGTGTTGGACGCTGGAGGCGTGCTGTGTCGCTTCTGTCGCAGAGCCACCAGCAGCATGCCTGGTGCTTTGCTGACAATCATGGCCTTCTGCACGAGTGCCTGAATCCCTGCTTAAGCCACGAGGCTGGGACTTGCTGGTTTCCTTCCCCAAAGCAGGCTTCACAATCTGTTCAGGGCTGTCTCGGTGCTTGGGAGGAGGTGGAGGAACCGGGATTCACCGTCTGTGAGGGTATGGCAGGGAAAGAAGGAAGAATTGTTCTGTTTTTGAGTAATGATAAGAAAGAAAATCTCATCATTTTACAAGTTTATATACTAGATAAGAGGACATCTAACCTCTGACAAGAATCGTTAATTTACTCCATCAAATATGTTCATAGAAATCCTAAGGTTGATAAATTCTCAAACAGAAAATGTTAAAAGATCTAAGAAAAAATACAATGGCCTTAGCTATAAGGACCTAAATAATTAAGAATAGTCTCAAAGGCATGTAGAACATCAGAGAAAAGTTATGGACATTTTTGTCTGTTAAAAGAGAAAATCTCAAGATGAAGATGGCTTTTTATACAGAAATGGCAAGTGAACACTTGTCCAGTCAATTGTAAACACCTGTCCAGTTTTGTTTCCTGCACCAGACTCCTTTTAAAAACGTCGTATGGCAAGTGGCCAAGCATCAGCCGCTTTCAAATGCAGTCACCTGATCCTCAAACGCTTGCGATATCCGCATTATTATCTCTATTCTCAGATGAGAAAACAGAAACGCTGAGAAGTAGTATACTGTGCACTTTTGTCAAAGCTGCTCAGCAGCAGAACCGAGACCCTCAGGCCAGATCACAGGGCTCGTGCTCACTCTCCACACCCTTCTACCGCAGCTTCACTTCTTGATGCTCCCTACTTGCCATGGTAGAATCCACTGTGTATTATTATGATTATTTTTTTTTGGATTTTGAGGCCATGCCTCCTGATCAGTTTTATATCTGAATCAAGGACTGGGTTATGGGTATGCCATGAGATTGGGTGGCCAGAATGCCCTGGTTGTCTCACATGCTGCCTCTACTGGGGTACAAAGTGGGAGGGAGAGAGAGGATATAGTTTATGGCTCATCTTCTTGTTTGTCTCCACCATAAAGGTCCAATGTCAGAGGTGATGGGTACGAGTGAGGTGGAGGGGAGCAGGGCCACCCTCTCAGCGGACTCAGGCAGTGAGTCCCCACCATTTGGTGGCACAGGAGCAGGATCAGGAAGACAGACCCAGGATCATGTTGTACTGTGCTCCTTCAGAGAAAATAGGCCAAGGCCTGTATTCAGGCTTCCAGTTGAATCAGAGAAGGCAAAATCAGAATATATAAGAAAGTAACTTCATTTCAGCATTCAATTTAAGTAGAGCTCATTCCCATTAGAAAATAGGTTTTACCCACAGCTTGTATTGTGTTGCTAATTAAATTCCATCACCTGCTTCCCCTGTTAGTGACAGCATTAGGTGTTGGGATGATGGCATTGGGAGATTTCTCTGGGTTGACTGACCGTTCTTTGATTTTTATATTGTCTTGTCTTCCCCCAACCTTTTTTCTTTAATTTTTCAGTATTATTACAGAAAGACAAATTGTGAATGGAGTTCAGGCCTGCCCTAGGTGCCTGACGAAGGTATACACATGAACTAAGTATAAAGTCGGCTGACTGTGAAATGTTTAGCTTGGAAAGTCATTATCCCATGAACAACATCATCGAGATATGCAGGACTTGTTTTCAATGTTAAGCTTATGGCACAGATTTCCTAATGCGATATGGAAGTTACCTTACTAAAGATTGCTTGACCTGGTTGAGTCATGATGCATTTTGGGTGAATAATTGTCCTCATTTTACTTTTTACCGCCCTTGTAACCCCTTCAGGGTCTTGAAAAAATACGATTCTGGTAATTTTTTTTCTTTTGTTTCTACTGTAACACTAAATATGTAATGTAGTTTTGCAGATCCTGTGGCAAGAGATTGGCTGACTTCCATACTCATTTAAAAATCACTATCGGTGCCTCTGCTGGAGGGGTTTTCAATTCACCATCTCTAATCTGCCCTTCTGAAAGATTTAGTGACCAGATGTCCAGGATCAGCGAGAAAGATCTTGTCTGCCAGAGTCAATATTTTTTTTCCTATCATCCTGCTGGCCTAGGGACTTGAAAATCCCCACCAAGCATAGCTAGCTGCAAATGTCTCTGGTAGAAGTATTGTTAACCAAATTCAAGGTTACTAGACTAGCCCAGCTCTAATATTTATAAAACTCTTTTTATGTTTTCATCTTTAATTCTTTTTTTTTTTTTTTAAATCAGCTTTCTTTTTACTACCTTTTCTATTCTTCTTTTCCAGTCTGGTCATGTACCTCTTATCTTTGACTTTAATGCTTCTTATCTGCAGAGATATTTCTACCATGATTTCACTTTGCTATCATTTTCTCTACTTGCTTGATGTAACCTTGCCAAGCAACTGGCCTTGTTACTTGGAGTGTGGTCCTCAGGCGTCAGCATCAGGATCACCTGCAAGCCTGTTGGGAATGCAGGATCTCAGCCCTCACTTTGGACCTACTGATTCAGAATCTGTGTTTTCACAAGATCCCCAGGTAATATGGATGCATGTTAAAGTTTGCAAAGCTTTGCTCCAATGTATGGTCTTACAAACTCAGTTTTTTCTAGCAACCTATGACACGGAGGGCATAGTTACCAAATATTTTTCACTCTGTTGATGTGCTGGGGTAACCATTGACACTTGCAGTTGGGAGTGGAATGCCAGAGGAGAAAGTTGCTCAGCTGGGTTGGAACCATGTTCCCAAGGCAAGTGGTCCTGCCATGGCTCTGGACAGGTGAATTTTCTGCTTTTCATTATCTGCAGCAATCTGATGCCCTTCTCTCTCATACTTGCATAGCAAGGAAATGAAGCCACTGCATTATGAAGATGTATTTCAAATGACAAAAAAGTGTCACTTTAGAGCAAGAGTCCATAGAATGGTGGGGAGACAGATGTCTCAATTTCAGCTGCATGTACTAAGTGACACATTTCACGAGGCAACCAGATGTCTCCATTTCATCCGTCTAACAGTTCCCCATGAGATGGGTAAGTGGGTGAACAGGCACTACAGCTCTGGGACTGGTGAGCGTCTTGATGTGACAGTCTCGTTACAGGAGGCACAAGGTTCATAATTGTTTTTTCAAGTTAACAGTTTCAACAGTTATATATCCACATTCTTTCACAAACTACAGAAGTTCAACAGACATTTACCATGGCGATGCACCTCTCACTATAATATGAAGTGTAAGAGACATGAATCTTCTGGGGATCTTGGTAAAAATGTAGATTCTGATTCCATAGGTCTAGGATAGGGCCTGAGGGTCTGTGTTTCTAACAGACTCTCAGGTGATTCTGATGCTGAAACCATGGTAAGCTCTTGCCTCTTATCCAAACAGGAATTTCAAACTGAGGAGCAACTAGCTTTTCAAACATAATGCCACTTGGTCTACTTTTCCATTTGAGAATGAGATCAGAAAGTTTATTAAGATTTAAGAGTGTCTTTGCAGCGGTGCATTTTCTTTTTTAAAATCAAACTACATATCTCTTGCTACCCTATATTCATCCAGCACAGGAAAGACAAAATACATCAGCCTTCAGTCCCTTTTGCCTCCAATCCATCCAGTCGACTGTCACCAACATAATCTTCCTGAAACACTACTGTCACCATGTCACTTCCCTGCTCAAGAATTTACAGGCATTTCCTACTTCCTATTGGACCAAGTCTAAATTCATCTGCCAGGCTTTCAAGGACTCTCATAACTTGGCTCACTCTATTTATTCAATCTTATTTTCTTCCCCTCCTCAGCCAGGACTCCCTGTCACTCAGACCTGCCTCTGTGCTGCTTTCCTTCCACTGCCGCACTGCGCTGTGCTGCAGCTCACCTGAATCTGCTGATTCCATAGCAGGATTCAAAGGCTAACGTTCTCATGACACTGTTTCTAACTTTTTTAGATTGCAGTGATCACATCTTTCTCTGAATTTCTATGGTCAAACAATTCAGCACTTAATTTAAATCTTTCTTTATTTATCTATGATGGAGTCTTGCTCTGTTGCCTAGGCTGCCGGGCAGGAATGCAGTGGCACGATCTCGGCTCACTGCCACCTCTGCCTCCCAGGTTCAAGTGATTCTCTTGCCTCAGCCTCCCGAGTAGCTGGGATTACAGGCATGCGCCACGACGCCTGGCTAATTTTTGTATTTTTTGTAGAGACGGAGTTTGACCATGTTGGCCAGGCTGGTCTCGAACTCTTGACCTCAGGTGATCTGCCTGCCTTGGCCTCCCAAAGTGTTGGGATTATAGGCATGAGCCACTGTGCCTGGCCCTACTTAATTTAGATTTAAAATTGCTTTGTGTAGGAGATTGAGTAGCATCCCCCTCAAGATTCATGTCTACCCAGAACTTTAGAATGTGATTTTATTTGTAGATAGGGTCTTGGCAGATGTAACTAGTTTAGATGAGGTCATTTGGCATTAGGGTGAACCATAAATCCAATGACTGGTGTCCTGATGAGAAGAGGAAATAAGAGGACAAGACACAGAGAGACATACAGGGAGGAAGCCCATGTGAAGACAGAGGCAGGAATTGGAGTGATGTTGCTACAAGCCCAGGAATGCCAGGAGCCACCCTGGAGGAGGCAAGGAAGGATCTTCTCCTAGAGCCTTTGAGAGGAGTGTGGACCTGTTAAAACCTTTATTTTGAACTTCTAGCCTACACAACTGTGGAAGAAGAAATCTCTGTTATTTTAAGCTACTGAGTTTGTGGTAATTTACTAAGGCAATCCTAAAACACTTTGTATTAATTTTTATCTAATGTATGTATGGTAGCTTTAGCTCTGTGACTACACCCGAAGTCTCTACAGAATAAGGACCCCTGTGCTCTTCTAATATTCCCTGGAATGTTTTATGTAGGACTAAAACAGTAATGTAAAAATATCTATATATTTTTTGCATTTTACTTTTGTTGTTGCGATACGTCATGCATAGTATAAAGTGCAAACATCTTAAGTATATAGCTTATGACTTAAAAAAACCTACCATAATGGAATCACTACACCAGATCAATGTGGAAGACACCCACAGAATCCTCCCTTGTACCTTTTCCTAGTTAGAATCACTAGTTGAACTTCGATTGCCATATATTAGTTTCCCTTGTTTGTGAACTTTATATGAATAGATTCATCCAGAGGCTTCTATCAACCCTGTGCTGTGAGGTTCGTTCATATTTTTACATCTAACAGTTTCTACTTCATTTAAAAGTTTTTAAAAATGGTGTTGTAAATTGGCAATTTATAACTGTATTTATGGAATGCAGAGTGGCTGTGATGTATGAATACAAAATGGAATAATCACATTAAGGCAATTTGAACATTTATTGCCTCACATACTTACTTTTTTTTGTGGTGAGAACATTTGAAATTTGCCCTCAGTGGTTTTGAAATGCACAATACTTTATTATTAACTATATTCACCATGCTGTGCAGTAAATCTCAAAAAAAAACCAACACTTAATTTTCCTGTCTGAGACTTTGTATCCTTTGACCATCATTTTCCCATTTTCCCCACCTCCAGCCTCTGTAAGTGAGAATACGTGGTATCTTTCTGTGCTTAGCTTGTTTCACCTAGAATAATGTTCTTTAATTCCATCCATGTTGTTGCAAATGCCAGAATTATTTCCTCTTCCTCCTCCTCTTGCTCCTCCTCCTCCTTCTCCTCTTCCTCCTCCTCCTCCTTCTCTTCCTCCTCCTTCTATTTATTATTAAGAGACCAGTGCTTGCTCTGTCACCCAGGCTAGTCTAACTCCTGGCCTCAAGTAATCCTCCAGCTTTAGCCTCCCTAGCCGCTGGTAGTATAGGCACAAGCCTATAAATTTTGAACCATGCCCAGTTCAAAATTTCCTTCTTTTAAAAGTCTGAATAGTGTTCTACTGTGTATCTATACCACATTTTTCCTTATCACTTCATCTGTTGATGGACACTTAGGCTCATTCCATAGCTTGACTATTGTTCATATTGCTGCAATGAACATGGGAGTGTACATCTCTTTGACAAGCCGAATTCCTTTCTTTTGGGTAAATACCCAGAAGTGGGATTGCTGGATCATATGATAGTTCTATTTTTAGTTTTTGGAGGAACCTCCATCCTGTTTTCCATAATGGTTATACTAATTTACATTCCTACCAACAGTGTACAGGGGTTCCCGTTTTTCCACATCCTCACCACCTTGTTACCTTTTGTCTTTTTTTTTTTTTTTTTAATAGTAACCATTCTGACCGGTGTGAGGGGATATCGCATTGTGGTTTTGATTTGCATATTTTGGATGATTAGTGGTGTTGAGCATTCTTAAATATATCTGCTAGACATTTGTATGTCTTCTTTTGAGAAATGTCTATTCAGATCTCTTGTTCAGTTTTTAAACTGGATTATGGGTGTTTTTGCTATTGAGTCTTCCTTATATGTTTTGGATGTTAACCCCTTAACAGATGTATGGCTTGCAAATATCTTCTCCCAATGGGTAGGTTGTCTTGTCAGAGTTAATTGTTTGCTTTGCAGAAGCTTTTTGGTTCAATGTAATCCTGTTTGTCTATTTTTAGTTTTGTTGCTTGTGCTATTGCAGTCAAATCCCAAGAAATTGTTGCCCAGACTAATGTCAAAGTGTAGGTTTCTCCTATGTTTCCTTCTAGTAGTTTTAGTTTGAGGTCTTATGTTTAATTCTTTAATCCATTTTGAGTTTATTTTTGTATATGGTGTGAGATAAAGGTCCAATTTCATTCTTCTGCATGTAGACATATCCAGTTTTTCCAATGCCATTTATTGAAGGGACTATTCCTTTTCCATTATGTATGGCATTTTTGTTGAAAATCATTGACAATATGTGCATGCGTTCATTTCTGGGCTCTCTATTCCCATCCATTGGTTGATGTGCCTATTTTTATGCCAGTATCATGCTGTTTTCATTACTGTAACTTTAAAGTACAATTTCACATCAGGTGGTATGAGGCCTCCAGATTTCTCCTTTTTGCCCATGATTGCCTTGGCTATTTATAGTATTTTGTAGTTCCATGTGAATTTTAGGATTTTAAAAATATTTTTGTGAAAAATGACATTGCAATTTTAATAAAGATTGTATTGAATCTGTAGATCACTTTGGGTAGGATGAACATTGTAACAATATTAATTCTTTCAATTCATGAACACAGCTATCTTTCCATTGATATGTGTCTTCAATTTTTTCATAAATGTTTTATAGTTTTCAGTGTGCGAGTCTTTTACCTCCTTGATTAAATTTATTCCTAAGTATTTTGTTTTTTGGTGGCTATTGTAAATGGGATTGTTTTCTAGATTTCTTTTAATACATTTTTATTAAATGAATATACCACTGTTTATTCATTCTGTTGTTGAAGCTCATTTGGGTCCTTTCTGGGTTTTGGCTATTGATAATGTTGCTCTGAACATTCCTATATGGTATTTTGGTGCACATTTAAACACCAAGGTATATACTGCTGGTCTATAACTAGGAGTGGATTGCTGAGTCATGGTTCAACATGGTTCATCCATGTTCTTGTGTGGTTCAGTAGTTTGTTCTTTAAAAAAAAAATCTTCATTTTTGTAAGTACATAGTACCTACAAAATGTAGGTATATATATTTATGGATTATATAAGATACTTTGGTACAGGCATGTAGTGCATAATAATCACATCAGGGTAAATAGGGTATCTGTCACCTCAAGCATTTATCCTTGGTGTTACAAACAACCCAATTATACTCTTTTAGTTATTTTAAAATGTACAATTAAATTATTTTTGACTATAATCAACCTGTTGTGCTAGCAAGTACTAAGTCTTATTAATTCTTTCTAACTAATTTTTTTGTACCCATTAACCATCCCCCCGTTCCCCACTATCCTTCCTAGTCTCTGGTAACTATCCTTCTACTCTCTATCTTCATGAGTTCAATTATTTTAATTTTTAGCTCCTACAAATAAATGAGAACATGCAAAGCTTGTCTTTCTGTGCCTGGCTTACTTCACTTAACATAATGTCCTCCAGTTCCATCCATGTTGTTGCAAATGACATGATCTCATTCTTTTTAATGGCTGAATAGGACTCCATTGTGTGCATGTAGGTTTCTTTATCCACTCATTTTATTTATCCGCATTTTCTTTATCCACTCATCTGTTGAGGGACACTTGGGTTGCTTGGCTATTGTGAATAGTGTTGCAATAAACATGGAAGTGCAGATATCTCTCTGATACACAGATTTCCTTTCTTTGGGGTATGTGCCTAGGAGTGGGATTGCTGGATCATATGGTAACTGTATTTTTAGGTTTTTGAGGAACCTCCAAACTCTTCTCCATAGTGGTTGTACTAATTTATGTTCCCACCAACAGTGTACAAGGGTTTCCTTTTCTCCACACCCTCAGCAACATTTATTATTGCCTGACTTTTAGATAAAAGCTATTTAAACTGGGATGAAATGTGTATTATTATGGCTTTGATTTGCATTTCTCTGATCGTCAATGATGTTGAGCATGTTTTCATATCCCTGTTTGTCATTTGTATGTCTTCTTTTGAGAAACATCTATTCAAGTCTTTTGTTCATTTATTAATCAGATTATTAGACTTTTTTCCTATGAATTGTTTGAGCTCATTATATATTCTGGTTATGAATCCGTTGTCAGATGGGTAGTTTGCAAATATTTTCCCCATTCTGTGAGTTGTCTCTGCACTTTATTGATTGTTTCCTTTGCTGTGCAGAAGCTTTTTAACTTGATGTGATCCCATTTGTCCATTTTTGCTTTGGCTGCCTGTGCATATGAGGTATTACTCAAGGAATCGTTGCACGTTCCAATGTCCTGGAAAGTTTCCCCAATATTATCTTATGGTAGTTTCATAGGTTGAGATCTTAGATTTAATTCTTTAATCCATTTTAATTTGATTTTTGTATATGGTGAGAGATAATGTTCTAGTTTTATTATTTTGCATATAGATATCCAGTTTTCCCAGCACCATTTATTGAATAAACTGCCTTTTCCCCAGTGTATGTTCTTGACACCTTGGTCAAAAATGAGTTCACTGTAAATGTGTGAATTTATCTCTAGGCTATTTTTTTTCATGGATCAATATGTCTATTTTCATGCCAGTACCACGCCATTTTGATTATTATAGCTCTATAGTAAGTCTGTTCCTTTTTATTGCTGGATAGTATTCCATTGTTATGGATCTACTACAGTTTCTTTGTTCATCTGTTGATGGATATTTGAATCATTTCCAGTTTGGGATTATTGCAAATAAAGCTGTGTGAAAATTCATCTTTTTGTGAACATATGCTTTCATTTCTCTTGGATGTGGACTATATAGGAATGGAATTTCTGGATCACACAGTAAGCATAAATTTAACTTTATAAGAAACTGTTCAAGTTTTCCAATGGTTGTACCATTTTATACTCCAGCCAGCAGAGTATGAGGGTTTTAGTAGCTGCACACCATTGTCAACACTTACTATTGTCAGTTTTTATAGTTTTAAGCATTTGAATAAGTGTGAAATGATATTTCTTTGTGGTTTTATTTGAATTTCCCTAAATGACTATATTAAGTACCTTTTCATTTGCTAATGCATGTTCTTTTATGAAATATCTGTTCAACTCTTTTGCCCATGTTTTTTATTGGGATTTTTGTCCTTTTATTGTTGATTTATAGGAGTTCTTTTACATATTCAGGATTCACTCTTGGTCAGATATTTGACCTTTTCAGTTTTTCAGAAAGCAAAAGGTTTTAATTTTGATAAAGACAAATTTACCATTTTTTATGACTTCTGTTTTTTGCTCTGTCTTAGAAATCTATACCTATCCCAAGGTTGCAAAGATTTTCTCCTGTGTTTTCTTCTAGAAGATTTACAGTGTTATGTTTATATTTATGATCAGTTTTGAATTTATGTGTATGGAAGAAGGTAAGAATTGATGTTCATTTTTCTATCTATCTATCTATCTATCTATCTATCTATCTATCTATCAATCATCTATGTGTCTATCTATCTATCTATCCATCCATCCAGTTGTTTCAGCAACATTGGTTAAAAAGACTATTCTTTTTAAAATAAGTTACCTCGGCACCTTTGCTAAAAATCAACTAAGTACAGATTGTAGGCCTATTTCTGGAGTCTCTCTTTTGTTCCATTGATCTATTTGTCTATCATCGTGCAAGTACCATGTTCTCTTTATTATTATAGCTTTGTAATAAGTCTTGAAATCAGGTAGCGTAAGTTCTTCTTTTCAAGATCATTTTGGCTATCCTATCTCATGCATTTCCATATAAATTTTAGAATAAGATTATTAATTTCTATAAAAATGCCTGCTGGAATTTTGATTGGGATTGCATTGAAGGTATAGATTAATTTGCATAGAAATGACATCTTTACAATATGTCTTCTAGCCCCCAGAATATGATATATCTCTATGCTTGCTTAGATTTAAGAAAATCTTCAGTGTTTTGTAGTTTTCAATGTACAATTATTGTACCTTTCTAAAATTAAACTTATGTCTTAAGTATTTTTATGTTTTTTTGGTGCTACTATATTTCCTAAATTTTATTTTTTAAAATTATTTGTTGCTCTTAAAGAAAAAAACATAACTGATTTTTGGTATACTGATATTGTGTCTTGCAAGCTTGCTAAACTCACTTGTTAGAGGTAAATGGATTCCTTAGGACTTTCAATACATGCAATCAAGTTGTCTGACAATACACACAGCTTTCTTTCTTTGCAATCTTAATGCTTTTTGTTTCATTTTCTTGTTTTATTTCACAATCTAGGATCTCTTAATCTAGGATAGAAGTGGTGAGAGCAGACATCTTTGATATATTTTCTGTTTTAAAGGGAAAACATTTATTTGTCACTATTAAATATGAATGGGTATTGATTTCTGTCAAATGGTTTTTTATATCTAGTGAGATGATCATATAATGTTTAAATTATAGTAATGTAGTAAATCAAATTCATTGATGAATTTAACCTTGCATTATTAGAATTAACTTCATTGGTTTTGCCATGTTCAATTTTAAATATATTGCTGGATTTGGTTTGCAACAATATTGTTGAGGAATTTTGTATTTATAATCTTGAGGTATATAAGTTTTCTTGTAATGCCTTTGTTACTTTTGACACTAGAATTATGCTGAACTCATTAAATAAATTGGGAATATTTATTCCTTTTTGATTTTCTAAAAGAGTTAGTTTAACTCAGTATTATGAAATGTTTGACAGAGTTCACCAGTGAGCCATATGGACTTTGAGTTTCTCTGTGAGAAGATTTTAAATGACAGTTTCAATTTATGTAGTAAATATTAGGATATTCATATTTTGTATTTCTTCTTGTTTGATTTTGGGAATTTGTGTTTCTCAAAGAATTTGTACATTTCATTTAATTTGTCCAATTTACTAACATACTATTACTTATAATATCCTTTTAGTGCCTGTAGGATGGTGTAGCAAAATCTCTGCTTTTATTCCTGATATTGGTAATTTGCAGTTTTTTTCTCTCTCTTTTATGAGTCTTGCTAGAGGTTTAGCATTTTCATTAAATCTACAATGGATAAAGTGGTACAAAGTTTTAGGAGTGATATGGAAACCCTAAAAGAAGAACCAAATTAAAATCCCAGGACTAACAAATATACTCACTGAAAAAAAATCACTGCATGGGATTAACAGCAGGTTGAACACAACAGAAGACAGGATGAATCTGGAGACAGGTTAATAGAAATTATTCCAACTAAAGCACATAGAGAAAAAAATTGAAAACAAACCCCCACACAACTTTAATAACCTTGGGGAAATTATCAAACAATCTATCATATGTGTAATTGGAATATTAAAAAGAGAGGAAAGAGAGAATTGTTCACAAAAATATTTTTAAAGTATGGACCACCCTATTTTCCAAATTTGGTAAGAAACTCCGCCTACCTGTGAAGAAAGGTCAGCAAACCCAAAACAGGATTAAAAAAAAAAATCCTAACCTACACACATAATAGTCAAACTGCATAAAAATGAAAAATACAGAAAAAATCTGAAAAGCAGACAGAGAGAAAAATACATTTTATGTACTGGAGAACATTGATGTGGGTTAATTCTGCCATTATGTAGCTTAAATCCCAACAGGGGACAGAAACAATAAACAGAAAACATAATATGTAAGTAAATTATCGAGTGCATTGAAAGTGGAGAGTGCTATGGGAAAAGGGGGAAGAGGAGCAGGGTATGATGAATCAGAAATGCCAGAGGCCAGTGTGGTACAGTGTTGTACAGTGTGGTCAAGGTAGGCCTCACTGGGAAGGCATTTGAGCACAGCCTTGCTGTAAGTGGGGAAGTTGGGGAAAAGTATTTGTGTAGAGGATATAGGTGATGCAGATGCCCTGAGATAGGAAGAGTGAGGTGTGGCGTCTGGAGTGAGGGAGAGCTCTGTGGTCTGAATGTATGCATCCCTTTGAAATTCATATGTGGAAATTCGATCTTCATAGGAATAATATTAAGAGGTGGGGCATTTGGGGGGTGGTGGGGCATTTGGGAGGCGATTAGTGCAGGAAGGCTCTGCACTCATGAGTGGAAATAGGGCCCTTATAAAAGAGGCCAGAGGGAGCTTGTAGCCCTTTTTGCCTTCTATTGTGTCCTACATAGAAGTCATCATCTATGAGGAATAGGCCCTCACTATACACGAAATCTGTTGGTGCCTTGATCTTGGACTTCCCAGCCATCAGAACTGTGAGACATACATTTCTATTTTTGATAAATTACCCAGTCTAATGTTTTTTTTTGATTATTATACTTTAAGTTCTAGGGTACATGTGCATAATGTGCAGGTTTGTTACATATGTATACTTGTGCCATGTTGGTGTGATGCACCCATCAACTCATCAGCACCCATCAACTCGTCATTTACATCAGGTATAACTCCCAATGCAACCACTCCCCCCCACTCCCCATAATAGGTCCCAGTGTGTGATGTTCCCCTTCCTGAGTCCAAGTGATCTCATTGTTCAGTTTCCACCTATGAGTGAGAACATGCGGTGTTTGGTTTTCTGTTCCTGCGATAGTTTGCTGAGAATGATGGTTTCCAGCTGCATCCATGTCTCTACAAAGGACACAAACTCATCCTTTTTTATGGCTGCATAGTGTTCCATGGTGTATATGTGCCACATTTTCTTAATCCAGTCTGTCAGTGATGGACATTTGGGTTGATTCCAAGTCTTGTGGATAGGGCCGCAATGAACATACGTGTGCATGTGTCTTTACAGCTGCATGATTTATAATCCTTTGGGTATATACCCAGTAATGGGATGGCTGGGTCATAAGGTACTTCTAGTTCTAGATCCTTGAGGAATCGCCATCCTGTTTTCCATAATGGCTGAACTAGTTTACAATCCACCAACAGTGTAAAA
Source organism: Rhinopithecus roxellana (assembly GCF_007565055.1). Classification (NCBI taxonomy): domain Eukaryota; kingdom Metazoa; phylum Chordata; class Mammalia; order Primates; family Cercopithecidae; genus Rhinopithecus; species Rhinopithecus roxellana. The sequence continues at coordinate 72,351,837 of NC_044558.1, forward strand.
GTATTCCTATTTCTCCACATTCTCTCCAGCACCTGTTGTTTCCTGACTTTTGAATGATTGCCATTCTAACTGGTGTGAGATGGTATCTCATTGTGGTTTTGATTTGCATTTCTCTGATGGCCAGTGATGACGAGCATTTTTTCATGTGTCTGTTGGCTGTATGCATGTCTTCTTTTGAGAAGTGTCTGTTTGTATCCTTTGCCCACTTTTTGATGGGGTTGTTTGTTTTTTTTCTTGTAAATTTGTTTGAGTTCTTTCTAGGTTCTGGATATTAGCCCTTTGTCAGATGAGTAGATTGCACAAATTTTCTCCCATTCTGTAGGTTGCCTGTTCACTCTGATGGTAGTTTCTTTTGCTGTGCAGAAGCTCTTTAGTTTAATTAGATCCCGTTTGTCAATTTTGGCTTTTGCTGCCATTGCTTTTGGTGTTTTAGACATGAAGTCCTTGCCCATGCCTACGTCCTGAATGATATTACCTACGTTTTCTTCTAGGGTTTTTATGGTTTTAGGTCTAACATTTAAGTCTCTAATCCATCTTGAATTGTGTAAGGAGTAAGGAAAGGATCCAGTTTCAGCTTTCTACTTATGGCTAGCCAATTTTCCCAGCACCATTTATTAAATAGGGAATCTTTTCCCCATTTCTTTTTTTTTTGTCAGGTTTGTCAAAGATCAGATGGCTGTAGATATGTGGTATTATTTCTGAGGACTCTGTTCTGTTCCATGGGTCTATATATCTGTTTTGGTACCAGTACCATGCTGTTTTGGTTACTGTAGCCTTGTAGTATAGTTTGAAGTCAGGTAGCGTGATGCCTCCAGCTTTGTTCTTTTGACTTAGGATTGTCTTGGCAATGCGGGCTCTTTTTTGGTTCCATATGAACTTTAAAGCAGTTTTTTCCAATTCTGTGAAGAAACTCATTGGTAGCTTGATGGGGATGGCATTGAATCTCTTAATTACCTTTGGCAGTATGGCCATTTTCATGATATTGATTCTTCCTATCCAGGAGCATGGTATGTTCTTCCATTTGTTTGTGTCCTCTTTGATTTCACTGAGCAGTGGTTTGTAGTTCTCCTTGAAGAGGTCCTTTACATCCCTTGTAAGTTGGATTCCTAGGTATTTTATTCTCTTTGAGGCAATTGTGAATGGAAGTTCATTCCTGATTTGGCTCTCTGTTTGTCTGTTACTGGTATATAAGAATGCTTGTGATTTTTGCACATTAATTTTGTATCCTGAGACTTTGCTGAAGTTGCTTATCAGCTTAAGGAGATTTTGGGCTGAGACAATGGGGTTTTCTAAATATACAATCATGTCATCTGCAAACAAGGACAATTTGACTTCTTCTTTTCCTAACTGAATACCCTTGATTTCTTTCTCTTGCCTGATTGCCCTAGCCAGAACTTCCAACACTACGTTGAATAGGAGTGGTGAGAGAGGGCATCCCTGTCTTGTGCCAGTTTTCAAAGGGAATGCTTCCGGTTTTTGCCCATTCAGTATGATATTGGCTGTGAGTTTGTCATAAATAGCTCTTATTATTTTGAGATACGTTCCATCAATACTGAATTTCTTGAGCGTTTTTAGCATGAAGGGCTGTTGAATTTTGTCGAAGGCCTTTTCTGCATCTATTGAGATAATCATGTGGTTTTTGTCTTTGGTTCTGTTTATATGCTGGATTACATTTATTGATTTGCATATGTTGAACACAGTCTTGCATCTCAGGGATGAAGCCCACTTGATCATGGTGGATAAGCTTTTTGATGTGCTGCTGGATTCTGTTTGCCAGTATTTTATTGAGGATTTTTGCATCGATGTTCATCAGGGATATTGGTCTAAAATTCTCTTTTTTTGTTTTATCTCTGTCAGACTTTGGTATCAGGATGATGTTGGCCTCGTAAAATGAGTTAGGGAGGATTCCCTCTTTTTTTAATTGATTGGAATAGTTTCAGAAGGAATGGTACCAACTCCTCCTTGTACCTCTGGTAGAATTCGGCTGTGAATCTGTCTGGTCCTGGACTTTTTTTGGTGGGTAGGCTATTAATTATTGCTTCAATTTCACAGCCTGCTATTGGTCTATTCGGGGATTTAACTTCTTCCTGGTTTAGTCTTGGGAGAGTGTAAGTGTCCAGGAAATTATCCATTTCTTCTAGATTTTCTAGTTGATTTGCGTAGAGGTGTTTATAGTATTCTCTGATGGTAGTTTGTATTTCTGTGGTATTGGTGGTGATATCCCCTTTATCATTTTTGATTGCATCTCTTTGATTCTTCTCTCTTTTCTTCTTTATTAGTCTTGCTAGTGGTCTATCAATTTTATTGATCTTTACAAAAAACCAACTCCTGGATTCACTAAGTTTTTGGAGAGTTTTTTGTGTCTCTATCTCTTTCAGTTATGCTCTGATCTTAGTTGTTTTTTGCCTTCTGCTAGCTTTTGAATGTGTTTGCTATTTCTTCTCTAGTTCTTTTAATTGTGATGTTAGGGTGTCAATTTTAGATCTTTCCTGCTTTCTCTTGTGGGCATTTAGTGCTATAAATTTCCCTCTACACACTGCTTTAAATGTGATTCTGGTATGTTGTATCTTTTTTCTTATTGGTTTCAAAGAACAACTTTATTTCTGCCTTCATTTCGTTAGGTACCCAGTAGTGATTCAGGAGCAGGTTGTTCAGTTTCCATGTACTTGAGCGGTTTTGATTGAGTTTCTTAGTCCTGAGTTCTAGTTTGATTGCACCGTGGTCTGAGAGACAGTTTGTTATAATTTCTGTTCTTGCACATTTGCTGAGGAGTGCTTTACTTCCAATTATGTGGTCAATATTGGAATGAGTGCGATGTGGTTCTGAGAAGTATGTATATTCTGTTGATTTGGGGTGGAGAGTTCTATAGATGTCTATTAGGTCTGCTTGGTGCAGAGCTGAGTTCAATTCCTGGATATCCCATCTGTCTAATGTTGACAGTGGGGTGTTGAAATCTCCCATTATTATTGTATAGGAGTCTAAGTCTCTTTGTAAGTCTCTAAGGACTTGCTTTATGAATCTGGGTGCTCCTGCGTTGGGTGCATATATATTTAGGATAGTTAGCTCTTCCTGTTGAGTTGATCCCTTTACCATTATGTAATGGCCTTCTTTGTCTCATTTGATCTTTGATGGTTTAAAGTCTGTTTTATCAGAAACTAGGATTGCAACCCCTGCTTTTTTTGTTCTCCATTTGCTTGGTAGATCTTCCTCCATCCCTTTATTTTGAGCCTATGTATGTCTCTGCATGTGAGATGGGTCTCCTGAATACAGCAGACTGATGGGTCTTGACTCTTTATCCAATTTGCCAGTCTGTGTGTTTTAATTGGACCATTTAGTCCATTTACATTTAAGGTTAATGTTGTTATGTGTGAACTTGATCCTGCCATTATGATATTAACTGGTTATTTTGCTCGTTAGTTGATGCAGTTTCTTTCTAGCATCGATGGTCTTTACATTTTGGCATGTTTTTGCAATGGCTGGTACCGGTTGTTCCTTTCCATGTTTAGTGCTTCCTTCAGGGTCTCTTGTAAGGCAGGCCTGGTGGTGACAAAATCTCTAAGCATTTGCTTATCTGTAAAGGATTTTATTTGTCCTTCACTTATGAAACTTAGATTTGATGGATATGAAATTCTGGGTTTAAAATTCTTTTCTTTAAGAATGTTGAATATTGGCCCCCACTCTCTTCTGGCTTGGAGAGTTTCTGCCGAGAGATCTGCTGTTAGTCTGATGGGCTTCCCTTTGTGGGTAACCTGACTTTTCTCTCTGGCTGCCCTTAACATTTTTTCCTTCATTTCAACTTTGGTGAATCTGACAATTATGTGTCTTGGAGTTGCTCTTCTCAAGGAGTATCTTTGTGGTGTTCTCTGTATTTCCTGAAGTTGACTGTTGGCCTGCCTTACTAGGTTGGGGAAGTTCTCCTGGATGATATCCTGAAGAGTGTTGTTCAACTTGGTTCCATTTTCCCCCTCACTTTCAGGCACCCCAATCAGATATAGATTTGGTCTTTTCACATAATCCCATACTTCTTGAAGGCTTTGCTCATTTCTTTTTCTTCTTTTTCTTTAGGCTTCTGTTCTCGCTTCATTTCATTCATTTGATCCTCAATCGTTGATACTCTTTCTTCCAGTTGATTGAGTAGGTTAATGAAGCTTGTACATTTGTCATGTATTTCTCGTGTCATAGTTTTTATCTCTGTCAGTTTGTTTATGGCCTTCTCTGCATTGATTATTCTAGTTATCCATTCTTCCATTCTTTTTTCAAGATTTTTAGTTTCTTTGCGCTGGGTACGTAATTCCTCCTTTAGCTCTGAGAATTCTGATGGACTGAAGCCTTCTTCTCTCAACTCGTTTAAGCCATTCTCCGTCCAGCTTTGATCCGTTGCTGGCGATGAGCTGTGTTCCTTTGGAGGGGGAGATGCACTCTTATTTTTTGAATTTCCAGCATTTCTGCCCTGCTTTTTCCCCATCTTTGTGGTTTTATCTGCCTTTGGTCTTTGATGATGGTGACGTACTGATGGGGTTTTGGTGTGGGTGTCCTTCCTGTTTGTCAGTTTTCCTTCTAACAGTCAGGACCCTCAGCTGTAGTTCTGTTGGAGATTGCTTGAGGTCCACTCCAGACCCTGTTTGCCTGGGTATCAGCAGCAGAGGCTGCAGAAGATAGAATACTGCTGAACAGTGAGTGTACCTGTGTGATTCTTGCTTTGGAAGCTTCGGCTCAGGGGTGTACCCCGCCGTGTGAGGTGTGGGGTGTCAGTCTGCCCCTAGTCGGGGATGTCTCCCAGTTAGGCTACTCAGGGGTCAGGGATGCACTTGAGCAGGCAGTCTTTCCATTCTCAGATCTCAACCTCCGTGTTGGGAGATCCACTGCTCTCTTCAAAGCTGTCAGACAGGGTCGTTTGTGTCTGCAGGGGTTTCTGCTGCTTTTTTCGTTTGTTTGTTTAGCTGTGCCCTGTCCCCAGAGGTGGAGTCTACAGAGACAGGCAGGCCTCATTGAGCTGCTGTGGGCTCCACCCAGTTCGAGCTTCCCAGAGGCTTTGTTTACCTACTTAAGCCTCAACAATGGCGCGCGCCCCTCCCCCAGCCTCGCTGCTGCCTTGCAGTTAGATCGCAGACTGCTGTGCTAGCAATGAGGGAGGCTCCGCAGGCGTGGGACCCTCCTGGCCAGGTGTGGGATATAATCTCCTGGTGTGCCATTTGCTAAGACCCTTGGTAAAGCGCAGTATTGGAGTGGGAGTTTTCCAGGTGTTGTGTGGCAGTTTTCCAGGTGTTGTGTGTCTCAGTTCCCCTGGCTAGGAAAAGGGACTCCCTTTCCCCCTTGTGCTTCCCAGGTGAGGCGATGCCTCACCCTGCTTCAGCTCTCCCTGGTCGGGCTGCAGCAGCTGACCAGCACCGATTGTCCGGCACTCCCTAGTGAGATGGACCCAGTACCTCAGTTGAAAATGCTGAAATCACCCATCTTCTGTGTCCCTCGCGCTGGGAGCTGGAGACTGGAGCCGTTGCTATTCAGCCATCTTGCTCCGCCCCGGTATTTTGTTATAGCAGCCTAAACAGACTAAGAAAGAGAGAGTAGTAAGAAATTAGGTCATTGTTATTCCATCTCTCTCTACTGTGTCTCCAGACACTGCACTTACACTGCCCTTTGGGGTTTTTTCTCAGTCCATGGAATGAATATTTCTCTCCTCTACTACACTGGAAATCATGGGACAAGGACTGTATATTTTACTTCTTTTGCACCATTAGTGCTTAAATAAATACACACATAAGTGAATGAATAAATAAGTGAATGAATAAAAAACAAATTTACAAATGTCCTGCTTTAATTCTCCCATTCACATTTATCATGTAGACAAAACAGTAGCTACCTGTTCTGTCTGTCCACTTACTTGGCCGACCTAGACTGTAAGCTGTGACCTCAGAGACTACCGCAGTCTTATTCACTGACACTTTCCCAGAGTTTGTCATGGTTGCTACCATATGGAAGTGTCCAACAAATGTATGTGGGATGAATGACGAAGGCCACAATTTCGCAGCCAAAGAATCATGTATATATGTATCTATATAATATATGTATAGGTAATTTTAAAAAGTCAAATTCAAAAGTTAACTTGACCTCATCTTTTATGAATTGAGATTACATTAGCAGGAATATGTCCCCATTCTGTTCAGGCTTCCAGACACTTTACTACTCCCATGACTATACTGTCACTACCTTAACAACCGCCACCCCAGTGTGAAAACTTGTGGATTGGCATCTATGAAGACCCATCCCCACCTTGTATATCTAGCAACCAGGGGATTAAAACATAAATGATATAAATAGTGTAGTCACTATTTCATCATAGTACAACATTCCTTATAAGGACAGAGGTGCATTTATTGCCACATGAGATAGACCTTTGCCCTGAGAAATAGTATTAGTGCCCAGAATCAATTGATTTTCTCAGTTTCTGCATTGCTTGTTGTAATTTCCAAGATGGCATATTTACGAACACTGAATGTTACATTGGGAATTGTATTTTTTCATCTGTATTACGTTGCTTGGGAACATTGACATAAATTTCAAATTTTTGCATCCAAAACATGTTACAAATAAGATGGATGCTATTCACATTCAACCTAATATATATTGCACTGTCAATGAATTAGCCAATAGCACACTGGAAAGTTTTTTGGGGATAATTCACCCATAAGCTCAATAGTAGAAAAGGAGGCAACTCCTAGTCCAATTTAGCAGCATAGCAATGATTTTTACAGAAACCTTGACAGGGCTTCCAGAGTAAATAATTACCATTTCCGTTACTGCTGAAGATAGCCTGTTTGGTACAAAATATGTGGGTACTTAGACATCATGAATTACTTATTGTTGGAGACCTTCTTAGGGGGAGAGGATAATTTCTTATGCCAAAAGATGGAGAAGGCAGAAAGAGGTGTTCAATTCTGAGGATGTTGCTAATAATATAGGTGGTCCCTGACTTATGATGGTTGGACTCATGATTTTTCAACTTTCAGAATGAGTGAAAACAATATGCGTTCAGTAGAAACTGTACTTCAAATTTTGAATTTTGATCTTTTCCTGAACTAGAGATGCACAATACAATACCCTTTACTGATGTTGGGCTGTAGCAGCTCCACTTAGCCACTGATCAGGAGAGTAAACAACCAATGCAGTGTCCTGTTGCGAGATCATTTTGCCCAACTGCAGGCTGATGTGTTCTCAGCACATTTAAGGTAGGTGAGGCTAAGTAAGCTATGATGTTCAGTAGGTTAGGTGTATTAATTGTGTTCCCACTTATGATATTTCCAGTATAGGATGGGTTTGTGTGGACATAACTTACCATCACAAGCCAAAGAGCATCTGTACACAGAAAACAAAGGGTTTCTGCCATAGACTGAGGGGAAGTAATGACCACAAAATAATTACATTTTTGTAACAAAGAAGAGTTAATGAAATGAGACCTTGTAAAACCAGTTAGAACATTGTCAGATAAGTGAGTCTTGAAAGCCAAGGCAAAGGATAATGAGATAATGAAAATATAACTGGCTGTGCCAAATGTACAGAAGTCTTGTGGGTCTCAAAAAAGCATTAGAGGCTGAATTCATCTGGAAGACAAGGAAAAAGCTCAGAAGATCTCACTATTTCCACACTGGCAGGCACAAATGCTCTATTTGCTCCAGTTTTTCAGGAGCTATGAAATTCCTATATTCTCCCACTTCTATTTTAGTGATTTTTGACAACATTGAAAAAGTTTCCAGTCGATATAATTTATATCATTTCAGCAGTTACTGTTGCTTGACATACATTTCTGTACTTCTAAAAGACATTCTTATTTTCTTTCCTTCCTACCAGTCTCTTTCACTAGTTTCTCCTTTATCTGCACACTTATAATGTGTGGATGCTCCCCAAGCTTTGTCTTCTTCCTTTTTTTTCTTGATCATACTCTTCCCTTGGGCTGCCTCATTCAGTCCCATGACTTTGAATGACAGTGTATCTTGGTGATTTTTAAAACCACAGTTACAGTTCTGATTTCTTTTGTTAATAAAGCCAAATTTCCAGCTGCCTGCTAAATAGGCTGCATAGATGTCTACCTACTTCTTACAACTTTGGTTTGTTGTATTCCTCCTTAAGCTGATTCTTCCTTTTGCATTTTCTTTTCTGATTTTGGGCACTACCATTCTCCTAAGGCTTTTACCTTCACTAGTATCTCAAAATAATTTCCTTAAATTTCTTCTCTCTCATACCTCATTTAGTTGATCCTACTTACCATGTCTGTTTGGCTAGGCCACTTCATCCCTCTAATTCCCACTGCTGTTTTCCTAATTCATATCTCATCATAGCCCGGTGAAACATTTAAAAGTCTTCCTTGCTGCCCTCTGTTCATTTACTGATTCATTAATTCAGTAAATCTTCACTGAATGCCAGTTATGTACCAGGTATTATTTTAGGCACTTGAGATATTGCTGTGAGCAGAACAGACAAAAAAAATCTCTCTCATTAAAAAGAGCTTATGCTATAGTGAATGGGGGAAACAACAAAAAAGGCAAGCAAATTCATAATATGTTAGAAAATGATGAGCAATATGGAGAAAGTAAAACAAGGCAAGGTGGAGAAGGAGTGTCTGGGGACAAAGGTTGTTATATTGCTTATGCTCAGTGAAAACTATTGATGAGGTAAGTTTCAATCAGAGACTGGAAAGGAAGTGAGAGAATAAATTATGCATGTACTTGGGGCAATAGCAGAGGTAGGGGCAGGCTTGGCATGCTCATTATTCAGCTCTAATTTCCAAAGCAAGCTGGCCAAGATGGCTAGAATGAAGTAAAGGAGGCATAAGAGAAGAGAGGGCTTACCTGTTTATTCCAAGCAAGACAGCACACTATTTCATTTATCAAATAATCATGTAATTCCACACCCTGCTATATGTATTATATAAAGTCATTTAAACCTTATAGCAAACCTAGGAGGTAGCTAGTTATTATCCCCATTTTACAGATGAGAAAACTGAAGCATCTGTAAAGGAGTGAGGGAGCTGGGATTTGACCCAAAGCTGTCAGGCCTATGCTCTTAGCAACTACACCATGCTATTGCAGGGAATTAAGCATAGAAATAGGGTGATCGAACTTAACAGATCACTCTGGATTCTCTGTGGACAATAGATTGTAAGGCACAAAGATAGGGGGAAGTTAGAACACTATTCCAATAATTAAGATGAATAATGATGGTGGCCTGAACTAGGGTGATAGCGGTAGACATTGGAGAAAGGTTAATCTGGGATATATTTTGAAAAATAGAGCTGATTTTCTCTTTCTCTTATACTCTACACATAGAATCTGCCATTCTTGGAGATAAGAGAAAAATCCAAAATGATTCCAAGGTTTGTGGTTTGAGCAACTGGAAAGGTAGAATTGACATTTATCGAAATGGGAAAGTGGGGTTGTAGAAGGGAAGCGTATTTGGGCCAGGGTGTGGGCTATGAATTGTAAATTTGGCTTTAGACATTTTTTTTTTTGAGACAGAGTCTCACTGTGTCACCTGGGCTGGAGTGCAGTGGTTCAATCTCAGCTCACTGCATCCTCTGCCTCCTGGGTTCAAGCGATTCTCCTGCCTCAGCTTCCCAAGTAGCTGGGATTACAGGTGCCCACCACTACACCCAGCTAATTTTTTGTATTTTTAGTAGAGATGGGGTTTCACCGTGTTTGCCAGGATGGTCTCGAACTCCTGACTTCGTTATTCTCCCACCTCGGCCTTCCAAAGTGCTGGGATTACAGGCATGAGCCACCGCGCCCAGCTAGACTTGTTAAATTTGAGATGTCTATAAAAGTCCAAATGCATATGTTGACTAGGCAATTGCTTATTATAATGCTGGGATTGGGGAGAAGCCAGGGTTGCAAATATAAATCTGGGAGTGTCAGTTATGGCCCTGGATGATACCACCCAGGGAGTGAGTACAGATGAAGAAGCAGAAGAGGTTCAAGGATCAAGCCCTGAGGAAACTCCCAAATTTAGAGATCAGAGAGCTGAGGAGGAAGTGATGAAAGAGATAAAGGAGGAGTGGGGAAGAACTAACAGAGTGTGGTGTCCTGGGAGCAAAGGAAGACAGTATCCTAAGGAGGGAATAATCAATTATGTCAACCCAGCTAATATATTGAATAAGATGAGTATTTTAGGGCTAGGCATGTGGAGGTCATTTGTGACCAAGAGCTATTTTGGTGGAGTGGTAGGCATGAGCATTTTACTGGAGAAGGTTTAAGAGAGAACAAAAGTAGAGGAATCCGAGACAGCAAGTTTAGAGGACTGTTTTGAGTTTTGCTGCAGCAGAGAAATAGTGTAGTAATTAGAAGGAATGTTAGGTAGAATTTCTCAAAATCACAGCCTGAGATAGAGATTTGGGTGAATGCGATTTATAGAGGATGCCTTGGGATGAAGGAGTAGAGGAAGCAGGAGAGGGGAGGGGATGTTGCTAATCAGGGATGTGCTCTCAGCTGGAGTCTGCCTTAGCTTGATCATACAGGAGTTTGAATTGTACCATGAAGTTGTTCCTACCTTGAAGCAAAGGGTTGGACCTCGGCACTCTTATGCCAATCATTTATGGGTTGTGAGCCATCCGCAGTTGGCAGCATGTAAATGATTGGCCCAGGCTGCTTCCATTTGGCCAAGGGAAATTCTCTGAAGGCAGGAACATCTTGGGATGTCCACCAACCTGCTACAAAAAGGATATAGGAGAGAAACCAACACTATTCATTATGGCAGTGAATGGGGTTTATTTTAAGTTGGGCGATATCATGGTGTGTTTCTCATGGAAGGGAAAGGCCTAGTTGAGAAGGAAAATTGATACTTCATAAGAAAGAAAATAACCGATTTCACTTTTGCAATTTACCCTTTAAATAGCAACCGTAAATCTGTATTGAGCAATGTAAGATACTCTGAAAAATCATCATTATAATAAAACCTGAAATGTTAAAAATGCTAGACAGATGAAAACAAACTTTAAAAATACATTGCTAAACATGGACATTGCAGAGGCCAAGGAAGCATGCCGTTTACTAGTTCTTCTTCCTTGAACAACTTAATTTACCTTTCTGTGCCTCAGGTTTTTCATCTGTAATATGGAATATTTGGAATAGTACTTATATGATAGGATGTTTGCAATATTTCTATGAGATAATGTATGAAAAATACCCAGAGCACTTGACTGTTTTCCTTCTCTTTTTCCTCCTTTCTCTTGTCTCAGTAGCTTAACTTCCATCATGTACCTCTTACACTCTATTCTTCACCATTATTGAAAGACTTGTCATTCTCTGTACACACTGCACCATTTAAAGCTTACCTGTCTTTTTGGATGTGCTTGCTTTACTGAAATATACATGCCCTACCTTGTGCTTTTTTACCTGTATCCTCTTGCTCCTCATTCAAAATACTACTCAGCTATCACTTTCTAATCCTTCCTTATTACTTCCAGAGTCACTTGCTTTTTGCACTGTACTTTCCTTCATTTCTTGTTTTTAATATGCTTTCTGTAATGCATTCTACTCATTCAATAGTATTGTGCATTCTACTCATTCAATAGTATTGAGTATTCCAGGTTCTATTCTAGTTGCTGTATTCCATATAGATATATTATAATGTATTGTAATGACTTGCTTAAATGTCCTATCATGTCATTGGTAATGTTAACTCCCAGACTTGTGGGAGCCATGTCTGTCATTGTGTCCTCAATGCCTGCTCAGTGCATGGGTCTGTATGAGGCCCATTTGGAACCATTTGACACCAGACACTTCGATGGGCACTTTCACGTGTGCTTCTAAGCTATACCTAAGCAGATGCTTACTACATATCTTAAGGTAGTACTAGTCTCATTGCAGATTTTTCTTTGGAATAGAGTTTTAGGAATAACTAATCTAAATTTTTATTAATTTGCAATTCAGAAAAGAATATATTCAGATTTAAGCAAAATGTCTGGTAGAGTGAGGGGACTTGATTAAGCATGATTGGGAAGTGTAAATTTGAAAAAAATGTGTCCAGAATTTATTCCTTCCTGTGGGTTCTTGGTCTTGATGACTTCAAGAATGAAGCCACGGACCTTCATGGTGAATGTTATGGCTCTTTAAAGGTGGTGTGTCCGGAGTTTGTTCCTTTAGATGTGTCCGAAATTTCTTCCTTCCAGTGGATTTGTGGTCTCACTGACTTCAGGAATGAAGCTGCGGACCTTCACGGCTAGTGTTATAGCTCTTAAAGGTGGTGCAGACCAAAAGAGTGAGCAGCAGCAAGATTTATTGTGAAGGGCAAAAGAACAAAGCTTCCACAGCGTGGAAGGCAACTGAGTGGGTTGCCGCTGCTGGCTCAGGTGGACAGCGTTTATTCCCTTATTTGTCCCTTCCCACATCCTGCTCATTGGTCCATTTTACAGAGTGCTAATTGGTCTGCTTTACAGAGTTCTGATTGGTACATTTACAAACCTTTAGCTAGACACAGAGTGCTGACTGGTGCATTTACAATCCTTTAGCGATACACAGAGTACTGATTAGTGCATTTTTACAGAGTACTGATTGGTGCATTTACAATCCTTTAGCTAGACAGAGAGCACTGATTGGTGTGTTTTTACAGAGTGCTGATTGGTGCATTTACAATCTTTTAGCTAGACACAGAGCGCTGATTGGTGTGTTTTTACAGGGTGCTAATTGGTACATTTACACTCCTTTGGCTAGACACAGAGTACTGATTGGTGCATTTACAATCCTCTAGCTAGACAGAAAAGTTCTCCAAGTCCCCACTGGACCCACGAAGTCCAGCTGGCTTCACCTCTCAAAAATACAATACAACGAATAGCTAGCTACAGAGACTTATGTCAATCTTTCTTATTACCAGTAATAATGAATAAAATCAGGTTGTTTTTAAATGCAAGGTTTATTTTTCTCTCCTTTTCAACGATTTCGGCATAATTATTGAAGATGGCAGCTAAGAGAATTTGTTGATAGAGGGCCACTTGACTCATAAATACCTGAGTCCTCCCTGTATTTGCTTCTTGTCTCTGAATTGTTTTACAAGGATATAAGGAAAGAGAAATTAAATAAGGTAGAACATTTTTCAATCTTTGGTGGTTTTGGCTGTAAACCTTAGGTAGAACTTGTGGTAGAGCAGCTTGATAAGGCAAGGCTAGATCCTGTGGGGAATGCCTTCTGCCTTCACAGAGTTGGCCTCAGAGGCCTGAAACCAATATAAGCCTAGACTGCATAGGAGAAGAGAGAGAGGAGAGAGAGGAGAGAGAGAGGAGAGAGAGGAGAGAGGTTTACCGAGAAGAAAAGGAATAGCAGTCAGTATTTATTAAGAACTTACCATGAGTTAAGCCTTGTTCTCGGTGTTTTATGTATTAATTCTTTTAATCCTTGATTGACTTAAGTTTTTTCTTTTAAATTTTGTTTGATTAATTTTTTACTTCTCTGAGGTAAGTACTATTATTAAACTTCTGCATCTGAGGAAACTGAGGTACAGAATAATTGACTTGTTCAAGGTCACTCAACAAATCAATGTCAAAGAACTTAACCGATCATAAAAGAACTTCCTCTTTTTGGGGTGGGGGATGGGAAAGGGATGGACAGGAACGTTGACACTTGTTCTGAAATTACTATCTGCTAGAGATGAATCGGAAAGGAGAATGATCTATACAATTGATGATGCATCTTTATAGACTATAACTGGTAAGAAAATGAAGAGAAGAATACAGTTTGATTTAACAAATATATTTCAAGCATTTCCTGTGTGCAAGGGACTGTAGTAGGTGCTGGAAGTATAAAGAAGAATAAAACATTGTCTCTGTCACAGGAAAACTGGCAGGAGAGACATATGTATGAAGAGGTTATCGCTGTCTAGTAGAAGTAGATGGCGTAATTGGAGCGCAGGGTAGAGAAGCCTACCTGGGGGTTCAGAAAAAGTTTCCAGCAAGTAATTTTGACTGAGCTGAGTTTTAAAGGATGAGGAAAGTCACTCAGCTAAACAAAAAGGGCAAGACATTGTAGGAAGAGGAGACAAAAGGAACAAAGCTGTGTTCCGGAATTGTGTCTGTTTGGAATGATCTACGCTTGGTTTTACTAAAATCTCAGAGGCAAGGAACTAGATGATGTGGGAGGAGACTGGAGAAAGAAACGGGGCTCTTATTTTAGAGATTCTTATAGGCTGTGCTAAAGAGTTAGGGGTTGGGCATGTCCTCTAGACATTAAAATGTACGCTAGAGGCGTGATCAAAATAGTGTGGTAGACTGGAGTGGAAATCAATGCAATAGAGAGACCAGGAGAGATCCATGTGTCATCTGTAGAAATTTAGGTTATAATAAAGGTGGTATTTTAAATTCATGGAGGAAAGTATAACCTATGCAATTAATAGTGTTAGGAAAATTAGTTATGGATAGATAAAAAAGGGAAAGTAGACTATTACTTTATGTCATCCATAAAAATAAACTTCAGGTGAGTTAAGCAGCTGAACATAAAATAAATTTTAAAGTATTTGGTGATTATATTGGAGCACATTTTTATAAGATTGGAGGTGAAAAACGCCTTCTTAAACAAGACATAAGTACCAGAAGCCATAAAAGAAATGATCGACAAATAAAACCTCATAAAAATTAAAAATCATCTTTGCACAATAAAAAGCATGATAAAGTTAAAAGACGAGTAATGTGCTGAGAAAACTCTTTGTAGCATATTTAATGGATGACTTGATTGTTGTGTAGGATGTATACAGAGCTTGTATAAATCACTAAAAAACAGAAATATGGATAGAGGTTATAAATAGGCAATTTACAGGAGAAATACCAAAGGTCAATAAAAAGATGGTCACAAAAAGATGCTCTTCAACACTAAATTAGGTAAATAGGAATAAAATATAAATAATAGAAAAATTTGATGGGTATATTGAGAAGCAGCCACTTTCATACATGGTTGGTGGTAGTGTAAATTAATGTGGCATTTTTGGAAGGCAATTTGGTGTTGATCTATTCAAATAAATAATGCGCTCTTGTGGACAACTAACTACACCAACTGTCTGTGATTTCTGTTTGGGAATCAAAGCACTTCTAGATAAGCTGGCCCCACCTACAGCTTCAGATGAGTGGCATATGACTTATGCGTGTCAGGATATTTCATCCCTCTGGCCACAGTGATTGATGGTGCAGGAGTGGACATTTGACCTAAGCTAATCAAATCAGAGAGAATCTCAGGACTTTTCCTTAGAATTCAGGGTCAAAGCATTCCTCTCTTCTTGCTGGATGTAGATGGGGAACCATGTTGCCTTGGAAGACGATGGCAGCTAACGGATCAATGAAACGAACTATCCTTAGGAGGAAATGAATATTAGGGAAGGTAGCGAAAAAGATGGGAAGAAATGGGGGCCCACTGTGTCAAATCTTTTCTAAAGCAAGTTCCTCCCCAGAGTTTGGATCAAACGAGTCTAATATTTTCCCTTTTGCTTATACTGATCTGCGTTGAGTTTTCTATCATTTGAAGCCCAAAGGTTCCTAACTGATACATGCAAATGTGCTTTAACTGAGTAAAGTAATTTCTATGAATCTATTGTAAGGAAATACTTGGACATGTGCACTAGGATGTTTATTGCAGCATTATTTACAATACGTGAAAAATTGGAAACAACCTAAATATTAATTGAAGAGTCATTAAATTATCATGGATCTATATATGGAACATCACATAGCCATTAAACAGAATGAGATAGACCTTCATTTAATTTTAATATACACATATTATACGTGTATACAGATATACATGTATGATAAATAAACAGGAGACTGAATGGGTGCTCACCAAATAGTGATATTAGCTATCTCGAGGGAGAGGAATGAGAACTGGGGAAATGTGAAGGGGGGACTTTCATTGCTTACTCTGTGTATGTTATATTATAAATATATATTTATAATTACTCAGTAATATTATATTATTAAAAATTGGAACACTATGCTGCATTTAAAAGATGTTATGTCTTTATTCTATAGGCTAGTGATTCTAAAACTTTAGTCAGCATAATGAATGTCTGTGGCATTTTTAAGAATGAAGTTTCCTGGGCCCTCCCCTCTGAATCTGAATCCATGGAGCATAACCTGAGCATTATGGCTTGATGTTTTCAAAGCCCACCTTAGAGGCTATGCTGCAGAGAGTGTGGATTTAAGTGGGACGGAGCCAAGTTGAGAGATAAATTAGGAGGCTATTGTAATAGTTTAGGTGAAAGATAGCAGCTTGGACAAAGGTTGTGTTAATGGGATAGTGAGATAATCCAGTGAAAGAACACATTATCTGGCACATAGTAGGCACTTAATAAAAGTCAGCTTCCATCATCAGCAGCACCACTACTACTTCTATGGCCACCACTATGAAGGATTCAAAAAACATTTGAAAATTAAAATCAGCAAATAAGAACATAAGAGACTTCAATAAAATATTAAGTGGGCCTAATTAGTATATACATATGACATCAATATTAACATTCTTGTGTTTTATATCTGTATGCACATTTGTGAAAAATTCTATAACATGAAAATAGAGAACAAGTTTTCTTTTCTTTTTTTCTTTCTTTTTTGAGACAGGATCTCACTTTGCCACCCAGGCTGGACTGCAGTGGTGTGATCACTGCTCACCACAACCTCGTCCTCCCTGGGCTCAGGTGACTCCTAATTCAGCCTCCTGAGTAACTGGGAGTTACTTGGGAGTAACAGGTGTGCACCACCCAGTCTGGCTAATTTTTGAATTTTTTGTAGAGACAGGGTTTTGCTATGTTGCAAGGTTGAAACAGGCTGGTCTCAAACTCCTGGGCTTCCCGAAGTGCTAGGATTACAGGCGTGAACCACCATGACCAGCCCAATATTTTATTTTCAAATTCTCATTCACTGATAAACAAACAAAGATTATACAACAACATTCTTTGATCACAATATAGGAAAATTAACAATAGCAAAAAACCGAAACAATAAAGTCTTTACCTCTTAGAAACTAAGATATTCTTTTCTAAAAAACTCCTGGTTCAACTAAAAAATATAAATCAGAATTGAAGAACATTCAAAAATAATTATAATGAAAACTTTGTGTAATAGAAGCTATAAGCTAAGCCGTACTTAAAAGAGATACAGCCTTAAATACCTACATAAACAACAGAATGAAACAAAATTGAATTAAGTATTCAACTCAAGAAGTTTGAAAAAGACAACAAAATAAATGAAAAGAAAGTGCACAAAAATTCATGGAGATATCTGACTAAATTAGTGAGCTAGAAAATAGAAACAGCAACTAATAAAATCAAAAGCTTGTCCTTTGATGTAAACAATAATCGAGATAAACTGAAAGCTAATAAAGGAAAAAGTGAGAAAGTGCACATATAAAAAGGAGAAATAAGGGGCAAATAAGCACAAAAACAAAGTAAATTAAAAGGCAAGAAAATACTTTGCTAAAGTCTCTGCAAACAAATTGGAAACTAATAAAAAAGACAAATTTATATGAAAATGTAATTTACTTATTATAACCCCAGAAAAGTTGGAAACTATTAAATGACCAGTTTTTATGGAAAACAGAAAGTTATCAAAGAGCTCTCCCTTGGAAGAACATCCAGGGAAGTCTACCCCGCTCTTAAAATGCAGGTAATTCCACTGCTATTTAAACTGTTTCAG
This sequence comes from Rhinopithecus roxellana, assembly GCF_007565055.1. Classification (NCBI taxonomy): domain Eukaryota; kingdom Metazoa; phylum Chordata; class Mammalia; order Primates; family Cercopithecidae; genus Rhinopithecus; species Rhinopithecus roxellana. Next base: position 72,369,490 of record NC_044558.1, read on the forward strand.
CTCATAGAAAAGCAACTATCACAAGTATCACAAATTCTGGCAAATAATGTACAAAAACAAAACTTTGGATCAACTTCACTCAGAGATGTTGAGGCAAAATCCTAAGTTAAATATCAGCCAGAAGAGTTCCACAGCACATTAAAATAATGAGATAACATGATCAAAGGGAATTTATTCCAGGCAGGCAAAGAGTGGTTCAATAGGCAGAGAAAAATCATATGACCATCTTCATCTAAGCTGAAAAGGCATTTGACAAAATTCAACATCCATTCTTGATAAAAACACTCAAGGATGGAAAATAAAATAGAAAGTCCAGAAATAGATTCAAGTATACAGATGTCCATAGTGTATGCTAAAGGTGACATCTCCAGTCAGAGATGAATAATAAATGGTGCTGAGGCCACTGGAGTAGTGGCACCTGAGTCTTTACAACTATTGTTTACATTTTACATATATCTTTTATACATATGTATGACCCATTTAGAATAGAATAATATACAATGGTGACAATTCTGCTTTAACAGGCTAAAGAGTTTTTTTGACCATTACAAAGCTTCCTTTATCTATGAATAAATGAGCTTGTTACCCAATACAAAAGCAACTCCTACAATCAGTAAGAAAACCATAGGAAATCCAATAGAAAAATAAGCAAGACTCACAAAAAAGCAATTCATAGAAGACTATTAAGTTTATAAAGAAATGTTTGTCCTCACCATTAATCAGATAAATTAGAATCACACAGGAATACTGGCTTATCTGCTTGGCAAAACCTAGGAAGATGAAAAATACCAGGAGCTGATGGAGGATATGAGGAAACAAGCTTCATGAGGGCAGGGACATTGTCAGTGTGTTCATCCTTGCATCCCCAGGATAACTGATTTTTGCACTTGTGGATGCCAGTTTGTCCACACGTCCCTGGGTCTGTCTGCTTGGGTGGTTGCCCTCTGAACTGATTCTGGGCTTGGGCGTGACTTGCTTTGGCTGCTGGGAAAACAGCAAATAAAATTCAGTTAGAGATTTGCAGTGTTTGTGCTTTAGGGCTTATCCTGTCTTGCTGCTCTTTGGACCCTGAGACTGCCATGTGAAGAAACCGAGGCAAGCCTCCCGGATGATGAGAGACCCCATGGAGCAGAGATGAGCTTTCTCAGCTGAGGTCCCAGTGACGTGAAAGAGGCAGCTCCCCACTGACCTGGAGGCTGATGCGTGGCCGTGCGTAGGAGAGAGAGCCCAGCTGACATCACCTAAGATAAAAAGTGCTTAATCATATTTTGCTGAATGAAAAAATCTGTGATTTAAAGCAAATGGAACAGAAAGATTGCCCAGCTGCAAATAGAGATCTCCACTATTGAGGACAAAAGTTTGCAATCACTGGAAAAATTCAAAGACCATCCTATGGATTTGGAAGAGCCACCAGCTTCCACAAATGCAAGTCTGCTCATTCAGCACACATAGTTGTCACTGGGGCAGTGGTACATGTACCACAATTGTGTGTGTTGAATGAACAAATATCAACCTGTGACCACTGGGAAGGAGATTTAATAATCATTCAGATGCATACATTCTGGTGTTTAAAGAAATGCAAATCTGGCTCATTACTTAAGTAGGAAAACCCATAAACTGGGTTTGAAGTGTTATTAGTTCTGTGATCTTAGGTTCACCAGCCTCTGAGTATCTTACTCAGAATGGAGATAATAATACCTGCCTTGGCCGGGTGTGGTGGCTCATGCCTGTAATCCCAGCACTTTGGGAGGCCAAGGTGGGTGGATCACCTGGGGTCAGGAGTTCGAGACCAACCTGGCCAATGTGGTGAAACCCTGTCTCTACTAAAAATACAAAATATTAGCTGGGCATGATGGTGCGTATCTGTAATCCCAGCTAGGCAGGAGAACTGCTTGAACCCAAAGGCGGAAGTTGCAGTGAGCTGAGATGGCACCACTGCACTTCATGAAGCCTGGGCGATAAGAGTGAAACCCCATCTCAAACAAAACAAAACAAAACAACAACAACAACAACAACAACAACAACAACAACAACAAAACCCTGCCTTGACAACTCATAGCTTTGTTCTGAGAATTTTATAAGACAATAGAGTGAGTGTCATTTGTAAAATGAGAAGCTACCCAGAGTAATGGAGAGGCTAATGCACTGAAAGTTTTGCTTGATCCTTTTTATGTACCTTTTACCTAATGGCACATCATGCCTCATTCTACAACCCAGGGAATGTATGTCAGCTTTACCCTTTATTTAATTTTCCCTGAGGCCATGCTGAGCTCCTTGGGACATAGTAGGCCTTTGAAAAAACTTCTGTTTTTATTCATTGTAACTGTCAGATGCAGCCATGTAGAAACTAACCCTGTTACAGAATGTCTTCTAATTTGGTAAGAAGCTGAAATGATGTGAAGGGGGGAATAATGAATAGAGCTACTGGTGAGCAAAATTAACTTTCTTGCTCAGACCTCTGGCTGGCTCTGGTGAATATGCTCATGACCGAAGTGTTAATGCTAAGAAGGTCTCTTGTGATTAAAGAAATATTGAAGAATATTTGTTTCATAAAAGAGACGATATTGTAATAAATGGTCCCAGGCCTGCACTCCCTTTGGATAGAAATGCTCTGTTAGGCAGAGCCCTTGGAGAGATTCACTGTTTGGTGATGATATATCAAAAGCCAGCTCTTTATTCATAACTGTGAAAAACTCCATACTGAGATTGTTCTATGTGCAAAATTAGTTGGTTTAACTCTTCAGTGTTTTTATCCCTGCTAGTGTTTTTATCACCGAAGCATAGATCATGCTGTCTACCTTCTCGCCCAGAGGAGTCCCTTTGGCAACATCACTGCTGGGCTTCATCTAGCCTCAGCTTAATGATCCCAGTAATGGGAGGCTCATCGCTTTCAGAGGCAGTGCTTCCGAAGGCACTCCTTTGGTAATTGTTTAAACAAAGCACCCATGTTTGTTCTTATTTGTCCTAATTCTATCCTCTGGGGCATGACAGAGTATGTCTCCTTTCTCTCCGTGGCTCAAATGTAGGGTTTATAGAAGAGCAAACATCCTTCGTGTTTCTATTCCTTTCTCTGACCACTGCTCTTCCCTCTTTTTTCTGCTCCCCTGATGACAATCGCAAATCCTAATGATCCAACCATACTTTCACTTCTCCAAGTTCTGCAACTTTGCCAACTCTCACTTCAGACTTCTCCCATGATTACTATTTGAAGTTGGAAAAAGGCGATGTCCCTAGCCTGACAGTTTAAATAATGTTTCCACTTACCATTTCTACAAGTTTCTCTAGTGTCTTCAAACTTTGGCCAGTGTGTTTAGGATGTATGTTGAATAGGTTCTGATATTTTCTCAAGAAGTGATAAATGATAATTATTTGCATTTTTTTATTTATTAAAGCTGACAATATGTTAGTAGGATTCTAAGTAGACCAGCTGAAGGAGATCAAATTAGCCTTTAAAGTATCTTAGCCCTGGTGGGCAGAGTGTTTGCATCCTTCATGCTTTCTTCACCAGAGTGCCTGACACATAGTAGGTGCTCAATTAATGTTGAATGAATATGTGAAAAAAATCAGGCAAAGGGAAAATTTTTACGTATGTACTTGTATTCATGAGGACAAGAACAATGCCTTAAATATCTTGAATGTAGTAGGCATTTGTTGGGATGATAAAAAAGCAGCAGGACCTGGTTAGCATCTGCAGGATGGAAGTCTTGATGAGATGAGCTTAGTTCCATCACATGTAGCCACTTAGGTGCATTGGAGGTAGAGCTAAGAGGAATATGATATGGTTTGATTCTGGGTCCTCACCCAAATCTCATCTTGAATTGTAATTCCCACATGTTGAGGGTGGGAGGTGATTGGATCATGGGGGTGATTCCCCCATGCTGTTCTCGTAATAGTTAGGGAGTTCTCATGAGGGCTGATGGTTTTAAAAGTGTTTGGCAGTTTCTCCTTCATTTACTCACTTTCTCCTGCTGCCTTATGGAGAAGGTGCCTGCTTCCCCTTCTGCTGTGATTTTAAGTTTCCTGAGGCTTCCCCAGCAATGTGGAACTGTGAGTCAATTAAAACTCTTTCCTTTATAAATTACCCAGTCTTAGGTAGTATTCTTTATAGCAGTGTGAAAACAGACTAATACAGAACTTGAACTGGATGTTCTTCCTTGGGTGTGTCTGCCAGTGAAGAGAAATTTTTAAAAGTTGTTAGAAATGAAGATACGTGGTTTTTTTTTTTTTTTTTTTTTTTTTTTAAAGAATCCCAATGACAGAGTATGCTACTTGGCAGAGACTGACTGTGCTCTGCAATAATTTATCTGAAGAAGAAGTAGAGTCCATTTTTGTTCATTGTTAACCCCTACCCCACTCCTTTTGAGATCTCTGATTCTCTGTGGCCAGCACCTCTAATTGTCATCTTTGCCTTATTCTAATAAAGTGGCTTTGTTTAATGAAACTTTCCTTCCTTGACTGTGTTGGTCATTGGAGAAATCAGTGGTGCGTGAATAATGGCAGAAAATAGAGCAGCCAAGAGTGGTGGAGTGCTCCATAAATCAATGGCTCCAAGTCTTCTGGATTTCTTGAACTAATAAAAAACACAAATGTATGGTTTCCAACTTTGTACTTTGCTAAGTAATGATACTAAATTTTGTTCAAATTATCATCTTCATTCATCATTATTTCATAAAGAATTGGAACATTTTTGGAGTTAAAAGTTAGTGTAAGACGTGAATATTTTAACAAAGGCCAATTCTTTAAACAGAATAAAGTCAGCTTTATATCACTTTTTTTTTTTTTTTAAATTTCACCAAGGCAACATTTTGGCATAGATCAGAAATGATAGGGCAACCACTCCACAGTGAGCTGGATGGCTGGGAGGCACAGTAGTTGTGGGAGGCTCTCCCATCCCTGGGTCCTGGGGCTCATAGAACATCACTTGGCTGGATCTGGCTGGTCAGCTGGTGACCAGGCTAATAGGAATTTGTACACATTTGCAGATTTGATGAATTTTTCAACATTTCCCTTGGATTATGACTTTCTGATCAGAGTTGTCATCACAATGACCCTACTAAGGGCAGGTGAAAAACATAAAAATTTTTCAGCCTGGAGAAATATTTATGACCTGACAATTCAATTGGTGGAAAAATTCTATGGTCATCTCTGTAAGGCTGTAGTTTTGTACCAAATTAAATTGCCCCATTTCAAAATATTCCGTTATTGGTATCTTGCTTTTCTGTTTATGAGGAAGATCATGTTTTAAGTACAAGATTCGTGATTGTAAACGATAGAAATCAACTCGTGTTAACTTAAGTAGATAAGGACATTGAAATAACACATTTTTTTGAGACAAGGTCTCACTCTGTCAGTCAGGCTGGGGTGCAGTGGTTTGATCTCAGCTCACTGCAGGCTCAACCTCCCAGACTCAACTGATCTTCTTGCCTCAGTCTCCCCAGTAGCTGGGACTACAGACTTACTCCATGATGTTCAGCTAATTTTTGTATTTTGTAGAGATGGGGTTTCATCATGTTCCCAGGCTGGTGTTCCCTGGGCTCAAGTGATCTGCCCACCTTGGGCTCCCAAAGTGCTGGGATTACAAGCATGAGACACTGTGCCCAGCCAAAATAATTATTTTTAACTGACAAGAATTGTATGTATTTATGGTGTACAACATGATGTTTTGATACATGTATACATTGTGGAATGTCTAAATCCAGCTAAGTAACATATGCATTACCTCACATACCATTTTTGTGTGTGTGTGTGTGTAGTGCGAACACTTAAAATCTATTCTCTTAGCAGTTTCAAATATATAGTACATTGCTATTAATCATAGTGACTGCATTGTACAATAATCTTAGCAGTTTCAAATATATAGTACATTGCTATTAATCATAGTGACTGCATTGTACAATAATCTCTTGAACTTATTTCTCTTGCCTAGCTGAAATTTTGTATCATTTGATCAACATCTCTCCAGTACCCCATTCCCCAGGAGCCTTGTAATCACCATTTTACTCTCTCCTTCTAGGAGTTTGACCTTTTTTAGATTCTACATATAAGGGAGAACATTGTCTTTCTGTGCATAGCTTATTTCACTTAGCATCATATCCTCCAGGGTCATCCATTTTATTGCAAATGACAGGACTTCCTTATTTTTAAAGGCTGCGTAGTATTCCACTGTGTATATATACCACATTTTCTTTATCTTTTCATCCATTGATGGACAGTTTGATTCCATGTTCTGGCTACTGTGAATAATGCTGCAATGAATGTGGGAGCGCAGATCTTTCTTCAACATATTGGTTTCATTTCTTGTGACCATATGCTTGGTAGTAGGATTGCTGGGTGATATGGTAGATTTTTAACTTCTTGAAAACATTGCTACACTGTTTTTCTCAAGTGGTTGCATTTAGTGGCTGTATTAATTTATACTGTCACCAACAGTGTGTAAGAATTCTCTTTTCTCCACATCCTTGCCAACACTTATCTCTCATCTTTTTGATAACAGCAATTCTACCAGGTGTGAGGTGGTATCTCACAATGTTTTTAATTTACGTGATTAGAGATGATGAGCATTTTTTCATATACTTCTTGGCCATCTGGCTATCTTCTTTTGAGAAATATCTATTCAGGTCCTTGGCCTATTTTTTTTCCTTTCTTTAAGCAACACATATTTATTGAGAGCAGACCAAGTGCAGATACCTTTCCAGGTGCTGGAGATTTAGGACTAAATGAGACAAATTTCCTGCTCTCATGGTGCCTTCCTTTTAGTATGTGCAGAAAGATACTAACCTAAATATACATAAAGTGTGTAATATATTAAATGGTGACAAGTGTTATGGAGAAAAAGAGAGAAGAAAAGAGGGGAGGGCCGTGGTGGGCATGGACACAGAGCCTCCTGCTGTGGGAACATGGGTGGACAGGGTGAGAAGCCCACCCTCTTGGCCTCTCGACCTCTCAGGCTGGTGTTCTGGATGCTGTGCGTGTCCTGTCCTGTCCTCTTGCTTGGCAGAAGTGGAATCCAGGGAGGTTCTCCTGCGGGTGGTCTTCCGTTGCCCATTTTTTTTTTTTCATACTTTATGTTCTGGGATACGTGTATAGAATGTGCAGGTTTGTTCCACAGGTATACATGTGCTATGGTGGTTTGCTGCACCCATCAATCTGTCATCTACATTAGGTATTTCTCCTAATGCTGTCCCTCCTCTTTCCTTTCACCCCCCGACAGGCCCCAGTGTGTGAGGTTCCCTTCCCTGTGCCCATATGTTCTCATTGTTCAACTCCCACTTATGAGTGAGAACATGGAGTGCTTGGTTTTCTGTCCCTGTGTTAGTTTGCTGAGAATGACGGTTTCCAGCTTCATACATGTCCCTGCAAAGGACATGAACTCATTGTTTTTTATGGCTGCATAGTATTCCATGGTGTATATGTGCCACATTTCCTTTATCCAGACTATCATTGATGGGCATTTGGGTTGGATCCAAGTCTTTACTATTGTGAATAGTGCTGCAATAAACATACATGTGCATGTGTCTTTATAGTAGAATGATTTATATTTCTTTGGGTATATATCCAGTAATGGGATTGCTGAGTCAAAGGGTATATCTGGTTCTAGATCCTTGAGGAATCGCCACACTATCTTCCACAATGGTTGAACTAATTTACGCTCCCACCAACAGTGTAAAAGCATTCCTATTTCCCCACATCCTCTCCACCATCTGTTGTTTCCTGACTTTTTAATGATTGCCATTCTAATTGGTGTGAGATGGTATCTCATTGTGGTTTTGATTTGCATTTCTGTAATGACCAGTGATGATGAGCTTTTTTTCATGTTTGTTGGCTGCATAAATGTCTTCTTTTGAAAAATGTCTGTTCATATCTTTTGCCCACTTTTTGATGTTTTTTTTTTTTTTTGTGTGTGTGTATGTGTGTATAAATTTGTTAACTTCCTTGTAGGTTCTGGATATTAGCCCTTTGTCAGGTGGATAGATTGCAAAAATTTTCTCCCTTTCTATAGGTTGCCTGTTCATTCTGATGGTAGTTTCTTTTGCTGTGCAGAAACTCTTTAGTTTAATTAGATCCCATTAGTCAATTTTGACTTTTGTTGCCATTGCTTTTGGTTTTAGTCATGAAGTCTTTGCCCATGCCTATGTCCTGAATGGTATTGCCTAGGTTTTTCTTCTAGGGTTTTTATGGTTTTGGGTCTTATGTTTAAGTCCTTATTCCATCTTTAGTTAATTTTTGTATAAGGTGTAAGGAAGGGGCCCACTTTCAGTTTTCTGCATATGGCTAGCCAATTTACTTCACACCATTTATTCAATAGTGACTGCTTTCCCCACTGCTTGTTTTTGTCAGGTTTGTCAAAGATCAGATGGTTTTAGATGTGTGGCATTATTACTGAGGCCTCTGTTCTGTTCCATTGGTCTATATATCTGTTTTGGTACCAGTACCATGCTGTTTTGGTTACTGTAGCCTTGTAGTATAGTTTGAAGTCAGGCAGTGTGATGCCTCCAGCTTTGTTCTATTTGCTTAGGATTTTCTTGGCCATACGAGCTCTTTTTTTAATTCCCTATGAAATTTAAAGTAGTTTTTTCTGATTCTGTGAAGAAAGTCAATGGTAGCTTGATGGGAATAGCATTGAATCTATAAATTACTTTGGGCAGTGTAGCCATTTTCATGATATTGATTCTTCCTATCCATGAACATGGAATGATTTTCCATTTGTTTGTGTCCTCTTTTATTTTCTTGAGCAGTGGTTTGTAGTCCTCCTTGAAGAGGTCCTTCACATCCCTTGTAAGTTGTATTCCTAGGTATTTTGTTCTCTTTGTAGCAATTGTGAATGGGAGTTCACTCATGATTTGGCTCTCTGTTTGTTTATTATTGCTGTATAGGAATGTTGGTGATTTTTGCACATTGATTTTGTATCCTGAGACTTTGCTGAAGTTGCTTATCAGCTTAAGGAGTTTTTGGGCTGAGATGATGGGGTTTTCTAAATATACAATCATGTTATCTGCAAGCAGAGACAATTTGGCTTCCTCTCTTCCTATTTGAATACACTGTATTTCTTCCTCTTGCCTGATTGTCCTGGCCAGATCTTCCAATACTGTTTTGAATAGGAGTGGTGAGAGAGGGCATCCTTGTCTTGTGCCAGTTTGCAATGGGAATGCTTCCAGTTTTTGCCTATTCAGTATGATATTGGCTGTGGGTCTGTCATAAATAACTCTTATTATTTTGAGATATGTTCCATCAATACCTAGTTTATTGAGTTTTTAGCATGAAGGGCTGTTGAATTTTTTCAAAGGCTTTTTCTGCATCTATTGAGATAATCATGTGGGTTTTGTCATTGGTTCTGTTTATGTGATGGATTATGTTTATTGATCTGCATGTTTGAACCAGCCTTGCATCCCAGGGATGAAGCTGACTTGATCGTGGTGGATCTTTTTAATGTGCTGCTGGATTCTGTTTGCCAGTATTTTATTGAGGATTTTTCCATAGATGTTTATCAGGGATATTGGCCTGAAATTTCTTTTTTTAAATTGTGTCTATGCCAGGTTTTGGTATCAGGATGATGCTGGTCTCATAAAATGAGTTAGGGAGGAGTCCCTCTTTTTCTATTGTTTGGAATAGCTTCAGAAGGAAATTGTACCAACTCCTCTTTGTTAGAATTCTAACCTCTGTTAGAATTCAGCTGTGAATCCGTCTGGATCTGGGCTTTTTTTGGATGGTAGGCTATTAATTAGTGCCTCAATTTCAGAACTTGTTATTGGCCTATTCAGGGATTTGACTTCTTCCTGGTTTAGTCTTGGAAGAGTATATGTGTCCAGGAATTTATCCATTTTTTCTAGATTTTCTAGTTTTTGTGCATAGAGATGTGTATAGTATTCTCTGATGGTAGTTTGTATTTCTGTGGGATCAGTGGTGATATCCCCTTTATCATTTTTTATTGTGTCTATTTGATTCTTCTCTATTTTCTTATTAGTCTGGCTAATGGTCTATTTTGTTAATCTTTTCAAAAAAACAGCTCCTGGCTTCATTGATTTTTCAAAGGGTTATTTTTGTGTCTCTGTCACCTTCAGTTCTGCTCTGATCTTAGTTATTTCTTGTCTTGCTAGCTTTTGAATTTGTTTGCTCTTGCTTCTCTAGTTCTTTTAATTGTGATGTTAGGGTGTCGATTTTAGATCTTTCTCACTTTCTCTTGTGAGTATTTAGTGCTATAAATTTCCATCTAAACACTGCTTTAGCTGTGTCCCAGAGACTCTGGTACATTGTGTCTTTGTTCTCATTGGTTTCAAATAACTTATTTATTTCTGCCTTAATTTTGTTATTTAACCAGTAGTCATTCAGGAGCAGATTGTTCAGTTTCCATGTAGCTGTGCGGTTTTGATTGAGTTTCTTAATCCTGAGTTCTAATTTGATTGCACTGTGGTCTGAGAGACTGTTTTGTATGATTTCCACTCTTTTGCATTTGCTGAGGAGTGTTTTACTTCCAGTTATGTGGTCGATTTTAGAATAAGTGCGATGTGGTGCTGAGAAGAATGTATATTCTGTTGATTTGGGGTGGAGAGTTCTGTAGATGTCTATTAGGTCTGCTTGATCTAGAGCTGAGTTCAAGTCCTGAATATCCTTGCTAATTTTCTGTCTCATTGATCTGTCTAATATTGACAGTGGGGTGTTAAAGTCTTCCACAATTATTGTGTGGGACTTTAAGACTCTTTGTTGGTCTCTAAGAACTTGCTTTATGAACCTGGGCACTCCTGTATTGGGTGCATATATATTTAGGATTGTTAGCTCTTTTTGTTGCATTGATCCCTTTACCCTTATGTGATGCCCTTCTTTGTCTTTTTTGATCTTTGTTGATTTAAAATCTGTTTTATCAGAGACTAGGATTGCAACCGTTGCCTTTTTTTGCTTTTGATTTTTCCTCCATCCCTTTATTTTGAGCCTATGTGTGTCTTTGCACGTGAGATGGGTCTCCTGAATACAGCACACCAATGGGTCTTGACTCTATCTGATGTGCCATTCTTTGTTTTTTAATTGGGGAATTTAGCTGATTTACATTTAAGGTTAATATTGTTATGTGTGAATTTGATCCTGTCATTAAGATGCTAGCTGGTTATTTTGCCCATTAGTTGATGTAGTTTCTTCATAGTGTTGATGGTCTTTACATTTTGGTATGTTTTTGCAATGGCTGGTACTGGTTTTTGCTTTCCATATTTAGTGCTTCCTTTAGGAGCTTTTGTAAGGCAGGCCTGGTCGTGACAGAATCCCTCAGCATTTGCTTGTCTGTAAAGGATTTTTTTTTCTCCTTCACTTTTGAAGCTTAGTTTGGGTGGATATGAAATTCTGGGTTGAAAATTCTTTTCTTTAAGAATGTTGAATATTGGCCCCCACTGTCTTCTGGCTTATAGGGTTTCTGAAGAGAGATCAGCTGTTAGTCTGATGGGCTTCCCTTTGTGGGTAACCTGACCTTTCTCTCTGGCTGCCCTTAATGTTTTTTCTTTCATTTCAACCTTGGTCAATCTGAAGATTATGTGTCTTGGGGTTGCTCTTATTGAGGAGTATCTTTGTTTTGCTCTTTGTATTTCCTGAATTTGAATGTTGGCCTGTCTTGCTAGGTCATGAAAGTTCTCCTGGATAATATCCTGAAGAATGTTTTCCAACTTGGTTCCTTTCTTCCCATCACTTTCAGATGCATCAATCAAGCATAGATTTAGTCTTTTCACATAGTGCCATATTTCTTGGAGGCTTTGTTTGTTCCTTTTCATTGTTTTTTCTCTAATCTTGTCTTCATGCTTTATTTCATTAAGTTGATCTTCAATCTCTGATATCCTTTCTCCCACTTGATTGATTTGGCTATTGATAGTTGTGTATACTTCATGAAGTTCTTGTGCTGTGATTTTCAGCTCCATTAGGTCACTTATGTTCTTCTGTAAACTGGTTATTCTAGTTAGCAATTCCTCTAACCATTTTTCAAGGCTCTTAGCTTTCTTGCATTGGGTTAGAACATGCTCCTTTAGCTCGGAGGAGTTTGTTATTACCCACCTTCTGAAGCCTACTTCTGTTGTCAAGCTCATTATCCATCCAGTTTAGTTCCCTTGCTGGTGAGGAGTTGTGATCCTTTGGAGGAGAGGAGGCATTCTGGTTTTGGGAATTTTCAACTTGTTTTGTGTTGGCTTTTCCTCATCTTTGTGGATTTATCTACCTTTGGTCTTTGATGTTGGTGACCTTTGGGTGGGGTTTTTGCATGGGGGTCCTTTTAGTTGATGTTGAAGCTGCACCCACAGCTGCCCCTTCCCCCAGGTGCTCTGTCCCAGGGAGATGGGAGTTTTATCTATAAGCCCCTGACTGGGGCTGCTGCCTTTTTTTCAGAGATGCCCTGCCTGGTGAGGAGGAATCTAGAAAGGCAGTCTGGCTACAGTGGCTCTGCCATGTTGTGGTGGGTTCCACACCCAGTTTGAACTTCCTGGTGGCTTATTCACACTGTGAGGGGAAAACTGCCTACTCAAGCCTCAGTAATGGCAGATGCCCCTCCCTTGACCAACCTCTAGCATCCCACGTCGACTTCAGACTGCTGTGCTGGCAGTGAGAATTTCAAGCCAGTAGGTCTTAGCTTGCTGGGCTCTGTGGGGGTGGAATCCACTGAGCAAGACCACTTGGCTACCTGGCTTCAGCCCCCTTTTTAGGGGAATGAATGGTTCTATTTCACTGGCGTTTCAGGTGCCGCTGGGGTATGAAAAAAAGAACAAAAAAAACACACACACACAAAAAACAACTCCTGCAGCTAGCTCAGTGTCTGTCCAAATGGCTGCCCAGTTTTTTTGCTGGAAACCCAGGGCTCTGGTGGTGTAGGCACCCAAGGGAATCTCCCTGTCTGCGAGTTGCAGAGACTGTGGGAAAAGCATAGTGTCTGGACTGGAGTGCACCTTTCCTCATGGCACAGTCTTTCACGGCTTCACTTGGCTAGGGGAGGGAGTTCCCCAACCCTTTGCACTTCTCGGGTAAGGCAGCGGCCCACTCTGCTTTGGCTTGGCTTCTGTGGGCTGTACCCACTGTCCAGCCAGTCCCAATGAGATGAGCTGGGTACCTCAATTGGAAAGGCAGAAATCACCCACCTTCTGTGTTGGTCTCACTGGGAGCTGCAGACTGGAGCTGTTCCTATTTGGCCATCTTGCTAGCCTCCTCCTTTTGCTCATTTTAATTTATTTTTATTTTTAATTAATTATTATTTTTTTTTTTTTTGAGGTAAGATCTCACTCTGTCACTCAGGCTGGAGTGCAGTGTCCTGATCACCGCTCACTGCAGTCACGACCTCCTGGGTGTAGATGATCCTCCCACCTCAACCTCCCCAGTAGCTGGGACTACATGCACGTGTCACCACGCCCAGCTAATTTTTTTTGTAGAGATGAGGTTTCGCCATGTTGCCTAGGCTGGTCTAGAATTGTGGCTCAAGCGACCTGCCCACCTTGGCCTCCCAAAGGGCTGGGATTATAGATGTGAGCCACTGCACCCAGCCCTTTTGTCCATTTTTAAAATTGGGTTGTTTTTGTGCTCTTGAGTTTTTCAAGTTCCATATATGTTTTGTATATTAGCCCCTTGTCAGATGTACCATTTGCAAATATTTTCTCCCACTGCCAAGAAGATTTTTTTTGAAGGACACTGGGTAGGGTGCAAAAAGGACAGGGAGCCTAAAGAGCCAGGCTGGGGAAAAGGCAGGAATGCAAGGGGGCTGGGCACACAGGACCACAGCCAAAATCAAACCCTGGAACAGGTTGCTGAAGACTCTGTTGCCAACAGCACCACAGCCCGGGCTCCCAGGGTACAGTATGTGGCTGCTGCCTTTCCCAGAATGAATTTTTCCTGTCCTGCTTCTTTGTGTTATCAGATTAAGAGTTAAAAATAAGGGCGGTTAAACTGGCCACAGTCACATCCAGTTTGGCATTAGAGTTCAGGGGTAGAGAGCTCACTAACTTTTAGGAATAGGGAAGGCAAGTATTTGGGCTTGAGGCTCATACAAATTTCTCAAACGTCAGAAATGGGAACAGGCAGTCCCAAAGGTAAATATCTACACATGACCACAGAATAAGACTATGTTTTCACGTTATGCCCAAATCCATAGGGTGCAAGTCCCCATGCTGATTATTTGCAAGAAATCAAGTCTTTTACTACAATCTTGAATCCACTGTTGCCTGGAAATCCCTGGGGCATCTATCCCTACTCCTCAGATCTTTCTGGTTGTTCCTTACCCACTCTGCCCATGGTCTGACTCTGGGACTTTCCTTCCTTCTTCAGAAGATCTTACCTCTCACAAGGATGGGTGAGATGAGGCTGTAAAATTAAAAAGATGTTGCTGAATATTTGAGATTAATCGGTGATTATAATGGAGAAATTCTAAACGCATCTCAAACATGGTAGCTGTTTGAATGAAGCCTCATCCATAGGCTATTACCTATGACTCTGTCCTTAAGCCTGAACTGCTGACTGTTGCCACTGTGTCTTCACTTACAGAAACAAGCTCAAAGTGAGCTTGTTTCTCCTTCTTTCCTATAAGGAAATAATCTGTGAGATGAAACTTGGCCAACAGAGAACAACAATCTAGTGCATATATAGAAATCACTACTTTGTAGATTTGCTTTCACGTTTCATATATATCAACTTACATAGTCCTCAGGTAGTCCTGTGAAAAAGGCTATTCTCCAGTTTCACAGATGAGAAAACCAATGCACAAAGGGATTAGTAAATTGTAACAAAGTCACAAAGCTAGTCAATGGAAGAAGCTGGGATTTGAACTTGGGCAGTATATCCCTACCATCTGAGGGTATAACCATTAAACTATGCTCCCTCTTCCAAAGATACTCATCACAACGACCAGCCAGCAGGTCTGTAACAACCTCTACTCTAGAACAAGATCTCTGCTTGATCCAAGATTTTTCACACAACCAAAAAGTTTATTCAAAGGATTTTTTTTTCAAATGATAGGAGCCATTTGTCTCCAAAGTATAATTTAAGTCTTCTTCATTAAAGAAGCAGAAAACCACTTGCAGATTTAAAAATAACAGCTTCCTTGGCCGGGCATGGTGGCTCACACCTGTAATCCCAGCACTTTGGGAGGTCGAGTCAGGCAGATTGTCTGAGGTCAGGAGTTCGGGACCAGCCTGGCCAACATGGTGAAACTCCATCTCTACTAAAAATACAAAAATTAGCTGAGCATGGTGGCGGGTACATGTAATCCCAGCTACTTAGGGGGCTGAGACAGGACAATCACATGAAACTGGGAGACAGAGGTTGTAGTGAGCTGAGACAGCACCACTGTACTCCAGCCTGGGTGACAGAGTGAGATTCTGTCTCAAAATAATAAATACATAAATAAATAAATAAATAAATAAATAAATAAATAAAAATACAGCTTCCCCCACCTTCAAACCAACAATGCTTCACCCCACCCCACGCCAAAAAAAAAAAAAAAAAAAAAAAAAAAGAAAAGGAAAGAAAAGAAAAAAATCGTGGTGTCCAGTCAGAGTCAAATCACCCTGAAATATAAAGTGGGCTTTTCTCAAAATGTTAAGTGCAAAAACCTAGAAGATGAACAGCGGCTATCAACTGGCAGTAAGTCAAGAAATAAATAAGACATGGCCTATTTCATAAATTTGTTTTACTTCTTTGAAGGACAAAAGTTTATGTCCCTGATATTTTTGTTTTGCCGGTAGTACTGATTGCTGAAAGTTTTACACTAAAGCCCGTTCATGAGCGTTCATGAAAATAGTGCCTGCTTTAGTGATTTTATGCATTCAGATACCAATACATTCATGCAATTTATCAATTTGAAATCACCGTGCTGCCTTTTGAGTGTGACATGTAGCTCCATTGTCAAAGTACTGCTAGCAAAACAGTTGTTGAACTGTATGAAAAAAATAGGGAACCTGGATGGGAAAATTTCTCTTTTAATCCTTTTATCTTTATTCTTTGGTTAATAAACACTGAGTTTCATATGAGGCTGTTTAAGATTCACCATTCTGTTTAAATTTTGAGAACAGTCACTTACATTCATTTTTAAAAGCTCTTCTTTCTTAGATGGGCTCCTTGGATTGACTCTTGCTTTAGTGATCCTGGCCTCTTTGAAATCTTTTGATCATATTAGTGTTCAAGTGGGCCCACAAATGAAAGGATTTCAGAGGGGATGGTGGCTTCTTATTAATCCCAAACAGCATCCATCCCATCTCAACCGTCAGAGACAATCACAGAGGGAGCCTGGCGTTAAGAGGGGAAATGAACACACCACTCACACTCGATAAAGATCTGTATAAACTGTATAAAAAATGTGCTAGGCACCATGGTGACAACACTGACAATATAGTGGCAATAAAACAGATGATGGGAAGTGAAGGAGACTGTCACCCTTTAGTAATTGGGAGCAGAACCCTTAACCTTTGTGGTCATGTACATATTTGTCTCATGATATTAGTGTTGAAAATTACTATTATAGCATTTTCATAGCTCTTGGGATTTGCTTTATGGAGAGGCACTGAGTCCAATTCTGTGTTTGGAGTTGGGCTTAATATGCCATTAGTGTTCAATAAATGTTTGCAATTACTGCAGTGTTTGGAGGACTGTGAGCCTGGTGGAGGCTGGCAGGACACCCAGCTAGTCCTCTGGTTCTATGTTGCTAGGTTATACCCAGGGAAGAGCAGAAATAGAAGTGGCACTCTGAAATAGCCCTGTTCATGAGCCCTGAGGATCTGTTCGGTAATGGTCCAATAGAACGTCAGGGCTCCTGGTTATCCTGCTTGTCATATCACTTTGTTTGAGCCAAGTCCTCTCCTTCCTTCTCAGCACCTCTTAGATTTTTTTTTTTGTTATTTATTCATTGTGTTTGTATTCATTCAACAAATATTTAGTGGGTGTATTTTCTAAACCAGGCCACTGTTACTGGGAGTTGACCATGCAGTGAAACAGACATACTTCCTATTTTCATGGAGCTCACATTTTCTCCTGTAGATGAGTCAGAACGAAAGAGGATTGTTCAACTACCCATGCCTTGGAATTGAGTCATGTTAAATAGTATTTGAGCCTGGGTAACTGTCTCATATTTAGATATGTTAATAAAGATTATTTAGAACAGAACAGGCTTACCTATAGATATTTAATTTTTAGATAGTTAGTAGACTATGTAAATCAAGAACTCAAGATGTCAAAGTTTAGGAGGTGAAAAAGATCCTTTTTTGCTTGTCTTCACCTCACTTTTAAGTTCATCAAAGATGAGACAGAGGATAATTACAGATAATTTCCCAGGCTGATACATCTATACACAATAATGCTATCTCCAACAGTTTTCAAGCCTTGGGGATGCAGTGGGGGTGGAGCAGAAACTCAAGAAAATTCAGAAGTTAAGACTTCCTTACTCATCAGAATTTTGCCAGCTTGAGGAAATAGTTTATAGAATCATAGAAAACCCCCAGGCACAACACTATGTATATTTCATTTCTTTAACTTTTATTTTAAGTTCAGGGGTACGTGTGCAGGATGTGTAGGTTTGTGTAGGTTTGTAACATAGGTAAACGTGTGTCATAGTGGTTTGCTGCACAGATCATCCCATCACCTAGGTATTAAGCCCAGCGTCCATTAGCTATTCTTCCTGATGCTCTCCCTCCCCACCCCCAACAGGCCCCAGTGTGTGTTGCTCACCCTGCATTGTGTCTATGTGTTCTCATGATTCAGCTTCCACTTATAAGTGAGAACATGTGATGTTTGGTTTTCTGTTCTTGTGTTAGTTTGCTGGGGATAATAGTTTCCAACTCCGTTCATGCCCCTGCAGAGGACATAATCTCTTTCTTTTTTATGACTGCATAGTATTCCATGGAGTATATGTACCACATTTTCTTTATCCAGTCTATTATTGATGGGCATTTGGGTTGATTCCATGTCTTTGCTACTATGAGTAGGTTGCAGTGGACATACATGCACATATATCTTTACAGTAGAATGATTTATATTCCTTTGCATATATACTTGGTAATGGGATTTCTGGGTCAAATGGTATTTCTGGCTCTAGGTCTTTGAGGAATTGCCACACTGTCTTCCACAAAGGTTGAACTAATTCACACTCCCACCAACAGTGTAAAAGCATTCCTTTTTCTCTGCAACCTCTTCAACATCTGTTGTTCTTTGACTTTTTCATAACTGCCATTCTGACTGGTGTGAGATACTATTCATTGTGGTTTTGTTTGCATTTCTCAGTGATCACTGATGTTGGGCATTTTCTCATCTGTTTCTTAGCCACACGTATGTCTTCTTTTGAGAAGTGTCTGTTCATGTCCTTTGTCCACTTTTTAATGTGGTTTTTTTTTTTTCTTGTAAATTTGTTTAAGTTCGTTGTAGATACTGGATGTTAGACCTTTGTCAGATGGATAGATTACAAAAATTTTTCCCTTTCTGTAGGTTGTCTGTTCACCCTGATGATAATTTCTTTTGCTGTGCAGAAGCTCTTTAGTTTAATTAGAACCCATTTGTCAATTTTTGCTTTTGTTGTAATTGCTTTTGGCGTTTTCCTCCTGAAATCTTTGCCTGTGCCTTTGTTCTGGATAGTATTGCCTAAATTTTCTTCTAGGGCCTTTATATTTTGGGTTTTACATTTAAGTCTTTAATCTATCTTGAGTTAATTTTTGTGTATGGTGTAAGGAAGGGGTCCAGTTTCAATTTTCTGCATATGGCTAGCCAGCTCTCCCAGCACCATTTATTAAATAGAGAGTCCTTTCTTCACTGTTTGTTTCTGTCAGATTTGTTGAAGATCAGATGGTTGTAGGTGTGTGGTCTTATTTCTGAGTTCTCCATTCTGTCCCATTGGTCTATGTGTCTGTTCTTGTACCAGTACCATGCTGTTTTGGCTACTGTAGCCTTGTAGTATAGTTTGAAATCAGGTAGAATGATGCTTCCAGCTTTGTTATTTTTGCTTAGGATTGTCTTGGCTATTTGGGCCCCCTTTTTTTTTGGTTCCAAGTGAATTTTAAAGTCTTTTTTTTTTTTTTTTTTTTTCTTTGTAATTCTGTGAAGAATGTCGATGGTAGTTCAATGGGAATAGCATTGAAACTATAAATTACTTTGGGCCGTCTGGCCATTTTCATGATATTGATTTCTTCCTATCCATAAGCATGGAATGTTTCTCTATTTCTTTGTGTCCCCTCTGATTTCTTTGAGCAGTGATTTGTAGTTCTCCTTGAAGAGGTCCTTCACTTCCCTTGCTAGCTGTATTCCTAAATATTTTATTCTTTTTGTAGCAATGGCACAACACTATATTAAGAAACAATACCTGCTGTGGTCCATCTGATGAACAAAGCTCAAGTGGGCTGAAAAAACCACTTTGCTGGCTTCCATTGAAAAGTCTGCATTTTGCCATTCCAATGGAATGACACACATGGAAGAACCACCCAAAATATCTCCTAGCAGATAGAAAAGCAGAGAGGGACATTGGGGGGAAAGTTTTCCAAAGGCCTGGGGAAGGAAGTGTTCCATTACCTGTCTTAGACCTTCCCAGGGAGAAGCTCTTCTTTTAGATAACCCTGTGTTCAACCTCTTCATCTCTTAGGACACTCCACCCACTAGAGTGAGTCCTAATGCCATGTCTTGGAATGAGATCAATCAAGAGATGGATTCTCCTTTGGGGAGGAGGGGGGGGTAAGAATAAGAAGGCAGGAGCCTCAAGCTTTCCCTAGAAGCCAATCAGGGTAAGAATAAGAAGGCAGGAGCCTCAAGCTTTCCCTAGAAGCCAGTCAATGAAGTAATCTAAACTAACAAGGGGCAAGGATAATTGCTGAATTTTAATGCAATTTCTGTAAAGTCCTCACATAGTTTAGTCCAGTGATTTCAAAACCGTAGGATGTGAACTATTTGTGGGGTCATCAAATCAATTTAGTGGGTCACTGCTGCAATAAAAAGTAAAGTGGAAAATATAAAATACTGGGTCAAGATAAAAAAATAAATCTTTCCTCATTGGTTGTGAAAGATTATTGAACAGCACAGCTGTGATATAGGTGGGTAACTGCTAAGAGGGATACATATCATGCAAGAGTTAGGGTGGATGAAATAAGTCTGGTAGGTGCTTCCTTCTTTTCTCTTTCTTCTCAGTATAAATGCTATTTGATCATTTGTAGAGCTACTTAATTTGTTATCGACAAAGGGGAAGTGGAATCTTTCTGATGCTGTTTGACTGGAACTAATATTTCCAGGGTGGCCATTATCTAGAATCATTTCCACTTAACTTGCTTTCATTATACTGATAGCCTTGAAGAAAACTCCCACCAGCCATAGTCAAGTACCCTACTGAATGTCCCAAAAAACTACTGGCATGACACATTGACAACGGCATGGACTTTGTCACAGACTAAAAACAAAACCCAAAACGAACCTCACTGCTTGTACTAGCTTGGTGCTAGCTGATTTAGGTCTTAGGTTCATAAAAACTGCATCATAAAATACGTGGTCCCTGCCTTCAAAGCTTTCTCCAGCTTACTCCCTGCCTTTGACACTTTTTAAAAATGTCATATTAGAGTTTAGAAACATTGAAATAATTATAGAATCACAGTGTATTAAAACTGTTAAGTCAAGTTTCACTTAAAACTGCCTCCTTAGATATTTTAAGTTCAGCCTAAAGGTTTCTCTGTACATCATGAACTATAACAAGTGGGAGTGTAAACAGACCATAGCCTACACTTGTGCCAATCACCAAGTTTTAGCCAATCAGATGTAGCCAACTGTTTGAAGGGTGTTCAAACAGGACAAATGCCAAGCTGTAACCAATCCAGCTGTTTCTGTACCTCACTTCTGTTTTCTGTACATCACTTTCCTTTTCTGTCCATAAATCTTTTTTTTTTTTGTTTCCGAGGTGGAGTCCTGCTCTGTCCCAGGCTAGAGCGCAGTGGCACGATCTTGGCTCACTGCAACCTCCGCCTCCCGAGTTTAAGCGATTCTCCTGCCTCAGTCTTCCAAGTAGCTAGGATTACAGGCACGTGCCACCATGCCCAGCTAATTTTTGTATTTTTAGTAGAGACGGGGTTTCACCATGTTGGCTAGTCTGGTCTTGAACTCCTGACCTCATGATCCGCTGGCCTCGGCCTCCCAAAGTGCTGGGATTACAGGCGTGAGCCCCTGCGCCCAGCCTCTGTCCATAAATCTTCTTCCACCACATGGCTGCGCTGGAGTCTTCAAGCCTACTCTGGCTCAGAAGGCTGCTGGATTCACCAATCACTCATTGCTCAATTAAACCCCTTGAAATTTAATTTGGCTGAACTTTTTCTTTTATTAAAACAATTGCTGGAATAATTTATTTCTAGTTCTGCTTTTCTTTATCATTCTTACTGTCCTAATTGTACAGATAAGGAAACTGGGATCCAGGTGGAATGAGCAAGGCAGGGGAGGGAGACGCGGTGGGTTAGCCTTGGCCCCTGAGGAAGGACCTGGGACCTGTCAGAGCACTGGTTTTGGCTGATGAAAGTGCAGAAGGTGACAGAAAGCCTCACCCTGAGGCTAGAGACCGGGGCACTGGGGCTAGGGTAATGGGCTGCTTGGCAGAAAACTCAGACCACATGGACTGAATATAGATACAACCAGTGTTCTTATGTTTCTGACATTTCATTGTTTTCTAGTAAAAATACTTTCCTAAATAGGTAGAATACTTCCTCAAAACATTTTTACATTGTTCCTCTGTAGTGGTTGATACCAGTTTAAGTTGCCAATTGGACTCACAAGACACAATAAGCTTTAATCTAATACTATATTTTTTGGTAACTTTATAGAGGGGTGCAAGGAAGGAGATACAGCCATAGGACATCTTCAGTTCATTGGAAGGCCCAGCAGCTATCGGGCCCATACCATCTCTTTAGCCCCCTCACCTGCATGATGTGTGGGTCATGTTGCAGGTGACTCCCCACCATTATTTTATACCACTGTGCACACGTAAGCCTAAGGCTTGGTGCCAGCTCACAGATCAATTCCCCTGGATCAGGGCTCGCACAGCAAACACAACAATCATAGAATAAATTCCACATTGATCCTAACTCTGCAGCCTCCAAAAATCAATACTCTGGGAAGAGAGATTCAGAGGTCATTTTCCCAGGCAGGTTTGGCCAGCCCTGGTGTTAACTCTTTCCTCACTTGCTGGAAACCAGGGGCTGCAGTGTAAAAGAGCTGGGTCATTTGGTGAAAAATATCATCAATTGCCTGGGAATCCTTGCTTTTCTAGATTGTCAGGTGAGTTGACCTAGGACCTCATGATTTATTTTTAGAATCTGCAGAATGGAAGGAGATATTTGATATTTGTGCTGGTACATAACCTGCTGTAGCTTGGCATTCAGAATTACCTGCTGGAGTAAGAGTAATGCCTGTGAGGAATGGGTGAAGGCTGGAGTCAGGGAGTGCCTGGGCCAAGGCAGGCATTTGCCCAGTTCCCTCATCAGCAGTGAAACGGAGCATCCCTGCAGACATGGGTACCTGTTAAGGGCACAGCAGCCCTGGACTAGCTATGACAGAATCAGAGATGAGCAGCACCAAATGGTATCCTACCATGCTTGGGGAACGCCTTTTACGTGGGCTCAGAAGTAACCCTCCCACTGGAAGGAAAGGAGGGTAGATAAGGGCAATGATGAGTTTATTCTTGCACTGCCAAAAAAAAAAAAAAAAAAAAATCTGGACTATGTACAAGAAAGCAAATGACCAGGGAAAAAGGAATTCTTGGAATAAGGAAGAAAAGAAAAGGAAGAATCAGGTAGAATTATTTAGGTGGTTGCAAAGACATGCAATGAAGCAGGAGGAAATTGACAGGACTCCTATGAAAGACTTACTGGCAAGTTATCAGAGGTTGGGAGAAATCTAATCTAGCACCGGCAGCGGCCACAACTAAGAATTTCTGTTAGATCTGTTGCTTTATCCAAATCTGTAGAAATGTAAGCCCAGTGATGCCAAAAGGGATTGAGGATACAAAGTGCTGGCCCAGGTGTTAAATTTACTCCTCTGCTAAAGGAGTGAAACCCAAAGCAGGTTGACTAGAAGGCCAAGATCTCCCTGCCCAACCTCAAGCAGGAGATCTGAAGTCATATGCTCTGGGTAGAATTGAATAGCCTGGGGCTGGAGAATGAAGCTTTTTAAGTTTCCTGGATATTGATGCACTGCTCTGTAATGCATTTTGGAGAGAAAGAGGCAATATTAAGGAACCGAGAGTGAAGCTTGAGGGGCATTCCAGTGTCATTGTAGAAGGTGCCAAAGTCACAGTAAGAGTTCATATACAAAAAGAAAAATGGACAAAACTTGCTGTAGTGGCATCACCTTTACGTGGATGTGTAAGTGGAATGGTTGTGCTGGATGAGTGAAATCTTGTCATTTCCAGCCTGTAGCCAAATATAGGGCACAGCACGCACCAACTCTATATGTCGTAAGTGAACAGTGTCTGTTATGTGATATCAAGATAGCAGCAGTGTTCCTTTGTCTTTCCCAAATATCTCTCCCATTGATCTGCTGAGTCCAGAAATTTCAATTCCAGATATTCATTCCTTCGGTTTCTTGCCCTTAAAAAGGGCTCAATAAATACTCACTAACTTCTGTTAAAGAATGGTATGTTATAAGCTTGCACAATAATGCTGGAAGCTACTACCGATCATTTATATATATATTTTTAAATTATACTTTAAGTTCTAGGGTACATGTGCACAACGTGCAGGTTTGTTACATATGTATACTTGTGCCATGTTGGTGTGCTGCACCCATCAACTCGTCAGCACCCATCAACTCATCATTTACATCAGGTATAACTCCCAATGCAATCCCTCCCCCCTTCCCCCTTCCCATAATAGGCCCTGGTGTGTGATGTTCCCCTTCCCGAGTCCAAGTGATCTCATTGTTCAGTTCCCGCCTATGAGTGAGAACATGCAGTGTTTGGTTTTCTGTTCTTGTGATAGTTTGCTGAGAATGATGGTTTCCAGCTGCATCCATGTCCCTACAAAGGACATAAACTCATCCTTTTTTATGGCTGCATAGTATTCCATGGTGTATATGTGCCACATTTTCTTAATCCAGTCTGTCACTGATGGACATTTGGGTTGATTCCAAGTCTTTGCTATTGTGAATAGTTCCGCAATGAACATACGTGTGCATGTGTCTTTATAGCAGCATGACTTATAATCCTTTGGGTATATACCCAGTAACGGGATGGCTGGGTCATATGGTACTTCTAGTTCTAGATCCTTGAGGAATTGCCACACTGTTTTCCATAATGGTTGAACTAGTTTACAATCCCACCAACAGTGTAAAAGTGTTCCTATTTCTCTGCATCCTCTCCAGCATCTGTTGTTTCCTGTCATTTACATTTTAAAGTAAATGTCTGTGTTAGAAATAGTTTATCTCTATAAGCAGCAAAATACCCAACTAGTACTAGTAATAAGTAATATTTATTGATCACTTAACTGTGGTTTAAGAAATATACTGTGTTTACATGTATTAACTTATTTGTCACAACAACCCTGTATTATTATTATTATGAACATTTTTAAACATGAAGAAATAGGTACCAAGAGGTTGAATAATTTGCTTAAGCTCACACAGTGGGTAAATTGCAGAGCCAGCATTCAAGTAGCTTATGTAGTAGAGACTGTTATTTCACATGGGAAATCTAGAGAGTGGTGACTCTATGGTTGGTTCACTCAGGAGCTTTACCATGTCAGGACATTGGGTTGGTGTCTCTAATATTCTCTCGACTCTTTTTTTGGCTCACCATATAGCTGCTGTAATTCCGAGCATCACATCCCCACACAGTTGTGTCCCAATCAGGTGTGTGTGGGGGGGAAGGAGTTGGGAAGAAGGTGTCAATAAAGAAAAAAAAGACTTAGATGGGAAGACAGTTCATGTAAGAAATGTTCCCGCTTTATGCCTGTTAAAAATAGGGCTGACTGTGACTATAGTTAGCAGCCTGCCTGTGCACAGACACTAAACCTCAATATGCAATACAAAGGTAGAAGACAGTCCAGGCAGGAATGCAGAGGCTCTTGACGTATCACTTTATAGAGTGTCACAGCAACTATTTCCTATAGTCGTTTATGTGTCTGGTCTCTCTTGCCAGGCTGTGCACTTCTTATGGATGGCAACTGA
Source organism: Rhinopithecus roxellana (assembly GCF_007565055.1). Lineage (NCBI taxonomy): Eukaryota > Metazoa > Chordata > Mammalia > Primates > Cercopithecidae > Rhinopithecus > Rhinopithecus roxellana. Next base: position 72,394,594 of record NC_044558.1, read on the forward strand.
GACTCTGTCACCTTTTATAGCCCTGACACATGGTGGGCTCTGTTCTGTTCCTTTGAAGAGGCTCGTTTGGAGACAATGGGTTTCATCTGCTCAACCACGAAGTTCTAGATTTTGCCTTATTCTGATGTCTGTACTGAGTGCATTGATGATTCCCTTCTATTGTGGAAAATAAAAGCCACAACCCAACTGCTTTGTCTTTGAAAGAAAAGGATTTCATTCTCTTCAGTATTCGATGGAATGGATAACATATTAATTTTAGCACATTCTGAATAGTCTCAACACAGTGTTGCATTAAAAAAGTATTAGACTAATATAAAAAACAAAATCCCTAGAAAAGCCATTTAGCTTTCACTGATGTCTTTCAACAAGGCTCCTGATGGAAATGCCTTTATATGTAGCAAAATTGTCTAAAATCCTCTTTCTCTGTTCTCTCCCAGCACCTTGCATATCACACTGTGGCAGCTACCCCTTATATCTTCTCTTCTCTCTCTCAAAATTCTTTAAAGGCTCAACTCATGCTAGCTCCTTTCTTTCTCTTTCCTCCAGGCTCTATTCCACTCCTCCCCACCCCTAGACCCCTTCTTTTGTTCTTTGCCTCTTTTCCTATGAATACAGTCTCTCCTCTTTCAATTTTCCTGATGAGCACAATCCAGGAAGCAAGTGACTCTTCCTCTCTTGAATCTGGGGAAAAAGTACTCTTGCATCAATATTTTTGATCTTTATCACGATGGAAAGGGAAATAAGACTACAGAAACATGACTTGGCAAGCAAGGAAATGGCCTAAATCAACTGCTTTGTTGTGCAGGCTTTTCAACAATTTCTTTTCTTGGTCAAATTTCATAACATCTTTTAGTTTCAATATTCTCATCTGTTAAATGGGTTCATAATTGAAGGTTTTTGTGAGGTTATTGTGAGGGTTAAAAAAATTGTTATATGTAAAGAACAGCTCCAAATAGACACTTAAACTTTATCACAAATGTAGCCAGAAAAGGAACTGAAATGAGCTCTTGGTTGTTTAGAAAACATTTAGAGCTAAGGCCTCTGACTGGGCAACTTCAAGGAGGGTTTTGCATGAATTCAAGGTTTATAGTTCCTGCTGTGTTTACTTACAGCTTCCAGACAGGGTGATTTCTATACTCAGTGGTGTGCTGGAATAGGCTTGCACTGACTTGAGAGCCCAACCATGCACATCTCTCCCCAACTCCACAGTCACTGACCTTATACTGGTGGCTTGAAATTGGCCATGGTGGAAGTGTTTACACTAAGGAAATGGGCGTGCCACAAAACAGTACTCCCCTCAACCCCCAGTTTAACATTTCTAGATTTCTAGCACACCAATGTCTATACCTCATATTTTGGTTGGACTGGACTAGGCATTGTCAAACTTTTTCTGTAAAGGCCTAGATAATAAATATTTTAGTCTTTGGGGACCATGCTGTCTGTTGCAGTTCCTCAACTCTGATGTTGCAGTATGAAAGTAATCATAGACAATAGGTAAATGGGCATGGCTTTATTCTAGTACTTTTAATTTATACAAAATAAACAGGGGAATGATTTGGCCAATGGGGCACAGTTTGCCAATCTCTGATCTGGGTAGTTGCTGTAATTCCTTTTTCAATTGGTAGCAGTTAGAGAATAAACAAGAGAGTCAGCTATGCAGTACAGGAGGTAGAGGCAACAAAACCAGAAGTATGAGAAGTAGAAATTTTCTTTTATTTATTTACTTATTTATTTATTTATTTTTTGAGACGGAGTCTTGCTCTGTCACCCAGGCTGGAGAGCAGTGGCACCATCTTGGCTCACTGCAAACCCCGCCTCCCAGGTTAAAGTGATTCTCCTGTTTCAGCCTCCTGAGTAACCCTCCTGGGATTACAGGCACGCACCACCATGCCTGGCTAGTTTTTGTATTTTTAGTAGAGACTTGGTTTCACCATGTTGGTCAGGCTGGTCTTGAACTCCTGATCTCATTATCTGCCAGCCTCAGCCTCCCGAAGTGCTGGGATTACAGGCACAAGCCACTGTGCCCAGCCTTCTTCTTCTTTTTTTTTTTTAAACCTGCTTTAAGGCATTTATTAAAAGCCCATAACTAACATTATACTTGATGGTGAGACCGGATGCTTTCTCCCTCAGATTAGACACAAGACATTATCCTGTCACAGATCTCTCTTTAATTCAGAGTGAAATATCCAAATAACAGCCAAAAATACTGACAAAGAGTAAAGGGCAACATATAGAAATAACCCACATGAGACTATACTCCATGATCAACTTTACATGCTGACAAATTGACACCAACTCTTTATTAGCAGATAAAATAAAGTTTTTTTATACCAAGAAAGAGAAGTTTTTCCCATAAGAATAAAAGATGGAATATATACAATTGGTGAGGATATCTAGAACCCACCACATAACATGTGATGGTGAAGCAGAATTGTTGTCTGGGGTAAATACCCGAAGTCTCATGCTAAGAAGATTAAGAACACAGATACACACAAGGAGTGAGTTTAGGAGCAGAGGTTTAATCAGCAAAAGAAAGAGGAAGGAGAACATGTCTCTCTTGTGAGACAGAGGGGCGCCTGAAAGGGAAATCTGACCCACGGCATAGTGCATTGGATTTTACAGGCAGGCTTGAGGAAGCAGTGTCTGATTAATGTAGAGTCCACAGATTGGTTCGACCAGGTGTGATGTTTACATAGCGTGCAGGGAAGGATGGCCATCCCACCCTAATCTTATTATGCAAATGGGCTTTCCACTTGGCTGGTGGTGTGTTGTCTGCTCCTTACTGTACACGTGGCTGGCAAAGGGAAGGGAACATGGAGCCACCATTTTGAACGTGCCTAGTCCCAGGTAGCCTTTTCTTGTTGGCACAACTGCTGGCATTCACCCCTGCAAACTTCTAGCTTGCTTGTCTATGTCTGCAGCTTGATTTTGCAGGCTGCTCTTTCTTAGAAAAGGAAATGATTTTGGGGCTGCTTTTCATTAAAAGGAAAATATTACTGAGGACTCCTGTACCCTCATTATCTGCCTAAATAATTTCTTCTTAACTCCTATATCAATGGTTAATGTTGAGTGTCAACTTGATTGGATTGAAGGATGCAAAGTATTGTTCCTGGTGTGTCTCTGAGGGTGTTGCCAAAGGAGATTAACATTTGAGTCAGTGGACTGGGAGAGGCAGATCTCCCCTCAATCTCGGTGGGTACCATCTAATCAGCTACCAGTGTGGTCAGAATAATATCAGGCAGAAGAACGTGGATAGACTAAAGTGGCTGAGTCTTCTGGCCTTTATTTTTCTCCTATGCTGGATGCTTCCTGCCCTCAAACATCAGACTCCAAGTTCTTCAGCTTTGGGAATCTTGGACCTTCAACCACAGACTGAAGGCTACACTGTCGGCTTCCCAACTTTTGAGGTTTTGGGACTCGAAACCTTGTTCGAGTCCTTGTTCCTTGTTCCTCAGCTTGCAGACAGCCTATTATGGGACCTCACCTTGTGATCGTGTGAGTCAATTCTCCTTAATAAACTCCCCTTTATATATACATCTATCCTATTAATTCTGTCTCTCTAGAGAGCCCCGATATATAAGGTGAGTAAAAAAAAGTCCCAACAATAAAGACTCAATTATCAGTGACCTATTAATCACAAAATAATTAAACTAGATAAAAATTAACCCTATATATTAGAAATACATTTCAATTTCACCCAACAGATTTGAAATACTTTATTTATTTATTTATTTATTTATTTATTTATTTATTATTATACTTTAAGTTCTGGGATACATATGCAGAACGTATAGGTTTGTTAGATAGGTATACATGTGCCATGGTGGTTTGCCGAAGCCATCAACCTGTCATCTACATTAGATATTTCTCCTAATGCTATCCCTCCCCTAGCCCCCCACCCCGACTGGTCCCAGTTTGTGATGTTCCCCTCCCTGTGCTCATACGTTCTCATTGTTCAACTCTCACTTATGAGTGAGAACATGCAGTGTTTATTTTTCTGTTTCTGTGTTAGTTCGATGAGAATGATGATTTCCAGCTTCATTCGTGTCCCTGCAAAGGACATGAACTCATTCTCGTTTTTATGGCTGTATTCCATGGTGTGTATGTGCCACATTTTCTTTATCCAGTCTAACATTGATGGGCATTTGAGTTGGTTCTAAGTCTTCGGTATTGTGAACAGTGCTGCAATAAACATACATGTGCATGTGTCTTTATAGTAGAATGATTTATAATCCTTTGGATGTATACCCAGTAATGGGATTGCTGGGACAAATGGTATTTCTAGTTTTAGATCCTTGAGGAATTGCCACACTGTCTTCCACAATGGTTGAACTAATTTACACTCCCACCAACAGTGTAAAAGCATTTCTATTTCTCCACATCCTCTCCACCATCTGTTGTTTCCTGACTTTTTAATGATCACCATTCTAACGGGTGTGAGATGGTATCTCATTGTGGTTTTGATTTGCATTTCTCTAATTACCAGTGATGATGAGCTTTTTTTCATATGTTTATTGGCCGCATAAATGTCTTCTTTTGAAAAGTGTCTATTCATATCCTTTGCCCACTTTTTAATTGGATTGTTTGTTTTTTTCTTGTAAGTGTGTTAAAGTTTCTTGTAGATTCTGGATATTAGCCCTTTGTCAGATGGATAGATTGCAAAAATTTTCTCCCATTCTGTAGGTTGTCTGTTAACTCTGATGATAATTTCTTTTGCTATGCAGAAGCTCTTTAGTTAAATTAGATACCATTTGTCAATTTTGGCTTTTGTTAAAATTGCTTTTGGTGTTTTCGTCATGAAGTCTTTGCCTACGCCTATGTCCTGCATGGTATTGCCTAGGTTTTCTTCTAGGGTTTTTATGGTTTTAGGTCTTCCATTTAAATATTTAACCCATCTTGAGTTAATTTTTGTATAAGGTGTAAGGAAGGGGTCCAGTTTCTGTTTTCTGCATATGGCTAGCCAGTTTTCCCAATACCATTTATTAAATAGGCAATCCTTTCCCCATTGGTTGTTCAAAATATTTTAATATGGATAGAAAAAATTTTATCTTGCTTTAACAAACAAAACAAAACAAAACAAAACAAAACAAAAAATCCCCCAAACCACTATCTTTTAAACTCAGGTACTGTTGCTTAAAAATACCTACAGAATTCTACTACTCAGCCATAAAAAGGAATGAAATAAGGACATTTACAGCAACTTAGATGGGGTTGGAGACCATTTTTCTAAGTGAAGTAACTCAGGAATAGAAAACTAATTATTGTATGTTCCCACTTACAAGGAGCTAAGCTATGAGGACACACAGGCATAAGAATGATATAATGGAGTTTGGGGACCCTGCATGGGGAAGGTTGGGAGGAAGTGAGGAATAAAAGACTACGTATTGGGTAGAGCGCACATTGCTTGGGTGACAGGTGCACCAAAATCTCAGAAATCACTACTAAAAAACTTAAACTCATGTAACCAAAACCACCTGTTACTCCAAGACTATTGAAATACAACAGAAAATAAAATTTCACAGTAATCTTCAAAGCCTTTTTATTATGGTAAACAGTACGGGGTCTTCTGAAAAAATTAAAAATAGGACAGAGAGAAGTTGGTTAACAGATACAAAATTACACTAGAGAGAAACACTCTCTGGCATTCTTCAGCACTGTAGGGTGAATATGGTTAGCTATAATTTATTGTATATTTTCAAAAGTCTAGAAAAGTTGAATCTTCCCAACACAAAGAAATGATAAATATTGGAGGTGATGGGTATGCTTATTATATGTTGTATACACATATTAAAATATTACTCTGTATCCCATAAATATGTCAAATCATTATGTGTTAACTAAAAATAGAAGCAGAAAAAATAAAAACAACCCCTACAGAATCCTCACCTAGAAATTTTCTTGACTAATGCCACTTATCCAGCTCACCTGTCTAATTTCTTTACCAATAGATGCCTCCGGCATGCTGCATGGGGGAGCCTAGTAGGCTCCACTCTCACAGATGGTTTCTTACAACAAGAGTTAATTTTGTTTGTTTTTAAACTTGTCTGTGTCCATTGTGCTTATTATTAGAAATATGGTATTGAAATATTACAAAAATGTCATGATACCAAAATATCATAAAAATATTATGAAAGTGAAGCAAATAGCATTTTTGTTAAATAACTTAATGCAGATGAAAACTTAAAGATGAGTCAATACAAAAAAACATCTATTGGATAAGATGTAGGCAAAACCCTGTGAAAGGTTGCATTGTACTCAGGAGCTTTGCAAGTGTCTTGATATTCTTGCTACACTTTCAGTAAAGCTAAACTATCAGTTATTAACACATATTCTGGGTGTGGTTTGTTTAGGAGTGACACAGAGCTATAATTAGGACCACCTAATATCAGTCTCATTTTATCAGATAAGATAGCTTCTATTATATTCAGCTGAGCACAGGTAGCCTAGGGGACAAAGTAACACAAAATATACCTCTTTTCTTATCTCACACAATGAGCCTTCCTTCTCTTTCTGGTGGAAATAATCAAAATAGGTTTTTCACCCCCCACCCCCACTGGATGGCCATTTACATAGTGCAGTGAACAATGAATTTATGCCATGCAGGAGAGAGAAGTTAATTTTCTTCAACCACCACGAATTCCAACTAAATGTTGGTTGAATGAATTAAGACTGTACAAAGAGGGAAATTCGTTCACAGTAAGGCCAAATTCCTATAAGGGATGACAGTTATTTCAGGGAGATTACATTCTATTGGAATTAAGAAAATGAATGTTGAAGATGATTGAGTTGGCCAACTTCATCAGCAGATCCCTGGGAGGAGGGTTGCAGAATGGGATGGGGGGCAACACAGGTTGTGGTATGATTTATTTTTGTACTGTAAAAGTAGCAGAAAAACACTTCCTAGTCAAGTGGATATTATGCAGTGTTACCATTGGTAGCGATCATTGCCAAGTCCTAGGTCATCCTTTGTGTTAAGTGATTATAGAGTTTCGGAATTGGCTTATTTGGTGCTACATAGTTGCCAAATAAAATGTTCTAATTGGAGGACATTCAGAAAAATAAAGAGCATCATATAAAAATGACGTCTGACCTCACTACCTGGAATGAAAACTGTTAAAGTGTTGTTATTAGTCCTCACAGTCTTTTTTCCCCATGTTTAACCCATTTACTGGTCATTCTACAATGATATCCTAATTGATGAGAGCAAAGTTTTATTTACTCTAGCTATTCCCAATGCAAGGAAATGCGGCTAGTTTCCTACCTCTAACCCTTATACCTACCTACTTTTTGCCATCCCTGAAACCCAATCACTTTCTTTTCATGGACCCTACACTCCTGCACACAGCCCAGTTGTCTGTTCCTTGCCTTACTCTCCCAGTCTGTGTTCCCAGATGTCTTTTTCATTCAGTGTATTTTGCCTCACTAGATTGATTTATTCTTCCTGGCATACAGGTTGTATTCCATCCATCCTATAATTCTTTTTAGGATCTGTAGAGTTGAGATCATGACTACTATTTTCTCATCTTTTTCTCTGTCCAAAGCAGCTGACTTCAGATGCTTAGGGTCTCATTGCACTCCTTAGCCAAGAAGCTAGGAAGTCAGGGGAGGTGGATACTAACATTGAGGGAGGGGGCATTCTGTGGTCACCACTGGCAAGAATATGATGTTGAAGACATAACAGGACAGGCACAACTTGAACTTCATCTCACACAGTTTTGAGTGTTGAATGAAGTTCATTTTTCTACCTTATGGCACTCATGTTTTATGTTGTCCTCCATAAGGGAATATTTAAGAGGAATGTTCATAGGAATGGGAGATCATGGTTTTATTAATTATTTGGTTGCAAGTTACATAAAATGATGCTGGCTATTTTAAGCAAAAATGAAATTCCTTAGAAACAGATATCACAAGATTGACAGGAAGAATGAAGAACCAGGCCTGGGAGTTGCAGGGTAAGAGGAGCTGCACTGGGTCTCCTTCGTAGAAGCTATTCAACAATTTCCCCACCTGGAGTCTGGGATAATTGAATTCCAGTGGTTCCTCTGGTGTTTGAGACCCTTTGGTAACTCAGAGTCCTGGGAGACAGACTGAGTTGAGCTTTGCTCATGGCTACCCCTGACTATCCTGGGAGGAAAGACTGAGGTGCAAGAGCATCCAGGGACTCTGTGTTTCAGTAAGGGAGAAGCCAACCTGCTGTCAGAAGGAGGACATGAAGCCTGGGCATCCACAACTTGCAACAGTAATTTTCTTAATTGAGCAATGGATAAGATAGAAAACATTAGCTTGAATTTGGCCCCATACGTGAGGCAGCCTCTTGTGGTGGAAACACCTGCCAACATAATGTCATTAAAGCAGCTAAAAGCAAAGGTGTTGGAGTCAGAAAAATCTGGTGAAAATCTGGCTCTGTGACCTATAAGTTGTGTGACCTGAAGCCAGTTATTTTACCCATCTAAGCCTCAGCTTCTTAGTTTGCAAGAATGGGGATTAATGCCTATTTCATAGATTTGTGGTCAAGATTCAATGAAATAATAACATGTATAAAGTACTTAGCCAAGAGTCTGATGCACTCTCCATGGGTGCCAGCCATTATTATTAAAACATTTTTAGACTGTCAGCTCTGAAATCTGTCATCTCGTATTGTTTGTTTCCTCATCTGTGAAATGAACAGATGAACAACAAGCTTTCGGAGCTGTTGCCCAGTTTACATTGTACGCATGGACACAATTATTTCTAGAAAAGCTTCATTAATGACCCCTCTATGAATAACAGCACAGTTCATCTAATACATAGCTTCCATGTCATTTTAGGAAACACTTATTAGCACACAGCAGCCCCTGAATGAATGCCTTAAGGCCTTTCCTAGAAGCTTGCAGTCTGTTGCCACGGAATAGCTTTTGAAGTTTGGGAAACTATAAATGACACATATCCGATGGTAGAAATGAAGATAGAGCTTAGGGGCACACCAGAGTAACATGTGAAAGGAAGCTGTAATAAACATAATTATAATCAGCTTCCTGCCTAAGGATGTTAGAACCATTTTAGCTTAGCTTAGTATTATGCAAGTTAAGACATACCACCGTTTAAATCATCTCTCTCAATATACAGCAACAACACATAGTGAAACCTTGTTAGAACATGGTAGTACCTTTCCTAACTGGGTTCCCTGCCTCTGATCTCCATTTTAAGCAATTTCAGGCACAGATACCAGATTTTCTTCAACAACCTTTATCACATTCAGTGGCTCTCAATTTTTAGAGAATAAGTTCTATAAAATTATAGAAATAAAATAGTACAGATACAGTGAACTATACATTATGTAATTTAGAATTTATTTCTTTTGTAATTATAGTTATATAAATAAGTTTTTAACAGAATAAGTTCATTCCTCCAATCAGCATTTTTTAAACTCCTACCCTGTTTCAAGGCACTAGGTTCTTGGGATATAAGGATGTCTAGAGTACAGTCCCTTCTTTCCAGAGTATATAGGTTAGTGGAAGAACATATCTGAAAAAAAAATACAACATTGTGTAAGCATTTTAAATTATGCACAATGTCTTATGGGATCAGAGAAGAGAAAGCATTTACTTTTGCTTGAAGAGGACAGAAAAGGCTTCCAGTCTAGGCGAAGAAGGAGGTGGGAAAGGATGAGGAGAAGGGGAAACGTAAAGGAGAAAGCAAGGAGTGGGAAGATGAGCATGAGGAGGAGGGGGAAAGGAGGAGGATAATGATTTATGAGGAGGAAGATAATTTTCTAGAAAATAGAAAGCATAGTCATAGAACTCAAAGGCATAGAAATGAACAAAAGCAACTGGGCGCGGTGGTTTACGCCTGTAATCCCAGCACTTTGGGAGGCCGAGGTGGGCAGATCACTTGAGGCCAGGAGTTTGGGACCAGCTTGAGGACAACATGGAGAAACTCCGTCTCTACTAAAAATATTTTTAAAATTTGCCAGGTGTGCTGGTGAGTTCCTGTAATCCCAGCTAGCCAGGAGGCTGAGGTGGCAGAAGCACTTGAACCCAGGAGACCAGGAGACAGAAGTGGCACTGAGCTGAGATCACACCGCTGCACTCCAGCCTAGGTAACAGCATGAGACTCTGGAAAAAAAAAAGGCGGGGGGGAATAAAAGCATTCAGCATGGTGTCTTCAGGGATCTGCAGGTGTGTGCAGTAGCTGACCTGTGGGAGCGTAGGAGGAGAGTGAAAGAGTGGCAGGAAATGAGATTGGGCATAGGTCAGATCCTGAAGGGATTTTATATGCCAAGCTAAGGCTTGGAGTTTTAGAGCTGATAAAGTGTTTAAGGAATAGTTGGACATGATTTCTGTACAGAAAAACCATTCTGAGAGCATTGGGAAGAATGGCTTGGAAGTACGATAGACCAACCGAGAGGTCTGTTATGGCAAACTTGATGCAAGTGTTCACAATGACAACTACCAGCAGAAATTATACTGGAAAAACAGATATAGGCAAAACATCATACTCAGGAGCTTTGTAGTCAAAGCAAAAACAGATTATACTGGAAAAACGTAAATGTCCATTAATAGGCAATGAATATCTACATTGTAGTATATTCATATGACAGAATATTATACAGCAGGCAAAAATGATTGAACTACATGTATTTTTGTAGATATAGTTCTACAAACTACAGAACATGGGTAAACTTCAAAACCAAGAAAAGGTCAAGTTGAAAATGAATCTGTAGAGTTGAACAGCATTTATGTAATTTAAAAACATACGTAAAATGCTATTAATATGTGTTATACATGTGTCCATACATAGTAAAAACATAAAAATAACAATATAAAAGATAACATAATACTCCTGATGATGGTTACCGCTGAGAGAGAGGGTGTGTCCTGAGGTCGGCTGGTATAGTTCACTGTATCTGTACTATTTTATTTCTTTAAAAAATACCCAATGACTTGAAACAAATATGGTAAAATAAAATATATTAAAATTAAACATTGAGTACATAGTTGCCACTGTGTTTATACTTTTTATGGTTGTAGATGTTCACTTCCTAAAAAGAACTTAAACTTTACAAAAGTTATGTGAAGTAGATTCCCTGTTATTGTACCCATTTTATAGATGGGGCGTAGAGTAGTTAACTATGTTTGTCACAGTCCATAGCTAGGAAGTGGCAGAGCTGAGATTTGAACCTGTGTTTTGACTCTAGAGCCTACAGTTTTAGCCAATGCTGTATATATATCTTCTCTTATGATTAAAAGCAATACCAGGTACATTGTGAGAGAAATGAATTAGAAACTTACAGAAGCATAAAAAATGATAAACCAAATTCTCCCCTATCCACGACATTAATCATAATGTTGACTTCTCATAATGGAGACTTCTTACAACCACTTTTGATTTTTGGTTATTTTGTAATTGCTAAATTTTGAAAATCATCAAACTTCACTGAAAAAAAGATGATATGAAAATGATCACACCTCAACTTTCTTCTCTTTCCTTCCCTTTACAGCTCTTCATAATGTGTGACCTTCTTTCAGATACATTGCTACGTTAATTATTTTATATTATCAAGAGCTGTAACATTTACATTGTTCTGTAATCATATATATATATATATTTTTTATTATACTTTAAGTTCTAGGGTACATGTGCATAACGTGCAGGTTTGTTACATATGTATACTTGTGCCATGTTGGTGTGCTGCACCCATCAACTCGTCAGCACCCATCAAGTCATCATTTATATCATGTATAACTCCCCAATGCAATTCTTCCCCCCTCCCCGCTCCCCATGATAGGCCCCAATGTGTGATGTTCCCCTTCCCGAGTCCAAGTTTCCTCATTGTTCAGTTCCCACCTATGAGTGAGAACATGCGGTGTTTGGTTTTCTGTTCTTGTGATAGTTTGCTAAGAATGATGGTTTCCAGCTGCATCCATGTCCCTACAAAGGACGCAAACTCATCCTTTTTGATGGCTGCATAGTATTCCATGGTGTATATGTGCCACATTTTCTTAATCCAGTCTGTCACAGATGGACATTTGGGTTGATGCCAAGTCTTTGCTATTGTGAATAGTGCCGCAATAAACATACGTGTGCATGTGTCTTTGTAGTAGAATAATTTATAATCCTTTGGGTATATACCCAGTAGTGGGATGGCTGGGTCATATGGTACATCTAGTTCTAGATCCTTGAGGAATTGCCATACTGTTTTCCATAATGGTTGAACTAGTTTACAATCCCAGCAACAGTGTAAAAGTGTTCCTATTTCTCCACATCCTCTCCAACACCTGTTGTTTCCTGATTTTTTAATGATTGCCATTCTAACTGGTGTGAGATGGTATCTCATTGTGGTTTTGATTTGCATTTCTCTGATGGTGAGTGATGATGAGCATTTTTTCATGTGTCTGTTGGCTGTTTGAATGTCTTCTTTTGAGAAATGTCTGTTCATATCCTTTGCCCACTTTTTGATGGGGTTGTTTGTTTTTTTCTCGTATATTTGTTTGAGTTCTTTGTAGATTCTGGATATTAGCTCTTTATCAGATGAGTAGGTTGCGAAAATTTTCTCCCATTCTGTAGGTTGCCTGTTCACTCTGATGGTAGTTTCTTTTGCTGTGCAGAAGCTCTTTAGTTTAATTAGATCCCATTTGTCAATTTTGGCTTTTGTTGCCGTTGCTTTTGGTGTTTTAGACATGAAGTCCTTGCCCATGCCTATGTCCTGAATGGTATTACCTAGATTTTCTTCTAGGGTTTTTATGGTATTAGGTCTAACATTTAAGTCTCTAATCCATCTTGAATTAATCTTCTTATAAGGAGTAAGGAAAGGATCCAGTTTAAGCTTTCTACTTATGGCTAGCCAATTTTCCCAGCACCATTGATTAAATAGGGAATCCTTTCCCCATTTCTTGTTTCTCTCAGGTTTGTCAAAGATCAGATGGCTGTAGATGTGTGCTATTATTTCCGAGGACTCTGATCTGTTCCATTGGTCTATATCTCTGTTTTGGTACCAGTACCATGCTGTTTTGGTTACTGTAGCCTTGTAGTATAGTTTGTATATAGTTTGAAGTCAGGTAGCGTGACGCCTCCAGCTTTGTCCTTTTGACTTAGGATTGTCTTGGCAATGCGGGCTCTTTTTTGGTTCCATAGGAACTTTAAAGCAGTTTTTTCCAATTCTGTGAAGAAACTCATTGGTAGCTTGATGGGGATGGCATTGAATCTATAAATAACCTTGGGCAGTATGGCCATTTTCACGATATTGATTCTTCCTATCCATGAGCATGGTATGTTCTTCCATTTGTTAGTGTCCTCTTTTATTTCACTGAGCAGTGGTTTGTAGTTCTCCTTGAAGAGGTCCTTTACATCCCTTGTAAGTTGGATTCCTAGGTATTTGATTCTCTTTGAAGCAATTGTGAATGGAAGTTCATTCATGATTTGGCTCTCTGTTTGTCTGTTACTGGTGTATAAGAATGCTTGTGATTTTTGCACATTAATTTTGTATCCTGAGAATTTGCTGAAGTTGCTTATCAGCTTAAGGAGATTTTGGGCTGAGACAATGGGGTTTTCTAAATATACAATCATGTCATCTGCAAACAGGGACAATTTGACTTCTTCTTTTCCTAACTGGATACCCTTGATTTCTTTCTCTTGCCTGATGGCCCTAGCCAGAACTTCCAACACTATCTTGAATAGGAGTGGTGAGAGAGGGCATCCCTGTCTTGTTCCAGTTTTCAAAGGGAATTTTTCCAGTTTTTGCCCATTCAGTATGATATTGGCTGTGGGTTTGTCATAAATAGCTCTTATTATTTTGAGGTACATTCCATCAATACCGAATTTCTTGAGCGTTTTTAGCATGAAGGGCTGTTGAATTTTGTCAAAAGCCTTTTCTGCATCTATTGAGATAATCATGTGGTTCTTGTCTTTGGTTCTGTTTATATGCTGGATTACGTTTATTGATTTGCGAATGTTGAACCAGCCTTGCATCCCAGGGATGAAGCCCACTTGATCATGGTGGATAAGCTTTTTGATGTGCTGCTGAATCCGGTTTGCCAGTATTTTATTGAGAATTTTTGCATCGATGTTCATCAGGGATATTGGTCTAAAATTCTCTTTTTTTGTTGTATCTCTGCCAGGCTTTGGTATCAGGATGATGTTGGCCTCATAAAATGAGTTAGGGAGGATTCCCTCTTTTTCAATTGATTAGAATAGTTTCAGAAGGAATGGTACCAGCTCCTCCTTGTACCTCTGGTAGAATTCAGCTGTGAATCCATCTGGTCCTGGACTTTTTTTGGTGGGTAGGCTATTAATTGTTGCCTCAATTTCAGAGCCTACTATTGGTCTATTCAGGGATTCAACTTCTTCCTGGTTTAGTCTTGGAAGAGTGTAAGTGTCCAGTTAATTATCCATTTCTTCTAGATTTTCTAGTTGATTTGCATAGCGGTGTTTATTGTATTCTCTGATGGTTGTTTGTATTTCTGTGGGGTCGGTGGTGATATCCCCTTTATCATTTTTTATTGCATCTATTTGATTCCTCTCTCTTTTCTTCTTTATTAGTCTTGCTAGCGGTCTGTCAATTTTGTTGATCTTTTCAAAAAACCAACTCCTGGATTCATTGATTTTTTGGACGTTTTTTTGTGTCTCTATCTCCTTCAGTTCTGCTCTGATGTTAGTTATTTCTTGCCTTCTGCTAGCTTTTGAATGTGTTTGCTCTTGCCTCTCTAGTTCTTTTAATTGTGATGTTAGAGTGTCAATTTTAGATCTTTCCTGCTTTCTCTTATGGGCATTTAGTGCTATAAATTTCCCTCTACACACTGCTTTAAATGTGTCCCAGAGATTCTGGTATGTTGTATCTTTGTTCTCATTGGTTTCAAAGAACATCTTTATTTCTGCCTTCATTTCATTATGTACCCAGTAGTCATTCAGGAGCAGGTTGTTCAGTTTCCATGTAGTTGAGTGGTTTTGATTGAGTTTCTTAGTCCTGAGTTCTAGTTTGATTGCACTGTGGTCTGAGAGACAGTTTGTTATAATTTCTGTTCTTTTACATTTGCTGAGGAGTGCTTTACTTCCAATTATGTGGTCAATTTTGGAATAAGTGCGACTTGGTGCTGAGAAGAATGTATATTCTGTTGATTTGGGGTGGAGAGTTCTATAGATGTCTATTAGGTCCGCTTGGTGCAGAGATGAGTTCAATTCCTGGATATCCTTGTTAACTTTCTTTCTCGTTGATCTGTCTAACATTGACAGTGGAGTGTTGAAGTCTCCCATTATTATTGTATGGGAGTCTAAGTCTCTTTGTAAGTCTCTAAGGACTTGCTTTATGAATCTGGGTGCTCCTGTATTGGGTGCATATATATTTAGGAGAGTTAGCTCTTCCTGTTGAATTGATCCCTTTACCATTATGTAATGGCCTTCTTTGTCTCTTTTGATCTTTGATGGTTTAAAGTCTGTTTTATCAGAGACTAGGATTGCAACCCCTGCTTTTTTTTGTTCTCCATTTGCTTGGTAGATCTTCCTCCATCCCTTTATTTTGAGCCTATGTATGTCTCTGCATGTGAGATGGGTCTCCTGAATACAGCAGACTGATGGGTCTTGACTCTTTATCCAGTTTGCCAGTCTGTGTCTTTTAATTGGAGCATTTAGTCCATTAACATTTAAGGTTAATATTGTTATGTGTGAACTTGATCCTGCCATTATGATATTAACTGGTTATTTTGCTCGTTAGTTGATGCAGTTTCTTCCTAGCCTCGATGGTCTTTACATTTTGGCATGTTTTTGCAATAGCTGGTACTGGTTGTTCCTTTCCATGTTTAGGGCTTCCTTCAGGATCTCTTGTAAGGGGGGTCTGGTGGTGACAAAATCTCTAAGCATTTGCTTATCTGTAAAAGATTTTATTTCTCCTCACTGATGAAACTTAGTTTGGCTGGATACGAAATTCTGGGTTTAAAATTCTTTTATTTAAGAACGTTGAATATTGGCCCCCACTCTCTTCTGGCTTGTAGAGTTTCTGCCGAGAGATCTGCTGTTAGTCTGATGGGCTTCCCTTTGTGGGTAACCCGACCTTTCTCTCTGGCTGCCCTTAAGATTTTTTCCTTCATTTCAACTTTGGTGAATCTGGCAATTATGTGTCTTGGAGTTGCTCTTCTCGAGGAGTATCTTTGTGGCGTTCTCTGTATTTCCTGAATTTGAATGTTGGCCTGCCCTACTAGGTTGGGGAAGTTCTCCTGGATGATATCCTGAAGAGTGTTTTCCAACTTGGTTCCATTTTCCCCCTCACTTTCAGGCACCCCAATCAGACGTAGATTTGGTCTTTTTACATAATCCCATACTTCTTGCAGGGTTTGTTCATTTCTTTTTCTTCTTTTTTCTTTTGGTTTCTCTTCTCGCTTCATTTCATTCATTTGATCCTCAATCGCTGATACTCTTTCTTCCAGTTGATCGAGTCGGTTACTGAAGCTTGTGCATTTGTCACGTATTTCTCGTGTCATGGTTTTCATCTCTGTCATTTCGTTTATGACCTTCTCTGCATTAATTAGTCTAGCTGTCAATTCTTCTACTCTTTTTTCAAGATTTTTAGTTTCTTTGTGCTGGGTACGTAATTCCTCCTTTAGCTCTGAGAAGTTTGATGGACTGAAGCCTTCTTCTCTCATCTCGTCAAAGTCATTCTCTGACCAGCTTTGATCCGTTGCTGGCGATGGGCTGCGCTCCTTTGCAGGGGGAGATGCGCTTTTATTTTTTGAATTTCCAGCTTTTCTGTCCTGCTTTTTCCCCATCTTTGTGGTTTTATCTGTCTCTGGTCTTTGATGATGGTAACGTACTGATGGGGTTGTGGTATAGGTGTCCTTCCTGTTTGATAGTTTTCCTTTTGACAGTCAGGTCCCTCAGCTATAGGTCTGTTGGAGATTGCTTCAGGTTCACTCCAGACCCTGTTTGCCTGGTTATCAGCAGCAGAGGTTGCAGAAGATAGAATATTGCTGAACAGCGAGTGTACCTGTCTGATTCTTACTTTGGAAGCTTCCTCTCAGGGGTGTACTCCACCGTGTGAGGTGTGGGGTGTCAGTCTGCCCCTAGTGGGGGATGTCTCCCAGTTAGGCTACTCAGGGGTGAGGGACCCACTTGAGGAGGCAGTCTGTCCGTTCTTAGATCTCAACCTCCGTGTTGGGAGATCCACTGCTCTCTTCAAAGCTGTCAGACAGAGTCGTTCGCGTCTGCACAGGCCTCTGCTGCTTCCCCTGTGGTGCCCTGTCCCCAGAGGTGGAGTCTACAGAGACAGGCAGGTTTCCTTGAGCTGCTGTGAGCTCCACCCAGTTGGAGCTTCCCAGTGGCTTTGTTTACCTACTTAAGCCTCAGCAATGGCGAGCGCCCCTCCCCCAGCCTCCCTGCTGCCTTGTGGATAGATCGCCACAGACTGCTGTGTTAGCAATGAGGGAGGCTCCGTGGGCATGGGACCCTGCCAGCCACATGTGGGATATATTCTCCTGGTGTGCCAATTGGCTTAAAGCGCAGTATTGGGGTGGGAGTTACCCGATTTTCCAGGTGTTGTGTGTCTCAGTTCCCCTGGCTAGGAAAAGGGATTCCCTTCCCCCTTGCGCTTCTCAGGTGAGGCGATGCCTCACCCTGCTTCAGCTCTCGCTGGTCAGGCTGCAGCAGCTGACCAGCACCGATTGTCCTGCACTCCCTAGTGAGATGACCCCAGTACCTCAGTTGAAAATGCAGAAATCACCGGTCTTCTGTGTCGCTCGCGCTGGAAGTTGGAGACTGGAGCTGTTCCTATTTGGCCATCTTGCTCCGCCCTCGTAATCATATATTTTTAATGCTTTAAAAGTTACTCTAAAGCTAGGAAGTGAATTAAGAGCATTACATTAGTATATGTAAATATTATTCAACATAAAACAAAAAATGATTTGAATCATGGAGCAGGAAACATATGCGATTTTACTAAACCTGTATGGCTAGCTCGAAGAAAAATCTTGAGACAATTGAGAGCATTAAATTCTCTTCTATTCCATCAATGGCTCTGCTTACATTTTATTAAACCGGATCCTTGGAGGGTGGGGCTCTTGTTTACTGTTGTTAGAACTCAGCTTAGGTTATCTGCTGCTAAGAATGAGAGGAAAAATTTCTCTCTTCAGGAATATGATAGGATTTTAATAAAATCATCAGCAAACACAAGCCACCAATATTGTTAAAACGTATAAAAAGTGATGTTTAGTGATTTATTCTTCATATTTCCCCCCGCCAAGTGAGAGGAGTCTAGAAAAAAATCTGGATCATTATCTTAATTGTAAAACTATACAGTCAATGTAATCAATAATCACATCTGACCATATCACAACAGAAATTATTTTGAATGTTAAATCATGAATTTTTATTAAACTATCCCCATTAAGTTTATATGCTTACACAGCACCATAAATTCAGCTCATTATAGTCGTGCACATGAAATCCATCCTCTCCTTGTCTCTTATCCATGAAGCCAATTATATTTATCAGTTTGCCTTGTAGTTTTATATGCAATCTTATCCTTTCCTAACTTGAAATATTATTTCCCATCTTTACTCTTGTTCCTGCTGTACAGTGTGTTAAACTTTTCCTTTCATGTAAGTCCTGCTCTAATTCCTTTCTCCCCAGAAGCCTTGATGGTCTAGATATGTTCAGCCTTTTGTAACGGTATCCTTCGATGACTTCATAATCCAAGCCTTTTATCCAACTGACCTTCTGTGCTTGTCATTGACAACCAGACCTATAATGCATCCCACCATTCTAGTGAATACATCTGTCCCTTGTGAATTTAGAGAGCCTTAATTCATTCATTAAATCATAGGCTCATTCAGTTAATCATTGTTTATTAAGAAAATTCTCTGCTCTGTGGTACGTTAAAGTTTGGAGATAAAAAAAATGGAGACTAAGACATAGTTTCTGCCTATAATGGGCTGAATGGAGACCCAAAAGATGGGTCTCCCTGCAACCTCAGAATGTGGTTTTATTTGGAACAAAGGTCTTTTCAGTTGTAATTAAGGTAAGATTCTCGAGAGGAGATAATCCTGGATTAGGGAAGGCTCTAAATCCAATGACAAGTGTCCTTTTAAGAGACAGAAAAGGAGAAGACATGGGGTCACAGAAGAGGACACCATGTGAAGACAAAAGCAGAGATTGGAGGGATGTTGCCACAAGCCAAGGAATGCCAGGAGTACCAGCAGCTGGAAGAGACAGGAAGGATTTTCCACTAGAGCCTTTAGAGGGAGTGTGGACGGATGACACTTTGATTTTAGACTTACAGCCTCCAGAACTGAGAGAATAAATTTCTATGGATTTAAGTTGTCAAGTTTATGCTTATTTGTTATGGCAAAGCTGGTAAAATTAATACAGTAGCTATGCCTTATGTAGTCTATGAGAGAAGACAGATATGCCCATAACTAACAAATATAGTAAAGATGAAAGAGCTATATTCATTCTGTTCATTGAGCAGCTTCTATGTGCCAAGCATTAGGGACACATCAGTGAACAATACACACTAATATCTCTACTCTCAGGGAGCTTACATTCTAGTGTGGAGAAGACAGGTACAAAACCAAACCAACCAACCAACCAACCAACCAACCAACCAACCAAACAAACTGTAGGGCAAATTCTGTGAGGAAAGTTCTATGGGGAAAAAGAAAGCAGAAAAAGAGAAGTTTTGGGAGGGGAGGGTTGGCATTTTAAAAGAGGTGGTCAGAAAAATTTTCACTCAAAATATAACATTTGCACAAAGACCTAAAGGGCAGGTGGGAGCAAGCCATTTGAATATATTTTTGAGGAGGATAATATTGAGAACAGGAAATACAGTGGCCCTGAGGCAGCAACCACAATGGGACATATATGGTTAGCATGAAGTAAGCAAGGGAGAAAGTAGTAGGTGGTAAGATGAGACATGGGTGATGGTGATCATGGAAGGCCTTAAAGCCACAGCAGGGACTTTGGCTTTTACTCTTGAATTTGATGGGGTGTTGTAAGAAGGTTTTGAACAGAGAAGTTACATTGATATGACTTATACATATATTTTTGAACATTTTCCCTTGAATACCACATATATGATATATCTGTCACATAAAATATGTACATATAAATATATTAAATATAAGTATAGTATACATATTTGTATGCTCATGAGTATATACCATACTCCTTTCCCCTTCTCTCCTTCTTTTTCTCTCTCCCTGTGCTATTAATTAAAATAGCAACAATTTTACAATTAATCACAGTCTGTTTCATGACTCCTGCACTGTTGTTTTACATCACAGGAACTTAATTTATACTGCTGGGTAGAAAATATGTAGCACCTACTATTTGCCAGAAAATATTTTGGAGATTTACAAGTGATTAAGATACAGTGCTCAAGGTTATTTAATTTTAGACTTGTTTTGCTTTCCTACTGTTTAAAAAAGTTCCTCAAGGGCAGTGTGCAGGTTGAGTATCCCTCGTCTGAAAGCTTGGGACCAGAAGTGTTTTAGATTTCAGATTTTTCCAGATTTTGGAATATTTACATAGACATAATGAGATATCTTGGGGATGGGACCCAGGTCTAAACATTTATGTTTTATATATAGGCCTTATGCACATAGCCTGATGGTACTTTTTATAATATTTTAAATGACTTGTGCATGAACCAAAGTTTTGATGGTGTTTTGACTGTGACCTGTGATATGAGGTCAGGTGTGGAATTTTCCACTTGCGTCATCATAAGAGTGTTGAAAAAGTTCTAGGTTTTGGAGAATTTCTCATTAGTGATGCTCAAGCTGTACCTTATTCCACTGTCTCTCCCAGTACAATACCTTTCCCATACTAGGTATTCAGTAAATACTTTTTGGCCAATAACTCATGTAACTGTGAGATGAGTTGCTAACATTTTTATCCTGAGTGTCAGTGTTATTTATAAGCTTCCCAAATAAATAGATCACTAGAGGTTAAAGATGTTCTCTAATTTTGAGGGTATTTGTATGCTTATGCTTATGGGATAATAAAACATTCAAACCTGTCATATTCATTTCCTTTCACTGGTGTAACAAATTACCACTTTTTTTGGGTAATAAATTTTTTTTTTAATTGTGAAAGTAGCAATTTTCTTATTCATTCTAACACATTTCTTTTTTGGTTTTATTTTATTTATTTCTTTATTTTT
Source organism: Rhinopithecus roxellana (assembly GCF_007565055.1). NCBI lineage: Eukaryota > Metazoa > Chordata > Mammalia > Primates > Cercopithecidae > Rhinopithecus > Rhinopithecus roxellana. Next base: position 72,415,715 of record NC_044558.1, read on the forward strand.
AATTTAATTCAATCTGTAAGTTTTGGGATACATGTGCAGGACGTGCTGGTTTGTTACTTAGGTAAACGTGTACCATGGTGGTTTGCTGCACCTGTCAACCCATCACCTAGGTATTAAGCCCAGCATCCATTAGCTGTGCTTCTTGATGCTCTCCCTCCCCCTGCACTGCCCGACAGGGCCCCGTGTGTGTGTTTCCCCTTTCTATGTCCATGTGTTCTCATTGTTCAGCTTCCACTTGTAAGTGAGAACAGGCAGTGCTTGGTTTTCTGTTTCTGTGTTAGTTTGCTGAAGATAATGGCTTCCAGCTCCATCCATGTTCCTGCAAAGAACACGATCTCATTCCTTTTTATAGCTGCATCGTATTCCATGGTGTATATGTACCACATTTTCTTTATCCAGTCTATCATTGATGGGCATTTGCTTTGATTCCATGTCTTTGCTATTGTGAATCATGCTGCAGCGAACATATACATGCATGTATCTTTATAATAGAATGATGATTGCTGAGTCAAATGGTATTTCTGGTTCCAGGTCTTTGAGGAATCGCCACACCATCTTCCACAATAAATTGCCACAAATTTAGTGGCTTAAAACAACACCGATTTATTCCTGGACAGTTCTGGAGATCAAAGGTCTCGAGTCAGTTTCACTGGGCTAAAGTCAAGGTTTTGGCAGGACTGGTTCCTTCTGGAAGCTCTGAGGGGATAATCCATTACCCTGCCCTTTTCAGCTTCTAGTGCCCCCCTGAGTTCCTTGTCTCATGGCCCCTTCCTCCATCTTCAAAGTGCATCTGTCTGCTGCTATTATCACATCACCGTCTCCTCTTTGGCATCTCCCTCTGCCTTTTGCATGTAAGAATCCTGTGGGCCTACCTGGATAATCGAGGACAATTGCTCCATGTCAAGATCCTTAACTTAAACACATCTGCAAAATCATTTTGCCATATGAGAGAACGTAGTCACAGGGTCTGGGGATTAGGATGTGAACATCTTGTTGGGAGGGGTGGCATTTTTCAGCCTACCACATTTGGCTAATGTAAATTCAAACAAAAAGGCAAAATTGAAGGAAGTGTAACTTGACATACTGACTCACTCTACCATACCATACTCTGAAGGATAAACAAATCTGCAGATAAGCAAATGTGGGAAAATCATGAGGTTTGCAGAGGGCTCCTCTGCTAGGTAGTCAGTGGCATTTGGTAATGTATGATGATTAATTACAATCTGCCAAGGCTGTCCCAGATGTAAAGACCTCATAAAGCCAGAGATGGCATCAATGGTTTATTAGTTTTCTTGATGGAAGCACCTTAAACAGATGTGGCCTAATTGTCCATTTTTCAACTATTTCTGTTTAACAACTGGGGGCTTGCATGCATGTTTGTCAAACCTCTCTATATATGGGAGGGTTTTTTCTTAGAAAGTTGTGTGTACACTAATTTTTCAAAAATTAAATCCTCATTTGAATGAACCCTGTTAACTCTTACTCAAGAATTGTAAAGCAAATCTTTCTAATAAGTGAATTATGAAGGTTACTTAAGGAGGGCTCATATGTATGTTCTGAATAAAAGGGATTTTAGGAAAAATCTGTTTCTTTTTGATTAAAAATTCACATTAAATTCTAGCATTTTCTAAATAGTACACTCTATGGCAGGTTTGTTGATACAGTATCCTATGTGGTAGAACTTGTCAGATATTAGGCAGAAGCCACGCAGAAGAATCCATTACTATGTCAATTTTGATAATTAAACACAATCTTCTCCCACTGAGAGCACACATGCTTCAGAGGTACACATTCAGGTACCACTGCCTTAAAGCGAGGGTGACTTACTTCTTGACTGGAGGTGCTGGGCATTGAGAAATTCTTGAGCTCTAAGGAGGAAAAAAATGCTACAGAAGATGGGTGTGAGTTGATGAGGTGCAGGAGGACTGAGCACTAACTTCACTGTCTAGGCCTGGTGCAGGTAGCAGCTGACACCCTAGCTGCGGAAGGGAGAAGGAATCAAGGAACTTCGCTAAGTCCCCTAATATATTGTGGGTAGGCAGAGCCTTAAATTTAGGATCTTAGTGGAATAATCCCTCAGAGTCATATGCTTATTTATTCCCAGCTGGCAAATATGACTGAAAAAAAATCTCTCCACACAGCTCAAGCTCGTTTCTTGCTGAGTCTCCTAAGGATGAATAATTCCTGCAGTTCTTTCTTCCCTTCTCCCCTTCATTGCTCTGTCAGAAAGCTTATTAACGTATGTATATTCCTGGCTTTTCCACTATACAAATGATTCAGAAACAAATTAAAATGTCAAGTTCTCCATGGCTTACTGGTAATATTAAAATCTACCAGTTTCTATTAAATTTCCATCAAATAGTATTATTCAGAGACAAAAGATCAATTAATCCCTGTTCTTCTGCTCCCGAAAAACACTGATCACAGGAGACCCAGTGATGTGAGCTCTTATTTAATCAACAGAGTCAATGGTGCCCTGGAACATAGGAGAAAATGAGACCCAGACATAAAGCCTTGAGCCATGCCCTCTTTATCAACTCCACACATTATATGAGAAAGGCCAGTTCAGAAGGTTTGATAGATACTCACTCAAGTATGCCATTTCATAAGGAAGAAGAAGTTACTTCCAGATTTGAGTGAACAGCTTTCAAAGAAATGTATGACTTTATTTTATGCGACATAGGCTACCTTTATAGAAAGAGTAACCACCCTTTTTATAGCAGGACTAATGTGAAAGAAAAAGACTTTTTCATCATTACTTCCAACTACTCCCTTGGCACTTTTACAAGGAGAGCTGGGCAGTTACTGTTTCCGTCTCAAGATAAACATAAGGAGAAGTATCAATAAAAAAGTAATTATCATAATAATAATTATAATAACCCAAACCAAAATAATAACAATGAAAGTAATAATCATAAAAAACATTATTACATCTTTTTTCTTTAGGTCTTTCACCCACTGAATCTTTTTAATGTGTAGGAGCTGTGGGTTTTCATCCATTCCGCCTTAAGCAGTAATTGCATTTGATTTGGCCTGCACAATTTTACCCATAATATTAGAAATAGAAGAGAGTCATGCAGGGTGCTTATTATTGGTTATTATTAAAAATGGGGATCAGTGCCTTATCCTGGGGAGCCATCAGACTGTCACAAACAACTTCCTTTCACTCACTTTCAGACTGCTGTGATACTCAATCCAACTCTGATTTAAACCTAACGTCTGGCTATTTTAAACCGAGAAAACCACTTATTGGTCTCTCCTCCTTAGGCTCTGATTTTGGCTTCTTATGTGGCTTATTCTGTCACTTTCACCCCCTGCATTCAGTAGCTACCCTAATCAGAATAGAACCTATGCCACATCCAGAAGGAAATGTATCTTTGTAATAGATATATCAACGATTTCCCCTTCTCTGGATGGGCCCTGGTTTGCAAGGGTGTCTGTCCCTGGAACCCAGGCCCTGTGGCCCTTGCTGATTGGTTTTGGGTATAGGCATCTGAAAGAAATGCTGCCAATCATTGCACTTCTGTGGATTTTCATGTGGTGGTCACCAAGGGGCGTCTCTCCCTGGCTGTGAGAGCCATAGGAGCTCAGGTGACCGTACTTTCTACAATGTGGAGGAAGCTAGTCTCCAGGAGAGATGGAAGCAGGCCTGAAAAACAAAGACAGCGAGAGCCCAGGCAGCTTTCAAGTTGTCTCTGAGGCTCAGTTTTACCCTACCCTTCCTGCGTCCTACAAGATTTTCTCATATACCTTGGACAAATTCCCTTTGCTTTCCAAGTTAATTTGATTTGGACATCTTTCTTTGTAAGTTGATGAATCTTAATGAATTAAGGCTTGTTCAGGTAGTGGTTCATAGGATCATAGGACCAAAGGTCTAGTGGTGTGGTGGGTAGAAACTAGCACTTGTGAATGTTTTACTGCTTTTGTAGGTTAGAGGACAGTCAAGGTTATGTGTATAATTGAACATTATTTATACTTTCACACATTCTAACATGTTTTCTGGAGGATGAGAGAGGGAGTGGTGTTATGGTAGGTGCCTGGGAGTTGTGTGGATTCTGTGAAAATGTGTCATGCATCTGGAAGATGTGGCCTTCTTGATGTCCATTGCCGTAAGTTTGCTGAGTGCTGCAGCCTATTCTGGGATCCAGAATCTTCATCCAATTTGTCCATTGGATCCACCTGGTTAGGACATCCGTTTTTAGAGATGTATGAAATGTTCTTTAAGCTCTCACTTTTATAAAGCCAATAGTGTATAATAAAATGTTTTTGGGGGAGTTCCTCTTTGAGCACAAGAGTGTTTATTCTTGGGAATCAGGCATATTTTGGTTTGTCTAATGGACTAGAGTGGTAAGCTTGCCCGGAGTGGTTGCAGTGGGAACTGAGATCATTGTAAGGAAAGGAACAGTCAGGATGAGCCCAACAGCAAGGTGTCAGTGGTCTGAGAGGAGGGGCTGAGAGCCATACAGTATGGTAGTCCAGTCCTCATGGCCTCTTGTATGACAGAGTGATTCTATTATACATACAAAGGAAGAAAATATCATAAAACAAAAAGTTCCCCAAATAACCCAAGATTTTAGAGGATCCCTTCCTTGACAAGAAGCTCTATAAGGCATTGTTTTTCAGGGCAGGATTCCTTTGGTTCCCTTTTAAAATCCAGAAGAGGAAGAGAGCCATTCTCCTTTCTTTTGTATGGAAGACAGCCTGGCTGTGGTATTTTGAGGACTCTGGAAGACAGGGATGATCCTCTGTTTCCTACTCCTGTGTTTCAGTGGGTGATGAGAGCCAGCACATGGCAGCAAATCCTGCATATCTTCTGGGAACTACAGGAAATAGCTGGAAGAACTTGAGGAGGGTTGGAGGTCTTGTAAGGTGGGTGAATCAACAGATGGGGGAAAATGGCTACTGCTTTATTGAGTGCTTGTCATTCACCCAAGTGACCCATGTGTTTTATAACTTCCCGTCTGCCAAAATGCAAACTAAAATATTAGGGGTTGATACTTCTCTTCTGTTTTCTGGCCAGCATGTGTTCTCAAATAAGGATAGGCTAAAGTTCTTTTCCTCTTCAGGGAAAGAGGGAAAGTGGAGGAGAGGCTAATGCTAGGTTAGAAAATGGAAGACAACCTTGGCTCAGGAAGCAGGAAGGCAGAGACCCAAGTACTCTTCCAGCCTAGTTTCTCCACAAATGACAAAATGGGTACTAGTTAATTCTTTGTCTTGGAAATCTTGGTTATACAGAGAACTCAGAATTATCTCTGTTAATGTAGGAACCAGAGAAGACATTTGCCATCAAGTGCTAACAAGCTGTAGCTAGGATAGAGGTGGATCTGAGTTTCATAGCTGGACTCCTAGAACTTGCAGCTAGCTAGTTGCACAGACTGGCCCTATCATTTGAGTACCCTTTCAACATGACTTATATTTATATGCCCAGTTGAACTTTGGGGACCCTATTTATTACATTACTGTGGAGTTTTAATCTTCTCTACACTTCTGTAGAGTAGACACTACTTTTATTCCCATTTTACCAGCATGAAGTTCTAAGATTAAGTAATTTGCTCAAAAGCACACAGCTAGCAAGTGTGAACTCAGGCAATCTAAGACCATAATGTGCTCTTTTAAAGAAATTCTTTATTAGTGAGTAATATACATATAGAAAAGCATACATATCCTAAGTATACAGGTTGATAAACTTTCATAAACTGAATACCATTTGTAATCAGCACCTAGATGAAGAAATAGATCATTACCAGCATCCTGGGAGCCCTCTCATGCCCCTTTCTAGTCACCATCCCTGACAAGGGCAACTGCTCTCTTGACTTGTAATTGCATAAAGTAGTTTGACAGTTTTTGTACTTCATATAAATGGAATTTTACAATATTCTTTTCTATGTCTGGCTTCTTTTATTCAACACTGAAAATCACTCATGCTCCGGCATGTTGCAGTGATATCCATGCTGTTTTAGTTGGTTCACTCCTGTTGCTGTAGTGTTTACTTGTTTGAATATACTCTGTTCATTATACCATTGGTGGGCATTTGGGTAGTTTTCAGGTTTGGACATTGATGATAGTGCTGCTACAAATATCCTAATGTATACCTTTTGGTAAATGTATTTATACATTTCTGTTGGGCATTTACCTAGGAGTGGAATTGCTGTGTTGTACACAGCACATGTATGTTTATGTTCATCTTCAGTAGGTGCTGGAAACCAGTTTTCCAAAGTGGTTGAACCAATTTACTCTCCCACCCACAGTGTGTGGAAGCAATGGTTGTTTTATATTTTTGTCAGCACTTGGTATTTTCTTTCTTTTTCATTATAGACATTTTGGTGGATGTGGAACAGTAGATATCATGTTGTAGTTGGTTTTAATTTTCTTTTCCCTGTACATTTTCATGTGTTTTTTGGTGATTTTATAGTCTCTTTTGTGAAGATTGTGATCTAGTCTTTTGTTCTTTTTCCTATTGTGTTATCTCTTCTAATTACCACTGTGCAAGAGTTACCTATAAATTGTGGATGTGAATCCTTTGTTGGATACGTATTGTGAATATATTCTCCCCTTCTTTGGATTGTCTTTCATTTTCTTATGATGCCCTGTGAAGACTCTGTGAAGAATGGAAATGTAGCAAAACTTTAACACAGTATAGTTTATGTATTTTTTTTTTTGTTATTGCTAGCACTTTTTACAATCTCTTTCAGAAGTCTCTGACTACCCCAAGGTCATGAAGGTATTTTCTTCTGTTTACTTTTTACATTTTTATCTGTAATCTATTTGGACTTGATTGGGATGCATAGTGTAAAGTTGGGAGTAAAGGTACATTTTTTCCCATATGAATATTCAATTGGTCCAGTACCATTTATTGAAAAGCCCATCTTTTCCCCATAGCACTCCAGTGTCACTTTTGTCATAAATCAGATAACCTTAGAGGTATAAGTTTGTTTTGGACTCTGTTCTGTTTTGTTGGTCAGATAGCCTTCTTGTCCACAGACTGTTCTTTTCACCACTGTGCTGTTAATATGAACCAATTTATACTTGCACGGTTTGTGTGACTTGGAGAAATATGGGTTACATACAATATTTTAAATATTGTCTTACAAACTCATTTGCACACAATAAAGTAAAAATAATATATAAGGTGATATAATATTATTTTTTTCATCTTTTCCCACTAAATAAATCATACTTTATTTCATTTGTTTAAGAGAAGTATCTGCATTCTAATTCTTCCTGAGTTTTCTCTTATTTTTAATAGATTTCCAATCATCTGCTAGTTACCTTCTTTCTTTTCATGCTGGTCCAAATTTAACTCATTTCTGGATTGAAATGGGCATAAATTCTCAGAAACTCCACATTTATTTGTTGAAAACATACATTTTAACTATAGAAAGTTTATTAACTTTATTTCTGAATTTCCCAATTTGCTACTGTGCAGATCTACGCAACACTGAAATGCTGAACACTGCATCAGTGAGCTTCTTTAAAAATGCCTGATGCAGATAACTCAGGTCTGACAAGAATTTCTCACCTTATTGTCTGTGATTTATCAGTAGGAGGGATTATATAGATAATTTTTGCTTTTGATGGGAAGTAGAAAACTTCCAGTTTGATGATTAACTGAAAATATCTCCCATTTTGCAAAGTCATTGACTCATTATTGCATTGTTAAAACTTCTCTTTTCTCCCACTCCCATCCATAGCAGTCTGCAATCTACCTGATAATTGTTTACTTATTTGGGTGTTACTTGGCAGTGCGTTCCATATAATATGGAAAAAAAAGCTGCTGCTCTTTCTACATGTGCAGTTTAAGGATAAGCAAAATTAAGAGGTGGCAAGATGTGAGCAAACCTTAAACGAACTTCTCCACCCCAGCCTTCTCCCTGAAGATATTCTTCGCAAAAGAACATAATGAATCCTTATTTTATTTTATTTTACTTTTTTTGAGATGGAGTTTCTCTCTGTCGTCCAGGCTGGAGTGCGGTGGCACAATCTCGGCTCACTACAATCTCCGCCTTCTTGGTTCAAGTGATTCTCCTGCCTCAGGCTCCCAAGTAGCTGGGATTACAGGCTTCCACCACCACGTCCAGCTAATTTTTGTATTTTTAATAGAGACTGGGTTTCACCATGTTGGCCAGGCTGGTCTTGAACTCCTGACCTCCGCCTGCCTCGGCCTCCCAAACCGCTGGGGTTATAGATGTGAGCCACCGTGCCCAGCACATAATGAATCTTTATATTGTCTCCTTTCAGATTGACTAACATTAGAATTTAACTTGGACCAAAATTCAAAAAAATTTAATGCTTCTGTGAGCCTTAGTTATAACTTAAAGTAGCCATCAGGTACTACTCTGTGTTCAGCAAGGTATTGTTCTATTTTTATGAAGGGGCCTCAAGTACTGATATAATAAGGAAAACATTTATTTTATGGATAGGGAAGTCCATGAAAATCTTGGCCAGTGTCATATAAGTGGAAGTATAATGTGAAATTTCTCAGATATTTCTTTGCAAAGGGAAGGCCTTTATCCTATGACTAGGATCTTGCTTGTGATGGCTGAAGCATAAACAGCTATCTTGCTACTATGAAGATGAAGGGCACATCTTGGGGAGTTGGAAGGGAGGGTTAGAAAGAGGCTGGGTCCTAACCATATCAGTTCAGGACAGCTGCCTCCAGAAATCCATCTCTATTTTGTTCAAGCCACTTCTTTGGGTTTTCAGTTATGTGCAGCTGATCCTTACCTTATAGAAATACTATTTTAATATGCATTTAGGCTGGACTGTTTCTGACAATAGTGTTTTTTTTTTCTTTAGGAGGTATGGGTCCCTTGTGTGTGTGTGTGTTCTTGCACATACTTTGTTCAATACTTACCTACCACAAGGCTATAAGAAGAATTAGAATAAATATAAACATCTCTGGCAGAGAGATCTTGAATGGTGCTAGACTTGGGGTAACAAAGCCTACTTGGACTGTTTAGCTGAAGCTTTTCATGATGTTATTCTCAATTAATTAACTTAGGCTTAGGGAAAGGTAGGGTTGAAGGCTATTTTTGCTTTAGAATGCCCCCGGGGGAGGGAGAACACATGCTAAATCATGGCTATCTCCTCTGAGTAGAAGACTGAATTTTCATGGATGGAGATGTGCAATGGAAAAAAGTGAAGAGTGGATATGTTTCAGAGAGGAGGAGAGGATGTTGATTCTTGAGACAGTGTGTCTACTACGGCAGCTGAGGAAAGTTCTGGCTTTATGCCTTTTTAAATTTGCATTTTCTTAGCATGGTGGTGGCACTGAAGTTTTAAGTTTTTAATCTTCTGCTTCGCAATTTGTCTGGTTGCTTATACGTTCTCAGTACCTAAAACTTGTTTTGCGAAACCTCATGTTGTGGTGGAAGGGAATTAAGAAATTAGACCATAAGGGAAAAGATGAGCTTTCCTGTATCAGCCCTCGAGTGAGGCCAGCACTATCAAAGATAAGGGTAGTTTAAAGATTTAAGGTCTGACCGTCATGGAGCTAGCAGATGCCCAAGGAGGGGCTGAGGGGGATGGGAAGAAACAGCTGCTTAGCCAATGACGTGGGTGGATATGAGAAAAGTCTCATTTTTTCCCAGATTCCTTTTTCTCAATTTACAAAAGAAAGTTAAACCTCTTAAACATTCAGATCTTACTATGATGTATTGCTTGGTGCATTGCCCTTGGATTTATAAACTTTTAGGTCAGACAAAGGAATAATTTGAAATACTGGTGTAGGTGTTGGGAGAGTGGATATTCCAATGGCTGATAACACAGTGTAAAAAAGTTGGCAACTAATTCTTTGCTTTCAAAAGCATTGAATGAAAGCTTATTTGAAATGTCCAGCAATAATTGTTGAAACTGAGTTTAGATGGTGTATTACTGTGTTTTTTTTTTTTTATTATACTTTAAGTTCTAGGGTACATGTGCATAACGTGCAGGTTTGTTACATATGTATACTTGTGCCTTGTTGGTGTGCTGCACCCATCAACTCGTCAGTATCCATCAATTCGTCATTTATATCAGGTATAACTCCCAATGCAATCCCTCCCTCCTCCCCCCTCCCCATGACAGGCCCCGATGTGTGATGTTCCCCTTCCCGAGTCCAAGTTTCCTCATTGTTCAGTTCCCACCTATGAGTGAGAACATGCGGTGTTTGGTTTTCTGTTCTTGTGATAGTTTGCTAAGAATGATGGTTTCCAGCTGCATCCATGTCCCTACAAAGGACGCAAACTCATCCTTTTTTATGTACTGTGTTATTTTGTCCAATATCTAGCAAGTCGTTTAAAATATTGAGTGAAATTGCTATAAGAGAACTTTCATTCTCTTCTACTTATTTTTAGGAATATCTTAGCCTGAGTTCTCAAAAATACAAAGCCAAAACAAAGCTCAGCTGCTAATATTTTATTTGGGGGGGTGAATGGATGAATTCCAGATAATTGAGAGTGAGGTACAAAGTGAAGTGAGGTGGTGAAGGATGGGAGCAAATACAAGATGATGCATTATTACTCTGGCCACAGTCTAAACCTGGTTGATTATTCAGTTTCATGGGATATTTCTGTATTTCTGGAGAGACTGTTTTGGGATCACTGTGTCTCAGAAGAGTTTGTTCGGAAGAGGAAGGGCAAGGAATTAATTTATGAGCTCCTGACCATATCCTGCCTTTCCAGTGAAAGTGAACAGTAATTATTCACTGTTAATTGATATGGTAAGTGTCATTGTATGAATTCTAAGGCCGAATAAATACAATTGCATTGCAAAATCGTGCATTTGATTAAAATCATTCAGGCTTAAAAAGGGAGGAAAATCTGACACATACTACAACATAGATGAACCTGGAAGACATTATCTTAAGTGAAGTAAGCCAGCCACAGAAAAACAAATATTGTATGATTCCACTTATATGAGATGTCGGGTACTGCCAAATTCATAAAGACAGGAAGTGGAATGGTGATTACCAATGGCTGGAAGGAAGTGGAATGGGGAGTTATTGTTTAATGGGTACAAAGTTTCAGATTGAGATGATGAAAACATTTTGGAGACAGATGGTGGTGGTGATTGCACAACAATGTGAATATACTTGATGCAATTTAACTTTAAACTTAAAAATAGCAAAAATAATAAATTTTATGTTATGTATTTTACCACCATAAAAAGAATTTATTCATGTAATAAAATGGATATCAGTGAGTATTAAATAATCGTAATCTCCTAGTTTGTTAAATCTAAGTTACCACTATTACTTTTTGTTTCACTAAGAGAAAATTCTGTAACTGAAACGACTTTTTTTAATCACTTACTTAGAAATTTTATTCTATATGTATTGAAAGAAATCTTTTAGACTTATTTGAATCTTTACCATCAATTATGCTTTTCCTCTGAGCCATCACAGTTTGGTGCTACAGCCTGCCTACCTACCTCCCCTCCCCTCCCCTCTACTCCCCTCCCCTGCCCACCCCTCGCCTGCCCTTCCTTCCTTCCTTCCTTCCCTCCCTCCCTCCCTCCCTCCCTCCCTCCCTCCCTCCCTCCCTCCCTCCCTCCCTCCTTCCTTCCTTCCTTCCTTCCTTCCTTCCTTCCTTCCTTCCTTCCTTCCTTCCTTCCTTCCTTCCTTCCATATTGCTTTGTCACCCAGGGTGGAGTGCAGGGGCACAATCCTAGCTCATTGCAACCTGAAACTCCTGGACTCAAGGTATCCTCCTGTCTCAGCCTCCCAAGAGGCTGGGAACTGTAGTTTGGGACTACAGATGCATGACACTGCACCTGGCTAATTAATTTTTTTTTTTTTTTTTTTGTAGAGATGGGGGTCTCACTTGGTTGCCCAAGCTGGTCTCAAATTCCTAGGCTCAAGTGAATCTCTCACCTTGGCTTCTCAAAGTGCTGGGTTTAAGCCTATAGGTGTAAGCCTATAGCATTTCTTAAATACAATTTTCTCTGGAATTTTCTTCTAAGTTACTGACACCCATAAGCATACCTGACACTTGACTAGAGCAATAATGATAGTCATCCCAATTTCAGAGATCTTAAAATTTTAAATAAGAAAGCACAATACTTGGAATCCATTGAATATATTTAAATGAATGAGGTAATAGTTTTATCAAAAATGTTAATATTTCTAACATGCTAAAAATTAGATCCTTTGCAACCATGAAAGTTATGATGAAAATGTTAATTTTCAAACAAATACATTGGTGAAGGGGTACATCATTTTTTTCAGAATTCCTTTAACAGGTCAATTAAGAACACTCTCATGAAGAAGGTGATCATGAAGTGATGAAAGACTGAAAATTGAGTTACATGGTATTTTATTTAAATGCTATTTACATATTTTGGTTATTTTTTTGGCTGGAGATTATAGCGTATGATGAATGATCCATTTGTAGGTTACATGAAATGAATCCAGACAAATTCAGATAAAGGAAATGTATATGTTCAATCAAATATTTCCCTTCCTTTCTGTGTTCTCTCAAACATCTTCTTGTCTATGAGCTTTTTTCAACTTTTTTCAGCTTTTGTGTTTCCGTAGCTATTCTGACACCAGCTTTTACCTTGCCAATTTACATGGTCACCCTGTCACCCAGCCTGGAGTGCAGTGTGCAATCTCTGGCCACTGCAGCCTCGGCCTCCCTAGCTCAAACCATCCTCCTACCTCAACCTTGCAAGTAGCTGGGATTACAGGCGTGTGCCACTATGCCCTGCTGATTTTTGTAGTTTTTTTTTTTGTAGAGATGGGGTTTCACCAAGTTGCCTAGGCTGGTCTTGAATTCCTGGACTCAAGCAATTCTCTTGCCTTGGGCTTCCCAAAGTGCTGGGATTATAGGCATGAGCCACCACATCCAGCATCTTGCCAGTTTTGAATGTCTTCAACAATTCTTCTATGTTGATGGTTCTAACTTTTCTCAAGATTCAGTCATTCAATTGAAGCCAGCAATTGGGCAACTACTTTAAAACTCACTTGCAAAGTGACAAATGCAGCATCCTAGCTATAAATAATAAATACTTTGCACTACCAACTCAGATTGCAAAGATTGCTAAGTGTACATTTGAAGATATTTTCTGGTGATTTTGACAGACTGAGATTTTAATATCCTTGGGGTATAATCATCAGGGACTAATATAGATGAGAAGATGTACAAAGATCTTCATTAAAGGGAATTTATGTAAGTGAAACATTCCAATTTAATATCGGGTGACTTTTAAGTAAAGCTAAATGTCTGAAAGCTTTGATTTTTAATATGATAATGTCTTTTAACTTCTAGGTGATCTTGTATTGAACTATGGCTTTGATTGACTTCAAAAGCAGAAAACAAGATTTCATCATTCTTGCTTTTTAATAGATGGTAATGTTACAATTGATTTTTAAAGATAATGTACTCAGGTATTCAGGTAATAAAATTATTTTTATTGCTGAATTCAAATGGGGAAACAATTTTAATTTAAAGATCTATTCAGTTTCTCTCCTTAAAACTTGCAAGAAACATAAAAGGATTTCTTTTCTTTAGTAATGAAATCCTGTTTAGAAACCAGATTCTGAATATTTGAACATCTTCATAAAGAAAAGGAAAATGTGTTCTAATTTTTATGTGTGAGCCTAATGGTACATAAGATGTTTGTGTAAGTCCTGTTGGGCTGCTATAATTTGAGAGGATAGAAACTTCACCATTGGAATTAGAACTGATGAAATGTGGAAGTGTACAGTGGCAAGTGACAAGCGATTTTGTCCCTCTTTCTTTTTCCATCCAGTCTGGCCATCTAGACTTCCTGGAACTTAATGCTTCAAGACGGAACTTCTACTGAGTTTAAGGGGCTCACTCTTCCAGAACCTAGGTGGTCTGACTTTTCCTTTTTGCACACAAGCTCTTTGAGTTCTTGACTGTCCGTGTAAAGTTGGTGACTGAGATTGTCCCTTTGGTCTTTGCCTTGAATCAAAACATTTGATAAGTTTCTTTGGGAAGTTTATAAACCTCTGATATTTACTACCAGTAACCACACTTCTAAATGTTACTCAGAAAGTACTAAAAGGTGCCCCCAAAGAGTCTCAGGTTCTAGTCTAGACATAGTCTATCCTAAGCAGCAACCAGTTTCCCTTTGTTGATCAAGATTAATGACCCCGGCTAGTACAGTAGCACCCCTTTTGCCTGTTGGTTCATTGGTATGGAGAAGCCAGAATGGCTGAGTGGTAATGTTAACTTCCAGTTCTACAGAACCATTGTTGTATTCCTTGCTGGAAGCATTCCTTTTGCCAGGATGAAGACTTCTAAACCCACACTGTTTAAACTTGTGTGGGGATGGGAATAAAAACATTTTGCTCATGAATCTCCAATCTGGGGAGGCCTTGGTGGAGAAAGCTCACCTCCTCTCACTTGGCATCAACAGATACCTGGCAGTTGATGCTGGTGGTTGACTGGGGAGACTAGAACCGCTGAGACTGCAGTGGGACGTGGCTTTTTCATGTGGCTGCTTGGCTTCCTCACACTGTGGCAGCTGGGTTCCCAGGGGCAGCATCGCACCGGAAGACAGCACCAGGTGGAAGTTGTATTCTTTCTATGATTTAACTTTGGAAGGCACATTGCATGCATCTTCCACACTTTCTTGGTCAGAGTAGTCTCAAACTCTTACCCAGATTCCAGAGTAGGGAACATAGACTCTGTCTCTCACAGGAAACAGAGTCAGTTGTACGGTATTACCTATGGAGGGATTTTAGATTCTCGGATCTCAAAATGTATTGTTATCTTCCCAAATTGCCAAATTGCTTTTAGAGCAAAGGTGAGGTGGGATGGTTTCTTTCATGTCTTCCAGCAGGGCACAAAAGTTCCTCACTCCTGATATTATAGGCTTTTAGATTTTTATAATTTGATAGTGAAAATAATATTTGTTTTAACTTATGTCCTTGCTTACTAAATAGGGTAAATATTGCTGCACATGTCTGTTTACTGAATTGTTTGTTGTTCACTTACCTAAATGGGTCAGTATTTTTAATTGTTTTCTGTGAGTTCCTAAAAATTAAGGTTATTAACCTTTTGTGAAATTTTTTTGGCAAATATTTTTCCTGTTTTTAAAAAATTCAGCTTGTGAAATTTGATTATACATAAAAGTTCCCTGTTTTTATGCAGTCTTATCTGTTAGTCTTATTTTTATCCTTTTATCTAAGAAACTTTTCAAATGTATCTACTAATTCATTTGTTCATCTTCTCTAGTGTTGAATTTACTTTCCACTTTTGTTCTATTGTGTCTTTAAATTGGTGTCTTTATCTTGGATTGCTCTCTTCCATTTTAGAAATTTCACAGAGGCAGCGTCTTCTTGACAACTGTAGACAACATTAATCATATGTTTAATAAAATATTCTTATACCTATCAACTGTTTCTGAGCAAAGAAGAGTGTGTGATTCTTTTGAAGATCAGTGGTTCTCTCCACAACTCAGGTTTTTTCTTCCTTCCCAAGATCTTTTCACATATCCCATGACTGTCTTCATTTAGCTCATCCTTTTAGAGGGGGCCTAAGTTTACCCAATATTGCTTTATATTTTGTAAATTTATCTAAATATCAAGCTGTGATATTCACCAAATATCTCAGAGAAGTCCCTCCACAACTTCCCTATAGATCTAGAGTGAAGTAAAAATAAGTTATTATAACCAGAATGGTAAAACGTACCAGGAAAAACCATGCTGGTGCTTCTGTGTCCTGGGGCAATTGAGGGGGCTAAGATGTTCACCTCTGGGCTACCACTATGGATTAAATATTAAGTAACCTTTTCTGCTGCCCCCCCTCCCCTAAATTGGGTTGTTTCCATGTTAGGTGTGGTCTTTTGCACCTAGAGGAAGCTGCGGAGTTTCAACAAATCACTACATTACAGAAGTCACTCAGTATTTCTGGCATGCAAAAAAAAAAAAAAAAAAAAAAAAGCAAATTGATGCAGATGACATTGGACAAAAAATGACTTCCAGTGGGCTTGGACTTTAAAAGATGAAAAGAATGGTGATGCTTGGCTCTAAATGACAGAAATCATTTGCAAACCACTACACAGTCTTTAGGGATATTGCATAAAAAGAGAATAGCAAAACTGTCTACATTTTGGTGGTACCAGAAGCACTATCCTCAAATGTTAAAGACGTTATAGGCAAATGTATAGGAATAGACAGAAGGAGAGAGATATATATTTATGTTTTAAAAAATGAGCCAGTAATAATCTTGGCTAATTCTGTCCACACTTACTTATTATTCAAAGATTAACATAAAAGTGTGAAAAATTTTTACAAAGCTTAAAAATTATAATATATAGTTTATTTGAGCAATAATCCCCTCAGAATTGGTTATTACCACTATTAATAACTTGCTAGTTAGAGTGTTAATGGCCCATAGCAAAAAACTGCTGGTAATGACTGATTTCAAAGGGATTATTGCTTACTTAATGGAACTGCACCTATCCTTAGTAATTTTGGTAAGTATCATTTTGGCTGCCTATTTCAAGACCCTGAAGCTTAGTTTATTACATTTAAAAGAATGGCACCAAGGCAGATAAAATAGATAATAATCTTTCGACTGTGGTTAGCTTTGCAATGTGTGGGCATTTCACTAAATTGTTTCAATATTTCTTTGTCCCTTATTAATAAGATGTCACCTGTGACTTATGGGTGGTTTACAAAAATATGACTTAACAATTGATGTGTTTATTTTTGGATAAAAACATCTAAATTATTGTTGAATCAATGGAAAAATTTTTGCACATGTCCCATTTGGATTGGGTCATAAATGGGAAATACAAATAAGTTGAGGCATTTTCTTTTGGAAATATTCTTAGTCTGTGCAAAGAATGCTAAACAACATGGTATGTGAGCTGGAGTTTGGTTTCAGCTCAGCTTCAGAGTGGTTATTCAGTTTGCTTTTCTGATTTTTACTTTTACCACTTGTAAAATGAGGTTATTGGACTAGATCACATCTTAGTTCTTCATAGCTATTAAATTCTACAATCGGCCGGGTGCGGTGGCTCAAGCCTGCAATCCCAGCACTTTGGGAGGCTGAGACGGGCAGATCACGAGGTCAGGAGATCAAGACCATCCTGGCTAACACGGTGAAACCCCGTTTCTACTAAAAAATACAAAAAACTAGCCAGGCGAGGTGGCAGGCGCCTGTAGTCCCAGCTACTCTGGAGACTGAGGCAGGAGAATGGCGTAAACCCGGGAGGCGGAACTTGCAGTGAGTTGAGATCAGGCCACTGCACTCCCGCCTGGGCGACAGAGCGAGACTCCGTCTCAAAAAAAAAAAAAAAAAAAAAAAAAAAAAAATTCTACAATCATAAATTACAGTTTAAAAAGGGTGAACAGGTAGGAACATTTGCATTAGAGCTACAGAAAATTCTTTTTCAATAAACCTTATAGAATAACCAAATTATTTCTTATACTAAACATGAACCTTTTGAGTATTGTTTGAAGTAAATGGGCCACTATCTAGAGTTTGAAAAATAAAAATATTTTTGTTGTGACAATATTAAGTTTTGTGTACTTTGACACAGCTCAGTTTCTAACTGGCTGAGTGATTTTGGGGCAACCCTGACACATGAAGTTGGTGGGCCAACTTCATGAACTGTCTTGTATCATATAACAGGATGGAACTTGACATTAATAAAAATAACTGACAACAACAGAAAAAATTCATTGAAATTCATATTCCCACAAAATGGTTTCAGTTTCTGAAATTATTAAGTTCTAAACTATTTGTCTTATTTTGCTTAATTTGGAAATACGCCTTATTAGACTGGACTCTGAAAGATTTTTAACTCATCCTTTAAATCAGTGGTTCTTAAGGTGTGCTCTGAGTATCCTGGGTTCTTTCAGGAGGTTCATGAAGCCAAACTTATATATTATAATAATACAAAGAAGTTATTTGTGTTTTTCATCCTTACTTTCTCATGAGAGTACAGTAGAGTTTTCCAAAGATTTCATGGCACATGATAATATTGTGTAATGAAATGTGTCAATATTTGAAAGATCTGCACAACTCAGTAAACCAATATTTTCCAAATAATCAATGTATGATGTTATAAAATTGTGCATGGATAAATGATTCTTTCAAAGTGCAAGATAAACTAGTGGATTTTAATGTAACAGTGTGTGAAAAGTTTATTGATGTAGTTTCAGATTTCACTTTGCACCTAACCATTGAGTACCACTTGTTGATTTTGGCATAATATCAAAAAAGGTTATCATAATTACCTGCAAAGACTGTTGAAACAATCCACTCCTCAAGTACATATGTGTGAGAATCTGGATTTTCTTTATATGCTTCAATTAAAAATAATATTATAACAGATTGAAGGCAGAAACACATAAAAATCTATGTTCTACTGAGCAAGATATTAATATAATTTATAAAAAATATAAAATAATGCTACTTATCTCAAATTTTTTTTGTTTGGGAAAACAGGTTTTTTTAATAAAAATGTTTTTCTGTTAACATGTAATGGATTTACATTGCTATTTTAAAATGGATTAATCAATAAACATTTAAAAAATTTCTATTTTAATTTTTAATATGGCAAGTATTGATAGTATAATTCACATGAACAAAAACTCTTTGGGATACTCCATAATTTTTACCTGTGTAAGATGATCCTGAGACCCCAAATTTTGAGAATAGCTGTTCTAAGTCAATTATATTTCTGAAGAACTACTTTCTATTACTGTGAAGTTTAAAAAAACATACTATAGTTTCTGAAGGCAATTTCCAAGGGCGACTTCTGACAATGTTCTGAGAAATGACACATCAGTGAAATGAATGCTTTGTTTCCCAAGGTAAGTATTTACATGGGTCAACCTTATTTGGATGTAGAATTCTGATAGGTTTAATTTTCTAAAAAATAGCGTTGTAGTGTTTAGATTCACATCTTGTATGTACTGGAGAGTATGTAGAAGAAAAGCAAACTGTTTTATCTGAAAATGAATGAAACAGCTAATTAATGTGATGTGACCTTGTTACTTTCAGAAGCCTGCATGGTAAGTCCTGAGACCTGACCTTGTGCTTCCAGAGCCTTGGGTCACTCTGAGTCCTTAACTCTGGATCTGTATTGTTTGGGGCAGAAGAGATTCCCCACTTTCCATGTAGAAGGGAAGTGATTTTGAAAATGTCCATGGAAGTCTCCATATATGCCCATGGCAGCCTTTTCAGTATATTTGAGCCTTCTTCTCTTTCAGGGCAGAGCAGATACAAGAGGACACGAGCAGGGACAAGCCATTGGCACTCATTTATTTCCTCTTCCCTTTAAAATGCTGAATTATCAGTAAACTTGAGTATCTGAGACTACTCCAAACTGAGTTCTTATACATATGAAGCAAACTCTGAAAAAAGCCTTACTACTTTGGTATTAAAATCAGTTTCTGAAAAGAGAAGAAAGGATGGAGCTGTAAGTTCCATATTTGCTTTCAATTGTGTGTAATGCAAATGATTAAAGAGGTCAAACTCTGTCCTTCATCGCACAAAACATCTGTAATGCGGATCCTGTAGAGAAGTATATCCCCTTCTTATTCTGTGCTTTGGCATTTATACAGGGTGAGAAGGTGATTAAACAATGATAGAAGTTTATACTAGGATATGAATTACATAATGTGTATTAACCCCCCATGGAGTGTTTATATTTTCACTAGAATAATCAATCTGGGAAAGATTTTTGAATAAAAGAATGGATAATTGTGAAATTATCTAGGCAAAGATTGGGTACTCTCTTTCCAAGCTACTCACATCACATGACATAGGGGAAAGCCTAGTAATAAAATACTAATAAAATAAAAAATGGAATACTAAAAAAGCCTGCCAATAAAATCAGCAGCCCTCCCCCATAGCTAATTTTAAATTTTCCTCTGACTTTGTAAGTATTTTCACTGATGCCCTAGTCCAGTGCTCAATTCTGGCTATTCATCAGAACTACTAGGGGAGTATTTAAATTTTTTATTGGAAAATAATATATATTTATGGTAAAAAATGTTCAAATGGTTCAAATAGCATTACATAAAATGTAAATTTCTACCATCCTTTTTATATTCCTCAGAGCTTTGTACCTTATGCCTGTCTTTTCCCTCCCTCCCTCCCTCCTTTCCTTCTTTCCCTCCCTCCCTCCCTCCCTCCCTCCCTCCCTCCCTCCCTCCCTTCCTTCCTTCCTTCCTCCCTCCCTCCCTCCCTCCCTTCCTTCCTGCCTTCCTTCCTGCCTTCCCTCCCTCTGCCTTCATCAAAGATTTATTAAACACCTACTATATATCAGGCACTGTTCAAATTGAGGGGACACAGTGAACAGGACAGATGAAATTCTTATCTAGTGGGGTTTACTGTAACTTTTGCAATAAAAAAAGGATAATAGATGGAATGTATGAAGAGGTACGGGATAGAATTTAGAGCATAATGTACAGGAAGTGACTATGGGATGGAGTGAGATAAGCCAGAAACTAAAAAGTTTCAGTTGTAGTTTTTCCTAATCGTTGCTGCCGTAATTCTGAGTAATACGCTTCTAAGTCTATTTCTTGATTTATCATCTTTAGTCACTATTGACTCCTCGTCATGAAAATTAAGGTATTTAGCTTTCATATAATGGTTCCTCCTCTATCCCACCTTTCCCCAATTTTGTTATTTATATTTTAGTCCTCTAATTGTTTACCTTCCCAACTTGAATCTTTATTCCTATTTGGTCAGTTTGGACAGTATCATCTGACTCTAGGGAGAGTTATGTAAACTCATATTCCTGAACTATACTCTAGATGTACAAGCGTCTCTGGGGGCAGAACTTGGCATCTTTATTTGAAAACAAAAGCTTTCAGAAGATTCTAGTGATCAACTGATTGGTTGCCATTGCCCTAGCCTGTATCTACTCTTCCTCCAGAAACTGAGTGATCCATCCATGCTGTAACCCACTGTTTCTTCAGATTTCTGCATGTCACACAGTTTGTAGATATGCAACTGACATCAATATTTAAAATATATTTTTTGCTTTAAATGAAGATATATACTGTCATGGTAGAGCAACTCAGAGCCAAGTGACTCATGTGGTCTTGTGCAGGATGAGACACATTTTGTGGCAAGGAAAATACATAAAACAATATTTTGGACAGTTGGGACAGTAAAGAGCTCACTTTAGGGGGAATGTTAGGGTTTTCTGTTCACATGCAGCAAGACTAATTGTGAGCAGAAAACAAATTTGTTAGATAGATGTGGGGCAGTTTGGTCCAAGGCTGGACAGGGATCAGTAATGTTGTCTGGAATCATGCAGTAGACAGGCCCTGTCAGGACACAGCCCAGATATTATTGCAGCTTGTACCGTGGACCCAGCTGACACCTAGCACTTCCCAGTGCTGCCATTTTCTACTCCAGAAACCCTCTCTTACTGCTGGCGATGTTGCGACTTCCAGAGAGTCCCTCCAGTTCTGTCTTGTTTGTATCTAGCTGTAGATTTAGTCCAGGCAGGTGTGTCTAGTTAGCAGAACTTAGGTTTCTTCCTGTTCCCAGCTGCAAGGAAGGTAGGGAAGGCAGGTAGCTGTCACTATCATCTTCTCTAATGGTATCTATAAGGTGGACAATTCTTCGCGAATAAGAAGATTCAAATGCAGGGTGGTCAAATGTTTACTATGATAAACATTTTGAGAAAACATACCCAGCATGCCTTGAATCCAGTGACCCAGTTGAGAACCACTCCTTTAGCCTGTGTATATAGCCTCATCTGCTCCTTAATTTGAGGATTTAACTAGAAGCACCTGAAAACAGGGACCATGCCTTCTCTTTCTTGGCCTGCTGCATCATTCACATGACATTTGTCAAAATAACTACCTTGTAGCTGCGTATTTAGAATGTGTGTGCGTGTGTTGTATGTGTATCTGGTGGAGATAAAGGAAGGTTAGGGCTGCACATGTATTTTCTCTAAAAATAGAGCAAAGATCTGGTAGGAAAAATTCATGTCTTATTCAGAAGATGTATTAATCCACTGTGCCTCCCATAGCACAATGACCATAGACTGGGTGGCTTAAACAACAGAAATTTATTTTCTCACAGTTCCAGAGGGTAGAGGTCCAACACTATGGTATTGGCAGATTTTGACTTGAGGGTGGCTACTGTCTCAGTCCATTCTCAAATTGCTATAGAAATATACTGGAGACTGGGTAATTTATAAAGAAAAGAGATTTCATTGGCTCACAGTTACGCAGGCTGTACAGGAAGCATAGCAGCTTCTGCTTCTGGGGAGGTCTCAGGAAATTTCCAATCATGGTGGAAGGTGAAGTGGGAGCACGCTTACCTTCCATGGCAGGAGCAGGAGCAGGAGCAGGAGCAAGGGGACAGGTAAGTGCTACACACTTTAAAATGACCAGATCTCTTGAGAACTCACTATCACGAAAGCAGCACAAAGGGGAAATCTGCCCCATGATCCAGCCACTCCCCACCAGGCGTCACCTCCCACCAGGCCTCACCTCCAACATTGGGGGTTACAATTCAACATGAGATTTGGGCAGGGATGCAGATCCAAAACATATCAGCTGCCTTCTCACTGTGTTCTCATGCAGTCTTTTCTCTGTGCACACATATCCCTGGTGTCTCTCAATGTGTCCTAATGTCCTTTGTTTACAAGGATGCCAGTCAGATTGGATTAAGGCTCACCCATATGACCTCATTCAATGTCAATCACTTCTTTAAAGGGCCTATCTCCCAATACGGTCACATTCTGAGATACTGGGGATTAGGGCTTCAATATATGAATTTTGGGGAGACATAATTCAGCTCATCACGGAAGAGTAGCACCAGAAGGAATCATTGAGATGATCTTGCCTGAAAGTTTCATTTTGGCAAGCCAGCATTTCTTCACTCTTCTTTCTACAACAGCAGCCTGGTTTCTCTCTGCATAACTAACTCTGCTCCATTCTCTTCAGGGCAGTTGTTGTCCCCCTGGGGTTTACATGTGTGCATCACATTCTCCCAGCTATGGGCAGCAAGTAGCACATCATGTGGTCAGAGCAATGAGATGCAAAGACATATTTGGATATTAGGAAAGAGGCAGGTGCTATTTCTACTGGGTTGGCAAGTGGAGGGGGGTACTGTGTGAGCCAGACCCAGGATAACTGTGGAATGCGTGAGAATGGAGCTAACAGCACAAGGCAAAGCAGAGAAGTGGGAGAATTTTGGTGTCATGGTTCAAGTTCTTGGATAAAACTGAACTCAATGTCAGAATGATGTCTGGGCTTCTTACTGAGCCTCCCTTCCTGTCTTAGTCTGCTTAAATTAGTTTTTTTTTTTTTTATGTGCAAGACTTCTAAAGCATGTGCATCCTATTAATACATAAACACTTTCATTTTTTAGAGAAGAATAAAGAGAACTGTGAAGGGATTTGAGTATCTAAGGACTCACAGTGGAGAAACATAGACTTGAAATAATTTGCTCATTCCACCTCTTTGAATACCTCATAGCACCATTTCTTGCTCATTAATACTCAATTGACATTTGTTCAATGGATGAAAGAATGTATTTGAATCTTAATTTAAATATTTTATTTTAGCTCTTTTTTTTAAAAAAGCAGATACTGTTGCACAGTTGATATTTTTATATAGCAGGTTCTCAAATAACATAATTTCACTCAATGTTGCTTTATTATAACATAAATGAGAAAAGAAAATTGATTCTTGGCAGGGACCACTGTCGGTGTGGAGTCTGCATGCCCTCCGAAATCTGTGTGGGCTTTTTCTGACTACCCCAGTTTGCTCCCACAACCCAAAGCTGTGCACATGGGGTTCACTGGTGTGACTACATTGTCTCCGCCTGAGTGTGTGTATGTGTGTGTGTTTGTGTTTGTATGTATGTGTACCCTGCGGTGGAATGGTTTCCTGTCCAGGGATGGTTCCTGCCTTGGGCCCTGTCTGCTACCCTTGGTCATGAACTGGAATAATTGGGTAAATAATGATCTTTATTGTTTTCATTTTTCTTTCTTAAATGTATGTATAGCTCATATTTACTTCAGTGCTTAATATTACAAGTGTTTTGGTCTTTATTTAAAAGTTTAGTGATTTTTTTTTGACCAGAAATATGTTATAGAAACTTAATTCTTATTTATTTCAACTAACCTAGAATAAAATTTGTTTTATGATACCATCTTGCTGAAAGTTGCAGTTTCCAATAATCTATTGATGACGTTAAATGAGGATTTACTGTATTTCTAACATTGCAAAAATGATCTCAGCGTAACTCTTCTAGTGGTAAGGCTAAGTTAATTTTAATGCCTTCAGGTAGGCCCATCCTGCTTACCCTGTGTACTCAATGCAAATTAATGATGCTCAGCCTGCACTTTCTTTTAGTATTTCCAGACTCCTGAAGCATGTGCATCCTATTTCCCAGCTCACGTTGCACTTACACAAATGATTAACTACATAGAAAGGGCTCATTTCTCCTAAGTGGAGCTGCAATATTATTTTTTAGAAGGAAAATATGTGGATGAACCAGCACTTACTCAACCTAACTATATCTAAAATTCAAATATCTGCTATATATATATTATTTATTCATTAATGAAAAAAATGGAGAAAATGCTGACTTCAAAAAACATTAAAAGAAAAAAAAAGCTCAACCATTACAAGTGAGGGAGAATTGGGAGGTGGTGTTAATGTTTATGTAAAACGTTTTTCCCCCAAAAAGGACATAGATTAAAGAATATTCACAAATCATCAATGTGCCTGCTGTTTTAATTTAGCCTTCTGAATAAGTTTAAAAATTTACCATCTTGCACAGGGTTTTATCAGTCCACCTTCCCTCCAAGGAGATAAAATCAATGAAATCAGCATTCCTTCTAACCCTCTTGGCATAAATTATTTCTTACCCTAAGCAAGATGACTGATCATTTTTAAAACTCTTTAATTATATGCTAAACGGATTAGTGGCTGAAGGGAAGTCCTTTTAGAGCAGTGAACCAGGATTATTTCACAAATATCTGTATGTTGAGGTGGGTACTGTGCCTCCAAAACTGTTAATGTGTGAAAGGTCTATGCTCTATATCAGTAGGGACCACCAATACCTCAATAAATAATAGAAACTTGGCAAAAATTTTGTCAGAGTGATTTTTTTTTTCACCATTATCTGGGGTGACTTTAGAAGTAAAGAAAGGACCCAAAAAGATTATTCAGTATTAAGTACTTTGAACATAGAAATTCTTCTTGCTTCCTGTATAGAAAACAAATTAATAGATTTAGAATGAGGGATTTTAAAAGCAGCAAGCATTTTCCCCAAGCAGAAACACTTACATGGGCTTTTATTAGAACATAAAGAATTGAGGGAACACAAATAATTTAGGTAATTAAGACCTCCAACTTTAAAAAAATTTCTGAGTGGCTGGGGCACACTAAAAGCCTCTCATCTACCATCTTGGAAAACAAAAAGAGCTGGAGGTCTTAGACCCTGGGGAGGAGAATGCAGGCAAACAGCATTCTCTCAAACATGCTGATAGAAGTGCGTGAAGCCTCAGTACATGAGAGAGGCAGAAAGCCTCCCTCTGTGACGTACCTTTCCACTGGGGATGTGAGCAACCCAGGCCGCAGGAGCGCATTTTGTTCCTTCCAAGCCCTGGAGCTAACTTGGGGAGAGGCTTGGAGATGCTGAGAGGGAAGGGCACTGGAAAAGTTGCAGGCGTTTTTCCAGACCTGGGAGGGAGAGCAGGATGCAATTTTTAAACCAGACGCACACAAAGTCAGTCATTCTTTGGTGACCTGGCAATGTGGCCATGCAGGCATTTTTCTCAGGCCCAGATTGGAGCACCCACCCCGGAGTGAGACCTCCGCAGCCAGAATTGTGGAAAACACCTCAGCAGTAGGTGCTGGAATTATGTTCTCCCTGTTGCAGGTCTTGGGTGGTAGGAGAGCTGCTACAGCTGTGGTTTCTCCTGGGCAATGAGACTTGCAACTGGGGTCAGCTTGGAGACCTGGAACTGATCTGTGTGTGTCATTGTTGGCTGCCCCAGCCTGCTCCTCTGAGATTGTGGTGCAGTGGGGCCCTCTCTGCTCCACACCCAGGCAGATCTCTAGGCATTCAGAACCCATTACTTGTCTGGTTCAGCAGCCTGAGCCACCCCTGTCTTCTTGGACATAGATTGTGGTTCAGTGAGACCCCCTTCATTCTACCCCCAGGCATAATTCCAGGCATTTGGAACACCTGCTTGCCTAAACCAGCATCCTGAGCTGCTCCACCCTTCCTGGGCAAAGATTGAGATACAGCAGGTCCTCTCCACTCTTTGTGCAGGTAGATCTCCGGGCATTCAAAGCACCTGCTTGCCCAGATTGGTAGCCTGAGCTGTCCCACCCTTCCTTTGCAGAGATCATGGTGAAGCAGGGTCCTCTACACTCCATTTCCAGGCCAATCTCCAGGCATTTGGAGTATACACTCATCTGAATCAGCAGCCTGAATTGTCCACTCCTCCTGTGCAGAGGGCCCTCCCTGTTTTACACCCAGGGATATCTCCAGGCAATCAGAGCAACTGCTGGCCTGAATCAACAGCCTGAGCTGGCCCACCCTATCTGTGCAGAGGCCACAGTGAAGCAGGAAGGATTCTGTCCACTCTATGCCCAGGCAGATCACCAAGCATCTGAAATACCCATTCTCCTGCATTGGGAGTTTAGACCACCTCTCCTCCCTGTACAGAACTTGGGGCCAAGAGAACTTGGTGACTACCCACTGAATTCTCCTTTTGTGCTGTTTCCTGTGCCTGTCATTGGGAAACCTGTAGGTGGGCCTACCTGTTCTGGCCCTGTCCATCTTGCCTCCCACTCTCCTGAATAGGGAGCTCAGACCACTGTGCACTCCATAGATCAGCCCATTGCCTGAGGTAATGGAGAACTTCCCCCAGTAAGTAACGACCAAGTATATACACAGTCATATTGGCCACAGCAGGCTCTTACCCATAGGTGCCTTCTACTAGCTTATAGGTCAAACTGCACAGCCCAACAGAAACAATCTTCCAACAGAAGTGCATAGGGCTACAAAAGCAAAGCCAAAAGACCCTACCCAAGATTCTCTACAGTCACACTCCCTTGGCAGGTGGAGGAAAGGGAAAACAAAAATCCAATAATATTATAGAGAAAGAAAGAAAAAGTAATCCTACCCACAAGATAATTACAAAAATCAGAAGTGCCAGAAATTTCAGATTAAAAAGAACCAGCATAAGAATTATGGCACCATGAGAAATTTGAGTGTAGCGACACCATGAAAGGATTAACTAGCTCTTCAGCAATGGTTGCTAACCAAAATGGAAACTCAGAAATGACAAAAAAGATTTCAAAGCATGGATTGCAAGAAAGTTTAATAATATCCAAGACATGGTTGAAAATTAACACAAAGAAACTTCTAAAGCAATCCAAGAAATGTAGGAAGAGATAAACATCTTAAAAAGAAATCTGTCAAATTTTCTGGAATTGAAAAACACACTTAAGGAACTTCAAAATGCAATGGAAAGCTTTATCAATAGACTAGACCAAGCAGAAGAAAGAATTTCAGAGCTTGAAGACCAATCTTTTGAACTAACCCAGTCAGACAAAAATAAAGAAAAACATTTTTTTAAATGAACAAAGTCTTTGAGAAATGTAGGATTATGCAAAGCAACCAAGCCTATGAATTATTGGCATTCCTGAGAGAGAGGGAGAAAAAACAAACAACCTGAAAAACACATTTGAGGGAATAATTCAAGACAATGTTTCTAATCTTGCTAAACAGGTATACATCCAGATACAAGAAATCCAGAGAATGCCTGTGAAGTACTATACAAAACTAGCATCACCAAGGCATATTGTTACCAGATTGTCCAAGGTCAGTGCTAAAGAAATAATCTTAGTGGCATCTACAGAAAAAGGACAGATCATGCACAAAGGGAATCCCATCAAGCCAACAGTGGACTTCTTAGCAGAAACCTTACAAGCCAGGAGAGATTCAGGGCCTATTTTTAGTATTCTTAAAGAAAAGAAATTCCAACCAAGAATTTCATATCCTATCAAACTAAGCTTCTTAAACAAAAGAGAAATAAAATATTTTCCAGACAAGCAAGTGCTAAGGGAATTTTTTGCCACTAGACTAGCCTTAAAATAAATCCTCAAGGGAATTCCAATGTGGAAAAGAAAGAATACCTGCTACCACAGAAACACACTTAAGTACAGTGTAGAAAAGCAGTTCCCTATGGAAAGCACTTTGGAGATTTCTCAAGGAATTTAAAACAGAACTATCATTCAACTCAGAAAACCTATTACTGGGTATATATCCAAAGGAAAATAGATCATTATACCAAAAAGACACATGCAGTCATATGATTGTCACTGCTTTATTTACAATAGCAGACATTAAATCAACCTAGATGCCTATGAGTTGTGGATTGGATAAAGAAAAAGTGGTACAAATACACCATGGAATGTTACACAGACCATAGACCCTATAAAGCAAGCACACAATGGAAACTACAAAGCAACCAGCTAAGAGCTTCACAATAAGATCTAAACCTCATATATCAATATTGACCTTGAATGTAAATGTCTCACCTAAAAGGCACAGAATTGCCAATTGGATAAAAAACTAAGACCCATCCACCTGCTATCGTCAAGAGTCTGATTTCACATGTAATGATACACATAGGCTCTAAGTAAGGGGTTGGAGAAAAATCACACAAACAAGAAATTAAAAAAGAGCAGAGGTCACTATTCATACAGCAGATATAACAGACTTTAAACCAATAACAGTACAAAGGAACAAAGACAGGCATTATATAATGATAAGGGGTTCAATTCAACAAGAAGACTTAACTATCTTAAATATATATACACCTAATATTGGAGCACCCAGATTCATAAAACAAGTACTTCTAGACCTATGAAAGGACTCAGACAGCCACACAATAATAGTGAGGAATGTCAATATCCACTGACTATGTGAGGCAGAAAACTGACAAAGAAATTCTGGACTTAAAATTGACACTTGACCAATTGGATTTAATAGACATCTATAGCTATTCCATCCAACAACTACAGAATATACATTCTTCTCATCTGCACATGAGATATGCTCTAAGACTGATCACATGCTAGGCCATAAAGCAAGTTTCAAAACATTAGAAACATTGAAATCACAGCAACCATAATCTTGGACCATAGTGGAATAAAAACAGAAATCAATTCTGAGGTCTCTCAAAACTACACAGTTATATGGAAATTAAACAACTTGCTCCTAAATGGCTTTTGGGTAAACAGTGAAATTAAGGCAGAAATCAAAAAATTGTTTGAAATAAATGAAAATGGAGACAAAACATAGCAAAATATCTGGGATGCAGCAAAAGTGGTGGTAAGAGGAAAGTTTATAGCACCAAATGCCTATCTCAAATAGCAAGATCTTAAATAAACAATCTAACATCACACCTACCGGTATTAAAAAAAAAAAAAAAAAAAAAAACAAGAACAAACCCCAAAGTTTGCAGAAGAAAATAAATAACTGAAATCAGAGAAGAACTGAATTAAATTGAGACACAAAAATCTATAAAGAATCAATGAAACAAAAAGCTGGTTATTTGAAAGGATAAACAGGATGATAGACCACTACCTAGAGTAGAAACAACAAAAAGACATTACAATCAATCCTACAGAAATACAAAAAATAACACAGACTTATGAACACCTCTCTGCATACAAACTAGAAAATCCAGAGGAAATGGATAAATTTCTGGAAACAGACCACCTCTCAAGACTGAAACAGGAAGAAATTAAAACCTTAAATAGACCAATATTGAGTCCCAAAATTTAATCAGTAATAAAAAACCTACCAACCAAAAAAAGCCCCAGACCAGAAGAATTCACAGCCAAATTCTATCAGATATATAAAGAAGAGCTGGTACCACTTCTACTGAAAATATTCCAAAAAATGGAGGAGGAGGACATCCTCTGAAGCCAGCATCACCATGATACCAAACTCTGGCAAAGACACAATGAAAAAAAGAAAACTATAGGACAATATCCCTGATGAAAATAGACACAAAAGTCCTCAACAAAATACCGGCCAATTGAATCCAGCAGTATATTAAAAGTTAATTTACTACAATCAAGTGGGCTTCATTCCTGTGATGCAAGGTTGGTTCCACATAAGCAAATCAATAGATGTGATTCACCACATGAACAGAATTAAATTAAAAACAAAAACCATGTCCTCTCAATAGACATGGAAAAAGCATTCAATAAAATGCAACATCACTTCATGATAAAGACTCTCAATGAAGTGGACAGTGAAGGAACATACTTCGAAATAATAAGAGTCATTTATGACAAACTGACAGCCAACATCATACTGAATGGGCAAAAGCTGGAAGCACTGCCCTTGAAAGCTGGGATGAGACAAGGATGCTCACTTTCACCACTCATATTCAGCTTAGTACTGGAAATCCTAGCCAGACCAATCAATCAAGAGAAAGAAATAAAAAGCATCCAAATAGGAAATGGAGAAGTCAGACTATTTCTCTGCACTGATGATATGATTCTACACCTGGAAAACCCTGAAGTCTCCTCTGAAAGGCTCCTGGAGCTGACAAATGACTTCAGTAAACTTTCAGGATACAAAATCAATGTATAAAAAGCAGAAATATTTTATTTTTATTTTTATTTTAAGTTCTGGGATACACGTGCAGAATGTGTAGGTCTGTTACATAGGTATATGTGTGCCATAGTGGTTTGCTGCACCTAGCAACCGGTCATCTAGGTTTTAAGCCCCGCATGCATTAGATGTCTGTCCTAATGCTCTCCCTCTCCTTGCTCTCCACACCCCAACAGTCTCCAGTGTGTGATGGTTGCCTCCCTGTGTCCATGTGTTCTCGTTGTTCAACTCCCACTTATCAGTGAGGACATGTGGTATTTGTTTTTTTGTTCCTGTGTTAGTTTTCTGAGAATGATGGTTTCCAGCTTCATCCATGTCCCTGCAAAGGACATGAACTCATTGCTTTTTATGGCTGTATAGTATTCCATGGTGTATATGTGCCACATTTTCTTTATCCAGTCTACCATTGATGGGCATTTGGGTTGGTTCCAAGTCTTTGCTTTTGTGAATAGTGCTGCAATAAACATACGTGTGCATGTGTCTTAATAGTCAATGATTTATATTCCTTTGGGTATATACCCAGTAATGAGATTGCTGGGTCAAATGATATTTCTGGTTCTAGACCCTTGAGGAATCACCACACTGTCTTCCACAATGGTTGAACTAATTTACACTCCCACCAACAGTATAAAGGCACTCCTATTTCTCCACATCTTTGGCAGCATCTGTTATTTCCTGACTTTTTAATGATCACCATTCTAACTGGTGTGAGATGATATCCCATTATGGTGTTGATTTGCATCTCTTTAATGACCAGTGATGATGAGCTTTTTTTCACGTTTGTTGGCTGCATAAATGTCTTCTTTTGAGAAGTGTCTATTCATATCCTTTGCCCACTTTTTGATGGGGTTGTTTGATTTTTCTTGTAATTTTGTTTAAGTTTCTTGTAGATTCTGGATATTAGCCCTTTGTCAGATGGATAAATTGCAAAAATTTTCTCCCATTCTGTAGGTTGCCTGTTCACTCTGATTATAGTTTCTTTTCCTGTGCAGAAGCTCTTTAGTTTAATTAGATCCCATTTGTCGATTTTGGCTTTTGTTGCAATTGCTTTTGTATTTTAGTCATGATGTCTTTGCCCATGCCTATGTCTTGAATGGTACTGCCGAGGTTTTCTTCTAGGATTTTTATGGTTTTAGGTTTTATGTTTTAAGTCTTTAATCCATCTTGAGTTAATTTTTGTATGAGATGTAAAGAAGGGTTCCAGTTTCTGTTTTCTGTATATGGCTAGCCAATTTTCTTAACACCATTTATTAAATAGGGAATCCTTTTCCCATTGCTTGTTTTTGTCAGGTTTGTCAAAGATCAGATGGTTGTAAATGTGGGGTTTTATTTCTGAGGCCTCTGTTCTTTTCCATTGGTCTATATATCTGTTTTGGTACCAGTACCATGCTGTTTTGGTTACTGTAGCCTTGTAATATAGTTTGAAGTCAGGTAGCATGATGCCTCCAGCTTTGTTATATTTGCTTAGGATTGTCTTGGCTATACGGGCTCTTTTTGGTTCCATATGAAATTTAATGCAGTTTTTTTCTAGTTCTGTGAAGAAAGTCAGTGGTAACTTGATGGGAATAGCATTGAATCTATAAATTACTTTAGGCAGTATGACCATTTTCACAATATTGATTCTCCCTATCCATGAGCGTGGAATTTTTTTCCATTTGTTTGTGTCCTCTCTTATTTTCTTGAGTGGTGGTTTGTAGTTCTCCTTGAAGAGATCCTTCATGTCCTTTGTAAGTTGTATTCCTAAGTATTTTATTCTCTTTGTAGCAATTGTGAATGGGAGTTCACACATGATTTGGCTCTCTGCTTCTCTATTATTGGTGTATAGTAATGCTTGTGATTTTTGCACATCAATTTTGTATTGTGAGACTTTCTTGAAGTTGCTTATCAGCTTAAGGAGTTTTGGGGCTGAGATGATGGAGTTCTCTAAATATGCAGTCATATCATCTGCAAACAGAGATAATTTGATTTCCTCTCTTTCTGTTTGAATACACTGTATCTCGTTCTCTTGCCTGATTGCCCTAGCCAGAACTTCCAGTACTATGTTGAATAGGAGTGGTGAGAGAGGGCATCTTGTCTTATGCCAGTTTTCTAAGGGAATTCTTCCAGCTTTTACCCATTCAGTATGATATTTGCTATGGGTTTGTCATAAATAGCTCTTCTTATTTTGAGATATGTTCAATCAATTTTTGAGTTTATTGAGTGTTTTTAGCATGAAGGGGTGTTGAATTTTAATGAAGGCTTTTTCTGCATCTATTGAGATAATCATGTGGTTTTGCCATTGGTTCTGTTTATGTGATTGATTACGTTTATTAATTTGTGTATATTGAACCAGCCTTGCATCCCAGGGATGAAACCGACTTGATCGTGGTAGATAAGCTTTTTGATGTGCTACTGGATTCTGTTTGCCAGTATTTTATTTAGGATTTTTGCATCGATGTTCATCAGGGATATTGGCCTGAAGTTTTCTTATTTTGTTGTGTCTCTGCCAGGTTTTGGAATCAGGATGATGCTGACTTCATAAAATGAGTTAGGGAGGAGTCTCTCTTTTCTATTATTTGGAATAGTTTCAGAAGCAATGGTACCATCTCCTCTTTGAACCTCTGGTAGAACTCAGCTGTGAATCCGTCTTGTCCTGGGCTGTTTTTGTTTGCTATGCTATTAATTACTGCCTGAATTTCAGAACTTGTTATTGGTCTATTCAGGGATTTGACTTCTTCCTGGTTTAGTCTTGGGAGGGTGTATGCATCTAGGAGTTTATAAATTTCTTCTTGATTTTCTAGTTTATTTGCATAGAGGTGAAAAAGCAGCAGCATTTCTATATACCAATAACATTCAAACTGATAGCCAAATCAAGAAACAATTCCACTTACAATATCCATAAAAAATAAAACCTAATGTGAAATATCTTTACATGGAGATTTATAAAACACTGCTTAAAGAAATCATAGATGGCACAAACAAATGGAAAAACATTCCATGCCCATGGATTGGAAGAATCAATATCATTAAAACAGCCATACTGCCCAAAGCAATCTACAGGTTCACCGCTATTCCTATCAAACTAAGCATCATCTTTTTTTTCACAGAATTAGAAAAAAAACTTTTAAAATTCATATGAATCAGGTAGAACAGCCTGAATAGCCAAAGCAAACTTAAGCAACAAGAACAAAGCCAGAGTATCTATTACCCAACTTCAAACTATTTGATAAGGCTACAGTAAGCAAACCAGCATGGTACTGGTACAAATACAGATACAGA
This sequence comes from Rhinopithecus roxellana, assembly GCF_007565055.1. NCBI lineage: Eukaryota > Metazoa > Chordata > Mammalia > Primates > Cercopithecidae > Rhinopithecus > Rhinopithecus roxellana. Next base: position 72,449,572 of record NC_044558.1, read on the forward strand.
GACCTATGAAACAGAATAGAGAGCCCAGAAATGAAGCTTCACACCTACAGCAATTTGATCTTCAAAGAAGTCGACAGAAATAAGCAACAGGAAAATGACTTCCTGTTCAATGAATGGTGCTGGGATAACTGATGAGCCATATGCAGAAGAATGAAACTGCATCACATAGGAACATTAACATAAGATGAACTAAAGACTTAAATATGAGACCTCAAACTATAAGAATCCTAGAAGAAAACCTAGGAAACACCATTTAGGACATCCGCCTTCGGAAATAATTTATGCCTATGTCCTCAAAAGCAGTTGCAACAAAAACAAAAATGATTATTGCAACAAAAATGAATGTTGTCCCACTTTGACAAGTGGTACCTAATTAAAGTAAAGAGCTTCTGCACAGTAAAATAAACTATTAACAGAGTAGACAGACAACCTACAGAATGGGAGAAAATATTCACAAACTATTCATTCAACAAAGGTCTAATATCGACAACCTATAAGGAACTTAAATAATTAAACAAGCAAAAAATGAACAATCCAATTAACAAGTGGGCAAAAGATCTAAACAGATACTTCTCAAAAGAACATACAAGTGGCCAACAAACATAAAAAAAGATCAACATATTAATAGAGATATGCAAATCAAAATCACAATGAGACACCATCTCACACCAGTCAGAATGGCTTTATTAAAAAGTCAAAAAAACAACAGATGCTGGTGAGACTGTGGAGGAAAAAAAAACCACACACTTTTATACTGTTGGTGAGAATGTAAATTAGTTCTGCCTCTGTGGAAAGCAGTTTGGAGATTTCTCAAATAATTTAAAACAGAACTACCATTTGACCCAGTATTCCCATTACTGGGTATATACCCAAAGGAAAATAGAACATTATACCAAAAAAAGCCACATACACTTATATGTTTTTTGCCACTCTATTCATAATAGCAAAGACATGGAATTAACCTAGGTGCCCATCAGTCATGGATTGATAAGGAAAGTGTGATACAAATACACCATAAAATATTATGTGGCCTACAGAGAAGAATGAAATCACATCCTTTGCAGTAATATGGTGGAACTGGAAGCCATTATCCTAAGCAAATTAACACAGGAACAAAACACTAAATACTGTATGTTCTCACTTATAAGTAGGAGCTAAACATGAATATGGGTAGACATGAACATGAAGATGGCAGTGATAGACATGGGGAGTACTAGAGGAGGTAGGGGGGCAAGGTTTGAAAAACTATTGAGTACTGTGCTCACTACCTGGATGATGGGATCAATTGTATCCCAAATCTCAACATCAGACAGTATACCCATGTAACAAACTTGCACATACACCCCCTAAAGCTAAAAGACAAGTTAAAATTATTAAAAATAAAGACCTCCAAAAAGAAATATCCTGGAAATTAATGTAGAAGCTGAGTTTTACAGTTGTGTTTTTTCTAAATTACCTGCTTGAAAAAATTACTTGATCGTAACTGTTTTTGAGCATTTCCCATCTTCTCAAAACTCATGCTCTATATTTATAGAACGGACTTTAATCTTCCTGAGGCCAGGACAGTGGGACTGTGTGGAAGGGAGAAATGGAAACCACACTGTGGCACTGAGTACATTTAATTTGTTGTTATTAACAAAACAAAATATTTCCTATAAGCAAATAAATGCTGTGGTAGAATTCTAAAGCAGCATCCCCAAGATTCCTACCCCCAGTTATTCAATCAAACACTAACCTACGTGCTGCAGTAAAGGGACTTTGCAGATGGAATTAGGGTTACTTATCAGCTGATCTTAAAATAGGGAGATTACCTGCAGTATGTGAACGGGTCCAGTGTTAATCACACAAGCATTGAGAAGGAGAAGAGGGAGGAAAGTAGAAGTGTCAAGTTGGAGAGATGTAGTGGAAGAGGAAGTGGCAGAGGAGTGATGTGGAAAAGGAAAGGGGGTGTCAGGGAGATAAGAAGAGTGAGAAGGATTCAACATTTGGAGATAGAGAGCCAGTGCCATGAGTCAAGAAATGTGGGCAATCTCTAGGAGCTGAGAAAGAATTGCCCCCATCCCTGCCATCAACTAGTAAGGAAATGGGACCTTAGTTCCATAGCAGCGTGGAACTGAGTTTTGCCAACAGTCTTAATGATCCTGGAAGCTGATCCATTCCCAGAGTCTCCAGAAGGAAATTAGGGCCTGCTGATTTTGATTTAGACCTTGTGATACTTTGAACAGAATGCAACTTAGCCAACCTGGACTTCTGACCTACAGATACTGTGAGATAATACAGTTGTATTGTCTTAAGCCATTAAGTTTCTGGTAGTCTGTTATAGCAGCAATAGAAATGAACACAAATGCAAAGGAACTTAATACTCCAAAATTAACCTTCAACTCGTAACATATTGGAGATACACAAATAATGTCCTTTAAACACTTATACAACAAATGGAGCAAATGCAGCAAGCTCGATGCTAAAACTGGACTTTCTTACTTTATGTCCTCAGGAAGGAAAAGTTTTGTCTATTTAGCAAGAAAAACATATATGTAAGAAAAGATTCTTTTCCAGACATCCTCCTTCTTGAAGGAATATTGTGACTGTTACGCCATAAGAAAAAAAAAAAGACAACAAAGGGCGGAGCAAGATGGCCGAACAGGAACAGCTCCAGTCTCCAACTCCCAGCGCGAGCGACACAGAAGACTGGTGATTTCTGCATTTTCAACTGAGGTACTGGGGTCATCTCACTAGGGAGTGCCGGACAATCGGTGCTGGTCAGCTGCTGCAGCCTGACCAGCGAGAGCTGAAGCAGGGCGAGGCATCGCCTCACCTGGAAGTGCAAGGGGGAAGGGAATCCGTTTTCCTAGCCAGGGGAACTGAGACACACAACACCTGGAAAATCGGGTAACTCCCACCCCAATACGGCGCTTTAAGCAAAGAGGCACACCAGGAGAATATATCCCACGCCTGGCCGGGAGGGTCCCACGCCCACGGAGCCTCCCTCACTGCTAACACAGCAGTCTGCGGCGATCTATCGGCAAGGCAGCAGCGAGGCTGGGGGAGGGGCGCCCGCCATTGCTGAGGCTTAAGTAGGTAAACAAAGCCGCTGGGAAGCTCGAATTGGGTGGAGCTCACAGCAGCTCAAGGAAGCCTGCCTGCCTCTGTAGACTCCACCTCTGGGGACAGCGCACAGCTGAAGACCAACAGGGGAAACAGCAGGGGCCGGTGCAGACGTGAACGACTCTGTCTGACAGTTTTGGGGAGAGCTGTGGATCTCCCAACTCGGAGGTTGAGATCTGAGAACGGACAGACTGCCTGCTCAGGTGTGTCCCTGACCCCTGAGTAGCCTAGCTGGGAGAAATCCCCCACTAGGGGCAGTCTGACACCCCACACCTCACAGGGTGGAGTACACCCCTGAGAGGAAACTTCCAAAGGAAGAATCAGACAGGTACACTCGCTGTTCAGCAATATTCTATCTTCGGCAACCTCTGCTGCTGATACCCAGGCAAACTGGGTCTGGAGTGGACCTCAAGCAATCTCCAACAGACCAACAGACAGTCCTTCTGACTGTCAGAAGGAAAACTATCAAACAGGAAGGACACCTATACCAAAACCCCATCAGTACGTCACCACCATCAAAGACCAGAGACAGATAAAACCACAAAGATGGGGAAGAAGCAGGGCAGAAAAGCTGGAAATTCAAAAAATAAGAGCACATCTCCCCCTGCAAAGGAGCGCAGCCCATCGCCAGCAATGGATCAAAGCTGGTCAGAGAATGACTTGGACGAGAGGAGAGAAGAAGGCTTCAGTCCATCAAACTTATCAGAGCTAAAGGAGGAATTACGTACCCAGCGCAAAGAAACTAAAAATCTTGAAAAAAGAGTGGAAGAATTGACAGTTAGACTAATTAATGCAGAGAAGATCATAAACGAAATGACAGAGATGAAAACCATGACACGAGAAATACGTGACAAATGCACAAGCTTCAGTAACCGACTTGATCAGCTGGAAGAAAGAGTATCAGCGATTGAAGATCAAATGAATGAAATGAAGCGAGAAGAGAAACCAAAAGAAAAAAGAAGAAAAAGAAATGAGCAAAGCCTGCAAGAAGTATGGGATTACGTAAAAAGACCAAATCTACGTCTGATTGGGGTGCCTGAAAGTGAGAGGGAAAATGGAACCAAGTTGGAAAACACTCTTCAGGATATCATCCAGGAGAACTTCCCCAACCTAGTAGGGCAGGCCAACATTCAAATTCAGGAAATACAGAGAATGCCACAAAGATACTCCTCCAGAAGAGCAACTCCAAGACACATCATTGCCAGATTCACCAAAGTTGAAATGAAGGAAAAAATCTTAAGGGCAGCCAGAGAGAAAGGTCGGGTCACCCACAAAGGGAAGCCCATCAGACTAACAGCAGATCTCTCGGCAGAAACTCTACAAGCCAGAAGAGAGTGGGGGCCAATATTCAACGTTCTTAAAGAAAAGAATTTTAAACCCAGAATTTCATATCCAGCCAAACTAAGTTTCATAAGTGAAGGAGAAATAAAATCCTTTACAGATAAGCAAATGCTTAGAGATTTTGTCACCACCAGGCCTGCCTTACAAGAGACCCTGAAGGAAGCCCTAAACATGGAAAGGAACAACCGGTACCAGCCATCGCAAAAACATGCCAAAATGTAAAGACCATCGAGGCTAGGAAGAAACTGCATCAACTAACGAGCAAAATAACCAGTTAATATCATAATGGCAGGATCAAGTTCACACATAACAATATTAAATGTTAATGGACTAAATGCTCCAATTAAAAGACACAGACTGGCAAACTGGATAAAGAGTCAAGACCCATCAGTCTGCTGTATTCAGGAGACCCATCTCACATGCAGAGACATACATAGGCTCAAAATAAAGGGATGGAGGAAGATCTACCAAGCAAATGGGGAACAAAAAAAAGCAAGGGTTGTAATCCTTGTCTCTGATAAAACAGACTTTAGACCATCAAAGATCAAAAGAGACAAAGAAGGCCATTACATAATGGTAAAGGGATCAATTCAACAGGAAGAGCTAACTAGCCTAAATATATATGCACCCAATACAGGAGCACCCAGATTCATAAAGCAAGTCCTTAGAGACTTACAAAGAGACTTAGACTCCCATACAATAATAATGGGAGACTTCAACACTCCGCTGTCAACATTAGACAGATCAACGAGACAGAAAGTTAACAAGGATATCCAGGAATTGAACTCATCTCTGCACCAAGCGGACCTAATAGACATCTATAGAACTCTCCACCCCAAATCAACAGAATAGACATTTTTCTCAGCACCACATCGCACTTATTCCAAAATTGACCACATAATTGGAAGTAAAGCACTCCTCAGCAAATGTACAAGAACAGAAATTATAACAAACTGTCTCTCAGACCACAGTGCAATCAAACTAGAACTCAGGACTAAGAAACTCAATCAAAACCGCTCAACTACATGGAAACTGAACAACCTGCTCCTGAATGACTACTGGGTATATAACGAAATGAAAGCGGAAATAAAGATGTTCTTTGAAACCAATGAGAACAAAGATACAACATACCAGAATCTCTGGGACACATTTAAAGCAGTGTGTAGAGGGAAATTTATAGCACTAAATGCCCATAAGAGAAAGCAGGAAAGATCTAAAATTGACACTCTAACATCACAATTAAAAGAACTAGAGAGGCAAGAGCAAACACATTCAAAAGCTAGCAGAAGGCAAGAAATAACTAAGATCAGAGCCGAACTGAAGGAGATAGAGACACAAAAAACCCTCCAAAAAATCAAGTGAATCCAGGAGTTGGTTTTTTGAAAAGATCAACAAAATTGACAGATCGCTAGCAAGGCTAATAAAGAAGAAAAGAGAGAGGAATCAAATAGATGCAATAAAAACTGATAAAGGGGGTATCACCACTGACCCCACAGAAATACAAACTACCATCAGAGAATACTATAAACGCCTCTACGCAAATCAACTAGAAAATCTAGAAGAAATGGATAATTTCCTGGACACTTACACTCTCCCAAGGCTAAACCAGGAAGAAGTTGAATCCCTGAATAGACCAATAGCAGGCTCTGAAATTGAGGCAACAATTAATACCCTACCCACCAAAAAAAGTCCAGGACCAGATGGATTCACAGCTGAATTCTACCAGAGGTACAAGGAGGAGCTGGTACCATTCCTTCTGAAACTATTCCAATCAATAGAAAAAGAGGGAATCCTCCCTAACTCATTTTATGAGGCCAACATCATCCTGATACCAAAGCCTGGCAGAGACACAACAAAAAAAGAGAATTTTAGACCAATATCCCTGATGAACATTGATGCAAAAATTCTCAATAAAATACTGGCAAACCGGATTCAGCAGCACATCAAAAAGCTTATCCACCATGATCAAGTGGGCTTCATCCCTGGGATGCAAGGCTGGTTCAGCATTCGCAAATCAATAAACGTAATCCAGCATATAAACAGAACCAAAGACAAGAACCACATGATTGTCTCAATAGATGCAGAAAAGGCCTTTGACAATATTCAACAGCCCTTCATGCTAAAAACGCTCAATAAATTCGGTATTGATGGAATGTACCTCAAAATAATAAGAGCTATTTATGACAAACCCACAGCTAATATCATACTGAATGGGCAAAAACTGGAAAAATTCCCTTTGAAAACTGGCACAAGACAGGGATGCCCTCTCTCACCACTCCTATTCAACATAGTGTTGGAAGTTCTGGCTAGGGCAATCAGGCAAGAGAAAGAAATCAAGGGTATCCAGTTAGGAAAAGAAGAAGTCAAATTGTCCCTGTTTGCAGATGACATGATTGTATATTTAGAAAACCCCATCGTCTCAGCCCAAAATCTCCTTAAGCTGATAAGCAACTTCAGCAAAGTCTCAGGATACAAAATGAATGTGCAAAAATCACAAGCATTCTTATACACCAGTAACAGACAAGCAGAGAGCCAAATCAGGAATGAACTTCCATTCACAATTGCTTCAAAGAGAATAAAATACCTAGGAATCCAGCTTACAAGGGATGTCAAGGACCTCTTCAAGGAGAACTACAAACCACTGCTCAGTGAAATCAAGGAGGACACAAACAAATGGAAGAACATACCATGCTCATGGATAGGAAGAATCAATATCGTGAAAATGGCCCTACTCCCCAAGGTTATTTATAGATTCAATGCCATCCCCTATCAAGCTACCAATGAGTTTCTTCACAGAATTGGAAAAAACTGCTTTAAAGTTCATATGGAACCAAAAAAGAGCCCGCATTGCCAAGACAATCCTAAGTCAAAAGGACAAAGCTGGAGGCGTCCCGCTACCTGACTTCAAACTATACTACAAGGCTACAGTAACCAAAACAGCATGGTACTGGTACCAAAACAGAGCTATAGACCAATGGAACAGAACAGAGTCCTCAGAAATAATACCACACATCTACAGCCATCTGATCTTTGACAAACCTGAGAGAAACAAGAAATGGGGAAAGGATTCCCTATTTAATAAATGGTGCTGGGAAAATTGGCTAGCCATAAGTAGAAAGCTGAAACTGGATCCTTTCCTTACCCCTTATACGAAGATTAATTCAAGATGGATTAGAGACTTAAATGTTAGACCTAATACCATAAAAACCCTAGAAGAAAATCTAGGTAGTACCATTCAGGACATAGGGATGGGCAAGGACTTCATGTCTAAAACACCAAAAGCAATGGCAGCAAAAGCCAAAATTGACAAATGGGATCTAATTAAACTAAAGAGCTTTTGCACAGCAAAAGAAACTACCATCAGAGTGAACAGGCAACCTATAGAATGGGAGAAAATTTTTGCAACCTACTCATCTGACAAAGGGCTAATATCCAGAATCTACAAAGAACTCAAACAAATATACGAGAAAAAAACAAACAACCCCATCAAAAAGTGGGGAAAGGATATGAACAGACATTTCTCAAAAGAAGATATTCATACAGCCAACAGACACATGAAAAAATGCTCATCATCACTCGCCATCAGAGAAATGCAAATCAAAACCACAATGAGATACCATCTCACACCAGTTAGAATGGCAATCATTAAGAAGTCAGGAAACAACAGGTGTTGGAGAGGATGTGGAGAAATAGGAACACTTTTACACTGTTGGTGGGATTGTAAACTAGTTCAACCATTATGGAAAACAGTATGGCAATTCCTCAAGGATCTAGAACTAGATGTACCATATGACCCAGCCATCCCACTACTGGGTATATACCCAAAGGATTATAAATTAGTCTACTACAAAGACACATGTACACGTATGTTTATTGCGGCACTATTCACAATAGCAAAGACTTGGAATCAACCCAAATGTCCATCTGTGACAGACTGGATTAAGAAAATGTGGCACATATACACCATGGAATACTATGCAGCCATAAAAAAGGATGAGTTTGCGTCCTTTGTAGGGACATGGATGCAGCTGGAAACCATCATTCTTAGCAAACTATCACAAGAACAGAAAACCAGACACCGCATGTTCTCACTCATAGGTGGGAACTGAACAATGAAATCACTTGGACTCGGGAAGGGGAACATCACGCACTGGGGCCTATCATGGGGAGGGGGGAGGGGGGAGGAGGGAGGGATTGCATTGGGGAGTTATACATGATATAAATGATGAATTGATGGGTGCTGACGAGTTGATGGGTGCAGCACATCAACATGGCATAAGTATACATATGTAACAAACCTGCACGTTATGCACATGTACCCTAGAACTTAAAGTATAATAAAAAAAAAAATAACAATAATAAAAAAAATAAAAATGGTCTTGTAAATAAACATAAAAGTTAAAGGGTTCACAGAAAAGGAAATACCAATGATTCTTAAGAATGAAAATATGCTGGATGTCTTCAATTATGACAGAAATGCAAATTAAAGCAATGGGGTTTTTGAAACTTATCTAATTATTAAATATCAAAGAGTTTGATAACACTCTATGGGTATTGTGTACAGGGAAACTCTCAGTCATTGATGTTGGAAAAATAAATTGATACAAACCTCTGGAGATAATTAAGGCAATCTCAATCAAAATTAAAGATGCATATGCCTTTGAATCATTCTAGAAATTTATTCTACACATATCTTACACATTTGCAAAATAATCCATCATGAGGATATTGATTTCTGCAATTGTTAAATAGCAAATAATTGCAAACCAGCAACATGCCCATCAGTGGAGGCCTGCTTCAAGTATCATATCTCCATTAAACAGTCATCAAAACTGTGAAGCTGCACTCTCATCACTGGTGCAGGCCATCCCTGATATCTGATCCTAGAAATAACAGTACATCTTTCAGAAAAGTATGAAATCTGCCATCATGTGGGGGCAAATACAATGGTTTACAAAACAAAACAAAACAAAACAAAAAAAAAAAAAAGAAAAGAAAAAAAAAAGACAAAACTTAGTCTCCTTTTTCTATTTCTTTCTAGTCTACACTACATTATACTACACGACCCTACACTCAGATTTGTTTATCAGAAATAACTACCTACCATGATTTTCCATTTTGACAAACATCAATAAAGTAAAACACCTGGAGAATATTGATCGAGAGGGTTTTTTTTTGTTTTTGTTTTTGTTTTTTGTGAGTCTTAGCTTTAAATTCTGATTCTGCTGTGTATCGGTGAAGTGAGTTTGGGAAATTGAACTTTTCCATATCTTGACTCTTCTCATGGGTAAGATGAGGATAAAGATTCTTACCTATACTGTGTTGTTGAAATAATTAAATGAAATAATGTGTATTTTCAAACACTGCCTAGCATACTGTAGGCATTCACCAAATAACAGTTATTCTTTTTACCATAAGTCGGTCTTTACCTGGACTACTAAATCTTACTCTAATTATGGTCCAGTTTAAGTTGCACATTGCTATTCTTAGATGCCCTTTATACTTCTCAGATGACCTGTATTGATTATTCCATTTTTTGACCACTTGTAATTGAGCAGTTTCTTCTGATATTTGTAAATATTATAAATGTTATAATAATTTATAAATGACTTTGTTTCCTTAACTTTATTCTAAACTGTTTTTGAGCAGGAACCATAAGGCACACAGTAGGCTCTCAGGAAGCACATGTAGGTAGTTTAAACATCTTAGTAATGTAGTTTTCACTTTGCTTGATTATGTATGTCAATGTGCACACCTGCTTTACTTTTCCTGCACCAGGAATGCCAAAAAATGTGAAGAAAAAAATCCATCCTCACTGGACATAGAGCCAAGTCCCCAATCTACAGTGCCAGCCATCTCACAAGAGAGACTAATCTTGAAAGAATGCCAGCCTAATTTTGTAGAGTCCTGAGATTTGGCTTGTCAGATAAGTTTCAGATAAGCATCTGCACTTTTGGCGGCCCATCCAAATCCAATCCACATAGCCAGCCCAGAGAGCACCATCCATCACCATGGCTGGAACCAGTGAGAATCCATCCTGATGGGGATTTATTGCAGGAAATAACCATTCTTTTCTCTAAAATGATTTGCTTCAAATCTAGGCATCTTTACTCCTACTGAAAACTCCAGTGGCAAGCTGCACAGCTTTTTTGATTTTTCCCAGTGCATTTTAATTAGCTACCTCTCAATCACTGACTTACACATTTCGGTGCATTGTGGAGAAGATAAAAAGGAAAATCTGATTCACCCTTAGGGAGGATTTCATAAGGAAACTGGAAATTTCTTTAGAATTATTGATCAGTACCTATCCTGAGCATAATTATACTCACGTTTTTTATTCCTATGTCTTCCATTCATCGAACATTTCTTTCTACATTTATTTTTTTATCCTTTCTTAAAGTTTCATTATTTCATAACTTTTTGGTGGTATTTTATCTTTCCTGACTCATAAAGAGACTTTGAAAATATATTCTGTGTCATCTCAGTATTTACATATTCAGTTCACCTTGATCATTTTTCACTGCGGATGGGCTTCCTGTACTAACACTTTTCTCAGGGTGAATTGTGATTCCTTTGGGTCTTGCAATGGGTGCATATGGAACTTGTGAGATCCACAGCTCGAGGCTCTGGAGAGAACCTCTTTGCTGAGGAATACTTGGCAGCTTGGAATTATTTTCGAAGCTACTGGGTGCTTCCTGTTGTTGTTTAAATAAGGGTGTATTAGTTTCCTATTACTGCTGTAAGAAATTACCACAAATTTGGTGGCCTAAAACACCACACATATATTCTCTTACAGTTCTAGAGGTCAGAAGACAAAAATCAGTTTTGCTGGACTGAAATCAAGGTGTCAGCAAGGCCATGCTACCTCCGGAGGCTCTAGGGGAGAATCTATTCCTTGCTTCTTCCAGCCTCTGGTGACTGTGGCATTCCTTCACCTGCAGTCACATCACTCTGATCTCTGCCTCCTGGTCACATGCTCTTCTCACCTTCTGTCTGTAGTCTAATAATCTCACTCTACTTTCCTCTTGTAAGAACACATGTGATTGTATTTAGGGCCTACCTGGCTAATCCAGGATAACCTCATCTCTGGATCTGTAATTTAATCACATCCACAAAGGTATTTTTCATATAAGGTAACATTCACAGTTCCCAGGGATTAGAACCTAGATGCCTTTGGGGATTGGGGGACCATTATTTAGCCTGACACATAGGGATGGAAATTTCTAACACATAACTTTTCAGTTATCTAAGGGCAAGACAATAGCTCTCATATTCTTTTGTATCCATTCATATTCTAACATTACCAGCTCATACATAGAAAAAGGTTCATAGAAAAGCTCATCAATTAAATATGCACATAGAAAAAAACTAGTACAGGTTTTGCTGTACTTACCATGCATGTGTCAGATCTACGACAAATGCTTTTCTCTGAACATTGCTTGTAGGCTCTGTTTCTCTCCTGCTTCCATCATTCTTCTCTTTCATCTGACTCTGTTCCTTCAGAATTCATAAATTCCCTCCCTCCTCCCCTCCCTCCCTCCCTCCCTCCTTCCCTCCCTTCCTTCCTCCCTCCCTCCCTCCCTCCCTCCCTCCCTCCCTCCCTCCCTCCCTTCCTTCTATATTTCCACTTAGCAGGTAAAATAAATGATGAAAGTAAAGTATGCCTGGTTGCTATTGGTCATTTTTACAGCAAACTAAAATTATTAGTAGGAAAATATAAATAAATGTTGAGATCAAACAACAAAATTAAATAGAAAAATGCTATTCAGAAATGCCCACCCTTTGGAAGTCTTAACTGGGTGTAGAAACCCCCTGCAGACGATTGTTGAAAATTTTTGATTTCATCAGGGTGTTGAGCATATAGCTTTTAGTTTGCCCTTTTGGATTCTCCCTTGATGATGATGAATAGAACAATTTCTGGAACTCAAATTAAAAGTAAACAAAGTAGGGCCTCTCATGTATAACCAATAAGTTGTGGCCAATTATGATGTTAAGGACATTAGTGTCCTTCAAAGTGACCAGGTGCAGTCAGATGGTATGTGAGGTTAGGAGGTAGCAATAGGATCGAGCTATTAGTGTTAAATATTACTGATTTAAATGCCAGCTCTCAATTATCCATGCTAATGGGGGAGACAGGAGGCATGGAGGAATGAAAACCGAATGATAATGGTAATAATAAAAAATGCTTCCCAGCTATTGCTTTGAATAGCCTCTAATGTTTAATCAGGGCAAAAAGAGAAGAATAGATTGAATTGTCTACTCTTCCCTTCGCAAATTCTGGGGACAATTTTAGCAAGCACAGTACTGGGTTCTACAGGGATAGGTGGGCAATGGGGGAAGTTGTTCTGTGACTTTTTCTATCTGAGCCTGTTTCGCATTTGACTCTCAGGGCTGCTTTTACTTATTTTTAATTTAATTTAATTTAATTTAATTTAATTATTTTTTGAGATGAAGTCTTGCTCTGTTACCCAGGCTGGAGTGCAGTGGTGTACTCTTGGCTCACTGCAACCTCTGCCTCCCGGGCTCAAGTAATTCTTCTACCTCAGCCTCCTGAGTAACTGGGATTACAGGCAGCCACCACCACGCCCTGCTAAGTTTTGTATTTTTTCTTAGAAGAGATGGTTTCACCACGTTGGCCAGGTTAGCCTTGAACTCCTGACCTCAAGTGATCCACCCACCTTGGCCTCTCCAAGTGCTGAGATTACAGGCATGAGCCACTGTGCCCAGCTGCTTTTGCTTATTAATAGTAATGACACGTTAGTTATGATACCATCTTAATATATAAGAGGGTCATTTCTTTAAGCTTTGTTAAACCTCCTGTTCCTTGCAGTACAAATTCTCCTAGTTAAGCTGGTACCACTGTCTTCTGAGTGTTCCTTTCCCATCCTGAGCCACTGTTAACATGAGCAGTCTCTGTTTTTACTCCCACCTAGATTCCACTAGGTGAGAGGAGGCAGATTCTTTGATCTCTGGAAGACATTCGAAAGGTCAATCAATGCCACCCTAAACATAAATCCTCTAATACGCCATCTGATTTCATTGGAAAACTTGGAATCTATGATTAGATGCCACAAGTTTGCTTCTGAACTGTGAGTTTGCTTTCAATGTTTCTAAGCAGCTTATGGGGGCTCATGGTCAAATTTGACTTTCCCAGATCTCATTTAGTGTATATGTTTCTGTGAACATTCTGAAGGAATTTCCTATCCAAATTCTACTCTCATCAAGATTCAACTCAAATATTTCTTGAAACCTTATCTAGTCTCTCACAATGGAAATTAGCTTTCTTTGGTCTATCATTAATAAACTTTTTTGGAATATCTCAGTTTATTGTAATAAGCTATTGTTTTCTTGTTATTTTTAACACTTTTTAAAAAAAAATTTGGAGACAGAGTCTCACTCTGTCACCCAGGCTGGAGTGCAGTGGCATAATGTCAGCTCACTGCAACCCCCACCTTTTGGGTTCAAGTGATTCTCGTGCCTCCATCTCTCGAGTAGCTGGAGTTATAGGCATGCACCACCATGCCCAGCTAATTTTTGTATTTTTAATAGAGATGGGGTTTTGCCATGTTGGCCAGGCTGGTCTTGAACTCCTGGCCTCAAGTGATCCACCCTCCTTGGCCTCCCAAAGGGCTAGGATTACAGGTGTGAGCCACTGCGCCTGGACTATTTTTAGCATTCTATATTTGTACAGCAGGCTGCATCAAGTAAAGTTCGATGTCCTGAACAAACACCCAAATCCTCTCATCCAGTGTTTGTCTGAGGCACTCCTGGTCAAATCATTCCTAGAGTATTGGGTTTAGTTTGGGTCCTCTTTCTGAGGGACGTTGACAAACCAGAGTAGGGAAACGGCAATGACCAGAAGGGTGGAGCCTGGAAACCATGCTGTCCAAAGAACCAAGGGAAAATCTGAGGCTGTTCAGGCCGCAGCAGCAGTGCCCAAAGTGTGTTCCCATAAAATTACACTTCCCCAACAATTTCTGTGTTAACTTTTTATATTATTGGTCATTTAATTTTTCATCTTTCATACTAGACTTTATGCTCTGGGAAATCAGCAATCATTTTTATCTGCTGTAGTGATCCCAGCACATATCACAAAGCCTGGTGCAATTTGGGTGCTTCATCAGTATTTGTTGAATGAATGAATGAAGTGATAAATTTTCTATTGCACTGTAATTATGTGTGGTGTTAAGGTGAAATTGGGAGAAATAAGATTTTTGTGGTCAAATGGGTTTGGAAAGCGCTTGCTGTAGTGCAGGTAGATGGGTTTTCTTACTGCTAGAATGCTCACAGTTTCAAGAGAACAAAAAGTGTATTTTCAAGACAGAATTAGAATATACTCTATTTTTCTAAGTGTATTTCACCATGGAATACTCTTTTTTTTCCCATCACAAAGCATCCTATGGCAATGCTGTCCGTAAAAAAAGGACAGGGGATATGATAGGGGACTTTAAATACTTGAAGGGCTATTGTTTATAAAGAAAGAAAAAGGACCAGTGAGCAGAAATTGTAATGGTGCATTTTTTGATTTTGCACAAAGATCTGGCTAAAAATAAAAGCAGTACAAAAATGGAATAGACAGGCTCCTAAGGCAGTGAATTCTGTGTCCCTGTTTAAACAGCTTTAACCAGAAGCTGAACACTCCTGGGGAGAGTTGCAGGAGCTGAATTATCCTTAGACTAGAAAATTGTATTAGGTGACCTCCAAAGTCCCTTCCAAAGCCAAAGTTGTAGTATTCTGTATTTTCTCTTTCTCCTTTTTGCAAGTTTCTTGCCAAGAAGACGTTGTTGTCTCCTCAATGCCCATATCCCCTCCTCTAGTGCTTTGTTTCATAGTAGACATTTAATAAGAATTTGCATATTACTTGATTGGTCTTTATGTTGTTACAGAAATTAAAGAAATGTAATGGAGACATATTGGCTGTAACATAGAAAACTTCTGTGTAAAACTAGTTTTCTTATAATTAGAAAAGAGACAACCTTAATAGGAAGCCTGTCTTGTGGAAATACGTAGAAACATTCGATTTAAGGGTATGGTATAATTGCTGATGCTATCTTTCTATATTTCTTTCCTCACAACCTCAAATCCAGAATCCTCACTCCCATTTTATTGGCGAACCTTGACTTATAACAAATTAGTTGTAATCATGTGGATGGCTTTGTTGTGAAATTTGAAAGCATATTGAATGATTCAGACATCATAAGCTAATTATCTGCTACTGTTAGACTGAATATAGAGGGATAGTCTTTTATCTGGATTCTGCTATTTATGTGTTTCTGTTATTTGGCTTGCCATCTGGCCAAACAATAACATGTTGGGAAGTTAGAAAGTATGCAGAGGTTGAGTCCTTTGGTACCAAACCCAGGCTAGTGCTGTGTGCTTCAGGCTTTCTTATAGGACTGTTCTTAATTCAAGTTTCAACTCTGCTTGCTGTTGTTGTCTGTGTATCTTGCAATTTGTTTTTATTAAGCTATCTAGAGTTGGCTTTTGTTATATGCTACTAAATGAACAGTAACAAATGTAATGTGTTTAGATGAAAAACATGGACATTGCAGGTATGAGAAATAAGAGCCTAGAGCTGTGCTTTCCAATAGAAGTATAATGCAAACCATAGATGTAACTTTAAAATTTCTAGTAACCACTTTCAAAAAGTTAAAAAAGGTGAAATTAACTTCAGCAATACCTTTAATTCAACATGCTATATTCAAAATTGTATCATTTCAACATAAAACTATTGTAAAACTTGAGGTGTTTACATACATTCTTTTTTATTCATAGCATATCGATTTGTATGGTAACATTTCATCAGAGATAATTGCTATCTACGTAGATTTCATAAAACTTACAGTGAAAAAAGTAGATTCACTTAAGTTGTTCCAAACGCACTAAAAAGTTTTTCAATAGCCCAAATGATTATTGACAAATAATTTACATTCAGTCTCTTGCTCACACTAGCCACGTTTTAAAGCTGCCCAATTGGACACTGCAGGTCTAATCCTCACCTCTAATTGATCACCAAATGGAAGACTCAGACCTCTCTACAGACCCAGGTTTCCATTACTTCCCCAACCCCCCACCGTTTCCTCCTCTAAACTTTCACCTTCCACCATGCTTTACTGTCAGGATCCAGCCTGGAAAGTGGAGCACCTTATGTGGTAGGAAGAATTGCCGACAGTCAGGATTTCATATAGAGGATACATTACGCAGCTGTTAGTGGGCCAAAAGAGCATAAAGGCAAAACTGAGATAATAATAAAAAATAGCTACCACCCTTGGAACTGAAGAAAACTAAAGGAATGGCCCCAAATTAGGAGCTGGGAATGAAAGCCCCATCCAGTCGGTGTTCAGGTTTCTGTTGAGTCACCGTACCCATGCTGCGGAGGCTGGTCTGAAAGTGGCTCAGAAGCTGGCTGTAGTCACATGCTGATGCTAGACCCACAGACCCTGCTGGAGTGACTCTGACAGGAACATGTTGGAATAATAGGAAAGAAGTCCTTTTTGCCTCCTCCCGCTTTCTGGTTTTATTTTTGCTCCTTGCATCATCCGGGCTTAACAGGAAGCCAGTATGCAGAGCTCCGGCCTGGGCTTCATAGAGCAAAGGATAGAAGCATGAACTTAGAGCTGAGAAAAAAAACAGGTAAATAGCTGGCATAGACATCCCTGGAAACTCTCACCCCTCCACTGCAGGAGCAACCCTTAACTTGCACGGCTAACTCAGTTCCAGCAGAGGGCTCTGACTGCTGTCTTCCCACTACTTTGATGGTACCCAGTTAGAGCCCTTTGGGAAGAAGGCCTTCTTGGGTGTATTGGAGTTTTGAGAGTAGATCTCACTGTCTGGGTCAAGACTAACGTAAGTCAAGAGTTCAGCTCAAACGAACCGGGCTGGTATTGTGTTTGGGCCCCGGCGAGGGAATATTTTTGTTATGCTGATTCACCTATGACCAATTCCATTTTTAGAGACAGCTTTATTTTCGCAAATGGTTAGTGCCTGGAGCCTAACTATGTTTCATAGCCTATCTGGATTTTGCTGTACAGTCCCACAAACGGGCACAAAGGGGACTTTTAGTCTTCATTGTGTCCTTTCTATGGGAGGAGGCAATCACCTTTCTTTCTCTTTAAAAATGACTTTGAAAATACTCGTTTTATGACAGTGCAGAGCACTCTAAAGAGATTTGCAATGTATCTCTCATTCTTGAAGGTAAGACTCTAGAGTAGCTGTGCTTCTTTTCTAAGAGGGAGATAGATGGAGCGAGGAGGTGCTCTGATGAGGCTACAGCAACTAGGTGCAGTCCAATGGATGAGCAAATTACGATGAAGCCCTAGTTCCGGGCCTTGACTCCAATGCTCCATTTCCCCATTCACATTCAAAGGCAAGTGGGATTATTTTTGTAAGAAAGATGTATTTGTAGACTTAATGCTGCATATGTTTGAACTCTTTCCAAAACGATGTATTCATCAACGCTTAAAACATTTTGAAAGCTCTGTGTAATGGGAGGCCGCATTAGCCATTTCCTGGCAATGCAATGTGTTTGTGTTTGGGTTACAGTTCAGTTCTTGGCTTCCTCATCACACAGCAGTTGGAATGAGTCTTTGAATTAGCATGAAATGACACGGTTTATTTTGTTTAGTCGATTTGGTCTTTACAGAGCTGGTGCTCATTGCTCCTGAGCCTGTTGTGAGCATTCGACTCTGATAGGCTGGAGGCGAAGAAAGGAGAAATCCCGACGATAGTTTTGACTCTGGGTTTCTCATTAAAAAGGAAAACAGCCAATTCCCCTGCCACCCTCTGTTCCTGCCACAAAACAAAAATCAAGCCATGGCAAGAATCTATACAGAAGAATAAAACTCTCATGAAAGAGAATCCTTTGTGTTTGATTGTAGTATGCTCTCTCTCCTGCCCAAGCCTATAAAGGTAGAAAAACAAAATTAAGCTCTACATTTTCTGGCTTTGCCTACAATTTTACCAAAAAAAGCCAACATAGGTGAATTAGAATTTCCCCCTTTGGGATGTGGAAATAATCAAGACATAAATTACAGGGAAGTTAATGAACTCACATCCTGTAGTATTCGACACTCAAGGTTTTGCTCTTTATTTGGAATCCTCTTAACACTTAGAATCCCTTCCTTCAAGCAAGTTTCTGGCAGATGTTTTATTGTTCCTGTTGTTTGTCTTCTGAGGCTCTACATTAGGTTAAAATATCACAAATAGCTGCTATTATAGTGAAAGTCACAGAAGCTATAATTCTTCGTGACAGGCAGAGGAAATGTGACATGTCTAGGAAACCGTGTCACTGATGTTAACACTCAGATCTTCAGGCAAATGTTTAATGACAGATTCAGCATGCTGCACAAAGTTTGTTATCTACCAAGCAAAAGGTTACACTCGCAGGAAACTATAAATACTATTTGGAAAATGTCTCTAGACAATGATGGGTTCTTTCTCCTCCTCTTCACCTCTTAATCTGTAATTGTAGGATAAATATCACATCTAAGACAAATCAGACAGATCTTCTTTCTTACCGTTCGTGTTTGTATATCCAATTATCTTATTTCCAGGCAGCATCCAGGGCACTGAGCGAAACAATCTTTCTGGGTTTTAATCTGATGTTGGTTTAGACATTTGAGTCCTTCAAAATCTTGTAAAGTGTGGTCATTGGGAGTAGTATATAAATGTTGGCAGGATTACCCAATTACCTGCTAGTGATCTCACAGCAAAGTCACTAATATTATATATCCAACAATAAAAAATCCCCCCAAAACAAGTATTTCATGATATAATTACATAAAACTTTAGTGTTGTCTAACTTGGAATTTCTGAAACACAGCACTGTAGACACGTTGGGCTGGATAATACCTTGCAGGGAGCTGTCATGTGTATGGCAGGAGGCTTAGCAGCATCACTGGATCTACCCTGTAGATACTTGTTGTACCCCATCTACTACAGTTGTGACAATCAAATATGTCTTCAGATATTGCCAGATGTCCCCTGAAGGGCAAAATCATTCCTTGTTGAAAACCATGATGAAACTCTAGTCCCTTTCTACTTCTCTTTCCAGTCTCCAAAGTAGTGATTTCAAATGGATACATAAAATTTGTCATGCCATCTTGTAGGCCAAGTATACAGTTCTCAATACTGTCCAAAAAGGTCTTGCATACATATGTATGTTTTTCTGCTCAAGACATTCACAGGGTATTATCTGTGGTGATAAAAGGAAAACTTCAGCCGAATTAAATTTAAAAGATTTAATTGAGCAATGAACGATTGGTGGATCGTGAAGCCTTCAGAATCACAGTAGATTCACAGAGACTCCAGTCCAGCCATGTGTTAGAAGAAGATTTATAGACAAAAAAAGGGAAATGACTTACAGAAATTGGAAGTGAGATACAGAATGGCTAGATTGGTTACAGATTGGCATTTGCCTTATTTGAACACAGTTTGAATGCTCAGCAGTGGATGAATGGTGGAAGTATGGCTGCTGGGATTGGCCAAGACTCAACTACTGTTATAGGCATATACTCCTAAGTTAGGTTTTAGTCTTGTCTGTCTATTAAGCTAGGTTGCAGTTTGTCCACAAGGACTCAGATATAGAAGTAGGAAGTCCTTCTCAGGCCATCTTTAGTTTGCTTTAACAGTGGTTCTTAATGTGGCACATATACACCATGGAATACTATGCAGCCATAAAAAGGGATGAGTTAGTGTCCTTTGTAGGGACATGGATGCAGCTGGAAACCATCATTCTCAGCAAACTATCACAAGAACAGAAAACCAAACACCGCATGTTCTCACTCACAGGTGGGAATTGAACAATGAGAACACTTGGATACAGGAAGGGGAACATCACATACCAGGGCCTATCATGGTGTGAGGAGAGGGGGGAGGGATAGCATTAGGAGATATACCTAATGTAAATGACGAGTTAATGGTTGCAGCACACCCACATGGCACATGTATACATATGTAACAAACCTGCACGTTGTGCACATGTACCCTGGAACATAAAGTATAATTTAAAAAAAAAAGGAAAAAAAAGAATTGGAAAAAAAAAAAACCAGTGGTTCTTACTGCATTCCACCAATTACTATAGGTACAAATGTATGTTTGCAGTCACCCTTCCTATATACACAGCTGGTATTCAATATGATAAAAAAGAGAAATAATAGATTTTTTTTTCTAGATCACTCCTCGTTTAGAACTCTCATTATTTTGTTTGCTTTTTCTTCATTTTTTTTTAATAATGAAAGAAAAAAATGACTAGGAAAGTATAAAGATAGATAATTAAAATAGCCCAGATTTCATCCCCCAGAAGTAATAATTCTTAACCATGTGGTTCATTTTTCTCCCAGTATTTTTCTGTGCATTTTTATTTAGTGCTAAAAAACTAATGTTATATTCTAGGCATTTTTCTTATGAAAGATTTTTAGAAGCATTATCTTAATGGCTCCTCTTGCAGAAAATAAGACCACCATTTAAGAATGTAAGATGCTATATACAGGAAGAGCATTGCAGGAGGAAGACAGTAAAGAGGAAAATTGCCTTGTGTCAAGCAGGGGAGTTGAGATCTGGTGAGAAGGATCTTTTACACTCATATGGGGGAGGTGAGACCTCTTATGCACAACAGGAGAAAGAAAGGTGAATCTCTTACTCATAAATTAGCTAACTTCAAAAAACCTACATATAAAGGGGGCTGGTCACACAGGCTTGAAAGGTGTCCCAGAGATTTGTCTGTAAAACATTAAAGACCTGGCTTTTTGTTTTCTTTCTCTAAATACTTACAAGTAGCACTCACTTGTTATGGAGGAGCTGATTTCTTCCTTATTCTGTATTATTCCATTTTGTAAAGTAACTAATTTTACTATTTATAGTTTTAAATAGTACATTCCTTAATTCAACTGATATTATGAAGCCCCTGCCAAAAGCAAGGCTCTGTGCTAGGTACTGAGGGCTGAATGGTGACCACAGAGAACAAGGTCTCCGGTCTCAAAGTGCTTACAGGTCACTGGGGGAATCAGGCAACCACCAAGTAAACAATGAATAAACAACATGTGCCCACCTGGGGAAAGATGTCTATGTTGCAGATTTTAATGCCGATATGATAGTGTTTTTTAACATCTCAGTCTAGTTCTTCCTTGTCTTAGACCCCTCCATTTTTGAATGGTTTCTCTAGGTTTCATAAGTGCAGTGTCTTTAGGTGGAAACAGATGTTATTGTTACTTTTTTTTCAGTCCATTTAGAAAGTTTATTGCAGAGGAGGTCAGTTTCTGAGTTCTCTTCTTTTGCACTTATCTTTTACATTGTAAATTTTTTTCATAGGCCTCATGACTCTTCTCATTCTTACTAGAAAGTCCTCTTAGATTGTCCTCTAATTGGCTATTAAAAATCACCTTTTATTCTATTTTATTTGATGCATATATTTAATCTATATATTTTATTTTATATATTTATTTTATTCATTTATCCATCTTATTTTATTTATATGCAACTGAGCTTCTGAATTTTAAAGGTGTGGCTTGATGAGCCTTTTTTTTTGAGAGGGAGTCTCGTTCTGCCGCCCAGGCTGGGGTGTGGTGGCGTGATCTCTGCTCACTTGCAAGCTCCGCCCGCCGGGTTCACGCCATTCTCCTGCCTCAGCCTGCTACCACGCCTGGCTAATTTTTTGTATTATTAGTAGAGATGGAATTTTACTGTGTTAGCCAGGATGGTCTCCATCTCCTGACCTTGTGATCCACCCGCCTTGGCCTCCCAAAGTGGGATTACAGGCGTGAGCCACCGCACTTGGCCGGCTTGATGAGTTTTTACAAACATAAGCAATTGTGTTAATCACCACCACACTTGTGATACAGAACATCCTCATCATTCCATAAAGTTCTCTTCATCCTTCTGCAGTAAGTTCCCTCTCTCTCCCCTAACAACTTATGATCTGCTTCTTATCACTATGGTTTTGCTTTCCCTATAAATTTATGTGAATGTAATAATAGTTTATAGCTGTTTGTGTCTATTTCCTTCACTCAGCATAATTCATTTGAGATGTATTCATGTGGTTGTGTGTATGAGCAGTTTATTCCTTTTCATTGCTGAGTAGTAGTCTATTATATGAGTATACCACAATTTGTTTATTCATTCACCAGTTGGTAGACATTTAGATTGGTTCCAGTTATTGGCTACTATGAATAAAGCTGCTATGAACATTTGAATATGACTATTTGTGTGGACATTTATTTTCATTTCTCTTAGGTTGGGGCAGCAGAACATTGGACCCCCCAAAGATACCCATTCCTTAATCTGGGAAAGTGTGAATATGTTACAAAGTATGACAAAATGGAATTAAGACTGTAGATGTAATCAAGGTTGCTAATGAACTGACCTTAAAGTGAGGAGTCTGTCCTATATTCCAGCTGGGTCAATCTAATCACATAAATTATTAAAAGTGGAGGGCCTATTATCCTTAGCAAACTAACACAGAAACAGAAAACCAAAAACTGCATGTTTTCACTTCTAAGTGGGAGCTAAATGATGAGAACACGTGGGCACAAAGAAGGGAACAACAGACACTGGGGCCTATGGGAGGGTGGTGGGTGCAAGGAGGGAGAGGATCAGCAAAAATAATGAATGGACACTGGGCTTAATATCTGAGTGACGAAATAATCTGTACAACAAACCCCCATGATACATGTTAACCTATGTTACAAACCTGCACATTCTGTACATGTATCACTGAACTTAAAAGTTTATTTATTTTTTTTTTAAGTAGAGGGCCTTCCCTGCTACTGTAGAGAGACAGAGATGGCTCCTTGAGA
Organism: Rhinopithecus roxellana; assembly: GCF_007565055.1. NCBI lineage: Eukaryota > Metazoa > Chordata > Mammalia > Primates > Cercopithecidae > Rhinopithecus > Rhinopithecus roxellana. Next base: position 72,472,809 of record NC_044558.1, read on the forward strand.
AGGACATTGCTAGCTTTGAAATGAAGATAGAAGGGACAAGGAATACAGGCATTCTCTGGAAGCTAAAAAAGTCAAGAAAATGGGTTTTCCCCTCGAAACCCCAGAAAGAAATTCAGCCCACTAACACCTTGATTTTAGCCCAGTGGGAGCTGTGCTTGCACTTGTGATTTACAGAACTGTATGATAATACAGTTGGGTTGTTTTAAGCTACTGAATTTGTAGCAATTTGTAACAGTAGTCATAGAGACGCATATATGGGTCTAGTGGGATGGCTGGGTCATGTGAAAAGTGTGTGTTTAACTTTATACAAACTTACCAAACTGTTTTCCAAAGTGGCTGTACTTTTACTGACTTTTTAAAAAGTAGGATTAGGCTGGGTTCTAAACATAGATATGTTTCTCTACCAGTGTTTATTTATAGAAAGACTTCCAGATCCAGAATCTAGAGAAAGGAAAAAAGCAGGAGATGCCCATCTGTTTGTCTATCAGTCTGGGAGATTTGGGAGAGTGCTGAATAAGAGCCATAGCCGTGAGGCTTTCACAAGGCCATTTCCACAGGTAGTATTTCCAGAGAAAGGTTCTGTCATGCCTGTTTCTCTGATTGGTGGGCTCATATTGCCATAGAGGCCAGAGGAAGCAAAAGGGCTAGACTTCTCCATCACCCTTTTCATTCCCTTTGAGCTCACCCTCGCTCCAACACTTGCTACTGCAAGTATTGGCATTGGTGGTATACAACAGTGCCTATTTCTACTAATGGGGGTCATTCTCTTTTGCCAGTTTAGACCACAGGAACTGCATCTAATTGAAATTCATCCAAATTTCTAGTTTATATGTGAAGCTACTCCTGATTTGCAACAAGGGTGAAAATTTTTCTCTCTAAGTATTTTTCTGGCCATTTCAGCATGAATTTTGAAGAGTCCTAGTATTAAAGAAAAAACATATTCATGCCTCTTGTTAAAGGGAGTAGGGAAGACTTTATTCAAAGGAGACTACTATAATGGAAGTTTTGCAGTAGGGGAGACAGATGAGGCCCACTCCAAATGCAACATGGACAAGTAAGGAATTATAGTCAAGGAATAGGGTTGGGGTCAGTGGATGGAAAATTACTAAGAGGAAATTTCAGGAGTGAGGGAGGATTCTAGCTAACCCAGCTTGACAGGATGCTTGATGAACACAGGCCAGGGTGATCAGATATCGAGGATGGGGCATGAGAAATTTGATCATGTATCAAGAGGGGAGAATTTTTGCTAAAATGACCTGGCCTGATTCTTGCTAAAACTGGACTAAGGGAACCAAGGACAGAGCCGTGGTTGGAGCATGGTTGAAAAGAGAATTTAGGGCTGGACACTTGTGGCTCATGCCTATAATCCCAGCGCTTTGAGAAGTCAAGGCAGGTGGATCACTTGAGGTCAGAAGTTTGAGGCCAGCCTGACCAACGTGGTGAAACCCCATCTCTACTAAAAATACAAAAATTAGCCAGGTGTGGTAGGTACACACTTGTAGTCTCGGGTACTTGGGAGGCTGAGGCACGAGAATCACTTAAATCCAGGAGGTGGAGCTTGCAGTGAGCTGAGATTACACCACTGCACTCCAGCCTGGGTGACAGAGCAAGACTCTGTCTCAAAAAGAGAGACTTTGTCGCTACTGGGCAACTGTGCTCAAGCTGGTACCTTGGTCTTTGATAATTATTTTTAAGATACAGTGTCACATATTTAAGAGATTTTTGGAAAAGACAATTGTCCTTGCTATTAATTTTTAAAACTGTGAAAGACATGAATTTTACATAGTCAATATAAGGGAAAATATGATCAGGAAAATATATATTAGCCAAGCTAATATAAAAACAGTACCTATTGTCTGTAATCCAAACAATCCTTATGAACTGTGTAAGAAAATCATGACAGGTAGAAAAGCAACTTTGTTACAGAATTGCTGTTAATTAGCTTGAGTTTGAAGGATGAAGCCCTATGATTTGAGAATTTTACTCTTCTTGTTCTTCCATTTTTCAGAAAAGCAGTTTTCAATTTTTTATGAAAAGCCCCATTTCCAGATCATGGGCCAATGGTGGAGTGAATTTGAAGAGGGGCTGGGAAGATCTTGTACATGTTGTGTTGTGTCACCAAAAAGGTGTCAGGGTGGCGGAGTGCTCCAAGTGAGGCCAGCATTGTCCCTGTGGGAGTCCCACCTGCTCTGCAATCTTGCCTGTCATGTGTTCTTGATGTGGACAGGATTCTGAAGTGCTTTGGTGGCCATTATCATGGCTGTGTCTGATTTTCTGAATCATGCATGGCAATGACATCCAGATGGGCTCTGTTCCTCAGGTTCCATTTCTGGAGCACGGATGTATTTGCTAACATCTATTGCGGGCGTGTTATCTTCCACAAACAGCACATGTTACATTGCCTAAAGGGATGGCAGCCTGGGCTTCTCGGCCCTCCATGAAGCATGGCAGAATTCCAACGGCACATCTGCAGACAGACTTACATATGTTAAAGTACCTATTTTCATACCCAATAAATCGTCAGCGGGATGGAGTCACATCGCATAAACCTTTCAGTGGCTACCGATGCTTTTAGGACAACCAAAATCTTCAGCACAGCCGACAAGGCTCTCTGATATGATAGAGTGTGACACTAACGCCATTTTTCCTCAATAGAAGGTTTTAGATACAGTTTATCTATCCTTGTGCACGCAAACCCCCAACACTCTCTCCGTTGGCTCCTGCCATCCAACCAGTGATTTCTATAACAGGGTTACAACAGAGGTTATGAGGGCCTTCAGGATGGCTCTTAAACAAGCTGCAGGGAAATCATAGTGACTTATGTTAGTGGAGAATTTTTTGAGGTAGTCATACCTGTCTTCCAAATCTTTACCTCTCAAAGTTAACAAAAAAAAAAAAAACAAAAAACAAAAAACAAAAAACAAACAAACAAAACATCCACCGTGAAGCCCCCCACGTTTTCCCAGTCCTTGCTGGAGAATTCATCCCTGTTTGGTAGGCATCAATGCTACATTTCAGCCGTACCATACAGAAATTAAAATGCAGGCTGGGGCTCTGCTCTCCCTAACCTGGTGCTTTGTGTTCACACTCAGTAAACACTGAAGTTCAATCACATTCCTCTCTGCAGAACATAGTCAATTAGGCTTCTGCTAGTGATTGTGTATTCGGATTGTACACAACAGACTGTCCTTTTTCTCGAAGGTTTAAGAGAAAAATTAAACAGTTTCCAAAGTTTCTAAAATTTAAACTCAGCTAATGGGCTTACTAGCCATAATTGAGTTGGTGGGTCCTAAGCCAGATAAGGACCACTAATTGTTCAGTGCTTTTATGTTAATTAAATTATTTTCGCATTAGGAAAGCTTGCTATTTACAAAGTATTATTAATGTACCATGCCCTTTGTCCTCACCCCTGCTTTTAGATGCCTATAACTTGAACCTCTTAATAAAACAAGTCTAAGCCCTGAAATATACTATCGTTTGTTATTGTTATTTTAAAATACTGAGCTTTCCTGAAATAAACTGGCAAATATTCTATTTGATTTTATCTTTTATTTTTGAGCTGAACATGTTATTTGGAAATAAAAAACAAAGCAGATTAAAAAGAAAACAGTTGAAAATCTATCCCTTATCACTAGTTTCTTGGGGAAATTTATCTAACATTATTTTTCCTTTTTAGTATGCTTGTTGTAATCCATTTATTTTCTTTTCACTGCTTGTCAAGACTTCATTCTGAAACAGCACTCTTCCCATGATTATATTTCTGAATCCTTTGAGATCTCTGACTAAATTGTGTGGAACATGTGCTGCTGTAAGATTTCATTGAAATGTACAAAGAATAAGGGATTTTGTTTTCTTAAATTCCCTTTAGTATATAAAATATTTGGTGAGTTGCTGATATCTTTATTTAAACTTCTTAAAAAATAGACTATGATTTATTTTTTATTTTTATGCTTGATATCTCTAACTATGATTTTTAATTGGCATTATTACATAAAGGAGAATGTACCATAACATTGTGACCTTCTGTTCTGCCTGGTTATTTACGGTATTCCTTGGTGAGTATTCCATTTTAGATCCAGCAGGCAATAACTGGTGATTGTTCTAAATACCTGCTTTGATGATTTGAAATAACATTAGAATCATGACTAGTATATTCTATCATCCTACCCTGCCCCCAACACACATATGTTCACCCTAGGAGAGGAGAGCAAGCCAACTGGGAAAGGAGAACGAAGGCAGAAATCTGAGTAGCTAGAGCCAAATGTTTTTAATCTGCACATGGCTATGGTAGGACAAAATCTGCACTGCCTACTTAATCCATTCTGGGCTCACAATCCCCCAAATTCTTATAAGAATGGGACTTGCTTTGATGATACACTTGCAAGTGGTGTTATCAGAAAACTGTATTGGAAACAGGATGGTTGTGTAAGGTGAACATTAATGCTATTATGTTTGCCTTGGCACTAACCTGAGAAACTTGTATAATGTGGCTTATAAACCATCTCTCTTGACTATGAGGAAGACCTCGTGAGGACAAGCCTGGTAAAGAAGTACCAGCTAGGGATTGGAGTAGCTGTGCCAGGGGGAATCAGGAAATGCACCACAAGGGCCACTGGCAATGAAAATATAAAATAGGTTTTATTGAGGAAAAATTTATAAGTAGAGAAGTAGCAGGGTGCACACAACTCCTCAAAAACTCAGTATACCATGGCTTGTGCTGGACAGGGGAGGACTGCATGTATCATGGCTGATGTGTCATGGAGAGGAATCCTGTACCTGTAATACTGCATATACATAGGGACTGCAGGAGCAAGTTATATCTATGCCATTGTGTAATCCCAGATGCTCCTAGATCAGAGAAATGGTTTTATTTGAAAGAGGAACCTTCTGGAATCCAGTGATTTCTATTAGACTGTTCTCTGTTAAGCCAGCTCTCTCCTAAACTACCAAACCAGAGGAGGAAATGAACCTCTAGGGTTATCAGATTCTCTCTCCTCTGAGTGATGTGCAATGAAACATCAGGACATTATTTCTTAGGACAAGAAAGTGGAGACGAAATCAGTAAAAGAACAGAATACTACAGAGACAATGAACCTAGGGACATTGATGAAACTGCAAAGAATCAAAACCAGGATGAGAGAGAGTGCATGTGCTGGTGTGATATGATTGTGTATATGTGTGTGTGCACCCAGCACTATACCCCTAGGAACACCACATGGAAACTCTAAACAAAGTATTAGAGGGCCGGGCGTGGTGGCTCATGCCTGTAATCCCAGCACTTTGGGAGACCGAGGTGGGCGGATCACAAGGTCAGGAGATCGAGACCATCCTGGCTAACACAGTGAAACCCCGTCTCTACTAAAAAAAAAAAAAAAAAAAAATTAGCCGGGCGTAGTGGCAGGTGCCTGTAGTCTCAGCTTCTTGGAAGGCTGAAGTAGGAGAATGGCGTAAACCCAGGAGGCGGAGCTTGCAGTGAACCGAGATTGCACCACTGCACTCCAGCCTGGGCAATAGAGCTAGATTCCATCTCAAAACAAACAAACAAACAAACAACAAACAAACAAACAAACAAACAAGAAAACACAGCAAAGTATTAGATTGGTGCAAAATTAATTGCAAGCAAAAACCACAATTAATTTTGCACCAAACTAATATATAACATTACTTTTATCAACCAACTTTCAAAAAGTTAGGCTCATAACTCAAAAAGTTATGTTAAAAATAAAAAAAATAAGCAGGGTGGGGAGAGGAGTGCTATTTTAATTATAAGTGGAAATAATTGAAGGTACGACCACATTCAGCTACCTCTTGCCTCCAGAGAAATTCAGAATCCTACTAGAAAGTTTACAGTGCTCAACTTAGATTCTACCATAGGCACAAAAGTACAGTAAAACCAGATCAGAGAAGCATGTTTTGATTACTTATACAATACAAGAAGACTCCTGTGTATTTATTGCATTATTTCTGGAAAAAAATGGAGTTTTGCCTGATACTCTGCAGAACGTGAAAGGAGACAAATGCCCTGGTTTCATTTTTGACGTGCCAGCAAATGCTCTAAGAGCAACAGAGTTAATGCTGCCATAGAGTGAAGAGCTGATATAGCCCCTGGAGAAATGTTGGAAGTGGAGCTGATGCCTCCATTTCTCAGCTCCAGATTCCTGCAGGACAGTTGGAGTCTGGCCACTCCTTAGCCTCCCTGTCACAGTCATAACTCTTGCTGGTTACATTAAAAAACATTTCCAATAACACACTTCCTAGAAGAAAAGATAAATGTCCAAAGGCAAAAAGAAAGTAAAATAAAATATCAAAAAGTGGGGGTGGATTGAGGAAAAGGATTAAAAGAGGGAAGAGGGAGTGCCACATTCTTCAGGTCTACCCAGGACATCGTTCCTGGTTTATGATTCTTTCTCTGTTGAACCACAAAGAAAAAAATGTATTAGGACTCTGAATTCCAGGCTATATTGTCTGTCAAAGGATTTACCAGTTAGAGAACCAATTAATTTTCTGCTCCCACAGCTCATGAGGCTATAAAAATAGGATCTTATATGGCCTTTGAAATGTTGGGAAATACGCTTTCTTCTTAAGAAGAGAATTGAAACCTGCTTTTATCTTTTCAAAAAGAAAAAAAAAAGAGCAACATTCTGTGGCTTTCATGGTTTTCTTTCAGACTCTGTTCCAAGATCTGTGGCTTTAGTGTGTATGCGTAAGTGCACACACACTCACACACACCACGTGCATATTTGCACACATCAATGCAGAAGTGGTTTGCTGTAGAGTTAATGTAGATATTTTCTCCTTCCAAGCAAGTGATTATGTCCTTTCTTCCACGGTCAGATGGATGATTTGAACAGCTTGGAAGGGCAAGGGCAAGAAAAGCCTTGATTTATCTGCTGCCGAACTGATTTAGACAAATGCAAGAAGATGATACATCACTGAATTAGGGCAAGCAGGACAATAATGAGAACCTAAATAGAGTGACAAGTGCACACTAAAATCTATTTTACCACTAAATAAGCAGGCATACATGTATACACTGTACCTTATTTTATGTTATAGAGTGGTACTCATCATGTTTCAGAATAGTTTAATGAATGCTTTAAATCTGTAATTAGTAGGGCTTTTGCATTCTCACGAGATACTGGCATTGTGGTGAACTATCCAATAAATATGATACAGAAATTCAGAGCCACTACATGGAACTATTGTCAGAGGAAAGAGTCAGAGAAACTGAGCAAGTATTCAATCTAGCAGGAGCAAATTTCAAAACTATGCTATCCTTGCAGTACAGAAAAAAAAAAAAAAAAAATGTCCCATATACCCTCAACATGAAACGAAAGGAAATAGGAACAACAGAGGAACAAAAGTTGCTGTCTCCTTGCATTTTGTCATATTGATTGTGTCTGCCAATCAGATATTCTATTCTATTTGTTTTTCAAGAATTCCTTTTAGTGATCTGAGATGGAGGTGAGTTCCCAGAGTAAGTAACTGAAAAAAGAAAGCAGGGTTCCAATGAAACCTAGAGGCAACTGTGAAGTGGTGGAAGAATGTTATTACAGGTTCACATGAGGCCTGAGGAGTTGGATGCAGGCTGAGAGGTTTGTAGCAGTCAGCCCCAGCCAGTCCTACCTGGACTGTCACATTATTAATGGCTCAGGGAATGTCTCATTTTTGTTTGCATTTGACAGCAAGATGCCTTTAGATTTCTTCCCTTGCCCATTAAGTCAAGGTGCAGTTTTTGCTTTAGAAATTTCAGAATCGAGTTTTTCCAACGCTTCTTTTTCTGATGCATTGGGTTAAATATGGATGTTAAAAATAAAAAAAAAAAATCTTTCATTCAAATGACCCCATGTTAGTTATATTCACACCCTTGTTTTGTATTTGTCACCTGCTTTCTTGTTGTGCTGAGTGTTACCCTTAGGTTGACCTAGCTGTTTGTGTACACCGAGGTACTGCTAGATACATAGCTGAAATGAATTTTAAAAGAAGAAAAAAGACATTGGAGGCTACAAACTAAAAAGAATTCTATGCAAATGACCTTACACAATTATATTTAAAATCAACATACTAGAAGGTCAGTAAATATTATTCCTCAAGACATTTCGAGCAATTACCTAATACTGGGTGAATAGTATTTCAATACCTCATGTGGTGTACTTGATAGTCTTTATTCTTACAAAAGATTCATTGTTAAATGTGTTTTTGGGTCAGCTTTGATATTTATCAAACATACTGGCCTCTGCTCTTTATGGATCCTGCTGTGCCCGGCTAGACTGGTTACTTTTGCCCTGGTTCCTGAGAATGGCTGGATAAAACATCATAGTAGAGGACTGGGTCTACAGTCTATGACATCTTTAGTGGAGTGATCTAAACCTTGACGTTCAAACCTTGGATAAGATGGTAGCTTCATCAATAGTCAGGGTCCACCCAAAGCACTGTTGTGAAAATAGGTAACTTCTTTCATTCCTTTTTTCCTCTTTAGATGCCAAATGACTCTATGGCATCCTGTTGGTATTCTCTCTGGACTGGCTTCCCCCTTTTACTCTTTTACTTGTCTCCAAATGAAAACTGGAATTCATTTTGTCCTTGTGACTCATTAGCTGATCTGATTGATCAATGTATGTAAATTTTTTCTTTTTTCTTTTGTGAGATGGAGTTTCGCTCTTGTTGCCCAGGCTGGAGTGCAATGGCGTAATCTCGGCTCACTGCAATCTCTGCCTCCCAGGCTCAAGCAACTCTCTCGCCTACTCCTCCCAAGTAGCTGGGATTGCAGGCACCTTCCACCACATCCAGTTAATTTTTATATTTTTAGTAGAGACAGGGTTTCACCATGATGGCCAGGTTGGTCTCAAACTCCTGACCTCAGGTGATCCACCCACCTCAGCCTCCCTAAGTGCTGGGATTACAAATGTGAGCCACTGCGCCTGGCCTGTATGTGAAGTTTTTAACCCTTTGACAAAGGGTTACATATCAATTTTAACCTGCTCTTCCAGATCACTTCATATTTCAGCCAATGCCTTCCATGTCTAAATCTGAAGCAGTAAATAACAGTGGAGATACTAAATGACCAGGTGTAGCAGACCCAGAGCTACTTGGACCCCTGCTGGAAAGATTCCAAAACTTTATCCTGAAAACTCAGAATTTGTAAAAAAAATTAAAAAGACAGTGATATCTATTTCATTTTTCAGTTTAAATGGTGAAAATATATGCCCTCAGGATCTAGAATATGCTTTTCATGTATAATGTTTCCTTTTCCACATTTTTTTTAGTAAATACTAGAACTAATGAATCCAAATGGTAAATAGTTTTAACAGTACAGGATAGTATCAAATAGAAAAGTAATCTCCTTGTCTCTCTACTCCCTGTCCCTATACTTACTTCCCAGAGGCAACTGTGTTGGGAAATATTTGTTTTTAGAGTTTCTGGAGGTTCTCTCTTAAGTTGAAATAATATTTTTATGCCTCTATTTCTTGATTCATCAATTTATCAACATTATATTTTGACTTTCCTATGAAAATGGGGAATTTAGTGCGCTTATGTCACCTTTCATCTAGCGTTTCCCATCTATTTCCTGATTTTTATTTTTGTACGTTATTTCTAACTTTTTTTTTTTTTTTTTTTTTTTTGGTGAGATGGAGATTTACTCTTATTGCCCAGGCTGGAGTGCAATGGCGCGATCTCAGCTCACCGCATCCTCTGCCTCCCAGGTTCAAGCGATTTTCCTGCCTCAGCCTCCCAAGTAGCTGGGATTACAGGCATGTGTCACCACGCTCGGCTTTTTTGTATTTTTAGTAGAGACGGGGTTTCACTGTATTGCCCAGGCTGATCTTGAACTCCTAACCTCAGGTGATCCGCCTGCCTCGGCCTCCCAAAGTGCTGGGATTACAGGCCTGAGCCGCTGAGCCTGGTCATTATTTACAACATTTACATTCTGTTCTGCAGTTCTGTACTTACGAATAAATCTTTTATATTCTGTCTAATTCTATGGTTCTCAAATAAACAAAATAATTAACATGCTTAATATTATAATTATGTAACTTATTTACTACAGAACTAAGTAGAACATTGGATGCAGGTGGACGGTGAAATAATTAAGCAAGTTAGATTTTTGCTACTGGAAGTGAAATTTTCAAAGTTTGACAAGTGAATTTGTCTCGTTTTCTGCTTCACTTTCTTCACTATTTTTGTGTCAAGATTTCTCTGGTTCTTCATATACTATGTCGTTTCTTTGTGAGATGCTGTTTATTTTTTAAGCTTTTGCTGGTATATATTTCTTTCTTTTTTTTTTCAAATGTCGAACATGAATTGTAAGCTTTGAGATATTCTGCATCAAAAAAATTTTTAAAACAATCCTCACACTTCGTTCATAATTTGGCTGTTGTATGAAAAATTCAAGAGAACTTTCATCTCTGGACTTTGCTTCTTATTTTTTAGTTTTGACTATGGCTTCTTCCTTTGCAGTTAGGCGTTTTTTTTTTTTTTTTTTTTTTTTTTTTTTTTTTTTTTTTCTTTTTGGAAATTTCTTAGATCTATAGTTTACTCTGCCTTGAATTTTTTTTTTTTTTTTATTATACTTTAAGTCCTAGGGTACATGTGCATAACGTGCAGGTTTGTTACATATGTATACCTGTGCCATCAACTCATCAGCACCCATCAATTCGTCATTTACATCAGGTATAACTCCCAATGCAATCCCTTCCCCCTCCCCCCTCCCCCCTCCCCCCTCCCCATGACAGGCTCCGATGTGTGATGTTCCCCTTCCCGAGTCCAAGTGATCTCATTGTTCAGTTCCCACCTATGAGTGAGAACATGCGGTGTTTGATTTTCTGTTCTTGTGATAGTTTGCTAAGAATGATGGTTTCCAGTTGCATCCATGTCCCTACAAAAGGATGCAAACTCATCCTTTTTTATGGCTGCATAATATTCCATGGTGTATATGTGCCACATTTTCTTAATCCAGTCTGTCACAGATGGACATTTGGGTTGATTCCAAGTCTTTGCTATTGTGAATAGTGCCGCAATAAACATACATGTGCATGTGTCTTTATAGCAGCATGATTTATAATCCTTTGGGTATATACCCAGTAGTGGGATGGCTGGGTCATATGGTACATCTAGTTCTAGGTCCTTGAGGAATCGCCATACTGTTTTCCATAGTGGTTGAACTACTTTACAATCCCACCAACAGTGTAAAAGTGTTCCTATTTCTCCACATCTTCTCCAGCACCTGTTGTTTCCTGACTTTTTAATGATTGCCATTCTAACTGGTGTGAGATGGTATCTCATTGTGGTTTTGATTTGCATCTCTCTGATGGCGAGTGATGATGAGCATTTTTTCATGTGTCTGTTGGCTGTATGAATGTCTTCTTTTGAGAAATGTCTGTTCATATCCTTTGCCCACTTTTTGATAGGGTTGTTTTTTTCTTGTAAATTTGTTTGAGTTCTATGTAGATTCTGGATATTAGCCCTTTGTCAGATGAGTAGATTGCAAAAATTTTCTCCCATTCTGTAGGTTGCCTGTTCACTCTGATGGTAGTTTCTTTTGCTGTGCAGAAGCTCTTTAGTTTAATTAGATCCCATTTGTCAATTTTGGCTTTTGCTGCCGTTGCTTTTGGTGTTTTAGACATGAAGTCCTTGCCCATGCCTATGTCCTGAATGGTACTACCTAGGTTTTCTTCTAGGGTTTTTATGGTATTAGGTCTAACATTTAAGTCTCTAATCCATCTTGAATTAATTTTCGTATAAGGAGTAAGGAAAGGATCCAGTTTCAGCTTTCTACTTATGGCTAGCCAATTTTCCCAGCACCATTTATTAAATAGGGAATCCTTTCCCCATTTCTTGTTTCTCTCAGGTTTGTCAAAGATCAGATGGCTGTAGATGTGTGGTATTATTTCTGAGGACTCTGTTCTGTTCCATTGGTCTATAGCTCTGTTTTGGTACCAGTACCATGCTGTTTTGGTTACTGTAGCCTTGTAGTATAGTTTGAAGTCAGGTAGTGTGATGCCTCCAGCTTTGTTCTTTTGACTTAGGATTGTCTTGACAATGCGGGCTCTTTTTTGGTTCCATATGAACTTTAAAGCAGTTTTTTCCAATTCTGTGAAGAAACTCATTGGTAGCTTGATGGGGATGGCATTGAATCTATAAATAACCTTGGGCAGTATGGCCATTTTCACGATATTGATTCTTCCTATCCATGAGCATGGTATGTTCTTCCATTTGTTAGTGTCCTGTTTTATTTCACTGAGCAGTGGTTTGTAGTTCGCCTTGAAGAGGTCCTTTACATCCCTTGTAAGTTGGATTCCTAGGTATTTTATTCTCTTTGAGGCAATTGTGAATGGAAGTTCATTCCTGAATTGGCTCTCTGTTTGTCTGTTACTGGTGTATAAGAATGCTTGTGATTTTTGCACATTAATTTTGTATCCTGAGACTTTGCTGAAGTTGCTTATCAGCTTAAGGAGATTTTGGGCTGAGACAATGGGGTTTTCTAAATATACAATCATGTCATCTGCAAACAGGGACAATTTGACTTCTTCTTTTCCTAACTGGATACCCTTGATTTCTTTCTCTTGCCTGATTGCCCTAGCCAGAACTTCCAACACTATGTTGAATAGGAGTGGTGAGAGAGGGCATCCCTGTCTTGTGCCAGTTTTCAAAGGGAATTTTTCCAGTTTTTGCCCATTCAGTATGATATTGGCTGTGGGTTTGTCATAAATAGCTCTTACTATTTTGAGGTACATTCCATCAATACCGAATTTATTGAGCGTTTTTAGCATGAAGGGCTGTTGAATTTTGTCAAAAGCCTTTTCTGCATCTATTGAGATAATCATGTGGTTCTTGTCTTTGGTTCTGTTTATATGCTGGATTACGTTTATTGATTTGCGAATGTTGAACCAGCCTTGCATCCCAGGGATGAAGCCCACTTGATCGTGGTGGATAAGCTTTTTGATGTGCTGCTGAATCCAGTTTGCCAGTATTTTATTGAGGATTTTTGCATCGATGTTCATCAGGGATATTGGTCTAAAATTCTCTTTTTTTGTTGTGTCTCTGCCAGGCTTTGGTATCAGGATGATGTTGGCCTCATAAAATGAGTTAGGGAGGATTCCCTCTTTTTCTATTGATTGGAATAGTTTTAGAAGGAATGGTACCAGCTCCTCCTTGTACCTCTGGTAGAATTCAGCTGTGAATCCATCTGGTCCTGGACTTTTTTTGGTTGGTAGGCTATTAATTATTGCCTCAATTTCAGAGCCTGCTATTGGTCTATTCAGGGATTCAACTTCTTCCTGGTTTAGTCTTGGAAGAGTGTAAGTGTCCAGGAAATTATCCATTTCTTCTAGATTTTCTAGTTGATTTGCGTAGAGGTGTTTATAGTATTCTCTGATGGTAGTTTGTATTTCTGTGGGGTCGGTGGTGATATCCCCTTTATCATTTTTTATTGCGTCTATTTGATTCTTCTCTCTTTTCTTCTTTATTAGTCTTGCTAGCGGTCTGTCAATTTTGCTGATCTTTTCAAAAAACCAACTCCTGGATTCATTGATTTTTTGGAGGGTTTTTTGTGTCTCTATCTCCTTCAGTTCTGCTCTGATCTTAGTGATTTCTTGCCTTCTGCTAGCTTTTGAATGTGTTTGCTCTTGCTTCTCTAGTTCTTTTAATTGTGATGTTAGAGTGTCCATTTTAGATCTTTGCTGCTTTCTCTTGTGGGCATTTAGTGCTATAAATTTCCCTCTACACACTGCTTTAAATGTGTCCCAGGGATTCTAGTATGTTGTATCTTTGTTCTCATTGGTTTCAAAGAACATCTTTATTTCTGCCTTCATTTCGTTATGTACCCAGTAGTCATTCAGGAGCAGGTTGTTCAGTTTCCATGTAGTTGAGCGGTTTTGATTGAGTTTCTTAGTCCTGAGTTCTAGTTTGATTGCACTGTGGTCTGAGAGACAGTTTGTTATAATCTCTGCTCTTGTACATTTGCTGAGTGCTTTACTTCCAATTATGTGGTCAATTTTGGAATAAGTGCGATGTGGTGCTGAGAAGAATGTATATTCTGTTGATTTGGGGTGGAGAGTTCTATAGATGTCTATTAGGTCCGCTTGGTGCAGAGATGAGTTCAATTCCTGGATATCCTTGTTAACTTTCTGTCTCGTTGATCTGTCTAATGTTGACAGTGGAGTGTTGAAGTCTCCCATTATTATTGTATGGGAGTCTAAGTCTCTTTGTAAGTCTCTAAGGACTTGCTTTATGAATTTGGGTGCTCCTGTATTGGGTGCATATATATTTAGGATAGTTAGCTCTTCCTGTTGAATTGATCCCTTTACCATTATGTAATGGCCTTCTTTGTCTCTTTTGATCTTTGATGGTTTAAAGTCTATTTTATCAGAGACTAGGATTGCAACCCTTGCTTTTTTTTGTTCCCCATTTGCTTGGTAGATCTTCCTCCATCCCTTTATTTAGAGCCTATGTATGTCTCTGCATGTGAGATGGGTCTCCTGAATACAGCAGACTGATGGGTCTTGACTCTTTATCCAGTTTGCCAGTCTGTGTCTTTTAATTGGAGCATTTAGTCCATTAACATTTAAGGTTAATATTGTTATGTGTGAACTTGATCCTGCCATTATGATATTAACTGGTTATTTTGCTCGTTAGTTGATGCAGTTTCTTCCTAGCCTCGATGGTCTTTACATTTTGGCATGTTTTTGCGATGGCTGGTACCGGTTGTTCCTTTCCATGTTTAGGGCTTCCTTCAGGGTCTCTTGTAAGGCAGGCCTGGTGGTGACAAAATCTAAGCATTTGCTTATCTGTAAAGGATTTTATTTCTCCTTCACTTATGAAACTTAGTTTGGCTGGATATGAAATTCTGGGTTTAAAATGATTTTCTTTAAGAATGTTGAATATTGGCCCCCACTCTCTTCTGGCTTGGAGAGTTTCTGCCGAGAGATCTGCTGTTAGTCTTATGGGCTTCCCTTTGTGGGTAACCCGACCTTTCTCTCTGGCTGCCCTTAAGATTTTTTCCTTCATTTCAACTTTGGTGAATCTGGCAATCATGTGTCTTGGAGTTGCTCTTCTCGAGGAGTATCCTTTTGGTGTTCTCTGTATTTCCTGAATTTGAATGTTAGCCTGCCCTACTAGCTTGGGGAAGTTCTCCTGGATGTTATCCTGAAGAGCGTTTTCCAACTTGGTTCCATTTTCCCCTTCACTTTCAGGCACCCTAATCAGACGTAGATTTGGTCTTTTTACATAATCCCATACTTCTTGCAGGCTTTGTTCATTTCTTTTTCTTCTTTTTTCTTTTGGTTTCTCTTCTCGCTTCATTTCATTCATTTAATCCTCAATCGCTGATACTCTTTCTTCCAGTTGATCGAGTCGGTTACTGAAGCTTGTGGATTTGTCACATATTTCTTGTGTCATGGTTTTCATCTCTGTCATTTCATTTATGACCTTCTCTGCATTAATTTTTTTAGCTATCAATTCTTTCACTCTTTTTTCAAGATTTTTAGTTTCTTTGCGCTGGGTACGTAATTCCTCCTTTAGCTCTG
This sequence comes from Rhinopithecus roxellana, assembly GCF_007565055.1. NCBI lineage: Eukaryota > Metazoa > Chordata > Mammalia > Primates > Cercopithecidae > Rhinopithecus > Rhinopithecus roxellana. The sequence goes on from NC_044558.1 coordinate 72,488,333, forward strand.
AGAAGTGCGATGGCCTGAAGCCTTCTTCTCTCATTTCGTCAAAGTCATTCTCTGACCAGCTTTGATCCATTGCTGGCGATGAGCTGCGCTCCTTTGCAGGGGGAGATGTGCTCTTATTTCTTGAATTTCCAGCTTTTCTGCCCTGCTTCTTCCCCATCTTCATGGTTTTATCTGCCTCTGGTCTTTGATGATGGTGACGTACTGATGGGGTTTTGGTATAGGTGTTCTTCCTGTTTGATAGTTTTCCTTCTAATAGTCAGGACCCTCAGCTGTAGGTCTGTTGGAGATTGCTTGAGGTCCACTCCAGACCCTGTTTGCCTGGGTATCAGCAGCAGAGGTTGCAGAAGATAGAATATTGCTGAACAGCGAGTGTAGCTGTCTGATTCTTACTTTGGAAGCTTCCTCTCAGGGGTGTACTCCACCGTGTGAGGTGTGGTGTGTCAGACTGCCCCTAGTGGGGGATGTCTCCCAGTTAGGCTACTCAGGGGTCAGGGACCCACTTGAGCAGGCAGTCTGTCCGTTCTCAGATCCCAACCTCCATGTTGGGAGATCCACTGCTCTCTTCAAAGCTGTCAGACAGAGTCTTTTCTGTCTGCACAGGCCTCTGCTGCTTCCCCTTTTGTTGTTTAGCTCTGCCCTGTCCCCAGATGTGGAGTCTACAGAGACAGGCAGGCTTCCTTGAGCTGCTGTGAGCTCCACCCAGTTGTAGCTTCCCAGCAGCTTTGTTTACCTACTTAAGCCTCAGCAATGGTGGGCGCCCCTCCCACAGCCTGGCTGCTGTCGTTTCTGTTAGATTGCAGACTGCTGTGTTAGCAATGAGGGAGGCTCCGTGGCCATGGGACCCTCCCGGCCAGGTGTGGATATAATCTCCTGGTGTGCCCGTTTGCTTAAAGCGCAGTATTGGGGTGGGAATTACCCGATTTTCCAGGTGTTGTGTGTCTCAGTTCCCCTGGCTAGGAAAAGGGATTCCCTTCCCCCTTGCACTTCCCAGGTGAGGCGATGCCTTGCCCTGCTTCAGCTCTCGCTGGTTGGGCTGCAGCAGCTGACCAGCACCAATTGTCCGGCACTCCCCAGTGAGATGACCCCAGTACCTCAGTTGAAAATGCAGAAATCACCGGTCTTCTGTGTCGCTCGCGCTGGGAGTTGGAGACTGGAGCTGTTCCTATTCGGCCATCTTGCTCCCAGAAAACCCTTGAAATTTTAATAGGAGTTGGCCGGTTGCGTGAATCTTAAGACCTTTGCCTTTTCAACTAAGGCAAATCTGCTTTTATTATTTCTTTTTTGTGTTCATAGTTTTCCCAATACCATTATCTGTTTTGTGTTTATGGAGCTTATCAAATGAATAGTAAACATTTAAAATGTATCACCCTTTATCCTTTTCTCTTACATTTTCTACTATCTTGTCTTTTTTCTCCATTCTAGAGGATTTCTTCAACTTTATTTCATGTATCTCCAACTCTGTGACTATCTTCATATTATCATTTAGCACATTCATTACTTTAAGTTGGCCATCAAATTTCTAATTTTTTAAGCTCTTGGATTATTCCTTTTTTGTGACAGCTTATTCTTATATTAAGGATAAAATATCGTCTTGAATATTGTTTAGGATATCAATTAAATATTTTAAAAGTCTGTTTTTTCCATAGGAGAAATGACTCCACTAGAAGTCAATGTTTTTTGTTTTTGTTGTACATCCTGGTCTTTGTCCTCCTATTCTTTTGGATCTCCCTGGGTGTTAGACACTCTTTTGTTTATTTATTTTCGCGAGTGGAGAACTGTATGATTAGTGTGGGTGGATGTGGGCCGCTGCTCGCCAGCAGGTCTTGCTTCTGAAGAGACCTGGCAGTGGAGTCTGTGTAGTTGGGGGCACCCATTAGTACAGTAGTTTTCCTTGTGGGTCCCCTGAATGGGGGAACTTGACTCTTGGAATGGAGTGCTTTAGTCGGCTTCACTCCCAAGCTGCCTTTCCTTTCCCATTTTGTGTCATTAGGTTTCATTATTATCTCTACTGGAGGTCCAGAGTCACCTCAGACTTGGCATCTTTCTTAGGACCCGGCTCCCTTGCCAAGCACCCTGACTTCCTCTTCAGGCAGATGACATACCTTTTTTTGTTAGAGCTCACTTCTTGGGCTTCCAGAGTTCACTTCTGAGGGCAAAATCCCAATTTTGTTTCATTTTGTCGCTAATCAGTTAATTCTTTTATGCTTTTTTTTTTTTTTCCTCTGCCATTTCAAGGGAACATGGAGGAAGAGAGTCAAAAGATAAGTACACAAGTCTGTCATTTCCTGACCTGCGCCTCCCCTCTCCTTCCTGTGATACTGGCCCGAATTAAACGAAGACTAACCAACAAAATGGGCAATTATTTCACCTGAAATGAAATTACCACTAAAATTAAGAAAATGCAAATTATTAATTAGCTTTTATACACTTTATGAAAACTCACTTTAGCTCCAGAGAGCACAGACATCTGAATGTCAGACTTAAGCTCTTTGATGTCCAGGCCCATATTTAGGACATGGAAATGTCCCGAAGTCTCCACATTTAGGGACAGAGAAAGGAGGCTATCAGGGAAAATTGGCAGAGCCTCTCACCTTTCATAGAAGCATGCACGTCTCTCTTATATCCCCTTTAACATGAACTTCCAACTCTTCTTTCATCAAGTCTTAAATTTCGCCACTCTAATGTCACAGAATGGTGAGGTGTAGACAGGACAACCGTAAGTCAGTATTCTTACATTTTTACTTTATTACTATGAGACCAACCACTGACCAGTAGAGTACAGAGAAATACATTTTATATTGCTGAAGAAACTTTGAATGCACCCTTGAACCTAAAATAAAAGTTTGAAAGAAAACTATAAGAGATTTTGCACTGAGAGATGATATACTTTTTAAAGATGTAGATCACGGTGTCTGACCTTTTGGCCCATTGAAAGAAGAATTGTCTTGGGCCAAACATAAAATACACGAATAATGGCTGATTGAGCTAAAAAAAAAGGTCAGTGCATAACTTTTGTGTATTCCATCACCACAGATTAGCAAAAAGTTCCCCTCATTCAAAGGGTTGGACATCGCTGAAGCTGAAGAGAGTCAGGAAATATGTACCTGAAAGGCACATGGAAGAGACCTATTACCTGCACAGTATTTTATGTATTGTGATGTGAAGACCCCAGGTGTCCATTTATATCCCTTATTCACTCATTTGACAAGCATTTTGAGTGCCTGTTCTGTGCCAGGCACTGTGTCACAGAGTGAGGGTACAGTGATGGTGAGGAAGACAACGTGTTTGCTTGTATAGAACTTACATCATAGTAGAGAAGTAGATATAAGCAAATTTATAATGTAATATAAGGTGGTGCTAAGTGCTCAGTTAGTATAAAGCAGAGTGAACTAGTAGAGAAAATGGTGTAATGGTGGTAGGGAGGGTGGCCGGAAGCAGTAGTCTTCCTGAGGAATGACATTTGAACAAAAACCTTAAACCTACAGTTTCCGAACTGTCTTCCGAGAAACTCACAGGGTTGCTACCAGATATTTCAGAGTTTTGAGGGAAACGCAATATTATTCAACATCTGTTAGATACTGCACAAACTACTAGCTTTGGGTGATTCTGACAGTTTCACATGAGATTATGCTGCTTTCCTTTCAATGATGATTTATCTTTGCAAAGCTGAGTTTTTGTTGTTGCTGTGGTAATGAGTGAGTACACAGTGAAAACCAAGAGGAAGAGATGAAGGAGGCAGAGTCCAATGTGATTCCAAAGTTTGAGGAATTGTGCAGTGCCTAACAGGTGCATACAACCCACTAGTACATGTAGAGACAGAAAAAATGTGGAGGTTAGTGTGTGTAGAGACAAATATATTTACTTCCTAATTCCCAGAACCTGTGAATGTTATCCCATATGGTGAAAAAGTGAATATTACTTTATATGGCAAAAGATGTAATGAAGTTAAGGCTCTTGAGAGAATGCATTTATCCTGGCTTATCTGAATGGGTCCTAAATGGAATCCCATGTGTCCTTATAAAAAAGAGACAAAGAGAGATTAGACCCAGACACACACAACGGACAAAGTGGTATGAAGGCAGAGATTGGAGTGATCTGGCTACACGCTAAGGAATGCCAATAATTGCTGCAACCATCCGAAGCTACAGAGGTATGAAATGGATTTACTCTCTAGAGCCTCTGAAGTGAGCGGGCCCCTGACACCTCAGTTTCAGACTTCTGGTCTCTAGGACTATGAGAGAATACATTTCTGTTATTTAAAACCACCAAGTTTATGGCAATTTGTTACCATAGGAATAGGCTAGGAAGTAGTCCTAGGAAACTAATGCAGTAAGTGATTATGTTATTTACAAAGAAAGTTAAAATATTATTTATTTATTTATTTTTGAGATAGAGTCTCACTCTGTCCCCCAGGGTGGAGTGCATTATCATGATCTTGGCTCACTGCAACCTCTGCCTCCTGACTTCAAGAGATTCTCCTGCCTCAGCCTCCCGAGTAGCTGGGTCTAAGGGCACACACCACCATGCCTGGCTAATTTTTTGTATATTTCTAGAGACTGGGTCTCGCCATGTTGGCCAGGTTGTTCTTGAACTCCTTACCTCAGCTGATCTGCCCACCTTGACCTCCCAAAGTGCTGGGATTACAACTGTGAGCCACTGTGCCCAGGCTAAAATATTATTTTAAATTTCAATTTATGCATATCATTTTTTAAATGACCATAAATGCTTACTATGTTGTGTGGACTGAACTCCTTATACACAGAACTGTTCAGTATTTCTTTTGCCTAACAGTAGACATGAAAATACTCCTGAACTTTCATTGCATGAACCAAAGAAGTTTTGGAAATTCTTCCTTACTGTGAGAGAGTAAGCAGTGAGTTGTTTTGAGGGCAGTGTGTTCCAGGAAGAGGCAAAATCAAGGGCAGAGGCCGCAAGGCAGGAACACACATGGAGAATCCCAGAGCAGCAAAAGGCCGGCATGGCGAGGTGTACTGAGTAGAAGATGAGGTCAGGGAGAGAAGCAGATTTGGATGATGTACGACCTCACAGGCCAGAGTAAGGAACTTAATTGTGTTGTGAGTTTGATGAGAAACCTTGGACAGTGTGGAGGAGAGGAGTGATATGTGACAGGATTTGCACTTTCAAATGAATGTCTGGCTGTGGGTTGGAGAACTGTCTATGGGAAGCTGGTTTACGAAAGTAGAACACGTTGGCTCCGGGCTTGCTCAGAGGCCTGGATAAATCTTCGCCCCATCTTTGCCACCCTCTTCTCTTGGTTTCTCTGTTTACTATCGGTACATAAGACTCTAGATGTAGTAGAAATGATGAAATGTGCACACACGGCAGAGAAATTCGGTATATTTGCCACTTGGTGTATCGCTTTCTGGAGGTGAAGCCCTCTTCCAGAAGTGTATTAATTGACTACAGAGAAGAAAGAGCAGGAGCATTTTATCACATTGCGTAGGAATGGAGAGGGCCAGGCACTAGAAGGTGCTCTGTAGGGGCAGTGCAGGCTGTCAGGATGACTTCAGCAGTGTGAGTCAGCTTTCCTAATGACAGGAGCAGGACCTCCTTGGCCAAGGTGTCCAGTGTGGTGAGGCTTGGGGCCCAGCTCTCTGTCAAGGAAGATGGTGCTATTTATTTCCTGTGCTTGGCAGTTGCAGGGAACTCCTTTGAGCAAAATATCTTAGAGGCATAAGGTAATAAGATAAGTAAAAGCAACAGAGGCATTACTAGGACCACAGCTGGGGCAGAGGCAGACCCTCCCAGAGATGAAAAGAGCAGATGGGGCTCTCCCAATAGCATCCTTGGTGCAGAAAACTGCTGGTGTGTGACCTTGGGGAACCAAGGATGGATCCCATCTCCTCTTTTCCAACAGCCTTTTAACTCAGTTTCATGACGCAAACCCATGATAAGGCTAATAAAAAAGGAATTTCCTTTGTAGAGGTTGACTCATTCCCAGTTCTAGTCCCACTGAACTCTTTGCTGGTCAGACCTACATGTTTAGTTCTGGACATCACATGGAACCTTGATGAAATTTTTAAAAATGATAAACCAAAGTTATCTTGATTTTCAACAGTCCCAGGTTCCCTCTTGAACCACAGCTTCTCTGCTCCAAATCACTGATGATCATTGATTCAGCTGAAGAGAAAATAACAGCCTACAACAGTGAGAAAAATATTTTTCAATTTCGAGACTCAAATTTGATTTTTCTTGAAATTATAAAGAAATAATAATCTTGAAAGCCAGGCTGTGTTGAGACACAGAGGGATTTCCCATTTTCTAAAGTTTCCCTTATATATCAAGTGTCAGGCATGGCAGTCTGCACATAGAGCTATAGGAGAAGCCAAACCTTGGGAGGTGGAGGATAAGACAGAGCAAAAGTTCCTGCCATGCTCTCATTTATACAGTGCAGAGCAGAAGAACAACATTGGTGGGGAGGTGGCTAGATTGATGGGCCTAAAATAGTGCCCTTCATTGCCTTCTTCCTGCTGCAGTCTGAATCATGTACACAGAGAGTCCTGCCTTTTCCCCTGGGGTAGTGGAGAAGGGCTGGGAAGCCCATGCATTAGGTAGGTTCAGAGTTCAGGTGGAAGAGAGAACACAGCCAGGACTTTGCAACTGTAAGCTGTAGGGAAAACATTTTCTTTCTTTCTTTCTTTTTTTTTTTTTTAGCAGTAGGTCATTGCACAATGTCTAGAGATGTCAGGGAGGATGAGGGTACCCCAGTACCAACCCAGAGGACCTGAGATGAGATGGACGGGGACATCTCAAGAGAGGACAGGGATGACCCAGGGTACCGAATGAGATCAGAGGCCCTTTTGCATTCCCACTGCCATTAGGATACATAAGCTGCCTCTGAATTTACAAACCATTTTGGGAAGTGTGGGGGAAGGGGGTTGAGAGTGGAGAAACACTCTTATGAAGAGTTTAAATTTTGAACTGATTGAATATTGGCCTGAAGGAAACTATAGGCCTTTCTGTTATAACTCCATGCAAAAAACTTTGCTATCTGTAAAACTGCTCAGGAAGAGTAGCAAGCTTTGTAGCAAAATAAGTTTAGGGGCAAACTATTCAAAAATAGATGTGACTGGGTAACGAGAGCACTAACCAAGCAATCATGTGGATCTCAGGGATAACACGGACTGGTGGGCAGGCAGGCAAATCAGTGGCTTTGGGTTGCTTCAGGGCATCACATGTCTGAGAAACAGGAGTGCAAATACATGGGGTTGCTGTTCTGAGACAAGACAGGTGGAAGGGGAGTTCTGAGCTTGGGGAAGATGCTGGTTTATTTATTTATTTATGTATTTATTTAGAGACAGAGTCTTGCTCTGTCGCCCAGGCTGGGGTGCAGTGGTGCCATCGTGGCTCACTGCAGCCTCTGCCTCCCAGGTTCAAGCAATTCTCATGCCTCAGCCTCCTGAGTAGCTGGAATTACAGGCCCATGCCACCATGCCTGGCTAATTTTTTGTATTTTTAGGAGAGATGGAGTTTCATCATATTGACCAGGCTGGTCTTGAACTCCTGACCTCAAGTGATCTGCCCACCTTGGCCTCCCAAAGTGCTGTGATCACAGGCATGAGCCACTGTTCCCCACCAGGAAGATGCTTATTTAAAAAAAACCCACAATTCTTTAATAGGTGCCCCTTTTTGGTTTTCTTAAAATGCAGATTAAAAGGCTCCTGTCTGTACAAGTGTCAAACTGAGGCATTGTCCTTTCCTGCTGATGGATATGATGCTGTTCCTGCTAATTCCTCTTCCCTTGCCTAGTGAAAACCACATATAAACCAAAGCAACTTCTGCATTATACTGACATCATCTTTCTGTTGGTCAATTGTGTGTGAGTGATTTTGGTGTTATAGAAACAGGTGTTGTAGCAGAACAATGTGTACTTTAAATTGGAAGTTTAATTTATCTGGAAAGTTTAATTTTTCTCACATGATCATGATAATAACGATTTTAAAAAAAGCATATCTGGGTCAAAATCCATGAATTTCTATCCAGCCACACACATATTCAAAAGGACAGGGACTAAGCAGAGGGCAGTGTGAGAAAGCAGCCGGGAGGATGAAGGACCTGGAGTGCCTTAGCTGAGGAAAAGGTGTCTGACCTGTTTAGCCTCAAGAGAAACGAATAAGCAAAGATGCGACAGCTGTCTCCAAATATTTGAAGGGTTATTGTTTTGAAGGATGAGTTGTCTTATATGATATTGCCGTAGAGCAGTGACTTTTTTTTAAGTTGAGAAAGTCTTTTTTTTCCCCCAAGCACAATCACTGATGGAACCACACCAGAGCCCCTCCCCCAAATCCCCACTTTGTCTCTGAGGCACTTCAGATTGAATTCCAGGAATCCATAAAATATAGTTCAATAAGTCACTGCTATAGAGTGACAAGTGAGTCACTTGCTATAGAGAAAAGAGCAAGGACCAGCAGAAAGAAAGTTACTCAAGACACATCCTAACGCTATGGAGAGAATACCTTTATAACTGAGTCATTCTATTCTATTCTATTCTATTCTATTCTATCCTATCCTATTCTATCCTATTCTATTCTATCCTATCCTATCCTATCCTATCCTATCCTATCCTATCCTACTCCCCCTCTCCTGGCATTTAAACCTGCCTTTCTAAACGGAAAAGCTTGATTAACTACCCTGTGTGAGACACCCTGAGATGTATTTTTCTCACCTCTAACTCTTGCTCCAGCTTCTTCAAAATTCTTTTGGTTTTATCCTGGGCATCCCCACAGTGTCTCACATATTGCCAGGTGGCTTGGGGGTTTTATTCATCTTCCTCTGTCACTGTCTTCCTCCCTCAGGTTTACCATGTCTGCCAGGCTTAGCCTTGTGCCTGACCTTTTTTTTTTGGATGCCACTTCTGGGTCCAACTGGCACCTTTTTCTGCCCAGTGGGCACGCTTGCCTCTTCTGCAAGAACCATCATGCAATACTGCTGCTTCTGCAGAGAATCATTTCTCTTTGCAGGTAAGCATTTTTGGGACTTTTAGGAACAGCATCCCTTTGCTGGGCACCACCGTCTCCCACCAGATTCTTCCAGGTGCCAAAGAAGTTCTGTCGTGAATAGAAGAATGTTTGTTTTGTGTTATACCTGAGCCCTGATGTTATAAAGAATGTTTAGTCATACAGAAATGTTAGTTTTTACCTTACCTCTCTTTTTCCAGAGAATGTAGATATGAAACCAAAATTGCAGACATACCCAAGAGACTCACGTCAGAATGTGATCAGGACCATACCTGCTTTCTGATAACCAAGGCTTGTGTACTGGATCAAAACTATCATTCTTGGCTTTAAGAAGTCTTCTCAATTTTTTGTCCAAATACACATCAGAAAGGCTGACTCCATTGGTTTGCCAGATATTCCCAGGAATCTGAATAACTCATGTAAAAGCTCTAACACATAACTATAAAAAGCATACAGTTGCATTGTAGAAAATTTGGAAAATTCAAAAATGCACTCTTTATCCCATTACATGATAATATAGAGTGTGTGGAGAGAGGGAAACTAAATGTGAAATCATGTGAGATGAATATATATATTTTTTGTATACACATAATTTTGCATTTTACTTTGGTGATTCTCTTTATAACATTGACAGGATAGTTGTGTAGTTCTGCATGTGTTCTGGATTTGAGGTGATAGAATGATGGCTACACATTTTGACGCTATGACAGTGCTCAGATATTGGTGCCAGAGTGTAGTTTGTGTGGGAATATGCAGAGAGCATAAACATGGCAATCAGTGGGAGATAAAATTCCATTAAAATTTTTAATTACACATGGGTTACATTGTTCACATAAGTCGAAGAATCTTATAACTTCAAAAACTGCATCTGATATGAATTTAAAATTATTCAAGGTACTTAGGCTATATTTTATTTACAAAAATATTTTTACTAAATAATGATTGGATGGGTACACACTCCTCCTGGCACTGAGAATACAGGCCAGGTCATCAAGAGCATCTCCTCCCACCTCCAACCTCACTGTGGCCCTAGAAAGCAGGGGCAGCTCTTTCACTCACACTTCTGACACCTACTCATGTTATTCACTGTATTCATCCCATGACAAGAAAAGATTCTGCTGCATGTAATCTGGTGCCCACTAAGGAGGGTGGGCCCTGGTAACTGCATGGGTAAATTTGATGGGGGTAATGAGATGGGTTTGAAAAAGCTTAGAGGACAAAATTGCTGTTCATTAAGAAGGTAGGGAGACTGAGATGAAAAGAGCCCAGATCAGACAAAGGAGAGAAAGATCTAGAAGGAAATTGGAGTGCAGAGCCAAATTTGCAAGAAAGCATGCAACTTGGAGGTAAGCTGATTGACTGGGAAACAGTTGGTATTGGGGCTTTTGGATTGAGGCTACGGAGTTGACACTCTCCATACTCCATTCCTTTCCAGAGGTCAGAGGAGCAATGTGTGCCCAACACTGATCACTGAATGGAACAAGAGAGGAGACAGGAAAGGGAAAGGTGCTGTGGCTTACAGGAGCCACCAGGCTCTCATTCGGCTGTCCTCCCCTCTTCCACTTTCTCACCTGCCTTCTTCTCCTCATCATACACTCTGCAATCTGAGCTTCCATCCCAATTGGAGGAGTAAACCTGCCACCTTGGCTCAAACATATTTTTCTTTAACTGTATTCTCTCTGCCTGGAGCATCTCCTCCCTTCATGCATTGTGTGTGCAGATGCCACTGCTTCTGGAATTGTTTCTGAGCCTGACTCAACCCTGACTGAGGTCAGTGCTCCTCTGCCACTGTGACTCTGTGGCTACTGCTGATTGGATGACCTGCTTCCTCCCCTAGGCCCTAAATGAAATTCTTTGCTGTCTGGGACAAACCATGCCTGTTCACCTTTTTATCTCAAAGTCTAGTGGAGTGCCCAATAAGAATTCAAGAAATATTTAATGGGTGGAAGAGTGAATGGATGAATGAACTGGTGAATACAGACCCTGGAGAGGCCTGGTTCTGTGGGCAAGGAAGGATGGCATGGCTAGCACTGAACTACCAAAAGTGCTGGGCCTCATGTATGCAGGTGCCTCTGCAGGGGCATGAAAAAGCTGGCACTTGGAGTATCGAAGAAGCCGGAGGCTAAGTCAAGCATCTGTGGCTGCTGGAGCATTGCCAGAAGGGACTAGAAACAGAAGGGATATCCCTTCTCTCCTCTTCCCATCTTCCAACCCCTCTGGTGCCTCTCATTAGCAGAACCTAATAGAGGGCCAGCTGGCAAGCTAGTCTAGGCCCAACATTGCAGAGTATAGCAGGACTTGGAGCTCAGAGAAAGTAGGCAAATAACTAGTCTTGTCTATCCTCTTGGTTAGTCAGCATCAGTCCCCATTGTTCTAACCAATTGTAAGAGCTCTGTGCTCTGCCTAATAAGATACAATTATCCTTCATACAAATGAAGACTGTATTGCCTTCTATCCCAAAGAGATTTCCTGTAACAATCATATGCATATCTGCATATCTATCTGAATACTCTGTAAACTAAAGATGAAGTTATAAACTTCATCACTAACAGTAGCTTAAGTAAAATAATAGGAGAAAGAAGGAGGGGGAAGAAACATGAATTAACATAAGCTATATATATGTATATATAGATACGCAAACACAAATTAAGCAAAGGTAGATATTCATAACAGTCACATTTCTGTAACTATTCATGAGGTCATCACTGATATCAATTCCTCTTCCACTGTCTATTTGTCTATTTGATGTTGCATTCATTGTAAGCTAGCAATTCAGCTTGTAGAGTCTCTCTCTCTCTCTCTTGTTTTTTAAGATACAGGCTTTTGCTCTGTTGCCCAGGTGCACACACCACATTCAGCTGATAGCTTCTTTTAAATTCTGCTTTTTAGAGATGGGGTCTCCCTGTGTTTCCCAGGCTGATCTCAAGCTCCAGGGCTCAAGCTGTCCTCTACCTCAGCTTTCCAAAGTGCTAGGATTACAGGTGTGAGCCACTGCACCCGGCCGAGACTTCTTATCTGAAAGCCCTCATTTTTGAAGGGGCCTGAATTCCCAGAGGTCTTGCATTTATCGAGTTGATATGGTTTTCCAAAATGTTGCACTGAGGAGTACTAAGAGACACCCTTAGAAGACCACAGGCTCTGTAACTAGTCTTCTCTGTCTTCTTGAGTGGCAGACCCCATTTTTAAAAATTCCTTTTCGGCCTTTTGGTTTAGTAGCATTAGAAGCTTCAAATGGTCATCTAAGCCTAAGTGGAATACTTTCTGTTTGTGAACGAAGATTCCTAAATCAACAGAGCCCAAAGGTGTAGAGACAGGTAACAAACATTATCTCAGTGGATTGCTAGTGTAGCTGTAGGAGAATCCATCCCCAAGTTCTACCCCTTGGTTCTGACTGTGGGATAAATTGCACCATGCATTGATCACTGGTTCAAAGCATGTATTTCACCCTATTGGATATAACCCCAACCTTTCAGGGTTTTCTCTTCCAATTGACCTTTAATTGGCCATTCTACCATTTGATCACAGTAGCTGCTTCTGGGAGATGTGGCACATGGTAAGACCACATACATGGGCCCATTGCTATACTTCTTTTGCCATGGAATAAATTCCTGGTTTAGAAGCAAATATTGTCTGGGATGCCATGATAATGAATAAGATGTAACATAAGTCCAAGGATAATGATATAGCAGAAACATAACAGGAAAGAGATATCTGTACTCTAATGCATATACTTTATAATGAGCACATGTGGCTGCCCCTTATGATGAAGAGTTTCAATATGGGTAATCAGCTACCAGGTGGTTCTCTGGTTTCCTGGAAAAATGATAATATATTAATGCTCCCTTTTTGGTCTCTGCTCTTGGCAAGTTAGACACTCAGCAGTAGCAATTACCAGTTCAGTCTTGGAAAGTGTTACTCCCTGCTGCTAAGTCCCTCCACACACTCTGTGCCTGCCACTCTGGACCACGAGATGGCTGGGGAAGGTGACTTCCTGTCACAGAACATGTCACCGGGGTATCTGAATATTGAGAGTCTCTTCTGTAGCAGATATCCCCTGATGACCCCATTAGACCCTCATTTCATGAAATCATAAATAAAGTAACAATTGGAGCACCAGCATACTATAAAAACTCAGCAGTGGCTGCCTCTCTAGGCTGGGGTGATAGTGGGAGATGTTGCCGTTGTGATGAGGATGAAGGGATCCTGCAGTGGCAGAGCACAAGCACTAGCATTTAATTGCCGTTAAAAAGATATCAAGGTAGAAGTAGTTAATAGCAACAAGGATATATTGATACTCAGGATACTTAGATCTACAAGGTCTTTGGTGGTGGCTAGTCAATCAATCACCTGTCCATATAAATGAAAGAGATTGGCAGCCTGCCAGAGTATTACTTGATCTTTATAACTGGAAAAATTCCTAGTCTAGTGGTTAGAAATCTGACTCGAGTTGTCACAATAGGGAGTCATAGCCTCTCACCTGGTTCTGTGCTCTAAGCCCATCCAAAGATACTGAATTTTTTTTCCATTCTGTTCTTTGTTGCATCCTCAGTCAATAGTAGGGGCTCATAAGTGTGTTTTGAATGAATGGATACATGAACGAATGATTGGATATAAAAGGATAGATGTAAGAAAAAAATGAGAATGAAAAACTAAGAGGATTTTTTTGATTCAATTTGAAGAATGGATTGAAGCCTCGACCTGAAGCTTTGCGTGCTGAGGAAGATGGTGACAGTATTAACAGAAATGGGAAATTCAGCAAAAGGAACTTACTAGAGATGGCAGAGAGTAAAAATATGAGAAATTCAACTTTTAAAGGTGAATCTGAGAATCAATGTGGTCTTTAGTAAAGACTTCAGAGGTCAGACACAGCGTCAGCTTTTAACTTATTATTTGGTCAAGGCCACCCATTTGGGTGGGGATCGTGGCCCCATCATGACATGTGCTAGAGACCATCCATATGACAGGCTCACCCCACCCCAGATTCCCACCCTGCTCCATGCTCATTACCTTCTGAACCTGCGCAGGTGTCTGAGTGGAGCAGTCAGACAGAAATGTTCACACAGAGTACTCTTTATTACCTCTGACAGACGCATTTTAGCCCCATCACTTCCAAACACAACTCCTGGAAGGCTGCCCAGAATTGTTGCCAGGTATCATTGCCATGGAAACCACAGACCACCCCACGAGAGTTAGAGGCACAAAAGCAAAAGCAGTGTAAGAACAGATTTTTTGGGGCTCTGGTCCCTCTGATTTCATACCTGACGGGACTGTATGTGTGTTCCCCTGGGAGACACAGGAGAAATGCATATAGGAAGAATTGGGTTATTAGTGGTTTTCAGGAACAGACTATCCAAGGAAAATACCTTTCAGAGAAGCAAGGGCACAAGTTACTCTCCAAAGCATAATAATGTTTTTCTTATTTTCCTCTAAATATAGAGCTATCACAGCTGGCACTTCTTTTGGCAAAGAATGAAGCAATATATATCCCTTGGGTTTTTGACATTGTAAACATAACTTTAGTAGAAATGACTTTTCTATTCTAGCCATTAACTCAACCATACCAAAATTACCTTGGCTCCCTTAAACTGAGGGTGGAGAGTGCCACTGATAATGGGCATTATCTACACAAGGATTTTTTGTTTCTCAGCTTGAAGCCAATGGAGGTATTATTATTGCTTTGTCCTCTTGAGTTGGGCAGTGTATTTATATGTTAGCATTCATGGAGCTGTACACCAAGGATATGCATATGACTATATGTAAGTTGTAGCTTGATGAAATATTGTCAGCACAAAAAAATGGAAAACAAAGTATTTAATCATTCAAAGCAAAAATTTTAGTTGCTGATTTTTTAAAAAGTGAGTTTATGTGGCTTCCTAGAATCATGCAACTTTAATTTTGAAATGTCAATTGCAGTATTAGAAACATTTTCTCAGAATTACTAAGGACATTCATTGTGCTAAGGGCTACACAAATATTTATTGAGCAGTTACTTTGGGCTGGGGTTTAAATGTCTTTGCTTTTGGTCTATCCATTCCTCCTGCTTTTTGTGTGCCTAGCCAGGTATGCCTCTCCCACCCCAACCAAGTGTATCTGAATGTGGTCTGTACACAGGACTGCTTATCCAGCCACTGTTTCTTCCCTGTTGACTGGAGGGAAACTCTCATGATTCAACAGTAAAGTTCCAGATGAAATTCTGAGGCTGCTCAGTCATGTCAGTCAATCTCTTGCTCATTCATCAGTTTTCCTCCTTCCCTGGCAACTATCTCTGTCATTAGCATGACAATTCAAGCTACAAACTCCTGTTCATTTCTTCCCTTTCCCTGACCCCATTCTAAATCTCGTTTTGCTCTCATCTGCATCTCTGCTATCTGGTCAAGAGATAGCACCCAGTATGTAGTAAGGGGTCATTAATTTTTGTGTATTATCTTCACTTGCTTCCATTGTTCTTCCTCTTCCCTTTACAACTGAAAGTTGGCTGTATATGTTTCTCAGTATCACAAAATTGAAGATTAATATCATTAAAAAAATGTTGAGAAACTGTAATATGTTATCCACTATGCTAAAGATACAACTCTAACAGCTCCTTCCCAGGCAGCTTATGTATGTTCTAATGAGTGAAATTCAGATAAAAAAGCAAATACAATAACTTAAATTCATAATAAAAGTATGTAAGGAAACAAACAAGAAGCTAAGACAAACAAATTTTAGGGTGATCGCAGAAGTACTTTTAGAAATAAAATTTCAGCTGAGACATGAGGCACGAGAAAGAGTTTGTCCATTTAAAGAGGGAGGAAAGAGCATTCCAGAAAGAAATAACATATGTGAGAGTCCTGAGGTGAGAGGTAGTATGGGTCTCTTCTAGAAATTGCATGACCACTGTTGTGGCTGGAGCTTGGCGAGTGTGGAGAAAGTGGTTTTGAGATGTAAGTCAGAGAGAAGAGGAGAGACAGAATCGTGCATTTGGAATAGGAATCCATGGAAGATTTCAGGGAGAGACTTATATGATCCAATTTCTATTATAATAAGTTCATCCTGGCAGGCAAGTGAAGAATGAGACAGGTAAGAGAGGAAGCAAAGGATACAAGTGAGGAAAATGCTGTTGTTGCCTCGGACGGAGATGACAGGCTGTAGTAAGGGAGTTGCAGTAGAGGTGAGCAGAGAACACAGACTTTAGATACATTCATATTATAAATTGAGGAGACTGGATGGCAGGAGTGAAGCAAATGAAAAACAGAATGTTCCCTATGTTTCCAACTTGAATTGAGTGGGAAATAGTACCAGTTACTGAGGAGAGAAAGATAGAGGAAGGGGAAGGGCAGTTTGGGGGACTTTTTTAGAAGTCCGTGAGACATCTGAGGCAAGGTATCAATGAGGCAATAAAAGGGAAATTCTAGAGTTCAAAGAAATGATCTAAGCTGGAGATATAAATGCGGGACTCATCAGTATACAGATGGTTTATGCGTTGATGGGAAATGATCAAGTCATATAACATTTCAGCCTAAAGAGAAGTTTCCATTGGCTTCATGACATGAAGATCTCTGATGACATTGACAAAGGGGGTTTCAGTGGGACTGGGACAGGGGTTGGTGCCTGATGGCTTGGAGAGTGCATGGGAGATGAAGTAGAGAAAGCATCAGGAGACAGTTTTTTTCTCCCCAAAATTTGGCTGTGATGTGGAGAAATGTGTCACTGGATGGCAATGGATATGGGAATGTGTGTGTGTGTGCTTATGTGTGGGTGTGTGTGCTACATATTCTTTTTAAAAATGAGTGATACATGTACCAAGACAGATTAGGGAAAGTTAATGATGGGGGAAATGGAAGAAGCCAAGTTTTTGAGGGATGTGTGCAAATGCCCTTTAACAGAAGTGGGGATACTTCCCCCATTGCAATGGGAGAAAGAGGATGAGTACATGTGTTATTAAGTTAGTAGTTTCAGGGTTGGCAGATGTGAGTGTTCAGATGCGATGTCTTCTTTTTCCTTAGAGTATAAGCAAGGTCATGAGCTGTGAGTGACTGTCAAATTGGGCTATGATAAATTTGACGAGAGTGAGCGAGATATATTGTGTAGTGAAGGGCAATGTGAGTCTACTAAAGATACGTGGTTGGTTTTTGTTTGCCTGGTTTTTTTGTTTGTTTTTGGCAGTACTGACCAGTTAACTACCTTTGTGGTTTTTTCCATTAACATTTGGCTTCTTGGGTATAGGCACAGAAAGGTGGAATGTAGGATTTATTCAGAAGTAGGATGTGGCAGATGACTACAAAGTTATCAGAGGACATGGTGAGACGTTTGGAAGAATCCTAGAGGTAGAGGCTCCTGGAGTCTTGGTTTTCCCAGGCCTGAAGTTGGCAGCAGAGTCCTAGCCTTGGCACCAGAGATTTTCTAGGGTCAGGAGGAAGGACTTGCATTTTCCTAGCTTCTCTTATGTTTTCAGACCTTTGTTCTGCAGCTTTCCTGGCAGTTCTGAAACTGTTTAAATTAGAATTCCTTTACTCATACAGAACTTCATCTGTATGCCTCCCAAACTTCCCATCCATTCTCTGAGGACTGCAGCGCTTTTCCTGCAGTCTGCCACTTCTCTCCAGCCCCTGTCATTACCCTGGTTGACTTCAATGTCCTTTTTGATGACCTATTTAACAACTGAATCTCTCAGTTCCTTAAAATTATTTCATCTAAGAACTTTCTGGATTTTTTTTTACATTAATGAATTAATTTAATTTAATACCTGGAGACTTGTCACATATAAAATGACTCAATCTTTGAAATCATGAATTTTGAAATCCTTTTTCTGCTTTCTTTTTCTTTTTGCAACCCATTCTTTAGCTTCATTGGACATCTGTTCTTGTGAGTCCTTGCTGTTCCTTTAGATTCTTTCTTTCTTCCCATCTGGATTTGTGAAAAATCACCCACCCAACACGCTCACCAATGTTCTTAGTTCCAATAACCTGGTGATTTCCAGTGGCACCTTTCTCATCCTGCACTCAGGAAAAACCTGCCATTCGTTGGCTGGTTTGTTATGCTTTCTTGCTCAGGGCTACAGAACGTGTTAGAGGAAAATCATGTAACAGTGGTAATTGCTTGAATTTCAGACGTGGTTTCCACACTCAGCTGGCTCCATGATGCTGCCCTCCTCTCCATTGTCTCTGTCCCTCTGCTTGTTCCTCTCTTGTTATCTCTTGGCTAGACCATTACAACAGTCTCTTCTCTATTCTCCTTTAGAGTTTCTATTTCTGATGTTACGTTATTTTCTTTTTCTGGAGATTCTTTTCCAAATTGCAGATTAGATCACTCATTTCCCTGCTTAAAAACTCCTGAGAGCCGACTAAGATTTAGACTATTAGGTAGAAGCTCTTTAGGGTTTCATTCAGGAATCGGGGGCCTTCATGATTTGCATCTAACCTACTTGTCTAGTCTGATCTCTCCTCATTTCTAATCCCCGCATTCCCCACTCCCACACACTACACCAGACCATTCTGTATTCACCCTCACACCGTTCCTCCTGCCTGGAGCAAAAGCTTCTTTCTTCTCCTCGTCTGTGGAACTCTTGTTTTAAGCTCTCAATCAAATGCCGTCTCACCTGGGGAGTCATCTGCACTTCTCAGTGTGAGACAAAGTAGCATAGGTAAGAAGGCATATTTGCTCGTTTATGCTTGCTGGCATGATTTCACAAAGGCTCTAACTCTGTGACCACATGCAGTTCTCTGGAGAGATGCTTTGTAGAGCAAACAGGATAGAGGACACAGTGCCCCACATCTCTTGCCTGAGTTACTATATTTCTTAAAAGATAAATGACCCTAGTTCTTGCCTTTTCCTACACATAAGATAATATCTGGCAAGGTTAGTGATTATGCCTCTATAATCTATAATGATATACTCTTACACCCAAATGTATATATCTATAACCAGATATACTCTTATACCCTTGATGTGATTCCTCTTTACTATAACTTCTGAACAAGTTTGATGTGATTCTACACATACTAAACCTTCGTTATCTATATAGCCCACTGCTAAAATAGAACCTCTGATAGAACCTCTCTAAAAGGCTGCTTCTGGGCTATAGGCCTCAGTCTATAGTCCCTTGCAGGACTTTTAAATAAAATTAACTTTAAATCTTTAAAAGCTTGATTTTTTAGCCATGCATGGTGGCCCATACCTGTAATTGCAGCACTTTGGGAGACTGAGGTGAGAGAATCACTTGAGGCCAGGAGTTTGAGACCAGCCTGGACAATATTGCAAGACCCCACCTCTACAAAAAAAAAAAAAAAAAAAAAGAGGAAAAATAGTCTCATTTTTTTCCCTTTAGTTGATATCAGGTGAAAGAGTCACTCCTTCCTTTGTGTGCCCATGCATTTCACTTGCCACTAGAATTGCGCTTATTGCATTTGTTAGGTTTGTTTATGTATGTACCTGTTTTGTCTGCTCTGCTGCTTAACTCTGAGCTTAAAAACTTCTTGTCATCTCTCTATTCCTCAGAGTTTATCAACATGGTTGGTATATGGTAGTTACTCGATACATAGTTTTAGACTGAGTGATGAATGTATGTATAATACTTTGGGGGCCAATACAGAAAGTAGTAGAACTTAAGGACATAGTTCTGATTTCAAAAGACTAACATAGCAGAGACTCTATATCTACCCCTAAAACACGTAAGACTCTAAGACAGACTAGGATGCAGTGAAAGTAATGGTACAGAGAGTGGGTCCAGGAGGAACTCAGAGGGAGGGAAATTGTCTCTCTCTGCTTGGGCTGCCATAACAAAACACCATAGACTGAGGTAGCTTAAACAACAGACAGACATTTCCCACAGCTCTGGAGTCTGGAAGTCTGGGATAAGGGTGCCAGCGTTGTTGATTTCTGGTAATGGCTCTCTTCCAGGCTTAAAGACTTCTGCCTTCTATCTGTGTCTTTAATGGCAGAGAGGGGGTAAGCTCTCTGGTTTCTCTTCTTAGAAGGGCATAATTCCATCAGGAGGGCACCACCCTGTTGACCTCATCTAAATCTAATTATCTCTCAAGGGCCTCATCTCCATATTCCATGACATTGGGGGTTAGAGCTTTAACAAATAAATTTGGGGGGTGGGACCAGAAGACACAATTCAGTCCATAACAGAAGGTGAGTTTTGGGCACTGCTGATTTAGATTTGGAAACAAAGACTTGTTCATTCGGTGCCCTTCATTCCTGGACAGATCCCTTGAAAGACATCTCCCATGCTATCTCATTTCCTGGGATTATGTGAAACAAGATAATAGCTTCTGTGGACATTCCCAGAGGAATAATTTCACAAAGGGGAGCTTGTATCTCACTTCGCAAAGAAATGCTCCTTCTCTTGTTATTTTTAGGTTGGAATTTGAGCTGCAACATCCAAATATGTAGCAAGAATAAACATACAAACTGTATCTTAATGTATCTTGGATTTTGGATTTTCTTCTTTTTGCAATTTAGCAGTTTCCCTCTCTCTGCTTGGGGAGAAAGTAGGGCTGCTGCCAATAGCTGAGCAAAATGTAGAGAAATGTCACCCATACACACAGCTGTCTCTATTGCTTACTCTCAAATACAGAACTGGGGCTGACCTTACAAGAGAAAGGAGTTTGTATTCTGTGGCTCAAAGGTTACTGAGTAAACTCCTCCTCCTTTTTCTTGTCCATCTGTATCCACTGTTCACTTAATTTTTTTCAAACACTTCCTTGGGCCATTCCCATGTTAAATCTTTCCTTTCTGATGATAACAATGCTTATTCTTTCACTTTTTTTCTGTTGATAAAAGTAACAATGATAATTTATAGAAAATTTGGAAAATATAGAAAAGCATGAAGAGGCCAGGCGCGGTGGCTCACGCCTGTAATCCCAGTACTTTGGGAGGCCGAGGCAGGCAGATCATGAGATTAGGAGATTGAGACCATCCTGGCCAACATGAGGAAACCCCATCTCTACTAAAAATACAAATATTAGCTGGGAATGGTGGCACGTGCCTGTAGTCCCAGCTACTTGGAAGGCTGAGGCAGGAGAATCACTTGAACCTGGGAGGCAGAGGTTGCAGTGAGCCAAGGTCGCGCCACTGCACTCCAGCCTGTCAACAGAGCGAGACTCTGTCTCAAAAACAACAACAACAACAACAACAAGCATAAAGAAAAATAAAAATCACTCACCATTTCATCATCCAGAAATAATGGGTGTTACCATTGGGTGTATTCCTTGTGGTCTTACATATCTGTGTGTATATATGTATGATTTTCTTCTGAAAATAAAAGGGTGTGGGCTCAAACTATATACACTTCTGTGTATTCTGCTTTTAGTCTCCTTTAATGCTTTCCCCAATGCCTTTGGAGAAAGGACTACTGTGGTCCAGCACTCAAAACCCTCATAACCATCTCCAGCTGCTTTACTGTCTTTATCCAAACTCTTTCACAGATGGATGGGTTGACTTACTTGACCCTCCCTGCCTCTGCTCTATTACTGCTCATCTAGAATTCCCTTCCTGTTCTCTCCATGTCCCAGAGTCCTGCCATATTTCTAAGCCTAGCCAAACCCCACCTTCTATGTGAAGTTTCCTTGGAAACAAATCTGTAAGTGATTTTCTTTTCTTCCAAATTCTTCCAGACTGCTCCCTCTGCCTGGTGCTTTCACCCAGATGGCTCAGTCTTTACATTTTTAAGGTGTTTGCTTTTCCAAAATAACTTCCTGAGACTTCGCAACTGTATTTTTATCCAAACACCTCTATCCCTCTGTTCTGCTTATTTTCCTTCAAAGCAGTTATCTTTATCTGATAGTTAATGTGTTTTGACTTTTAATTTTTTGATTGATTGATGGTCTTTCTCTTGCCACAAAACTGTAAGCTCCTTGAAAACAGAGCTTTTTTCTTCTTTGCTGCTGTATCCCTAGACACTAGAATAGTGCCACATAGTAGGTGCTCCACAAGTGTTTAAGAGAAAGAAGACTGGGGTGAGACGGTATCTCATTGTGGCTTTGATTTGCATTTCTCTAATGATCAGTGGTGTTGGGCTTTTTCTGATATGTTTGTTGGTCATATGTATGTCTTCTTTTGAGAGGTGTCTGTTCATGTCCTTTGCCTACTTTTTAATGGGGTTGTTTCTTTTCTTCTTGTAAATTTAAGTTCTTTGTAGATGCTAGATGACCTTTGTCAGATGGATATATTTCAAAATTTTTCTCCCATTGTGTAGATTTTCTGTTCACTCTGATGATAGTTTCTTTTGCTATGCAGAAGTTCTTTAGTTTAATTAGATCCCATTTGTCAAATTTTGCTATTGCTTTTGGCATCTTCATCATGAAATCTTTGCCCATGCCTATGTCCTGAATGGTGTTGCCTAGATTTTCTTCTAGGGTTTTTATAGTTTTGGGTTTTACATTTAAGTCTTTATCCCATCTTGAGATGATTTTTGTATGTAGTGTAAGGAAGGGATCTGCTTTCATTTTTCTGCATATGGCTAGCCAGTTCTCCCAGCACCATTTATTAAATAGGGAATCTTTTCCTCATTACTTGTTTCTGTCAGGTTTATTGAAGATCAGATAATTGTAGGTGTGTGGTCTGGTTTCTGGGTTCTTTATTCTGCTTCATTGGTCTATGTGTCTATTTTTGTACTAGTACCAAACTGTTTTGGTTACTGAAGCCTTGTAGTATAGTTTGAAGTCAGATAATGTGATGCCTCCAGCTTTTTTTTTTTTTTTTTTTTCTGCATAATGTCTTGGCTATTTGGGCTCTTTTTTGGTTCCATATGAATTTTAAAATAGTTTTTTCTAATTACATGAAGAATGTCAGTGGTAGTTTAATGAAAATAGCGTTGAATGTATAAACTGCTTTGGGGAGTACGACCATTTTCTTTGTGTTGATTCTTCTTATCCATGAGCATGCTGGCAAGGTTGTGGAGAAAAAGGAATGCTTTTACACTGTTGGTGGGAGTGTAAATTAGCTCAACTGTTGTAGAAAACAATGTGGTCCTTGAAGACCTAGAGGCAGAAATACAATTTGACGCAGAAATCCCATTACTGAGTGTATACCAAAAGGAATATACATCATTCTATTATAAAGACACATGTACACATACAGCACTATTCACAGTAGTAGGTTGGAACCAACCTAAATGTCCATCAATGCTAGACTGGATAAAGAAAATGTGGTACATATATATACATCATGGAATACCATGCAGCCGTGAAAAAGAATGAGATCATGTCCTTTGCGGGGATGGAGTTGGAAGTCATTATCCTCAGCAAACTAACACAGGAAGAGAAAACCAAATACTGCATGTTCTGACTTATAAGTGGAGCTGAATGATGGGAACACACGGGCACTTGGGGGGAATACCACACACTGGGGCATGTCAGAGAGTAGGGGTTTGGAAAAGGAAGAACAACAAGAAGGATAGCCCATGGTTATCCTTAAGGATAGCCCATAGTCATGGGCTTAATACCTAGGTGATGGGATGATCTGTGCAGCAAACCACCATGGCACATGTTAAACTATAATAAACCTGTAAATCCTGCACATGTATCCCTGAACTTAAAATATAAGTTGGAAAAAAAGAGAAAGAAGAAAGAAATTAGTGCTTGTCATTTGGAACTTAGTATAAATCACGTGGTATTTTTCATGAATGTACACATTACCTCCCATCAAGAACATGTGTACATATTATCTATTATCAAGAATGTAAACCTCTAAGGTATGGCCCATTTATATCTTCTATGTATCTCTTGTCCTTTAAGTTCTTTGTATAGTGTCTTGCATGTAGAGGGAATTACAGAATGTAAGCTCCATGAGAAGCTTCAATTTTGTCAGGAAATTTTGTTTTAATAAGTATCTTTATTTTTATAATTTGCTTATATGTGCCAAAGAGCATTCAGGAAAGAGGAACTAGAATGGAAAAGACTGGTTCTCTACAGGGGTGAGATAGAAAGAGGTGCAGAGCAGGGGAAGAGCAGTTGGGTTGACGAGGGAATGAAACCTCTGTGATTATGTATTTTTGGATAGCTTTGACTTACAGCCATAGTAATGTTTCATATACCTAAAAATAAACAACAATGAAAACCAACCAGGATGTGAGGGGAGCCCAAACTGGAATGCAAATACTAGCAAGACTATTGAAAATGAACAACATAACCACAATGAGGTGGTGCAAAAGAAAAAAAAACTAAACCCTAGTAACTGTGGAAGACGTATGTTGATTGGATACGGAGACTAAAGCAAGAAACAAAAAAACAAACTATGTGAATGCTGTAATCTTGTTAGCAAAAGTAAGTAGGTTCCTTTTCAAAAAGTTATGAACCAGCAATCCTGAAACTTCTTTATACCTATATTAGAATTGACTAAATAAGTAAACAGATTATAGATGATGAAAATTAGGTTTTACTTTGTTAGAAAATAAGAAGTTATCAATAAGAAAAAGAGAAGTCTAAAATAAATTCTGTGGTGTTTGATTAAAATTAGATATCAGTACAAACTAATGATATTTACTATACACACACAGATGAAAATATAAATATAAATATAAATATATGTGGATGGGTGGGTGATATGTTTTGGCTCTGTGTCCCCACCCAAATCTCATCTCCAATTATAATCACCATGTGTTGAGGGAGGGACCTGGTCGGAGGAGATTGAACCATGGGAGTGGTTCACCCATGTTGTTCTCATGATAGTGAGGGAGTTCTCACCAGATCTGATGGGTTCAAAAGGGCAGTTTCCCCTGCATGCTCTCTCCTGACACCATGTAATACGTACCCTCTTTCCCCTTTACCTTCCACCATGATTGTAAGTTTCCTGAGGCCTCTCCAGCAATGCAGAACTGTGAGTCAATTAAACCTCTTTCGTTTATGAATTACCCAGTCCCAGGTAGTATCTTTATAGCAGTGTGAGAATGGACTAATACAGAGAATTGGTACCTGCAGAGTGGAGTATTGCTATAAAGTTACTACCTAAAAATATGGAAGTGACTTTGGAACTGGGTAACAGGCAGAGGTTGGAACAGTGTGGAGGACTCAGAAGAAGATAGAGAGATATGGGCAAGTTTGGAACTACTGAAGACTTGTTGAATGGTTTTAAGCAAAATGCTGATAGTGATATGGACAATGAAGTCCAGGCTGAGGTGGTCTCAGATGGAGATGAGGAAATTATTGGAAACTGGAGTAAAGATCATTCATGCTATGCTTTAGCAACTGGTGGCACTTTGCCCCTACCCTAGAGATCTGTGGAACTTTGAACTTGAGAGAGATAATTTAGGGTATCTGGCAGAAGAAGTTTCTAAGCAGCAAAGCATTCAAGATGTGACCTGGTTTATTCTGAAAGTGTTCGGTTAAATATGTTCACAAAGAGAGTGTTTGAAATTGGAACTTATGTTTGAAAGGGAAGCAAAGCATAAAATTTCAGAAAATTTGCAGCCTGAGCATGTGATAGAAAAAAAAAAAAATTTCGGGAGGAGAAATTTGCATAAGTAATGAGGAGCTGAATGTTAATAGTCAAGACAATGGAGAAAATGTCTCCAGGGCATATCAGAGACCTGTCATCACAGGTTCAGAGGCTTAGGAGGGAAAAATGACTTTGTGGGCTGGGCCCAGGGCCCAGGGCCCTACTGCTCTGTGAAGCCTCAGGACTTGGTGCCCTGCATCCCAGTCACTCCAGCTCCAGCTGTGGCTAAAAAAGGGCCAGTGTACGGCTCAAGTTGTTGCTTCAGAGGGTGCAAGCCACAGACCTTGGCAGCTTCCATGTGGTGTTGGGCCTGGGGTGTAGAGAACATAAGAGTTGAGTTTTGGGAGCCTCAGCCTAAATTTCAGAGGATGTATGGAAATGCCCAGATGTCCAAGAAGATCTCTGCTGCAGGGGTGGAGCTCTCATGGAGAACCTCTATCAGCACAATGTGGAGGGGAAATGTGGAGTTGGGGACCTCATGCAGAGTCCCCACTGGGGCTCTCCCTAGTAAAGCTGTGAGAAAAGGCCACTGTCCTCCAGACCCCAGAATAGTAGATCCACTGACAGCTTGCCCTCCTCGCCTGGAAAAGCCACAGCCACTCAATGCCATACCATGAAAGCAGCTGCATGGGGTGTACCCTACAGAGCCACAGGGGTGGAGTTGCCCAAGGCCATGGGAGCCCACCCTTGCATCAGCATGCCTTGGATGTGAGACATAAAATCAAAGGAGATTTTGGAAGTTTAAGATTTAATGACTGCCAGGCTGGGTTTTGAGCTTGCATAGGCCCTATGGCCTCTTTGTTTTGGCCATTTTTTTTTTTTCCATTTGAAATGGGAACATTTATCCAATGCCTGTACCCGCTTTGTATCTTGGAAGTAACTAACTTGTTTTTGATTTTATGAGTTCATAGGCAGAAGGGACTTTCTTTGCCTCAGATGAGACTTTGGAGTTGGACTGTTCAGTTAATGTTGGAATGAGTTGAGACTTTGGTAGAGTGTTGGGAAGGCATGATTGGTTTTGAAATGTAAAAAGGACATAATATTTAGGAGAGCCCAGGGGCAAAATAATGTGGTTTGGCTCTGTGTGTCCACCCAAATCTCATCTCCCATTATAATCCCCATGTGTTGAGAGAGGGACCTGGCGGGAGGAGATTGAATTATGTGAGCAGTTCCCCCATGATGTTCTCATGATAATGAGGAAATTCTCACAATATCTGATGATTTTAAAAGTGGCAGTTTCCCCTGTGCACTCTCTCTCTCTTTCCTGCTGCCATGTAAGATGTGCCTTGCTTCTCCTTCACCTTCCGCCATGATTGTAAGTTTCCTGAGGCCTCTCCAGTCATGCAGAACTGTGAGTCAATTAAACCCCTTTTGTTTATGAATTGCCCAGTCTCAGATGGTATCTTTATAGCAGTATGAGAACAGGCTAATACAGTGGGCTAGAATATATATATTCATATCCTAGCTCTATCTACCGAGACAACCAAGAAACTCTAATGTTTAGCTGCTAAATATTGGTTTCTAAACACAAATCTTTAATAAAAGGAGCCATGGTGATAGGATTCTGGGAAGACAGTGCTGTAGGAAGCATCAGGAATCTGTCTCCCCACCTAGACAGCAGTTTCATTGACAGAATCTGGATGATGTAACTATTTTGGAACTCTGAAACCTATTGAAGGGTTGCAACTTCCTGGGGAAAGCTTGAATAGTAGGGAAATGGTAGTTAATTTCAGCCCTTAGCATAATGGCAGCTACCCATCCCCACATATTCCTGAAGCAGCTTGCACACTGTTCGCAGAAGTCAGAGTGGGCAAAAAAGACCCTGTCCTCTCAGAAGGAGAAGAGAGAGAACAGGGAAAAGAGAATATTTGAAGAAATAATGACTGAAAACTTCTCAAGTTTGATGAAAAACACAAATATAAACATCCAAGAATTTCAATAAATACCAAGAAAGATTAACTTAAAGAGACCTACACTGAGACAGATTATAATCAAACTATCGAAAGACAAAGACAAAAAGGGAGTCTTGCAAACAGCAAGAGAGAACTGACTTGTTACATAAAAGAGATTCACAATATTATTAGCAGACTTCTCATCAGAAACTTTGGAGGCCAGAAGCCAGTATGCTGATATACTTAAAGTGCTAAAAGAATATAACTAACTGCCAATCTAGAACCCTATATCCAGCAAAATTGTTTTTCCAAAGTGAGGGAGAAGGTAAGACATTCCCAGATAAATCAAAGCTGAGAGATTTTGTTACCACTAGATCTGCCCTGCAGGAAATGATTAAGAGACTTATGCAGGGTGAAATGAAAGGACACTAGAAAGTAAGTTGAAGATGTATGAAGAAATAAAGATATCAATAAATAAAGCTAAATACATGTACAATTATAAAAGCTAGTATTATTGTAATAATAGTTTTTAACTCCACTCTTTACTTTATATGTGATTTAAGAAACTAATCTGTTTAAAAATTATCCTAAAAGATGTTATTATTGTAACTCTGATTTGTAACTCCACATCATTTTTTTTCCACATAATTTAAGAAACTAACACATTTAGAAAATTAGTTTTTATTTTGGAGCACAGAAGGTATAAAGATGTAATTTTGTGACATCAGCAACTGAAAGAGGTGGGACTGGAGCTGTAAAGGAGTGGTGTTTTCATACATTATTAAAATTAAGCTGGTATACATTCAAATTAGAGTGTTATAACTTTAAGAAGTTAAATGTAATCCCCATGGTAACCACAAAGAAAATTGCTATAAAACATACATAAAAGGAAATGAGAAAGGAATGTAAACAGTTTACTACAAAAAAATCAGCTAAACACAAAAGAAGACAGTAATGCAGGAAATGAGGTACAAAAAAATCTATAAGCCATATAAAAAGCAAATAGCAAAATGACAGAAATCTCTCCTTATCCATAATTGCTTTAAATGTAAATGGATGAAACTCTGTCTTAGTCCATTCCTGCTGCTATACCAAAATGTCACATACTGGTGACATTTTTGGTTTATAAATAATAGAAATTTATTTTTCAATATTCTAGAGACTGGGAAGTCCAAGATCAAGGCACCAGAAGATTCAGTGCCTGGTGGGGAGTTGCACCTTCTTGCTCCATCCTCATATGGCAGAAGGGGCAAAAAGAATGAACTCTCGCTGGCGCAGTGGCTCAAGCCCGTAATCCCAGCACTTTGGGAGGCTGAGACGGGCGGATCACGAGGTCAGGAGATCGAGACCATCCTGGCTAACACGGTGAAACCCCGTCTCTACTAAAAAAAATACAAAAAACTAGCCGGGCGAGGTGGCGGGCGCCTGTAGTCCCAGCTACTCGGGAGGCTGAGGCAGGAGAATGGCGTGAACCTGGGAGGCGGAACTTGTGGTGAGCTGAGATCTGGCCACTGCACTCCAGCCTGGGCGAAAAAGCGAGACTCCATCTCAAAAAAAAAACACAAAACAAAAAAAAAGAATGAACTCTCTTTCTCAAGCCCTTTTATAAAGGTACTAATTCCATCCATGAGGGTGGAGCCCTTATGACCTAATCACACCCTAAAGGATCTACCTGTTAATATGATTGCACTGAGGACTAAGTTTCAACATGAATCTTGGAGGGATACAAATTTCCAAACCATAGCACTCTTCAATTAAAAGACAGAAATGAGAAGAATGGATAAAAATACATGATCCAACTATATGCTTTCTACATGAGACTCACTTTAGATGCAAAGATACAAATAATTGAGAGTGAAAGATTAAAAAAAAACATATTCCATGCGAACAGTAACCAAAAAAATTAGTCCTGGCACTCTGAGAGGCTGAGGCAGACAGATTGCTTAACCTGAGGAGTTTGAGACCAGCCAAGGCAACATGGTGAAACCCTGTCTCTACCAAAAAACAAAACAAAATAAAACAAAAATTAGCTAGGCATAGTGACATGTGCCTGTAGTCTCAGCTACTCAGGAGGCTGAGATGAGAGGATGACTTGATCCTGGAGGCAGATGTTGCAGTGAGCTGAGATTGTACCACCACACTACAGTCTGGGTGACAGAGCCACACACTGTCTCAAAAACATTTTTTTACAAGAGGCAAAGAAAGACATTATGTCTTAATAACAGGCTCTATACATCAAGAAGATGCAACAATTATGAACGTTTATGTACTTCGTGATAGATCAGTCAAGAGTATGAAGCAAAAACTGAAAAAAATTGAAGGGAGAAATAGACAGTTCTGCAATAATAGTTGGAGATTTCAATACCCACTCTCAATGATGGATAGAACAATGAGACAGAAGATCATTAAGGAAATAGATAATTTAAACAACATGATAAATCAACTAGATTTAACAGACATATGTAGGACACTCTACCCAACAGCAACAGCATACACATTCTTCTCAAGTGCACATGGGACATTTTCCAGGATAAACCACACATTAGGCCACACATTAAGTCTTGGATATCATAAAAATTATCTGCTCTGACCACAACAGGATGAAGTTAGAAATCAATAATAGAAGTATAAGTGGAAAATTCATAAATTTATGAAAATTAATCAACACACTCTTAGATAATAAATGGATCAAAGAAGAAATTAGAAGATAAATTAGAAAATACTTAAAGATGAATGAAAATGAAATCACAATATACCAAAACTTACAGGATGCAGTGAAAACAGTGCTGATGGGAAAATTTATAGCTGTAAATACTTACATTATAAAAACAAGACAGACATCAAATCAACAACCTATCTTTACGACCTAAGGAACTAGAATAAAAGAACAAACTACCCAAAGCTAGCAGAAGAAAGGAAATCATGGAAATTAAAGCAGAGATAAAAATAAAACAGGAAAAACAATAGAGAAGATTCATAAGCCTAAAAGTTGATTCTTTGAAAAGATCAGCAAAATTGACAAACCTTTAACTGGATGGAATAAGAAAACAAAAGAGAAGACTCCATTTACAAAAATCAGAAATGAAAGCGGACACATTACTACTTATTCTACAGAAATAAAAAGGATTATAAGAGGGCATTATGTACAAATGTATGCCAACAAGTTGGATAACATAGATGAAGTGGACAAATTGTCAGAAATACAAAACCTATGAAGACGAAATTATGAAGAAATAGAAAATATAAATAGAAATATAAATGTAAGGGGATTGAATCAGTAATCAAATCGTTGCCAACAAAGAAAAGCCCTATATCTGATAGCTTCACTAGTGAATTCTACAAAACGTTTAAAGAATGTCAGTCCTTCTCAAACTTCTCCAAAAATTTGAAGAGGAGGGAGACTTTCCAACTCATTCTATGAGGCCAGCATTACCCTGGTACCAAAGCCAGCCAAAAACACTACAAAACAAAACTATAAACCAATATGTTTTATGAGCATTGATGTAAAAATCCTCAACAAAATAGTAGCAAAGTGAATTCAGCAACATATTAAAAGGATTATATACCATGACCAAATAGGATTAATTTGTAGAATGCAAGGATAGTTCGATAGACAAACATTGATCAATATAGTACACCATATTAACAGATTAGAAGTGAAAAAAGCCATGACTATCTTAATTGATGCAGAAAAATCATTTGACAAAATTCAAGACGCGTTTAAGATAAAAACACTCAACAAACTAGAAGTAGAAGGAAACTAAGTCAATATGATAAAAACCATGTATGAAAGACTCATAGCAAACATCAACTTCTATGGTGACAGACTGAAAGCTTTTCTTCTACGATCAGGAACAGGTATGCCCACTTTTACGACTTCTAGAATAGTACTGGAAGTTCTATTTAGAGCAAACAGGCAAGAAAAAGAAATTAAAAAATCCAACTAGGGAAGGAAAAAGTACAATTATCTCTGTTTGCAGGTGATAAAGAGTTCACAAAAAGAAATATTAGAGATAATAAATGAATTTGGAAAAGTAGCAGGATTTAAAGTCAACATCTAAAACTCAGTTGCATTTCTATAGAGTAACAGTGAACAATCTGAAATGAAAATTATGAAAACAGCTCAACTTACAATAGCATCAACAAACAAGATACTTAGTAATTAACCAAGCAGGGAAAGGATAGTATAATGAAAACTATAAAATATTGCTGAACAAATTTAAAGAAAACATAAATAAATGGAAAAACACTCTCCTATTCACAGATTGGAAGATTTAATTATGTTAAGATTTCAATACTATTCAAAGCAATCCATCTACAGATTTAATGCAATTCCTATCAAAATGCAAAAGACTTTTTTTTTTTGAGAAATAGAAAAACCCATCCTAAAGTTTATATGGAATCCCAAGGGACCCTGAATAGCAAAACTGATCTTAAAAAAGAAGAACAAAGTTGAAGCAATCACGCTTTCTGATTTCAAAACTTACTATAAAGCTACAATGATCAAAACAGTGTGGTACTAACATAAAGCCAAACATATAGACATGAAACAGAATAGAAAGCACAGAAATAAATCCTTGTGTATTTGACCATATGATTTTTGACAAGGATGCCTGCATCATTCAATGGGAAAAGGATCGTCTTTTCAACAAATGGTGCTGGAAAAACTGGATATCCACATGCAAAAGAATGAACTTGGCCCCTAACACCATATAAAAAGAGCAATTAAAAATGGATCAAACACCTAAATATAAGACATAAAATTATAAAACTCTCAGAAAAAATATAGGACAAAATCTTCATGACATTGAATTTAGCAATATTTTTTTGAATACGATACCAAAGGCATAGGCTAAAACAACAACAAAATAGACAAATTGAATTTCATGAAAATTAAAAAGTTTTGTGCACTGAAAGTCAGTATCAACAGACTAGAAAGGCAACCCACAGATTAGGAGAAAATATTTTCAAATTATATTTCTTTTTTTTTTTTTCAGATGGAGTTTCACTCTTGTTGCCCAGGCTAGAGTGCAATAGTGTGATCTTGGCTCACCCCAACCTCTGCCTCCTGGGTTTAAGTGATTCTCCTGCCTCAGCCTCCCAAGTAGTTGTGATTACAGGCATGTGCCACCATGCCTGGCTAATTTTTTCTATTTTTAGTAGAGATGGGGTTTCTCCATGTTGGTCAGGCTGGTCTTGAACTCTGACCTCAGGTGATCTGCCCACCTTGGCCTTCCAAAGTGCTGGGATTACAGGCATAAGCAACCACACCCAGCCTCAAATTATATTTCTGATAAGGGATTGATATGGTTTGGCTGTGTCCCCACCCATATAACATCTTGAATTGTAACTTTCACAATTCCCGTGTGTCATGGGAGGGACCCAGGGGGAGATGATTGAATTATGGGGGTGGGTCTTTCCTGTGCTGTTCTTGTGATAGTGAATGGGTCTCAAGAGATTCAATGGTTTTAAAAATGGGAGCTGCCCTGCACAAGCTCTCTTTCTGCCTGCTGCCACCCATGTAACATGTGACTTGCTCCTCCTCATTGTTTTCTGCCAGGATGTGAGGCCATGTGGAGCTGTAAGTCCACTAAAGCTCTTTCTTTTGTAAATTGCCCAGTCTTGGGTATGTCTTTATTAGCAGCATGAAAATGGCCTAATACAAGGATTAATCACCAGAATATATAGAGAACTCCTAAAACTCAACTACAATGACAAAAGCAACCTGATTTAAAAGTGAACAAAGTACTTAAATAGACATTTTTCTGAAGAAGGTAAAAAAAAAAAAAAAAAGTCCAATAAGCCCATGAAAAGATACTCAACTTTTTGAGTAACTCAAAAAATACTCAAGATACTAACTAATCATTAAGGAAATGCAAATCAAAACTACAATGAGATACCACCTTACAGTCATTAGGTTGGTTGCTATCAATAAAACAGAAAAAATAAGTGTTGGTGAGGATGTGGAGAAATTGGAATCCTTCTGTACTATTGGTGTGAATATAAAATGGTACAACCATTGTGGAAAACAGTATGGAGCTTCCTCAGAAAGGTAAAAATAGAATTATTGTGTGATCTAGCAATTCCACTACTGGGTATATACCCAAAGGAATTGAAATCAATATGCCAAAGAGATATCTGCATGCCCAAGTTTATTGCAGTATTATTCACAATAGTGAAGACACAAAAATAACCTAAGTGTCCATCAATGGATGAATGGATTTAAAAAATGTGGCATTTGTACACAATGGAACACTATTTAGCCTTAAGAAAATAGGAAGTTCTGTCATTTGTGACAAAATGGATGAACCTAGAGGACATTATGTTAGTGAAATAAGGTAGGCACAGAGACCAAATATTGTATGATCTCACTTATATATGGAATCTGAAAAAGTCAAACTTGCAGAAGTAGAGAATAGAATGGTAGGTACCAGAGGCTGGGAGAGTGGGGACGGGAGATGGAAAGGGAAAGGAGAGGACATGGGTCAATGACTACAATGTTACAGTTAGGAGGAATAAGATCTGATGCTCTACTGCACAGCAAGGTGACTGTACTTCATAATAATGTCTATTTGAAAATAGCTAAAAGAGAGGATTGTAAATGTTCTCACAAAGAAAGAATAAATACTTGAGGTGATGAATGTGCTAATTACCCAGATTTGATCCTTGTATACATGTATCAAAATGTTTGTATATCTATATCACATGTATACATGTATCAAAATATAACATTTTACTCCATGAATATATACAATTATTATCTCTCAATTGAAAATAAAACTTGAAAACTGGGCTCCTTAAAGAAGTGATTCATTCCAGGGCTGGTGCAAGGAAAATATAAGATGAGGCTGGAACATCTTGTGGTGCCAGAAAATAAGGAAATGCTCACACCCAAAAAGAGCAGTGTGGGATGGAGGGGTGCTTGTTGAAAGAACATGGGAACCAACCTAAAGGAACCTGTAATGACCAAAGTTGAAATAATTTTAGCAACAAAATGAATAATAACAGTGTTAAGCCTTAATCTGTAGAATTAAGTAAATACCTTTTTAAAAATAGCCATGAGTTCACGGGTCATTATTTCTAATGAACTGAATAAAAGAATCAAAAAAGCACATCTCTTTCCTCTCCCCACTTTGACTCACCATCTTCTGCCTTTATGTTTTCTTCATCTGTGTATCTCCATGGAGCCTGACCTCACATTATTCACATAGTAGGTGCTCAATAATTATTTATTACTGAACAAGAAGGGGATTTCCAAACTTGGACTTGCAGAGGAAATAGTGAGGAAGTTTATCTACTTAAAAATCTCACTTCAGGCATTTTTCACATGTCCTTTTTAATTTTCTGGCTAGAGGCTCTTCCTTTTTCAAGCAGAAGGAGTGGCCTCTTTACACAAATTCTGGAGGTCAAGTTTTTCGATAGATTTTACCTGGAGTAAGACTAGCAAGGGTAAGCCTTGGAATATCAATGAACTGTCCGTGGATGATCAATATTAGGGGCTGCTTCATTTTAAGGGGTTGAAGTTTTCTCTGAAGCTACTGTTAGAAACCAGGCTTGCAAAATGCTGTACTGTCTCACTTAAAAATCTCACCATTAATTTGAAAATGAAGCGTGACGCATTGGTTTACATTCCTTTGCCCTTCCGTGGAGTATCTCACTGCAGTATCTTCCACCCTTCACCAGGCCTCTTAACTCAACTGAGCTGTGGGTGATCAGAGCCACTTTATCTCTGCAAACCACACAGGCCATGATATAGAAACTCTTAAAACAGTGTCTTCCAAAGTCACTGATTTCCTAGGACTATTTTTTCATGTTTCCCTCATCAGATAGGGGTGAATACTCCAGGAGTACTGGGGAGACTTCTATGAACACCATTCAAATACCCGACCTCAGTTGGACTCCTTTCTGAAAGGCACATGTGAAGGCAACATCTGGAGATCTCTGTTA
Source organism: Rhinopithecus roxellana (assembly GCF_007565055.1). NCBI lineage: Eukaryota > Metazoa > Chordata > Mammalia > Primates > Cercopithecidae > Rhinopithecus > Rhinopithecus roxellana. Next base: position 72,523,569 of record NC_044558.1, read on the forward strand.
TGTGAAATTCAACATTTTGAAATGAGACAAGCCGAAGATCCTTCAGGGCTTCCTTGTTGGTGAAGGCCATTAGCTATTGACTGGCCAGAGTACTTTAGTTTTCTTGTTTCAGGTGGTATGAGTTTTATAAATGTGACTTTGAAAAAATTTTTACACAACTGCAAGTGAAAATACATTTTCCTTTATAAAATAGCCCAAAGCTTTCAAACAGTGATAAATCATCTGAGAGCCTTAGCAGGTTTGAAAAGCAACATTTATTGGCTAACACCGTAGTTTCTTTTCCCACCCAGATTTCCTCTCAAAGAAAATTTATAAGCATGTCTGTCTGACTGAAATATCTCCCATAACAAAACTGGATTGAAAATGTAGTCAATTCATAGTTTTTGCCTTCATAATAACTACATTAAAGTGACCAGATAGTTGATCTCATTGATTGTGAAGAAATCTTTTAAGTTGGCTGAGAAGAAAAAACTCAGAAACAATTAAGCTGGAAACCCTCAGAGTCAGTGATTGCATAAAAACATGACGTGTGTTCTTTATAGACCAACTTTCTGCCTTTATTGATGCATCTAATCTGGAAAGTTATTTCTTTTCCCTGAGAAGGGTAATTGCTTTAATGAGAACAAAATGTATTATTTCTCTGAAAGTTTTTGTATTCTTTCGCGTCCAGATTCTGGATCACAAAAAATAGTAAGTTTCTAACTTTCCTTTCAAAATTAAAAAAATGTATTCACTCTTGATTGGGAAAAAGTGCAAAAGCAATCCCTAATTTCTTCTGATTCTAGCCTAAGCATAGCATAAATCAATTTGGGGTATTTAAAATCACTGAGTTGCACTCTGCAGAAGTCTTCAGATATTTTTCTAACCATTTATCTTTTGCACATGTAGAGATTGAATCTCTGCTCCTGGCACTAGGAATATTTCTGGAGATTTAGGAATCAAAGGACAGATCCCTTAGATATTACTTTTCCAGGGAAATGAGGGGAAAATTTTTATTACTGAATAAACAACAACAAAAAAAGGTTTTAATATCACAGTTCTTAAGCTAGGTTTAGTAGAGTCTGACTTCTGTTTTGTTGTTCAGCTATTCACTGCTTTCGAGGCCCATTTCTTTCTCTTCTCTTCTTGACTCACATTTGGACAAGCCAGTAAGAAAGTTCATGAGCTCCTTCCCTTGGCACCAGTAGGAAGTTAAACTATGCAAGTCCTCCCTTGTGAGAGGCAACCTTCATGCTGGCCCCATTCTCCAATAATAATACAAATCAAAGCTACTCATCCTTCCCTCTAGCCAAGCCATTTCAGAGCAACTTGAGTGCTTGCCCTGCTCTCCCCAGAAAACCACTTATGAGAATAGTCAACCTTTCTCAGACCCTCTTGGAGCGTGTGTTATATCACCAGTCTCAACATCTGAACCAATTTTGGGTGGAAGATTGATCCTGCTGTCTAAGGGCAACCACAAAATTATTGGTGCTGTGAGTAGGTGGTCTAGGCCACAACATCTGGACCACTACCACCTGGGGGTCTTCTCCTGCTTTTGGCTTGCTAACTGACTCTGCTGCCTGCTGGAGAGCTTGCACTTTTAGCTGTTGCTTGCTGGCTGGCATGAGCTTTGAGCTGTGTAACATTATGCTACATTTGCCAACTCCTACCAAGGCTCTGTCACGGATTTCACTGACCTAAGTTGGAAATTTTGATAATTGTCATTTAGGGACAGAAGTATGAGGTGAGCACCTTCCTTAAGGTGGCTCTGGGTCATGCCTTGTGGCTCAGACCTCTGCATGGAGTCTTGGATTGAATTGTGTGCCTGAATTTCAGCATAAGCAGTGACCAACACTAGATTTGGGAATGACTCTTTGCCTATGATCATTGGTTGCATGGTCTCAAGCAGGCATTGGCCCTTATTTTACAGACTGCTCAAGAGAATGACTACACATTCTCTAATCTATGGGCTCAACAGGTGATCACTGACATGAGGAAGAGTTGTCACTACGTGGAGTGCTGGGGTCCACTCTCCAAAAAGCTGGTGGTTTATGAGGACTCTACAAAATACTGGTTTTGCTGTTGCTACCTATGTCTCTGTCATTTAAAAAGGTCATAATTCTGAGGGTTTTAAGGGAACACACCCTTGGCACAGACTCTCATGAAAAGTAGCTCCAAATGCTTCACTCTGTGCCTTTGAGAGGCCCGAAAACCCCATTGCCCTATTGAACAACTATGAAATTGTAAAATGGACTGGCAAAGACTGGGTTTAATTAAGTGTTGCAACTTGTCAATTAATTCAAACCCAACTTAAGGTTAGAGTCCCTAAACCAAGGAAAGCAATAATTGCCAAGAAGAAGGCCCATAACTCTGATGACACTAATTTGGGACTCTCGGAGGAAGATATTTATAAACGTGAGTAGGGTAGGAAGGACCCTCCCTCTCTTGCAAAGTATATCCAGTAACCATTCGAATAAAACAGAACAAAAACTTTGATAAAAGGGAAGGAAACAAAAACTAAAATAGATAAAAAGGATGCCAATAGGTTTTTGTACCTCTACAATATGGTTTTAAATTAATCTTAACATCTGCTGACATGTGCCAATTGACAAACTTTCATGGCCTTAATTGATTCCAGGGTTCAAATTACAGTTATACCTGGAAATTGCATTAAACAAGGCACCCTGTATACCTGCAGGTGTGGTACAGACTTTAAAGAGAAGGCATAAAGCAAAGGTAAACGGGTATGCCTCACCTTAACCACTGAAACTATTACTTTGCTTCATTTGCCTATTGTCTTAAAATATCCCTTAGTGAGCATCTGGGCATGAATGATTTGATGCATTGAGTAATAAACTGAAATAAAAATAAGTCTTTGGTACTAACAATTGGATTAACAAAATGGAACCCTACATATCTACCCTTGTTGTCTCCTCTCTCAGTTAAAATAGTTAATATGACCCATGTGTTCAAACAAGAACTACAGGAATAAAGACCCGTCATACAAGACCTACTGAAGGAAGGAGACATCATTCCTACTTTCTTCTTCTTTAACAGCCCAACTTGACCAGTGCTCAAAACCGATGAAAATTGAGTGTTACCCAGTAGTAGGTAACATTGGATAAAATGAATGTTACTCATAGCGTTAACCACAGCCTTAATGCTATGATATCATGATTAAGACTCCCAGACCTAATATTATTAAAATTACTTGACTCCATCCAATCAGCAACTGAAAAACATTTCACTATTGTAGATTTGGCTGATACGGTTCTATTTAGTGCCTATTTGAACAGCCTCTTCACCACAGATTGTCTTCACTTTTGAAGGCACACAATACGCCCTTACCTGGTTACTCATAGGGCATATCAACAGACCTCCATTGTGCACAATCACCGTTGGCAAGAGTTCAACCCTATTCAATTTCTCCAGGCATGCAGGTATGACATCATACTGATGACATTCTCCTCCAAGGAGAATCATTTAGCACACTCATACCAGACCTACAAATACTCACAAAGGAACTCTCATAAAAAGGGATGGGCAAAATTTGGACAGCTCAGTAAAATTCCAACTAATTATTGGTCACTCCTGACATGCTCCATGTTCCATCCCTAACACTGTTAAGAAGCAACTCTTGCTGGGTATGGTGCTGTGTGTCTGTTGTCTCAGGAGCTGAAGCAGGAGGGTCACTTGAGGCCAGGATTGGAGGCTGCAGTGCTTTATGATGGCACACCTGTGAAGAGTCACCACACTCCAGCCTGGGCACATAGTGAGATCCCATCTTTAAAAATAATATTGAATTAATTAAAATTAAACAAAGAGGAAATTCTTGTCCCTCCTAGGATTTTCAATGTGAAAACAGGCCCAACAATTTTTAGGTCTTCGGGGGTTTTAAAGGCAGTATATTTCTCATTTACAAATTCTGCTTAAGCCTTGTTATATTGTTACTTATAAGTCAGCCCATTTTGACTGGGATCCCCTGCAATAAAAGGCTCTAAAATCTATCCAAATTGCAGTACATTCACTAGTGCCCCCCAGAGATTCCTTCCCTGTAGATATTTTGGTAAGCTTCTTTCAAGGCTCCTGGAGTCTCTGGACAACCATGAAGGCCATAGGTTGTTCATGGGTGCAAGAAACTGCCCTTTCAGACTACATAACACACTACTGGAATGACACCTCTTGGCCATGTACTAGGCCCTTCTGGAAATGGAGGCTCCCATGGTTCCTGTCACTCTCTGCAGCTAGCTGCCCATTATGTCTTGTGTCATGGAGGCTGTCATGGCCACAAAGCCCTTCTCATTGAAATAAAAATGAGATTTACAGATTAGAGTAAATTCTGGGTCTCCTGGCATATTCAACTTACAGGAGTAAATGACTTCCCCCATCTTCAGTTCCTTGATAGGTACAATGGCACAAAAGGAGGTCACTCCTATCCTGGACCCATTGGTTACCTGGGAAGCCCTTGGGACCAACAGGATAATCAGAAAGGGAGTTTGTGCACTTTTGAATGGTTGTTCCACTGGATGGTAGTTACAGTGATAGTAGTAGCAATGTTATCACTTACAGTGGAGCCTGTTGGCCACCTGTTGCTGTCCACCCCCTAACTGGGACCTCCCTGTTCAAGGACAAGACCCAAAGGTCAGCACAGTTGCCTGACTTCAGGAAATTACCCTAGTACTAGAGAAGTGGCCCCAACCCCCAGGCCACAGACTGGTAACCATAAGGAATCAGGCCGCACAGCAGGAGGTGAACAGCGGGTCAGTGAGTAAAGCTGAGCTCCGCCTCCTATCAGATCAGCAGTGGCATTAGATTCTCATAGGAACATGAACCATACTGTGAACTGCACATGTGAGAGATCTAAGTTGCGTGCTCCTTATGAGAATCTAATGCCTGATGATCTGTCACTGTCTCCCATTACCCCCACATGGGACCATCTAGTTGCAGGAAAACAAGCTCAGGGCTCCCACTGATTCTACATTATGGTAAGTTGTGTAATTATTTCATTATATATTACAATGTAATAATAATAGAGATAAAGTGCACAATAAATGTAATGTGCTTGAATCACCCCAAAACCACCCCCTCCCTCCATCTGTGGAAAAATTGTCTTCCATGAAACTGGTCCTTGGTGCCAAAAAGGTTGGAGACCACTGCACCAGAGGATACCCTGGCCAACAATCAGCTCTACCTGTGCAATTTTAGACTTTTAAACAATTGAGAATAATCTGGTTGTCCAATCTGACCAGCATCAACAACAATTCCATATCCAAGGCCCTCCCCTTTTGAGGTAAAAAAAAAAAAAACCTCTACAAGTTTCTTGTCTCACAGATACCCCAAATATAAGTTAAAGTTACACATGTGTCTGCATATATTAAAGCCAAAATACAAAGCCTCAACAGAACACTTTTTAGCCCCTTTAAGTTTCAAGACATGATTAATGGTTATGAAGTATACTAGGCTGAATTATGGTCTTCTACAAATGTACACATTCTAATTCCCAGAATCTGCAAATATGTTACCTGATAGAAGGGACTTTGTTGATGTGATTAATTTTCAAATGTTGAAATGGGAAGATTATCCTTAACTACCCATGGAACCAATATAATCAAAAGGGTCCTTATAAGAGGGAGGTGAGAAGTTCAGAGTTAGGGAAAGAGATGTGGAGATGGAAGAGGAGGTCAGAGTCAGGGAGAGATTTGCTGGGGCTGCAGTGCTGGCTTTGAAGGTGAAGGGAGGGGGCAAAGCCAGGGAACACAGGCAACCTCTAGAAGCTAGAAGAGGCAAGGAAACTGACTCTTACCTAGGGCCTCCAAAAGGAACCATCCCTGCTAATATCTTGATTTTAGCCCAGTGAGACTGATTTTGGACTTCTGATCTCCAGAACTATAAGGTTATACATTTGTGGAATTTTTAAAAGCCATTAAGTTTGTGGCAATTGGTTGTAGCAGCAGTGGGAAACTCATCCCCAAAGGCAGTCACTTCACTTCTAAAAATACACAGTGCTGGACTTTCCCTGACCTCTGGCCACAGGCTTCAGAGAACACCACAATGGCTTTCTTAAGCCAGTTCCAATGAAAATAAATGAGACGTGACACATTTCCATCATCCATCAAAACTCAGGGTGAATTTTAATGAAGAATCTGACTCCGTTTTTGATACTTGACTGTTGATATCCTTTAAGACTCACCATTCCTTCCTCTTCTCTTGCTCCGAATATGGCAGATAAGAAAGCCCCCATTCTCCTTCTCTTGGGTCAGCCAGAAGTTCACACCACCAAAGACCTAAACTTCAGGTGGAAACCTTCACCTGGCCCCATTCCCTAACCACAGGAAAACTCCAAATCACTCACCCTTTCCTTTGTTAAAATCATTTTGGACCACCAGCTGCCCTGCTCTCCCCAGAAAGCCTTTTTATGTGAATGATCAACATTTGACACCCTATTGGTTTCATCTTTCTCAGCATCCTAGCCAATTTAGGGAGGAAGGTTGATCTTGCTCTTCGGGTGACCACAAAACACTAGGGTATCTCAGTATGCAAGGTCGAATAGAACACATCCTAAGGAACATTTTTCCCCCAAGTTCTGGTGAAAATTGATTTTATATTAAAATATGCAAGAAATTTGAGAGTGAAACAGGAGACTTCAAAGCCGTTCATGCTCTCAGGCCCCTTTTGGAATGGGTTCACCCTCTGTCATTAGCGCTACTTCAAGGTGCTGTTTTAAGATAACTTCGTTTCAAACCCAGGATTAGGTAATCAAGTAAAATCAGGCCAGACTATCCCAGAAGGAATGTCTAGTAATGTGCATCATGAAAATTGACCTGGCTTCTTTGGGTAGAAGAGCCATCGTAGATGAAATTCAAGTTAAGAGCTTTTAAACATTTATTTAAATATCAGTTAGTGCACTTGCACAGGACTAAAATATTTTGGAGATTACCATTCTAAAAAGTAATCAAATGCCCTTCCCACTTTTCCTGCCTTTTTTTTTTTTTTTATTACTATGTCATTAAGGATTCATAATAATTTGTAGAAGATCCTTGGATGTTCATTCCAGGAAATCTGGATGTATTTGTGTGACTGTGTGTGTGTGTGTGTGTGTGTGTGTGTGTGTATGAAGTACAGGGAGGTTGCGGGGGAGGAAGAGAGAGAGGGAGCAGACACAGAGAGAGGGGAGGAGAGACAGATTGATTTAAGGCAGTCGAATTGGGAAGAAAATATTTTCTGTACCTAATTCAAAAAATGTTCTGTAAAATTGTATCGTAGGATGTATTATGAATGTATTTGCCAGCCTGCTTTTGTCCAAATTGTAATCAAACACTTTTAGAATGCATGTACTTTATCTTTCAAAATGTCACATTTTATGTTATTTGCTTTTCTGGAAGCTTAATCGTAACCAGAATTCATGTTAGAAAAGTAGACCTTAGAAGACCTCTCAGGGAGCTACAGGGCAATGCTGAAGGAAGCCCAGCTCCAGCAAGCACAGAGAGAGCGCTTCTCCAATCCCGCAGAGCTTGCCATGAAGGCAGTGCCATGATGGACATTTTATACCATAACCAACACAGCATACATTTTTCACCTACATCCTTACCATGGTGTTATACTCTCCTTCTGCCATTCCATTTCAGGCCTGATGAAAATTGGGCACAAAGGGGAAAGGGAAGTTGGTGAAGTGATATAAAATTCCTTCAAATGACTTATCTCTTTCTTTTCTTTAGTAGGTATAGCAAATTTCCCCCTATGACTTACATCAAATCCCACTTGCTACCTGTTTTATTTCTAGTCCCCCAGTCTTCAGCTTAAAGAAATGCCTTCTTTATCTGTGCTCCTTGGTGATGCTTACATGTACTCTTCACCAGACATGATTCATGCATTCCTGTGTGACTTTCACGTCTTTGTGTTCTTTACCTTACTAGATTTTAAAGTTTATATCCCTGCTCTGAGTAAAGGCAAGGATACATTTTGAAAACAAAAACTACATTTTAAGGTTTTTTAAACCCTCAAATGGCCAACTAAGATGATTTCAAAGAGTAGTTGCTCCATCAAGATATGTCAAATGATTAAATATTGGTTAGGTTTTTGCTTACTGGATACTTTTAAAAGGACACTTGGGTTTCAGAAACCCTTTGGTGACGATCAGTGTTTGGCTACTGAAGACTATTAGTATTTAAAGGACATGCACATGTACAGTTAATTCAATTCAAAATGTATTTATTGAATGATTATTATGTGCCAGATACTATACCAGATTTGGAGAATGCAAAGATTACTAAGAAATGGTCATGCCGTCAAAGACTTCACAAAGTCATAGGGAGACAGTGACACAAATAGATGATATTATACAACAGCTTGGGTTTTAAGAGACAGTTATATTTGGGAGGGTTTACAAATAAAAGAGAAACTGTGAGATAAAATTCTATTTTTTTGTTTTTATCATCAAAACAATTGGCACAGTAGGAAAACTCAATCAAACTAATTGCCTGGCAGATAATAGACTGCCCTATCTATTGTTTAAGGGTTTCACTTTGCATACCATTGTTTTACTGTTTTATAGATAGAGTCTCAACTGCTGAGTAAGATCAGGTTTCATAAACACAAATATTTTTTGTTTTTAAAGCTTGCTTTTTCAAGAATGTCTTATCCTGCTTTATTTTTTTCCCCTGAGTGATTTCAGCCAATTGCTTGTGGAATATTAAGAGAAAATTAAAAAAACAAAAACCAGAGCCAAATATCAAGCAATTTGTATCCTTTTTTTCTTTCATTTTCAGTGGTTTGAGGTAAACAATTTTCCAGAAAATCTGTGCTAATAGGAAAGCACATTCAGAATTTATTTATTTATTTACGTTGACTTACTATGTTTGAGTTACTATGCTTAGCATGACTATTTTTGGAATTCCCTTGACATATGACTCTGGTAATTAAGTGAAGCATCTAGTTCTCAAAAGATCAGTTTCAGAGGGAGGGTGTTAACATGAAGTATCACCAATTGCTAAGTCTATTGATTGATTGTATTGGCTTGTACATGGACTAATATCATTTGCATTGAGGATGAGAAAAATGTATTTAACTAGAATAAAGGGCACACAGTTACATTTTTGTTTTGTTGTGCATGACTACTTTTTAGAACAACACTAAGCAAATAGCTGCAGGCATTCTTTTGATGGTGGGGTGTGGTCTTTTCCCTCCTCACTTTTTTTTGTTGTTGTGAAACCTGATATTCTTATAATGCAAGGGTGCTTATGTGGGAGAAAGTGCTGGTTTGTTTGGAGGGTGAAACATATGTTTTCAAAAATAAAGCCTATGCATTTTTTTCTTAAAAATGTGCTTTTTACAGCAGCAGCATAATCTGCAGATGGAGCAGCTGATATGGCCATCTTGCTGGTTGTTAAAGAGTTTATTCTACATTAAATTGACTCCCGAGGGCTGCATTTTTCAGTGCTGTTACGACCACCAACCTTTCTTATTGAGAAGGTCAATAGGCCTGATATGAAGCCTTGTAAATCATCAACTCACTCTTTCTGTAATATCCAATGTGTCTCAGTTCACATGCCTTAAAAATTATAAACCACAGTACATACTGTATATCAACCAAATACATCAGCTGCTATAAATATAGGTTTTCTTTTGGTTTTGGACAGATTCATCCCATTGCATTTCACAGGTTTTAAATGCTTTTAGCTGGATAGACAGGATCTCCTTTAGTATTCAAGTATCAGAGATCTGGAATGCAATTTGTTCTAAATACTTTATATGTGCAATTGACCCCAAAACATTAAAATAGCTCTCTGAAATTCCACAGAATAGAGATGCAAAAATAATAAATGTGTTCTTAACCACCATGTTACTAGTTGATAAAAAACACTGAAGTTTTATTTTGATTGTAGGGGAGTGGATGATAAGAACTAAAAGAAAAGGTGAGTGACATTGTGGTCCTGCTTTAGGCCCTGTAGTGAATACTGTATAAATTAATTACATGTGGTATGAAGGAGAACCACAGTCCACCAGCCTTTTCTCTTGGTGGGCTTGGGGAATTTCTGCCCTACTCTCTCTCCATTTGCTGGGGAAACTGGTTATGCATGTACATCTTTTAGTAGTAGAATAGACTGGATACCTATGAAACTATGGGCCAATAAATGGATTATTGGCATGAACTTCCTCCTACTAATTTGTAATTTCCTTGTTCATTCATTGACTGAACAGTGATCTGGGGCATTGCTGATTGCTGTCCACATGCTTTCCCAGTGAGTGGCCTTGAGTGACCTTCTTTTGTTTGTTTGTTCCCAGAGTAATTTTGCTATGAATTCATTTCTTAAAGCTAGAAACAGTAAGTGCTGCTTTTTGGCTCAGCAGGATGCAAATAAAAATAGGAGAAAAAATACATGTCAAAATTGCCTAGGGTGCACATAGATTTGGAAGGAGAAGTCACCGATTCTGGTCCTCATTCTGTCACTGCTTGAATGTGTCAATATAGGAAGGCATTTAATTTCTCAAAGAGTTGATTCTGATTATTTGCAGATTCCATAGCTGCCAATCCACCTAATTGCTAAAATTTATTTGTAACATCCAAATCAATAGTTGTGGTGCTTTCACAATTATTTCTGAACATGCACAAAGCAATAAAAAGTGTGAGCCACCTGAGACACGCCTACCTAGCTGAGACTGAACAAGATGACATTATGACTTTTTGTTTGAGCTCTCATACCATAAACAAATCATCTTTATAGCACCACTTTTTGTGTGTGGCAGTGTTGTACTTTTTTTGGTGACTTTGCTGTTTATCAGCCTCCTCTGTAGTGCTGAAGTGCTGTTTAGTGTTCCTAAGCCCGTGATATGCCTTCTGGAGAAAATTTATGTTAGATAAGTTTTATCTAGGCATGAATGATAGTGCTGTTGCCATGAGTTAAATGTTAATTGAACAATGATGTATACTAAGTAATATATTTTAAAACTGAAACACACATAAAACGAGCTTATCTATTGATTGTTTGATGCAAATGTGACCAGAGACTCACAGGAACCTAATCCTGTATTTCTCCTAGGAGCAATTGTTCAGTATTTGCTAACTCCATGTTCATGGAGATGTCAGAGAACATAACTACTGCAAAAGATGAAATTTGAAGGTATAATTGTTTCATAAAGAAAAATCAACATCCCACAATGTTACAGAAGTTCATTTCACAACCTTGAAATGTCAAATAAAACATAAGACACTATATGTATTCAAATACAAAAGATTTTCATAAGGAAAGCAAAATCTTACACAATGTTTAGAAAGTCTCTGAGAACAAAGGTCAAGGAAGCCTCTAGCGTGGTTAACAATCTGAAACATTGAAAAGGGCGATTCTTAAAATGTTTTCTAGAAGCTGCTTAAACAAGCTCACATCTGCTTGCAGCTGTCTCTGGAGAACAGTGACTTCTTTCTACCTCTGAAGTCCCATGTAAGTGTCTCTCATTAGCAGATGCTAACCTGAAACCATATAGGGAAGGGATTTTGGAAAATGTAGTTCTTGCTTGCTCTCCTGAGATCTTAGAAGAAAATGGTAGTGATTCTGTGTTGATGAAAGATTGTCTAGAACAAGCAGCAGTGGTAAAAATAATAACAATGATAGTCTTGCAATAGTATTTAATAATAACATAACCAGGATACAGTGTAGCATCAAGCTGGGCCTTCTAGTATAACTACTGTCACAAACTCAATGACTACACAAGTTCTCTGTTCATGTACACAGAACCTTCAGAACCATAGTCATCCTCTGGCTTCAAAGCACAGGCCAGAATCCACCAGAGCTCAGTTACTTTCCTTCTACTCTAGTCCATGAGGGTCTGGTGGTATCTCTTTTTGGATCCTCAAAATACAAAAATATCTGATTGCACCTCCTTCCTCAGACAATGGAGCTACTTGTTCACCTTCCTAATAGCAGCTACTCTCAACTCTGTCCAGGCTCAGACACCCATTCTTGGAAGACAATAGATTTTAATGCCCCAAGAACCATTTGCTTTCCTGAAGTTGATCAGGGTGTAACATTGGGCAATGCCTCAATAAATTCCTTATCGCAGATACTCTTTGCATTTCAACGTGGCAGAAATTTCAGGGTCGATGGTGGAGACATTTGGGGGAAGGGTCATTGTGGTTGTAGAAAGCCATAGTCTGGGAATTATCAGATCTATATTTTAGTTCTAGCTTTGACAGCTAACTAAGTAAAAATTATTCTAGGTTCTAAAAACAGAATTTGAAGTCTTGATACATGCCCAACTTGGCATTTTGAATATTCCTTCTGAAATGTCACTTAAACCCATAGTTTGATTGCAGTTTATAATAGCATAATTCCCTTAAAAATAAGAAGAAGGTGTTGATATAAAGACCTAGATAAGTCCCTCAAAGGAAATGTTCAGGGATGAGATTTTTGACAGCTTTTAGCTTTCAGTGGGAAGGTGACAGATTTTGGCAAAAATGAAATCTTGTTTGAATTTTTGTTTAAAATTTTTGCTACGTTGGTGAATGACTAGAGGGGGTTTACTTTGAGTTTTGTTTATTTAAATTAAACTTGTTTCAGTATTTAGGAGGTAAGTTAAGTCCAATATTTTGCTTGCATTATTAAGTCAAAATGTCTTCAAGTGAGATCCACTCTCTTGGAGGAGTGCTGAGTTTATAACCAAGTTTCATTTTTACCATCTTTCAGCATGAGGAAACCCCTGATTCTAGTAGTTTCCATCATATGACCATAACTGGCTTCCTCTCACGGCTGATTACATTTTGATAGTTACCATCTATATATATTTATGTAAATCCCTGCTCCTGGAAGGTTTCAGCTTAGCTGATAAAAAGCAGTCAGTTTGATTTTCATCCTTTTAAAACAGAACGATAAAGGCAGCCTAGGAAGTGTTGATTATTTAAGTAAAACAGTAGCGCTAAATTTTTTGACTTTCCAGGCTTGTCCTTTAATAGAAAATAATGCTGTAAATAGAAGTGAGCCTGTTAGCTAGAAACAATTCAAGGATTGAATTCAATAAAAACTCCCCTGGGTTTCTGCATGAAAGCTATTGAATTTGGCTGCAAATGAGCACAAAGCACCTTCAAAAAATTTTTTCTTATCCTTTCCCATTGTAGAGTCCTTGATTTAGTTTATTAGACAATAATGGATCTCCATTGACCTACCTAACTGGTGTATTTAAATACCTATTTCATTTAAAGATCGGTATTAAAACACCTATTTCATTAAAAAAATGTTCAAAAAGGAATATAACAGCTTGTTCAGCCCTCCTTCTTAACAGCTCCTTTGGAGTCTCTCTGTGCTCTCAGCTAAATCCAAACTTGCAGAATTTCATTATGAGAGAGTACTGAGTCAGTTCAATTACCCTTGGAATTTGTGGTGGTCTGTCATGTTAGAGTTTCACCCCAGGGAACTACAAAGTGCATTCATTTTAATTTTGCTATATCCACATGAGGCTGTCCCGATTGAGGAAATTCAGGGAGAGGGACCCGATCCTGTGTTTCACTCTTCAAAACTGAAGTATAACATACACATAGTAATAGACAAAAAGTGCTCTGATCTTAAGTATATAGCTCTACGCACTTTTACATATGTATACAACCCATCATGATCAATCCATGTAGATAGAGAACATTTCCTGCATTCCAGAATTTTCCCTGGGTTTTTTTTTCCAGTTAATACTCCCAGCCCCAGAGATAACCAGTATACTGACTTCTGTTGGCATTGACTAGTTTTGCCTTTGCTTCAACTTCATGTAAACGAATCCTATGCTATACGACATTTTGTGTTTTCTTTCACTTGATATAATGTCTGTGCCATCCAGTCCACCTTGTTGCGTGTAACAGCTTATTTCCTTTTATTCCCAAGTATATGGATATGAAACTTCCAGGATATGAAAATGCCAGAGCTCATTTATCCATTCTCTTGTTGGACATTTGAGTTGTTTTCAGTTTGAGGTTACTATAAATAAAGTTGCTATGGATATTATTGAATGTGCCTTTCGATGGATATACACAGTAATTTCTCTTGAATATAGACTTATATGTTAGCTTTCATGAATACTGCCAGTTTTCCAGAGTGATTGCTGTGGTATACATTCCCACCAATACCGTAAGAGAGTTCAAGTCGTTCCACATCCTCACCAACATTTGGTACTGTTATTCTTTTTAAAATGTAGCCATTTTGATGAGAAATTGGTGGTATATTCCTGAATTCTGTTTAGGGAACATTTCCTGACAAGTATTGTTGTTTAGCCCCTTTTCATATGTTTGTTGGTCATTTTAGGTTTTTTGGAAATTATCTTTATAGTACATGTTCTGAAAAATGTTATTGTTTAATCTCCTTCATATTAATGTGTGAAGTTCTTTGTCTATTCTAGATGCAAGTCTTTTGTCAGCTATGTGTATTGCCAGTATTTTTTTCTTAGTCTGTATTGCCTGTCTTTCCAGTCTTTTAATAGTATCTGTCAATAATGGAAGTTATTTAATGAGATAAAATTTCTCAATATTTTCTTTCTGTGGTAGTGCTTTTTGTGTCTTATTTAAGAAATCATTGCTCATTATAAGACGGGACCTGTTTTTTGAATGTGGCTCTGTGAATACTTTGCAAATTCCCTTCAGGGAACCGGCAGTCTGACTAATTCTGAAAACTCTATTCAAGGAGTCAAATTCTTCCTTTAGTTATGAGGAACAATTTTTTTTTTTTTCTGGGGGGACAATGGCAGTTACTGTGGGATTGTTCTTGTGTTTTTCCACAAGGGGTATAGGGATCATGTTTATTGCCAACTCATTTGAGTATATTAAAATTAGATACATTTTTAATATACACTGATATAATCATTTAATTTTTGACATTCAAAGCTGAATGGACTTTTTTTGTACCCTGGTATGAACTAGCAAAAACCTTTTGGAATCTACGTAAGTAAAGATGAAGGGAAAATGCATCCATAGTAGTTGAGAGGAGGACTGTTAAGAAGATAGCAAAAACTAAAGATATTTATGTCCCCAAGTTTAGGAGTAAAGAGAACTTCAGAGTGCCCCAGTGAGCCCTCTGTTGGAAGGATAAGTTGAGGGCATCAGTTTATCCTAATTCTCCCCAACCTACCATGCGGGCCAATTGAATAGAGTTAGTTCATAGGATAGAAATCAATGTAAGGTGTTCCAAGGAAAGAAAAAGTAGAGGTGACAACGACCGCCTCTCTCTGATCTTTCACCTCTGAAATCAGTAGTGACCAGTTAGACCTTGGATTATATGTGGCCAGCAAAGGATTCAATGACGGTGACTCTTCTGGAGCTTGGCTTCATGGCTGCTGGGCCATTTTCTTCAGGTTCTTTATCAAACAGCAAAACCAAGAAGTCAAGTTGAGTCAACTTACTATCCATGCTGAGCATCTTCCATTTGCCTTTCCAGATGCACTCTTTATCCTTCTCCCCACTGCTTTGTGCCATGGAGGTTTGCCTGCCTGGCAGATATCTTGGTTGTCTCTTGTCTTCTGGCTTCTGGTTGGGTTTGCCCAATGGAGGACAACAGGAGATTAGAGGGCGGAAGGAGCAGAAAGTGAAAGTAGTTATTCCCTCCCTTTGGGGTTGCTTCAAGTTGGTTGGGTCCGGGGCCCTAGGGACACAGCCCCTTTCAGGTGCCCCTCACCAGAACCTGGTGCTCACTCCAGGTTCTGAAAGTTGCTCTTTCCTGGACTCCTTCAGGCTTGGAGTTACCTACAGCCTCTGCTGCTACTTGTCCTGGAGTTCTGCACTGTCCCTTGTGACTCCCTGTCTACTGTATTTATGAGTCCCTACACATAGTTCTGTTATTAAACTCTCTTTCAATGACCAATGTACAGATGAAAGAAAGTAGAATTGTCTGAGTGCAGAGTCATGGAGGTTGCGCTTCAACTAATATTTAATTAGCAAAAACATGATGCATACCACTGAAATGTTATCCAGTAAGCAGCTCCCATTTTCTTATTGTGCTCTGCTCCTTCTGCTAGTTTCAAAATGGGGCTGGATACTTTCTTCAAAAAGTTTTTAAATATATATATTTGTAGATTTAGGGGGCACAAGTGCATTTTTGTTACATGGATATATTGTGGAATTGTGAGGTTTTGGCTTTGAATAGTGTACATTGTACCCATTAAGTGATTTCTCATCCCTCACCCCACTCCCACCCTCCCACCCTTCTGAGTCTCTAGTGTTTAGGGCCCGATACTTCCTGGTGCATCTCCATTAAGGCTGTGTTTTCCCTCTCCTATTCACCTGCCTCCCCATTCTTCAAACCTCAGCTTAAATAAATTTTAAATTCCAAAGTTACCTGAAGACTGTTATACACCACTCATTCTTACCAAGGAGTAATTTGAATAAGAGAGTTAAAAGTTTGATTTAAATACATATTTGTGCTTTTGTTTAGGTCTATCCCTCTCTCACCATGTAGTTGATGTGGGATTTGCTCTGTTTTATTTTCCACTGTAATAATATCACCTACCATTGTGTTAGGTGCCTTTGTAAGTGTTTGATAAACATTTATTGAGTAAATGAATGATTAATGATCAACTATATAATAGAATTGAGCTGTACTGAATCTTTGCAAATGAATTGATCACGTATCATTAAAAAATAAAAATCACTTAACTTTGGGCTAAAAATATTATAACAATAATAGTAAAAATAAGTGAAGCGTAAAAGAATTATTTACCCAAAATATATCACCCAAAGTATCAGATCTTCATTCTTTTCTATTTTATTCCAGACTTCATCTTTATTTGTACACAATTTCTCAAAAATTGCTATTCTAAATAGATGAAATGTTGCTTTATCTTTGCATTGAAAATGTTACAAAACATTCCTTTTACTGCTAAATACTCTGAATAGTTATAGTTTCTAATAGCCACATACAATTTTGTAGAGTTGATATATCATGACTGCTCTTTGCCCTGCTGTCTGACATTTAGGTTGTTTTCTATATTTTACTATTATGAGTCTAACCTAAATGAATGGTTTCATGACACTCCAGTGCAAGAAAGGTCACGTTTCTTTATTTTTCTAAATCAAATTAAATATGGCTAGGGCTCCCACCTGTGAAGGTTAATGAGAAATCCAATCTCAGCCCTTTTTCAAAAAGCTTCTGTCTCTTTGACTGGTTTTACCAGAAACCTGGGGCCTATACGACTCAAGAAAATGGGAAACCAGCTCCTTAATTTCATCCCACTTTTGTTCCTTTTGTTTTATTTACAATCCAATGTGGAGGGCTGGTCCTCACTGTCTTATAGTTATGGTAGCTCCGAATAGCCGCAGTAAAGCCCATTCATGAAAGCCCTGCCTGTTAGTGGCAGCTCTGACGTGTACTCACTACCTTTCTTTTGCTTCCCTCCAGGTTTTTGTCACTTCTTGAGGACTATACTCAACTCTGTGCATGGTTTTCACACTATACTCAATTACTTTGCCCACCCAAAAAACCTCAAACCCAAACCTGCCCTGGAAGTCTCCTAGGATTAACTCCATTTCCTGGTGATTCCAGCTTCCATTCCCATCCTCTGCCAGACAATTTTAATTTATTTCTTGTATAAACCAAGACCTCTCAAACCAAGGCTTTGGTTGGAGATGACTTTAGGGAAGCTTCCAAAATAAAAAGATGAAAAAGAGCTTGTTAAGCCCCATGGAGCTCCACCCCAAGAAGAGATTAGAATTTATAAAATACAGGCATGCATGTCCTTTGCGTGAAAGAGGAAAAGAAAGAAAATGTTATTCTTTTAAGTTCTCAGAGAATAAGGCTCACATCCATGCCACAGTATGTTATCCTGCTATGTAAAAATGCTACAATAAATATTATAAAGCATATCATTTTTTCTCAAGAAATATTATTGGGTGAAATATGTAACTGTTCTCTTAGTCTGAAACCTAAATGTTGTAACAAAAGGAACCTAAAAGGCATAAACCATAAATAAGTTGACTTCTACTTCTGTTAATGGTATGAAATAATTTAGGAGATTCTTCCACTGAAGACAAAGAGAAAACATGGCTTTACATGGTCAAAGAAAACTGGAGAAGAACTCCTCATTTTCAGCTCCCACTATCAGTGATGTTACAATGGTGCTTTCTGCTTATGACCTGTTGAGGGGAGCAGGCTCCAGCCTCCCCTGGGCTCAAAAACTCCAAAGGGCAATTACAATGTTATCAGTGAAGATGTCAGAGAGCCATGAAGAGAATAGAGTTAAATCAGGCAGGAATGGAGGAAGGGCCAAGTCCTGGGGAACTGAGGTCTCTGTTTGAGGCTGCCTTCTTTGAAAGGAGGTGAGTTGTTGCTTCTAGAAAAAGGAAATCAGAGTCTGGGAGCCTGGCTGCTGCTCTGGATAGCCTTCAAAGAAAATAAGAATTTGAATTCAGGTCTGGAAAAAAGGCAAAAGGGCCCTAGTGAAAATCCTGGCCCATATCCCATAGGGTTGCATTCCAAGAATAAAAAACAGATCAGAATTAAACCTGAGAAAGCCTGGATTCTCTGCAAATCCTGCCTAATTCTAAACTAAACAGAGGTGGGCTCAGATTGCCAGAACCCCCAATCAACAGAGGCAACATATATTCTCTCTAAAGAACAATCACCAAATTTTTAGACTTAAGTGAATTTTATAAATAATTTTGCAAATACAATGTCTGGTATACAACAGAAAAAAGTCAGCCATGCAGGATGACAATAAATCATGAAGGAACTAAATAGAAACAACAAACAACAAAAATAGATAAATATTGGCTTTAGATATTGGAGCACTGAGTTTATTAAATGCATATTTAAAAATATATGTGCCTTTAATTGATGATAAAATACGGAATGAACTTTTTTTTTAGAGAATTGGAAACCACAAAAAAGAATTAAATGCCAATTCTAATACTACAAAATGTAAAAACCAAAATTAAGTGCATAAAGACGGAGAAATAGCAGACTAGAAGTAACTGAGGAGAGATTTAATGGACGGGAATATAGGTGAGAAGAATATCAAGAATAAAGCAAAGAGAAGTACAAGGATGGAAAATACAGAAGAAAGTGTTAGGAGATACAGGTGAGAGTGAAAAGGTGTCATGTTTATGTGATTGGAGACTCAGCAAGAAAAGAGAGAAGTGATCAGACAGAGCAATATTTCAAGAGATAACAGATGAGACTTTTCCCCCAAGTGACAAATACAAAAATCTTAACAGAAAATAAGAAAAAGAAAGCAACACATTGCTTTCAGTGAAGCAATATTTAGGTTGATAGTTGTCATCTCAGTAGAACCGATGGAAAACATGCGATAATAAAATATTTACAAAGTGCTGAAAGAATTCGATATGCAAAGCAGACAGCAACAACGAAAGCAACAAAAATTCCAAAAACAACTCCAAAAAAGACAAAATACATTTTTTAGAAAAAAAACAAAGTAATTATTTGACAGCAGATATACACTAAAGAAAGTAAGACAAAGTGTTCTTAAGGCAAAAGACAAAAAATTGTAGGTAGAGGATTATAATGTTGAAAGGAACAAAATCAATGGAAATAGTATACACAGTAGTGCCCCCTTATCCATGGGGGATGTACTCCAAGACCCCCAGTGGATGCCTGAAACCACAGAGGGCACCTAATTTTATATAGATTATGTTTTTTCCTATACATACATACCTATGATAAAGTTTAATTTATAAATTAGGCACAGTAAGAGATAAACAACAATAACTAATAATAAAATAGAACTATTATAATAATATGCCAGCATCACTTTTCTTGTGCTTTGGGGTCATTATTAATTAAAATAAAGGTTACTTGAACACAAGCACTGCAATACTGGGACAGTAGATCTGATAACTGAGTTGGTTACTGTGTGACAGGGAGTGTATAGAGAGCGGATCTGCTGGACAAAGGGATGATTTATGTCCTGGATAAGAGGAAGTGGGAGAGGTGGGGAGCTGAGCATGAGATTTCAACAGGCTATTCAGAACAGCACACACAGTTTAAAACTTATGCATTGCTTAGTTACGGAATTTTCTACTTAATATTTTCAGACCATGTTTCACCGTGGGTAACTGAAACCCCAGAGCGAGAAATTGTAGATAAGGGGAAGGATTGCTGTATGAGTAGTTTCTCTCATTAAATAATAGAACAATCAGATGGAAAATTAGCAAGGATAGTACATAACTGAATAAGATAATTAGAAAAGTTGACATACATGGAACACTGTTCACAAAATCTGGAGATTTCATATTCTTTTTAAAGTAAGTACAAAGGATATTTATAATATATCACCATAATCTGAGCTATAAATTACATTTCAATATATTTAAACACTTACATCACAGAGTACATTCTCTGGTCAGAGTGATATTAAACAAGAAGCAAATAATAAAAGAAAAATTTAAAACTCATTTTTTGTAAATTAAGAAGTACAATTTTAAGTAATGCATGAGTTAAAACAGAAGTCAATGGAAATGTGAAAATATTTTGAATTAAATTAAAAAGAAAATGTTGCATATTTAAACTTAGAGGCAAAAAGAGTATAACCCTAAATGTATATGTTAGAAAAGAAAATAGACTAAACATTGATAAGCTAAGAATGCATAACAAGAAATTAGGGAAAAAACATCAAATTATGTCCAAAGAAAGTAGAAAAAAGAAAAAACGATAAATTTAGAAATTAATTTGAATAGACAATACATACAACAGCAAGAACCAATTAAGCTCAATGACAGCTCTTTTAAGAAACTAATAAAATTTATAACTCCCACTGTACTACTCAGGTAAAGAATAATGGCAGAACAAATAGTTATAGGAATAAAAAATAGAAAGGACATTACTACAGGTATTATAGAAATTAACAGTATTCTAGTAGGATACTATCAACAACTTTATGACAATAAATTTGAAAATTTAGATGAAATAAACAAATTCCTAGAAAAATGTAGCTTACCAAAATTGGTACAATAGAGAATTAGAAAAGATTTATAATACTTAAAGATATTGATTCTGTGATTATAAACCAGAAAGAGAACTCCACCCAAGATAGTTTTAATGGCTAATTCTAATAAATATTAAAGAAGAAATAACATCAATTTTACACAAACTCTTGTAGAGAATAGAAGAAATAATCCCAAAAATTTCATGAAACTAGCTTATGCTTTGGAATCAAAGCCTAACAATGACATTAAAAGAAAAAAAATTACAGGCCAATTAAAAAAAAATTGATGTTAAATTTCTTTTATTATTATTATTATTATTATTATTATTATTATTATTATACTTTAAGTTCTAGGGTACATGTGCATAACGTGCAGGTTTGTTACATATGTATACTTCTGCCATGTTGGTGTGCTGCACACATCAACTCATCAACACCCATCAACTCGTCATTTACATCAGGTATAACTCCCAATGCAATCCCTCCCCCCTCCCAGCTCCCCATGATAGGCCCCGGTGTGTGATGTTCCCCTTCCCGAGTCTAAGTGATCTCATGGTTCAGTTCCCACCTATGAGTGAGAACATGCGGTGTTTGGTTTTCTGTTCTTGTGATAGTTTGCTAAGAATGATGGTCTCCAGCTGCATCCATGTCACTACAAAGGACACAAACTCATTTTTATGGCAGCATAGTATTCCATGGTGTATATGTGCCACATTTTCTTAATCAAGTCTGTCACTGATGGACATTTGGGTTGATTCCAAGTCTTTGTTATTGTGAATAGTGCCGCAATAAACATACGTGTGCATGTGTCTTCGTAGCAGCATGATTTATGATCCTTTGGGTATATACCCAGTAGTGGGATGGCTGGGTCATATGGTACATCTAGTTCTAGATCCTTGAGGAATCGCCATACTGTTTTCCATAATGGTTGAACTAGTTTACAATCCCACCAACAGTGTAAAACTGTTCCTATTTCTCCACATCTTCTCCAGCACCTGTTATTTCCTGACTTTTGAATGATTGCCATTCTAACTGGTGTGAGATGGTATCTCATTGTGGTTTTGATTTGCATTTCTCTGATGGCGAGTGATGATGAGCATTTTTTCATGTGTCTGTTGGCTGTATGAATGTCTTCTTTTGAGAAATGTCTGTTCATATCCTTTGCCCACTTTTTGATGGGGTTGTTTTTTTCTTGTAAATTTGTTTGAGTTCTTTGTAGGTTCTGGATATTAGCCCTTTGTCAGATGAGTAGATTGCAAAAATTTTCTCCCATTCTGTAGGTTGCCTGTTCACGCTGATGGTAGTTTCTTTTGCTGTGCAAAAGCTCTTTAGTTTAATGAGATCCCATTTGTCAATTTTGGCTTTTGCTGCCGTTGCTTTTGGTGTTTTAGACATGAAGTCCTTGCCCATGCCTATGTCCTGAATGGTACTACCTAGGTTTTTTTCTAGGGTTTTTATGGTATTAGGTCTAACATTTAAGTCTCTAATCCATCTTGAATTAATTTTCGTATAAGGAGTAAGGAAAGGATCCAGTTTCAGCTTTCTACTTATGGCTAGCCAATTTTCCCACCACCATTTATTAAATAGGGAATCCTTTCCCCATTTCTTGTTTCTCTCAGGTTTGTCAAAGATCAGATGGCTGTAGATGTGTGGTATTATTTCTGAGGACTCTGTTCTGTTCCATTGGTCTATAGCTCTGTTTTGGTACCAGTTCCATGCTGTTTTGTTTACTGTGGCCTTGTAGTACAGTTTGAAGTCAGGTAGCGTGATGCCTCCAGCTTTGTTCTTTTGACTTAGGATTGTCTTGGCAATGCGGGCTCTTTTTTGGTTCCATATGAACTTTAAAGCAGTTTTTTCCAATTCTGTGAAGAACCTCATTGGTAGCTTGATGGGGATGGCATTGAATCTATAAATTACCTTGGGCAGTATGGCCATTTTCACGATATTGATTCTTCCTATCCATGAGCATGGTATGTTCTTCCATTTGTTTGTGTCCTCTTTGATTTCACTGAACAGTGTTTTGTAGTTCTCCTTGAAGAGGTTCTTTACATCCCTTGTAAGTTGGATTCCTAGGTATTTTATTCTCTTTGAAGCAATTGTGAATGGAAGTTCATTCCTGATTTGGCTCTCTGTTTGTCTGTTACTGGTGTATAAGAATGCTTGTGATTTTTGCACATTGATTTTGTATCCTGAGACTTTGCTGAAGTTGCTTATCAGCTTAAGGAGATTTTGAGCTGAGACAATGGGGTTTTCTAAATATACAATCATGTCATCTGCAAACAGGGACAATTTGACTTCTTCTTTTCCTAACTGAATACCCTTGATTTCTTTCTCTTGCCTGATTGCCCTAGCCAGAACTTCCAACACTATGTTGAATAGGAGTGGTGAGAGAGGGCATCCCTGTCTTGTGCCAGATTTCAAAGGGAATTTTTCCAGTTTTTGCCCATTCAGTATGATATTGGCTGTGAGTTTGTCATAAATAGCTCTTATTATTTTGAGGTATGTTCCATCAATACTGAATTTATTGCGCATTTTTTAGCATGAAGGGCTGTTGAATTTTGTCAAAGGCCTTTTCTGCATCTATTGAGATAATCATGTGGTTCTTGCCTTTGGTTCTGTTTATATGCTGGATTATGTTTATTGATTTGCGAATGTTGAACCAGCTTTGCATCCCAGGGATGAAGCCCACTTGATCATGGTGGATAAGCTTTTTGATGTGCTGCTGAATCCGGTTTGCCAGTATTTTATTGAGGATTTTTGCATCGATGTTCATCAGGGATATTGGTCTAAAATTCTCTTTTTTTGTTGTGTCTCTGCCAGGCTTTGGTGTCAGGATGATGTTGGCCTCATAAAATGAGTTAGGGAGATGCCCTCTTTTTCAATTGATTGGAATAGTTTCAGAAGGAATGGTACCAGCTCCTCCTTTTACCTCTGGTAGAATTCAGCTGTGAATCCATCTGGTCCTGGACTTTTTTTGGTTGGTAGGCTATTAATTGTTGCCTCAATTTCAGAGCCTGCTATTGGTCTATTCAGGGATTCAACTTCTTCTGGGTTTAGTCTTGGGAGAGTATAAGTGTCCAGGAAATTATCCATTTCTTCTAGATTTTCTAGTTGATTTGCGTAGAGGTGTTTATAGTATTCTCTGATGGTAGTTTGTATTTCTGTGGGGTCAGTGGTGATATCCCCTTTATCATTTTTTATCGCATCTATTTGATTCTTCTCTCTTTTCTTCTTTATTAGTCTTGCTGGTGGTCTGTCAATTTTGTGATCATTTCAAAAAACCAACTCCTGGATTCATTGATTTTTTGGAGGGTTTTTTGTGTCTCTATCTCCTTCAGTTCTGCTCTGATCTTCGTTATTTCTTGCCTTCTGCTAGCTTTTGAATGTGTTTGCTCTTGCTTCTCCAGTTCTTTTAATTGTGATGTTAGAGTGTCAATTTTAGATCTTTCCTGCTTTCTCTTGTGGGCATTTAGTGCTATCAATTTCCCTCTACACACTGCTTTAAATGTGTCCCAGAGATTCTGGTATGTTGTATCTTTGTTCTCATTGGATTCAAAGAACATCTTTATTTCTGCCTTCATTTTGTTATGTACCCAGTAGTCATTCAGGAGCAGGTTGTTCAGTTTCCATGTAGTTGAGCGGTTTTGGTTGAGTTTCTTAGTCCTGAGTTCTAGTTTGATTGCACTGTGGTCTGAGAGACAGTTTGTTATAATTTCTGTTCTTGTACATTTGCTGAGGAGTGCTTTAATTCCAATTATGTGGTCAATTTTGGAATAAGTGTGATGTGGTGCTGAGAAGAACGTATATTCTGTTGATTTGGGGTGGAGAGTTCTGTAGATGTCTATTAGGTCTGCTTGCTGCAGAGATGAGTTCAATTCCTGGATATCCTTGTTAACTTTCTGTCTCGTTGATCTGTCTAATGTTGACAGTGGAGTGTTGAAGTCTCCGATTATTATTGTATGGGAGTCTAAGTCTCTTTGTAAGTCTCTAAGGACTTGCTTTATGAATCTGGGTGCTCCTGTATTGGGTGCATATATATTTAGGATAGTTAGCTCTTCCTGTTGAATTGATCCCTTTACCATTATGTAATGGCCTTCTTTGTCTCTTTTGATCTTTGATGGTTTAAAGTCTGTTTTATCAGAGACTAGGATTGCAACCCCTGCTTTTTTTTGTTCTCCATTTGCTTGATAGATCTTCCTCCATCCCTTTATTTGGAGCCTATGTATGTCTCTGCATGTGAGATGGGTCTCCTGAATACAGCAGACTGATGGGTCTTGGCTCTTTATCCAGTTTGCCAGTCTGTGTCTTTTAATTGGAGCATTTAGTCCATTAACATTTAAGGTTAATATTGTTATGTGTGAACTTGATCCTGCCATTATGATATTAACTGGTTATTTTGCTAGTTAGTTGATGCAGTTTATTCCTAGCCTTGATGGTCTTTACATTTTGGCATGTTTTTGCTATGGCTGGTACCGGTCGTTCCTTTCCATGTTTAGGGCTTCCTTCAGGGTCTCTTGTAAGGCAGGCCTGGTGGTGACAAAATCTTTAAGCATTTGCTTATCTGTAAAGGATTTTATTTCTCCTTCACTTATGAAACTTAGTTTGGCTGGATATGAAATTCTGGGTTTAAAATGATTTTCTTTAAGAATGTTGAATATTGGCCCCCACTCTCTTCTGGCTTGGAGACTTTCTGCTGAGAGATCTGCTGTTAGTCTGATGGGCTTCCCTTTGTGGGTAACCCGACCTTTCTCTCTGGCTGCCCTTAAGATTTTTTCCTTCATTTCAACTTTGGTGAATCTGGCAATCATGTGTCTTGGAGTTGCTCTTCTCGAGGAGTATCCCTTGTGGTGTTCTCTGTATTTCCTGAATTTGAATGTTGGCCTGCCCTACTAGGTTGGGGAAGTTCTCCTGGATGATATCCTGAAGAGTGTTTTCCAACTTGGTTCCATTTTCCCCTTCACTTTCAGGCACCCTAATCAGACGTAGATTTGGTCTTTTTACATAATCCCATACTTCTTGCAGGCTTTGTTCATTTCTTTTTCTTCTTTTTTCTTTCGGTTTCTCTTCTCACTTCATTTCATTCATTTGATCCTCAATCGCTGATACTCTTTCTTCCAGTTGATCGAGTCGGTTACTGAAGCTTGTGCATTTGTCATTTATTTCTTGTGTCATGGTTTTTATCTCTGTCATTTCGTTTATGACCTTCTCTGCATTAATTATTCTAACTCTCCATACTTCCACTCTTTTTTCAAGATTTTTAGTTTCTTTGCGCTGGGTATGTAATTCCTCCTTTAGCTCTGAGAAATTTGATGGACTGAAGGCTTCTTCTCTCATCTCGTCAAAGTCATTCTCCGTCCAGCTTTGATCCGTTGCTGGCAATGAGCTGCGCTCCTTTGCAGGGGGAGATGCGCTCTTAGTTTTTTAATTTCCAGCTTTTCTGCCCTGCTTTTCCCTCATCTTTGTGGTTTTATCTGCCTCTGGTCTTTGATGATGGTGACGTACTGATGGGGTTTTGGTGTAGGTGTCCTTCCTGTTTGATAGTTGTCCTTCTAACAGTCAGGACCCTCAGCTGTATGTCTGTTGGAGATTGATTGAGGGCCACTCCAGACCCTGTTTACCTGGGTATCAGCAGCAGAGGCTGCAGAAGATAGAATATTGCTGAACAGCGAGTGTACCTGTCTGATTCTTACTTTGGAAGCTTCCTCTCAGGGGTGTACTCCACCGTGTGAGGTGTGGGGTGTCAGTCTGCCCCTAGTGGGGGATGTCTCCCAGTTAGGCTACTCAGGGGTCAGGGACCCACTTGAGCAGGCAGTCTGTCCATTCTCAGATCTCAGCCTCCGTGTTGGGAGACCCACTGCTCTCTTCAAAGCTGTCAGACAGTCGTTTGCGTCTGCAGAGGTTTCTGCTGCTTTGTTGTTGTTGTTGTTGTTGTTTAGCTGTGCTGTGTCCCCAGAGGTGGAGTCTACAGAGACAGGCAGGCCTCATTGAGCTGCTGTGAGCTCCACCCAGTTGGAGCTTCCCAGCGGCTTTGTTTACCTACTTAAGCCTCAGCAATGGTGGGCGCCCCTCCCCCAGCCACACTGCTGCCTTGCGGTTAGACTGTGCTAGCAATGAGGGAGGCTCCGTGGGCGTGGGACCCTCCTGGCCAGGTGTGGGATATAATCTCCTGGTGTGCCCGTTTGCTTAAAGCACAGTATTTGGGTGGGAGTTACCCGATTTTCCAGGTGTTGTGTGTCTCAGTTCCCCTGGCTAGGAAAAGGGATTCCCTTCCCCCTTGTGCTTCCCAGGTGAGGCGATGCCTCGCCCTGCTTCATCTCTGGCTGGTCGGGCTGCAGCAGCTGACCAGCACCGATTGTCCGGCACTCCCTAGTGAGATGTACCCAGTACCTCAGTTGAAAATGCAGAAATCACCGGTCTTCTGTGTCGCTCGCGCTGGGAGTTGGAGACTGGAGCTGTTCCTATTCGGCCATCTTGCTCCGGCCCCCATTTCTGATGTTAAATTTCTAAGCAATATATTTTCAGACTGAAACTAGGTTTCAAAAGTATATAATGTAAATATAATATAATGAAAAGTATATAAAGTAATAAAAAAGTAATAAAGGTAATAAGAAAGTATAAAAAGTAATAAAAGTATATAATGACCAACTGGGTTTATTATAGGAATGTAAGTTTAGTTTAGCATTTAAAAAATTCAGCATAATTTACCACATTAGAAGAAAAGAGCAAAATAATTTGGTAGCACTTAATATACACTATCAATAAAAACACTTAGCAAACTAGGAATGGAAGAAAATGTTCTTATGTTAATAAGGATATCTTCAAAAATCTACAAAAATATAATTAATGAAGAATATTTGAAAATTTCCCTTTGGGATCAAGAACAAGACAAAGGTTTCCACTGTCGTCACTTCTGTTGAACATTTTTCTAAATGTTCGAGCCAGTGCAATAAGGTTAAAAAAAGACATAAAGATTGGAAAGAGGAAGTAAAACTATCATCATCTGAAAATAATTATATCGCAAAAAATCTAAAAGAAAATATGCATAAATTATTATAATTAAAATAATTTAAATTATCTTATAAGTCGTTAATGTCTATATAGACAATATATATGAATATAGGCAATATATATGAATTACAGACATATGCAGAAAGAAAAGAGTTTGAAAGGTAACATTTATAATAAAATAAAAACAGTTGAATATCTATGCATAATCCTAATAAAATATTGTAAGACCTCTATGTATGATGCTATAAAACGTTTTTAAGAGAAATAAAGAATCTAAAAAGTAGAGCATTTATTATTCAGAATACTCAATATATTGGAGGTGTCGGTTATTTTCAAATTGATCTACAGAATCAGTGAACTCCCAATCAAAATCACGTGTTTTTTTTGTTTTTTTGTTTTTTTCCTGTGTGGAACTTGACAAGCTGATTCTAAAATGAAATGAAAACGTAAAAGGCAAGGCTAACTAAGGTAAGGGAGTGAAACCATCCTAGATTGTCTGGCTAGGTCTGAATACAACTGACAAAGACAGATTAAGAGGAGAAAACATACACATTTATTTAATCAAAGTTCTACATGGCACAGGAGCCTTCAGAAATGAGCACCCAAAGATTCAGGGAAAACTGTCCATTTTTATGCTTAGGTTTGATGAAGAATGCACAGCTGGGTAGAAATGTGATTGGACAAAAGGGTATGATTTAATGACAATGGACAGGGGGCAAGGGCACCCAGCAAGGTCTGTTTAGGATCTGTTTATGGTTGACTTTGGGGAAAAAGAGTTGTAGCTTCTATGGCCTGCCTTAGGGAAAATGGGAGCACAGGAGAAAGAAGGATAGGAGAAGGTCAGAAAGATTTTGCTACTGTGGCCCTTTTGATTTCCCTGACTTTGAAGTACTCAGCATGCCAAGGCACCATACGTTGGGGGTATCATGGTCTGAGCCCTGGCACTAGGCAATGGTAATGAAGAAATACAATATGGGAGAACTTGATCTAGCTGATACCAGATATATTACAAAGCTACAGTGATTATGACTATGTAGTATTTAATTAAGAATTACAAGTACATAGAATAGAACCGAAAACCCAGAAACAGACATAGGCACTTGATTTATGACTAAGGTAGAACTACAGAACTGAGGGAATGAAGGGGCTCATCAGCAAATTACCATTTGTTAGGAAAAATGCAAAGGTCCCTTTTTATACTATATTCAACAACTATTTTCACATAGATTATAAAATCAAATGTAAAGGACAAAGAATAAAACTTCTAGAAAATAATTTGGGTGCATATCATTATGACCTTCACCCAGGCTGGAGTGCAGTGGTGTGATCTTGGCTCACTGCAAATTCTGCCTCCCTGGATCAAGCAATAGTTTCACCTCTGTCTCCCGGGCAGCTGGGACCACAAGTGTATGCCACCATGATCGACTAGTTTTAAAATTTTTTTTCTGTAGAGACAAGGTCTCACTATGTGGCCCAGGCTGGTCTCAAACTTTTGGGTTCATGTGATCCTCCTGTCTTGGCCTCCCAAAGTGCTGGGATAACTGGCATGAGCCACTTTACCTGACCAGAAATACCTTTTAAACATGGCATTGCTTATGTCCTAATCATAAAATGTATTAATTATAAAAAAGAAAAATTTTTAAATTCAAAATTAAAATTTGAATTTTTGTTTGTTAAAAAACACAAGACGGTCAAAATATAAAAGAAGAGTGGGAGAAGGTATTTGACACACACAAAACTGACAAGGGGCTCATGTCCAGAATATGTGAACTAAACATCAATGAAGACAGATGCCCAATAGAAAAATGTGGAAGAGCAGGCATATCACAAAAGGGGATATCCAAATGCCATTGTGATACATCTGAAAAGTTGTTCAACCTCATTAGTCACCACAGAAAAGCAAATTAAGCCACAAAGTGATACCAATTCAGACCCAACAGAAATGTCAAAATGGAAAAGACTGACAATACTGAGAGTTGGTGGGTCTACAGAATGAGGTAAACATATACATTTTTGGTGGAGTATTAATTTATCCAAATATTTGGACAAACAGTTTGACATTGTCTGCTAAAGTCAAGAACAGGTAAAGTATGGGTTGTACGGTAGGTTGAGCCAGCATTGTTGGAGTCAGCTCTGAGCAGCTCATGAGAGAGATTGTTAAAAGGGCTTCTGTGGGTGGGTCATTACAATATTATTGGTAGCTGGAAATTGGCAATGGTAGGAGTATTGACATCACAGAAGTTAGCAAATGCTAATCAAGACTTTCTTATTCAGAGAGCTGGTTTACAAATGCATCACTATGTATGGTCCAGCTATTTCAATCCTGGTTAACATATCCAATAACAAAAAAGTGTTCTCTTATGCACCAAAAGACATGTAAAATAATGTTCATAGTACTCCAAACTGTGAACAACCAACAGTCTATCAGTAGAATGGACAAATGAATTGTGGTCTTGTCACACAATAGGCCATTATGTACCAATAAAAATGAGTAAACTACAGCTTTATGCAACAACATGGATGAAAATCACACACAAATTGCTGAATGAAAGAAGCTGAATATAAAATTCTGTCTGTAGCTTGTCTTTTCATGCTCTTCGTGGTGTATTTTGAATAGCAGAAATTTTAAATTCCATTAATTCTTTGTACAATATACAAAAATTAACTCAAAATGGATAATAGACCTAAGTGTAGAGACAAAAAC
The DNA here is from genome assembly GCF_007565055.1 of Rhinopithecus roxellana. Lineage (NCBI taxonomy): Eukaryota > Metazoa > Chordata > Mammalia > Primates > Cercopithecidae > Rhinopithecus > Rhinopithecus roxellana. The sequence goes on from NC_044558.1 coordinate 72,554,155, forward strand.
TATAAAACATCCAGAAGATAAAGTAAGAGGAAATCACTGTGACCTTAGGTTAGACAAAAATTTCACAGACCTGACATCAAAAGCGTAATTCATAAAGAAAAAAAAATCAAGTGTGCAGTCTGTTACCATTGGAGGGTCTTGACTACAAGTCATCCAGTTTCTTGACATTTTGAACGAATAACTGGACAAAGTACACAAACGAAGCAACGAAAGAATGAAGCAATGAAAGCACAGATTTATTGAAATGAAAGTACACTCCACAGAGTGAGAGTGGATTGAGGCAAGAGTCTCAAGAGCACGAGTTACATAATTTTCTGGAGTTTAAATACTATCTAGAGGTTTCCCATTGGTTATTTGGTTTGCACCCTATGTAAATGAAGTAGTGGCCTGCAACCAGTCTGATTGGTCGTGGAAGGCAACCAGTCAGAGGCTGAAGTAAAGTTACAAAGTTGCACCTCTTGCAAATATCTGCTTGGTTGTGGGAGTGGACCGATCAGAAGTACTTTCCATTTCTCATCTACAATGCAGAAAGGTGTGTGTGTGGGTGTGCGCGCGCGCGCGCGTGTGTGTGTGTGTATGTGTGGCGGGGGAAGGAAGGTTGCAAAGGGAGTAACCTCTGTTCTTTTAACTTGGGCATGAAAAATTGGGGTTTTCCTTTTGATCTAGTTCTAAAAGTCAGTGCGAATCTGCCTTAGGTTCCCTGCCTCCAGATCCTATTCTCCTGCCTCAGTTCTATTTAAATTATGTTTGTTGTATTCTTACCAAGTGTCAGCTGTACTTTTCCCTCACTTGTTCATGTTGCTTGAAATTGATTTGTAATGTGAAATTATTGTTCAATTTTATATTATTTAAAATAGTGAAATACGAGTGTGGAAAGAGAAGCATTTCTATAGAAACTAAGTTGAATACATCAGAAAGATGGAATAAAGATTAGTTAACGAGAGAATCATGCTGTTGAACTGAAGATGGGTAGATAATTGCAACAGATTGAAGGACATAAGCATTGAGAATAAATTTGCTCTCAGATTTTAAAAAACTCTCAATAAAAAGTAATGTGCAGGAAATCATTGCAGATGCATTATGGGTGTGGTTTCTGCAAGAAAGTGAATATGCAACACTTATCAATGAACTAATATTCCAAATAAAATGGTTGATTCTGTATCAAAGATTGCTAAATAACTTTGCACTTACATGGTTTAAGTTAAAGTATTTAAGGAACTTAGGAGTAATTTGAATTTTAAGTTTTTGATTAACTCACTAACTGCTATCCCAATAGCCTCAGCTGGGAGGGCATCTGCTATATACTAAACTATAGCTATACCTTTTTATTCTACCCTATATATCCTTTATATTAGTAAGATATATTTTTGCAGTATTTTCATTTTCATTATTATTTTAATTTGCATTATGTAGATATGTAATGTCTATGGAGCTGAATCTTTCAGTCTTTTCCTTTATGATTTATTTTTATTACCTCCGTTTACTAAGTTATTAATATACAATATTGATAAATACCTAAGATTGTTCTCAACAGTTTTTATATATTTCGGTTTAAGAAATTTTATTATTTAATAGATTTAATTTGGTGACCTATTTTTAAAAATTACTTATCGGTCTATTTTGATATCATTTATTGACTGTTTTCCTAACACATTTTTGAGTATACTTGACTGCATATTTTTAAAAATTTTAAATCTATAAAAATTTTTACAAAATTTTCTGTTAAGAATATGGGTAGGCTGGGTATGGTGGCTCAGGCCTTTTGGGAGCACTTTGATTGCTTGAGGCCAGGAGTTCAAGACCAGCCTGGGCAACATAGCATGGCCTTGTCTCTACAAACAATGCAAATGAATTTTAAAATTAGCTGGACACCTGTAGTCTTAGCTACTTGTGAGGCTGAGACAGGAGAGTCATTTGACCCCAGGGGTTTGAGGCTGTGGTAAGCTATGTTTGTGCCACAGCACTCCAGCCTAGGTGGCAGACTAAGACCATGCCTCTACTAAAAAAAAAAAAAAAGAGAGAGAATTTAGATTAATTATATTTTTCCGTATTTTTTTAAAAAGAAAAAAAAGACAAGTTGCACCAAATTACGAACTATTCTTGTACGTAGTGATTCTCAGCTAGGTGTGGTTTGTCCTCTAGAGGATATTCGGCAATGTCTGGAGATATTTTTGGTTGTTACAACTTAGAGAGTGCTTCTGATATCTAGAGAATAGAGGTCGGAGATGCTGCTAAACATCCTACAATACACGGAACAGCCCCTGACAACAAATGTCAATAGTGCTAGGGGGAAAAAAACAAAAAAACAAAAAAACTCACAAAAGCCCTTGTAAAGAACTAAACTAATAGAATGCCTTGAGAAAACTAGAGACACAAAAAAGCAAAATAAAACAAAAACTCAGAATTTAATGTTTAAAGCCAGAAGGCATAAATGAGTTTCCTGTGGGAAAGAAGAGAAATAATATATACAGCATTGTTATTAGATAATTATATACATTTAGAAAACGAATGTAGTTACGTGCACTAAACTGCCCTCTACAATCTTTCACTTAAAAGGTCTGTAGGGTATTAAGAGGCTCTTGCTGGGAGCAAATTGACATATTGATTGAGTAAAATAGTCTTTGGGGAAATTTTCAGATGTTTGATATAAATGGTGGTTCCCATGGCACGGGAAATATCTTGCAAGGTTTTCTTCAAGCAGAAGTCGGGCCTCAGTGTGTCAGTGATCCATTCAAAGCTACATAATCCATGCTTTTCATTCTGTGCCACACAGTAAAGTAATTTTTAATACTTGCTTTGTGTAATAAGCATTAGAGTTATCAGATTTCACAAATAAAAATCCAGGATGCCTGGTTAAATTTGATATGTATATTAAAAATGTATTTGTTGTTCATCTGAAATTCAAAATTAACTGGCCATTCCATTTATCTAGCTACCTTAATATGCATTTTAATTACCTTTAATTAGTTTTAATACCCAGAGAAATATTTTTACGTATTAATATTTTCCAGCATCTTTGCGGTGTCTTTATTTGAAGTAAAGTCTTAACTCATCTTTCTACTCCTTTTTCTCTGCTCTTCCTACTCACAAATTCCCTGCAATTATCACGGAATAAAAACCCCAGATCCACTACTTTTCTCTATTTAAACATCAGTGATTTTGGCAAAGACTCTAATTTGAAATATAATTCAAATTTGAATTTTGAGGTAAAAAAACAATATTTCCCTATAAGAAGGATGAGCTCAGCTATGGTGTTAGGACAGTGAGGTGTGTTACTGACAATAAAAACAAAGCAACAACAACAAAAACTACCATCCAAGAAAGCTCATAGAGAAAAGGAGAGGGGAAGCAAACCATTCTCTTCAGGCCTGCCACTTGGCAGGGAACAGTGTTTCTCAAAATTCTCTTTGTACCACTTTTTCTCAGGATCACATAAGACATTTAAATAGGAATTCCTGAGCCTGAATCAGAATCTACATTTTTAGCAAACACTCCAGGTGAATCTTAATGCACACTGAAGCTTAAATACCACTAGGCTAGGATTTTTCTGCTGTGCATCTGTGCACATACTGACAGTTTTGAGAGGTATTAAAAATGAGTGGTTTCTTTAGCTTTAGACTTCATTTGGAAATATGGTTGTTGCTTGTTTTTTTTTTTTTTTTTTTTTTTTTTTTGAGACAGAGTCTTGCTCTGTTGCCTAGGCTGGAGTGTAGTGGTGCGATCTTGGCTCGCTTCAACCTCCGCCTCCTGGGTTCAAGAAATTCTCCAGTCTCAGCCTCCCTAGTAGCTGGAACTACAGGCACCTACCACCACACCTGGCTAATTTTTGTATTTTTAGTAGAGATGGGGTTTCATCATATTGGTTAGGCTGGTCTTGAACTCCTGACCTCAGGTGATCCACCCACCTCAGCCTCCCAAAGTGCTGGGATTACAGGTGTGAGCCACCGCGCCTGGCCTGGTTAGTTGCTTCTTAAACCATGTCTATGAATTCCCATTTCTTCTCCACAACCCATACATACTTTCCTACAGCATTTAATTTTGTTCATTCATTCATTCATTCATTCATTCATTCATTCTTTCATTCCTTCATTCACTATACTGATAAGTTCAAGCTTCTGTGACTCTTTTAAATGGAAATGTTATAAAAATGTTGTAAATAGAAACCTTATCATTACCTTCATGAATGACAGTGTCTTCATGTTTTGCATTTCCATCATTCTCCACATTGTTGGCAACCAAAAAGTATACTGCATTGTTTTACTTATTGTTGTGCTGTCACTCATGACAAATATTTAATTTGTTACTAAATGACATTTATGGTTTTGAACTTGCTTGTTTCCGTGTCCCCCACATGCGTTGGGGTCCCAGCGTGCATTGACAATATGTGTGTATGCTTATCAAAGTGCCCTTGGGAAATGAAATAACATGTGAAACTCATTTGTTATTTTCCAGCAAACTTCATAACATTCTCCTTGATTCTATCCTTTGGATAGATTTCTAGTTTATCTTATATGTGAGAAATGACCTTATAACCTGTGTGTGACAGTTGTTTGGGTTTTATTAAGTGCCTTGCTAGCTGGCGATATAGGGGCATTACTCATAGATATTTGTTTGCTACCCCAGTAAGCCAAGGAAATTTATTTTTATATATTTCACTATGGTGTCTTTCTTCTCCTGCATGTCATTTAAAAGTAGTTCATGAAATAAAGGGAATGCTGCCAATTCTGCCTTTAAACATGGGGAAAAGAGATGGATTGTCATCACGGGTCCCAGAGGTGAAAACTTTGTAATATCCACATCTTCCAGAACAAAGTCAACTTGATGAAAATTAAATGTAAATTCAAACAGAAAGGAGTTTCTAATCTCTTTCTATATGCAGAGGAGCAATCAGTTTCCTACCGTTACTGCCCAAACCCCCAGAATGCTTTCATGGAGCCATCCAAAGTTTACCTCTACAGAGAAGCAAGCCACTCCTATATAGCAGTGTGGGCTTTTGTTGCTACATTTTAAACAATGACATCTGAGTGGTCAATTCAAAGTCTTGGAGCGAAAACACTCCAAGATCAAGAGAATTCATTAGAACTTCCAAGGCAAACTCTTAATAATCTATTGTCTTTTCACGTATTTTACTGAGACCCAAACTAGGTGCTTTATTGGTAGGTCTCACACTGTTGAATATATGAAAATTTAAACAGAACTGTGTTATTTAATATCACCCTGCACACTGACACCAATGCAAATATGATCATTATCCTTTCTTACAAAGGATTTGCACATTAAGCACCACTTCTTTGGCAGTTATATGTGGCATTTTGATTAAGCACATGAGTAGGTGTAGAGTGAATTATTTTTTTGTACCAGGATAGCGCTAGGGAGGAGCAGAGGTTCAGCTAGCTCTAGCACTGGGTATTAGATAATCCTTCTATTTGGCCCTCTTCAATATTCAACTGGATCCAAAGATGCATGGGGTGACTTGCCTTTGTCCTTCCATTGGTTTGTTCTTATTCAGAGATGTGTGGAAGCAAGGGATAGCAGAAAACGGTCACTGAGTATGGTGATGGGGAATGCCAAAGAGGCACTCTACTTAGAAATTAACAGCAAGATTTTCGCTTCGGACAGCTTTGGAAACTCGGACAAATTTCTGTTTTTCGGAGCCTCAGTTTCATAATATTGAAATGGAGGCAATAATACCAAAGATGTGTTGTGAAAATTGAATTAAAGACAAATTGTTTGTAATAACAAAAAATTGGAAACAATGCAGACGGACATTGACAGGGTTGCAGTTGGGCAAACTATGCTATGTCCCCCAGTGTAACAGTCTGTCGCTGTAACTAAGGCATGGCTTTAAAGTGAATGCAAACAGAAACAAATGAACCCAACTCTATGCCAAATTGGAACCATAACCATACAGAGAGAAAATAATAATTTCAAATAACTTTAGAACTCTGCATACATTTACTGGTATATAAGAACAAAAATAAAGAAGCAAAACAGTACAAATATTAAACTTCAGTCAGTTTTACTATTTTATTTTTGTTATTATTATTATTATTATTTTTTGAGATAGAGTCTCGCTCTGTCGCCCAGGCGGGAGTGCAGTGGCGTGATCTCCGCTCACTGCAAGCTCCGCCTCCCGGGTTCAGGCCATTCTCCTGCCTCAGCCTCCAGAGTAGCTGGGAGTACAGGCGTCCGCCGCTACGCCCGGCTAATTTTTTGTATTTTTAGTCGAGACGGGCAGCGTTAGGCAGGATGGAGTCAGTTTTACTATTAGTATTGATATAGTTATTTTGAAACTGTTTATTACTGTTGTAGTGTAGAGCAAGAGTAATATAATGTTAGGAAACAAAATTCGAAATGTAAGAGAAAGGACATAAGTATAAAAATCAAAGAAATGAAATAAAAACCTTGAAATGATCGATTTTAATGGGAAATATTGATATGCACCCATGATATGAAAAATATATGTTTTTTAGCTTTGCCCACTGATGGAAATCTAGAATTACTGATACCTCAGGAACACTGAAGTTCTTAGTGCCCACATTTTGGTTTCTAAATACCTTTTATACTAAAAATTTCTTGGAGAAAGAGTTGTTTCCAAGTTTAGGATATTTTGTACCAGAAAGTGAGAAAGCAATCAACAAAAGCATATTAAAAGGACATGGGAACCAATTTGAAAGAATTGCAGCTGACCGAATTTGAAGTTTGATCATTATAAATAATGCAATAAAGTGAAAGTCATTGAATATGTAAAAATTCACAAGTGCATATTGATACTAACAGTAACAACAAAAAAGAAGCAAAAGAATAAACCTTCACTTGCCACCACTGGAAAGTACTATTAAATCAACGTCTTTAGAAGTTGGTAATTAAAAGGAAAGAATTAAGCATTTATCCTACCTTTTCATAGGACTATAGTTCAGGGTCAGCAAATACATCTATTGATGAGGAAACTTTACGGAAGAATGCCACCTGAAATGCAGAGGGAATTACGTAACTTTAAAAATCATTGTTAACCCTCTAATAAACTATTTGATTCAAGCAATCATTATTGATGGTGCTAATCCGTTAGGCAAATGATTTCATGTAATGCCAGTCAACCTGTAGATGGCTTGCTAATCACAAAGGACCTCCTAAAATGATGTAATGTGCAGTATACAGCATCCCTTAGAAGATATTCTTGCCAAATGTGTTTAACTTGAATTCACTACCTATTCACACACACAAAAAAATACTGGAGCTGGAGGAAGCAGTACGATGATATCAGGAAAAAACTGAAAAAGTCTGGACTGGGGGACAGTCATCAGATAACAAGTTTGAACTAAACTTCATGATAGTTAAACAGCTGGGGAAGTAGGGTCTCCTGATTGGGGGGTACCTCTGTGAAAGTGATTCATTTTAATTGCTAGGGTTATATATCCCGGGCTTGTTTCCTGTAACATGCTAGTTTATGAGACACATGGGTTGCCATAGTCAAATAACGGAAGTACCCCAGAGTGGAGCTCACATTAAGCACATTAAGCATTTAATTTTAAAATAATGGAAACCAGAATATACTGAATTTGCCAGCTACATCCTATTTTTTTTTAAAGTGCTATTTTGGTTCACATATTCACAATTTAGATATTGTTAGAGAAGGATAATTATTTTGTCAAAACATCCTAAATATACACAAATCTCTGTTGAATTTACATATTGGTAAGATATTAAAAAGTATAAAACATTTAGTAAACGTTTGGTTATTATTCTGTGAATGTTGAGTCTTGTCATCACTACAATAGCAGGGCTTTAATAAAATTAGGCTTTGTCTTTGTATTCTTTCTTAAAAATTTATTTTCTTTAATAATAATATTATATAATGAAACAATATATATAAAATATTAATGTTTGTATTTTTATCATAAAATTTATACATGTGTATTATTATCTGCAGTGGATTTTAGGCCACATGGCTTCATGGTTTTTCACATGAAAATATTTCCACTAACCGTTTTAAAATGTAGAATTCTATCTTCTGAGTTGTCCAAGTATCAGTAACCCTGTTTTGTATATCTGTGTATATGACACATTTTCTTAAAATAAAAATTTGTTCTTCACTGAAACAAAATCTCTGGGACCCAAGAATTGTAATTATAAATACATTTCTAAGGATGGATGTCTAAACAATCAGTGATAGTTTTAAATGAAGCCTAACTAATAGGAACTATTATGATTTCAAATGAGTTGACTATAAAAGGATACCGGACAATAAATGAGATCCATATTAATGAACATACAGTGATAAGGCTACTATTGCCAACAAAAGTCAACTTTATGCATATCAAGCTTGCTAATTTATATTTCACGCCCTTTATTAACTAATAGCTAATGAGAGTTATTCACATTTTTCACTGTATCACATCAAATTCTTCTAATAAATATCTGCTCTGTTTTGCATGTGAGTTGCACCATTTCATAAAATTTTCAACCACCCTTGACTTGCTAAATAAAGTTGTCACTCAAACCTCATTTCCTGTTGAGCACAGGGAAGCTGAAGGGACGCTGAGTTAATTTTGCATATTGTCTCCACTTGATGAAATCTCCAAGAGATCTTTGCCCTGTCACCTTTAATGGACTCTGTCTAATGGACTCATTAGTGAATTTCTTATCATTTTTAGTAGAAAGATGAAATCTCACAAAGCTGTCCTTCATGCTTTTGGAAATTATTATAATTTGTTCTTTAAACACATTCAAAAATTAGAATGAGGAGACTCTACTTTATTTGGGTACCATAATATTGTAACAATGACATGTTGATTACAACGAGGGGTCCAAGAATACTATTTCATGCTGATTATTTATATTATATTCAAAACTAGTAGTTACTGTGAACAACACTCTTCAACCCAATAGCTTAATATTACACCATACTCAGAAAATTTGCAGCTGGGAAAATGGAGATTTTCCTGGTTTCATTTATCTATAAGTGCAGAAAAACCAATAATAAATGATTTCTAAATGCCATGCAAATCTCCCGAAGTTCATGCTATGGAGATTTAGGTTTTAATATTAGTTTGCATTGCGGTCCTGTAATGAGTACTTATTTGTTATCTTGCACTACACCCTTCCTTCTCTGTCTCTTTCCCTCTGCTTTATGTGTTACTTTTGTTAATAAAATTCACATAGATGAACGGTAGGGGGGAATAGGATGGATTTAGACAAGTATCTAATTCTGAAAAATCTGAACAGCTTACTATTTTTATTGTGTTGGGGTGTGTTGTTATACCCTTAAGTAGTTTGTAATACCTTGTCACTCATAGGCTAATCATCTGAGAATGTTTGCTAAAATTTTATCTGGCTATTTTTTTTGAACTTCAACTTTTTAATGACTATTGCTTTCATATTTCATAAGAAAAAATGTCCAGTGTCAGTACTCTTGATAATTCTAGCACGTTGTTCTTTTGCTTGAAAACGTCCTTTGACTTTTCATTGTTAATTGTCTGACTCTAGTGTGTAATGAGGACAGCTTGGAAAGTGGAGACACAGAAGGTAACTGTTTTGTAACCTAAGGTAGGGTGTGTGTGTGTATGTGTGTGTGTGTGTGTGTGTGTGTGTGCAGGGTGACAGTGGTGAGAGGAGGAGAGGAGGGCATAAAGCTCTTTCCAGAGATCATGGTGAACAGAACCAGAAGGCATATACCCAAAGTCAAGAAGATCAATGTAGGGTCTGAGTCATGAGATGAGGCAAGTTGTTGACGCAAAGGGCAGCCTGAGAGAGTGAACTGGTAATGTCTGGACTTTCCAGGGTCCTGGAATTATCTTCAGTGGGCAATGAGGTTGTAGTTTGGAGAAATTCCAGGAACGAAAGTGCAAAGCCTACAGTGCTTGTTTTTGGTTGTCTATTTGTTTAATAATTGGTTCACACCATTGCCTGAACAAACTCTTTAAAGGGGATTTCCGAGAACTGTCATCTTTGGAATAGGTTCTTTAATAACTTGTCCTTAAAACCTCTCCTCATGTTACAGAATTTTTCAACTTCCTGCTGTCCACAAAAGACATTTAGTTTCTTCTCGTTTGTGAATCTTTGAATGCAGTGCTTTCTCTGCCTAGAATAGTTCTCCCCTTTTTACTTGTCTGGCAAACTCTTCTTTTTCTTTCATGATGCAATTCATATGGCACCTCATTTATGAGACTTTCCCTAATAAAATCCTCCACAACTCCATGTCCAGAGTTACTCATTCTGGTATGTTAAGCACTCTATTTGAGTACTTAACTTTCTTTCTTCAAAGGTGTTAATTATTATCATTTGGAGAGGTCATCAGGGTTAACCAAGGCTCAGTATCTCTTTGACAACCTGCATGGTTAACAGACCTATTATATTCCCAGCATCCTTGGTTTTTCTAATACGAAGGTGGGGAGAGGTGCAGAAAACAAAACGTGAAGGAATGTTGCTAACTTTAGCCCTGTTAATTGGTGGTGTTATTTTACTGTGTCTTTTGTTGCACTAATACATGTGTGCTGCCTTTCCCAAATGGAACGGACTCTGCCATAAATTTTAGAACAATTTTTGAGCAGCTGAAATGTTTATTGCACTCGGTGTTTATGCAGTGCGCACTGTAGGGAGTATGAATACAAAGAAGGAAAGGCACACACCACCATCTGGTAGGTAGAAAAGTCTGTGATGAGACAGTAGTGAGCAGAGGCAGCATCTGAAAAGGAGGAGTAATGGAAAGCGTGTACATTAGGGCTGTTGAAAAGTAAAACTGTGGACAAATTAATGATTATGGGTGATTTTAATGCTGATAGTAAAAGTAAACACCTCTGTTTGGTGAAAATGAGGTGTTGCCTGGTAGAGAGATCTATGCCCATCTAGAAATCTATGCACAGCAAGGTCTTTTTTAGCTGTTTAAGTGGTAATAAAATTGAATTGAACCCGTAATTCATGTCCTGAGAAAATTTCCATGCTTTTCCTCCAAATTCCTGAGAAATATTGAGGCAAGGAAAAGTTTATTCTCATGATCAGTTTGGCTTTCATTATCTGTTTCCACTGAATCCTTTTTTTCTTGTATGCCTTCTGGATGTTTCTTTATTCCCGCTTTGTCCATAGTTCAAATATAGGACTTAGTCCTTCATTTATTTCTTTGGCAAAACCAACTACAACCAACAACAACACTTTCAGGAGGCATGCAAGCATCAGACTTCACTGAAGTTTCGGAGAGGTGGCAGATTTACTTCTTAGTAATGCAAAGAACTTTAAATGTTAATCATTCCTGACCTTGAATGTCGTTCAGACTCTCTACTGCATTTTTAACTGTTTATCTCTTATTTCTCCCATCTTCTATTTTTTCTTCATTCAAAATCCACCCTCAAATTCCTGATTATTCATCATGAAAATAAATTTAGCTGTGTCCATTATTGCTTTGTTTACTGTTAACTCATGCTTTGTGAGTCTCAATTTCTATCCTTAAAACTAACAACGATAGTTCCTCCCTAAAATGAATTCTAGCACTGCCATCATAAAAATATTAATTTTGGCTGGGCGTGGTAACTCATGCCTGTAATCCCAACGCTTCAGGAGACTGAGGTGGGAAGATTGCTTGAAGCCAGGAGTTTGTGAGAACAATGTGGCAATGAAGAAAACCCCATCTCTACAAAAAAATTTAAAAAAACATAGCCGGGTGTAGTGGCATGTACCTATTCCCAGCTACTAGAGAAGCTGAAGCAGGAGGATCACTTGAGCCTAGAAGTTTAAGGTTGCAGTGAGCTAAATCACCCCACCACACTCCAGCTTGGGGAACAGAGCAAGATACTATCTGTCAAAAACAAACAAACAAACAAACAAAATCTAGGGAATGCCATTCTGGACACTGGCTATTTAAACTAAAGAGCTTCTGCACTGCAAAAGAAACTACCGGCAGAGTAAACAGACAAATTACAGAATGGGAGAAAATTTTTGCCAGCTATGCATCTGGCAAAGGTCTAATATCCTGCATCTATGAGGAACTTAAACAAATGTACAAGAAAAAAAAGAACCCTATTAAAAAGTAGGCAAAGGACACAAATAGACACTTCTCAAAAGACGACATACATGTGGCCAATGATCATATGAGTAAAAGCTCAACATCACTGATCATTAGAGAAATGCGAATCAAAACCACAATGAGATACCATCTCACATCAGTCAGAATGGCTATTATTAAAAAGTAAAAATCTAACAGAGTGGCTGGGTGCAGTGGCTCATGCCTGCAATCCCAATACTCTGAGAGGCTGAGGCAGGTGGATCACTTGAGGCCAGGAGTTCAAGACTAGCCTGGCCAACATGGCGAATCCCCGTCTGTACTAAAAAATACAAAAATTAGCCAGGTGTGATGGCACACACCTGTAATCCTAGCTACTCGAGAGGCTGAGGCAGGAAAATTGCTTGAACTCAGGAGGCAAAGGTTGCAGTGAGCTGAGATTGCACCACTGCACTCCAGCCTGGGCAATAGAGCAAGGTTCTGTCTCAAAACAAAACTAACAGATGCTGGTGAGGCTGTGGAGATAGGGGAATGCTTATGCTCTGTTGGTGGGAATGCAGATTAGTTCGGCCCCCACAGAAAGCAGTTTGGAAATTTTTTAAGAACTTGAAACAGAACTACCATTCCACCCAGCAATCCCATTAGTGGGTATATACGCAAAGAAAAATATATTGTTCTACCAAAAGGACAGATGTTCTTCATAGCGCTATTCACAATAGCAAAGACCTGAAGTCAACCCAGGTGCCCATTGGTGGTGCATTGGATAAAGAAAATGTACATATACAACATGGAATACTACACAGCCATAGAAGAAAGAAATAATGTCCTTTGCAGCAACATGGATGCAGCTGGAGGCCATTATCCTAAGTGAATTAACGCAGAAACATAAAACCAGATACTGCGTGTTCTACTTACAAATAGGAGGCTAAACACTGGGTACTGAGTACCCATAAAGATAGGAATAACAGACACTGGGCACTGCTAGAGTGGGGAGGGTGGGAGGTGAGAAGGATTGAAAAATGGCTTATTGTGTACTATGCTTACTACCTGGGTGATGGAATGGATCCTTCGTACTTCAAACCTCAACATTATGCAACATACCCACATAGCAAACCTGCATATGTACCTCCTTAATTTAAAATAAAAGTTAAAATTACATTAAAAATACTAATTTTCCCCAGTAGAAATAGAAGGAAAATAGATAACTGAATTTCATTCTTTTCTTTTAGGATCCTTATTCAACAAATAGTTTAGTCTTTGCTGAGTCAGCAACTATGCTAGATACAAAGATGGAAAATAGGAAAAATGTATTCCCTGACATCATGGAACATTCCAAAAGGCAGAATTTACAAGGACTAGCATGCAATGAAAAGTTGCCAGGGTTGCACAGAACCAGAAATATATAGCCCATAATTAGGTGAAAAATCAGTCAATCAGTCTGTTCCAGAAATGAAAGATAATGGAGGCTATTAAAAAGAATTCTGTGTTTCATACATTCAAGAAACTAGTGGAAAGATTTAACACATGTTGAGACACAGGACATAAAAAACAGACTCAAAATTTTATAGATGAAAGCTATGTGTGAGATGAAATATACATGGATGGAATAAGTGGCAGATTAAACCTTCAAGAAGGAAATATTAGTGAACTTGAAGAAATGGCAACAGAAACTATCCAAAATAAAACACAGAGAGAAAAAAGACTAAAAAAATTTGAACAGACTGTCTAAGCGTGGTGGCTCACACCTGTAATCCCAGCACGTTGGGAGGCCGACACGGGCAGATCATAAGGTCAAGAGATTGAGACTGTACTGGCCAACATGGTGAAACCACTCTCTACTAAAAATACAAAAATTAGTCGGGTGTGGTGGTGAGCACCTGTAGTCCCAGCTACTTGGGAGGCTGAGGCAGGAGAATCACTTGAACCTGAGAGGCGGAGGTTGCAGTGGGCCGAGATCGTGCCATTGCACTCCAGTCTGGCAAAAGAGTGAGGCTCTGTCTGAAAATAAATAAATAAATAAATAAATAAAGTGAACAGACCATTCGTGATGAGCTTGAGAGAACCTTAAGCAGTCACATAGACATGTATTTTGAGTACATGAAGGATATGCAAGAGACAGATGTGGCCCAAAAATTTTGAAGAATAATGGCCAGAAATGTTCAAATTTGATAAAAAGGTAAACTGACTGATTAAGGAAGGTCACCAAACCTGAAGCACAAGGATCATGAAGAAAACTACCCTGATACTTCATAATCAAATAATTTAAAACTAATTATAATGAGAGAATCTTAGAAGCAGCCAGAGGAAAAAAGGCACTTTACACAGAAAGAAACAATGGCAGCAGAGTTTTCCTGTGAAAGAACACAAGCTAGAAGACTGTAGTGCATCATTAAAATAAAGAAAAGAACAACCTGTCAAACTAGAATTTTCTGTTTAGTAGAAATATTTATCAAAAATGAAGGCAACCACTCTTAAGAATAGGCACAAGAGAAATAAAACATACATCTGCACAAAGATCTGTACAGAAATGTTCATGGGAACATTCTTCACAATAACTGAAGGCTGTAAACAACCCAAACGTTTATTAACTAGTGAGTGAAAAAAATCAGATGAGGTATATGCACATGATGAAATAATATTCTGTAGCCAGGTGCAGTGGCTCACGCCTGTAATCCCAGTACTTTGGGAGGCCGAGGCAGGTGGATCACCTGAGGTTAGGAGTTCGAGACCAGCCTGGTCAACATAGCAAAACTCCAGCTCTATCAAAAATACAAAAAATTAGCCGGGCATGGTGGTGGGCACCTGTAATCTCAGCTACTCTGGAGACTGAGGCAGGGAGAATCGCTTGAACCTGGAGGGCAAAGGTTGCAGTGAGCTGAGATTGCACCATTGCACTCCAGCCTGGGTGACAGAGTGAGACTCTGTCTTAAAAAAGAAAAAGAAAAAGAAAAAGAAAAAAGAAAAAAAGAGAGAAATAATATCCTGCAGTTAAAGGGCATAGGGCATGAACTACATCTACTTCAATAAGGAGTAATCTCAAAAACATTATGCTCTGTGAAGGAAGGCAGATACAAAAGATTATATATTGTGGAATTTCATTTTTATAAGCTGTAAAGAAAGGGCAAATTTATAAAGAAAGCAGATCAGTTGTTGCCTAGGACTAGGGTTTGGACACGGATTAACTGTAATAAAGAATGATTGCGCTTTTGGAGTGATGGAAGTGTTCAAAACTGGATTTTAGAATGGTTGCACAATTCCATAAATTTACCGAAATTGAATTTTATATTTATAATGGTTGAATTTTGTGGTGTAAATTATACCTCGTTAAAGCTGTTTAGAAAATGAAGGTGATGTTAGGATGGCTATTACCTCCCCACCCCGCAAAAAAAAAGGTAAGTTTTGGCAAGGATGTGGAGAAATTGGGAACCTTGCATGCACTATTGGAAAGAAGGTAAAATTCAGCAGTTCTTATGGGAAGCAGCAAAATTAAAAATAGAATTATCTTATGATCCAGCACTTCCACTTCGAGGTATATATCTAAAATACTTGAAATCAAGATCTCAAAGAGATATATGCATTATATCTGTGCTCATTATAGCATTATGCACGATAGCCGAGGTATGGGAACAACCTAAAAGTCCATCAATGGATAAATGGATAAAGACAATATGGAATATTATTCAGTCTCAAAAGACAAGAAAATCTTTCCTATGCTACAGCATGGATGAAATCCATCCATATGCTACGACATGGATAAACATGAAGGACATTACGCTAACTGAAATAAGCCGGTCACAGAAGGAAAAGCAATGATTGATTCTACTTACATAGGTTATCTAAAATAGTCAATCCCATAGATTTAGAAAGTAGAATGGTGCTTGCCAAGGGATGATGTAAGGGGAAAGAGGCAGTTGCTGTTCAATGGGTATAAAGTTATGCAAAATAAGTTCTAGAGATCAGTTGTCCAGTGTGCCTGTGGTTAGCAATCTGTATGTATTGTACACTTAAAAAATTGTCCTGCCTGTTTCTTTAATGTAATTAGAGAGGATGGGATCTGTTTTCCTCAAACATGCCATTCTCTGAGTTCTGTTTGTCTTCTAAGAACTTTAAAATGCTTGATTTTAAAAGCTGTGAAACATTACAAAAGTGCATGCATGCATCTTTGTTATGTGTTGAAAAACACTGGTTTAATGACTGGTTAATTTGATGCTTTAGAGTGACTAGCAAAATGACTTAAAACATTTCTTCTAAGTAAATACCAGGAATGGAATGGCTGAGACATACGGTAGGTTATACATCTAACTTTATAAGAAACTACGAAGCAGTTTTTCAAACTGGTTATACTATTTTATATTCTCACCAGCAATATATGAAAGTTCCAGTTATTGGAATAAATGACATGAAAACTTTAAACAGCCAGATGGTTTAAATAGAGATGTACACATACATACACATTTACAACTGGTGGAAAAACTTAAAAATTCAATGCTGTATATGATGTCGTATATTAAGCGCATCAGTCACTTTAGGAAGTGCTAGTTTGCTTAACTGGAGTGAGGAATTCGGTGACCAGTCACATTAATATAGTAAGTGGAAGGTGATGGGAATTAAAATTATGACAGCTGGACTAGAAAAGACCAGGAAGAAAAAAAATAGGAAAATCCAGAAATAACCTGAAGGATGGAACTAATTTGATGTGGGATACAAGGAGGGGAAGGAATGAAAAATAATTCTGAGATTTGGGGCTATGGCACCTAAAAGAGGTATTATATAATGTGAAGAAATGTCAGGAGGAGATTGTTTGAGGGCAAGATGGGAGAAACAGACACATATTGTTCAGAGTATTTTATGAAACAGATACACATTGTTTATAGTGTTTGAATAGAGATTTCTAGCTGGCAGGCCTGGAGCTTAGAAGAGAATGTAGGGTGAGAGATGCAGATTTGGGGAGTCACGTCCACGGCACTATGGTGGAAGAGGTGAGAAGTTGTTGAGATCACACGGAAAAATGTGGAGAACTGAGCTCTATGACAGAGCATTAAGTAACACTTATATTTATGAAACTAGAGGAAAAGCAACCTCAGCAAGAGACAGCAAAGAGAAAAAAGAAAGAAAACTAGAACGGTAGGCTCCTTGGGGATCTAAGGAAGGAGAAAAAGCAAGTTAACTCTATGCTTTAGAAGCCTATTTTTAAAATGTTTTGCAAAATGATTTGATGGAAAACAACACAATTCATGAATTTGATATTCAGTAACTTTTTTTTAAGTTAGATTAAAAGAAACTGTGATCATCTCTAAATGAGGCAGGAAAATGGTCACTGAGCTTAGGTAACGAGTTTCTCAGCATTTTGATCTGGAGTTACAACTTAGCTATCAAGGAAAGGTTTCAAATAAACAATGACTCATGGCTGACTGAGACTTTGTAGCCAACCTCACACACACATACACACACACACACACACACACACACACAGCCAAGGGTTAAATCTTTTATCAGAGTGAAGAATATAGTGCCATATTATTAAGAGATAGTTATTTGGTTCATGACATTTTGATTAGTAATTATAAATAGAGATCACAATTAAAACCATAGTCTCCAACATAGAATGATCATCTAATGATAAAAATATTTGCTGATTCAGCCTTATCACTAACGGTGCGCACTAGAGAATTGCCAGCAGGCTGCATTTTGCCTCAAGCTGTGTAGTTTTACCCCAGAGCAGATATTAATTTAGGATGTTACTGCTTATGTCATCAGATATTCTTACTTACAGACTGTGACCCTGTTAATTTGCAGTCTGAGACTGTAATAATAATTTTTACTGGTTCACTTTATTAACGCATAGCTTTCTTGTTTTCCTTATTTGTTAGTACCTTTATGGGAGGGCTTGACCAGTAGTTACACCTAGGCTTTGGAAACATCTCTCCTAAAAACAGCTGCAGATGAACTGTGATAAATAAGTACCACATATTTTAAAATGTTCCCATATCGGAAGACTTTTGAATTAAATTTATTAACGTCTTACCCACTCATTCACCCCAAAACACTACTAAGCATCATGCCTGTTATTATGCTAGGAA
This sequence comes from Rhinopithecus roxellana, assembly GCF_007565055.1. Taxonomy (NCBI): domain Eukaryota; kingdom Metazoa; phylum Chordata; class Mammalia; order Primates; family Cercopithecidae; genus Rhinopithecus; species Rhinopithecus roxellana. The sequence goes on from NC_044558.1 coordinate 72,572,227, forward strand.
GGCTGGATGCGTATGAAGAAGGAGGCCATTTCTATCTTTTGAAGTATTGGTATTTTAGTAGTTTACAAAGTTATGTAACAATTTGTTTTACGACAGTTCTATTTTAAGTTAGTTGTCCAGAACTGAGAATGTATTATGGTTTTGTCATATAAATAGAACACAGAGGATATTAATGTGGCAAATCAACTCCAATCCTATATAGCCCCTGACACATGCTGTTACTGAACCTAATCCTTGTCTAGACCAATATTTATTTAAGGAAAATGTGTTTGGAAATGCCACCAGAATGCCAAGAAGATCACATCTCAGCAGCGATAGAAAATCTGCCCTCTTGCCACTGGCCCTACCTTTTCAGAGAGTAAGAGCTAGAACCACAGCCTCGAAGTGCTGGTGGGAGTCCTGCTGGGGGAGCACCTGGCTGAGTTGGGGCTGGACTGATGGGGGCCTTTGACGGGAAAATCACACTGGGGAGGGGTGTCTATTCCATGGATGTCAGTTTTCTTTTCTTTTGAAAGACTCAGGGGACAGCCTGTTTTTTTTCTCCTGCCTCAGAAAAGAGTCAAATGGCAGCATGCTGATACAGCATATTCCAATGAATATAGTATTTGATCTGTCCAGGAAATGTCCTTTAAGATTGACCCTGCTAAATTTAGACAGAAGCTGTTTAGTCTTCTCAGATTCCAGGAGCTCAAACTACTTATTAAAAACCTCTCAGTTGGAAATAAGACCATAGATCTGTCGGCCTTTTGCTGAACCATTAAGCCATAGATACCACTTTTACCGAGAAGGGTATAACTTCAGTTGCTGAGGAGGAGATTATTTGCAGTGGTACATATCACCATAGTAACTGGATTTTCAAGCAGGGCTGTTGAAATGGAACTCAAAAGTCATGCAGAAACAGGTCTACCTTGCACTGGCTTCAAAAGGACCATGTAGGGAAGAGGCAGAACGATTCATGGATTTGATGCCATTTGATCTATGCCCAAAGGCATGGGTGAAGAGATAGGCAATAAGTGCGTTCATATCAATATGTTGCAACATTAAAACAGAACTATGTGGCCGGGCGCGGTGGCTCAAGCCTGTAATCCCAGCACTTTGGGAGGCTGAGAAGGGCGGATCACGAGGTCAGGAGATCGAGACCATCCTGGCTAACACGGTGAAACCCCGTCTCTACTAAAAAATACAAAAAACTAGCCGGGCGAGGTGGCGGGCGCCTGTAGTCCCAGCTACTCGGGAGGCTGAGGCAGGAGAATGGCGTGAACCCGGGAGGCGGAGCTTGCAGTGAGCTGAGATCCGGCCACTGCACTCCAGCCCAGGCGACAGAGTGAGACTCCGTCTCAAAAAAAAAAAAAAACAAACAAACAAACAAAAAAACAAAACAGAACTACGTACTTCACCATCAACCTGCTATAAGCGAACAAATCAATAAACAGTCTCTTCTCTCATAATTTTGTGACTTAAATAAATGCAACATTTATGAATACACAGAAGTAATATTAGACTTGATTATTTTAAGAACCTTAATTGGCATTCTAGAAGCTATTCACCCTAAAGTGAAGTTATTAACCATAAACAGCAAATATTTATTGTGGTTTTTTTTTTGTACTTTGCAATTGTTGGGGAGAGAGTGTGCTTGACACTGTAGCAAAGTTACAAAACAAATGTAATGGTAATCTCCTGGGAAAATCACCATCGGATTTCAGAACTGAAAAAAATGTAGATTATATAAAGGGATTTCAAAAAGTTCAAGGAAAATGAAATTAAAATCATTTGTTTATTTCATTCAAATAAATTGAAAGAAAAATTTTAGGTTATATACAACTCTGCAAAGGACCTAACATTGTAGGTCAGTACGGACTACTTCAACCCTTTGCAGATGCAATACAACTTTTTATTAAAGAACCACTATGACTATTAGCATCTGCCATTCCCCATATATTATTGCTCCAACTCTAGCCTGACCTATTGCACTCTTTGTATGAATTCCCCTCCCCATACCATACCCCCCTATTTAATCTTAATATAGGTCCCTTATTTATACTAGCTATATCAAGCCTTGCTGTCTACTCTATCTTAGGATCAGGATGAGCATTCAATTCAAAATATGCACTATTTGGTGCACTACCAGTAGTAGTCCAAACAACTTCATATAACATTATCCTAGCTATTATCCTCCTGTCAGTTCTTTTGATAAGTGACTCATTTAATTTACCCACACTCATCACAACACAAGAGTTTATTTGGCTACTCATACCATCATGACCTCTAGCTATAATATGATTCATCTCCACCCTAGCAGAGACTAACCAAGCCCCACATGACTTAATAGAAGGGGAACTAGTCTTAGGATTTAATGTTGAATACACTTCAGGTACGTTTGCCCTGTTCTTTATAGAAAAATATATAGATATCATTACAATGAATGCCCTAATCACTAGTATCTTCCTAGGAGCATTACACAACATTTACATACCAGAACTCTATACCATAAATTGTGTCACCAAAACCCTCCTTTTAATGACCCTCTTTCTATGAATTCCAGCATTATACCCTCGATTTCATTATGCATCAGCTCATATATCTATGAAAAAACTTCTCATCACTCACCAGCACTTTGCAAATAACATATCTCTATGTCCATCCTAACATCTAGTATTCCACCTCAAATGTAAGAAATATGTCTGATAAAAGAGTTGCTCTGATAGAGTAAATAATAGAGGTTTAAACCCTCTTATTTCTAGAATTATAGGAGTTGAATCTATTCCTGAGAATCAAAACTTCTCCATGCTACCGAATACATCATATCCTATAGTTAGGTCAGCTAAATAAGTTATAGGGTCCATACCCCAAAAATCTTGGTTTATACCCTTTCTCACACTAATCAAGCCTGTAACCCAACTTATCATCTCTTTCACTATCTTTACAGGAACTGTCATCACAATAATAGGCTCACACTGACTTCTCAACTGAATGGATATAGAAATAAATATACTAGCTATTATCCCGATTCTATAAAAAAGCAAGCCCCCACTCCATAGAAGCAGCTACCAAATATTTTCTTACACAAGAAACTGCATCCATAATCCTCATAACAGGTGCTATTACTGATATACTGTACTCCAGACAATGAATAATCGTAAACTCAATCAATCAAGTAGCATCTTTAATAATAGTAATAGCCTTAACAATAAAATTAGGCATATCTCCCTTCCACTTTTTGGTCCCAGAAGTAACCCAAGGAATTTCACTAACATCTGGTATAATCCTTCCTACATGTCTTCTTACATGACAAAAACTAGCACCTATCTCCATTATATTTCAAATTTTCTTCTCAACAGACCTAAACATTTTAGTAGCAATTGCAACATTATCTATTCTAGTAGGGGGCTGAGGACTCAACCAAACACAACTGCAAAAAATGTTAGCCTATTCATCAATTGCTCACATGGGCTGAATGATTGCAATCTTAACATATAACCCAAACATTACTACCCAAAACCTAATTATCTATCTTATCTTGACAGTAGCTATATTTATAATATTTAATGCAAGCAGAAGCACTACAAATCTATCACTATCGCATACCTTATTTGTCAACATAAGCTCCAACAAGGTCAAGATACTTTTGTAAGCAATGCTGTCAGCCATTTAGTCCATCCCTAAATAACTGAGGGTCCTGGGAATTTAATCATGTCACTGCAGTCCTCTTTATAGTATTAACTAAGGAAAAATGGATGCCCTCTATGGCTATTTAAATATTAGGAAGCAAGAAGAAGTTAGAAGAAGCTAAATCAGGACTGTAAGGTGGATGCCTAATGATTCTCCATCAAAACTGTTGGGGTGGTACAAGATTAACTTTCTCCTTGCAAATGGATGTGGATGGTCTGCCACTGTAACCTTTATCCCTTCTTAAAACATCTCATTCCTTCTTAAAACAAGTTATCCACTTGGAAATGGATTTTTGGGGTTCATTGTCTCCATAAACTTTTCATAAAGCATCAATGACTTCACCATTCTTCCATCCAAACTTTACCTTAATTATGATATTTGTTTTTGGTTTAATGTTGGCAAAATGCGTGTTGCTCTGATAGGGGCTCTTTTCTTTTCTTTTTTACTTTTTTTTATTTTTTGAGACAGAGTCTCGCTCTGTTGCCCAGGCTGGAGTGCAGTGGCATGATCTTGGCTCACTGCAACCTCTGTCTCCCAGGTTCAAGCGGTTCTCCTGCCTTAGCCTCTTGAATAGCTGGGACTGCAGGTGCCTGCCACCATGCCCGGCTAATTTTTTGTACTTTTAAAGGAGACAGGGTTTCACCATGTTAGCCAGGATACTCTCGATCTCCTGACCTCGTGAACTGCCCACCTTGGCCTCCCAAAGTGCTGGGATTATAGGGGTGAGCCACCGCGCCTGGCCAAGGGGCTCTTTTCAAACTGATGTCTTATCTTTCTTAGTGCCTCAAGCTGGATTCTGTTTAGCCATGTTATAACAAATTACTAATAAATTATTTTGGTGTAAAAAAATTTTGAAACACTTGCATAGGTTTTTAAAAATTATATGCGTTTTTCATGATTTTTTTTGAAGACTCTCATCAAGTCCTCAAATCTTAAATATGGGAGAGACTCTAAGGATCTTCTTTTGCAATTATCTCCAGTTTTCAAATGAGGAAGTGAAGTTCCATATTGATTGAGTAATGTGGTGAAGGTCACACAGATGTGGAACTAAGTCTGAAACCAAATATTCTAACTTCTCAGTTAAGAGATAAGGAGAAACATGACAAATATTTAAGCTAGAGAGTTCCTACATGAGTTGCTCACAATGTGAAGTAGAAAACAAAATGAATACACTTGAAACAAGTAAAGCATAATTAGAGAGGGCGAGAGTTTGGAATTAAGGATGAGAGTGTTCCCACTAAATTTCCTTTAAAATTTCTTATTAATTTTTAAGGTGTATGTTTTCCAAAAATGTGAGCTATAGTTTGTGAGACCCGCTTTGTTTTTCAAGTTAAACAATGCAGGAAAGTATAGAGACAGTTATAAAAGACATTCATGTACCAATTAACAACTGAAAAGCAACTTTTTTTCCTTTTTGCTTTAAGTCTCTTTCTCTTTCTTTCTCTAAACCAGAGGAATATCACATTACAGATAAAGTTGTTGCACTTCTTCCTCATTTCTAGCTTCATTTTCCTCCCGACCCTATCCCAGCCAGTCACTGTCACAAATGCATTTTTTACCAAATATTTAGTGAGTCCCTACTATATGTCAGGCAGAGTTCTAGGTGCTCGAAATACATCAATAAAAATATTCCTAACCAAAAATATTTTACATTTTAGAGCAAGAATTTGATAAGTATTCATTTTTAATACATTCAGGTGTATATACATCTATACACATGAATAACGTTCTTTCTGTGTGCTTTTTCCCATTTTTTTATTGTGGTAAAATACACATAAAATGTACTTCCTTAACTGTTTTTAATGTACAAATGAGTGGCATTAAATACATTCATCATGTTGTGCAGCCATCACCACCATCCATCTCCAAACTCTTTTTATCTTGTAAAACTGAAACTCTGTACCCATTAAATAATAACTCCCCATTTTCCCCTTGACCCATCCCTTAGCAACCTCTACTATTTCTGTCTATATGATTTTGACTACACTAAATACTTCATATATGTGGAATCATACAGTATTTATCCTTTTGTGATTGGCTTATTTCACTTAGCATAATGTCCTCAAGGTTCAACCATGTTGTAGAATATGGCAGCATTTTCTCCCATTTTAAGGCTGAATAATATTCTATTGTATGCATATGCCATATTTTGCTTATCCATTCATATGCTGATGGAAGGTAGATTGCTTCCACATTTTAGCTATTGTGGATGATGCTGCTGTGAACATGGGTGTACAAATATCTCTTAGAGACCCATCTTTCAATTCTTTTGGATATACACCCAGAAGTGGAATTGTTGTATAATATGATAATTCTATTTATAATTTTTTGAGGGACTACCATACTGTTTTTCCGCAGTGGCTGTAATGTACCATTTTTCATTCTACTCACTGTGTACAAGCGTTCCAATGTCTCCACATCCTTGCCCTCACCAACACTTTTTTTTTTTTTTGGAGATAGAATCTCACTCTGTTGCCCAGGCTGGAGTGCAGTGGTGCAATCTTGGCTCATTGCAACCTCCACCTCTTGAGTTTAAGCGATTCTCCTGCCTCAGCCTCCCAAGAAGCTGGGACTAGAGGCATGTGCCACCATGCTTGGCTAATTTTTGTATTTTAGGTAGAGACAGGGTTTCACCATGTTGGCCAGACTGGTCTCGAACTCCTGACTTCAGGTGACCCACCTGCCTTGGCCTTCCAAAGTGCTGGGATTACAGATGTGAGTCACTGTGCCCGGCCAACCAACACTTATTTTCTATTTTTTTTTTTTTAATAGTAGTCATACCAGTGGGTGTGAGGTAATATCTCATTGTACTTTTGATTTCCATTTCCCTAATTGTTAGTGATGTTAAGGATATTTTTATGTGCTTATTGGATATTTGTATATCTTCTTTAGAGAAATATCTGTTTAAGTCCTTTGCCCAGTTTTCAATTGGATTATTTTCATGTTGTTGAGCTTTAGGATATATTCCAGATATTAATCCTGTATCACAGTGGTCACCAACCTTTTTGTTTTGAGGGACCAATTTTATGGAAGACAGTTTTTTTGTGGATGAGGAGGGGGAATGGTTTCAAAATGATTCAGGTGCATTACATTTATTGTGCACTTTATTTCTATTATTATTACATTGCAATATATAATAAAATAATTATACAACTCACCATAATGTAGAATCACTGGGATCCCTGAGCTCGTTTTCCTGCAACTAGATGGATGGTCCCATCTGTGGGTGATGGGAGACAGTGACAGATCATCAGGCATTAGATTCTCATAAGGAGCATGCAACCTAAATCCCTCAAGTGCGCAGTTCACAATATGGTTCGTGCTCCTATGAGAATCTAATGCTGCCGCTGATCTGACAGGAGGTAGAGCTCAGCTTCACTCACTGGCCCATGCTGACCTCCTGCTTTGTGGCCCAGTTCCTAACAGGCTATGGAGCAGTACTGGGAGCTGGGGTTCCCCTGTCTTATCACACACATAGTTTGCAAATATTTTCTTCCATTCTGTGGGTTGCCTGTTGATAGTGTCTCTGGATGCACAGATTATTAAGATATTCATTAAGTCCAATTTGTCCATTTTTTGTTGTTGCCTGTGCCTTTGTTGTCATATTCAAAAAATCATTGCCAAATCCAATATCACAAGATGTTTTCCCTATAGTTTCTTCTATGAGTTTTATAGCTCTAGGTCTTTGATCACTTTTGAATTAATTTTCATATATGGTGATAGGTAAGGGTCCAACTTTAATCTTCCGTATGTGGATATCCAGTTTACCCAGCACCATTTGTTGAAGAGACTGTCCCTTTCCCCACTGAATGGTCTTGGCACCTTTATAAAAAATCACTTGACCATACACGTGGGGGTTTAATTCTGGGCTCTCACTTATATTTCTGTGGTCTATATATCTGTCTTTATGCTAATTCCACACTGTTTTGAATACTATACTTTTAAAATACATATAATGTGCATCATACGCTATATGTTAACCTGAAACTACAGCTTGCTTTTTCCATTCAACATTGTGTTTTTGAGATCTACTAATGTTGATAGATTAAGTCCATTTTTAGATGCTTTATGATATTGATATTGTTTTACTTATTCCTCTTTTGAAACTCATTGAGAACGAATCACATTTTCAGTACTGGCATAATGCTGCAATGCAGCATTAGAGGGTAGACCCTCTAAGGGTCTACCGTGCCCATATTTAAGTCTCTTCTCTCTGAGATATTTATCTAGATATGGGTTTGCTGAGTCTTAGTGTAAATACATTTTCTATTTTCCTAGATGCTGCTGAATTACTTGAATTACTTACTAAAGTTACCATACCATTTGTTTTCCTCATCAGCAGTGATTTTCACCTAGAAAGTATTTACAGTTCATGGTCATGTAATGTCTTTGATGACATATATAAATATTGCATGTTTTTTCTTTTGCAGGAAAGAGTGTATTTGTGTTAAGAGTACTTTGAGATTGATGGCTCATAAAGTCACTAGGAAAGTCATTTTTATGTTGTGGTACAGGAATCCTAACTCCCAGTCTTATTAAATAGGAAAAGCAGGGCTCAGTCCTTCTGCATACAGGTTAGTTAGTCTGAAATGAAATGAAATAAATCCTTTAAAGAAATAAGAGCATAGGTAATCCAAAAATACTAGAAATAATACACTAGTGGGAGTGAGAGTACAAATTTAATTATGTGAGAACCTGAAAATTATAAGAATATTGTCTAAAAATTAGATTCAATGGAGTATTTTTCAAGCTGTATTATGAAACTGATTTCAATTGTTAAAACTCCATTAGTTTGGAAAGATTTATTCTAAATACTGGCAAAGAGCTTATACTAAAAAGAGTTAGAAGATTGACTTAAACTTTTTTTTAACAGGAGTGTACTTTCTCTAATCAAGTAAGCGTAATGTCAAATATAAACTGAAATTACTGATAATTAAGAGGAAATTATCTATATAATTGCTGGTTATTAACCTAAGAGTTTATTTCATAATGAAATTGGCTGGATTGAAATGTTTAAAAGTCAAAATATGAAAAATTACATAAATTGTAGTCTTTTGAATTTCAGAGTATTTTAAAAAATCCAATAACTCCTTGAATCATCTAGTGATTTCTGAAATTCATGGCAGAGACCAAAGTTTGACAGACAATATTTTGAGTCTGAATGCCTTTCCTTTTTGGTCTCAAAATCCATGGCCCTGGAGGATTTGTGGCCAAGAGATTTTTCCAAAAACATCTATGTGAGAGAAGTGCATGATGTTTTCAGAGCGGTTTCTCCTCCTACCCTCAAGAAGATAATGATTCCACAGAGGGGCACTATGGAGCAAGTGCTGAGCAAGAGGGAGCTTAGATGCTAGTGAATACATAAGAAGGGCTTCATTTTTTTCTTAAGTATAAGAAATTAACCATTCATTTGGAACTGTGCCACCAGAATCTCCCAAGTGTGCTCTCATTAGCACATTATGGTTACTGGAGAACAGTACAGAGGACCCTGAGGACTCAGCCTCCCCACCCGATTGCAGCCTGCTGTGAGCACATTCCTGAACCCCACTCTGTGGGGTAAGATCAAGGGTCAATTACCCAGACCTCTTAGAGAGTCACACTAAGAGCCCTAACCTAGGTCATAGGGCTTAACCTCCACATGAATGGTCAGAGAAGGATAGCGATAGCTCATTGTTTTTCCCCTGGGCCCAGAGAGGATTTTGGAGAGCATCTGAATATTTTCTGTGCTCCAAAGAGGGACACAGCAGTAGCTGAGAAGACCCTTGCAGACCAGAAGTAGCAATGCATTTGTTAGAAAAAGGCAGCAGCAAATCTGCCTGCAACTTGTCAATGGTGGCTGGATGAAGAATGAGATATATTCCGGATTCCAATAACTGGAGACTAACCAGACACAAGGACAGTCGGAGGAGCTGACATGAGTATGTAAGGGCCATTGGGTAAATCTTCCCCAAACTTGTACACAACCACAGGCACTGGAAGGGAAGTATAAGTTGACTGAGAAAAGGAGTCAATTGATTGAGAAAACCCTGAATTATTATTATTATTTTTTGCTCTGAATTTACAAAGAGTAAGCTGCTGCCATCAGGTAGAATGGAGGTTGTATTAGTCCATTCTCTCACTGCTATAAAGCACTACCTGAGACTGGATAATTTATGAAGAAAAGAGGTTTAACTGACTCACAGTTCCACATGGCTGGGAGGCCTTAGGAAACTTACAGTTACGGTGGAAGGCAAAGCGGAAGCAGGCACAGTCTTCACATGTTGGAGCAGGAGACAGAGAGAGTGAGTGAGGGGAGAAGTGCCACACTTTCAAACCAGCAGATCTCATAACAACTCACTCACTATCACAAGAACAGTGTGGGGGAAATCTACCCCCATAGTCCAATTACCTCCTACCAGGTCCCTCCTTCAACATGTGAGAATTACAATTAAACATGAGATTTCGGTGGAGACACAGAACCAAACCATATCAGAGGTTCATGATAAAAATAAGCACAACTATAGTAAACAAATTGACATTATTTGCACATTTGAGTTCATAGTTGATAAATCTGTATTCATTGTATAATTTTACCTCCAGGACCTTAATACTTTTGATAACATGTATTTTTTGACAGGATTAAGAAGAAAGAGTTGAAGGCACTGATTAGCTTTCTGATGTAAATAAATTGACTTAAAATTTAAAATTTCCAATTCCTATAAGTTAAAGAGGATCTATAAGCCAATATAACTTACTATGTTTCTGAAGTCTAATGGTTGAAGTTTTTTTTAAAATTTCAAATCAGTTTTAGTGAATCATATTATAGAAATGTGAAATTTTCATTGATTTTTGAGAGTCTAAAAATCCTGATCTTAAATATAAAACATGCCTTAGTTCTAAAAAATCTCAAAATATGTAACAGTTTTATAATAAATTTAAAATGGCTATAAGGACCATTTTATGCTCATTTATTATTCATTTGCACAATTATGAAACAAAAAGAGAAGTATATTTTCTATTAGTTGCATTGTTTTATCAATGTAAGTGTAACTGCCATACTTATCTCTCTTTATGAAATTTCTTTCTGAAATTATGTTTCTGATTTTACATAGCTGATAATATATCCATTTAGGAGTTTGGCTTATTATGATCATAATTTGAAAAATTCATTGGGAACTGTCAAAACTTGAAATTCAAAACAATATTTATAGAAACCATTCAGGAGAAACACTAGTTGGTTGTTTTATCCAGTTGTTTCTGTGGTTCAGTTTCTGAGGCAGATACTGTTAGTTGCTTATACAGTTTTCATTGTCTCTTTCTTTCTTCCTAAGGAATTCTCCCTTAAATCAACCAAATACATCACTGAGAAGTGACATTAAATTTTTTTTCCTTGAAGACTTGAGGATTCCATAATAGAGTTACACAACAGAAAACGAAAACTTAAGAGTTTGAGAGAAATTGGTGCTCCCAGAGCCTATCAACCCTGGCTCTTGCACTATTAAGATTTTCAAAAAACTTTGATCTTCTGAGGTTTGAATCTAATATACCTAGGTATAGTTTTTTTTTGGCATTCTGTTTGGTGTTCCCTGAGCTTCCTGGATCTGTGCCTGACATTAATTTGGGGTAAGTCAGATTAATTGCTTGAAAATGTTCCCTGTTTCTTCCCTTCTTCCTTTCGAGTGTATATATATATATATATATATATGTATACACACACACATACACACACACACACACACACACACATACACACACACACACATATACGTACATTTACAAATACGTATATATGTGTGTGTGGGGGGGTGTGCGTGTGTGTATATGTATGCCACACATCTGTAGTGGCCCCACAATTCGCAGATATTCTGTTTTGTGTTTTAACTTTTGCTTTTTCAGTTTTGGAAGGGTCTATTGTCATATCCTCAATTTCAGAGATGCTTTCCTTAGCTGTATCTAATCTGCTCAATGAGCCCATCAAAGGTGTTCTTCATTTCTGTTATAGTGTTTTTTATCTTTAGCCTTTCTTTTTGATTCTTTGGTAGAATTTTCACCTTTCTGTTTATGTTTACCTATCTGTTCTTGCATATTTTCTATTTTTTCCTAAGAGCCCTTAGCATATTAGTCATAGTTTTTAAAATTTTCAGTTTGGTAACTCCAACATTCCTGCTATATCTGACTCTGGTTCTCATACTTGTTCAATTTCTTCAAACTAGGGTTTATTTTTGCCTTGTAATTTCTTGTTGAAAGGGTGACATGATGTACTAAGTAAAAAGAACTGCAGCAAATAGGCCTTTAGTGGTGCAGTGGTAAGGTGTGGGGAGAAGGGAAGCATTATATAGTCCTCTGATTAGGTCATAGTCTTTTTAAAAAGTATATATATTTTAAAATTTCAATAGCCTTTTGGATACAAGTGTCTTTTGGTTACATGGATGAATTACATAGTCGTGAAGTCTGAGATTTTAGTGTACCCATCACCCGAATACTGCATGTTGGATCCAATATATAGTTTTTTATCCCTTATCCCGCCCATCTTCACTCCTCTGAGTCTCCGAAGTCCAAGGTCTCAGCCTCTTAGTGAGCTTGTGCCCTGGACTATGAACCTCACCATAGACTGATAGAGTGAGTGCAGGGTAAACTCACAAAAAGACCTAGCCTGTCTGGTCCTCCCCCCAACCCCCAGCCCACCAACCAGAACTGTCCCTCTCCCAACCCTTGTTGGGAGAGAACTGAGCAGAACAAGCGGGCATCAGCCTTGATACCCTAAGAGGGTAGAATAGGCTCAGTGCAAAGAAGCTATAGAAGATCAATTTCAGCTCTATTTTAACTTTCAGGCTTGTTCACAGTGAGCCTTCAGCAAATTTGTGAATTTCATCTTAGTTTTACCTATCCCAGCAACGGTGTCCACAGAGGTTTCCACTCATGGTTTTCTGCTCCGGTAATTTGTGATTTTCTGTATCTGCCTTTCCTTCCAATTTTGGGAACAGAGGTTTTCCTTGTGACTTCGCATCTCTGACAGACCTTAGAATAGTTGATTTTTCAGTTTGTTCAGCTTGTTAATTGTGAAGACAGAGTGGCAACTTCTGAGCTCCTTCCATGTGGGATGGGAAACTGGAAGCCCCTGGCCCTTCTCATTTTAACAGTCTCCACTGATCAGCTCCTCCTTGGTCCCAGGACTGTGCCCTGGTTATAGCAGCCTACTTAACTCCCCTGGACTTGGTCTCTGTGAGCAAGTCTTCCTCTTTGGACACCAGGGTCCCATTTTTCCTGGTCCCAGAACTTTTCCCATCACACAGTGAACAACCATTTTCTTCAAGGGAAATATCCCACCACTTTCACAGGGTGTACCTGTGAAAGACAAAGCATAGTTATAGTATTTAGGAAGGAAATCATAAAATATCATCCCTTGAAATGGAAACCAATAAAGTTCCACCTAATTAGATGTGACAATATCTTTCGGGTATTTTTAATTAGCAAAATTTTGTCCTGAAACAAAAAAACCCATATTTAATGTATAATCAATTAAAAGTAAGTTTTGAAATTATATAGTAAGCCCTGTGCCTGAAAATGTAAGTAGCTAATCAGTAACATTGAGATAAGAAATCTGGAAAATAAAATCTGGACAAGCTTTAAAAATGTCTAAGAGACCTGGTGCTATAATTTTGATGATTATTTTGAAGAACCCCTAAGCTTAAAACATCCCTAGACAAAGAAGATTGACAGTCCATTATTTTGTATTTATGCAAATATCATTTTGGCATCAAAGACACTTTTTTCAGAGTTTTTAACTAAGTAGTCTTCTCATATGCAATTTGATTTGTGACTCGATCTTTGAGCACTTTGTGCAATGACGGGCATCAGTTATTCTTCCACATCGACCTTGCATTAAAAGTAGTAAATGAGACTTCAGGTTCATAAATCAGATTCTCGAGAGTTCAGTTACCGAGAATCCATTTTCCAGACTCTGAACGTCTCTTGGTCAAGTTACTCACCCTCTTTGAGCTTCAGCAGTCCATCTGTGAAATGTCAATTTAAAATACCATTTATTTTATTTATATATTACCTCATTCAAGAAAGCATTGGAAACCACTTCTAGAAGAGCAAATATAAAAAATAATAAAAATACAAATACATATATTATATATAATAAATATTATATATATTAATATATATTAGAGTATACATAGAAAATCAGTACCTGGGAAAATAATAATGTATATGGTCAGTCTTAAGTATAAAAGAATAAAACTATCTGTTTGAAGAGGTCAATAGCAGCATGTTTTGTAGGGTTGATAAGAGAATGGAATAATGGAATCTATCTCAAATTTCTGGCACATCACAGGGTTCATCAAGTGTAAGTCCCCTTCCTCTTGGAAAATTGAGAAGGGGTATGTTTGTCACAGAACCCTGGGCCTGTGGTAGTGTCAAGACATGGGGCTTGGTGGGGAGTCCTCTGTTACCACTGTGAGGATGAAAGGGGAGATGAATTTATAATAGCACAGTATATAATGTTAGTGTCAAAATTTGTTTAATACAGTAGTATGAGAAAGTAAGGCATACAGTACTGAGCAGAACAAGCGGGCATCAGCCTTGATACCCTAAGAGGGTAGAATAGGCTCAGTGCAAAGAAGCTATAGAAGATCAATTTCAGCTCCATATAAAGAAGGCTTTTCTAATGTGTGAAATTCACCAAATGTGGCATATGTTGTTTAAGGGCACAGTGAACATCTTTGGAGGTGTTTTATACATAAGCCAGGCACCCAGATGGCTGGGATGCTGTTGAAGGGATTCAAGGTGTGAATGGCTGGATGAATTATCTGAAATATCTAGCTGTCATCATTCTCTGATTTTTCTGAAGAGGCTTATTGAATAAAGTGAATTTTAAACAAGTTTTAATGTCAGGAATGAACACAGATCAATAGGGAACAGGAATAGGCATTTTTTGCTTAACTTTGAGTTGGTCCTAATATTTATTGTAATCTGTCATTCTTATCCTGTAGGAAACCCCTTATCCATTCCATTAATTTAACTTCAATTTTCCCATTATCTTTGATTCCTTGCAATTACCATTCTCTCCGCAAATGAATCTGGCTGACAAATTTCTTTTTAACATGTCAGTGATATTGTGAAATATATATTTGGTACATGTCCCAATTTCCTTCTGGCATACAGCTCCTAAAATCCTTGGAATCGCTGGAGGATGCTAAGAAGTTGACCTGTGGCTAGGGGTCCCTAGATTGCTTCAGGGTGGAGGCTGGTAGCAGGAAAGACCAAGGCATGATTAGAGGGTGATGATTTTCAGCTCCACCCCCACAACTTCTAGGGAGGAAGAGAGGTTGAAGGTTAAGTTGATCACTAATGACCAATAATTTAATCAATTATGCCAAAGGGACTGGGTTTGAAAAGCTTCCAGAGAGCTGAACATGGTAGTTCCTGGAGGGTGGCATGGAAACTCTGCAGCCCTTCCCACATGCCTAGCCCAAAATGCCTAGCCCATCTGGCTGTTTAGCTTTATTTTAGCTTTATTTTTTGTAATATTCTTTTTTTTTTAAAAAATATTTATTTATTTATTTATTTTTGAGACAGAATCTCACTCTGTTGCCCAGGCTGGAGTGCAGTGGCATGATCTTGGCTCACTGAAACATCCACCTCCTGGGTTCAAGTGATTTTCCTGCTTCAGCCTCCCGAGTAGCTGAGATTACAGGCACTTGGCACCTTGCCCAGCTAATTTTTTTGTATTTTTAATAGAGACTGGGTTTCACCATGTTGGTCAGGCTGGTCTTGAACTCTTGACCTTAGGTGATGCTCCCACCTCGGTCTCCCAAAGTGCTGGGATTACAGGTGTGAACCATAGCATCTGGCCTGTAATATTCTTTATAATGTGGCTCGATATGAGTAAAGTGTTTCTGAGTTACGAGAAGCACTCTTGCAAATACATTGAACCCAAGGAAGGTACTGGGGGAACCTCTATTTTCAGCTGCTTGGTCAACCTGGGGCTTGCAATAGGCATTTGAATTGGGGGGCAATCTTGTGGGACCAAGCCCTCAACCTATGGGCCCTTACACTGTTTCCAGGTAGATGGTGTCAGAATGAATTGGATTAGAGGACACGCAGCTGGTGTCCACGGCAGAATTGCTTGGTTAGTGTATGAGGAAAACCCTCCACACATCTAGGGACACAGAAACATTCAGTGTTGAATAGAGTAGAGGTTAGGAAAAAGAACACTTTGGGTTTTTGTTTTTCCTTTTCTCAGAATGTCAGAGTCAATTTGCAGATTGTTTTTCTGGCTTCTAAGACTTTCTTTTACTCACTTTTTTCCCTGATACATGCAAAATACTTCTACCCCAGTCAAATCTTTACACAATTTTCTGAAGCAGATTTTTAAATTTTACCTTTTTTCTCAGTTGCTTTCAAGAGCTTCTTTTCCAACTTAACATGCAAACAAAACAATTTGTCAACACCTTTTTCCTAGCCTCTGTTCTATTTTCTGTTTTGCTTTCTAAGCTACTTGTGTCACCACATTCCTCCTTTCCTCGTGTCTCCCTTATATTCTCTGAACTCTTTTAATTTTGACATAAGGAGATTTAATACCTACAAAACTACTTATTGTCATTTCTTTCAAGTTCCTGCTGAAATCTTATTCCTACAACTGTATTATTTTCCTTAAGTTAGCTATGGAAGAGAAGTTAGTTAAAATAGACACTAGAAGCAAAAAGAATCATGAATAAGCTCTCACCCAAATGATGCAACGACCAGCCTGCTAAAGCATGCTGAGAGAATACAATGTTAGCACTCAAGAAAGATGATTGCCTGGACCGCTATTCTTTCTTCACTTTGCATGCTTTAAATTGGAGTCCATATTTTATTTTATTTTTTACTATACCATTACAGTATAAAATATTTATTTTTATTTTAAATTTTATTTTATTTCAATAGTTCTTGGGGGAACAGGTGGTTTTTTTATTATGTGGATGAGTTCTTCAGTGGTGAATTCTGAGATTTTGGTGTATCTGTCACTGGAGCAGTGTACACTGTATCCAATATGTAGTTTTTTTATCCTTCACCCCCCTTTCACCCTTTCCCCTTCACCCTGAAGCCCCAAAGTCAGTTGTATCATTCTTATGCCTTTGCATCCTCATAGCTCAGCTCCCACTTATAAGTGAGAACGTACAATATTTGGTTTTCCATTCCTGAATTACTTCACTTAGAATAATGGTCTCTAATGTCACCCAGGTTGCGCAAATGCCATTATTTCCTTCCTTTTTATGGCTGAGTAGTATGCCATCGTATATGTACACCAGATTTTCTTTATCTATTTGTCGGCTGATGGGCATTCAGGTCGGCTCCATATTTTTGCAGTTGCGAATTGTGCAGCTATAAATATGTGTGTGTAAGTGTGTTTTTCATAGAATGACTTCTTTTCCTTTGGGTAGATACCCAGTAGCAGGATTGCTGGATCAAATGGTGGTTCAACTTTTAGTTTTTTTTTTTTATTATTATTATACTTTAAGTTCTAGGGTACGTGTGCACAACGTGTAGGTTTGTTACATATGTATACATGCGCCATGTTGGTGTGCTGTACCCATTAACTCGTCATTTACATTAGGTATATCTTCTAATGCTATCCCTCCCCGCTACCCCCTCCCCACAATAGGACCCAGTGTGTGATGTTCGCCTTCCTGTGTCCAAGTGATCTCATTGTTCAATTCCCACCTATGAGTGAGAACATGCGGTGTTTGGTTTTCTGTTCTTGTGATAGTTTGCTGAGAATGATGGTTTCCAGCTATATCCATGTCCCTACAAAGGACACAAACTCATCCTTTTTTATGGCTGCATAGTATTCCATGGTGTATATGTGCCACATTTTCTTAATCCAGTCTGTCACTGATGGACATTTGGGTTGATTCCAAGTCTTTGTGATTGTGAATAGTGCTGCAATAAACATACGTGTGCATGTGTCTTTATAGCAGCATGATTTATAATCCTTTGGGTATATACCCAGTAATGGGATGGCTGGGTCAAATGATATTTCTAGTTCTAGATCCTTGAGGAATCACCACACTGTTTTCCACAATGGTTGAACTAGTTTACAGTCCCACCAACAGTGTAAAAGTGTTCCTATTTCTCCACATGCTCTCCAGCACCTGTTGTTTCCTGATTTTTTAATGATCGCCATTCTAGCTGGTGTGAGATGGTATCTCATTGTGGTTTTGATTTGCATTTCCCTGATGGCGAGTGATGATGAGCATTTTTTCATGTGTCTGTTGGCTGTATGAATGTCTTCTTTTGAGATGTGTCTGTTAATATCCTTTGCCCACTTTTTGATGGGGTTGTTTGTGTTTTTCCTGTAAATTTGTTTGAGTTCTTTGTAGGTTCTGGATATTAGCCCTTTGCCAGATGAGTAGATTGCAAAAATTTTCTCCCATTCTGTAGGTTGCCTGTTCACTCTGATGGTAGTTTCTTTTGCTGTGCAGAAGCTCTTTAGTTTAATTAGATCCCATTTGTCAATTTTGGCTTTTGCTGCTGTTGCTTTTGGTGTTTTAGACATGAAGTCCTTGCCCATGCCTATGTCCTGAATGGTATTACCTAGGTTTTCTTCTAGGGTTTTTATGGTATTAGGTCTAACATTTAAGTCTCTAATTCATCTTGAATTAATTTTTGTGTATGGAGTAAGGAAAGTTTCCAGTTTCAGCTTTCTACTTATGGCTAGCCAATTTTCCCACCACCATTTATTAAATAGGGAATCCTTTCCCCATTTCTTGTTGCTCTCAGGTTTGTCAAAGATCAGATGGCTGTAGATGTGTGGTATTATTTCTGAGGGCTCTGTTCTGTTCCATTGGTCTATATCTCTGTTTTGGTACCAGTAGCGTGCTGTTTTGGTTACTGTAGCCTTGTAGTATAGTTTGAAGTCAGGTAGCGTGATGCCTCCAGCTTTGTTCTTTTGACTTAGGATTGTCTTGGCAATGCGGGCTCTTTTTTGGTTCCATATGAACTTTAAAGCAGTTTTTTCCAATTCTGTGAAGAAACCCCTTGGTAGCTTGATGGGGATGGCATTGAATCTACAAATTACCTTGGGCAGTATGGCCATTTTCATGATATTGATTCTTCCTATCCGTGAGCAGGATATGCTCTTCCATTTGTTTGTGTCCTCTTTGATTTCACTGAGCAGTGGTTTGTAGTTCTCCTTGAAGAGGTCCTTGACATCCCTTGTAAGTTGGATTCCTAGGTATTTTATTCTCTTTGAAGCTATTGTGAATGGGAGTTCATTCATGATTTGGCTCTCTGTTTGTCTGTTACTGGTGTATAAGAATGCTTGTGATTTCTGCACATTGATTTTGTATCCTGAGACCTTGCTGAAGCTGCTTATCAGCTTAAGGAGATTTTGCATGGAGACGATGTGGTTTTCTAAATATACAATCATATCATCTGCAAACAGGGACAGTTTGACTTCTTCTTTTCCTAACTGAATACCCTTTATTTCTTTCTCTTGCCTTGCTTTTAGTTCTTTAAGGACTCTCCCTAGTGGTTGTACTAGTTTACATTCCCGCCAGCAGTGTAAAAGTGTTCCCTCTTCACCACATCCATGTCAATATCTGTTATTTTTTTATTTTTAAAATTATGGCCATTCTTGCAGGAGCAAGGTGGTGTCTCGCTGTGGTTTTAATTTACATTTCCCTGATAATTAGTAATATTGGGCATTTTTCATATGTTTGTTGGCCATTTTATATCTTCTTTTGATAATTGTCTATTCATGTCCTTTGCCCATTGTTTGATGGGATTACTTGTTTTTCTCTTGCTGATTTGTTTGAGTTTCTTGTAGATTCTGGATATTAGTCCTTTGTTGGATGCATAGTTTGTAAACACTTTTTCCCACTCTGTGGGCTTTTTATTCTGCTGGTTATTTCTTTTGCTGTGCAGAAGTTTTTTAGTGTAATTAGTTTCCATCTATTTATTTTTTGTTTTTGTTGCATTTGCTTTTGGGTTCTTGGCCATCAACTCTTTGCCTAAGCCAATGTCTAGAAGAGATTTTACAATGTTATCTTTTAGAATTTTTACGGTTTCAGGTCTTGATTGATATTTTAGTGTATGGAAATTATGCAGCACATGATTTGAATTCTTAATATCATTAACCTATTTTACTTTGTAAAAGCTTTCACATTTGGTTTTTTAAAAGCGTTTTATAATCTCACTGTGTCTTCACTACAAATCAGAGGATTGGGCAAAGTGAGTATTCTTATTCCCATTTACCAGATTAGATCACTGATGTTTAAGAGATTTTTATGAAGATTGTAAGACTACATGATGCATCCAGAACTCAAATTCAAGTCTCCTGTTTTCTAGTCAAGTGCTCTTCAAAATTTAAGGAGACTGTTTTATCTTTTCAAATCTGATTTTAAAATGTTTTCACAATTCAGGTCTCTCGCTGACATCCTTTACTAAAAACCCATCATTAATTGCCATTTGTGTACATCTTAAGAGAAAAAATCTGAAGAGCTTTAAATTTGGAGACATTTATTTTGCCTACAAGTACATTTTTAAGTCACCTGTTTTCAGTTGTTTGAGACTGTATGACCACCTGCAACAGACATTCAATTGATAAACCCCTAGGAGAGTGACTCGTTTTCAGTATTTCACACACACATTTGCTGAATACATCAAAGAAATAATACATTTTAGCTGACTAGAGTGTTTAAAAGTGGAAAAGGAGTAGCTCCAATCATAATTCGTTCTTCTATTTTAATTTGCACGTGCCAAGGAAGGTTGTCCATTAATCACCTACCTCAGACAAACAACCTTACCACTTAAGGATTTTTAACTTCTCAGAGCCTGATGACTAATAAATCACTGTAAGGTTTCTCCGGCATGGAAAATACACATCTTTATAACTCTGCAGTACCTGTAGCTTAGTGCCAAGGTTTCTCCCTAATGAAATAACTTTCTTTTATAGGAATAAGAGCAGGAAGTAAGGGATGAGTGAAAACCAGAGGTAAAAGTTTGCACATTTTTATGCTGACTATTGAAATAAGAACTGCAAACAGATATTCGCTTTCTTTGTGTGAGATAAAGATGAGTTTTTTTTTTTTTTTTAAAGAAAACGGTAAATATTATGGCACCTACAGAAAAAATATGGTTTTCGCCAAATACTGTAAATAAAGGGTTTTTGAAAAATAGCAGGATAAAATGTGTTAAAAGAAAAAAAAGCTTTTATACCAGGCTACCATAATGAAGAAAAAGTGTTCCAAGAGTGAACTAATGAAGTACAAGGTAATGAATATTTAATTTGTATAATTTACCAAAGTGCTTTTAGAAATCAGAGCCACATTCTTCATAAATATAGTGTTCATTAGGCCTTAACTGTATCTTACATGCAATTACTGTATCACTCATACAGCTTCAGCATGGTATGGTGTTGAATAAAACCCCTCTGAGAATATCTTGAGGGCAAAGAGAGAAAAGGAGAACTGCTATGCCTATGAAATTTGAATAGCCTGCCTTTGGCAAGGAAAATATGAAGGGCTTGGCATATCTGGCATAGGGGTGGTGTTGGGCGGCCAGCACCTGCCTGAACAGAATGGCTTCACCTGAGCTCCCTTCTCCCTTAGCAACAACATTTTGAGGGATTAAACAAAACGAAATCAGTTTGATGGCTCAGTAGGACATTTTATCACATTCTTAAAGGTAAGAGAAGTGCTTAAAATCTGACTGACAGGATATCAGATTAAGCAGAGCAGTTTTCAGTAGAAACAAACTTGAGATGTGATATGAATTTTAATGACCACTTCCGGAGTTCATATAGACTTCAGAACCCAAAACCTGCACTCCTTGTCGGCATTATTATAATGGAAGGTGATTTTTTCCCCCCTCTTGAAGCACATATCTTTTTCTTCTCTATTCTTGTATAAATTTGGCAGCCAAATTAACCCTGCCATTAGGGGGTTAGGCAAAACTTTAAAATTTTATTTGAGGAAAATTTTTGAAATATCTAATGAGAATCAAAGTTGGCAGTAAAATAAATGATATTTTAATATCTTTAAAATCACAAAACCAGGCCGGGCGCGGTGGCTCAAGCCTGTAATCCCAGCACTTTGGGAGGCCGAGACGGGCGGATCACGAGGTCAGGAGATCGAGACCATCCTGGCTAACACTGTGAAACCCCGTCTCTACTAAAAAAATACAAAAAACTAGCTGGGCGAGGTGGCGGGCACCTGTAGTCCCAGCTACTCGGGAGGCTGAGGCAGGAGAATGGCGTGAACCCGGGAGGCAGAGCTTGCAGTGAGCTGAGATCCGGCCACTGCACTCCAGCTTGGGTGACAGAGTGAGACTCCGTCTCAACAACAACAACAAAAAAATAAAAATAAAATAAAATAAAAAATAAAAAAATTAAAAAAATCACAAAACCACAAATAAGATAAATTTGACAAAAGAGATTTCTCAGCTTTGAAAACTCTACTTTCTCTTTGCTTTGTAATGTTTTCCTATAATTATTCTGGGGCTATAAAATTTAACATTGCAGGAAGACATTATATATTATTCCACAGCCAATCCCACCTGTTATTACTAATTTCAGCACAGGCCATCTAAGAAGAGTCACAGAGCACTTTCAAATGTAGCAAAGATGTCCTTTTCTTTGGAAAAATGGCGTCATCATGTGATTCATAATCAAAAAAATAATAGCACTACCTAAAAGGTGCAAAGAGTTTAGTGATAAAATGGAATGACTGAGGACTGAATTAATACGGGAATCATTAGTGTATGTGCCTGCCAAGTATTTCCATTAAAGCATTTAAAGAAAAATGATTCTGACAAATTATACATTTTATAAGCAAAAATATGCAACTGCTGCATTTGGCATTTTGTATTTCCATTCCTGAAAGACAGGTAACTTTCCTTTGCTATGAGTCAGTATAGTTGGCAATTTCTCCAGTGACGTTGTCAATTAGCTGAGATGACCACCTGGAAGCTCTTGGTGGCAGCTGGCAGGTCTGGCCTTCAGGGAGCCCCTGCTGGTTGAACTTAGATTCTGTCCGAATGAAGGGAGACTCTGTCAGGGGAGGATTTTGGCAACTTCCAGTTATCGTTTAAAAACTCTGTTGGCAAGGATCTTTCATTAACCTGTCATTTGACAAAGCAGGAAAATGCAAGTTCATTTTACTACAGGAATAAGCTTATGATTAAGATGGCCAAAGTGAATGCATTATGGGATTAAATCCTGGAGGAGGAATTTGATAGGGTATTAAACTTGACATAATAAAAAGATTATGGAATTTTAGTGTTAGAGAGAGAGAAAAAAAAAATCATTCACCTGTCTTGACCTGAGTAGATGAATTGGAGAATAAAGACAACTATCCAGATAATTTTACAGAACCACAGAATTTTATAGGATTGAAGGAAATCTTAAAGAATTTAAGGTACTATGTTTAAAGCATTTGCAGGAAATCTAGTTGAGGACATTCAGTAGTTGAATGACAATGTAGGGGAAGATGCAGAAGTGAGACCTATGTGTTGTCGCATTGTGTAAATGAAAGATATCTCCGAGAGAGAGAGGAGAAATCACTGAGGTAAGAGGAAAGCAAAAGGGTTATCGCAGATACATTGTGGTCAAATGGAGACAATTCATATCATGTGGTCCTTATTTTCTCAAGTATATAGGAGGCGAGATTCCCATTGGCTGAAAGTAAAGAAGATGCACATGGATTTGAGCGCTTTGTTGGAGTTGGAAACACAGGAAACATTTATAACACAAATTGCATGAAGTGAGAGTCAACTGCAGATAAATGATTGCCCAGGAGTCTTGATGGGCAGCTGATGTTAGATAACATGGATTGACTGTCATTCCAGCTGCCACCACTGCATGACTTTTTCTAACAAGTTCAGCAGTCAATAGTAAGAGAGGAGTGATATGAAGATTGACATTACTAAAGGCTGGAATGGCTACGATGGATAGTTCCATGTTCTGAGTGACCTTTAAAACACCAAATAGCAAGAATTGGCACATATATAGAATACACAGGGAAAAAGATGCCTTGAGGCAAAATTAAGCTGTCCTCATGAGTAGTTCTGACATTCAAGTATCTCATTTCCTAGACTGTACTTGCCAATTTTATGGTTTTATACACTAGAATCACTGTTAAATTATGTTATCTGAGACAACTGTTTAGTGGATTACTTGAAAAAAATCTGTTAAAGTGTGGAATCATTAAAAAATTGAAGTATGCAAACATTTTATTTTACCTTAAAACATTTTCACTTCTCCGCTATTTTAAATGCAGAACACAGACATGTTAAGTGGCTATAAGTCTAACCGTATTCAAAAGATCTTTTATCCTCTCTTTCACATGAATTGCACATATAATAATAGATCATCTATAATTTTCTTGCACTGAATCTGAGTTAGGAATTACTAAAAAATTTTTAAAAGCAATTCTTCAGTAATGGGTTAATTTTATGTGGCAATTTGACTGGGCAATAGGGTGTTCAGACATTTAGCTAAATATTATTCTGGGTTTGTCTGGGTGGATGTTTGCAGATAAGATTTACATTTGAATTGTAGACTGAATAAAGCAGATTGCCCCACCTCCCCCAGCACTCCCCCAAAACCTGGTAATGTAAGTGGGCCTCATTCAGTCTTCCAGATGGAGATCTGAATAGAACAAAAAGGCTGAGTAAGAGGGAACTCAGTCTGCCTGACTATGCTGGGGCATTGATATTTTCTGGCCTTTTGACTCAGGCTCAAACACTGGCTTACCTTGGACTTTTAGCCTGCTGGCTTTCAGAGTGAAATGCCACCATTGAATCTTGTATCTGTCCATTTTTGCATTGCTATAAAGAAATACGTGAGACTGGGTGATTTATAAAAATAGAGGTTTAATTGGTTTACAGTTTTGCAGGCTGTGCAGGAAGCATAGCAGTATCTACTTCTGGGGAGGCCTCAGGAGGCTTACAATCCCAGCAGAAGGCGAAGCTGGCACAGGCAAGTCACACAGTAAAAGCAAGAGTAAGAGTAAGAGAGAGAGAAAGAGAAAGAGAAAGAGAGGAGCTGCTACACATACATGCTTCTAAATGACCAGATTTTATGTGAACTCAGAGTGTGAGTTCACTTATCACCAAGAGTACTGCCCAAGTCATCCATGAGGGATTCACCCCCATGATCCAAACACCTCCCACCAGACCCCACCTCCAACACTGGGGATTGCATTTCAACATGAGATTTGGGCCGGGACAAATATCCAAAGTAGATCAGCTCTGCTGGGTCTCTAGCTTGCTGAGTGAAGATTTTGGGCCTTCTTCATAAGAGCATGAGCCAATTCTTTATAATACATTCTATTAGTTCTGTTTCTCTCGAGAACTCTGACTAATACAAATGTCTAATTTATCAGGAATTATTTTTTACCAACCTGTCTTTTCAAAGCATTTAACTACTCATAAAAATAATTTCATTTCTTTCCACGTTCACATTTTGTTAGTATACATAGTCTTTACTTAAACGATGAAACTTTAATACAACTGAACTGTCATGATTGGTTTAAGAACAAATTAATCTGTAGAAATGGAAGTGTGTGGAAGGAGACGCAAACGAGTCTGTCTGACAGCTTTGAAGAAAGCAGTGGATCTCTCAACACGGAGGTTGAGATCTGAGAACGGACAGACTGCCTGCTCAAGTGGGTCCCTGACCCCTGAGTAGCCTAACTGGGAGACATCCCCCACTAGGGGCAGTCTGACACCCCACACCTCACACGGTGGAGTACACCCCTGAGAGGAAGCTTCCAAAGTAAGAATCAGACAGGTACACTCACTGTTCAGCAATATTCTATCTTCTGCAACCTCTGCTGCTGATACCCAGGCAAACAGGGTCTGGAGTGGACCTCAAGCAATCTCCAACAGACCTACAGCTGAGGGTCCTGACTGTTAGAAGGAAAACTATCAAACAGGAAGAACACCTATACCAAAACCCCATCAGTACGTCACCATCATCAAAGACCAGAGGCAGATAAAACCACAAAGATGGGGAAAAAGCAGGGCAGAAAAGCTGGAAATTCAAAAAATAAGAGCACATCTCCCCCTGCAAAGGAGCGCAGCTCATCGCCAGCAACAGATCAAACCTGGTCAGAGAATGACTTTGACGAGATGAGAGAAGAAAGCTTCAGTCCATCAAACTTCTCAGAGCTAAAGGAGGAATTATGTACCCAGCGCAAGGAAACTAAAAATCTTCAAAAAAGAGTGGAAGAATTGATAGCTAGACTAATTAATGCAGAGAAGGTCATAAACGAAATGACAGAGATGAAAACCACGACATGAGAAATACGTGACAAATGCACAAGCTTTAGTAACCGACTCGATCAACTGGAAGAAAGAGTATCAGCAATTGAGGATCAAATGAAAGAAATGAAGCGAGAAGAGAAACCAAAAGAAAAAAGAAGAAAAAGAAATGAACAAAGCCTGCAAGAAGTATGGGATTATGTAAAAAGACCAAATCTACGTCTGATTGGGGTGCCTGAAAGTGAGGGGGAAAATGGAACCAAGTTGAAAAACACTCTTCAGGATATCATCCAGGAGAACTTCCCCAACCTAGTAGGGCAGGCCAACATTCAAATTCAGGAAATACAGAGAACGCCACAAAGATACTCCTCCAGAAGAGCAACTCTAAGACACATAATTGCCAGATTCACCAAAGTTGAAATGAAGGAAAAAATCTTAAGGGCAGCCAGAGAGAAAGGTCGGGATACCCACAAAGGGAAGCCCATCAGACTAACAGCAGATCTCTCGGCAGAAACTCTACAAGCCAGAAGAGAGTGGGGGCCAATATTCAACGTTCTTAAAGAAAAGAATTTTAAACCCAGAATTTCATATCCAGCCAAACTAAGTTTCATAAGTGAAGGAGAAATAAAATCCTTTACACATAAGTAAATGCTTAGAGATTTCTGTCACCACCAGGCCTGCCTTACAAGAGACCCTGAAGGAAGCACTAAACATGGAAAGGAACAACCGGTACCAGCCATTGCAAAAACATGCCAAAATGTAAAGACCATCGAGGCTAGGAAGAAACTGCATCAACTAATGAGCAAAATAACCAGTTAATATCATAATGGCAGGATCAAGTTCACACATAACAATATTAACCTTAAATGTCAATGGACTAAATGCTCCAATTAAAAGACACAGACTGGCAAACTGGATAAAGAGTCAAGACCCATCAGTCTGCTGTATTCAGGAGACCCATCTCACATGCAGAGACATACATAGGCTCAAAATAAAGGGATGGAGGAAGATCTACCAAGCAAATGGAGAACAAAAAAAAGCAGGGGTTGCAATCCTAGTCTCTGATAAAACAGACTTTAAACCATCAAAGATCAAAAGAGACAAAGAAGGCCATTACATAATGGTAAAGGGATCAATTCAACAGGAAGAGCTAACTATCCTAAATATATATGCACCCAATACAGGAGCACCCAGATTCATAAAGCAAGTCCTTAGAGACTTACAAAGAGACTTAGACTCCCATACAATAATAATCGGAGACTTCAACACCCCACTGTCAACATTAGACAGATCAACGAGACAGAAAGTTAACAAGGATATCCAGGAATTGAACTCATCTCTGCAGCAAGCAGACCTAATAGACATCTATAGAACTCTCCACCCCAAATCAACAGAATAGACATTCTTCTTAGCACCACATCACACTTATTCCAAAATTGACCACATAATTGGAATTAAAGCACTCCTCAGCAAATGTACAAGAACAGAAATTATAACAAACTGTCTCTCAGACCACAGTGCAATCAAACTAGAACTCAGGACTAAGAAACTCAATCAAAACCGCTCAACTACATGGAAACTGAACAACCTGCTCCTGAATGACTACTGGGTACATAACGAAATGAAGGCAGAAATAAAGATGTTCTTTGAAACCAATGAGAACAAAGATACAGCATACCAGAATCTCTGGGACACATTTAAAGCAGTGTGTGGAGGGAAATTTATAGCACCAAATGCCCACAAGAGAAAGCTGGAAAGATCTAAAATTGACACTCTAACATCAAAATTAAAAGAACTAGAGAAGCAAGAGCAAACACATTCAAAAGCTAGCAGAAGTCAAGAAATAACTAAGATCAGAGCAGAACTGAAGGAGATAGAGACACAAAAAACCCTCCAAAAAATCAATGAATCCAGGAATTGGTTTTTTGAAAAGATCAGCAAAATTGACAGACCGCTAGCAAGACTAATAAAGAAGAAAAGAGAGAAGAATCAAATAGATGCAATAAAAAATGATAAAGGGGATATCACCACTGACCCCACAGAAATACAAACTAGCATCAGAGAACACTATAAACACCTCTACACAAATCAACTAGAAAATCTAGAAGAAATGGATAACTTCCTGGACACTTACACTCTTCCAAGACTAAACCAGGAAGAAGTTGAATCCCTGAATAGACCAATAGCAGGCTCTGAAATTGAGGTAATAATTAATAGCCTACCAACCAAAAAAAGTTCAGGACCAGATGGATTCACAGCTGAATTCTACCAGAGGTACAAGGAGGAGCTGGTACCATTCCTTCTGAAACTATTCCAATCAATAGAAAAAGAGGGAATCCTCCCTAACTCATTTTATGAGGCCAAAATCATCCTGATACCAAAGCCTGGCAGAGACACAACAAAAAAGAGAATTTTAGACCAATATCCCTGATGAACATCGATGCAAAAATCCTCAATAAAATACTGGCAAACCGGATTCAGCAGCACATCAAAAAGCTTATCCACCATGATCAAGTGGGCTTCATCCCTGGGATGCAAGGCTGGTTCAACATTCGCAAATCAATAAACGTAATCCAGCATATAAACAGAACCAAAGACAAGAACCACATGATTATTTCAATAGATGCAGAAAAGGCCTTTGACAAAATTCAACAGCCCTTCATGCTAAAAACGCTCAATAAATTCGGTATTGATGGAACATACCTCAAAATAATAAGAGCTATTTATGACAAACCCACAGCCAATATCATACTCAATGGGCAAAAACTGGAAAAATTCCCTTTGAAAACTGGCACAAGACAGGGATGCCCTCTCTCACCACTCCTATTCAACATAGTGTTGGAAGTTTTGGCTAGGGCAATCAGGCAAGAGAAAGAAATCAAGGGTATTCAGTTAGGAAAAGAAGAAGTCAAATTGTCCCTGTTTGCAGATGACATGATTGTATATTTAGAAAACCCCATTGTCTCAGCCCAAAATCTCCTTAAGCTGATAAGCAACTTCAGCAAAGTCTCAGGATACAAAATTAATGTGCAAAAATCACAAGCATTCTTATACACCAGTAACAGACAAACAGAGAGCCAAATCAGGAATGAACTTCCATTCACAATTGCTTCAAAGAGAATAAAATACCTAGGAATCCAACTTACAAGGGATGTAAAGGACCTCTTCAAGGAGAACTACAAACCACTGCTCAGTGAAATCAAAGAGGACACAAACTAATGGAAGAACATACCGTGCTCATGGATAGGAAGAATCAATATCGTGAAAATGGCCATACTGCCCAAGGTAATTTATAGATTCAATGCCATCCCCATCAAGCTACCAATGAGTTTCTTCACAGAATTGGAAAAAACTGCTTTAAAGTTCATATGGAACCAAAAGAGAGCCCGCATTGCCAAGACAATCCTAAGTCAAAAGAACAAAGCTGGAGGCATCACGCTACCTGACTTCAGACTATACTACAAGGCTACAGTAACCAAAACAGCATGGTACTGGTACCAAAACAGAGATATAGACCAATGGAACAGATCAGAGTCCTCAGAAATAATACCACACTTCTACAGCCATCTGATCTTTGACAAACCTGAGAGCAACAAGAAATGGGGAAAGGATTCCCTATTTAATAAATAGTTGTGGGAAAATTGGCTAGCCATAAGTGGAAAGCTGAAACTAGAACCTTTCCTTAATCCGTATACGAAAATTAATCCAAGATGGATTAGAGACTTAAATGTTAGACCTAATACCATAAAAACCCTAGAAGAAAACCTAGGTAATACCATTCAGGACATAGGCATGGGCAAGGACTTCATGTCTAAAACACCAAAAGCAATGGCAACAAAAGCAAAAATTGACAAATGGGATCTAATTAAACTAAAGAGCTTCTGCACAGCAAAAGAAACTACTATCAGAGTGAACAGGCAACCTACAGAATGCGAGAAAATTTTTGCAATCTACTCATCTGACAAAGGGCTAATATCCAAAATCTACAAAGAACTCAGACAAATTTACAAGAAAAAAACAAACAACCCCATCAAAAAGTGGGTAAAGGATATGAACAGACATTTCTCAAAAGAAGATATTCATACAGCCAACAGACACATGAAAAAATGCTCATCATCACTCGCCATTAGAGAAATGCAAATCAAAAGCACAATGAGATACCATCTCACACCAGTTAGAATGGCAATCATTAAAAAATCAGGAAACCACAGGTGCTGGAGAGCATGTGGAGAAATAGGAACACTTTTACACTGTTGGTGGGATTGTAAATTAGTTCAACCAATATGGAAAACAGTACGGCAATTCCTCTAGGATCTAGAACTAGATGTACCATATGACCCAGCCATCCCACTACTGGGTATATACCCAAAGTATTATAAATCATGCTGCTACAAAGACACATGCACACGTATGTTTATTTCGGCACTATTCACAATAGCAAAGATTTGGAATCAACCCAAATGTCCATCTGTGACAGACTGGATTATGAAAATGTGGCACATATACACCATGGAATACTATGCAGCCATAAAAAAGGACGAGTTTGTGTCCTTTGTAGGGACATGGATGCAGCTGGAAACCATCATTCTTAGCAAACTATCACAAGAACAGAAAACCAAACACCGCATGTTCTCACTCATAGGTGGGAACTGAACAATGAGATCACTTGGACTTGGGAAGGGGAACATCACACACCAGGGCCTATCATGGGGAGGGGGTTGGCGGGAGGGATTACATTGGGAGTTATACCTGATATAAATGACGAATTGATGGGTGCTGACGAGTTGATGGGTGCAGCACACCAACAAGGCACAAGTATACATATGTAACAAACCTGCACGTTATGCACATGTACCCTAGAACTTAAAGTATAATACTACTACTACTACTACTACTACTACTAATAATAATAATAATAAAGTAAATAAATAAGCAAGTGAAATCAAAAAAAAAAAAAAAAAGAAACGGAAGTGTGTGGAAGATCCAGTAGAAGGCGACATTTCTGGCTATGAACTGGGGAAGAGGTAATGGTAATCCCTCATTGTGAACAAGGACATTCCCCTCATGTGTGAGTCTCTTGTGTCCTTCTCTGTGGTGTATCTGTACACATATGTACTCTATAATAGCTGCACATCTCACCAGATCTAGCTTAGAGGTGCTGGAGAGAATCAGCTAGAGAAGATCCCATCAAGAGATGCTACTCCATCCTATACATTTAAGATGAGGTACTGTAATGCAACCTAGTATGCTCCTCAAAATACTAGATCAACAACCTATGGAATGGTGTATTAGATCCTCTATTTCACCCTTGGGAATCCTTTTATTTGTGAAATGAAGACTGAAGAGCCAAGGCATTTTGGCTTCAATAAAGTCACTATCTGGTATTGTGATCTACTGCTACAGATCCATATTTGTCCACGCCTGCTGGATGGTGTCCCAGTCTGTTTCTCCTGGTTTTATTTATTCCTTATTCAAGCCAATGAATAGGATCTCAAATAGTCTCTCTCTTCCCCTCCCTATCAAACTTTTCAGAAAATACATACTTCAAGCTGTAGCTTTTAAATCTCTCCTACTGTATGCTTTCTCCCCTGGTGAGACTTTTGGATCTTCTACAGAATGCATTTTTTACCATTCATTCTGCCACCACCCAAACAACTTGGCCAACAAGTTATCTCAACCTGACACATTTTATGCTGCAGTTTTGGTGAAAGAAGGGAGAGCAATTTGAGGTGCCATTGAAATTAAACTAGAAAGAAATGACCATCCGATTCAAACTGGACATTGGGAAACTAACGAGGAAAGCAAAGGGCCAAGTGTTTGGTAATGAAAGGAAGAAATGGAAAGATAAGAGGCTGTGGTCAGAAAAGAGTATTTCCCCTTTTGAGATAGCAAAATAAATAAAATCAAGTGATGATGAGGCCAGTGGAAAGGATGATGGAAACAATATTTAAAAACACATTTGGAACTTATTGGAAAATCAAGAGATCAAGGATTTGTGAGGCCAGCATGTTTAATGTTTCCATATGATGAACATATAACTGACTATATTTTTCAGTTACTTTTTATGCTAGTGATTTTCATACCAGAAAATTTTGTTATTAGAATATGTCTAAGAAAGGTAAGGCTCTAAATTTCTGGATAATAACCTTAGATCTTGACTTTACTTCATAATAAACTTATGTATAAACCAAAAAAGCAGAAATGTTAATTCATTGTGAATTGCTCATCTAGGAAAAATATAAAACACGGTCCCCTGAATTCAGTTAAAATACTCAAGCTTAGACTAATTAAAATGTTACTAAGAGAAGACTTTTAAGGGAGAATATCTTTTCCAGGGAATAACCTTCAGAACTTCTAATTGTTCCCTCATATCTTGTTTCTGGCTAATAAACTATTATAATCTATGATCTAAATGTACAAAACTTAGGACTTAACCTATTGAGATATCAAGTTCAAAATATTTATTGTCCAGTTGTATAAAATATATTGGTAATTAGTAAATTATAATTTATACCTTGTTTTAGATAAGAATGATGCCAATATTTTATATTTTTTATCTTACTTTAAGTTCTGGGATATATGTACAGAACATGCAGGTTTGTTACACAGGTATAAGTGTGCCATGGTGGTCTGCTGTACCTATTGACCTGTCCTCTAAGTTCCCTCCCCATGCCCCCCACCCTCCCACAAGCGCTGATGTGTGTTATTCTCCTTCTGGTGTCCGTGTGCTCTCCTTGTGCAACTCCCACTTATAAGTGAGTACATGCAGCATTTAGTTTTCTGTTCCTGCATTAGTTTGCTGAGGATGATGACTTCCAACTCCATCCATGTCCCTGCAAAGGACATGATCTCATTCCTTTTTATGGCTGCATAGTATTTCATGTTGTATATATACCACATTTTCTTTATCCAGTCTATCATTGATGGGCATTCAGGTTGGTTCCATGTCTTTGCTATTGTAAATAGTGCTGCAATAAACATATGTGTGCATGTGTCTTTATAGCAGAATGATTTACATTCATTTGGGTATATACCCAGTAATAGGATTGCTGGGTCAAATGGTATTTCTGGTTCTAGATCCTTGAGGAATTGCCACACCATCTTCCACAATGGTTGAACTAATTTACATTCCCATCAGCAGTGTAAAAGCAGTCCTAGTTCTCCACAGCTTTGCCAGCATCTGTTGTTTCTTGACTTTTTAATAATCACTATTCTGACTTGCATGAGATGGTATCTCATTGTAGTTTTGATTTGCATTTCTTAATGATCAGTAATGTTGAGTGTTTTTCTCATATGTTTGTTGGCCACATAAATGTCTTCTCTTGAGAAGTGGTCTATTCATATCCTTTGCCCACTTTTGATGGGGTTGTTTGGTTTTTTGTTGTAAATTTGTTCAATTTCTGTGTAAATTCGAGATATTAGGCCTTTGTCATACGGGTAGATTGAACAAATTTTTTCCCATTCTGTAGGTTGCCTGTTCACTCTGATGATAGTTTCTTTTGCTGGGCAGAATCTCCTTAGTACATTAGTACTTGTTGTCTCTAAATATACCTTTGAGATTGTAACTCACTGAGGTCTTTGTTTTTGTTAGTAACCACAGCATAGGTGCGAGGCTATCTGCCTGATTGACATAGTTACTTAATAGCATTGTTAGGATAATTGCTTCCTCTCCTCGATTCTTCTGTACAAATAAGAACAATGATATATACCTCATTAGCATTTTCCTGATGATTGAAACAGTTAATATTTGAAAATATCAAATACAGAGTAACACATAATAGGCACTGACTGATGTTTGTTGTGGTCCTAGGGACAAGAAGGGTGATGATGTCTTATCATTGGAATTTTATACCGTGAAATGTTGTGGCGTGGGTAGACATGCAGTGAGAAGTATTAATCTGCAGGAAAAACCCCAGGGGAGCTTTCTGTTTAATGAAATAATTGTCCAAAAAAGCTTCCAGATATTATAATAAACATTTTATCAATATTAAATCTTGACAGAGTCAAAAGACCTGTGCTGGAGCTCAGAAGTGTTAATTTCAATCTGTGTAACCCAGGATGAGCGGCTTGACCTTTTTGAGCTTCCATTGTCTTTTCTGTTAAATGAATATAATAATATTTGCCCTTCTCAACTCAAGGGATCATTATCAAAACAAATGGAATTTTATCTGAAAGCATTGTATAAACTGTCAAAAGCTTATGACTACTTTATAACCATTATGTACTTATTTTCCCTATTTATGTTCCAAGTTTCTTTTAAAAATAACTTTATATTTCCTGTTTTGCTAAAAAACAAAAGAAAAAGACTGTCAGTCTTTTGCTAATACACCAGTTCATGTGAAGAAAAATGCAATTTGACTGTGTTAGCTGAAACTATTACTCTAATTCTGCGTCACCAGAACAACCTAAGGAATGCATTCTACCAGATTATCCCCAAAAAGTTGGAGAATGGATGTCTCCACAGTGAGAAGATGAGATCATTTTCCTTTGTGGACCTCATAGGATTCAGTCCAGAGTGGATCTTCCAGTTCTTGGAACAAAATTGCAGACTTAGATGTAGGCTAGTAACCTCTTCCAATGCTTCCAGCGGGCTTCTGAGAGGCATAAGTTAAGAGGAACGAAGTAAATTGTAGGAATGATATTTCAACCTCAGGGTAAATACTTAGGCAATCATGTACTGCCTCTCTCTACCACATGGAAGAGATTGCTTCCACTTTAACGAGCCAGGAAAATACACTTTCCAACTCATGTAAACTCAGGAGGATTCCTTTGAAGGTTGATCATGACATACTGCAAAACTCATGGAGAATAATAAGTGCTATTTTGCATCACATTCTGGACTAAAAAACTTTTAACATCAGATGTCATTTAACTTTTAATGGGTATGCACTTTTATTATGAGACTTTTTGCTATTCTATATATTTTAAGAAGATACTTTTTCTTCTGTACGTTTTAAGAAGATATTCTATACATTTAAAAAGTTGTTTGCTATTTGTACATTTTAAAAAGATTTTTATGAAAATATATATTTTAAGAAATTATCTTTGGGCCGGACGCGGTGGCTCAAGCCTGTAATCCCAGCACTTTGGGAGGCTGAGACGGGCGGATCACGAGGTCAGGAGTTCGAGACCATCCTGGCTAACACGGCGAAACCCTGTCTCTACTAAAAAAATACAAAAAGCTAGCAGGGCGAGGTGGCTGGCGCCTGTAGTCCCAGCTACTCGGGAGGCTGAGGCAGGAGAATGGCGTAAACCCGGGAGGTGGAGCTTGCAGTGAGCTGAGATCCGGCCACTGCACTCCAGCCCGGGCGACAGAGCGAGACTCCGTCTCAAAAAAAAAAAAAAAAGAAATTATCTTTGCATAAAATAAGTCTGGAGTCAGATTGACTTGAGTTTAAATCATGCCCCTGCCACTTACTAGATGTGTGACCTTGTGCAAGTTATTTCACTTCTCTGAACTTTAGTCTCTTCATCTGCAAATAGAGAAAAAATAATAGGAGCACTCATACAGTTATATGAGGACAAATCAAACAATTCAGGTAAAGTATGTAAAACATTCCCGGGCTCACAGTTAGTGCTCAATGCAAATTCTATGTTACATTTTAACAAGTTTTGCTTATGTCAGCTTAAGGGAAGTATTCCTTTTTACAAATTTTTATTTATTTATTTATTTATTTATTTATTTATTTATTTATTTATGAGACTGAGTCTTGCTCTGTCGCCCAGGCTGGAGTGCAGTGGCGCCATCTCAGCTCATTGCAACCTCTGCCTCCTGGGTTCACGCCATTCTCCTGCCTCAGCCTCCCAAGTAGCTGGGATTACAGGCTCCCACCACCACACCTGGCTACTTTTTTGTATTTTTAGTAGAGATGGGGTTTCACCGTGTTAGCCAGGATGGTCTTGATCTCCTGACCTGGTGATCTGTCAGCCCCGGCCTCCCAAAATGCAGGGATTACAGGCATGAGCCACCGTGCCGGTCCAGGAAGTATTCCTTTTAGATGTCAATTACTTGTTTGCTTTTCTCATTCTTTCTTCAAAATAGCCACCATTTTCTTTTTTCTACTTACTGTTACTGGTATTCACAACCACTAACTAGCCTAAAATAAGTTATTTAAACAGGTAACATTCTGAACTAGGTTTTTTCTATCTTTAATTTTGTGATGAAGTATTATAAATGAACACACACTATTCTCCCACTCCAGTGGAATCTACAGAGGACACATTACAAAAACGTTTTTTACTTTTGTATATTCCTGTTCCCTGTGTATGTATTCCTTGTATAGGTTGGTTCATCTTTATTATAAAACCCTTAAATTACCATTCACATTGGAATTAAAGCAAAATGTCAAAGGCATTTACATTTCAAAACTAGATATTACACATGTACAATTAATTTCAGAACATTAAAAATAAAGGAAACTCACATTAGTGTCAAAATCCTAGACATAGCAAGAAAAGAAGCTGGTAAAATAAGCTATTTGTGTGGTTATAAGCATTAGTCAGGGCATGAGGCAAAAAGTTCTACTTATGGAGAGACTGTTGAGGGTCCCCTGTTGAATGAATGGGGTATGAGAAAATAAATTAGGTTGAAGCAAATAACAAAAATGAAGTATTCCTCCCCACTTCATTTTCAGACCGATTATAAATTGTCTTTAATCATAATCTCCAGTATTAGAAATTTCATCAGTTTATTTTTATCAAGTGCTAGCTCCTTCCTGGGAATAAATGAGCTGTTTTAGCCCAAGCCTTTTCATTTTGCGAAATTACCATTCCTTTTGCATCTCTCCTGCTGCTCCATATCACTACAGAATATTTGTTAAGCACAGGAAAAATTCATGTTTTCCTCTGCATGTCAGGTATAATATGGAAGAAGGACTAATGAAAAACATTTTTCATGCTTATTCAACAGAGACTGTTAAAATGAAATGAATGAAATGCTTTTTGCCCAAACTGAAACCTGCCCAAATGTTTCTGTAGAGACTCTTTTTTCCCAACTAAATAAGCTGACCTCCCATTTGTTTAGATAACAGTTTCTAAAATTTCTCCAGGAGCAAGTTATTCGGGTGGTAAGCTCAACATGTTGCCGAGGTCTTTGCAGCAGTATTAGCCATCTGGACTGTGAAAGAATCGGTCCAATTTGAGGTAAGGAGCAAAGGCTCTATGATGTAATTTGTCACCCCATGTCACTCGCAATCCAAACTGTCTCTGGATTGCCTCCTGGATGAAGCAGAAAAGCAGATGGGGCTCAGAGTGGTAAGACGGGGCCCGAGATCTCTTGCTGCTTCTCTCAGTGGTGTTCATTTCATTCTTATTTTATCAGAGAACAGGTCTCTGTGACAGAACTCTTCACTCCAATCCACATTCTGAACTCCCTGACTCAGGGTGCTGATCCAGGCTGGGAGCTGCAGACAGGCCTTAACATGAAGGGAGAGGTGGAGACGTGAGAAACTGGCCCAGAGGCTGCTGAGCACTTGAGAAAAATTGGAGCCATGTCCTTCACGATCAAGTAGGAATAAGATAAACAGTCCTGGCAGAGGCAGTGGGCACTAAGAGGAAACTAGGTATAGACAATGAGTTTGGAACCAAAGAGCAAGTAGATTTAGACTGGAGTGTGGAAGGCAGACTCTACAGTGATTCCCCAGTCTCAGGGGCATCTGTGGGAAAGGAGATGATTACCATAATCAAGAATTTTAGTGACAAGATCATGATTAATGTAAATGAGACTTCTTAAAACCCAACTTTTTGGCCCTTTCACACCTGCTCCTATACCTATGTTGTTGACCATGGCTGAAGATAAACATCCAACAATGCTTATTGGCCTAACTTCAAGTTCATGATCACTAACAAGTGTCCCCCAGAGCAGTCTGGAAATCGTGTTCTATCCCCTAGTTCATTCACTCTCCTACAACACGCTAGACAACAAGTTTGCCTCTCTTTCCTCAAACCTCTTTCGTTCTGATTCTAGATGGTGACTTTGATTCTATTTCACTGAGAAAACAGAAGCAATCAGAAGGACGTCCCCCCGGTTCCCATCATCACAGTATCCCACCTACTTGCATTTGCGCCCAGATACGATATTTTGACTTCTTTCCATTTCAATGGATGAAACTATGATGCTCTTCTCAGAGAGAAACCCCCCACCAAAGTGTCAGAACCCATTTCTTTTCCTTTACTAAAGATATCACCCCAGGAATATCCCCTGCCTTGCCTGTGTATTCCTCTATTTTCTCTCTGTTGGATTAGTCTCATCAGCATACAGACATACTAAATTTCTCCCACATCCTAATCCAATTACCACCCATTTTTCTTTTTTTAAAAATCTACACATGCTTTTTACGTATCTCTCTTTGTTACATGGCTATAAATACTATCACTATGTGGATGATACCTAAATTTATCTATCTTTTGAACTCCAGACTCATATATATCCAGCTACCTACCCAACATCTCAAGTTGGGCTTTCCATGGAAATTTTAGATTCAGTGTTTCTAAACTAAACTCTTGATATTTTCATTAAAGGCACTACTTCTGAAGTCTTCTCTAATCAGTAAATGGGAAATTCCATCCTTCCAACTCACCTCCTGTCTAAAATCCCCCATTCAAAATTGATCAGTAAATCCTATTGCTCCTACCTTCAAAATATATTCAGAATACGTCTTCAGCTACCAACATGGTTCAAGCAGTGGTCATCATCTTTTCTGGCTAACTGCAATTTTCTCTTACCTGGCCTCACTGCTTCTACCTTTGCCCCAAATAGTAAACATTACTGGTCCTCAATGAAATTTAATTTTCCATTTCTCCTGGGAGAAGTATATTTTCTGGGTCTTCTGATTATTTGTTGGCAATGGATTGTGAGTAGAAGAAAAAGTCCTAGCCAGGCGAGTGACTCACGCCTATAATCCCAGCACTTTGGGAGGCTGAGGCGGGCAGATCATGAGGTCAGGAATTTGAGACCAGCCTGTCCAACATGATGAAACCCCATCTCTACTAAAAATACAAAAATTAGCTGGGCGTGGTGGTGTGTGCCTGTAGTCCCAGCTACTTGGGAGGCTGAGGCAGGAGAATCGCTTGAACCTGGGAGATGGAGGTTGCAGTGAGCCAAGATTGGGCCTCCGTACTCCAGCCTGGGTGACAGAGCAAGACTCTGTCTCAAAAAAAGAAGAAGAAGAAGAAGGAAGAAGGAAGAAGGAGACTCCTATGGATCTTCCAGTTCAGTTTCTCCTTGTCAGTGAATATGCCAACTGAGTGTTGGAATAGTAGAGCCACAACTAGAGGCCACCTGGGTCACTAAGTCACCATGCAGGGAACTCTGAAGGGCTACTCACCATGTAGGGATGCTCTGTCTAGAGGGTCACTGGACTTAACATTTATTTAGAAAGAATGTAAATCAAATCAAAGCTTCCTATCTGACTTAGAGTACAAATCATGGTCCTTAGAGTAGTATTCAGGCCCTATCAAATTTTTACTGTGACCTCCCTGCCCTTTTCTCCTAAGTATTTTATTTTCTTAGGAGTGATTATAAATGGTATTGCATGTTTAAGTTTCTGCATGTTTATTGTTAGGATATTGAAATATAATTAAGTTTTGTGTGTTGATCTTAAAATTTTCTACTCAAGTACTAACGAGGCCAGACCCTCCTTAGCTTCTGAGATCAGACAAGATCAGGCATGCTTAGGATGATATGGCCATCAACACTGCCCTTATCTCCTTTTACTCTACCCTTGGTTTACTCTGCTTCTGGCATACCTGCCTGGGTTAATCTTAGGACATTGTGCACATTTCTGCCTCAGGGCTTTTGCAGTTACTGTTTGCTTTGCATGTGGTGTTTTCAAGATATCTATATGGCTTGTTTTCTCATCTTCCTTAGGTCTTCTCAGAAGGGATACCATCCTGGAATGGCAAACAATCTATTTAAAATCTGCCTACCCTTGGAATTCTCCAACCTTTTTTTGTGCTTTAGTTTTCTCTTTAGTATGTATCACCATCTGTCATATTACACATTATACTTTTTAATTTATAGTCTGTCTTCCCCAATTAGAACTTCATCACTGCAAGGATATTTATCTTTCTCTTTTTTCTCCACAAATCTATCATCAGTGACTAAGACAGTGCCTGATACATAGTAGGCAATACAATAAATATTTGTGGTATAAATGAATGAATGAATGAATGAATGAATGAAATTATTTTTCTCCTGTTGCAAACTCTGAAGATGGTAAATGCTTATTTATGTGCTAAGAATGGAATATGTACAACATAATTTCAGAAATTCACAACCTGGACTACCTGTAATATAAAGGTAATATGCAAAGAGTTACCAATGAGAATCAGATCACACATGTAGCAAACCAAAGAGTGTAAAATATAAATGCTTAACTACGTACAATCAAAATGAACAGCAGTAGGCAAGGACTTAATTTTTTTTCTATAATTGAATCTATTCATTTTAATAAAATACATACAATGAAATCTGGAAAGGATATTACACAGCCCATTAGTATGTAATAATAGATGCATAAAATGTATTGAATGATAAATAGAGTAGGGAACACTATGGAGATTATATTTGTGGTGTGTATATTTAAGGGGGTGGTCAACAAGTGATTATGAATGTCTACTGAATATCACTCACTCCCAGTTATGTTATTTGCTATTTACACAGAGTTATTTTAATATTCACAGGTTAATTAGGAAAGTTCAAGACTTTAATGTGAAAAATGACTAAAGTTCTTGGAAATATAACATAATGCCTAAAGTATAAGGTTTTATTAAATAAAGAGTTTTCACACACACATATATATATATATGTACATTTTTAAAAGTGTTTAATGAAGTTAGAGCAATGTGCTAAAGGGTGGCAGTGGCATATGAGCAGGCTGCTTAGAAGTAACCATTGGGAAAGGCTTGCTTGAACATTTTTCTTGGGTTTTATTTGGGTTCCAAGCTGAGTGGAAACTGTGCACTTGGGTTGTATGGAAAATCAGACTAGATAGCACAAGTGTCTTCTGCATAGGATATAAGACTAGATTTTTGTAGCCCACCAGCCCAGAATCTACTTCTGACCAGCACTGTCCTTATATTCCGAGACCAATTTTCAGAGACCAGATGGATTTTTCAGTTGTTAAGGATTTTGAAAGAAAAGTATGCCCTTGGAACTTTTGAAGTATGAGCTATTTGCTAGCCAAAAAAGGCAATGTGTATTTTTTAGAGAATTAAGGTACAAGGCAATGTGGGAGCAGTAGAATACCTGGGTTCTAGACTTTGCTCAGGAGTAAACAAAAATGACACCAGTTTTATGAGCACTTTTTCTTTTTCTTTCTTTCTTTCTTTCTTTTTTTTTTTTTAACAAAACAGGATGCAATGGCTATTCTGACTAATGCTGGGGATTTTGTGAGCTCGAAATAAGATAATGAATATGAAGGGTTGTAAACCAATCCTTAGAAAAATTCAGAAGGATAATATATGTTATTTACAGTTGAAGATCCCATTGGTCCAGCTACCTCCCAGAATGGGCTTTTCCATTAAACCTAGACAGAGCCTGGTTGTCTTTACTCTGTACACAACAATTTGTGTGATAATTTAGGGAGAATGCTAGAGATTATTTAGGATGTGATTATAGTATTCAACAACATCCTTTGAATTTAGGACAGATAGGATTTTCAAGAAAAAATGAAATCTTAAGGTGTGTCTATTTATATTAACAAATTGATCATTTTGTCTTTTGCTTCATTTTGTTTTGTTTCTAATTACGGTTAATTGCTGACCAATTAATATGATCTACTGACATTCAGGTACGTTTAAATACCCCAAATTGTGTTGCTCACAGACACTATCAATTAAAATCATTTTTACACTTAAGGAAAATTTAAAGTAAGATTATAATTGGGAAACACCTACCCAATGAGAAAAACTACCACCTCCAATATGTTACATAAAAATATTCAAGAGAAGAGTTGCTGAAGTTTGGAACTTACACTATTTCACCGACTTCAGTGTAAAATTTAGATAATTAGTGGGAAGTTTCTCTGTAGGGAATTTGTGTCTAGCCATGGCAATATATATATTTTTATCTGAAGTCTTTAGAAGAGGGGCAAATAAAAATTATATTCTTAACAGCAAGAAAAATGATTTAAGTTATCTTTCCCCATTTTCCCCATTTGTTCTTTAGCCTGGCATAACTTTTATCCCCTTCCTTCATTTTCTGCCTTTCTAGATCTAATTTGTTTTTGTGCAGAAAGCTTTTTTCCTTTTCTAATGTATACATGTCAGACTTTCCTTAGTTTCTTTCTCTTCTCCTTAGATCATTAGAACAACAGGTTCAAGAGCAGAGTCAAACTTACAGAGAAACTTCAAGGATAGCAGAAGTTACTCCATTCCTTAGACAATGGCTCTTTTAGAACTGGAAGTCTATGACTAGAAACAGATTTCTTTTTTAAAAGAGATGCTGAAAACCTGAGAATTTTGCATTAGATCCTCATAACTGTCCTCTTTACCTACGCGTGTTCTTTACCTGCAGACTGACCTTGCACATAATCTTAGCCTCAAACTGTTGTTCATTCATCTGGATAAATATCCATACTGTGCAAATGATGGCTGCCAACCTGCAGGAGCAATCCCCCTTCCTTCAAGAATCATCTCTTGGCAACAACAGACACTGGGGACTAGTAGACAGGGGAGGGAGGGAGGGAGGGGAATAAGGGTTGAAAAACTGACTGTTGGGTACTGTGCTCACTAGGATCGATTATACCCCAAAACCCAGCATCATGCAACTTACTCATGTAACAAACATAAACATGTATCCCCTGAATCTAAAATAAAGTTGACATTATTAAAAAAAATTTTTTAATACTTTAACAATTTTCTGAATAAATAAATTCAATGATTTTGAGAAAGTTAACAACAACAAGAATCATCCTTGACCAACTATTTTTAAAGCTAGATGAATCTTAGTTGACCTTTCCTCCTAACCTTAAACAAAATGATGACTTCTTTCCTCATATTAGAACATTCTTTTAGAGGCTTCTTATGGCTGATATTTTTGAACATAGGTCTATGTTAGTGATGCATTGGTTGATTTTATTTCCTGTGCTTATCTAAACACAGTGGGAGCCACAGAAGTAATTCCATGATGAATGCCATAGGCTGGATAATGGCACCCAAGGATAAGGAGGTCTGTATCCTGGGAACCTGTGAACGGCAAAAATGATTTTGCATATGTGGAAATATAAAGGATTTTGAGATGGGGCAATTTTGTCGGGTTATCAGTATGGGCCCAAATATAGTAACAGGAGTCCTTATGCGAAAGAGGCAGAAAGAGAATTTACACTGAAGAGAAGACCATGTGACCATGGAGGCAATGACAATATCTCTTAAAACATCCTTTCCTAGCCATGATCACTGCCAACTCTTATGTTTAGCAACTTCTAATTAGTGCTCTTGAGTCACTATGATTTTTCTTCCCTTGTGACCCTATGATCAGACCCTTCTCTGTTCAGTCTCTTCTGCCAACAGCTGCTAGTTCACTCTTAAAATGTTGCCTGCATCACACAAGTCCCTGCTGAAATCCACAGTGGCTCCCCACCGCCAAAGACTGGAGTGATGCAATCACAAGCCAAGAAATGCTGGCAGCCACCAAAAACTGGAAAAAGCTGGGAACAGATTCTCCCCTATAGTCTACAAAAGGAGTGCAGCCCTCCTGACACCTTGATTTTGGCCCAGTAAAACAGATTTTGAACTTCTAACCTCGAGAACTGTAAGAATAAATGTACAGTATGTTAAGACATCAAGTTTGTGGTTATCTATTGCAGCAGCCGTATGAAACTAATTTGTACAAAGTCTTATTAAATGGTAAACCAAGTATTTAGGAGACTGGATATTTATGAAACTGACTACATAGCTAGGGGTGTTCCTTATCACTCCCACACATTTCTATTTCTTTTCACATTGACTCAGGTGCACTTATTTACTTGTCTCTAAGAGATGAAGGCAATAAATTGCTTTTCATATTCTGAAGAACCTAGTCTAAAAAATGTTCTTACATATAAAATACTTAGGCCCATCACAAAAGAAGAAAGTGATATATTATATT
Source organism: Rhinopithecus roxellana (assembly GCF_007565055.1). Lineage (NCBI taxonomy): Eukaryota > Metazoa > Chordata > Mammalia > Primates > Cercopithecidae > Rhinopithecus > Rhinopithecus roxellana. The sequence goes on from NC_044558.1 coordinate 72,616,217, forward strand.
ACTAATCACCAGCATCCATCCCCTTGAAGCCAGGCAGAGCCACGTGGCTTGCTTTTCTTAGTGGAACATAACAGGAAGTCTCATGTCCCTTCTATGCAGAAGCTGTAGACACAGTGTGTGTTTCCCCTTCTCTCTTCCTTCTGCAGCAGCTATCAGCAGTGACCCTGAGTGAGGCTGTTAAGGAGGAGCAGATACCAGCTGACCACCATGGACAAGTAGTGTATGTGGGCAACAGAACAACAACAAACACTTTGGTGTTTTATGCATAGGAGATCTGGGGACTCTGTTACTATGGCACAATTTATACCATCTCAACTGATTTGCAGAAATAGGCTTTCCTGTCCCCAAATCACTTCCCCAGTTGTTAATTCTAGAAACTTCTCATTTTTTTTTCAACTGAAAGATGTCCTGTCAACTTTTCTTTCATAATATCTCTCAAGACATCCTTTTCTAGTGACCCAGTTTGGCTGTGTCCCCACCCAAATCTAATTTCGAATTGTAATCCCCAAGTGTTGAAGGAGGGACCGGGTAGAAGGTGATGGGATCCTGGGGGCAGTTTCCCCCATGCTGTGCTCATGATAGTGACTGAGTTCTCATGAGATCTGGTTGTTTGATAAGTGTCTGGAGCTTCCCCCTTTCTCTCTCCTGCCACCACTGTAAGATATTTCTTGCTTCCCCTTCACCTTCTGCCACCATCATAAGTTTCCTGAGGCCTTCTCAGCCATGTGGAACTGTGAGTCAATTAAACCTCTTTTGTTTATAAATTATCCAGTCTCAGGTAATATCTTTATAGCAGTGTGAAAACGGACTAATACACCTAGTTGTGTTGTTCAGCTTCTCATTAGTGCTCTTTAGCCACTGAGATGATTCTTTCCTTGCAACCCTATGTTCAAAGCCTTCTCTGTTCAGTGTTTCCTGCCAACATCTGCCAGATCACTCTTCAGAAATGTTGCCTGCATCACGTAAGTCCCTGTCGGGATCCACAATGGCTCCCCCCTGCCAGCAAAGTAAATACTCCATTCTCACCCTTCTGTTGAGTAGTTGTAGGTTTCGGTTTCAATTTTATCATCCTCTGCACCATATCATTTCTTCTCTACATCACCCAGGCAAGTCTCCTCCCCATCAATGAACTGTGTCACGCGCCTTTAGTTTTTAGTTCTGTCTTTTGAATATTTGTTATCTTGTTGTGTTTAATCCTAATGATTGAATGTCACCTAGCGCTGTAATATTTTAAATTTTATTTGAAATATTCGGTAAAGGTTTTAATGAAGCAGTGATTTTTACAACTCCCTGAGTAAAGAAGGCCCTCCTCCCTCCTCTTCCATCCCGGAGGAGGGGGAGCGGGGGGGGGGGTGGGTGGGGGGGTGGCGGGACGGGTCGGTGGTTTTGGGGGTAGGGGGGAGGGAGGGAGGCGGAGGTGTGGCTTTCTGCTTTCGGGTTTCTTTTGTCCTCGGAAGGATTCCTTCCGGAGGAAGGAAGGACGTCCTGCCTCCCTTGCCTCGGCTTCTCTTTCTTCTGTTCTTCTTCTGTCGTTTTCTTCTTTCTGCTTCCTCCTTCCTTCTTCCTGTCCGTCCTCCTGCCTTCCTTCCTTCCTGCCTCTTCCTTCCTTCCTTCCGTTTCCTTCCTTCCCGGTCTCTTCCTTCCGTCGTTCCTTCTTTCCTTCTTTCTTCTTTCTCTTCTTCTTCCTTCTTCCTTCTTCTTTCTTTCTTTCTTTCTTTCTTTCTTTCTTTCTTTCTTTCTTTCTTTCTTTCTTTCTTTCTTTCTTTCTTTCTTTCTTTCTTTCTTTTTTCCTGGGTGAAAAAAGAAAGACAGCTGGTCTGCAGATCAAACTCTTTCTGGACTTAGAGCCATTTATCAGCCTTATATGCGAATGGCCCTTTCATTTCATGTAATCACAGTGCATATAGATATAATTGATCAGAGCTGCCACAAATTATCTCTATGCTTAATTTATTCCTAATCTAGTTCTCTATTTATGCATCTAAATGACAAATACTAAATACAGAAAAAAAAATTGTGTTCATTAAATTGAAATACGATTTGTTATATAATTTGTGAAGTTTAGTGGCCTTTAGCTAGAGTCTATTTTTGATTGAACAAAGGGCTTAATTATTATAACCAACACCCTTTTAGCATTATTTTCCTTTTGAAATATGGCAGTTAAAAATTTCAGTCCAAGCAATTACTTATTTGTTAAAAAACAGGCTACCTTTGAGGCTTGCATTAAAGATGATAAAAATTAGCCATCTAAAACCATTTCAATTTTATGAAAAATAAAACCGAGTGCAATGTTTCAGCTTGAAAGCTCAGATGATCTTTAGGGGAAATTAGTGATGTTGCTAATAGTGGTTTCAATTTATAATACACTGGAAGGAGGTAATCAAAGAGGCAAAAACAAGATAAATAATCCTTAAAATGGAACAATTAAATAAAGATCAGTTGTGACAAAATTATAAGATAATATTCCTAGACTTGGAAAGGCAATGTCTTTCTTTTTATTAATTAGACACAATCTATATTTTACAATATGTAACCATTTACCAGGCAAGGGTGTGTTTTCTGCTGACATAAAATGAATGCATTTCTAGACTTCTATTCAACAGGGAAGGTGGCTAAGGTGATAATTTCTCATTTCTCTAGGTATAACTTTGATAAACTCCAGGCTCTCCATCATTTTCTTTTCGAAATTAAACTACATATATAAACCATGTGCATCAAAGCTCAGGCTAGTGCAATATATTTTTTTTCACTTGGTACAGATATTAAAATACCTGTTTATTTACACATATAGCTGAGTGTAAATATGAAATGATAAAATGTCACATAGAGTTCTCTCTGTGTAGTTATATTCCTGTCCATAATACTCATGCCTGTATTTTAAACATTATGAAATGAATATTATATTTTGTGAATTTAACGGATGTTGAATGTGTTGCTGTTACCTCATTTACATATACAGATTAGAATGTTTTACTTTGTTATGTGGTAGCTTGATCCCTTAATTTTGATAATCTCAAACTGTTTTTATTAGATTTACAAGAAAAAATAGTTATTTCATCAAGAAATTCATTGACATGATATGCATCTATTCATACATAGAATAAAATTTAAGTGTATATATTACTGTATTCTCTGTCCCATTATAAAGAGTCAGAATGATAATGTTAGAGCTTTCTTGATTCATATTGCTTAAAATTCATGCAAATGGGCATAAATACTGGTTTTGCACTTTTGTTTAGCATTTTCATGCATATTTATTCCCACATAAGTAAATATTTCTCACTTTCAAATTCCTTTTCTTCTTTCTGAGAAATTAACAGGCCAGGAAATCAAACTGTAAGCAAAACAAATTCCTAGACTCTGCTGCATTTACTTTATTGGGGAATGAAGTGCGGCTTTTTAGTATTACCCTTCTCTTCCCAGGATATAATGGCCATGAGGGAAACAATGAAGGCTTCCCTTGCCTGCCCAGGAGCCCTCTCCCAACCCAGCCCAGTGGTGTCCCTCCCTGGCTATTTCTCTTATATGGTGTCTTGATGATGTATGTTTTTGCCTCTTGCATTCCTGTTTCTCAGCCCCAAGGTGTTTCTGTTCTTCAGAGATCCCCAAATCTTTCAGGTAGAGGGAAAATTTCTAAGACCAGAGTCCTCTTAACAGTCACTGCAACTAAAAGTATAAAAGGAAGCTGGACTAGAATGGGAGCACACACTAGCATGAACACTACATTTTAGTGCTGTTGCTTCACTCACTGGTAAAACATGGCCCAGTGCATGTTTGGGTATGGGCAGAAGGTTGTCTGCCACAAAAATGACTTGTACTCCACATGCATGAAACTCCCAAGGAAATCAGTAATTTGTCTTCATCAAGACAATGGAAAGACAGCATAGTGTAGAGTGAAGCTTTTAAGGAGCAACTGATCTCAGTTCCACAACTTGGGTGCTATGCAGCTTTGGCAAACTCACTAATGTCTTTCAACCACCTGGCATTTACACTGAAAGATAGTTTTTAGGATCAAATTTGTTATTTTTAAGTGTTTGCTAGGGTATGTAGCACATTATAGGTATTCAATAAATTATATATGTGTATTTACACTCATACAAATATTTGTATATGATTTTATAAATCTAAAGACTGATATTCCCCAAACTATATTCTATTGAAAGCCATTTTCAACAATTTACCTGAGAAAAATTACTTCCACTATTGGGAAAATAGTATACTTCATTGGGGGATAAAACTGAGGTTGGAAGAGACTACTAAATAAATTAAAACCTACAATTAATGAATGGCAGAGCTGAAATTTATAGTCTAGAGCAGGGGTTGCAAACTGCTATCTGCCAGCAAAATCCAGCCAGCTGTCTGTTTTATAAATAAAGTTTTATTGGAACACATACCCATTCATTATTATCATCTATGGCTGGCTCCATGATACAATGGCAGACCCCGGTAATTGATACAGAGACAAAGTGAACTGAAAGCTTAAAATATTTACTATCTGACTTTTAAAGGAAAAGCTTGCTGACCCTTGGTCTAGAATAGACTGGAATAGGAATGAGGTATGGTGAGCAGACATTGGAATAAGCCCTACCACTGAAGGGGTGGCCTGCCCCTCCACACTTGTGGGTGTTTCTCGTTAGGTGGAAACGAAAGACTTGAGAAAAGGAATAAAACAAAGTGTAGAAAAGCGGGGCCCAGGGGACCGGTGCTCAGCTTACAGAGGACCCACGCCGGCACCGGCCTCTGAGTTCCCTTAGTATTTATTGAGAATTATCTTTACCATCAAAAAGGATAAGGGAGTGGCTGGACAATAGGATTATTGTAGGGAGGAAATCGGCAGTAAGACATATGAAAAAATCCTCGTAATATGAATAAGTTTAAAGGAAAATGCTGTGCCTTGAGATGTATATGCGACATCTCCATAAACCTTTTAGCAGTATTGCTCCAGCAAGCCCCACCTTATTCCTAAAGGTGGTTTCTCCTCACTCAGTAAACAAGGCACACAATGGGTATTACCCGCAGATGTTCCATTGCCCAGGGAGGGGCAGGAGACAAATGTTTTTCTCTTTCTTGAGATTAAAGAGAATGGTGATGACCTTTAACCATAAGCAGCCTTTAGGCACTTGTTTAACAAAGCACATTCTGCACCGCCCAAAATCCTTTTAACCTTAAGTCACCACAGCACATGTCTCTTGCAAGGACAAGGTTGGAGGTAAAGTCACAGATTAACAGCATCTCAAATACAGAACTAAATGGAGTCTTCTATGTCTACTTCCTTCTATATAGACACAGTAACAGGCTGATCTCTCTTTCTTTTCCCCACGTACCACTACCAATTTTCAGTGAGACCTCAAGTAATTCAACTGTTCTGGACTTCAGCTTCTCACTTATACAAACCCCAACCCTGTATTTCAACTTGATTAACCACTGTGGTGCATATTTAGCTGCATATTTAAATGCTCAGTAGGCATCTGAATATTATATCCTTAGGAGCAAAACTTTGCTGATGAATTGAAGTGGTTATAATAATTCGTTTTCAGTTTCCGCCTTACCATTCACTTCTACACATATTTTATTGCGGGCTCATATCTTGAAAGTTCTCTTGGGCACCACTATTATGTTGGTGATGCTCCCAAGTATTACTATTCTTCATCCTAAGACTCTATTAAGATTGAGCTGCCAGCCTTCTTTATCTGTTTGTAGTTTTCTCTGGAGACTCCATATCAACAATGGCACAGTGTGATCAGAACGATGCATTATCACAGAGTCAAATCAATCTAAGGCAAATGAAGAGTGAAAGAGATTGATAGACTCAAGACTTATACCACATGATAACCTGGTGATTTGCAGTTTCCATGTAAATGGGAAGAATCCTCGAGATTGGAAGACTCTGAGCACCCTTGTGATCATTTTGCTGTGGAAAATATTTACTGTTCTGCCTTTGGCCTCTTTTCTGGACAAATGGGATTGCATGTTACATACCTGATTTAAGATTATTTCAAATTTTTTGAATTTAGGGCTGCCTCCCCTTCCTTCACAATTCATTATAAATAAATTTGCACAAAATCAAGGACAGGTGCAAATTGATTTATGTCATTTGTTTCTTTGAAATAAAGTAAAACTGCTCCTCTTTCGTAGAACTTTAGATAAAAGACACCTGTTTCTGATGACTTTTGCCTGGCTGCCAAATTCTAAAAGAAAAATTGAGTTCCAGCATCATCATTTACCAACAGTGTGATCTCAGCCAAATTACTGAGTTCCTCTCAATTTCCCTATATGTGAGATGGAGATTTAAAAAATACACTAGTAACTTTCTCATATGCTTATTCTGAGAATTAAATGCAAAAATGCATGTAAAGTGCTTAGTACAATGTCTGGCAAAGAATAAGCACCCAATATATCTCAGACCACGGTATGCTTTCTCAATTCTTTAGGATTTGACATTGCTGCAATGGCCAAAGTAATTTCTTTTTTCATGTAAAATTTACCTGGGAGAAGGGACTGAACAACGTATCTTTGGTTGATATAAAAAGATTGAAAAGATAGGACTTTATTTATTTTTTTAACCAACAAAATCCAGATTGATATTACCTCCGTCATCTTTGCCATTACAGTGATAGATATTGGCCTTATGCATGAATACCTGAAAAAGTCAAGTGTAGAGTATCAGAAAATTTATTGTTGTACATAATTTATCAAGAATTTTCAAAATCCTTTTAAAAACCAGAGTTTCTTCATCTGTGGTTCCATAGACTAGCTTTCTGGGGATCCATAAAACCCCTGAAATTTTATGTAGCATTCTCTGTTTACATTCATTTTCTAGAGAGAAGTTTCATAGCTTTAATGAGATTCTTGCTGTGGTCTTTGATCTGTAGATCAAAGGCAAAATTCTTAGCAGGATCCAGAGGCCCAAGAAACTTTAGAATTTTGTGAGTATATAACCATGGCTAAGATCTTCTCACTTTACAATAGTTTACTTTCTTTTTTTTCAGGTAAAGCTAATGAAAAAGCACTATGCAATGTGTAAAAGGTAACAAAACTGCTTAACAAGATAAATAATTACATATTTGTGGCACTGATGGGCCAGCTAAGTATGTTCAGGTGACACTTCCGTGGAGGGAAAACTAATTCATTATAATTTAAAAGCACTTTACAATAGATGTGTAACAAACGAGGTAATAAAACATAATCAGTAGAAGCCTTTTAGCTGATGTTGAATTCTAAAGAAAAAAACTACTTGTACTTTTTTTTTTTTTGACACGGAGTCTCGCTTTGCTCACTTTGTCACCAGGCTGGAGTGCAGTGGCACGATCTCAGCTCAATGCAACCTCCTCCTCCCAGATTCAGGTGATTCTCCTGCCTCAGCCTCCTGAATAGCTGGGACTACAGGCACGTGCCACCATGCCCAGGTAATTTTTGTATTTTTAGTAGAGACAGGGTTTCACCATGTTGGCCAGGATGGTCTCCATCTTTTGACCTCATGATCTGCCCACCATGGCCTCCCAAAGTGATGGGATTACACGTGTGAGCCACCGCACCCGGCCTACTTATACTATTTGATTATGTATTCTATTCAGTTAACCATTGCCACTTTCACTGAGAGGCACCTGGAATTCTAAATCCTCAACATTTTGCTCTAGTGTCCATTACTTTTAGCTGGGCTTACCACATGCATATAGCCTGACGTGAAGGAGTTTCTTCTTTTCTGTCCTGAACAATGCTCCACGCTTATCATGGGTGATGGTGGGAGGGTGGAGGGCAAAGCGGGGCTGGAGGATTTCATCGAAAGATTTGACCTCCAGCTCCACCTCCACCCAACCCCTGCTCTCTGCAGCCCTGGAAAGATGTTTGGAGAGCAGCCGCCATCCTTTCCTTGAATACCTACCTGTCATGTATGTCTTCCCCAGACCAAACCCTCTATAATGGAAATATACAAAGTTATTTTCTTTCTTTCTTTCTTTCTTTCTTTCTTTCTTTCTTTCTTTCTTTCTTTCTTTCTTTCTTTCTTTCTTTCTTTCTTTCTTTCTTTCAGACGGAGTCTGGCTCTGTCGCCCAGGCTGGAGTGTGGTGGCCGGATCTCAGCTCACTGCAAGCTCCGCCTCCCAGGTTTACGCCATTCTCCTGCCTCCGCCTCCCAAGTAGCTGGGACTACAAGCGCCCGCCTCGTCGCCCGGCTAGTTTTTTTTTTTTTTTTTTTTTTGTATTCTTTAGTAGAGACGGGGTTTCACCGTATTAGCCAGGATGGTCTCGATCTCCTGACCTTGTGATCCGCCGCCCGTCTCGGCCTCCCAAAGTGCTGGGATTACAGGCTTGAGCCACCGCGCCCGGCAAAGTTATTTTCTTAAGCTGCAGTAACTCTCAAAAAAGCAATATAGTATGAGAGAGAACAAAGGCTGTCACTGAATCTAATCTACTCATACTCTTAACCAAAGAAGGGAAGGGTTTGTTTATGGCTTCGGTTTTCCAAAAAGAGACCATTCCAAATGTCCCCTCTCCGGGTCCCTCTTTCATGTCTCTCAGTTGAAAGACCCCATACCCCTTTTACAAAACTCTTTGATGCCCCACAGGGGGAAATTCCTCCCTTTTGGTCCCTTGTGTCCTGCAAAGTTGCGTGTCAGATGTGAAGGCTTCAATCCTGTATGTGACAGTGAACCTGGGTGCTCCAATTCCAGTTCAATCTTCCTAGCAGAAAGTCATGCAGTTGATTGCCTCATTAGTTTTCCTAAAAAATAGCACATCTTGTCATGTTTCCATTTATTTTCTCATCATATGAAGAAAGGGTAGAATTATTTCCTTTGACCTTGCCCCTAGCAAAACAATATCACCATTTTTTTGTGTGAATAGTATGGGGGGATATTTTTTCCAGTTTCCTGTCACAAAAAGGTCTGTTCTCTAAGATCCAGAAATGTTTGAAAGACAATAACTATTGCTGTCATAATTTATGTGGGAACAAATGGAAGCATTATTAATACTGGTTATTTACTTAACTAGTCCCAGAAGTCCAGAGACAGAACTTATTCTAAAACTACCTGACAATATTTTCTACTAAACCTGTATTTGGAGGCATAACAGAGATTATTTATTTCACTAAGAATTATTTTTAAAAATTCAGAACTCTTGGAAGTAAATGCTTTACAGTTTTAAATTTTAATTTTTAGGAATTTAATAGAGAAACAAAATAATAATGTACCAGGAAGAACAGCAGTTTTGGAATCAAACAGACTTGGAATTAGTTCTGGCTGAATAAAGGAGATGCTGAGACCTCGGTAAGGTTATGTAACCTCTCCAGTGGCTTGGTGAACCCCAGCTACCAAGCTGATGATATCTAGTCAGAGAATATTAAATGAAGTAACTGCTGAAAGTGTCAATCACACAATGTTTGTGGTACAAATGTCAATTGATTCAATATATTTTTTACTTTTGTGGGAAGTATAGGATCCAGCCCTCCATTATTGCTGGTGTGGCCATAAGGTTATGGTCAATGATACATGGTAGAAGTGATGTGTGCCACTCCTGGGCCTTGCCATTAAAAGGATTGTGAGGGCACTCACCTGGTCCTTTCTCCACATCCTGCTGGCTGGGAGATAATAAGACCTAGAGTAGCCAACTGGGGCACACAACGGGGGGCCAGGGCAAGGAAGGCCTGAACCCTTGCCTGAATGGACTGTTGTGTGACAGATAGATGAACTGCCATCAGTTTAAGTTGCTGTCTTTCCTTTTCTTTTCTTCCCCTTTCCTTCTTCTCCCTTTCCTTTTCCTTTCCCTGTTCTCTCTCTCTCCTTCCATCCCTCTCTTCCTTCCTTCCTTTCTTTCTTCCCTCTCTCCCTCCTCTCTCTTCTTTTCTTTCTTTCTTTCTTTCTTTCTTTCTTTCTTTCTTTCTTTCTTTCTTTCTTTCTTTCTTTCTTTCTTTCTTTCTTTCTTTCTTTCTTTCTTTGTTTCTTTCTTTCTTTGTTTCTTTCTTTCGTTCGTTTCTTTTTCTTTCTTTCCCTCCCTTCCCTTCCTTCCTTCCTTCCTTCCTTCCTTCCTTCCTTCCTTCCTTCCTTCCTTCCTTCCTTCCTTCCTTCCTTCCTTCTCTCTTCTTTCTCTTCCTTCCTTCCCTAGACATTGGAGATAAAGATGTTTTTCAAGAAAGCATTCCTATTCTTCCATATCTCATTATTTAGTTGAAAAGATTGATGCACAAATTTAAAATTTCTTTCGTGTGTATGTGGACACAGGAACAAGGAGAAAGGAACAATTAATTCTGCCTTGGAGGGTCATGAAAAACTACAGAGAAGTGGCAGCACTTGAACTTATCTTTGGAGGGGTTTGCTGGGTTGAATGAGTGGCAGTGGAAATGACATTCCAAGCAGAGACAACCCCACCAGCAAAGACACAGCTTTGAAGCAGCTTCACAGTTTGGTACCTGGAGTGTGGGGTTGTGGTTGGTAGGAGATAAATGAAAAAGACAGGTTGGGGATTCAGTAAGAACTGCTGAATTCCATTCTAAGACATTGTACATTGTCCTATTGGCATTACATCATAAGTAGGCTGGTTTGTAGAATATTGTTGACATAATGAAGGCCAAGCCTGAGATAGTGGCAGTAGAATAAAAAGGAGGGAACAGAAGTCAAATGGTTTCTGAGATAAAACTAGAAGTTTATCAATGGGGTGAGGGAGTAACAGCTGAACGAATCAAGGACTCCTCTTAAGTCTTTGTCGGGGAAACCGTGTGAATAGTCATATCATAATCCGAAATGAAAGAGCAGGAAAGAATTTGAGGGTTGGGTACTGTATGAATCTATCTGCATACAGCTCTAAAAGCCCTAACTCTGGCCCATGGTACACATTCAATATATATTTATTGACCTTGGCCCTGAAGGTTAGTCTAGGCCTGTCCTGTGAGTGCCACATGGATTCAGGCACAACACAGAGCAAAACTCACAGCCTGCCTTTCTACTTCCTCACCGGGTATTTTTCAGACATCTTCACCAATCACTTGTACCAGCCAGCTTTGTACCATGGTGCTCTGTAACTCTCATAAAAAGCGAGAAAATAACCCTAATATTATAGAGAGAAACAAAAAATCAACAGCTGTAATAAACATTCACACTCAGGTCCAAAATCAGCATAAAAAGCTAAGAAAAACCTTTTGCCTAAATTTGCCATAATCCAATCCAATGAAAACAAACAAGAAACAAACTGGCCCTGAATGCTGAATCTGATATTCAGGACAGCAGACGTTCACAAGAATTGCAGATAAAAGGCCCAAGATTGAATTTCTTGAGGTCAGACTTCAGCACATTTTACTGCCTGTGGCTGAGAAGGGAACAATTAGAAAACAGGCAGTCATGACAGGATGTTTTCCCTACTGCCTCCCATAATCACAAATGCACACAAACCGCAACAGCAAAAAGCCTGCACAAAATACTTCATAATTTCTTTTCATTATTCAATTGCCACTCTGCAATGTGCAAAGCTCTTTTGCAAGACAAGGTCTCATTTAATCCTCACAAAGATCTGAGAGCTAAGAGTTGTTAACATAATCATTTTCTAGACAGTGAACAAAAACTCAAAGGTTAAGCTTGTCCAAGATCTCACATACACACTTGGCAACAAGGTCCCTAGTAAGCAGAGACAATGTGTTCCTACAAGGGTAGGGACAATGTATTTCATTCTCATGCCTGAGCACCTGGTATAATATCTGGCACACAGCAGACAGGAGAAATCAACAGGTAAAAAATGAGTTAAGTAATGAAAAAAAAAAGACTGTTCCCAAATGTACTTTTACCACATGATACTACTTCTTAGAAGAGAATGCAGTGTATTTAGTCATAATGTTAACTTTGGACATCTTATAATGCTCAAGAAAAAAAAAGAAAAGACCCTTTTCATGTGTGGACGCCTTCACATTATCCTACCAAGGTCACATTTTCCCTTTCCACATCACTCAGTGCTTTTGGGTTTTATATTAGCTTTGTGCTGAAAATTGAAATTGGAATATTGGAACTCAGTTGGGGAGTGCACTAATTTAATTAAATATTAAAAGCCAGCTGGTTTTATGTTATGTGGGCAAATGAGAGAATTAATGATTTGGTACACTTTCTTGTTCCTGTCAAGCTACAAGAACATGAAGAATAGCTCATTCATACCCAGTTACAAAAGGTGAGATTGAAAAATTAGGTCTGCCTTATTAAAGTGTTTCCATCTAGAGTCTTTTGAGAATAGGGTAACTTACTTATTTATAAAATGCCTCAGAAGGTACTAGCTTCCGGGCCAATGGGAAAGGACCTGAGAGATCTTTTTATCTGACATCTTGAGTAAAGCCTCACCTGGGAAAACGAATCCACTTTAGCATCCCGAAGTGTTATCTTTTTGTGCAAGCAGGTTGGGAGTCAGTTGGGTGCCTGCTGCTGTCAAATGACTGTAAGCTCATCAGCTCCTTTAAGACTTAAAGAATATCTTAGAAACACAGAGTGTGAAATGAGGTAATAAGAGTGACATGTGAATAGTAGAAATGATTTTTAGTCCTCACCAGTCATGCATTGTACTCAGAGTTCCCAGGTTTCTTGGTCCTCAGACTTCCCAGACTTCTTGGTCCTATGAGTACACACACAATATCTATACAAGGCAATATATTAAAAAAGCAAGAGCTCTCTATTTACCCCAAGGCCGAATGCTCAACTTTCTGATGAGTGTTCTCAGTTTGTTAGAAGATTTATGATTGCCTTTCTTATTCTAGATCTTTTCTATTTCCCTTTTTTTTTTTTTTTTTTTGAGGCAGAGTCTCGCTCTGTCGCCCAGGCTGGAGTGCAGTGGCCGGATCTCAGCTCACTGCAAGCTCCGCCTCCCGGGTTTACACCATTCTCCTGCCTCAGCCTCCCGAGTAGCTGGGACTACAGGCGCCTGCCATCACGCCCGGCTAGTTTTTTGTATAGCTTTTTGTATATTTTTAGTAAAGATGGGGTTTCACCGTGTTAGCCAGGATGGTCTCGATCTCCTGACCTCGTGATCCGCCCGTCTCGGCCTCCCAAAGTGCTGGGATTACAGGCTTGAGCCACCGCAACCAGCCTGATCTTTTCTATTTACCTCCTACTTTCTATTCCATTTCTCCTGTCCCCTTTTACACTAGAAAATTGAGGCTAGGTTGTATGTTGAACGGGAAGATGCTGTGGAACTCTGAGCAGGTCACCTAACTTCTCTGTTTCTAAGGTTTCTTCTATGACATAAGGGAGTCAAACATCATAATAAATAAAATTTTATTATTACTTTGTGCCTTCACAGAACTGTGCAGAATTGTCATAAATAACTATCATTTTGTGACAATTCTGTAATCCATACTGGGCTCAGGTGAGTAGTGCTTCAGCTAGTCCTTCAGTGTGAATTCCTGTGGCTGCATTCAGTTGTGAGCCATCTGGGGTGAGGCTTAGCTAGGATAGCAGAGCAGCTGGGACTCTCTCTTCCTGTAATCTCAGGGCCTCTGCTCCACATGGCCCCTCCATGTGTTCCATGCACACGATCTCTAAGCGGAGTGGCTGGACATCTTACGAAGTGGCTCAAGACTCCTAAGACTACAAAAGCAGAGGCTACCTGTGCCAGGTCCTCTTAAGGCTTAGGCCCAGAATTTGAGCCTCAGGTCTGCTGTGTTCTCTTGGTTAAAGCAAGCCTCAGTTCCTCCCAGATTCAAGGGGAGGAAGCTATTCAAGGCTGTGAATGTGGAAAGTGTGGTTAATTATGGGCCATCAATGTAACTGACTACCTCGGTAAACTTAGAAAACATCTGCTAGTTTAGTACCTAGACCTTCTGCATGTGGTGCTCTCTACTTCTAAAATCGTATTTTAAACAGTTACATTTTTTAAAATGATGTTCACTGACAAGGTTATATTATTTTGCCCAGAGGTTGTGTCACAGTATTGTCTTTCATGAAAATGCCTTTTGAATACTTTCTCACATTACTATGGTCTTGTTGGTTTGCCTAAAAATGACTGGTCACTTGGCTATTTTAGATGCGTGAAGTTTTGGGTAATTTAGAGTAAACTTTTTCAACTGCGTATCTTATGGCATTATTTCTCATACTTCCTCACTTTCTCCAGGATCAAGCATGTAATTATTGAGATGCCTTTCTCTTTTTTTCCAACTTTTATTTTGGATTGTGGAGTACATGTGGGGGTATGTCACGTGAGTGTATTGAGTGATCCTGAGGTTTGGGGTACGAATGGACCCATCACCCAGGTAGTAAGCATAGTACCAATAGTTAATTTTTCAACTCTTGCGCCCCTTCCTCCCTCCCCTCTCTAGTAGGCTCCAGTGTCTATTGTTCACATTTTGTATCCATGAGGACTCAGTGTTTGGCTCCCACTTACAGGTGAGCACATGTGGTATTTGGTTTTCTGTTTCTGTGTTAGTTTGTTCAGGATAACGGCCTCCAGCTTCATTCCTGTTGCTGCAAAGGAGATAATTTCAGGATTTTTTAAATGACTGTATAGTATTCCACAGTATACATGTACCAGATTTTCTTTATCTAATCCATGCTAATGGGCACCTAGGTTGATTGCATGTTTTTGCTATTGTGATTAGTGCTGCAATGAACATGCAAGTGCATGTATCTTTTGGCAGAACAATTTATTTTCTTTTGGATATATACTATACCCAGTAATGGAATTGATGGGTCAAATGGTGGTTCTGTTTTAAGTTCTTTGAGAAATCTCCAAACTACTTTTCGCAGTGGCTGAACTAATTTACATTTCCACCAATAGTGCATAAACATTTCGTTTTCTCCACAGCCTCACTTAGCATCTGTTTTTTTTTTTTGACTTTTTAGTAATAGCCATTGTTACTGGTGTGAGATGGTACTCATTGTGGTTTTGATTTGCATTTCTCAGATCATCAGTGATGTTGAACATTTTTTTGTATGCCTGTTGGCTGTACGTCATTTTTTTTTTTGAGAATTGTCTGTTCATGTCCTTTGCCCACTTTTTAAAGGGGTTGTTTTTTATATGTTGAATTGTTTAAGTTTCTTACAGATCCTGGATAGTAGCCCTTTGTCAGATGCATAGTTTGTGAATATTTTCTCCCATTCTGTAGTTTGTCAGTTTACTCTGCTGATAGTTTCCTTTCTGTGCAGAAGCTCTTTTGTTGAATTAAGTCCTACTTGTCAATTTTTGTTTTTGTTGCAATTACTTTTGAGGACTTAGGCATAAATTATTTTCCAAGGCTGATGTCCAGAATGGGATTTCCTAGGTTTTCTTCTAGATTTTTATTGTTTGAGGTCTTACATTTAAACCTTTAATCCAGCCTGAGTTAATTTTTGTGTGTGGTGAAAATTAGGGGTCCAGTTTTATTCTTTTGAATATGACTAGCCAGCTATCTCAGCACCATTTATTGAACAGGAAGTCCTTTTTCCATTGCTTATTTTTTTCAACTTTGCTGAAGATCAGATAGTTGTGTGTGTGTGGCTTTATTTCAGGGTTCTCTATTCTGTTCAACTGGTCTATGTGTCTGTTTTTGTACCAGTACCATGCTGTTTTGGTTACTGTAGCCTTATAGTATAGTTTGAAGTCAAGTAATATGATACCTCCAGCTTTGTTCTTTTTGCTTAGGATTGCTTTGACTATTGAGGCTCTTTTTTGGTTCCATTTAGAATTTTATAATAGTTTTTTTCTAATTCTGTGAAAAATGATATTAGTAGTTTGATAGGAATAGTGTTGAATCTGTAGATTGCTTTGGGCAGCATGACCATTTTAATGACACTGATTCTTGATCTGCAAACATGGAATATTTTTCTATTTGTTTTGAAAAGAAATATGATTTCTTTTGGCAGTATTTTTAGTTCTCCTTGTAATAATTATTCACCTCTTTGGTTAAATGTATTCCTAGGTATTTGATTTTCTGTGTGGCAACTGCAAATGTAATTACATTCTTGATTTGCCTTGAATATGCTTTCATGCTTGCCCTTGTTTTTTTTTAATTTTTGTTTTGGACTTGCTGAACTCCTTTATTAGTTAAAATGCTTTGGGCTGTAAATATAAGAAAATCCATCCCATATCAGCTTACACAGGTGTTTTGGGTTGATCTGTCTCAACCCAAGTATTCTGCTGTATAGAAATGCTACTGGTGTTTGTTCATTGATTTTATATGTTGATACTTTACTGAAGTCATTTATAATTTCTGGGAGCCTTTTGATGGAGGCATTAGGAATTTTTAGGTATAGAATCATGCTGTCCATGAAGAGATAGATGACTTCTTCTTTTCCTATTTAGGTGCCTTTTATTTCTTTTTCCTGCCTGATTGCTCTAGCTAGGACTTCCATTAACATGGCTTATACCAGTAGCCATGACCTCCTCTGTCCTCCCCCATACACTTCTTTTGGCATGAATATTTCCTAATTATTTGTTAAGTTTGAGCTTAGACAAATCTTGTTGTAGGAAATTTCCCGTGACTCACTCTAAACCAGTTTATAGATGATATACATCTTATTTGTACCCGTAGAATCCTAAATGTCCTCTATTCTAGCACTTGCCACACTAAAATTTTCTATTTATTTTCTGTACCCTTCTCCTCCACCAAAATCTAGGCTCAGTGAGGACAGACACCAGGTTTGTTTTGTTTACTCTTATGTTTTCGGCTAGAGGAATGCTATAACATGTTGAATGAGTGATAGAATAAATAAATCTCAAGGATTATAGCATTAAGGGCTTGGTGTTCATTTGTTTTTTTTTTAACTTGACTCTGCAATATAGAAATAATATTTTGTTTTCTTATTGACTTTAACTCCTTCTCACTCCTAAACCTCAAATTCTTCTTTTTCCATGCCAACAGTGTGAGTAGTAATGGATAGAAACCCTCCTAGGATTTTTGTGTTAAAAGAGTGTTTTAAATCTACAAGACTCTCTGATTGGTGGTTCTAGACAGTGTGGATAAAGACAGTGAAGAAAGCTGACAGAGCCCAAGGGTTATTGAGAAGGCAACTGGAGGCATCCACTGGGCAGGGAGTCTTCTCAGATCTCTTTATTTTGTTCTGAGGGTACGTTCTTCATCTGCCTGTGTGTTGCTCTTTCCTACACTGCATCCTTTCCGGCTGACATGTGTTCTTTGCTCTCATGGTTTCACTAGGCTATGGTAACCATGAAGTCATTCACATACATTAATGGGTTCAAGAGAAGTGTTTCTGGTGGCCTTTGAGACCACTTACCAGATAGGGAAATTTATAGCATGGTAGTGGACATTATTATCTTCCCATGTATATTCATTTGCTAGGGCTCTTGTAACAAAGTACGAAAAACTGAGTGACTTACACAACACAAATGTATTGTCTCATAGTTCTGGAGGCTGGAAGTCTGAGATCGAGGGGTCAATAAGAGTTGGTTCCTCCTGAGGTCTGTGAAAGAGAATCTCTTCCATGCCTCTCTTCTAGCTTCTGGTGGCTTGCTGGTGATTTTTTGCATTCCTTGGCTTATAGGAGCATCACTCTGATCTTTGCCTTCATCCTCACAGGGTATTCTGTCTGTGGGTGAGCCTGTCTCCAACTTTCCCTTTTTAAAGGACACCAGTCGTCTTGAATTAGGGCCCACCCTAATGGCCTCACTTTAACTTTCTCACCCCTGGGAGGGCCCTATCTCTAAATACAGCCACATTCTGAGGTACTAGGGTAGGACTTCCATATATGAATTTGGGAGGGGACACAGGTGAACCCAAAACACCTGTGCAAGCTGATATGGGATGGATTTTCTTATATTTACAGCCCAAAGCATTCTAACTAATACAGGAGTTCCGCAAGTCCAAAATATAAAGTAAAAAAATAAATAAATAAAATAAAACAAGGGCAAGTATGAAAGCATATGTTCATCTCCTGGGGCTGACACACTTTTCCTAAAATGAGAAATTTTAAGTTGAACCTGAGACAAGTGAAATATACACAGAGTCAGAACAGATTGCTACTTGGGAAAAAAATACAACACATGGCAGCTTCTGAATCACTGGCACAATCATTTGGGCCCAACTTCTCTGGATATGCAAAAGAGGAAAACATCTATGACACAAGTTGGGTTTGCAGTTCTTTTATGTAATTACGCACTCCAAAGTGCAAAGACTGGTGCCCAAAATAGATTCTCAATGTATATTTGGTCATAATTGATTTCTTACTTTAAAATTTTTGTTTCTTAAAGTGAGGTTGAAAATGTTTTCTCTATCTATGATTAAAAAGACATATTCACTTTCATGTTACTGGATATCAAGTAAGTAAAGCAGATATTCTTACTCAAGATTAATCATGGGTCACAGAGAATATTTTGCTTTTTAAGATTTCTACCAGCATATGGCTATATTTTGGGGATGGAAAAATAGTATGAGTGAAATAAGAGCCAACTTGATATTTGAAAGGCAAAGGAACCTAAAGGAAACATTAAAATAATGGGGATTGTTTTCATAATCTTGTGGTGCTATAAGGTCTAATTCTGTAACAAAAAGCTGCAGTGAGAATAATTAGATGAAATCTTTCTTGAAATGCAAAGAATTCAAATGTGCAGTTCTAAGTCTCCTGAACAGGCATATTCTCAGTACTCAGAATGAAGAAAAACCTTTTAGCTGGAAGTTACTCAAAGCACACACATCACAAAAAGAGGTACTGTCCCTGACCACCCCTGTCAGAAGCGCAACAAAAGTAAGCAGGCCACAAATGAATTAAGCTAATTTGTACCCAGTTTACCTTTAGGCTTTGGGGCACATCTTAAGAGGTTTTAGATGAAATCAGTGCAGAAAGGCTTTGAAAAGTTGAAAGGATGTCAGCAACCCTGAAAAGAAAGAAAACTGACATTAGGAAGCAATTGGAATAAAAGATCAAACAGAAGGTTCCACAGGTTTTCAGAAAGAAATAAATGATAAATTATTGGTGACTCTTTCTGGGAGCTGCTTGCCATTCTCAGTATCTGGCACTGTGTCTTAGTCAGTTTGGGTTACTGTAACAGAATAATGTAGATTAGGTGGCTTAAGTAACAAACATTTGTTTCTCACAGTCTGGAGGCTAGAAGTCCAGAATCAAGGTGTTGGCAGATCTGCTTCTGGTGAGGGCCCACCTGTGGTTTGCAGATGGCTCCTCTCATTGTATTCTCATGTGGTAGAGAGCAGGGAGAAGGAACAAGTTCTTGCCCTGTATCTTCTTATAGGGGCACTAATCTACTTCATGAGGGCCCCACCCTCATGACCTAATCACCCCCTAAAGCCTTCACCTCCTAATACCAGCTTATTCAATGTTAGGATTTCAGCACATGAATTTGGGGGGAATATAAGCATAAATAAGCATATATGCATATATATAAGCATAAATATAAGCATATATAAGAATATAAGCCCATAACACACTGTCTGGCCAAGTGTCCTCAACATCCCCTTCATGTCATGATCCTTGCATGGATTCTTTTTGAGGGGCTGCCGAGAAGCAGCATCCTCTAGTTGCAAGCTTTGGAGAAACTGTTTCTGCACGTAAGCATCACATGGCATGGCTTTGCAACAGTGGTTTTTAAGATTGAACAGAATTGTTAACTGAAGAAATTAAATGTGCTGTATGAGAAAGTATAATCATGCCTGAAGGATGTAGGCTTTAGCTGTAGTGCTTGCTGGAATAAAGCCATTGATGAATGTGTCTGAGTGGTGCACCTGTTGGGCACTGTTTCTCTCCAGTTTCCCCTTTCTTGCCAAAGAAAAACACCTGAATGCTGCTGATTCTCATTTGGGAAATAAAGGGAAAGTGTCCACCTAGTTAATCAGTTTGTATTTTGTACATGTATCAATTGCTGGGCTCCTGAGTGTGTCGGCTGTATCAGAAAGCACAGGTGTAGTCTACCTATGCACGGTGAATTGGGCCAGGCCAGGAAATTTGTAACTAGTCAGATAAACAGGGCACCCATAATGCACTTGTAAAATAATGATTTCTGTCATTATTCTCTGTTTCCCTCCCCTCCCCATTTCCCATTGTTTTGCCTTCCTCCCCCACCTTCTCTTCTTTTCTTCAAAAGACAACAGTGTTCCTGAATACTAATGAGGCAATTCTTGGCCCTATCCGTTCATTTATTTTCAGGCAATTAATTCAACTTTCGAATATCTAGCCAGAATGTTATGTAGGTAATTTGTGGGTCTGCTTAATTTCTCAGGACCCTGTGGTTATCAGCCAGTGAAGCTCATTGTGAAGATGAGATCACCCAGCTGGTAGGCAAGTTAGATTTCCACTGGTAATACCAGCCCTTCATTAAAGCCACCGAGTCCTTGAGCTTGGCACGCTTCCCTTGTTGCATACTTCACTTTCTGATTACAAATGGTTTGCAGCTTCCACATGTTTGCCTCAAGCACTCATTTTCTTTCCTGAAGGACACTGGGCCTGATGGCATCATTAGCAGTTTTTCAATATAAAATTTCACAGGGCCGTGATAGCCCTTCTCAGATGTGTGTTTGTGACTATGGCAGACCAGTGAGTTAACTCGTCCATCCTGAAAGCTTATAGAATGCAGCATAATAGATGCTTGGGATGACTGGGGGAAGGGGTAAAAGCAAAAAAAGAGAAAAGACATAATTTCTGCTCTCAGGGAATTTGCTGTGAGCTCCTTGAAGCAGTGACCCATTTTGCTAATTGCTGGGCATATAATAGGTGCTCATTAAATCTGTGTTCCTTTTGCATGTGAATGAATGAATAAGACGGGGGTGGGGGAAGATAAAGAATATTCATCTGAAACGTCTTGGAGAAGAATTGTGGAGCAATATATGATCTGTGACAAGAAAACATCTTCGGAGGATAATCAAATGGTGGGCGAGGTAGTCAGGGAAGGCTTCTTGAAGAATTTGGCAAAGATTTGCTGAGAAGAAGATAATCTTTAAGGAGAATAAATGATTTGAGAAGGAATGTTGTTGAGGATCAAATGAAGTAAATTTGAAGGACTTTAAAGAATTTAGAGGTTACCGAGTACAGGATCTGGAGTCAGAGAGACTGGAATTGGATTCCAGTTTAGTCCTTTACTTGATGTTTTATCTTATGAAACTTCGTTGCTTCTTTGGGCCTCAATTTTCTCATTTGTAAAGTGGGGATAAGTACACCTCATAGGATTGCTGTCAGGATTAGATAGAAATAATAAGAGATAACTTAGCACTATACCTAGAATATAGCAAACTCTCAATGAACAGATATTTTAAAATTAGTATTATTGCTTTATCTGGAATGAAGAAATATTTTTAAGGCACGAATACAGAAAAGGGTGTGTAGAATGGTCTTTTAATTTTGTAGGATTGAATATATACGTTAGAAAATGAAAAACCACTGAAGATTTCCCGTCAGAGAATTTTTATTTTTATTTTTATTTTTTGAGATGGAGTCTCGTTTGTCACCCAGGCTAGCGTGCAGTGGTGCGGTCTTGGCTCACGGCAAGCTCCGCCTCCCGGGTTCACACCATCCTCCTGCCTCAGCCTCCCGAGTAGCTGGGACTACAGGCGCCCACCACCACGCCCAGCTATTTTTTTTTTTTTTTTTTTTTTAAAGTAGAGATGGGGTTTCACCGTGTTAGCCAGGATGGTCTCAATCTCCTGACCTGGTGATCTGCTTGCCTCAGCCTCCCAAAGTGCTGGGATTACAGGCCTGAGCCACCACTCCTGGCTGAGAGAAGAAAAAATTTTAAAGACAATGTTACAAAAAGACAAAAACCAATTCCTTTAGGCAAGCAAATTTGCTAGTGGGATGCATTTATAGATTGGCGGAAAGGAAAGAGAATGGTTAAACTAATGAGAAAAAGAAGGCAAACATGAAAGATATGATGCAGTAAGAACTAGCAGAAAGTGGTGACCCAGTGGAAATAATGTGGTGCTGAGGAGAATGTAAGAAAAAAAAAGTCAAAGGTAGGGAGATAATGATAATCAAAGATTGGAAGCAACATAGTACCACTGACGGCGATGGACTGATTCATAATGCAAACGGAAGTATAAGGTGAAGGTGAAATTCAGCCAATCTAAATCTCTACGGATTTATTTTAGTTGTAATTTGCACACAGTAAAGTTTACTCTTTTTGGCGTACTGTTCTATGAGTTTTGACATAGCATAGTCATTTAGCCATTATCACAGTCTCACCACCCAACATTTTCTCATGCTGCCCTCTGCAGTCAACATCTGTCCCTACTCCTAACCTCTGGTGAAAACTGAGGGGTTGCCAATCCATATTGTTTTGCCTTTTCAAAATGGAAACCTGCAATAGGTTGCCTTGGGAGTCTGGCTTCTTCTATTGTGCATATGGCATTTGAGATTTATCTACATTATTGTGTGTAACATTATTTCATTCCTTATTATTGCTGAATGGTTTGTTTATCCATTCACCAGTTAAAAGATTTCTGAGTTGTTTTCAGTTTTAAATGATTGTAAATAAAGCTGTTATAAACATTTGCATACAGGTTTTTGTGTGAACGTAGTTGTCTTCTCTCTGGTATAAATACCTAGGAGTGGAATTCCTGGGCCATATGGTAGTGAATGTTTAATTTTACAAGATATCATCAAATTGCATAGTGACCATATCATCTTACATTTCCACCAGCAATCTATGAGAGTTCCAATTGCTTTGCATTCTTGTCAGTACTTGGAATTGCCTGTTCTGTTTCTGTTAACCATTCAAATACTTGTGTAGTAGTACCTATTTTATTGTGACTTTAATTTGCTTTTTTCTAATGACTAATTATGTTGATCATCTTTGCGTGTGCTTAATTGTCATCCCTCTGTCTTCTTTGGTGACATGCCTACTCAAAAATTTCCATCTTTAAAAATTGGATTGTTTACTTTCTTATTGTTGAGTTTTGAGAGTTCTTTATACATTTGGCTAATAAATCCTTTGTCAGATATGTGAATTGCAAAATTTTCTTTCAGTTTGAAACTTGTCTTTTTATTCCCATAATAGTATCTTACTCAGAGCCTGCTATGATTCCCCTAAATTCATGTTGAAACCTAGTCACCAATGTCATGGTGTTAAGACATGACTCGTTTGGGAGATGATTGAGTCACTAATTCCCCATGAATGGGATTAGTAATCTTGTAAAAGAGGCCCCAGAGAGCTTCCTTGACCTTTTTGCCATGTGAACACATCCCCCAGAACTGGGAGAGATACATTTCTATTGTTTAAAATCTGCCCAGTTTACAGTATTTTGTTACAGCTGTCCAAGTGAACAAAACTAAGAGAAGCCAAGTTTTAAATTTTATGACAAATTTATAAATTTTTGTATTTTATGGATCATGATTTCAAGTCATATTTAAAAACTCTTAGTTCAACTCATGATAATAAAGATTTTTACCTAAATTTTCTTTTTAAAAGTCCGAAGTTTTGCATTTCACATTTAGGTCTATGATCCATTTGAAATTAATTTTTGTATAAGATGTGAAGTGTAGGTTGAGATCTCTTTTTTGCATATGTTCTAGCATCACTTGTTCAAAAGATTATTCTCTTACCCATTGATAAGAGAATATGCCTTTGCATATTGGTCAAAAATCAATGACCATATCTGTGTGGATATATTTCTGAACTCTATTATTTTCTGTTGATCTATGTCTGTATCTTTTCATCAATACCATGCTGTTGTGATTACTATAGCTTTATAATAAGTCTTGAAATTAGGTATTGTGAGGCCTCCTACCTTCAAAGTTGTTTTACCCATTTTGGTTCTTTGCATTTTAAGAAGAATTTTAGAAATAACTTGTCAATATAACTACAACAAAATCTCCTTGGTGTTTGAATGGGATTACATTGAATTTATAGGACAATTATGAGAGAATTGACATTTTAACAATATTGACTCTTCTAATTCATAAACAAATACAGTATATATTTCCATTTATTTATTTCATGGATGTTTTGTAGTTTTCACCAGACAATCTATTTCTGTTAGATTTATATCTATGAATTTCATTTGTTGGTTCTATGTTAAAGGGTACTGTTTCATAATTATGATTTCCAATTATTTATTGCTATACAGTAGTATATAGAAATACATTTGACTTTTTTTGTACTGAGCTTGTGTTCTATAACCTTGCTACACTCACCTATTAATTCTAGGAGACTCTATAGATTCTTTATAATTTTATATGTAGACAATCATGCCATTTGCAATTGAGAGAGATTTTTTTCTTTTCAATACATATTTTAATTTTTTTTTCTTGTCTTATTGTACTGGCTAGAACTTCCTGTATGGTATTGAATAGAAATTATAAGAATAAACATCCTTACTTTGTACCAATCTTAGAGAGAAGGCATTTCGATTTTCACTATTTAGTATAATGTCAGATGTAGATTTTATGTAGATACTGTTTATCAGGATAAGGAAGCTTCCTGCTATTTTGAGTTTGCTAAGAGTTCTTTTCTTTTTTCAAAAATCACAAGTGAATGCTGCATTTTTTTTCAAACGTATTTATTGCATAAATAGAGATAATAATTTAGCTTTTCTTCTTCAATGTTAATATCCTGAATTACATTGATTTTTGAATTTTGAAGCAGCTTTACATTCTAAAAATAAACCCACATTGTCATAAAATGTTGCATTTTTACATGTTGGTGAATTCAGTTTTTAAACATTCTTTAAAAATATATTTAAACCTGTTTTTCTGAGAGATATTAGTCTGTAGTTTTCTTTTCTTGTAATGTCTTTGTGTGGTTTTATTATCATGGTAATCCTGGCCTCACAAGATGAGTGAGAAGTATTTTCTTCTATTTTCTGGGAAAGATTGTGTCAAGTTTTTATTAATTTCTCTTTACATGTTTGATAGAGTTTTCCAATGAAATCATCTGGGCCTGGAGTTTTCTTTGTTGGAGGGTTTTTTTTAACTATAAACTCAATTTATTTAATAGATTTGGGACTATTCAACTTGTCTAATTCTTCTTGAGTGAGTTTTAATGGTTTGTGTCTTTCAAAGAGTTTGTTGATTTTATCTAGGTTGTTGAACTTATGGGCATAAAATTATTCATATTTCTAAATTATCCTTTTAACATTGCAGTACTTGTATCTGTAAATATACATTCTCTTTAATTCCTGATACTGGTAACTTATGTATTTTCTCTTTTTGTCTTTGCCACCCCAGATAGAGATTTATAAATTTTATTGACCTTTACAAAGAACTACCTTTTAGTTTTATTTCTCTATTGTTTTTCTGTTTTTAGTTTTTATTATTTTTAGTTTCTCCCTTAATTATTTCCTTCTGCTGGCTTTGGGTTTAATTTGCTCCTTTTCCCCCCTAGTTTCTTGATGTGTAAGTTCAGATTATTGATTTGGGATGTTTCTCTCTGTCTCTCTCTCTCTTGTTTTCCTTTTTAATATAAGTATTTTTTTTTTTTTTAGACAGAGTTTTGCTCTGTCACCCAGGGCAGAGTGCAGTCATGTGATCTCAGCTCACTACAACTTCTGCCCCCTGGGTCAAACAATTCTCCTGCCTCAGCTTCCCTAGTAGCTGGGATTACAGGCATGTGCTACCACACCCGGCTAATTTTTGTATTTTTAGTAGAGACAAGGTTTCACCATGTTAGCTAGGCTGGTCTGAAACTCCTGACCTCAGGAGATCCACCCTTCTCGGCCTCCCAAAGTTCTGGGATTACAGGTGTGAGCCACTGCACCCAGCTCTTTTTAATATGTCTTTCATGCTCTATGAGAATACTTTGAGTTGTCAGTACTACCTAGTTAAACCTAAATATATAGATATGGATTTCATTTCATTGAAGGGAGCTTCCTTCAGTCAAGTGATTCCCATCATTTCAATTACACACAAATCAGCAGAGAATCCCATGAATTCTTCTACTAGATTTATTCAAGTGTATCTTGAACATAAAAATAAAATTATCATTATGAAAAGAGACAAGTGAAATGAATCCCAGACACCTAGGTTTTATTCATCAGGCTCAAAAGGAGGTTCCTAAAGACATTTTCAGGATCAATTGAATCCTGAGGTTGAAAAACATAAAACTGCAACATGTGAAAGTTATAAAAAATGACACACTTCATCCAGACTGTAGAATCAACAAAAATTTAATAATGTTAATCAAATAATTGCAGTTCAATTGCACATAAATTTGAATTGTTTTCCCATTAAAGACTGCTTGCCTGTAAATTATTGCAGGGAAAGCCATTTTCAAGTTAACGTTTCAACCATCAGAAAATACAAAGGGCATTTTCATTAATTAGACACAGCTCTTTTTCCTACTGGTTTATCATTACCTTTGCTAGGTGGAATCAGTTTATACTCAAGTCTATTGACATGTGTGATTTGATGACACTATTTGTTTAGAGATCATCATATACCTGGTGGAATAAACTCATTAAGTATAAATGAATAGTTATGTAGTCATCATCTAAAATGAGTCAGTTCTGTTCTCCAGAGTCATTATAATGAATGTGAACACAGCTGGAATAAAAATCCCTGTGAAGGTTACAGGTTTTATTCTGAAATATTTAAGGCTACAGCTTTATTCCTAGTCTTGAAGGCCTTGTTCAGAAAAAAGGACTTGACCTCCCCTTGCGGAAGGTTGTTACATGCATTTATTGCCATCTTATCAAAGTTAGGTAATTCTGTTGCAGCTTCTTAGGAAGTATGGTAATATGGAAAAGCCAAAACTACTCTGCTTCTTTCATTGGGTACGTTTTTTGTTTTCAAGAAAGGGTTGAATTCAAGGGTTGTATTTAAGAAGAATGGCCTTTGTGGGTTCTGGTGGCTGATAAATAATTGCAATTATTGAGATGTGAGATTCTCCTATATTTGATTATCTCCTTGGTTCTCTGTTGTTCACTAAAGAATGGGGAAGGGTGTGCAGCAGGGTAAAGTGAATCTCCCGTTTTTGCTTTCTGAGATATGCAGTCTTAATTATAGATCTTGGTGTTATAATTGTTTTTAGTGTCTAAGGGCAGAAGTGGGTATTACCTGAATGTGTGACCAAGGGTGAAGGATTCACTAGGATAGTGCTCCAAAACTCTGCTTTAGAATTGTGCAGATAACAACAGCATTCCAGAACCTTGCTTTCAATTAACAGTCACCAATATGTATTTACAGCATGCATGCTATATGCCAATTAAATTAATGTTCAAGATCAGGTGGCAAAATTTGTAATAGAAGGAATTATGTTTTATCAGTGCGCAGCTCTCTTCCATTTTTCTAGGAGTTGATAACAGATTAGCTCATTTCACATGTAAAACAATGAAGGAAATATCAGGAAAGAGTGAAAGCGCTTTTCATATTTTTATATTTCATAAAACTCTATCATGCAGGTTAAACCTCTGGGTGTGAGGGTGATGACATGATGTTCTAGAAGGAATTCCAAGGATGCAGGATCACTTATTTTCACCTTCCTTCTTTCCTACCTTTTAAACTATCTGAGAGATTTTCCAGGACATTTTTCTACAATGAAGCAATAACCAGGAATATTGCATGTGATGAGAATATGGTCAAGATGTTAACCCCTTTTAAATGATGGCTTTCTTCATGTGATGAAGAAATACTGTATTAAGCAAGTGAATGGCTTATGCTTTTTGAGTATTTGTTAGTAAGTATTAAATATTATTTATTCAAATGGTAATACTTCATTAGGTGTAGAAATTAAACATTGAACAGCAAGAAATTACATGTAAATAATTATGTATATTAGTGTAAAAAGATCAAGAGAAAGGAAACAGAGAAAGAATATATTGTAAATGAATTTTTTCTTTTATAAAAAATTACTACATAGTATTAAAAGTGTTCAGTCTCACTGGTGCCTTTATTTTCTGTATCCGTCTCCCTCTTTTCTTTTTGTCTTTCTTTCTTGTTTTCCAATTCTTTCTGCTCCCCACTGTCAGTGCCTCCTTCCCGTTGTCAAATACAGCTGCAGATTAATGCCTCTGTCCTCCCCCTGAGCCTCTCTACAATCCTCTTGACTTCCCTGCAGGGGTGAAAACCTCACCAATTTTCACTCTAAATATTCATGTGCTTGATAAGACATAGTCTTAGTGAGTTAAGTCCTGAGTCTATTGCCTAAAAAAATCAAGGCAAATAATAAGAGAATCTTTGCACACTAACAGCCAAGTGGTAATGCACATAGGAGAGAACAATTAATTGGACCTCATTCATTCGTTCAAAATAAATGTGTATTTTGTTGTCACTGTGTGCTTAGCAGGTGTCAGGTGCTGGGGATATAAAGAGGAATAAAGTTCTAAGGGAGATTGTGATTCGTTTTGTGTTTCATTTTTCCTTGAGAACTCAGGAGAAACTTAATACCAAACGAATCAAAAGTGGTATGAATGAATAACCCGAAGTTAGGTAGGTGTCGTTTTCAAAATGAAATGTCTGTTTTAGTATAGTAGAAATTAAGCCTTATGCTCCAGAGTCACACTGCTGGGTCCAAATTCAAGCTTGATCCTTTACTATATGCAAGAGAGTAAGATTCATGAAGGTAGGGGTTTTTGTCTGTTTTGTTCATTTGCACAACCTAAGTGCCTGAAAGAGTAGATGTTAAAAAAATATGGATGAACTTTTTTTTTTTTTTTTTTTTGAGATGGAGTTTTGCTCTGTTTCCCAGGTTGGAGTGCAATGGTGTGATCTCGACTCACTGCAACCTCTGCCTCCTGGGTTCAAGTGATTCTCCTGCCTCAGCCTCCAGGGTAGCTGAGATTACAGGCACCCACCACCATTCCTGGCTATTTCTAGTAGGACGGTTTGCACCATGCTGGCCAGGCTGGTCTTGAACTCCTGACCTCAGGTGATCCACCTACCTCAGCCTCCCAAACTGCTGGGATTACAGGTGTGAGCCATCATGCCTGGTCTGGATGACCATTTAATGAATGAGCTGTCAGTTCAGGTTGAAACTTAATGTCTTTCCCTTGGTTCCCTCATCCATAAAATAAGGCTAACACTAGTAGTTACCTAGTGGAATTTGAGCATTAAATGAGAATATAAAGCTTCAGTGGTGTCTGGCTAAGAGGAAGAGCCCAAAAATTAATTGTCAGCTGTGTAGCTACCGAGCAACTGTCTATTGGGCAGGCATTTCCTGCCAGGCACAGTGGTGGACACTGAATATGAGAATGAAGCAAAGAAACATTTACAGTCTTTTCCTTCTAGGGGGTGTGAGGGTTACAGATGTTAAGCTAACACACATGCATAAGGATAATGATGAATTGTGATGTGGGCCAAGAAGAGAAAGCACGTGAGAAGTAATAATGAGCAGGACCTGACTTGGATTTTGAGTCAAGGAAAGCATTGTTGAAGAGTAATATTTAAACTGGTACCCAAAGGTTGGGAAGAAATTAATCCACAGTAGGTGAGGCATGGGAGGTTCCATAGAGAAAAGGAATAGGGGTGAATGTGTGGAAACCCCAAAGCAAGAAAGAGATTGGTGTATTCAAAGAGAAGGAGGAAGGGGCCAGTGTAGCAGAAGCATAATGAGGGTAGGAAAGAGACAGATGGAGACACAGGACAGATCACCTGGAGCCTGCAGACCAAGCAACAGGCATGTGCTTTTATCTTCAGTGCAATGGGAAGCCATTAAAAGACTGTAAGCAGGCAGTGACTTAATCCATGTTATGTGCAAAAAAATGCATTAAAGGAAGGAGTTAAGAACTATTGTAGTGATTAAGGCAAGGATTGGTAGTTCGACTCCTGCAGTGGCACTGGTGATGGAAAAGTAGATGGATTTGAGCCATCTTTCAGAGGCTGAATTGAGAAAAATGCTTATATAAGCATTCCATAATATCAGCTAGGTGTAGTGGCTCATGCCTATAATCCCAGCACTTTGGGAGGCCAAAGGAAGAGGATCATTTGAGGCTAAGAGTTCAAGACCAGCCTGGGCAACATAGTGAGACCCTGTCTCTAGAGAGAAAAAAAAAAAAAGCAGAGTGTGGTTACATGCGCTTTTCATCCCAGCTACTCAGGAGGCTGAGGCCAGAGGATCACTTGAGCCCAAGAGTTTGAGGCTGCAGTGAGCCATAATCATGCCACTGCACTTTAGCCTGGGCAGCAGAGTGAAAGCCAGTCTCAAAAATATATAATTACATATATATATATAAATATATTTTATATGTGATATATATATATAATTTAACTTAGTTGTCCACACAAACAAATAACCTCATATTTTATTAATCCCACTTTGCAGATGAATCTGAA
The DNA here is from genome assembly GCF_007565055.1 of Rhinopithecus roxellana. Taxonomy (NCBI): domain Eukaryota; kingdom Metazoa; phylum Chordata; class Mammalia; order Primates; family Cercopithecidae; genus Rhinopithecus; species Rhinopithecus roxellana. Next base: position 72,646,315 of record NC_044558.1, read on the forward strand.
TCACAAAGCCATGATTCAAGCACAGATTCATTAGGCTTTGAGGCAGAGGCACAACATCCAGCCAGCATGTGGTATTGCTCACTTTTTCTTGATTGTTGGTAGAGAGGGGAAAACCATAGTTTGGGACCAAGAATTTCAAATGAGATAAAGTGAATGGGTAATGGAGGTGCAAAACATTCCTCAGAGGACTGACATTCAACACAAGGACCATTTGATAGAGCACCTGCAGCTTTGTCTGTGTGTTGGAGGAAGCTGTGAATAATCCTTAGCCAGTTTAGGCAATTCTTATATTCTTAGCACCTAGCTCATAGCAGATTCTTAATGAATTAACGAGTGAATGATGAAATTAATAAACAAAGCAAATGAATGAGGAAGGCAATACACAGTATTACATATTCGATTAAAGGAAGACCATCAATTGATGGGGTCAGTGAAACCAGTGGGCATCCCCCAGCTGTTGTGGATGTCTGCTGCAAACAGCTCATGCTGCCCCTCACTAAAGAAGCCCTTTGGGCCAAATAGGAGCTGGCAGTCCTTAGAGATTACTGCCCCTTGTTCTATCAGGTATACAAAACACCTGCCCCTTTTCTCAAGATGGGGACAATTCTGGTGGAATCTGTTTCCAGTGGTTCCTGAGGGATCAGACTCTTGCTAGACTCTAGTTGACTCCATATTTTTGCTTGGCTTTTTCTCCATGCTCCATCCTGCTTCTCACATCCCTTCTACTGAGAGAAATCTCTCTCAGTAAATCACTTGAACAAAAATTCCCATCTCAGGCCCTGCTTCCAGGGAACCCAAAGTAAGATACTCATTGGTCTTAAGAATTATTTTCTACAGTAGCTATCTCCAAACCTACATCCACAAAATAAATTATGTGCATGCACCTTCTCTGTATTTATTTATGTGTAAACTATATACATGCCGTATTAGCCTGCTTTCATGCTGCTAATAAGGACATACCTGAGACTGGGAAGAAAAAGAGGTTTAGTGGACTTACAGTTCCACGTGGCTGGGGAGGTCTCACAATTGTCATGGAAGGCAAGGAGAAGCAAGTCACGTCTTACATGGTTGGCAGCAGACAAAGTGAGAGTGCATGCAGGGAAACTCCCAAATTTAAAACCATCAGATTTTGTGAGACTTATTCACTATCATGAGAACAGCATGAGGAAGACCCACTCCTGTGATTCAATTACCCCCAACCAGGTTCCTCCCATGACATGTGGGAATTGTGGGAGTTACAATTCAAGATGTTATTTGGGTGGGGATATAGCCAAACCATATCATTTTACCCCTCACCCCTCCAACATCTCACATCATTTTTACATTTCAAAACCGATCATGCCTTCCCAACAGTTCCCCAAATTCTTAACTCATTTCAGCATTAACCCAAAAGTCCACAGTCCAAAGTCTCATCTGAGACAAGTCAAGTCCCTTCTGCCTATAAGCCTGTAAAATCAAAAGCAAGTTAATTACTTCCTAGATACAATGGGGGTACACGCATTGGGTATATACAGCCATTTCAAATGGGAGAAATTGGCCAAAAGCAAAGGGGTTACAGACTCCATGCAACTCTGAAATCCATTAGGGCAGTCAAATCTTAAAGCTCCAAAATGATCTCCATGTCTCACATCCAGGTCACGCCGATGCAAGAGGTGGGTTCCCATGGCCTTGGGCAGCTCTGCCCCTGTGGCTTTGCAGGGTATAGCCCCTCTCCAGGCTGCTTTCACAGGCTGGTGTTGAGTGTCTACACTTTTCCAGGTGCAAGGTGCAAGCTGTTGGCACATCTACAATTTTGGGGTCTGGAGGACAGTGCCCCTTTTCTTGCAGCTCCACTAGGTGGTACCCCAGTAGGGACTCTGGGTGGGTGCTCAACCCCACATTTCCCTTATGCACTGTCCTAGCAGTGGTTCTCCATGAGGGCCCTGTCCCTGTAGCAAACTTCTGCCTGGGCATCCAGGCGTTTCCTTACATCCTCTGAAATCTAGGTGGAGGTTCCCAAACCTCAATTCTTGACTTCTGTGCACCCACAGGCTCAACACCACATGAAAGTTGCCAAGGTTTGGGGCTTCCACCCTCTGAAGCAACAGCCTGAGCATACAGTTGGTCCCATTTAGTCATGACTGGAGCAGATGGGATGCAGGGCACCAAGTCCCTAGGCTGCAGGCAGCAGAGGTACCCTGGGCCCAGCCCACAAAACCATATTTTCTTCCTAAACTTCAGGGCCTCTGGTGGGAGGGGCTGCCACAAATGTGTCCAACATGCCCTGCAGACATTTTTCCCATTGTCTTGATGATTACCATTCAGCTCCTCGTTACTTATGCAAATTTCTGCAGCTGGCTTGAATTTCTCCTCAGAAAATGGAATTTTCTTTTCTACCACATTGTCAGGCTGCAAATTTTCCAAAGTTTTATGTGCTCTTTCCCTTTTAAAACTGAATGCCTTTAACAGCACTCAAGTCACATCCTGAATGTTTTGCTGCTTAGAAATTTCTTCTGCCAGATACCCTGAATCATCTCTCTAAAGTTCAAAGTTCCACAAATCTCCAGGGCAGGGTCAAAATGCCTCCAGTTTCTTTGCTAAAACACAAGAAGAGTCACCTTTGCTCCAGTTCCCAACAAGTTCCTTATCCCCATTTGAGACCACCTCAGCCTGGACCTTATTGTCCGTATCGCTATCAGGCATTTGGCCATTCAACAAGTCTCTAGGAAGTTCCAAACTTTCCCACATTTTCCTGTCTTCTTCTGAGTCCTCTAAATTGTTCTAATCTCTGCCTGTTACCCAGTTCCAAAGTCCCTTGCACATTTTTGGGTATATATTCAGCAACGCCCCCCTCTACTGGTACCAATTTACTGTATTAGTCCATTTTCATGTGGCTGATCAAGACCTACTCAAGACTGGACAATTTACAAAAGAAAGAGGTTTAATAGCTTTACAGTTCCAAGTGGCTGGGGAAGCCTCACAATCATGGCAGAAGGCAAGGAGAAACAAGTCATATCTTACCTGGATGGCAGTAGACAAAGAGAGAGAGCTTGTGCAAGGAAACTCCCGTTTTTAAAACCATCAGATCTTGTGAAATTTATTCACTACCACAGGGACAGCATGGGAAAGACCCACCCCCATGATTCAACTCCCACGAGGTTCCTCCCACAACACAAGGGAATTGTGGGAGTTACAATTCAAGATAAGATTTGGGTGGAGACACAGCCAAACCATAACATGTGCATTCCTGTGCTAGTTATTATGTATCATGGATAGACATACGGACGTCTTCCAATACCTGATATTTTCCTATCCTAAGCTAGTGTAGCCGGCACCATGGCCACGTAGAGAAATACTACACTCCTCTGCCTCCTTTGCACTTGTGCCTGGTTGTATAGCCAGATTCTGGCCAATGGGATGTAAATGAAAGTGTAGGGGAAATTCTGCAACCTTCCTTCCTTCCTTAAGAAAGAACTGGCATTTATCTTTCACTTCTCATTTTTTAGATTTCACTTTGTAGCACACTGTAGAGATGGCAGAGCAGAGAGATGGAAAAACTTGGTTCACTGACATCTTTGCAAAGTAGAATCCCCCTACCAGGCCTGAAATGCATATCTCCCAGAGCTTTATAGTAAAGAGAAAGACTCTGATGTTGCTAAGGCCACTGCTGTTTTTATTTTATTAGCAGCCAAACTTAATCATAATTATTCTAGTTGTACCACCCCTCCACCAGATTTTAACATCTGTGAAACCTGATGCCTTTAAACGATTAGTGATGTTATAACTACAGTATTCTTATCTTTCTTAGTGGAACATACAATTATATTACCTATTTCAATTTATTACAACTTATATTTGATAAAGTAAGGTGACATATTGTAAGTTATAACACCAAGCATTATAAATTATACACAAAAACAAATATGAGGACATGCTGATGTACAGAAAGTAAATATTTAAATACAGTAAGTTAAAATATATTAACGGTATAGAACTTATTAGCCCTTGCAATATATTTGGTGAGAACAACATGATTGGATAGATTTTATCATTTTTAAAATTTTTGGCTTATTTATGAGTCATGGTGATTTCTAAATTCAGCTTATTTAAGTACTTGGTGTTATTATATGTCACATTTGAGAAAGATACCTCACAAAGATATTTACATCTAAACTGACGAAGTTCAAGATGGGTTACACTTACTAAATCACAATACTCATTATTCAATCCCAACCAACAGTGAAGCCAAGGTTTTTGCTTAAAGCCAGCTCATACATTTTCATCTTCCCTTATGTCAGTCAGTTGTTTTTGCAAACCAAACAGAAGGTGTTGCATTTTTACATTTATTTAAACTCAATGTAATTCTATTTAGAAGATTTCTTTTTAGGTTATACATTTCTCTCCTACAGTTTTAAATATGCAGATATGCAAGCATTTTTTATAGAATATATACTTACATTATTATTGTCAACAAAAACACAATCCATGGAAATATTTCCAGACATCCGTTTTTGACATGCCGACTTCATAACATAAGCCTCTTTTGAGAAGCATTTACATTTTTCACTTGTTGGCTGCCTTCTTGTCAGACTTGGTGAGATTGTAATTGTTTCTCCCTTGTAATGTGGCTAACACCTTTTATCAGATGTAAGAGGAGAATTATCTCTGCCATTTTCTTGTTCACGTGTGCTTGCATTTTTAACCCTATGTTTTAACCCTATATCCAATGTGTGTGAGGGCGCATGTGTACACACATATATGTACATGAGCATGCTCTTGCTCAGGAATAATTTAAGACCACTTGTTCATTTTGTGAAGGCCATTTTAATTAAAACAACATGATTAAGACAAGGGTCGCCCGGCTAGTTTTTTTGTATTTTTTTTTTTCAGTAGAGACGGGGTTTCACCGTGTTAGCCAGGATGGTCTCGATCTCCTGACCTCGTGATCCACCCGTCTCGGCCTCCCAAAGTGCTGGGATTACAGGCGTGAGCCACTGCGCCCGGTCAATATCATTGAAATTTAAAAGTAGAAACTACTACAACAAAAATAATTAACAGAACTATAATGACATTAGAAGATCTTATACAATTTTCTCAGTTACCTTCAGATAAAACATTCAAGGAATAACTAGGGCATGGATAATCTGAATGATAATTGATATGGTTTGGATGTTAGTCCCCTCCAAATCTCATGTTGAAATGTGACCTCCAGCGTTGGAAGTGGGGCCCCTGGGAGGTATTGGATTTTGGGAGCGGATCCCTCATGAATGGCTTAGTACCATTGTCTTGGTGATGAGTGAGTTCTCATTCAGTGAGTTCATGTGAAATCTAGTTGTTTAAAGGAGTGTGGTGTCTCCCCACTTTCTCTCGCTCCCACTCTTGCCCTGTGACATGCTGGTCCCTCATTGCTTTCTACTATGATTGGAAGCTTCCTGAGGTCCTCTCTAGAAACTGAGCGGATGCTTGTACAGTCTGCAGACTGTGAGCCAATTAAACCTCTTCTCTTTATAAATTGGCCACTCTCAGGTATTCCTTTACAGCAATGGAAATAGACTGACAAAATAACTAACCTTGTTTTAATAGATAATCATTAAATTTTACACTACACAAACAGCAAATGCATTTTATTGCAAGTATCTCCTTGACCAGATATTAGACAACATTCTGAAGTGCATTATATTAAAATTGGAAATTGATACTGAAAGTATAAGGAAAGAAAAGCTGAATTATTTGGAAAACATTATTCTAAAAAATTCTTAGGTATAGGAAAAACTCAAAATTTCTTAAATATGGAATATTTGGGAAAATAATGATGAGATCAAGCAAGCTGTATTGAAGGAAAATTTACAGTATTTTAGAAAGGACAAATTACACATTATTATTCAACTCAAGAAATTATAAAAAAAAAAAAGAAAAATATACCTATGCAAAGCAGTTAGAAGAATTAATGAGCATAAAAGCAAAAATAAATGAATAAATAAAAAAAAGAACACCAGGATCGAGAAACAAATGTAAGTATTGGCTGTTTGAATACAATGATTAAGAAACCATAAAGAAGAAAAATAGAAAAAATAAGCAGGGAAATAAAGGAAGTCCAATCAAGTGAAAAGAGAGAAAATAGAAATGGAAAAAATAGGCATTTTAAATTAGAAATAACTGCAGATATCAGGATTAATAAATTTGTAAAGATTTTTTATTGCACTTATGATAATATTTCAAAACTTAGATGAATTGGAGGAATATATAGGAAAATATAAGTAACAAAAATGAATAATGCCATGACAGAAATTACCAGTGGTCCAGAAGATTCTCTTTTAAATTGTGCCTTAGTGTTCATATGGTTTCAAAGTGAAGTCTTTTAAACCTTTAAGGAACAAATTGTTCTTACACTGTTGTATGTAAGACTGTAAAAATTTAACCTTTTCACAATTCCATGAAACTGACGTTAGGACACATTGTATAGCATATAATGGACACATTTAATGTGTTATTATTTCAATATTTCTTTAAAATATTTTATTAAATTAATAATGCACTTTATAATACATAAAGTCATAGATGTTGAATATATTATTCAATAGAGATTAATGTCAGAAAATAATTCTGTCCCCTTCCCCCATGACATGCACACTGCATGTCTATGACCTATAAACTTATCTGCACAAAAGAAATTTAAATAATAATTGTTTTACAAATGCGTAAGTTTCCCCCAATATACCAGAAATCTCCTTAGGTCATGAATTGTGCCTTCTGCTTCTATTTTGCCCACGATTGTGTAAAAAATAAAATTTGGCCAAATAGAAGATGATGATACATACTTTTTAGTGAGTGTAAAGTGCAGTTTTGTTACATGGATATATTGTGTGGTGATAAAGTTTATGTTTTTATTCTTACCATCACCTGAATAGTGTACATTGCACCCAATAGCTAATTTTTCATCCCTCACCCCCACCGTCCTCCCACCTTTTGGAGTCTCCAATGTCTATTATTCCACTGTCTATATCCATGGGTAAGCATTATTTAGCTCCCACTTAAAGTGAGAATATGTGTTATTTGACCTTGTTTCTGACTTATTTCACTTTGCTATGCATGCTTTTGAGAGAATGAACAACATTGGCAGTATAGCATAGTGAATAAGAGCACAGAATTTTTAGTCCCCAAAGCTGAATTTTGAATTCTAGCTCTGCCACTTTATATCAGCGGGATCTTGGACAAATTGCTTAGTTTATTCTAAGCTTTAGTTATTCATGTTTAAATGTGTATGATAATAACCTAGCAAGAAGGTATTAAACAGGAGGATTGAAATATATGATTATACATGGAAGGCATGTGGTACAGTGGTGGTCTATAGTAAGAAATTCTTAAATGAGGATGGTGATGAACTGCCTTTACCATTTCAAATGCACATCCCCCTAGATGGGAATCTCCATGTGGGAGGAAGAGTATATCTGTCTGGGCTGTTTTGTCAGTTGTACTTAGAATAGTGGTTAGAATACAGCAGGCACTAAATAAATATCTGTTGAATGAATGAATCAATAAATTTCCAGTGTTCACCAAGCATAACTTGCTTAGTGTGCCTTAAAATAACTCATTGTACAACGTTTTCATTATTGCAACACTGAGCAAGATTTTATTTCTTCTATTGTTAATAAAAGATTGGTTTTAAGGACTTGATGAGTACATATTTATCTTTTATATGTGCCATACCTTTTGTTCTCCTGGCAGTTTTTCTTATTTTGTGTCATAAAGGAATTATGTGATGGGGAAATTTTTCTATCAATATTTTGTAGTAATAAAAGAAGCTGAATGAAATACACTGGAGACTGACAGAAAAAAATATACAGCCTAGTGTCTGAGTCATATGATTAACTTCTTAAAACACAAATTTATTCATTTAGGGTGTGCCTACATCCATCTTCCATCACTCGATTCTAATAATGAGTTTCAAAGATGAAAATAATTATTTCACCAAAAATATAATTTAGTGCAAGGCCTATATGAGTTTTAAAAAGGCATGAACCATCATTCACTTGAAATTGTCATCAAATTCCTTCCATTTAATGGTCATTTAAAAAACTACTGTACCCCCTCCCGTCCATTCATTCAGGATGAATGTGAATGTGCACATCCAGGGAGAGCAACAATCAATTTAGCAGTTAATGCTCATTGCTTCCGTTTCAGAGTGTTTATATTTTCTTTCAGCTTCTCCTAATGCGGCATTGTGAGATTTATGAAAGAAGTCACCACTCTCTCAGCATTGTGGCATATGTGAGCATTTCTTTGCTTATTCTTTGTGGAGGCATTTAGTTAGAATTTAACAGAGAAACAACAACTGGAAATATCTTTCCCCACCCCAGTGAACACAAAAAATTATTCATTTCAGAGAGTGTGTATTAAACCTGAGACAGTCCACAATGCAAATATGGCACAAAGTCTATCCTTACATTTATTTGCAAATGTGTACAGATATGCTTCATATAAATTAATCCTCCATTTCATTATAAAGAAGGAATTACGTCTGTGGTCAAAGGGTGGTGGTGGTGGGGAGCGTTAATCTGATTTAGCACAGCATGTGAAAAATTAATTGAAAGTCACAACTCCATAGTGTTTATTATAAAGTAATTTCACACCAGCTCAGGATTAGCATGGTAACGGGTGACAATAGGTCATCACTATGTTAATTGAAAGACAGCATGCTTTGTAAAGAAGGAGGCAGAAAGAGAAGGAGGGAGGGAGAGAGAGATAAATTGATTTAGAGACACAGGAATTGTAATATAGGAATTGATGGTAGTTTGCAACAAAGGGTATAGAAAAGACAGGACCCACTGAAAAGGATAACCTCTTGCAAAACCAAGTGGCTGTCCTTGGATAGCCTAAGCAAATAGTGTTTCTGGTGACATGAAGCTCTGAAATACTCTGAGACTCCCATAGTTAGAAATGCCTTTTAGTTTATGCACCTTTTAGAGCTGACTGTCTCATAACTGAAGGTGCTGACATGTTCTATGTTGGTGATGTTGGGGTCAGCAGAGAAGAGCAAAAGCCCAAGCCCTTGGCCAAGTGCTTTAAATTCTCCTCATCTTTTGTTCTCTGAGGATACAGCTTGGCTCTCCGAGAATCTGAACTCTCACCTAGAAGGATTAGTGCAAGATTAGTGCAATCAGTATTAGTGGTAAAGTGAGGGCATCTTTCATTCACCAACCTCAGGGTCAATACAGCCAATACAACCAGCAGACACGGAACAGAAAATAACCTGTCATTTTGACGTCATGTTGAATGCATGGCCATATCAGGCTTGTCATTCCAACTGAGTGCAGAGTCCATTGAGCATCTCTCTCTGCAGCAAGTGGTGCCTACCACACTCTGGCATCCCTCCCATGGGCTGTGAGCTGGAGTGTACAACATACAACACAGGATCACAGCCTACGCTTCAGCATCTGAAACAGAAGAGCACGTTTCCTGTTGTATTTGCATAATGGCAGTAGGTTAAAGAAGTTTCATGACTAACAGATCATACCACTGGCACAGGTCACACAGGATGAATTGCGAGTGAGAACTCTGCTATTAACTGCAGTCATCGTTGGGGTCTGGGCTAGTGGCTCATTAAGGATTTAAATAAGCATTTTCACAAAAGCAATTAGACAACTGAAAAAGTAGGATGATGTAATATGTATGTTAGCAACCTGGGAACTGACTCAAGGAAACCAAATTTATAGAAACGGATGGCAGAGAAATTACAGCTGTGAAGTGTGGGTGAGTAGTGTGCTTGCAAGTCATGCGTATGGGTAAGAAGGGGTGGTGGTTGGAGCAAGAGGAAATCAGTCTCTTTTATTTATAAAGATAAGAAATTGTCTTTTAGGATTCTGCAGTTCTCTGTGGTATGAGCTGATGAGTGTGACCTTTTGGCCTACCCTTTCTTACGGAAAGTTCGTAACCTAGACTGACACAAGCTGTTGTAATATGTTAATTCTGACCTAGCTCTGCCACAAATACTAACCATGATCTCTAAGACATTTTCACTAAGAAATACAGTATTTTCAGACACAGCTTTCAGCACTAAGTATCTCAATGACCTTTCTAATGAAGGTCAAAATTAAAAAAGCAAAGCAAAACAAAACAAAAAACCTAAAAAGAAAACCAGAAAAGAAAAAGTTGTGTGGGGAAACGGGAATGCCACAGAGGTTGTTCACTGTGAGGTTAGCATTCCAGGCACAGTCCTTTCTCCTTCATCCTTTCAAGAAACTTTGTTCCTTAGAAGAGTGTGGGAAGAGGTCAGCCGGAAGTTATCTGGAAAAAATTGAGTGGAGATGCATTCAGAGAGAATGGGATGAGTTTGGAATCTCCCCTCGAGAAGCCAGGTGTAATTTTCTTTTCTTTTCTTTTGTGTGTATATATATTTTTTATATTATTAGACTTTAAGTTCTAGGGTACATGTGCACAACATGCAGGTTTGTTACACATGTATACATGTGCCATGTTGGTGTGCTGCACCCATTGACTTGTTATTTACATTACGGTATATCTCCTAATGCTCTCTCTCCACCCTCCCCCTGCCCTGCAACAGGCCCCGGTGTGTAATGTTCCCCTTCCTGTGTCCAAGTGTTCTCATTGTTCAATTCTCACCTATGAGTGAGAACATGCAGTGTTTGGTTTTCTGTTCTTGCGATAGTTTGCTGAGAATGATGGTTTCCAGCTTCATCCATGTCCCTACAAAGGACATGAACTCATCCTTTTTTATGACTCCGTAGTATTCCATGGTGTACATGTGCCACATTTTCTTAATCCAGTCTGTCACTGATGGACATTTGGGTTGGTTTCAAGTCTTTGCTATTGTGAACAGTGCTGAAATAAACATATGTGTGCATGTGTCTTTATAGCAGCATGATTTATAATCCTTTGGGATTATCCACAGTAGTGGGATGGCTGGGTCAAATGGTATTTCTAGTTCTAGATCCTTGAGGAATCGCCACACTGTGTTCCACAATGGTTGAACTAGTTTACAGTCCCACCGACAGTGTAAAAGTGTTCCTATTTCTCCACATCCTCTCCAGCACCAGTTGTTTCCTGACTTTTTAATGACTGCCATTCTAACTGGTGTGAGATGCTTTCTCATTGTGGTTTTGATTTGCATTTCTCTGATGGCTAGTGCTGATGGGCATTTTTTCATGTGTCTATTGGAAGCCAGGTGTAATTTTCTAAGATAGAAGGAAATGGGGAAAGCACAACACTGGGTCAACATTCATTTATTTGAGGGCTGACCACCATGAATCACAAGCTCCAATGCCTACCAAAGTCAACCATGTACTAGAAATGAGTGAAACAGAGAAGTAGGTGCTTCTGAGGATTGTAGTGAACGGGGAAAACAGGTAGCGGCTACTCATCCTAGGTTGATTATTGCAACATAGAGATATGGGCCAACTGTGTCTGTATCTTTTGACTTTGAAAGAGGGGACGGAAAAATATACTTTCATATGTAATCTCCTGGCCAGGCAATGGCTCATGCCTGTAATCCCAGCACTTTGGGAGGCTGAGGCAGGTGGATTGCTTGAGGCCAGGAGTTTGAGACCAGCCTAGATAACATGATGAAACCCAGCCTCTACTAAAAATAGCAAAAAAAAAAAAAAAAAAAAAGGAAGGAAAGAAAATTAGCTGAGCATGGTGGCACATGCTTGTAATACCAGCTTCTTGGGAAACTGAGGCATGAGAATCGTTTGAACCCAGGAGGTGGAGGTTGTAGTGAGCCAAGATTGTGCCACTGTGCTCCAGCCAGGGTGACAGAGAAAGACTCTATTTCAAAAAAAAAAAAAAAAAAAAAAAAAAGAAATCTCCCAATTTCTAAGTGTTGACAACTAATATAAATGTTTTAATTACTGTGTGAACCTAAGAAATCTGATGATGAGCGTGACACAGCCGTATATATGTTCACTGTTTGTCACTGTGGCTTATGGCATGGGCTACTGGCCTCCAGTTCTTCTCTGAAATCTACTTGCTGGAGCGAGACACCTCTTCTTCTGTGTATTCACAGATTTAGTGTTTGCTCTTAGTATATTTTGTGATTTAAAGGTTAAATAAGTTTTTCCCTTTCTTATTAGTGACTCTCACTTCTCTGGCAAAGAGAAAAAAAAGGCAAACATATGCAATATGGTTTCTATGACCTACATGATTGAAAAGTATTGAATGAGAAAGCACTTCTTGAAATGTCAATGTTATACATTTTTCTTTTTGCTTAAAAAAAGAAAATAAGTTTTTTGTTCTAGAGAAGGAATTCTTAACAATGGATTCACTCATGAGCTTCAGTTGGGATCCAAGCATGCTAAAACTGTACACAAAATTTTGCATATAAATGGGTTCTCTACAATTCCATTTTGGAGGGAGTCTGTAGCTTTCATTGGCTCCAAAAGTTAGTTCATATCTCTTCCCAAATATTAGTATCCACTGCTCTAGGTTTTATTGACAGTCTTTCACTTTTTGTTCAGAAATAAATGTGTATTTTATTTGTTTCAATTGTATCACCTGAAGGCCACAGTTAGAAAAAAATGACAAGGAGCTCATTCATCACACCTATAGCATAAAATCTAGAATCATACATTTGATAAATGTGCCAGGTGAAAAATTAAGACTATCATTGTTTAGCTATTTCTGAATAGATCAAATTAGTTTTCTAGAAATTTAAATAGACATGTGCATAAAATTTGATAAAACTGATACCTTCCTAGACTTTACATTTTTTAGGTCATAAACTAGGTGGACACTTGTCATTCTTTTTAACTGCCCAGCATCTGAACCACTTTATCAGATTTTTAGAATTCATGTAATCAATTCAAAAAATGAATAAATATTTCTGATGAGAATGTATAGAATGGAAGGAAAATAGGGATAAGGTACCCAGCTTTGAATCAACTCAATTCATGATTGAATTGTGATCTTCCCCCAAACTAACTTTCTTCAAGAAGCAAAAGTAAATGTTTTCTCTGGAGGATTATAACATCATCCAGAGCCTCAAGTTCTTTCAATATTTTCTCATAAAAAAGTCTAATACTCAGAATAAAAAATAACAAAGTAGAGAAGATAAAAATTGACCCAGAACCAAGAGGAATAAAATGGAAACAGGTCCACAGTTAATGCAACCACATAACAATGTTTCAGTCAACAATGGACAGCATTTATGATGTTGGTCCCATAGGATTAAAATGGAGCTGAAAAATTTCTATTACGTAGTGATGTTGTAGCCATCATAATGTTGCAGCATCATAGTGCAATTTTTAAAATAAATTTAGTGTATCCTAAATAGGCAGTGTTTATAAAATCTATGGTAGTATACAGTAGTGTTCTGGGCCTTCACATTCACTGACCACTGACTCCTTGACTCACCTAGAGTAATTTTCAGTCCTGTAAGCTCCATTCATGGCAAATGCCCTATACAGGTGTACTATTTTTTACATATTTTATACTGCATTTTTACTGTACCTTTTCTATGTTTAGACACAAAAATACTTACCATTGTGTTATAATTGCCTATAATAATCAGCGCAGTCACATGCTATGTGGGTTTGTAGCTTAGGAGAAATAAGTTATGCTATGTAGCCTGAGTGTGTAGTAGGTTATACCATCTAGGTTTGTATAAATACACTCCATGCAGTTTACGTGACAAAATCACCTAATGGCACATTTCTCAAAACACATCCCTGTGTAGTTAGACTTAAAGTGAGTGTGATTAATATACATCCCTGAAATTACATGATAAGATACAGAATTTCAGAAGAGAGTAGAAATGCACTCCTTAGACTCAAATGGAAATTTGAGAACTGACAAATACCTAAAATTAAGAGATTTGTGGGTATATTTAACTACAGACTAGATTTAGTTGGAGAAAGTACCGTTGAACTGAAATACAGATCAAAAGAAAATATCCTGACTAAAGCACAGAAAGACAATAGATTAGAAAGGTCAGGGAAGAGCATTAGAGGCATATGGAATGCCAAGAAATCTAACATATGTGTAATTGGAATTACAGAAGAAAGGGAGGGAGGGGAGAGAGAAAGAGGCAGAGAGAGAGAGAGAGAGAGAGAGAAGAAATATTTAGTATTTGAAGGAATAATGTCAGAAAAATTTCCAAATGAATGAAAGACATGAAGAAACAGGATCAAGAGGTGATGTGATCCCAACACAGGATAAATACAGAGAGACCACATAGAGATACATGCTACTGCTGAATACAAAAGACTAAGAGAAAAATGTTAAATATGTTTAAGGAAGTCAGAAAATGTTGTAATACCTTTAAAGGAGCAACAATAAGGCTGACAGATGACTCATCAAAAGAAATGATGCAAGACAGATCACAATGCATATTATCTTCAAAGTGTCAAAGATTTCTATGTTTAGCAAAAGCAGCATTAAAAAAGGGCAGAGCAGATATGAACCTCTGCTTCCAGACAATATGGAGTAATAGGAACCAGATTTACCCTCTTACCTAAAGCAAACACAAAATAGGAAAAAATATAGGATTCAAAAGTTTTGAAGGCATTGGCCATGAAGTCAATCAAAATGATGTCTGAGAGATTTGAAGCAAATATGGTAAGCCTTGCAATTACTCCAACTTAATGCCTTGAGAGACTTTCCAGCCCACAGTGCAGAGAGAGGTGATCCTCAAAACTTGATGAGAAGAAAACAAACTATCCACTAAAGAATGGGAAAAATATTTGAACAGATTCTTCACCAAAGAAGATAAATAAACTACAAATAAGAACATAAAAACAGAGTTCCCCAACAGGCTGGTCCAGGTCCTGTTATGAATCAGGCCACACAGAAGGAGGTGAGCGGTGGGCAAGTGAGTGAAGCCTGTCTGTATTTATAGCCACTCTCCATCACCGCATTACCGCCTGAGCTCCACCTCCTGTAAGATGAGCAGCGCATTAGATTCTCACAGGAGCGAATCCTATCGTGAACTGCACATGTGAGGGATGTGGGTTGTGCGCTTCTTGTGAGAATCTAATGCCTGATGATCTGTCAGTGTCTCCCATCACTCCCAGATGGGACTGTCTAGTTGCAGGAAAAGAAGCTCAGGGTTCCCACTAAATCTACATTTTGGGGAGTTGAATAATTGTTTCATTATATATTGCAATATAATAATAATAGAAATAAGTGCACAATAATTGTAACGGGCTTGAATCATCCTGAAACCATCTCCCTCCTACTCTGCACTCCCTGCAGCTCCCCTCATGAATCCATGGAAAAATTGTCTTCCACTAAATTGATTCCTGGTGCCAGAAGGTTGGGTACTCAGTATGAAAAGGTACTCAATATGATTAATTATTGGAGAAGTAATCATTAAAACCACAATTATGTATTTCTACAAACCTACTAGAATGGCTAAAACTAAACCAACTGACCATACCAAGTGTTGGCAAAGACATGGAGGGATTGGAACTCTCATACACTGCTGGTGGAAAAGTAAAATGATGTAACCGCTGTGGAAAAGTTGGACAGTTTTTTAAACAGTTAAAGTATACCTCCCATATGAAGCAACCATTCTATTTCTAGCTAATTACATAAGAAAAGTGAGAGCATGTGCCCATATAAAGATGTAAACACAAATGTTCAAAGCAGTTTTATTTGTATTAACTCTAAACTGTAAACAATTCAAGCGTCTGTCAAAAGGTAAGTGGCTACTTTGTAATATATCCATACAGTAAACTATAACAAAATGGGTGGCCTTAAAGTAATTAGACTGAGTGAGAGGCTAGACCAAAACAAAAACAATATAACATACTATATAATTCCATGCACATAAAATTTTAGAAAATGTAATCTATTGTGACAGAATAGATTAATGGTTGCTTGGGAGGTTCAGGAGGCAGAGATTACAATGAGGCTCAAGAAAACGTTTGAGATTGATGGATATATTCACTCTCTTGATTACAATATAGTTTCACACGTGTATTACATAAGTCAAAACTTATCAAATTGCACACTATAAACTGAACATGTTCAGTTTTTTATCCACTATATTTTAAGCTGTTACAAAATGAAGCCAAAATAAAGATGTATTAAAATAATAATAATGAGAGAATTCTTTATCAGCATACCTGAAGTAAAGAAAACACAAAAGGAAAAGGAAAATTATCTTAGAATGGAACAGAGATGTAAGAAAGAATGATGAATTATGAAGAGGGTAAATACATGGATAAATCTAAATGAGTAATGATTAAAACAATAAAATAATATCTTTGTCCATTTAAGATATCTGTAACAATACAGATAAACAATAAATTAAAGATGGGAGAGAGTAAATGAAGTTAAAAAGTACTAAGTTCCTTTCATTATTTGGGAACTGGTAAATTATAGTAGAGTTAATAAGTTATTGATATATGTTGTACTTTTTAAGACAATATGGAATAAAATAGTAAATATAATCATATGACATGAGAAGAAAACAACAATAATAAATTATTCCAATGAAAGCAAGAAGGAGTGAAAATGGGACATAGAATAAATGCAACAAAGAGAAAACAAGTATTAAAATTGTATACTTAAAACAAGATAGATCAGTAATACTTCAATTAAAAATCAAAGATAAAACTGGATAAAACAGAGTATATAGAGCAACAAAATCTAGCTACATTCAGTTTATGTAAACACTGAAAGTAAAGGGATGGAAAAAGATATACCTTTTATCCACTAACTAAAGAAGGCTTGCATTATTATAATAGTATAAAGCAAAGTAAACACCTAGGTCAGAAATACTGTAGATAAGAAGAACATAAAGGTGTCATTCCACCCAAAACACAGAACAATTCTACATTAGTATGGATTCGATAATTTAGCTTCAAGATATGTGAAATCAAAACTGATGGAAGTAAAAGTAGAAAAAATAATAATCTTCCTTACACAAGCACCAAATCTACTATGTCTTCTCATTATCCATGTAAACCACATATTAGATACATTTTTGCAAGTAGAGGAAAGAAGGAAGTAAAATATCACATTTTGGTGTCTCTCAGGCTTTTTCGCCAACTATAGTTTCTTTGCATTATGTTTTAGCATAGTTATGCTGCTGTCTTCTGTAATGATACAGCTTTGTGCAGCTGTTTTCACTTAGCATATTGTGGGCATCTCCCCACGTTATTGCTCGTTTTATTTTGGTGTGGCTGTGTACTCTTCCATCGACTAGATGGACTGTTGTGCTAGTTGCTGGTCGCGAATGCTGTTATTAAGTTTTCAGTTATAAATTGATGAATATCTTTGTGCACAAGGCTGTTTCCCAATGTCAAGTTATTTTCTTAGGATAGACTCCCAGAAGTGGGATTCTTGAATTAAAGAAGATTAAAACCTTTGAGGCTTTTACTACATATTGACACAATGGTTTCCGGAAGCATTTGTATCCACTTACACTGCCACCAGCAAGGATAAACATGGCCATCTTGCCAGTATTTGAAATTATCGTCTGGCTAAATATTTGCTAATTTGATAATGAAAAAGTAGCATTGGCATTTCATTTCTTTCTCTTTCTTTCTTTTCTTTTTTTTTTTTTTTTTTTCAGAGTCTTCACCCTGTCGCCCAGCCTGGAGTGCGGTGGCGCAATCTCAGCTCACTGCAAGCTCCGCCTCCCGGGTTCACACCATTCTCCTGCCTCAGCCTCCCGAGTAGCTGGGACTACAGGCGCCCGGCTAATTATCTGTATTTTTAGTAAAGACGGAGTTTCACCGTGTTAGTCAGGATGGTCTCGATCTCCCGACCTCGTGATCTGCCAGCCTCGGCCTTCCAAAGTGCTGGGATTACAGGCGTGAGCCACCAAGCCGGGTCCATTTCATTGATTTCTAGCACGGTTGAGCATCTTTCATGTAAAGCGACTGTATTTCCTCTTTTGTGGATTGTCCATATCCTTTGCTGTATCTTCTGGGGTCTGATAAATTTGTATGAGTGTGGTATATATTAAAGATATTAACCTAGTGTGTCTCATAAAAAAAAATCATAGAGGGAAAATTTAACACACTTCTTTCAATAATTGATAGGGCAAGACCACAAATGGTTGATAAGTGTATAATAAATTTGAACACCTATTTAACAAATTTGAACTAATTGACATACATAGAAAAATTATAAATTATACCCAACAACATATTTTCAATGAACAGGGAAAAATATTAAAAACTGATCACATGCTGGGCCACAAAGTAAGTTTCAAAAAAATTTTAAAGAATTAAAATAATAAAGAATGTTTTCTGGAAACAGTGGAATTATATTAAAAATCAGCAAAAAGAACAAAGATAGAAAATCCCTTTATATTAACACATTTCTAACAAATTGATAAAGAAGAAATTACAGTAGAAATTAGAAAATATGTTTTGACTAAATAATGATGAAAATGGGTGTTTTAAAAATCATGAAATGCAGCTCGCTAAAGCTATGTTTGGAAGAAAGTTTATTATGCCTGTAATTCCAGCACTTTGGGAGGCCGAAGTGGGTAGATCACCTGAGGTCAGGGGTTCGAGACCAGCTTGGCCAACACAGTGAAACCCTGTCTTTACTAAAAAATACAAAGATTAGCCACGCATGGTGGGGGGAGCCTGTAGCCCCAATTACTCAGGAGGCTGAGGCAGGAGAGTCCCTTGAACCCAGGAGGCGGAGGTGGCAGTGAGCTGATATCACACCACTGCACTCTGGCCTGGGCAACAGAGTGACACTCAGTCGAAGGAGAAAGAGAAGGAGAAGGAGAAGGAGAAGAAGAAGAAGAAAGTTTATTGTCTTAAATACATATATTATAAAAGAAGATGGGTAAAACTTAAGATGTGCATTTTCAACTGGTGTAATTTCATCCACAGGACAAAAATTAGTGAAAAAAACCTTATTCTTTCTTACTCTTTTCACACATGAAGCACAGGCAGATGTACAGTACATGAACATACACACACACACATATATATAATATATCCTCAGTATTTATATTTGAAAAGGAAGCCAATTAAGAAAAGCATGTCTGAAGAGCTTCTTAGGGGGCAATAATAAAAATAGCTTGAGAAACACTTTTTAAAACATGCATGTTAAGAAATTTCAAGAAGAAAAGCAAATTAAACACAAAGGAAAGTAGGACAGAAATAATCAGAGAAAGCAGCAAAAATTAGTAAACTAGAAAACCAATGTACATGAGGAAAACAGAGGGCTTGAGAAGTACTATAAACTAACTAAATCTAAACAGACATCTATAGGACACTCCATCCAACAACTGAATACACATTCTTCTCAAGTGCACACAGACTATTCTCCAGGATAGACCACATGCTAGGATGTAAAGCAAATGTCAATAAATTTAAAAGAATTTAAATCATACAGTATATGTCCTCCAGTCATAATGGAGTGTAATTAGAATTCAGTAACAGAAAGAAATTTGGGAAATTCACAAATATGTGGAAATTAAACAGTATACTGGGAGCAAAGTTGGAAGACTCATATTTACTGATTTCCAAACTGAAACAAAGCTATAATAATCAAGACAGTGTGATATTGACATAAAGATAAATTAAGAAACCACTGGAGTAAAATTGAGAGTTCAGAAATGAAATGATGTAAGCACTTTAGAAAATGATATGCAGTTCCTCAAAAGGTTACACACAAAGTTGCCATATGGCCATCAATTCCACTCCTAGGTGGAAACAGTCCACACAAATCTGCTAGTATTGTTCATACTAATATGATTCAAAATAACCCCAAATTGGAAACAACTCAAATGTCCATCAACTAATCAATGAATAAATAAAATTACAATGGAATATCACAAATATCATGGCCATAAAAGGGAATTAAGTACTGATACATATTACAACATGAATAGATCTTAAAGTTATTCTAAGTGGAAGAAATCACACTTAAAAGACCAGATAGCATATGATTTTGTTTTTATGAAATGTCCAGAATAGGCAAATTCATACAGAAAGATAAGTTGTTGCCTAGGGCTGGGAGCATTAGGGGAAAATGGGGAATAGTTTTCTTTATCTGCAGAGATAAAATGTTCAAAAATTAATCGTGGTGATGGTTGCACAACTCTGTGACTACACTACAAATAATTAAACTGTGTACTTTAAATGGATCAGCTGTTTGGTATGTGAATTGTATCTCCATAAAACTGTTTTTTTAAGGTAATACAGTTTCTATGTAGTTCTTATGAGACACCTGCTCTTGACATCCAGCTGCCACATTGCAAGGAAGTCGAAACTAGCTACTTTAAAGAGGTCACGTGTAGGTATTAGAACTGACAACTGTGGTAGGGGTCCCAATGCATCAATATCTATACTTCTGAGTGCAGCAGGCTTCAAATTATTTCACCTTCCCATCCTTTGAGTCTTTCCAGTGGAACTCCATACATTGTGCAGCAAAGAGATGCCATCCCCACTGTGCCCTCTCTGAATTCCTGACCCAGATAATCTGTGATCATAATAAAATGGTTGTTATATAACAAAAGAAGAAGAGGGAAAAGGGAATTAATGTATATTAGAGGTTATCAATAATGTCAAACTTAGTGCTATGGTGTAAATGTTTGCCATCTTCAAAACTAATGTTGATGTTTAATTGCCATTGTAACAGTATTAAGAGGTGGGACCTTTAAAAGATGATTAGGCATTAGACTACAACCTGTGAGAGCTGCTCTGTGGGCTGAGTCTGGCAGAGTCATGGGTGGGGGAAGCTATTCGAGGCCTTTGGGACTCTACCCCTGTTTCAGTGTGTCCAGAAGGTGGGACATAGAGTCACAGAAGATAATTCTGAAGCCTTAAGATTTAATATTGTGCCTCCTGTTGGGTTTGAAACTTGTTTGGGATCAGTTACTCTCCCCCAACCTTTTCTTTGCCTACCTGTCTGTTTTGGAATGGGAATGTCTATCATAGGCTTGTTCCACTATTGTGCTTTGGAAGTAGGTAACTTATGTGATTTTACAGCCTCACACCTGCAGGGGAATTTGCCTCAAGATGAGCTGTACCCTGAGTCTCATGCATATCTGATTTAGATGAGACTCTGGATTTTGAACTTATGAGTTGGTGCTGGAATGACAAGATTTTTGGACCTTGGGATGGAATGAATGTATTTTGTATGTGAGAAGGACATGATTTTTGGGCCAGGGGTGGAATGCCATGGTTTGAATATTTGCCTCCTGCAAAACTCATGTTGAAATTTAATTGTCATTGTAACAGTATTAAAAGGTGGAACCTTTAGGAGATGGTTAAGCCATGAAAGCTTCACATAGGGGCTTTCGGGCAGAGACTTTTTCTCTTCTTCTCTGCTATGTGGTGACGCACCAAGAAGGCCACTGTCAAATGCCTGCACCTTGATATGAGACTTCTCAGCCTCCAGAACTGTGAGCCAGTAAATTTCTGCTTATTATTAATTACCCAGTCTGTGGTATTCTGTTATAGCAGCACAAAGTAGATGCTTGGTTTCTTGAAAAGAATGATAAAATTGATAAATCTATGTCAAGATTGATAAAGAAAAAAATTAAAGACAGCTCAATTGTCAATATCAGACACATGAAAGGGGATATTGCTACAGATCTTATGAACATTAAAAAGATAATAAGATGGCGGGTGGAGCAAGATGACCAAATAGGAACAGCTCCAGTCTCCAACTCCCAGCAAATCAAAACCACAATGAGATAGCATCTCACACCAGTTAGAATGGCAATCATTAAAAAGTCAGGAAACAACAGGTGCTGGAGAGGATGTGGAGAAATAGGAACAGTTTTACACTGTTGGTGGGATTGTAAACTGGTTCAACCATTATGGAAAAGAGTATGGCAATTCCTCAAGGATCTAGAACTAGATGTACCATATGACCCAGCCATCCCACTACTGGGTATATACCCAAAGGATTATAAATCATGCTGCTATAAAGACACATGTACACGTATGTTTATTGTGGCACTATTCACAATAGCAAAGACTTGGAATCAACCCAAATGTCCATCAGTGACAGACTGGATTAAGAAAATGTGGCACATATACACCATGGAATGCTATGCAGCCATAAAAAAGGATGAGTTTGCATCCCTTGTAGGGACATGGATGCAGCTGGAAACCATCGTTCTTAGCAAACTGTCACAAGAACAGAAATCCAAACACTGCATGTTCTCACTCACAGGTGGGAACTGAACAATGAGATCACTTGGACTCGGGAAGGGGAACATCACACACCAGGGCCTATCGTGGGGAGGGGGGAGGGGAGAGGGATTGCATTGGGAGTTATACCTGATATAAATGACAAATTGATGGGTGCTGACGAGTTGATGGGTGCAGCACACCAACATGACACAAGTATGCATATGTAACAAACCTGGACGTTATGCACATGTACCCCAGAACTTAAAGTATAATAATAAAAAAAAATGAAAAAAATAATAAGATGTTATGAAGTCATTTTAAGTCATAAACTTATGAAGTCATTTTAATCAATGCACTTGAAAATTTAAATGAAGTAGACAAATTCCTAGAAAAACAGTTAACAGATACTTGAGAAGATGTAATATCAAATTTATTAAAGTAGTTAAATCCATAAATAAAAGTCTTCCTACAATGAAAACTCCAAGGCCAAATGTATTCACGATTGAATTCTATGAGACATTTGAGAAATAATGTTGGTTTTAGACAAAAATATTCCAGAGAATAAAAAAGTGGTGGCATTTCTCTCAACTCATTTTATGAAAGCAGTTAACTTTCATACCAAATCCTGTCAAGAGCATTACAAGAAGTGACAATTACAGAGCAATCTTTTAAAATAAATATAGATGTAAAATTTCTAGTGAGATATTACAAAACCAAAACCAGAAGTACATAAATATGATAATACCCAAGACCAAGCTGATATTATATTTCAGGAATGCAAGGTTCATTTGACATTTGAAAGTCACTTAATGTAATATGCTAACAGAAAAATGAGAAAGATGATCTGATCATTTCCATATATGCAGAAGAACATTTGATGAAATAAAACGCCTATTTGTAATTTCAAAATCTTAGTAAAATACAAAATGAAATGAAGTCTTCTAATCTGATAAAGGTTACCTACAGAAACAAACCAATAGCAAACAGATTGCTTAGTGAGTAATTAAAAGCTTTCCCTTTAGGCTGGGAACAAAATGATATGACTATTATTTCTGTTCAACATTGTACCAGTAGTTTTATCTGGTATAAAAAGCAGGAAAATAATAAAAGAGATAGGAAATAGAAAGTAAGAAATTAAACTGGCATTATTTGCAAGTATCATGATTATGTACATAAAAATCCAAAAGAATCTGTGATTAAACTATTATACTTAATAAATAAATTTAGCAAGGTCACTGGATATAAGGTCAATATACAAAAATAAATTAGCTTTGCCATTACCACCAAAATGCCATTCAAAAGCGAAATTTAAAGAATGATATCTTATAAACAGGCATGGAAAATAAGAAATATTTCAGAATAAATCCAATAAAAGCTTTTGAAAATACCTACATATAGCATGTTTATGAATTGGAAAGTTTGACATTATAAAGAGGTCTTATTATATTAAGGATTATGATATTAAAGGATTATATAATGATGTAATAATTACATTATATATAAGGATTATTACATTAAATTATAGTATATTAAACCATGGTTGATTTTTTTCTTTTGGTGGAAGTTGACAAGCTGATTATAACATCATTATGAAAATGAAAATGGGCAAATTAAGCCCTAGGTACCCTGAAGAATGAAAGCAATGTTACATTACTAGATCTACTACATATCAAAACCCACAAAGCTACATATCAAGATAATATGATCTTGGCACAAGAATGAACAAGTAGACCAATGAAACAAAAGTCCCAAAACCGACCCATATATAGAAGTGTGAGATTTCAAAGTGAGAAAGTTTATTCTTTTCAATAAAAAATTATCACTCAGTTTGATATCATTATAGAAAAATATTAAAGTTGGTCCCTAGCTCGCACTATACAGAACAATTAATACCAGGTAGATTATAGATCTCAATGTGAAAGGTAAAAATATAAAGTTGTGGAATATGACATAGATTAGTATCTTCATGACCATAGGAAATGAAAAAGTTTCTTAAACAGTACTGATAAACACAAACCACAAAGAAAAATACTGATAAATTAGATTACATATAAATAGAACCTATTTTACTTGTAGAGCCTATATAAATATAGCCTATTCATCAGAAGACACTGTTGAAAGAGAATAAAGGTAATCCGTAACTAAAAGGTATGTGCAATCATATATATCAACAAAAGGTTCCTATCATTGTATATGAAAACTTCCACAGATTAATAAAATAATTACAGGCAACTCAACAGAAACATAGGCAAAACTAATGAACAGGCTCCTCCTTAAAGAAGATCTACCATATGAAAAGTACTCAATTTTATTATTCATTAAGAAAATCAAAATTTAAATCCATCATGATACACTTCTGTACACCTACCAGAATGGTTAAAATCACAAAAATTAGCATTACCAAATGGGATTGAAGTGTTGTCAGGATATTGACAAGGAGAATATAATGAAACGCTTTTCACTGTTGGTGGGAGTATAAAGGCATTCAACAACTTTGAAAAACTATTTGGCAGTATTTAGTAAAGTTGAACATATGCACACTCTATAAACCAGTAATTCTCTCCTAGTTTTTGCAGCAGAAATGTATACATTTCTGCACCAAAAGATGTGTACAAGTATGTTTTTTAACAGTATTACTCTTAATAAATTAAAACTAGGAACAATCCAAATGTTAATCCATGGCAGATTGGATAAATACTCATACTCATTATAATGAATATCCTCTGACTATTAAAAATCTTTTGGATTTCAAGGTTTCCTACTCCCTACTCCTATTTCAAAGTTGTATATGTATTTCTTTGTGTATGAATGGAGTGCCTCTGGGAGACCTAAAGCTTTCAAGGTGTTCTCAGAGGCATTCATGGCCCCAAATGGGCTAACTTCTTTCTCATGGGCTGATCCAGTTAACACTAACCAGTGTTTTTCAAAGAAGACTGTTGAGTTTTTTAAAGATGTTCCCGGGTCAAATACGTTTAGGAAACATTGTTAAACATAACTCTTCTTTTGGTAATTCATATACTTAAGGCTTTTATAGGAACACTGCTGTGAAGACTCTGGTACATACAGGTTGAGTAATTGACCAAAAGTGTTTCAGATTTAGGATTCTTTTCAGATTTGTTTTTTTTTCAGATGTTGGGTATTTGCATTATGCTTACCAGTTGAGCATCACAAATCTGAGAATCCAAAAGTCTCCAGTGAGTATTTCCTTTGAGCATCATATTAGCACTCAAAAAGTTTTAGATTTTGGAGCATTTTGATTTTTGGATTTTCGGATTGGGGAAGGTCAGCCTGTGCTATTTGGGTTATCTTAGTGTCCACAAATTAATTTGAAAAATAAATTAAAATTTCCTTTCCTCAACTGTTTTTGTAACATATATGATATCCTAAAAGACTGGGGTTTTTTTTTTTTTCAAAATATTTTGAAAAGCATGGATATATTCTGGGTGTGGGGTATTAAATGAAAGGCCATGTGAAAAATACATGAAAGAATTACATGATTACTGAATTCATTAATTAAACTGTTGAGAACAAAAAAATCAAGTATTAGTTGAAATCACCTAGCTCTTGATTATGCTCAATTGACTCAATACTCTTCTATAATTTTAAGAAATCCATTCTTGCCCTAATGTTTCCATAAGTTCCTAGAGGTTTATGTTTTCATGCACATTTCTGGGTCTGGGCTTCTTCTACTGAAATCTTGATCTTATTCATGTTTCACCTCCCAAGAGTATTCTTCTGTTCTACTCAAAACTGGATGTGGTCCCTTGTTTTATGTCTCCTATTAGTATGTACAGTAGAACATACTGATATTTGGGTTGACTGAAGAGTTTTAGGTACAGAAATGCAAAAAATCTGAAAAATCATTTATTAGAGATCCTTGTTCTCGAAAGCAATCCAACCTGTTTGTCACTAAGAATATTCTCACTGGCCCCCTTCTGCCAAAGGCCTCTATTTTCTACCACATAATTCTGACCATTGTCTCCCTTCCTACTCCCTTTTACTCAGAACCTCTCTCTGTTCCACATTTTCTGTTTTTATACTATGAAGAGTAGTTTAGTCATCACTTGTCTCTTTCCATTTATGACCTAGGATCTTACTTTCTAAAGGATTTACTGAGACTTGTTATAAATCAATTCCTGTTTATTGTTTTTATTTTCCTTCCTCATTAGTCAACAAGTATTTACTGAGCATCTCCCAAGTGCCAGGTATATTGGTATCAGTTTGACTTTTTGTCTGAGTCATAGCTCTGTGCCATTCCAGCTTGCTGTTTTCTGTTTCCCACCTCTGTAAAGCATGTTTTACAAGCACATGCGAAGGTACACATTTGAAATGTTTTCCATGGGATACAACATTGTATTTGGGGATATAATTGGAAAATATGTAAAAGGTAGACAGAATTATACAGTCATGACATTTCTTGTGTAGATATTAAATCTTTGAGATGGAATAGCTGAAGTATATTTGACCCTAACCACTTCGTATATGCTATTGTTTGGCCCATGAACATGTTAATTTTTTTCTAGATTAATGAGTGTTCTATATTTGTTACTTTATCCAATCTTTACTATCATGCATGCATATAGAAAGAGAAGGGGTACAAATAACTTCTTTCCATTTTTCATCTTTCTCATCCCTAAAATACGTACTCACAAAGTTATCTTTCACTCTAAAATTCTACGACTACTTTCATTTCTAATTCATGAAATGAGTGATATTCACTCATTCATTTGCTCTTTAACTTATCAAACATACGCTGAGTAATATACTTAGTCCAATCGGGAGCTATGTTAGGTAATAAATCATAAAATTAGAGAGAGTTAGAATCTGAGGCCAGGGTTTGTGACCTGTCTTCCTTCACAATGGTGTCTTTACTTGTTTTTGATTGTATTTGTCACTAAAACAGAAGACAAAGCTCAAATCTACCAATGTATCCAGAAATTTGATTGATAACAACAGTTTTCATTTTGAAATGAAATGAGAACATTTTCATTTAAGAGTTTCATGCCTCTATAACTAGAATATTTCTTTCCACCTGATTATCTGTTATTTTCTTTGTTTATTTCAAAATTCCCAGAAAGATCTAACAAGTAAAAACCATTGAGCTAGGCTGAGCTTTACTTCATGGGAAGGAAGCATCTATGAGCCGAATTCTTTTCCAGAATAATGAAATTTCATGTGTGACATTGGATGTTCTGGGATTCAAAAAGGTTATCAGCCAAGCATTTATAATAAAAGTCCTCCTTGCTTTTCCCTAACATCCACTGGGAAGATGGGAGTGCTATCAGTTTGACATTTCTGTCAGAACTGGTATTTGCACCACCGGATGATTCTGACAAATGCCACTGCTGTCGTTGGCTCAGTTTTAATTATACCTGACTGAAGCTTTCAATGGCAGCAAGCAGAAAACTTAATTAGTTGGAGTCCAGAGCATATACTGGCTGGAGGATTCCCAAACAGTATATGGGCTTTCAGCAGAGAAGAGACAGTGTTTAAATCTACCAGCCTTGAACAGGAGGCTGGTTGGCCAAATTTCAAAGCCTCCAAAGATTATTCATCAATTTAAATCGCTTTTGAGAGCACATTATCTTTGTATATTCTTTTCTCAAGTAACTCACTAGTATGTGGCAGTAGGTGAAATAAACAAATAAAAAAAGAAAATAAATACATACCTCTGTTTCCACAAGAATTGGCAGAAGGTATATACACACAAACGCATTTATAAATTCAAGAAAACAACAAAGCAGAATGGTCATAATGTTTCTATCACATCTTATGTGCTCAATGTTTGCTTTCAAGGTGTGGATGTTATTATACTTTTTACTTTACATTTCTATAGAAACATGCATTAGCAGGCTACAATATCAAAATGCTAATATGCTGTAATTACAAATCAATATAACTTTCACCTACTGGTTGGAGAAAAGTTTCCTTGCATTAAAAGAAGTAATTTCTTAGAATCACTCTTCTTTCATGCAGTATTCCAAGATCCCATTTGTGGCTGCTACAACTCACTGAGTAACTCAGGCCCAATTTACTCTACTTTTCAAATTACTTGTGGGTTTGGGACTCATTTGTCTTCACTCATGCAGGCTAAACAGTGCAGAAAGAGTTGTGCTGAATATTGGGTCTTGTCAAACATAAAGGATGATATTCTGCTTCATTTTATAAATAAAATATGACAATGCTTGGCAAGACTGACTGAACTTTTGTCTTGACGACTCAGCCAAGACTCAGGACTCTCCTCTCTTGTCAGCTGTCTAGTTTGATTCTGCTGCCACTATCATTGCTGCCTGTAAATCCAGTGACACCTCTGGAACAGAACATTATTGGATCCTGATTGACTACTTGGGTAAAGTAGCAGCCCAAGGGGGCTTCTGCTTCTAAAGGAAGGTCTGGCAGTGTCGGGCTTTGAGATTTTCTCAGGAGGATTCTTATGGGGATAACTATGAATTTCTCACTTTTAGGAATACTAAAATGCTACTACTTGGCCTAAGTTAACCTTATTGTACCCTGGAGTTACTGGCCTTAGAACAATATCCAGGTGTACCCTTGCTGGGTTTTCTTAGCAACTTTGTAGAAGAATAAACCCTGGATTGAGTTGTTAGGTCCAGAAATATTAGTTGACAAAAGTAAAATTGCTACTATGTCTCAATATTTAGCAAAACTGTAGTTCATCTTATGAGTTGTGGCAGTCTTTTTGAAGGCGGATGTGATTAAGAAGTACTTAGCGCTCATCACTGAATGCCTTCAAGGAATAGGAGTCTACACCTCTACTTTGAGAACTCTGACCAACCAAAGTACAGAATAAAGTTGATGATGCTCTGTTTCTATTCCTTTGGAAATGAAACAGAATTAAAATTGGTACTTAAAATTAAATGAGGTGAGATTCCACGTATCAAGTAAATATGAAGTATTTAAAAGAGAATGCTACAGATGACAGAAAAGTACAAAAATTGTTCCTGACATGAATAATTCACCAACTCTTGGATGGTATAAGTCACCTACTAATGTGCATTACTTGCCACTTAATAGTGGCTGTATCTGAAGAAATATGGAAATTGGAATATTTTAATAACTTTCTATATGAAAGATGATGAGACTGCCTAAATGATTAAGAGGAAGATATGTTATAATGAACTAAAGCCACTCGAGTGTAAGGTAATTTTAATTCAAATCTCCATCTGCTTATGTATAATTAAGACTCATTTAACAAGTTAATGCCTAACAGAAAGAACTGATAAGTTTGGTATTAAAGATCTTAAGAGAAGTAAATTAAACTGCCAGGGTTGAACTTGTCTTTAGTTTTAATTTCTTACACCTGAACCTTGATATAAATTTCAGGCTCCACTTCTTTATCTTCACCATTCATTTAAGCATGAAGCCAAAGCAAAAGGGGAGGGGAAAACTGAACATCCTTTTTATATTTTAATTTTGGAGATCCCATCCTGTCTAAGGTGTGACAGCATCTTGACTGATATGAATATTTATACACTTCTTATTTCTCGCTGTATAGCATCTATATGCCATTAAGCTGGTGATTTCAAAGGCACAAAAATATTTATGCACAGTTGAGATTGGCAGCAGGGTTAAATAACCTCAGAAAATAAGCGGAAAGCCTTTAAAGTGCCAAAAAGGACTGTTTTGATCTCTAGTGAATTTCATGAGCTTGTTGACTGCTGAACTTCCTACTTCATTTTTTTTCCCCACAGTTTCTGCCAAAGAAGGTCCAGCCATCATAAATATGGTGTCAACCTTTTTGTCTTTTAGCATAAAAATTTAATTCCCAGCATATGAGTCCTCATTTAGGAAGATGAATGGGTCTTTCTTTACATGCCTTTTCACATTTTCAGGACTAAATTCAAACAGGAGATTTGAGAATTCATGCAGTCTTTCCAGCAAGATTCTCACTTGGAAGAGTTTTCAGCCATGACTGGGTAAAGCCAATATTGTGGGACCACAGAGTTGAACCCAGTGTTCTTGTTCCTTGTCAGCCATCACATATGACTTGTGTCAGCTCACCTATAAGTGACAATTTCTTAAGACATAATTTTCAAAGATCACAGATTAAATAATTGAAACTTTTTGTGTCCTCTTGAGAAATTTCTAGCTCTAATCACCTTCTAAAATGCATGGTCTGATTCATTTCTTATTAAAAGTTAGAAAGTGTCCTATTGCTTGACCATTTTATTTTACTGATCCCTAAAGATAAAGTAATTTGTGAAAGTTTACAGAGTTAGTAAAAGAGCTGGGTCTAGTTTGCTGGTTACCAGTTCAGCATTCTTCCCTTATCATACTACCTCTTAGATTTACCATATATACTATACATACACACACATATGCTATTTATACAAAAATATATGTATGTTTTCATATATATGGTATACGCATCCTAACGCTATTGAAATATTCATATATTAACAGTTTCTCATTTTGTTTTCTTAGTCCACTTAAAAATATACCTTGGCCTGTAATCCCAGCACTTTGGGAGGCCGAGACGGGCGGATCACGAGGTCAGGAGATCGAGACCATCCTGGCTAACACGGTGAAACCCCGTCTCTACTGAAAAAAAAAAAAATACAAAAAACTAGCCGGGCGACGTGGTGGGCGCCTGTAGTCCCAGCTACTTGGGAGGCTGAGGCAGGAGAATGGCGTAAACCCGGGAGGCGGGGCTTGCAGTGAGCTGAGATCCGGCCATTGCACTCCAGCCTGGGCGGCAGAGTGAGACTCCGTCTCAAAAAAAAAAAAAAAAAAAGAAATATACCTTGGAAAGAAAGTAAATATTTGCTAGAACTTTCAAATAATGTAGGAAAGCAAAACTCAAAGATAAAGAAATTCTGCTTACTCTGGGAAGTGTATACTGTCTTTTTTTTTTTTTTTTTTTTTCCTAGAAAGTGTCTAGAAAGCAGGATCTCCAGCAAGTTTCATTCACCAAATTATTGGAAAATTTGACAGCAAAATTTGACAACCGTTCATGGTCAACAGCTCCATTCACTTCCAAATTGCTCCCTCAATAATAGGGCTCCCTTGATGCTTATATTGCAACTGAGGACACTCCTCAAGGACAGTGAGGTTTTAGGCTTTAAAAAGGCACATATTTATTGTTTTCATAGAAATGGCTATTCTTGTGTGATGCTATTGGGAATGCAATTGTTAGTAACTTTCTGGAGGGTATTTTAGTAATACAATTCAAAAGTCTTATAAATGATCATATTCTTTGATTCAACTGACTTACTTCTTGTTATTTATTCAAAGGGAGTACTCAGATTAATATACATAGATATGTACACAAGTGTCTTTATTTCATCACTATTTGTTATACCAACAGCAACCAACAAGAGAAAGGGGAAAAAAAGAAGTTGCTAAATAAGGCATGGATCCATATAGTGGATATTCTAAACACTGAAAATGTTGCTACATATACACATTTATTGTTACAGAAAAGTATATAAAATGTATTGTTAAATCAAACAATTGGGATATCATTTATGTCATACGATTTGATTTTGTAGTAAAAATCATAAAAGTACATGAAAAAGGTTTAATAGGACATTGTCGTAGGTGGACTCTTCTGGTTGTAGTGAATGGAGACTTCCCCAAGTTACTATAAGAATGGTGGCCCATGCACATGAAGATATGGGATCTAACACTCAGCTAGTCCACATGTGAAATCAGAAGAAATTTCGTTATGAGTCATTACCAAAAAAGCATGAACTTGCAATGATCAAGTTTTATGGAAAGAGAAAGTAGACAGTCACTCATGAGCTAGTGACTAGTTTTACTGTTTTGAGAATGTATGCATCCCAACTCTAGTTATTCATTATTTTGGAGACTCTTTTTTTCTCTGATTATCTTTTGGTTTAAGCCTCAGCTAATAACTAACTGATGATCTCCCCAAAGCTCCAGTTCAAATTCCAGCAGAATAAGGATGCAAAGATACACAGAGTGATACAATGCTCTTTGGGGACTCAGGCAGTGGGGGAGTGGGAGGAGGTGAGGGATAAAAGACTACAGATTGGGTACAGTGTACACTGCTTGGGTGACTGGTGGTGCATCAAATCTGAAAATTCACCACTATATAATTCATCCAGTAACCAAAAGCCACTTGTACACCAAAAGCTACAAAAAATAAATAAATAAATAAAATTGCTGGCAGATTTTTTTTATTATGTTTTTACCATTTTCAGTGTTAAATGTCAAATAAAATTATGTATGTTTATTATATACAATAGGTTATTTTGAAGTATGTATACACTGTGGAATTACTAAATCAAGCTGATTAATATATGCATTACTGCACATACTTATCTTTTGTGTGTGGTAAGAACACTTAAATTCTACTTTTAGCAATTTTCCCAATACAACACATTGTTCTTAACTATAGTTACCATCTTGTGCAATATCTAGTAAATTTGATTGCTTCTGCATGTCATTATTTGTCTGGGCAATGCTTTAATTCTAAGCTACTCCTTAAGAAGATGGCTTTTGGGTTAGATGCTCACCCTTTGGTCCAATCAACTATGGTTGATGATAGCATATGGTGACCTATGAAAAAAACTACTGTGCTTAGAAGAGAAATAAGCATGCTTTAGGCACTTTGAAGCTTAGCTTGTCCAGCATAGACACTCTCAGATGGCCAATTTTTATTTCTGTTGCTCATAGATGGGTCTCTAAAAACATAAGACTATTTTCCTAAAATATTTTCCCTTATAAACTTTACAGTGCCATCAAAAATAGTTGTTACAATCCATATTCTTTGTAATCATCATTACTTCCTTACTGGACAAATGTATCAAGTTAGAAACTGTTTGGTTTCCTAAAATTTTTATTTCAACAGATATTTAACCCCAAGCAACCACAGATGATGCACTACATGCCTGCATTAGTAATGCCCGCATTAGTAATACTAGTGAGACCTTACTAAGGTCTCACTTTCCATCTTCAAGGAGGTCATGATGTGTTCACACACAAACAAGTGAGTACTTTCATTCTACAATCTTATTTGGGAGTCTGTTTACTGGGGCCACTTCTAGTACCAATAAAAGTATTTTAGAATCTTAGCAGAAGAACAACAAAATGCTTTAAATAAAATAGAAAGTGTAATGCAGGAAATCCATCAAGAATAATGAAGAATCTGAGAAGGAGATAACACAGAAGTTAGAAATGGTGGGAAGCCATTTCCATCCTTAGGCAGTGTTACACACACTCGGGGGCCAGGGTTACCTGGTGGAATCCGGGAGCATGGTCTACCTGTCTGGTGGGAGCTGCAGCCTGAGGGAACTGCAGCTTCTGCAGGAGACGCTGCCCAGACAAGGAGCAGGAGACAGACTGACAGTGGATCCAGTGAAGGTCGAGCTCACTGCCCGTCATTCACTAAGCCCTGGGAGGAGCTGGTCAATGTGTTCACGTACTCATATGATTTTATAAAATGTGTTAAATTAAGACATTGCAACTGTAATCAGTTAAGACTGCTGCCTGTTTCTGTTTGACTTCCTTTTTCATTTTTCCCCATGCCAACCGTTGATGGGGTGGCCGTGGACATTTTGAGGCACAAATTAAACAGAAGATGAGTTGAGAACAGATTTATTTTTGGTTTATTGGGTAATATTTGTGTGTTTTATAGTTACTTATTTATAAAATTAGGTTATTTCTAGCTGTCCTGGCATATTAATACAAATAGTTTTTAGGACTCCCCCTCTTCTCTAACTCATCTGGAGACATTATACAGAAGAGAAGAGTTAGAGCTGGCAGCGATAGTTATAAGTGATGGAGGAGAAATGAGTTTTAAACTATACAGTTAGAAACTAATCTGGGGTAGGTTTTTCTTTAGTTTTTCAGCTCATGTAAAGAAGAAACTCGAAAGAGGCTCTCCCCAAATTTATACAATCCTACAAATTTACATGACATTATGAATAATGAGTTGAGGAGATGAAATATTTTAAACTGTCAGCAATCAAATATATTTTTATGAACAATGATAAAGGAAAGACTGAATTATATTTTCACATTCTCTTTATACAAATATCACAAAATAATTGTCATATAAAGAGGCGATCCTTTGATCAAAAGGCAGTCAAAACCCAGGAGGAATAGATATTAAAAATGTATGCTTGGTAGATAATTAATAAAAATAGTAATTTAAAAGTTTTCTCAGTTGATATTTGTAAGCTAGTCAAAATGTACAGGTAGGTGTTTGCTAAATAACTATTTACTTCTGTGCTTAATTTTGAATTCATAATTTTTAAATGAATTTTTTTCTGTTAGGACTCCCAAGTGTTTAAGCCACAGATCTGATGAAACCTAGCTGCAGGTACAAATGCCATGGCTTTCCCTTCCTCCTGTTCCCCATTCCTTTTTCTTTGACACCTATTGAGTGAGTTCAGCTGTCATCAGAGATTGGGACACAGATCAGAAGAATAAGCCTAGCAGAGGAAGAAAGATGCAGCAGACAGCAAACACGCTGAAAATGGCCCAGGAAGGAAATAGGATAAACAGGTCTTTCCATTCTCTGCTGGTGGGAGTTGAAATCATGCCACCTCTGTGGAGAGTCATATTTATGATAGTAACCATCAAAATCACAAATGTGCATGTGCTTGGACCCTGCAGTTCTACCTCTGGAAACTTATCTGAGACATACTCATAGGTGAAAGGACATATGCATAAGGTTATTCATTGAAACCTTCAGTCTGGAGGCCATTATCTTAAGTGAAACAACTCAGACACAGAAAGACAAATACCACATGTCCTCACTTATAAGTGGGCACTAAACAATGTGTACCCATGGACATGGGGTGTAGAATGACAGATGCTGAAAACTCAGAAGGGTGCAGATAGGGAGGGATGAGAAATTAATGGGTACAATGTACATTATTTGGATGATGGACACTGTAAAAACAATAGCTAAATGGTAGAGACAATCAGAGTATCCCTAAATTGGTGATAGATTAATACCTTTATGGTATATCAATACAATGGAATACTATTTCCTTTAAAAAGAAGGAAAAATGAAAGAGGAGATTCTTTATGGACAAATGTGGGATGATATTGAGTAAAAAAGGGTCATTCGGTTGTTCTACCATTGATATAAATAAGGTTCATAATCACTCAGCTGAGATTCTAAAATTCATAAATCTCTGAAAGAAAATTTTTTTCATAAATAATTGGGTTGCAAAACATGGCCCAAACTTACATGGGGCTATTTATACTTTAAGTATTCGTATGTTTTACAGAAGAAATACTATGTACTTGGTTATTAAGTGCTTCCCCAGATGCTACTGAGAATGTTTCTAAAACTCATCCTCTAGACTTGAAAATGGCTTCAGAAGAGCTGGGAAGACATTTGACGGGGATGCTCTTGCCTTTTGCTCTTAACAAAGCAGAGAAGTGACTTTGAAAACCGGATGTCTCACAGAAGCAGGGTGGGACCCAGGATGATGAAGGGCCATGGCAATTTGATGCACCCCTTACCTCCTTGACACTGAGCAGTTTCCTGTTCACTGCTTCAGCCCTGGTGGCCTGGCCTTTGTGGCCATGGGGGAGCCTAGTTGAAAGAGAACGCCAGTAGATGGTACTATTGGTGCCCTCTACAGGTATTCCTCCAAGCCCTGTCTCCTATTCTGATCTCTGTATCTTTTAGTTGCTCATTAGACATCTCTACCTGGGTTGTCCTATTGGCACCTTTAAAACAACATGCCTAAGACTGAATAGTTCACCTTCCCTTGCTAAGCCTATTCTGCTGTGTGGTACCATCAGTCACTCAGATCCCCAACCAAGAGCCTTGAAATCATCCTCAACACCTTCCTCCACCTGCTCTCTCCCGTTCTATATCCAGTCAGTCCCCAGGACCTGACTATTCTACTTCCTTACTAAAGTTGCTAGATAAAATACATAATGCCAACTTAAATGCAAATTCCAAATAAACAACTATTAACTGTAATGTAAGTATGTCCCCAGTATACATTTACATTAGAAACATATTCGGTTGTTCTGAGACTCAAATTTAACTGGTCATCTTGTAATTTTATGTACTCAATCTTCAACCTTAGTCCTTAATACCTGTCAATTCTGTTGCCCTCTCTGCACCCATCAGCCCCTTGTTCAAGCCCTTCACTCTTCTCTTCTGGATCACCAAAACTACCTCCTAACTAGTTGTTGTCCTTCTAAATGTTTTCCCACCCAAAACAAGGTCTAAATTACTGATAGACTAATCTGTATCTGACATAAATTTGATCACATTCACTCCCCTGCTTTTTTGCATATGACACCCTTCATGACTTGGCTTCTGCCTACCTCTCCCAGTCTTCTCCTAAGTTTCAGTCAGACTTTGTGCAACAAATTGTAGAACTGATGATATGGATTGTAGAATTGATAGGAACTTGTCAGTTCAGTGAGCCATTACTGAAGGCTGTGAGGCCAGGGAAGGCTTCCCAGAGATGAGAGCCCATGCCAAGCCTTCACTCCTCTCAACCTCCTGAGCTCCTCAGGGGCTCTGTCATGTTGCACTTACACACTCTGCTTTATACAGTTAGATTTCTTTTCATGTGCCCATCATTCATCTCCCCAAGATAACAAGTTTATTAATGACCCATGTAAAGCATCTAGCACATTAAACATCACAGACTTTCACATTTCCTTGTCTTAACTGTTTTGTACTGTTTCTATTTCTTTGTGTGTTTCACACAGCACATTTCAACACTTATTGATTTTCTGATTAGTGTTCTGTTTCAAAAACGAAGTCAGACTAAGTTAAACGGACACAAATAGCTGCTCTACTCACTGACCCTATCATAATGAGAACACCAGGCTAGGGCTGGTTTCTTGACACATTTGAGTAGACTTCGCTTCCCAGAGCACTTCACGAATATTCCAGGATATGTTGAGAAGTTGCATCCCTTTCAATCTATTCTCATCACCATCAGAAAGGTGAAGTTGAGTAAATGTCTCATTTTTTTAAACTTCTTGTTTGGATATGATTGAGGACTGAATATTCAGCATTGACTCTCCCCCTCTCTCTTATTAAAACACCAGGCTTTGAGGATCCCAGAGAGTCCTGAAAATGTACATCCCAGAGGTTCTTTACAATGTCACATTTCTGCTCATGGGCATGACAGGCAGCACAATAGAATGGAGCCATAATAAATGGAAGCAGAATGCCATTATGTGCTGGTTAGGTCTAGAAAAACTATCATAAGGCTCAATGACTGATCAATAACAAAATCTAGCATCATCATTCCCTACCATAAGCAACATACAATTCAAAAAATAGGATGACTGATAAAGTAGGAGCAAATAAAGATGGTCAGCACATGCTTGATGGCACAGGGAAAATGAGGTTAGTGCCTGGACTTCTGTGTGCCTGGACTTCTGTTTGAAGCAGAGCTGATGACAAGTGGACAAGCTGCTGATATTCATTCTTAATTCATGTGGAGGCAGTGAGCTGTGGAAAAAAGAAAAATTTTGAGGCACACCATCGTGAACCTGAATCCAGAATCCATTGCTTAGTAGCTGTGGAATTCGTGGCAGATTACAAAAATTATATTAGACATATTTTGCTCATCTGTACATAAAAACAATAGCTAACATATATTGAGTGCCCACCCTGTGCCAATATTTACCTGGCTTCTTTACATATATTAACCCATTTAATTCTCAACCTATGAAAAAGGCTATAATTATCTCCACTGTACTGAGCATCAGTTAAGTCACATGCCTAAGAATGCAAACTTAGTGACAGAGCTAGAAAGGGATAATTAAATAGTGGATATCAATAAGTTAAAAGCATGTAGTAGGATATTGAATAACAAGCAGGAACCCAGTTTATAGATGCCCCTTGAACCCAGGAGCAATGTTTGTTGGAAAACAACACTGTTGGCTGGGGTATGTGAAAAATGCTTGATTCCCCACATCCTGAGCAGCTGCTGTTTGGTAAAATGGAAGAAATACCAGAAGGACAAATGTAGCAGTGGTTACTACTATGCAGTACACTCTACTCTTGCTAGACACTACAGAAAGAATGTATTAGGCACTACTGGGTGGAAAGCCAAGTGAGTGATAAGAAAATACCATGTATAAGTGTTCAGAAATGAGTTGCTGTTAGCAAGATTTAGGGAAAATCTCCTGGAGGGATGAGAAGGCATGAAATGAACATCAAGGGAAGGATGGACACAGAGACAGGAGAAGGGTTTCTTTAGCATGCAAAACACCAAGAGCAAAGAGGGGTGCCAGAAATGAGAATGTCATGTTCGAAAAACTGCAGGGAGTCCACAGTCTAGGCACAGTGGGACCTAGAAGTAGCACAAAAATGTCCCCCAAATAATCTGCATTATGGTATCATTTACTCAATTCTATAAGGAGACTTTGCAAAACTTACACTGTAAACTGGTCCTCTTCTGGCTAAAAAGAGCAGCACAACTTGAGTGGAAACAGCAAAACAATAAACAAAATACCAAAGATAAAAGCATCAACAAAAAACCCTCGAAGCAACACTCTGGTTTCTCTTCGGATTTTACTAAAAAACCCGGAAACACTCCCCAGTAGGTGACCTATGTTGGTCAGTTGCTTTTGTCAGTAGCTTCCTGTAGTTACTGTTCACTGAAATTTTGAAACCATGGCTTGTATAGTTACAGGAATGAATGATTTGTTTTATCTAAATTTTATATCCTTTAGAGGATATTCAAAGACTTTGGACTACTTCCAAAGACATACATTTCAGAAAATAATAAAATAATACTCAAGAGAAGATGAAAACTTCAGATAAGTGGGAAATAATTTGCTGGGAAAATGGTTTTTATAACTTTTTTTTTCAGAAAAAGTGAATTCATTGATGAGCCTGTTACAGTGTTCAACTTAGAAAATTAATAGAAATTATTTGATAATATGTATATAATATTAACAATATATTAATAGAAATAAGAATGTAGTGGAAATTAATTAATGATAGAAAATAAATTAATAGAATAGAAAATTTAATTAACTTTTAATGAAAATGTAAATAATACTGGCTGGCCATGGTGGCTCATGCCTGTAATATCAGCACTTTGGGAGGCCCAGGTGGCAAGACTGAGGCCAATCAAATTGGTTCAAGACCAGCCTGGACAACACAGTGAGAGCCATATCTCTACAAAAAATCAAAAAATTTAGTCAGGTATGGTGGCATACGCCTGTATTCCCAACTACTCAGGGTGTTGAGTCAGAAAGATCATGTAAGCCTGAGTCTGAGGTTGCAGTGAGCTATGATTGCACCACTGCACTCCAGCCTGGGGAACAGAGCAAGACCCTGTCTCTAAAAAATGAATACAAAAATGTTAGTTTGAAGGAGCACCAAATTACTCATCTACTCAAGGCAGGTTTCTCAAGGTCTGAGTTGGAAGTCCTCTTGAAGAGAAGTGTGAGGTCAGATGGAAAAATAGTTTGAGTTTAAATGATGGAAATCCTAAAATGACCACCTTAGGTTCTCAGCTTTTGTCTGATATTTAGGAAAAGACCTTTGAAGGTACCTAAGCACAATGAGGAAAGTGATGTTTAGGAGGGCAAGTGTTGTGGCTATATGTAGATAGGCAGGAAAGGGGTACAGGGAGAAAAGTTAAGGACCTGTTGAAGTAATTAGGCATGAGACAGTGACCATCTAGCCTATCGGTGATTGAAGCCCATTAGAAACAATCTGACACACTTTAAAGAGAAATTAACAATGCTTTTCATTGTGACTGACCAGCTAAATGAGAAATCCAAGAAGGCTCAGGTGATAAGCATGAGAGACTAGGGGAACAGTGATACCGTGACAAAATGAGGAATTTGAAGCTTAGAGGAGATGCTCATTGGAGGGATAGACAGACGAATTTAGGTGGTAGATTGAGACACGGCAACAAGATACAGATTAATTCAATATGTAGGTAGAAAGGCTATGTTAGAGGAGGCTTCCCCTCACCCACAATATGTATTCATAAAGACACAGTCTGCACAAAATATGATGCCAACGATAGGTTTCTTCATGGCACACAATGAAGAAATACCCATTGAACATACATTGCTTTCTGCCCCCTTATGTCCTTCACATATGGATCTGTGGACCTAGAGAAAACTGAGGTATGTCTTAAACAACAAAGAATGTATTTGAGCCAAATTTGAGCCACTGCAGCCCAGGAAATGCTTCCAAGTTACTTTGCGAAGTGCCCTGGAGAACAAAAGAGATGCTGGAGCTTTTAAAGAAAAAAGGACGAATCAGGAGAGGGGGAGATTACAAAAGTTGTTTTTCAACTGCTACAGTTGGTGTGATTGTATCTAAAGGGACTGGTTTTAACAGTTAAAAAGGCCGCCTGTGGTAAGGGGCCTTCCAGAGCTCAGCAGGAAGCAGTCAGCAGATGCTTTGGCCATTGTTCAGCCAGGAAGTTGTGACCTCCATCCACGGCTTGCCTGAGGTTCAAGCTAAAATGGCCTCCTGGCTCCATTTTAGATTCTTTGATTAACCTGTTGTCATTTGCCTTCATCAGACCCTAACACCGATTTCTGTCACATCTCGAGTATAAAAAGCAATAATAAATATGAGATTTCATAAGCCCAAGTAAAATATTTCTCCTCTTTACATTCACATATTTCTTCTGAGCTGAAATAAAATATCCCACATATAACCAATTATTTTTCTTTGCTGGGCAACAGATTTATTATTCATTTACTTAAAAAAAGTTTAGCACAAAGATATGTTATGTAGAAAGATAAAGCATGACACTTTTTATATTTTCGCTGATTTTTGAAAAAAAGACATTTCTGGTAGA
The DNA here is from genome assembly GCF_007565055.1 of Rhinopithecus roxellana. Taxonomy (NCBI): domain Eukaryota; kingdom Metazoa; phylum Chordata; class Mammalia; order Primates; family Cercopithecidae; genus Rhinopithecus; species Rhinopithecus roxellana. The sequence goes on from NC_044558.1 coordinate 72,687,137, forward strand.
ACTACATAAACACAGACATGAAAAACATCAACATCACATTTTTAAACAATTGGCAAGCACATTGGGCCTTAATAAAAATAAAATTAAACTGGTAATTTTGGAACCTGCATACTGTGAGATGTGTACATGTTTCTTCTGGAAAAATCTACATGTTGGTTCCAAATGAAGATTACCTATTGGAGTAATTCAAAGGCAAGGAATATTTAAACCTAGTTGTTTCAAGAGGAGAAACAATAACGGCAGGCATTAGATCTGGAAAGAACTGAGCACTTAAGATAGACAGGCATTCTTATCTGATTCAAAAGTTAACTCTAGGTACTCAAAAGTTAGCTCTCTAGCTGCTCTGGGAGCAGTCTTATTCATTGAATTAACAATAGCTCATATTAGAAGTGATGAAATTTTCAGTTGCCTTAGGTTGCTATTACTATCACTATCTTAAAGTTTTTGAGTCCAGCTTTTCATTATATATAAATAAGATTAGTTTCTTTTCATCTGTATGATAGCCCTTCAAAAGACAAGAACTTGAAAAGGTAGAAGAGCAAGGAAAACAGCAACAAAAGGACCAATATGTGGAAGAGAGAGATAAATGCATAAAATAATTTAGCTCAACTAAAATTCATTATTATTCAAATGGCATCCTGCCAGCTTACAAAGACAGAGGGGGATCATGAGGGCTTTCCTCTATGAACTTCAAATCTATGCAGGAAGACAATAAGTTCTATGTATGTGATTCAATAACAAAAGAATACAATTTCCAAGGTGAAGCAATAAGCATGATAGTATATGCCAAATAGCTGAGAAAGTCTGATGTCATTAAAAGAGGCTCCAAAAAGGAAATATATGTGATCCCATGCCAAGGGAGGTGTAGGATTTGTCGCAGAAACCCCAGATAGGACAATAGCATAAGATAACCTGAGGGAAATGATTAGGCTGCTAAGGAGTCAGGAGTAACTCAGAGAAGATGTAAAGAGGAAGAGCAATAGGCAAGGCCCACAAGTTAATGGAGGGCCTTGAATAGAGGGCAGAGGCATAGGAGTCTGATTCTAGAGCTCTTAGGAAGCCACTGTAGGTTTTTAAACAGGAAAGTAGCTTCAGAAGTAAGCAGATGTTGTGTATCCATTACATTAAAACAATCTGCTGAGTTAAATGAAAATTTGATCAAACTCATGCTTGCATGTACATAGTTTGATCTGGTCTTTCGCTTTGGAGGTATGATGATGGACATGCAATATGGTTTATATATCTATATCGTAAAAAGTTAGGATTTAAAAAGTTTAGTCATCTAATAATCTTACCTTTTAATAAACTGACATATGAAGCATTTATACTTGACTATGCTGAGATTTTTGCAAATATGGTTCCCTAAAATTATTTATAAATTATTAAAATTTGTTTATCAACTAAATAAATGCACATAGTTCTATGGACTGAATTGTGTTCCTCCAAAATTCATATGTTGAAACCCTACCCCCCAGTATATTTGACCTTGACTCAAAGTCTTCAGAACCGTGACAAATTGATGCCCTGCACGGCGGTTCACACCTGTAATCTCAGCACTTTGGAAGGCCTCAGTGGAAGGATCGCATGAATCCAGGTATTTGAGACTAGCCTGGCAATAAAGTGAGATCTATGAGAAATAAATTCCTGTTGTTTAAGTATGGCATTATGTTGTGATAGCCAGAGCAGACTAACATACATTGCAGCATTATAAACAATCTCAGACACTTCACTGATACTCTCTCTCCATGACATTCTCTAAATTTTTCTTGGCTTTACCTTAAAAGTGGGTGGCAGGCAAGGGGAACGTGAACTAATGGCTACTGAATGTTGAATTAGCACCTGTTACATGCCATACATATATTATTGAATTTAATCCTGGTAGGCATATGTGACACAGTGATCTATAGGGAATGTTTCAATACAACTTTATTGGAAACAAGTGATAGAAAATGTGCACATTTTATAATCCACAATTAGGAGTCTTCTAAGTAGTATACACATAGAACGAATTTATAACTGTTAACCACAGTGGACAATGAAAATAAAACACTCCTTGATAACTTTTCTGAAGGATAATCAATAATTTATTTCTCTTTAATTGTCACAATTACCACAATTATCTAGCTACATGACCAATGTCACTACATATCACAGGAAGATTGTCCACCTACACTTTACTGAGACAAAGACAATGGCCATTTTTGTGTTAAATGTACAATGAGATGTTAGCACCATTTATGTGTTAAATGTACAATGGGATGTTAAAAAGCAGTGGCTTTTATGTGTAAGACAAGATGTGGCACATGATTTATTACGAACAGGTTTGATTTCAAACGTATTATGCCAAGAAACAAGCATAGAAATGTTTTGGCATTAAGGTGTTATTAAAGTAGAAAATAAGTGAACTAGAGAAATAAATCCAGATTTTCACTTACATTAGATACATTGAAGTAGGAAATTAATTGGCTCCTCAGTATTTTTGTGCAAGTTTTTTTTTTGTTTTCTTTCCTTTTGTTTTTGATTTTTTTAATAAACGAGTAATATGAATATATCACAAGTAAAAGAAAGATCTCAGCCAAAACGAAGTTGCCAGTATATGAAAAACAAATGAAAATTTACCAGGTATTTTTTGCTTACAAAAAATTTAACCTATAAAGAGTCACAAAATATATATAAAAACGCCACATTGAACGAGGCAATCATACTCTACCGAAACTGGTAGCATCCTCTGAAAATCAGTCACATGCATTCCATTCATTCGGTCATACAGTGGTCACTGACAAGAAGGCATTATGGACTCTCGTGCCATCTGGAGACTTGGCCCCATGGGTCATCAGTTCTTGGATTGTCATCCAGTTGTCCAAAATTTTCTTGTTTCTCTTCTTCATCATCTTTTTGTGACTCAGTTCAATGATATTGATCTCCTTCTTGCCCTCACTGCCACTCTGAGGGCTCTCCTTGAGACACTCTAACCGGCTACGCATCATGAACTCACGGCGGCGGCGCTGCTCTTTGGCCCTAAGCAGGTGCTGCTTTCTCTCCTCTTTGCTCCAGTAGCGCCCCATTTTCATCTCGCTCATGGTGTCGTCGTCTGTGGTCATGCCACTCCGCTCCTCCTTGATCTTTAAGGCACGTTCCTTCAGGATGCGGTCTCGCACGGGTCTCTTTGTGATGTACCGTGTCCCGTCGCTCCTAATTTTCACCTTCCATTCCATCTTGGGCTCTGAACACTTCTGAGACTCCTTGCACATGCTCACCAAGCTGAGCTGACTCTGAGCATACTCGACGGCAGATTTCTGTTGAATTAACTGCATGTAGCTTTGATAATGCCGGGCGTGTGCTGGGATGTTTGCATACCTATATGAGGAGCTGTGGTAAGGCGAGAGGTATGGGATGTGTTCGCTGTCTGCCTTCTCTTGATCAGGAAGCTTGCTGCCTTCCAAAATCTCCTTGCTTTCAGCGCTACAGCCTTGCTCAGTGGTTTTGGCTTTGGTGGAGGTCGACTCTTTACTGCTCTGTCCGGAAGAGGACTGGGTGGCTGCCATTGTGCTTCTCAGGTTTTTCTTATTGGTGAGGTTGATCATCCTTGGAAGGGAACTGTCAGGGGAACGGTCTACGGTGAGCGGAGTACTTCTGCAGCTCTCAGCTGTGTTGTAAGCACTAGAACTGTCCTTGTCAGACTTTTCTGGATGCTCCATGATGTCGTCCAGCTTTCCCCTTTGCATATCTATGCTGGTGTTGTAATTCCGGAATCCTCCATCATGCAATGTCCAGATGTCTCCATACTGGTCTGTCACTTTCTGGAGCCTGTGAGCTTGCATGATATTCTGACACTCAAGCTCAATGTTTCTCAGCTCTTCATTAAGCAACTGTAGCTCATGCTCCACTCCCTCTTGCTCCCCTTGATTGCATTCAATTGTGCTGCTCGAGTAATACAGGTCATACTCTCCATGATTTCGAATCTTGCATTTGAGCTCCAAGAGCTGCCTGAATCTTTCACAGTCCTCATCTTGGTTGCCAACGCAGTCTGAGTCAATGTATTCACCAGACACAAGGCTCTCATTGTACTGAAGTTCAACACTTCCTAGAGTGTCTTGGCTCTGCCCCAGGTCTCTCTTGCTCTTCAAAGATGTGCTATTGGGGTCCTCAGCTGCATTCTCCTGCTCTGAGCTCTCATCATTTCGCAAGCTTTCATCTGTACGTCCTACTCCACTGTCCTTCTCATGGTTGTTGGATGAGGATGTTGCAGTGTCTGTTGTGCCTTCTTCTTCTTCTTGCTTTTTTGGCTAAGAAAATGATGTGAACAAAGAAAATGAAAGAACAAAGAAAATTAATTATTTTGGAAGACATTGGTTATTAAAAATCTTGCTTGAAAACCAATGTTTCTTGGCAAAGTTGCATCTCCTAGAAAATTGCTCTACTTTAAGGTCCATCACAATTTTAGAAATAAAGGAAATTAGCTCATGACAGCTTTTTATACAAGAAATGAAGAAAACGAAAGCTGCTTGAATATGGCTATGATATTCACTTGGATATAAATAAGACAGGATACATTCAAATAAGTGATTCTTTAGGTTTTCTCTTACTTGGGAAACTTGGGAGGTGAAGGTGGCTTAGTAATATATCACTGGCTTAGTAATATGCTGACAATGGGTAAGCCAAACATCACAGAGATTTAGGAATAAGTTAACATTATGTACTGGAGTCTAGGACATTGCTGTCTATAGGGGAGGATGCTCAATCCCAGATGGATTCAGGTTATTAGTGACAGATTCGTGTTATTAATGACAGAGGCAAAGCTTCATCTTCCAGTGCCAGAATTTCTTATATGTCCAGGATGCCATATTCTTGAATACATGGGCTGTGACCTCAGTGCACTCTAAATCATGTTTCTCAAAAGCAACAACAATGTCTTAGGACTCATTTGGGTTGTGTAAGATTTTTCTACTCTTAACCAGGGATTTTTTTTCAAAGATAAGTTTTAGTCTATTAATAATAAAAATTCAGTCCCATGAAAATTTGAACAGCACTGATTGCCAGACATGGGCATAATATCAAATAATTTTTGACATATATATCACATATATGTATATATGTATCCATGTATGTTTATGTAGTGTGTGTGTGTGTGTGTGTGTGTGAGAGAGAGAGAGAGAGAGAGGGAGAGAGACTGGTAATTTTTGGCTTTCAAGTAAAACGATTAACTGTAATTGTCCTAATAAGATGCATGTGTAGTTCTTTCTCTGGGAATATGGTGAAGTTACTTTCACCTCTATCAGTCATCACATGATAATCTATAAGGCAGTTTCTAGATTATATCTGCCTCATGCCTAAGTTTATTCACTAGATAGATAGATAGATAGATAGATAGATAGGTAGACAGATAGATAGATAGATAGAGCTAGCTCCATCCCTCTAGCAGATGTAATTACATAATTAAATATAATCAAGCAAACAGCTAGTGCTAAATAAGGATGAAACGGGTGATAAAAGGTATTCTAAAAGAAGTCTAAAAGGTATCTCTAGATAATTGTTATTTTGTTCCACAAAAGTAATGGCAGAAAAAAAGTAACATAAATTGAAGAGGCGAGAACACAACCATGTATCAGTTTATTCTATGACTCTCAATCTTTCCCTGAAATATGTTCCTTCATTTGTTGAAAACACACTGAGATTTACCTTACATGTCTTGCTGATTAAAAAAAAATATAATAAGTAACTGTAACTAACAATGGAAAGCTTGCTGCATCCCTAGGCTGTGACTTACAAGGTGACAATAGTATTTAATATGGCAATGTCTGTGTACTATACCATATAACTATCAAAGGATGTTATTGATACTGGGCATTTGAATTTATATATCATGTTATTTATAATTATATTTTTCTAATATCTTGTCATGAGCTGAAAAATACAAGAAGACTAGTAATTTTTTTCTTATTTCACAGGCAGATGAAATAATCATGACAAATTACGCTATTGGAGATGTTGCACAATGTAACAGGATTCATAATACCAAGAATACTATGTAAAATGAAACTTTCCATAAAGTAGGTTCACATATGGGTATGTATTTTATTTTTTCAATTGAATTTCCCCTTTTCTTTGTTATTGGTCTATGAACAACTGTGAAAATAAAAAGAGTTTTCCATTCTCAAACCTAGAATTCCTAGTTTCTAATGCAATGTTACCCTATCATTGATCATTTCCCTGTGGAATTATTATAGTGACATGCAATGTTTCTACCTAGACATTTCTAACGTAGTATTATTGTTTATAAGGGCAAAGGATTTTTAAAGGTTTCTGTACTTCTCATCATTTTTTTTCGTTTCATGGTGAAGAAAAATTTCCACACAATGAGAATCTAACCTCAGGGACATCTAGTGTTACTTCACAAGACCTAACATTTGTATTACCTCTGATGAGTAGGCAGCATTTGACACCATATCACTTTTCCTGGACAGGATTTCTCCCTGCTTGCCTTATTCCAACATCCTCCTGTCAATTCAGTATCAGGTCACATTTTGTATCTAAGAAAAAAAAGGCCTGGAGCAAGGACTTTCTTGCTTGTAACCAGCAGCTGCCACCAAAAATATCTTTATTTGTGGCCAGTGTTGAAGTTATACATAAAAATTTTAATCTGTCCTACCTATATTGAAAGGCAGTTACCACAGTAGCGATATTACTTGTGAGCATGAACTTCTGTTTGTGGAGTGGCCAAACTCCATATGATGAGCAAATGAGTATATCACATATGACTATGTTGATGCTATACTGTGCAATCTAATTATGTATTTAATATGTGGACATGTGCACACACATACACATTTCTGTTATGGGATGTTAGCAAGCTGAATATTTCATTATTCAGTGTGGTAAAGTAATAGAATGTTTGTGCTGCATGTTTCTAAGCCTGTCAAGATTTTCAAAAAAATTATCATCTTTTAGGATGTGTTAAGAATTAATGTTGAGGCCAGGTGCAGTGGCTCATTCCTGTAATCCCAGCACTTTGGGAGGTCGATGCTGGTGGAGCACTTGAGGTCAGGAGTTCGAGACCAGCCTGGTCAACATAGTGAAACCCCATCTCTACTAAAAATACAAAAATTAGCTGGGTGTGGTGGCGGGCCCCTGTAATCCCAGCACTTTCAGAAGCTGACGTTGGTGGAGCACTTGAGGTCAGGAGTTCAAGACCAGCCTGATCAATTTGGTAAAACCCCATCTCTACTAAAAATACAAAAATTAGCTGAGCATGATGGCATGCACCTGTAGTTGTAGCTACTCAGGAGGCTAAGGATGGAGAATCGCTTGAGCCCAGGAGGCAGAGGTTGCAGTGAGCTGAGATTGTGTCACTGCACTCCAGCCTGGGCAACAGAGTGAGACTCTATCTTTAAAAAGAAAAAAAAAAAGGCTGGGCGCAGTGGCTCATGCCTGTAATCCCAGCCTTTGGGAGGCCGAGGATGGTGGATCACGAGGTCAGAGTTTGAGACCAGTCTGACCAACATGGTGAAACCACGTCTCTATTAAAAATACAAAAATTAGCTGGGTATGGTGGTCCCTATAATCCCAGCTACTCATGAGGCTGAGGCAGGAGAATCAATTGAACCTGGAAGGTGGAGTTTCCAGTGAGCCAAGATTGTGCCACCGCACTACAGCCTGAGTGACAGAGCAAGATTCCATCTTAAAAAAAAAAAAAAAAAAAAAAAAAAAAAATATATATATATATATATATATATATACACAATACATATAATAATGTTGAGAATAGGAAGATAACTAAACAAATCTGTAAACTGAAAACAAAATTATATCAGGCAGATAAATGACATGAGTGTAACATAAAAAATCTAGAATATATTGAACTTGTTTTTGTAAAATGGGAAAACGACAATAAAAATAATATAATAATCACACTGTGATCTTTTACTTATTATGAATCCATTAGTGACAGCAGTTCTGCTCATTTTTCTTTGTATTCTCAGTTTCAAATAGGGTGCTTGGAGTATATTAGGAGTTCAAAGTTTTTAGTTGAATGAATATGTGACTTCAAGGCAAAATGATGTCAATAATCTCAAACTATGCTATGAGAAATGTTGCACAAGTTATGCTATGGGAAATGTGTCAACAGCAGCCATAAGACCAAGGACAATCTCTATGATTATTCAGAATATACAGGTGTAATCACGCCATCAAGTATGCAAATAAAACTGATGGTTTACATCATGTCATCTTCATCCTATAGTGATAGCCCAAGTATTCAAATAGATACATTAATATTTTAAAGTAAAAAAAAAATTACTTGTTGGGGAGGCTACCTCAGTTTGTTTTCAGCTGGCATATTGAGAAGCAACACATATCTTTTACTCTGAAATTTCTGCAGTGAGTTTGAAGTAGTGCCTGGGTCAATATTTGAATACTACTGTACTGTATTCACAATGGTCCCCAAGCTTCCCAAACTGGAAATATTCTTAATGGAAAACCTCTCCTTCATTTGAGATGATCATTTGCTCTAAAAAATTACCATGACAGAGATGTTTGATTAAACCCTTTGATTTTGTTTTCGTCTCCATTTATGGTTACACGTTAAAAAAGAACAAGCAACATCTCAAATCATGTAGTTCAAATTGTTGGCCCTACCTGCTCCACCTCATTGGCAGTGGGCTGCATTGCTTCACTATGCTCTTCTTCCAACATCTCCAAGTTTAACTCCTCTAAGAATTCATTCCTTTCATCTTCCAGCCAGCCTTCATCTAGCTGCAAAAGAATACATTAGTACATTATATCATGTTAGTGAGAACTCATGGTAAAATAGAGTAAACTTAAATGGCCGGTGCCCGATGAGTTCCTTTTATCATAATGATTCTCTTCAGAATACCAGCCTCCCATGGTTCACCTCTCAGAAAGAAGAAAAGGTGATAAAAAAAAAAAATTGGACTCTTATGCCTTTTATCCTTTCCTGAAACAGGGCTACAGATTTTCTCTCATAACCAAGTAAATCTCACAGCACAGAACATTACCTTCTTTCAAAATGTATGAAAAGCATCCTGCATAATCCACAGCTGTCATGCTCATTACCTCCAACAGTCCCGTGTTAAAAGGACTGCCATGCTACTAATAGGGCTATGAGACAATTGGGCTTTTTTCTTTAACAACAACCCCCAATGAGACTGCATACAAAGTGCCCCGCATACGCTCATGCTATCCTCATCCTGCTTTTTTCTTTTTAGGTGGGCTCCCATATTAACAAGATGGCTGCTTGCCACAAAAGAATCTATAGACAACATTCATTTTGTCTGTAAAGGAAGGAAAATTCTAAGTTATTCTTCTCAAAAAAAAAAAAAAAAAAAAAAGGAAAGGAAAGAAAAGCAATGTCACTCCATGTCTATTTTAATTCGTTTTCAGGCCCAATTTTATAGGAAAAGCACCACAGTGGATGTGACATTTAAGGGTGGTGGAGTGGTGTGGGGCATGCAGGGTTTTGTTTATGGGTGCTGAAAACAAGTATTCTTGTAGGACTCTTAACGCAAATTAAACTGAACAAATCCTTTCGGCTTTTCAATACAAAGTGAAGTGGAAAACTGGTGGTTACCTGGCTAATATGATCAATGTTGACAGTACAGATAATTTGCCTCAAAGTGGATTTTTGGAGCTGGATTACATAAATTAGCTGTCTATGCTGATTAAATTAACTGGATTATTGTCAAAACTCTGCATCACTCTGTACAAAGAAATAGCAGCATTCTAGTGAGCAAACATGGATAATAGTTTGAGATATTTTCACCACCAGTGAACTGGCAAAATAAGCTTTTAAACACAACTGAACTTCTACAACTTAAAAACAAACTGGAAAGGACATTAAGCTGCACCAAAAGAGGCATTAGCGTAGTATATGTATCATCTTTATTAATATGCAGGCAAATCATAGATTTTATAATATCTATTAAAGGCCATGTAGAACTTCAATGACCTCAAATTTAACTGGGGCCCAAAGTGCTGGCACTTTTGTTCATCCTCATTTATCTTAACGTGGCCTGAATAAGTTGATCAAATGCCTATGACTTTGATATGCAGATGAGCTATGATAATTATGCCAACTAAAAATGTAAATTCGGTCCAATTGATAAGTGTTCAAATTTTACATTCTTTAATCTTTTTCAAGTATCATAAAGCTACAAATGCCAGACCTCATAAAAAATTACTTAAAATGGGGAGTGCTTACTTTTCTCAAACACATCAAGGAATTTTTCTTTAGGTCAAAATAAAGTATTTTCTGACACTGATATAGTGAATGATGAAACAGAGTCTTTTGAGTATTAAATGAAGTGGTGGGGAAAATAAAGAGAAAATGGTCAAAATTAATGATTCCCCGTAACTCTTTTCTCATTGAGTAATCCAGTAGATTCCTGAGTTGCCAGCCATAGTCATTATATGTCTGTTTTGATAAGGCTTTCTTTCAGGCTGGAGGTGCACACAGCCCAATTAGCAAAGGGAGATTCTTCTCACTCACTTCCTTCCTCTCTCCTATTTCCCCCTTTCTACCTAGCTGTGCATTCACTATAGTCTGAGTCTAATGTAATGGCAGAGACAGACATCTCCCTTGAGCTGAGATGAGGGAAAAGAGGGATTGCCATTACTAAGAGTGGGGATCTATCTGCACCAAAGGGGGCCACATGTGGCATCTCAGAGAAAGGAACAACCTATACTGTCTCAAAAGTATGGCTACAAGTTCTTATGAGAATCCTCTCCGCCCCAGTGTCCTGTGGGAAATAGGACAGAAAAGCAATATCTTTAATGGTCTCTGGAAGAAAATGGGCAGAAAATGAAAGAGAGTTGACAGGAAATGAGGAAAATGAGTTATTTTAAAATATTGCACAGATGCACAATACTGCCCCTAGCAACTCTGTAGATCATTTCCAAGAATCTAGAGAGTATTTGAAACATTAAAAATTTAAAATAAAAGCTAGAAAAAGCACACAAAAAGCTTCCACATTCTCCCTGAATAAAATACACATGCCAAAAAAAAAAAAAAAAAAAAAAAGAGAGATACAATGAGTTCAATGGAAAAATATGGGTGATATAAAAACAAGATTTTTTTAGTGTTTTTTTTTGGCCACTTTATAGCATGCACTGATTAAATTACATTTTTAAAGTATGGTATTAAAATGTATTTCTTTTCCTGATTTCCCTGGAAATCTGTTTTTTTTTTTTTTTCTATAGGCAATTAGCTTCCTTCCAGTGGCGTGAAGGTTTCTTCAGGATCAAGGGGCTAATGCAGATTGTAATTTTGACAGGCAGGACAGCATCCTATGGAGTCAGACAACCATCTTTCATCAAGTGTGGAAAGGGAAGTCTCATTTGAAATTTCATCCTTCAGCATTGACTCTTTTGGAGGAAAAGGTCAGAAGTGTAGCCAGATATTCAAATTTTCCACTGGTTCTGCCCAGCGTATGTATTTCATCAAAGATTAACAGGATCTGGTCTTATGTCATTAATTTCTATTATTTCTACAGCTCATTATGGCCACTATGTGGCATAGTTTAAGGAAATGCTTAGTTCTAAATTAATGAGGTTCTCTAGCAGTTACATGGAAAGGGCAGGGAAACCACATTATAACATAAAAATATCTTCTCTACAATAGAGATGGCAACTTCAATTTATCATAAATTTCACTAATATGCATTTAGCCCCTTTATTATGCTCTTTTTTGAAGAAAATGGGGGCAGTGAGATAACTGGGTTGAGAAATTTCCAGATAATTGGTATAATTTCATGTGCATTTAAAAATTCACTCCCATATAGGCAGTGTGGGGGTTGTGTGGGCTTGTTTCCCCACTCCTAAGACCTCAGGTGTGTAAGTTTACTCTGCCCCAGGCTATAGCAGACTTTATGGGAACCATTTAGAATGGGCAAGGGCATAAAGGAAATATATGCGGAAAGGGTGATCCTTTATAACCACTATATTCCAGTCGGGATTCAGTCTGACACTGAAATACACTTACTCAATGTAATTTATAGATAGTATGTAGTTACTGAGTCTGAAAAATATCAGATCAATAACCCAGGAGACAAATGGCGATATGACTAACTTTACTCAAACTACTGACAGATGGATAGACTGGTGACAATGTATTGTCCCTTCTGCCTTGTGGTAGGAGATAAAAAGGATATAAAAGGAAGCCTCAATAGTACTTTTCTTCCACCATTACCTTTCCTTTACTTTCATGACATCTTCTTCCTTAAAGATCTAAAAAATTTATTTAGAAGCTATCAGTTTGTTTTTGGCTGGACAATTGTTTTGGTCACACTAAACTTGGAAAAAATTCATTTAATATACATGGAACCAGATCATGCTATACAAGACATTCAAATTGATAAAGTTATTCTAAAAAGATTTAAATTGATGACTAGATAGGGTAGTGTTTCTCTCATGGAGATTCTTCCAAGAGACCTTCATATGCCATTTAAGTATTTTCAGATGGAAACCTAAAGCAAGGATTCACACAGAATTAAAAGGATCTATACAGCCATTTTTCATTTGAGTATTTATTTAAGTAACTGGAAAATTGAAGGAGAGAATCACAATTCAATTTGGTATGCTTTTCCCCTCTTAAAAGGGATATTTAGCTGCCATTCTATGCAGCAATATAAAGAAGTCTTTAATGTATAATATTTTTGATAAGTTAGGAAAGATGAGTCTTCACTGTATTTTGTATACCTTAATTGCTTTCATATGTATTTTAAAAATTCGCTCCCACATAGGCCATCTGGTGGGTTATGTGGGGAGAGATAACCATGATAATAATTTAATAGAGAATAGCAGATAATGAATATAAATTCATTCACGAATTTACACTCAGTGAATTCAATGAATATAAAGTTCAGTCTCAAGACTTCTGATCTCTGTTCTGACCTGAATCTCTGGCCTTGCAACAAGCAGCACGATTCTCTTACACTCATCGTTAGACAGCAAGGCCACGGCTTCTTCTCGATTCTGGACATCTTCCCCATTTATCTAGAAAACAAATGAGAGTGGCACATTAGTTTCCATTTCCACAATGCTGCACACAATAAATGGCAAATATCAGCTCATTTATGGTAAATGTATGGACAATGAAGCTCACACAATGGGCTCATCTTCAGCCCCTCAGCACAAAGTGCCTTCACTCAATTACGCGCTTACTGTAAGAGCCATATCGATCCCTGAAGGATGGCGGACATCAGAGGAAGCAGTTATGTTCATAAATGTCCAACCTGCGCCCTGGCAACATACATCTAGCAACACAATTAACCAGCTCCTGACAGGTGACGTTCATCTTTCTTCTCTCAGAGTAATGGAAGTGTCACTCTGAGATAATAGTGCTGGGGGAAGAAGGACTGGCAATACCACAACTGAAATCCGTCATCCTGCTCGCTCGCTGCCAGCCAATTAGAGAGCTGCAGTATTATCTCTCACCAGGCAATGCTCCCAGGCCACTGCTGATTGCATTTTTATTTAATCATTTCATATTTGTGTGTGGGTCTGACTCAGTTGCCCAAATATCATCGTCAGGATAAATCTCAGTGTTTAACTGATCAAAGTAAAGTAACATTCTCATCAATACTCTACTTCCCTTCTAATATTTATCCATTTCCTAAAGCATAAAACTAATGAAATATCTTCAGACCCATCTTTTAAATAACTTTTAAATTTTTTAAAAAAATTAACATAGAGTAAAATTGAATTTTTAAAGTAATGATGAGTGAAAGAAACCAAGCTTGAGTAAACTTTAGATTTCATGGAAAAGATTCCAGTGGCATTAGAAATATATCTTCTTACTTTTTCTAAGTTCTAAAGAAAGAGTAAATAAGATTTGTAAAGTTTCTTTTTTTAAACCACATTTTCATATGCAAATATATTTAGCTCTTAATTGACAAAACATTTTCCTTCAGATATTTAATGATTATTTTCTTTTATTGATTACTAACTCCACAGAGACAATAAGATTTTTGATCCATATATGTAATCAAATAATGTGGAAAGAATTTCCAACTAAAGAGGTCAAGTAATTCTGTCTAAAATAGTATTAATTACTTGAATAAATTAAACAGATGGAACATGTGGCAGCACTGACCATTCCTTTTTCAATAATTAATCTAATGTCTTTCACTAAGGACTTCTGCTTAAAAGCATAGAGTAAACTATTGAGGTTTTTCTCCTCACAGGTATCTGGGTTGCTGGCTGATACATGAGGACAGATGTAATTATCTGAAAACAAGCCCAGGAATTTCAACTTTGGACCATAATAAATAATCCTTATTCCTACACTCTTATATGTATTTAGTGCAAAGAAAGCAGGCAATAATAGTAAAAAAAAAATATATGGGTACAAGTTGTGTTTTCTTACTCTAATCACTGTCATTTCTCACTTGTATACACAGAAAGGAAATTCAGTTGTTGTAAGTTTCACATGCATTCCCCATTTGTTTTTGCAATTCACAAATAAAATACATTAAATTAGGAAATAGAAACTATGATTCCACAATGGGAAATAATGACCGGGAAGGATATGTCGTGGTTTGTCATAAATACCTCTGGAAAAGTATGTGTGTACTAACTCCAAGGCTTTTTTTCTCAAATAAAGATAAATTGGCAGTGGTGGATTCCACTATACCTCCCCTACCCTCTCTCTCTCAAGTGTAGTTTTAAAATAATGACTTTGCAGTATTTACTCTATTTGCACTTTGAGGGCTTATGTCTGTTTCATGGTAATTCTTAGTAATATATTTGCAATGCATCTATTTGTCTGTCAAACATGAACCTGTTTATTCATCTCCTCTCCACTACAGGCACATCTGATCCTGAGAGAATTGAATTGGGTGATCTTACACAGCTTATCTTCATCTTTTCTGTTTGAAATATACTTCTCACTTCTTTTTTTCCTGGTCTCCACTCGACTATATACATACATACATATATATATATATATATATATATATATATATATATATATATTTCCTCATTCTTCATCTGAATTTCACTTACCATTAATCTAAATACTTATTCATGTTAGTCTAATGCTGCTATTATGTTTGCTAACTTAAAATGCATGTAATAATAGTGCCTTGCCCAGAGGGTCTTTATAAGGATTACATGAGTCGATATAAGTAAAAATCTTAAAAAGCACCTGGTACATAGAAAGTCTTCAATGTTGGCAAATATTACTGTTGATGTTATTGTTATTGTTGTTATTATTATCATCATTTATATTTTAATCCTTAGTAAAGACAAGTCTCTTTTGTACTAAGTAAAGCAAATAGAGTGAAATTTATGGAAAGTAATTAAATGCATAGTAGTAAACATGGTTTTATTTTAAAAGATATGTACCTCATATGTATTTCTAACTCTTAGAGGACCATCAGGAAACAATGTGGTTGCTTGTCTTTTAGTTTCTTTATAGTTGGTATTCATCTCTCTCCCCTGAGAACTCATTATGACCCGAGCTATGTTCTCTGGTCCTGGCAACAATTAGTTCTTATTTTGGGGCAACAGATCATTTCTTGCAGAAACACTTCTACCTTCAGGATCGTACCTGGGATGAAATCACTGCCACAGAAACCTGACATTAAAATGTAATTTATTATTTCTTTTAGAAAATAAGTGCCACACTTTAGCCAACCACTTGATAGATGCTATCGTACTTAGGACATTAGTTTTATACCCAAACTGATACTGGGGCAAGAAATGTAGCCATGGGTTTCAGCAAAGATACCTCTCAAGGAATGAAAAGAATTGAGGAACAGAATCAGATAGAGTTTTCAACCTTCGGTTGGTCTTGGTCCTGAAATAATGGCTTATAGTTACAGGATTGTTTGTGGGAATGCAGCCTGCTGCACCGGGAAAATACCAGACAGACATGAAAGTGGAGGACCCAGCAATAAGAGAGGGAGACAGATGAGTAGTTATGTCACATAGCTTAATGGAGGACGTCCACTTTAGGAAAACAGAGGGAAAGAGAACCAAGGGAAAGACAGCAGGTAGGTTTTGTTAACATAACTGTCTCATTTCCTGTACATGGCCATATGTAAATGTTAGTTTCAGAATGGATATTGCCTTGGCTAAGAAGAGATCTGTGGTACTTATATGGATAGATCTTTCAAAATCTCACTGTAGGCCCAATCTCCTGTATCTTTGTATGAGTGTGTTTTGTATGTGTGTGTGTAAAGTCCTAAAAGCTTAGAAATGAGATGTAATATAGCTTTTCTCTCCCATATACCAATATCTAGGTTTTTTCTATTATTGTACCAGAGGTAGGTGGGCAACTCAAATTCTTGACATTGAACCATCAATGGAATTTCTTAGGAAAACTCAAGAATCTTAGGCAATAAGAAAATATTTATTTCAAATGTGTTTATATTTTAGTATGGAGACAAAGGAGGTGATCAAAGTATAGAGACATAGATGTGGAAAGAACAGAAATAGGGGGGAAATATCCAAAGGGAAGAAAGTAAAAGAATAAGAGAACTAGGGTATTAGTTTGTTCTCACGCTGCAATAAGGAAATACCTGAGACTGGGTAATTTATAAAGAAAAGAGGATTAACTGGTTCACAGTTCTGCAAGGCTGGGGAGGCCTCAGGAAACTCACAATCATGGAATAAGGCACCTCTTCACAGGGTGGCAGGAGAGAGAATGAGTGCCGAACAAAGGGAAAAAAAGTCCCTTATAAAACCGTCAGATCTTGCAAGAACCCACTCACTATCATGAGAACAGCATGGGAGTAACTGCCCCCATGATTCAATTACCTACCACTGGGTCCCTCCCACGACACACAGAGATTATGGGAACTACAATTCAAGATGAGATTTGGGTGGGGACATAGCCAAACCATATCAACCAGTTTATGTGTAGAACAGAAATGAAGAGAGAGCCCATTAGAAGTCCTGTTGTTTCACTGTTTGAGTTCTTGTAAAGTTTTGTCAGGAAGTCATCCTTAGGAACATGATTGAGCTTTTGACCAACATGAGATTAGGCTGCTTACATGGAATATTACAGGTTTACCATCCCAAGGAGAAAAGGAGAATATAGCATTGCCTCTTTGGAAACTCCTTGGAAAGCTGGTCACATATGTGGTCTTTTACTCTTGTTATCTGACTCAGAAATGCCATATTCAGCACTGAAATTGTGTGAGAGAATGTCCTCAAATTAATTCCTGGAGACATTTGATATAAGTTCCTGGAAATGACACAGCAGACAGAACTGTGAAGGAAAGAAAAAGAAGAACTTTCCTTGCAGACTAAAAACACAGTAGAACCACAACTATTCTCAGGAAGTTGGTTTCTGGTTTCTTTTCTGCACAATCCCTACTGTATAACAATCCCCTTTGTGTGAGTGCATATGTGTGTGTGTGTATGTGTGTGTGTGAGTGAGATGTCACTGGGTGAGGTCACCTACAGACCCATGGTATGCTACATTAAGAAAAGTTTGGCTACACAATGAGGGCAGGGCCATTGACATACTTTACTTAGGTCAAATGAACAGAAAATTAAAATCACAATTGCTCTAAAGGGATTCATTTAAATAAAAGCCATCCGAGAAACTTTAAGGATAAGAGGCAAATCCTCTGTTTTTCCCATTCTCATCTCTCTGGGAAAGGAGTCATTAACTACTCATTACAGGGTATCCCATCATCTCCTCATCAACCATAAGGGAGCTATTTGTCTCTGGGTACAATTTTGTCAGAGTTTTACTTTAATATAATTTCATAATCACCCTTAAGACTCTTTGTTTCCTATGTGTGCAGACAGAATTGTATTCTAGGTTTTTTTACTGGGACATGTATTAAGTGTGACATGTTTGTCACAGAATATAAAGTAATCAGGCAGAAAACAGCACTTTAACATCCTGCTATTGTTTCCTTAGTGAACCTAGACCATTAAGGAATGCTTTATTATCTAGTAGGTATTTTCTCTAAAAACTTATCTGCCCACAATATCCCTAAGGATTTGGAAGTGTCATAGCATACAGTATGCATGTATGGAAACACATGCACTTTATTTCTATCCAACTATACCCACAGAACAAATGAATGAAATTTTAATAACTGTATTTGTGTATCTAGCCTATGGAAGAGTGGTTAGCTGGGAACTAAGAAGGGAGCCAGGTACAGTAGGAAGTACGGGATGTGAAGTAGATGGCAAGAGGAAGAACTGCCAGCTGGCAACAGCAAGGGAGGAGTAAGAAAAATGACACAATATAGACCTAATGCATCTGCAAATGTATCCAGACAAGGTCATTTCATGTTGGGGCACAGATTTTCCAGACTTTCCAATCACTGAGGATTTTACTCTATTATAGCATTGTGGAATGAATGCTGGGTGTACCATGGCTCTGAGCATCAAAAGATTACATTATTTTCAGTATATTTTACTGGAGATGTTAACAAGGTGAACAATACATTTAAAATTATTTCAACATTTAAAAAATAGTAAAACACTTTTGAAGCTTTTGTTATCTGGATGATACATGAAAATGGTCCCTTAAATTTCTTGAGGAGGCTATACAAGCAAAGCTTTCCAACAGATGTTACTCATCTATCCTATCATTCTCTCCACTGAATACCCTGGTTTCATTCATTGATTTATTCATGTGCATGTGTTAAAGATGACAGAAATGTGGTGGCCAACAAGACTATGTCTTGGCTTCCTGGTTCACTTTTCCTTCCCCCATGTATGACAGACATAGCTCTGTTTTGTTTACCATAGATCACTATTTAGGGAGCTCATGGAAGGAGAAATTATATACTTGAGGTTTTCTGATAACTAGTGGGACCCCAAACGATCATTAATTCACACTTTGTATTCTTTCCCGTTTGGAGCCTTAGCAGGTCCATGGTGAAAAAGGAGCTCTACACTATCTAGCTAGAGGAAGAACAGGCAGTGAGGAGGTGGTGTGATTCCATGAGTGTTGTCCTGAACAAGGGAGAGAGCTGCAGAAGGCTGGGCAGGACATGTGCCAGGCAGTGCAGGCAATGTTACCACGAGTGTCACGCTGTACTGTAATCATCTGTGTATGCTGCTGTCTTCCTAAACAGAGACGGCGTGCTCCAAATGCTGGGACAACAGCTTGTCTATTTTTGAAGCCCTGGTTTTCAGATTCCAAAATGTGGAATCCAAAAAAAAAAAAAAAACCACTCTCCAGGGGTCTGTATCCAACAAGGAGAAATAGGAGTTTTGGAACTGTGGCAGTGACGTTTTAACAACTTATCGCTCCCTGGATTTATCATTCAAGTCCTCTTCTCTGTTTCACAGTTGTGATCAGCAGTGAAATTCCATCCCAAAGGACCTCTGGTCTTATCTTGGGGTTGATCTGTTTACAGGAGCTGGGGAGCTTGTGTGTCTCCCTGCAGCCATTCTTGTTTTTTTGAGACAGTGTCTCACTCTGTCATCCAGGCTGGAGTACAATGGTGCCATCTTGGCTCACTGCAACCTCCGTCTCCCGGGTTCAAGCGATTCTCCTGCCTCAGTCTCCTGAGTAGGTTGGATTACAGGTGCCTGCCACCATGCCTGGCTAGTTTTTGTATCTTTTAATAGAGACGGAGTTTCACCATGTTGGTCAGGCTGATCTCAAACTCTTAACCTCAGGTGATCTGCCTGCCTTGGCCTCCCAAAGTGCTGGGATTACAGGCATGAGCGACCGGGCCTGGCCCCTGCAGCCATTATTTATGGGAGAGGACTCAGAAAGAAGAGAGCAAGCAGGTGAAGGCAGATTTAGGATAGAAACTGGCTTTCAGCTATTCCTGATTTGGCCTAAAACTCTCTTTCCAGCCTCACATCCCTCCTACAGTCTGCTTACTATCTCTCGCGTAAAGCTGAAATGTAATCAGTCTCTATGTTTTCACATATCCAAGTGGGGAATAAAACACATTCTCCTTCATCTCCCAGCAACTCATTAGTAAATACAGTAGTGCACTACACAATAACTTTTCAGTCAACAATGGACCACAGATAGGTCAGTGGACCCATAAAATTATAATACCTTGCTTTTACTGTACCTTTTCTAGGTTTAGATACATAAAGACTTATCATTGTGTCACAATTACCTACAGTATTTAGTGCAGTAAAATGCTGTACAGGTTTGTAACCTAGGAGCAATAGGCTATGCCAGCCAGCCTAGGTGTGTATGTAGTAAGCTGTACCATCTAGGTCGTGTAAGTACACTCTCCAATGTTTGCACAACTGGAAAAACATCTAATGACATTTCTCAGAACATATTAAGTGACACATAACTGTAGCTGAAACTTCTTCAAACTTCTAGACTTTCATATAGCAAAGGAACATCTAGATCCATGTTCACTTAATTTATTCTGGAAAAGGCAGCAATAACTGCCACTGCTAGTAATAATAGCCATTAATATTTATTAAGTACTTATGCACTGTGTTAAGCATATTGCGTGCATAATCTCATTTCACCTTCACAACAATAATAGGTTATTATTACCATTTTTTTTTAAGATGAGGAAATAAAGCTTAGGATGAGAGGAGGTTACGCAATGTGCCAAGCAAGCTGGAAGAGAAGTCAAATTTGACTCCAGAGATGGGATCTGAGTCACTAATTATTAGCTAATCACTCTTAATAAATCACACCATCCTTAATAAGTTTTAAATGATAGCAATTTTTTTTTTTTTTTTTTGCTTTCGTAGATGTTAATATCCAAAAGCAAAGACAAATTTTTTTCTCAACGGTTTACAAGAAACAAAATAAGCTGGGCGCGGTGGCTCACGCCTATAATCCCAGCACTTTGGGAGGCCGAGGTGGGTGGATCACGAGATCAGGAGATCGAGACCATCCTGGCTGACATGGTGAAACCACGTCTCTACTAAAAATATAAAAAATTAGCCGGGTCTGGTGGCGGGCACCTGTAGTTCCAGCTACTTGGAAGGCTGAGGCAGGAGAATGGCGTGAACCCAGGAGGCGGGTGATTGTGCCACTGTACTGCAGCCTGGGGGACAGAGCGAGACTCTGTCACCAAAAAAAAAAAAAAAAAAAAAAAAAAAAAAAAAAAAGAGAGAGAGAGAGAGAAACAAAATAAAATAGTAACTTTGGACAGACCGTGGGAAACTAAAGGAAATTACCACAGCACCTACTTGCAAAATCCGATCCCCTTCTCGAATCCGGCCGTCTTTGGCAGCAATGCTATTTGGGTCAACCTGTAATAAAGAGGACATACATCTTCAACTGAATATGAAACATTCCCTCAAGAACTTAAAAATATGCTTTTAAAATATATTTTGAAAAAACTGTTGCAAAATTCTGTGTTGATTCATGACAGTGCATGCCATATTTCTCTCCATCAAAACTCACTGATTCTAAAAATGCAAATGAGCTATTTTAGAATGAACAAGAATAAAATTGTGAGGACTAGAGCAGAACTTAATCTGAAGACCAGTTTCCCACCTTCCTCTTCCTCTATTTCTTCCTTCCTTTTCCCCTTCATTCTTTTTTTTTTTTTCCACATTCCTTCATTCATTTCTGTATCCCAACTGTCACACATGCTCTTCAGTTGACGTGAGATGATGGTAATACCAGGACTCTCCAGACCCAGGAAATTTACTTTCTATGAGATCATTTTAAATCCTGCTTTACCTGTCTTGGTAAAGGTGATAGCTATAGAGTAAGTTCATCCTTTTTTTTTTGTTTGTTTTTTGAGACAGAATCTCCCTCTGACCCCCAGGCTGGAGTGCAGTGGCGCTATCTCGGCTCACTGCAACCTCCGCCTCCCAGGTTCACGCCATTCTCCTGCCTCAGCTTCCCAAGTAGCTGGGACTACAGGCACCTGCCACCACGACTGGCTAATTTTTTGTATTTTTAGTAAAGGCGTGGTTTCACCGTGTTAGCCAGGATGGTCTCAATCTCCTGACCTCGTGATCCACCCGCCTCCGCCTCCCAAAGTGCTGGGATTACAGGTGTGAGCCACCGCACCTGGCCCAAGTCCATACTTATTAAAGATAATTATGTCTCATGGGCATATTAATTTATAAAGAAATTTACAATCTATATTGCTCAAGAAACACACACACACACACACATACACACATTTGATCTATGCATTTAATTAGTACCACTTTACATGTGGGCTAAAGTATATTTACTACATACTATTTTAGAATGTATAGATATTTAAGGCTCCATTAGGAGGTAATTAGCATTTTAATGGGCTAAATTTGAGTGATGACTTACAGTTTACTGGGGGTAATTTCATCTATCAGATTTCATGTGATGGCTTCAAACTTTGTTTAGGCTTGTCGTACCAAAGCTTTATTTATTTATTTTTTTTTTTATTTTTTTTTTTTTGAGACGGAGTCTCGCTCTGTCACCCAGGCTGGAGTGCAGTGGCCGGATCTCAGCTCACTGCAAGCTCCGCCTCCCGGGTTCACGCCATTCTCCTGCCTCGGCCTCCCAAGTAGCTGGGACTACAGGCGCCCGCCACCTCGCCCGGCTAGTTTGTTTTTTGTATTTTTTAGTAGAGACGGGGTTTCACTGCGTTAGCCAGGATGGTCTCGATCTCCTGACCTCGTGATCCACCCGTCTCGGCCTCCCAAAGTGCTGGGATTACAGGCTTGAGCCACCGCGCCCGGCCCAAAGCTTTATTTTTAAAGCAAACTGTTTCAAGTGTGGCATAAGGTTGATGCATTCTATCCATATGTTAGATATTACTTTCTTATTGGGGTGCCAACAAATAATTGAGTCTTAAATCATCAATCAAGAATAAATGACACTATAATTACATGTAAGAGGTAAAAGGAAAACATTTCTTCCAAGTACATATGTTCAGATCCTGTGGCTTCTTTCTCTTCCCTGAAAAGTGCAGTTCCAATACTGACATATTTAAATAGTAAATAGAGACTTACTAGAAGGAAGTGAGGGGTGATTCATGAACTGTATCCCATTTAAAAGCCACTCACAGTCTAAAGCCTCATCTTTAGAACTGTAATCAAACTAATATTAAACTTCTACCTTCCTACCTCTGTACATATTACAAAAGACAATTCCACAGGTGTTTCCTTATACTTCCTTAACCTAATCAGAGGAATTATCCTAATTGCATACTTAAAAGAACTACATAAGTTGAATATTATCTGGAGATTTTTCTGTCGCAGAAGCCAGTTAGTAAATTTTTTGGTAAAGGGATAAAGGGTAATATTTTATACTTACAGAGTTGTACTGTTTTCTAAATGCATTAATTACTTTATCTCTTCCATACTCTAAGCAAGTCTATCAAAGCAATAAGATAAGCATTGTTATACTCACTTTCTAGTTGAGAAGGCTGAAGCTTAGTATATTAGGTAATGTTTTCATGATTATGGCCAAGAAAACTTGGAACAGCATAGAGTAGCAATTAGTATCTAGTTTGTCTAACTTCTGCATTTATATATAAAATATATAAACGTATGTTTTGCACATATAAGTATGTACTTTTTTATCATAAGTATATTTAATTTTAATTTATTTATATTTAGAGACATGGTCTCATTCTGTCACTCAGACTGGAGTGCAGTGGCACAATCCTAGCTCACCGTAACATTGAACAACTGTGCTCAAGCAATCCTATTGCCAAAGCCTCCTGAGTAGTTAGGACTACAGGCATATGCCACCATGACTGACTAATTAATTTTTTTTTTTTTTTTTTTTTTTGTAGAGACAGGGTCAAACTCCTGGCCATAGGCAATCTTCCTGTCTCGGCTTCTCAAAGTGTAGGGTTTATAGGCATAAGCCACTGTGACCGGCCTTAACGCTTTTTGTGAGTTTTTAAAAATCATCTATTGTAGTAAAATTTGCTTCACAGTCTTTTTTTTTTTTTTTTTTTTTTTTGAGACGGAGTCTCGCTCTGTCACCCAGGCTGGAGTGCTGTGGCCGGATCTCAGCTCACTGCAAGCTCCGCCTCCCGGGTTCAGGCCATTCTCCTGTCTCAGCCTCCCCCAGTAGCTGGGACTACAGGCGCCGCCACGTCGCCCGGCTAGTTTTTTTGTAGTTTTTAGTAGAGACGGGGTTTCACCGTGTTAGCCAGGATGGTCTCGATCTCCTGATCTCGTGATCCGCCCGTCTCGGCCTCCCAAAGTGCTGGGATTACAGGCTTGAGCCACCGCGCCCGGCCGCTTCACAGTCTTTAAAAGGGATTAACACTAATAGTAGCTCGCATTTTAGACTCTCTCTTGTGTATTGCTTCTTGGCCTTTGGCTAAGATCAAGTGTAGAATCTCATTGTGGAGTTGAATAAAACAAACTAATAGATGCACTCACTGGGTATTCAAATGTATCTATGCCATCAGCAGAGTAAAAGATGTGATTATTGTGAGTAGTAATTTAAAACAATTAGCCAATGCTACTGTTAATAGAACTCATAAAAGACACAGTAGAATGGAAGGACAGATGTTTGAGGATCAAAAACTCTGATGGACTTGCTGCATTCTTATGGGAATTTATTCAAATTTGGAATTCAAAAATGTTACCACTTTTGCACTTTTCCTTGCTGGGATTCTGGGGTGAAAGTATTCACATTAAACAAGCTGATAATAATTACATTACTTGGGTAGCATAATTTACTTTCCTAATTGAAAGTGACAAGTTTTGGAACATGGCCAGTTCTTCACATTCAAGCCTCTTAAGGAAGGGTTTTCTCAGTGTGAAGGGTTTTCTCAACATTTCGCTCTGTTCCTCCTAGTCTTCTCCTCTAATTTCCCCTCCATGGCATTTCTTACCTCGCTGACATAAATGCCGGTGTCTTCTTCATCATTTGTTCGGTAACAGACTGTCAGGCCCAGCTTCTCTTGACTGCTAACACGACACAACTCGACCTCCTGAGAGAACAACACACACAGATGACATTTATGTCAGAGAGAAAATCTGCAGCAGAATGGAGAACTCACTGATATTCTTTGGGTCACTCTGGCAAGTATTAATAATTATTGCCCAACATTGGAAATTAACTTTTTGTTTTTACCAGTATTATTCAAATGTTCTTTCAGCATGGATTTCTATGAAGTTAAGCCAGTGTTTTATATTTTTTTTGTAATGTTGGAGATACACAGCTGTTTGCATCAAGCTGTCAATGTAAAACTCCTTAAAAATTACGCAATAATGTATACATCAAATACATGCATACATCAATACACTGGAATCAATAAAATATTTGAGAATCTCAAAGTTGGTGGCAAAATGTTCATAAAAATATGGAGAGTTACTATTACATGTTTTTATTTGTATTATAAGAGAACAAAATAAGTTCAAATAATAATAATAAAAAAGACTATACCAAGCTGTTTCCATCAATCCTGCTCTGGAGTTCTATATAATATGATAATAAGCAAGTGTTTTGTACAGGTTTGACCAAGGTTTTCTATTATTTTGTAGAAACTGTCATTCTTGGAAAGAAATGGGTTCATCCAGGCTGAAGGGAGAGACATCAAAAGCCACTTGGGGCAGAGGCAATGATTCAAAATGAAGCAGTAAATGAACAAGAAAATACATTTACTGAAACACATGGCTAAGGGCTTGAAATGTCAGTCCTCAGGTAACGTATATTGAATTTATTTCCTGATTTATGTTCAGTAAAATAATAATAAATTTCAGTGTATTTCAGTTTTATATGATGAAGTGGACTTGTACTACTTTCAGAAGCAGATGACTTCAGGATAAATTACATATTTCTAAGGATTAAAACACAAATTAGCACACTAATTATGGAGAATTTATTCCTATTGAATGGAGAATATAAGACCCATTAGTAAATAATCGGATGAAGAAGAACAATGTCTGTTTAAATTAGAAGTGAAGTCTGGATCAATTTCTAGCACTCAGGCTCTGTGGGAGCTCTGAATATGTCTGCATTTGCTTAATGCTCTTTCTCCAGTACCTAGAACAGGATATTTCAGTGTGGGCACTCAGTAAAACTAGCTGAAGGGTGACTAATTTTATTTCAAAAATCTTTCCTGGTGCACACAGATTTTTGTAAAACCATAAGTAGGTAGTCTTTCCTCTTTGATCGGAAGTAGATGTATGTGTGTGTGTGTATGTGTGTGTGTAAAGGTTATGAAAGTTGATAAGAATAGAGTGCTAAGGTCTAAATGTTTGTGTTTCCTACAATTTGTGTTAGAGTTTCAACATATTTTACCTACCAAGAAGGTGGGGCCTTTTGTAGGTGATTAGGTTGTAAGGGCTGCTGAGCTCTCATGAAAGGGATTAGTGACCTTATAAAGAGGCCCCAGAGAGCTATCTTGCCTCTTCCACCATGTCAGGACACACACAGTGAAAAGATGCCCTCTATGAGGAACAGGCCCTCACCAGACCCTAAAACTGCTGGTTCCTTGACCTTCGACTTCCTAACCTCTAGAACTGTAATAAATTTGTTTCTGCTGTTTAGAAGCTACCTTGTTCATGGTATTTTATTATAACAGCCCAAATGTACAAAGACATAGAGTACTCACTTAATTGTCTAAAATCTGAAATAGTTACCAGTACAAAATGAAGGAAAACCTACTTAACTTCAAACAGGAGAATACTTCCCAGAACACTCTGTTACATTTGAGTAAATATCCTCCCTTTCAATTTTGTAGTTCAATGAAGTCCTTGACAGTGGATAATAACCTGTATAAAAATGATGCGCCATACACCATGAGTAAATCCTTAGCAAGGTGATTGCTCTCATAAACTCCAGTGACCAATAATTTCACAGATAATAGCAAATAAAACTAAAGTTAAATCCTCCATTCTGAGATAAGTACTGCAAATTAGTGAAATGCATGAAACTAAGAAGAATGCTGACTTTCTGTCTGGTGGACAAAGATACTCTATTTTATAGTGCTTAAAAAGGTTATAGTGTAGGTTGAACAGTAAAGAGAAAAGGTGAAACATCCTTTTACCTAGACGTAGGCTAGGAAAAATGAAGACGTAGGCTAGTGAAATGATTTAGCACCAGAAGCAAAAATGTACACACCAAGCAAAGGTCTTTTTAAAACTGGTAATAATTAATGCCTCCAGAGGGAAACAATACTTGACTAAAACTGCAACATTAGGAAGGAATTATAGCAACAAAACAGCTTCAATTACAGCAACAAGGTATACAGTCGAGGAGTGTCTCTTAGTGATTCCTAAGAGGCCAATAAGGAAACCTACACACTCCATAAGGAGCTGAGATTAGGGCCTTTAAATCAACACAAATGAGGAGCTGTAGTCAAAGCTCACATCCACTGACTTCCAATGCCCTAACAAAGCATGGAAGCAACTCTCAGTATTGTGAGAAGACATTTTCAGGGGGGAACATTCTTTGTTGAATGTTTTCTCCACATTCTCAATGGTGTACCTTCACTTTGGTGTTTGCTTAGAAGGCGCATATCCAACTGTCTTGCAATAAAATTGAGTGAATGTATTAAAACAAAAAGGGCAGAATCTGCCTATAATCCTTCAACACCAGAAACCAAAGCACTAACCCAAGAATCTCAGAGGAAAGGAGACTAAGGTCCTCAGGTCAAAGTAACTTTTCAATATTTTCCTTGCGTTGGACCAAACCAAAACTGTGAAACAGGTCTCAAGGTTATCTCCACGGTCTTTGTTTCCAATATTCCCCTTGGTAAGACACTCAACACCCTCCTATTTCCTTTCAGCTGCTTGGAGTCCTGGAGGTCTGAGTATTATAGATTTGCCATTTTGCTTGTCCCCTAACAAAACCTGGCATTCAGTGTGATTTTCCGTTCTCTCACAGTTAAGTCTTGAGACATAAAAATAATTAATACATAAATATCTCTCAAAGGAATCATCATTAACAATGACTTAAAATGTGACCCAATCAGGCTTTGGTGCGTATTAATAAAGGCTGCAAATACAAAGCCTTAATGCAAGGGACTAAACCCTTGGGAGAAAGCCTTCAGGCACTGTAAGAGACCAAACTGAGATTTTTCTGGATCCCGCAAACCACCTCACACCAGTCCCAAGTGTGAAGTTGTATTTCTTGGCTGAGAATGTCTCAGATACTACATAGTTTATATTAAAACACAGAAACATACATTTTAGAATCAAAGTTCCCTTAATTCTATGTCAAAATAACTTATAAGCAGCTACCTGTAGACAATTTTGTTTGTAGGAGGCAAAGGTGGCTTTATAAAGACTCTGATTATCTGAAAGGAATTCTGCAGCACAGGTTTAATTAAACATTCCCTTCACAGGACACATAAGCCTCTGACTTCTGAAGAAACAACCTCCTGGTAATAGAGAATGTTTTCCCTAACAACTTTCATACCTTCCCCTCCGTCACTTGGACGCTGTTTGATGAAACACATAAAAGTGAAATGCTACCTCTGCACATTTTCTCCATGGAGACAATTCATGAGTGTATACAAATCAAAGCCAAGCCTGCATGGATGGCAGCACTAACCATCCATAAGTCATTTGTCACTAGAGTGAAAGAATCACTTCACACACCTGGTGAAACTACATTTATTTTGACTTAAATGTACTTCAAGACGTGCTATTCTGGGGACGTGTCTAAAGTCTCTTTGAAAAAAATCTAACTTCAGTATCCAATATTGTGAGAAATTGATTTTATATAGGTTGAAGGTGGAGTAGAAGATTATAGTTTGTTATTAAAGCTTGCTATGAAACATCTTTTTAATCATAGAATGACACAAATAGGATTTTTACATAAATTGGTTGTACTCCAGTGGTGTGAAATTTTTATATTTTTTTGTGATTGAGTCTAGGGAGAAATGAGAAACTTAAGAAAAAAAAATGCTTTCTAGATAGAACTCTCTCTTACTGGGGAAAGAAACAAGGGTTGACACTGCTTAAAAAGCAGTGACTTTTTAAGTAGCATTGTTCCCAAACTTTAAAGAACACTTAGGCCAATGCATGTCATAAAGATTTTCCTCTTCATAAGAAAATTCAAATGCAGTCAGCACTATTCAAGTCTGAAGAAGATCTAGGGCTAGACAGGTTAGTCATTTATATCAGTTGACAACAGGGGAATGTAGGGTCTTTTATGTCCATATTTTTTCTTATTTTCCTGGTTTTCATTTATTAGACAATACATGCACTTTTACTCAATCTCAGTGTTAATCATATATCATCTTATATTTTTTAATGTTGATTAGTAACTAGTGAAATATCATGCCTTGTTGTTCCAATAAAACATTTATTTCAAAAAATGAATCAAATGAGAAATATGAACACTTTAATCTCCACAGCTAAGAGAAAGCTAGATAGTCTGCTATAAAAATATTGTTTCAGTGTCATTATCTCCTGCATAATGGAATCTGGGGATAATACTTAGTAAAAAATAAATCACAAAAATCCTGGAATATCAAATCCCTCTGACAAAACATTTCAGGTTTGCATTCTCCAACTCCAAATTATTCATAAGAAGTTGCTGCAACTAATAATTAAATCACATTTCTGTGGAGACATAAGGGTGAAAGTTAAAGCTTATGGTCATGTCTTTTCTCTAATATCCTTAACCCCGCCTCTTTATTTGACTACTTCTTTTTCAATGGTCTTCTGAAATATGGGTGGCTTTTAACCTCCAATTTCCCATTCTTAGAATCAGAGACATTCTTTGGGAAAGAAAGCAGTCACATTTCTCTAGGCCCAGGTTGACTGCTTCTCACTGTGGGCTGTGAATCCCCTTAAGAAGTCATAAATGACCTATTTGGAGTAGATTTTATACCTTAACAAAGAAAGAAACATTACTTTTGCCTCTACTATTAATGGGGGAGGAAATGAACTCATGAGGCTGGCAAACAATAGTTGATGTCAGGAAATCTGGACCAGGAATAGGAAAGAGAAACATAAAATTGAAGTAAGTGAGAAGTGATCCATACATTTTGTTTTTATTTTAATTTTTAATTCTTTTTTTGAGACACAGTCTCACTCTGTCACCCAGGCTAGAGTACAATGGTATGATCTTGGCTCACTGCAACCTCCACTCTCGGGTTCAAGCAAGTCTCCTCTCTCAGCCACCTGAGTAGCTGGGATGACAGGTGCCCACTACCACACCTGGCTAATTTCTGTATTTTTAGTAGAGATGTCATTTCACCATATTGGCCAGGTTGGTCTTGAACTCCTGACCTCAAGTGATCTGCCAGCCTTGGCCTCCCAAAGTGCTGGGATTAGAGGCATGAATCACCGTGCCTGGCCATGATCCATAAATTTTGTATCATTACTTCTGCTGTAAGAACTACTGAACCAGGCAGACTGCATGGAAAACTTTCCTAGAATGTGCTTCCACCCCAAAGCAATCTGTCTAAAACAAAGAACAAAGGTATAGGAGGAAACCAGGAAGACACTTCTGTTTACATCAGGAAGATTTTTCCCCCCCTTCTCTATTTTGCTTGTTGTATCTTTTGAGGAAATTGCAATTACTTTGGTATTTGTTAGCGTCATGTGGTTTACCTTCGGAAGAATCCAGAATCCAAGGTTTTTCATAGTTGATTGTTGAGTTTTTAGCAGATATTAAAATGATCAGTTATTAGCTTCCTAAAGGTATTGCTAACTATCCACGGCCATTTGTGATTTGATTTCCTCACTCATATGTCAGTTTTTGGGAGATCTCCATCAAAATAGTTTAACATGCCATAAGCAATGTGTAGAAAAGACCATTCATAAAATGTCATTTTCATAGATGCCTTATTTTTAAAATAGCAATGTTAAGCACTTCACTTCCGGG
This sequence comes from Rhinopithecus roxellana, assembly GCF_007565055.1. Taxonomy (NCBI): domain Eukaryota; kingdom Metazoa; phylum Chordata; class Mammalia; order Primates; family Cercopithecidae; genus Rhinopithecus; species Rhinopithecus roxellana. The sequence continues at coordinate 72,717,819 of NC_044558.1, forward strand.
TCAGCTCAAATGCTCTCACTCCAGCACTTCTGCTCTCTTGCTAGAGCTTGAACCTGTTGACCCTTCCCCTTCTCACTGTCAGTAATTCCCTCGAGCCCACTCCTGTCTCCTGATGCAGCTTGAAATTAACAGTTAGACGTAATATCTTTCTTTTTTGGCTTTTAAAATTACCCTATTTTTAAAAAGTTAATATGTGCATTATAGGAAAGTGGAAAACACAAGAAGCAAAGAACAAAGTCATTCACAATCACAAGCAGTTTATAGTTTGACAAGTTCTTCTAGGTCCTGTGCATGTGTAGGCACAACATTCAATTTTACGGGACTGAGATCGTACAGTTACGTATCGTGATTTTTTGCACGTCATGAATATTTACCAATTCAAAATCCCAAAGCTCTATGAGTATTTTGATAACCAAGAATACACTACACCAACTCAATCTGTTCAAAAAATGTAATCTTGCCTTTCTTGGAAAAAAATTTCATAGAAGACAAAAATGGCAACACGCTTTTAGATAAAAAGCATTGGCAGAGTTCCGAAATCCTCAACTCTCCTGTTCTCTTTGTCCACTGTATCATCCAGAAAAAGGTCAATTGTGGTTAAGACCAAGTATTCACCTCCCCGCTTCCCCAGCTGAGCAGCGACATGGTCCCAGAGGGGATGCACACCATGATGACCATAGCGACTGCTTTCCCTGTAAATTCTTTACTACAAGTTGCAAATGGGCAATCCATGCTGCCCAACAATCGCACTCTACTTTCCTTGCCAAGTTGCTGTTTCACATGCTAAAGGAACTAGTGTCATAATTCCTCCTCTTTTTTCAAATTTCCAACAAAAATCACCCACTGTTAGCTGATGACCTTATCTCATAGTTCACTGGATCCTAGTGGGTTATTATGACCTCAAGTTTCTGCTCTCCCAGTCTGGTATCTTGTACCTCTTCTGTCTGCAGTTCTGCTACCATGCCCTTCTCTCTCTTCATGCTTGGCCAGTCATCTTGTTCTAGACTTCATGGAGGAAAAATAAACCATGGAATGGAAACCTCTGTGTCTTCCCTCCACTTATCAATCCACACGCATTTGTAGGTAGAAAGACTCTCTGGGCTGCCTTTCTATACAGTGAAAGAAAAATCCCCAATCCTACCAAAGGTGAGTGCCTCTACTCATGCTCTGTAAACCATTCCTTTATTGTTTTTCAAGAATTTCTCTCATGGAATTATCCCTTCTTATCCTGTATTACTCATTTCAGTATTCTCATTAGATTACTCTCATTGTCACACACACACACACACACACACACACACACACACACACACACACACCAATATGGGCTGGGGCAGAGGGAAACCTTGTGGACATGGTAGTCAGCTCCAGGTTGGGGGCTACTGGAAGAATCCAGCAAACATTGAAGAGATCATAAAATTAGTCTTGGTGTTTACCAAGGTAATTTCCAGAGAAACACTGACCATGCAAAGGCACAGAGGTAGGAAACAGCATTTCACGTTAGAGAAGCTTTACATAGTTAACGTGTGAGAAGCTAGGAGTTTAAGGTTGGGCTGGGTGAGCGGTCATGGTGAACACTAAAACTGCAGAGGTAGGCAAGGGCCAGATCATGGAAGGATGACCACATCCTATTAAGTAATTTGGGCTCTTTGCAAAAAGTAAAGGGGGGCTATTACAAAAGAATTAAAACTATCATATTTGTAGTTTAGAAAGATGACTTCAGCACTAGCATAGTGGGTGAGTTGGAGGGTTAAGCGAATGTTACCAATTCATGCAAGAGAAGCTAAGGGCTTGAATGCAAGCAGTGTCATTGTTCTATCAGTTCTTAAACACAGTTATCATTATTTCCATTTCATAGATGAAGAAAAGGAGTCACAGAGAGAACTTGGGCCCAAAGTCACACAGCAAGTCGAAAGCGGAGCTGGGATTCACATTCTAGCTAAGGGACCTGGTCTTAATTCTGAATAGCATGTTCCTCTGACTTCACAGTATATTGCTCTTCCTCATTTTTCAGCTCTCAGTTTAACTGCTAGATGGTACCCTTGTCCATCACTCTTTCTGAAATAAGGATCCTAAAGTCTTCTATGAAAATTGCAATGATGCTTAGTGGCTTCTTGGCAATTATGAACATTTATTTTTCTTTCTTTTTTTTTAATTAGAAAATTTGTATTTCATTAAGATGTTTAGTTTTAAAATTACCTGTTTACTGTTCTCTAAGAAGGTCCTTATCTGTTATGTCTGTTGTTATATCCCACAGCCTTAGATATGAAACAAAGAAACTTGTTTCTTTGAGGATGGCACCTTGTCTTCTTTTTCTTAGCATTTCTAGTACCAGCAGAGGACTGAGAGCTTATGAGAAGCCTCACATGTGTTTGCTGAATTAGTTAACTGCTAAAGTGAAGTTGGGTGTAGGGTATAATTGCTTTTGCTATATTTGTACAGCAGCATAATTGTATTAGATTAAGTATAATATGTTCAAAAAGCTGTACAAACAATGGATGTGACCTAGTCTCTTACCTCTGCCAACAAGAAAAGTAATCAAAAAATGAACTGTAAAATTAAAGCAAAGTTATCTATGAAGTTACTCATTCTAAGAATTCCTCTAGCATGTTCAGTTTTTATGTATTCACTTTATTCACTGGACATTTTCTTAGCACCTGCTACATGCTGTGGATCACACTTGGAAACTTCTTTTTGTCCCAAACATTGCTCTAAATGATTTGTGAATAACGTCTCATTTAATTGTTAAGAATCTGATAAGGTAATACAGTGCACAGTAGTTATTTCTGGCCCATCTAGCATTTATTCACTGTCTTTTTGGAAACATGACCCTAAATTTATTTTGCAGAATTACACCTTTTTCTTTCTAGTTGATGTGTGTGTTCAGGGCTGATTCCAGCTCCAGGGCTGGGCTTGTGATCTAGGGATTAGCTAATAAGTGCATTTTATTTTACTGGGTATAGTGGTCATTTCAAAAATGAGTATTATTTAGTTCAAGCCCATCAAAATCGGGTTCATGACTTTTGTTGAAACTATTAGGAAAAGAACACTTTCTTTTCTATTGTATTTGAATCACAAAAATCTAGATCAGGAGTAGCTCTAAGCTTTATCATGCCACAATGTATAGACCTTGAGGATGGATGCAAAAAAGGGAATAAAAGCCAAAGATGGATAAAGATTGAAATTTAGTGCCACTATTTGAGCCCCTGCAACAAGTTATATCTAAAACAATAAACCTTTGGAATTTTTAGCAAGGAGAGCCAATAAAACTCCTTTTTTCTTTAAGCATTTGTTTTCAGTCTTCTGTTTCTTGGACTATAGTCCCAATTGCTTTTGGTAGATATTATCTACAAATTTTATGTTATAAATGAGGAAATTCAGAGCCAGCATTGAGTAATTTATTTAAGGTCACTAAGCAACTACTCATCAGAATCAGAAATTGATCACAAGATTCTCTCTCTCTCTCTCTCTCTTTCTTGCACACACACTTTTTAACTCTGAAGATTGCTTTTTCAAGAGACGCATTCTTATAGTCCAGTGGTCATTTAAGAGCTCGTTGTCTATAGACGGAGGCTTAAGCACATAAAGAATTCACTATAGTGCAATGGGATATGTGGTAAAAGATAGATGGGATGAATCAAGAGGCAAGATGAGCCACAAGAGGGGATGCTCCAGAGAGAAGCTACTGTTTACATGGAGGGTGACAAGTTCAGTGTTGGCTACTGCGAAGAGGGTTTAGGGATGTATTAAGAGAGGATAATAGAGAGGTGGATTAGGACTGATTCCTAAAAGGTCTCATAACCAAAGTCCTGGGCAGAAATGGGAGAGGGAGGTCAATATGCATAAAATGTGACTTTCCATCTTACATAAAACATAAGCAATTATAAAATTAGGACTATTGAGAGAAAGCAAGAACTTGATTTTCTGGTATTTAACCCAAGCAGAAGCATACATTTCTTCTATTTTATCTTTAGTATTGATCAGATTTTTTAGAAAAAAAACATGATTATAATTTACTTCCTATAATTATTTGGGAGGGAATTTTAGATACAATCTAACTTGCCTTCTATCTTTTACAAATTGAAGTGACTTACCCACATTCATCTGACAATTTAGTGGCAGAGCTAAGAGTAGAAACCAGGCCTCCTGACTTTCATTCATTTGCTCTTTTTTATTGTTACCATTCTGATACTATTCTTTAAACAAGTCATTCTGACCTGGGATGGAGGTCTGGGGGTTCATGGAAAGGTGTGTGTTGGGGATGGCAGAATCACTGAATGGGAGAGAGATGCTGAATGAAGTGTGTTATCCAGATGAAATGTGTGGAGGCGGGAACAAGGTGGAGAGCCTCGTTTGTTGTGATGTCAACTGAATGAGGGTGGAGAGCATAGAATTCTTAGGAAAGCAAGGCTTGAGTTGAAAAGATCTTTACTATTCTTTCAACCCTTAGTGTCTGCAGCAAATTTAAAAAGAAGAAAGAGCAGACCTCACTTTTATAGAAAAGAACTGTCCATTCTTGGAGAGGCTCAAATCCCTTTCGCAATGTCCATAGTGCTGCTTTCACGGGGCCCTGCAGTCTTTATTGCATCTCCACTCTCAGCATTTGTAAGCTGTCTTTCCTTTGAATTACTGAAAATAGCTTTTCAAAAGAGAGTGTTAACAACCTTCTTTTGACATTAGCTATGTGCACTCTGCGAAGTAAGCAATCCATAAGGACAGGGTGACCCTTTGTGCTGTAGTTGTCTCTGATTCGATGACTGCACTTGTTGGTTACATCTGCTATCGTGCTCTTGAGTCGGCTATGTTTTCAGCAAAGGAAAACAGCTAAAGAGATACCACCTACTGTTTGGGATATCGTTTTATAGTTTAAAAAGTCACTTTGAAGAGGTATTCACTTCAGAAAGGCAAAATACCTTTTGCCTAAATATAAGGGCAGATATAGACAATCGATAGCTACTTCGGGTAGCAGAAAGATAATTGTTAGGGATAAAAGTACAGTCTAAACATTTGCAAAATGATCCACAAGACTGCCTTCAAGGGAATTTTAAAAAATAGAACTAGAAGAAGTAATACATATCAACTTTGGGTGACATGCTATGGTGGTAAGGGTTATCACTGCTTTATCTAGTTGGAATTGATGTCATTGGCAGCCAACGTTTTGGACTATTGGAAGCCCTGTTAAATATCTGGCACAAGAGTTGAGCCACTGCCTAGCCCTTGAGAGGTAGGATACATGGGTAAGAACAAAGGGACAAAGGAGGCAGAATTAAGAGTTATAGGGCTGGAGTCCAACAAAAAGGCAAGAAGGAGAGTCTATTCAGGTTTGCTAAGGCTGAAAGACTGCTCCAAAGCACACAGAATTAATACAGAGGCTAGATTTACTGTAAAATTGAGCAGGAAGTTAATGAAAGAAAAGAATCTGGGGCATGTTAACAAAAACTAATTTTTGAACTTGCATAGAGATGTTAATTTAAATTTATCAAATAATATTCCATTTATCATGCTTTATGATGGACCTATATGCTGATAAGCAATGACAATCATTTGCAAAAAACAGTGCAAACCTACTGTTTTCTTCATAGGTGGATCAGATTGTTTGTGTTACATAGAAATGACCAAGATTTTACATAGAAAACATTACATGGAATGAATATGTTCCTGAAGGTAGATCAAAGAAAGAATATTTTTATATTATTGTATTTTTATACTCAATGCTCAGACATTTGTTGAGAATATCACAAAATAATGAATTAAATCTCTTAGATGCCCTAGTATGACACCCCTAAAATACAGTATTTTCTTCTAGGGTCTAATGGTCAGTGAGAAATTTCATCTACAAGATTAATTATTAAAAAATGCTTGGAGTTTCTCATCTTCAGATTAGTACCACAGTGTATAATAACAAAAAATGTCATTGTAAATACATAATGATTAATCATAAGTAATGGGCTGCTCCTGAATTGATACATGATTTCCAATTTGGTAGGTTCTACATTTCGTCACTGGTCATAATTCCAAAACATTTAAAAAACTCATTTAATAGCACGAATTCTGGATTTTTCCTTTTCTATTCCTTCTTTTTAGAGCCAACTCTCCTAGTTATTTTTTAATGCCAGTCTATTATGAGACATGAAATGCATTACATCTTTATTGTACTGGCAATAAAATTTTAGTAACATGCATTAAAACCAATTAGTAGACCTGAATATCTCCTGATCTGATGAATGAGAAACGGAAGGTCTACATTTATCTATTTCAGATATTATACATTGAATTCCAGACTGGGAGATGCCTGTGTCTATGTTGACACAACAGAGATTTGTCAATCCTCCTCAGAACTTTTCTTTATTTGAAAAGCATTCAGGAACTTTTCCAGCATGTGTTATTAAGAAAACATAAAAAGAAGATTAACAAAGAAGAAGAAGAATAGAAAATAAATAACCCTGTTGATAAGATGAACTTCATTTCTATCAGCTGGTTACTGAAGCAGGAAATAAAGGCTTTTCTAATGAGGAACTGGGCTATTCCTGCAATGTTTTCTAAGCTATTTTATACTGGGGAGAGGGAGATTTTCCTGGGGTCATAATAACAAGAAAAGGTACAAGACTTAAAGCTGTCAAGATCCTATGAATGTAATAATAATTGTTACCAAATTGCTTTTCTCTGTTCTTTTTCTTGTTAGGTAAGGTGATATTTTAATATAATTAAATATGCTCAGACATTTCGTATCTAACCAAATAAATTAAACAGTAAAGTAGATTTACTAAAAAATATAACAAAAGATCACAAAATATTGATGTTAACTTTAGTGTTTTAGTCACATTTCAAATCTTTTTTTCCAAAAAACTCAGGATATTTTAATATTTAAACAAGCAGGAAGATACGCACTTTAAATATATATACTCTTAGAAGAGAAAAAGTCATTTTGAGGAGATATGTCCATTCTGGAGGAGAATTAGAGGATCTCCCACAAAATATATATATTATATTTACACATAATATCACTTATTGGCATAATTGCATATGTACATACCCTCTAAGTTTGATTATAACTAGTTGCCTGCACCTCCTGGGTTTATAACTAACAGCGGACTGTAATGTTTAACACTGACATTGTGTTATCATCTATTTCACAAAATGCAAAATAAGTGATGGTACAGACTCTTGTGCACTGTTAAATTTTCATAAGAATGTATATACTGTCACACATATATATCAATGATTTATTCTAGATAATATGATTCTTCCAGTGACTGGTGCATAGTTGTATAATTGTATGTTTGTATAATGATGATGACAATTTGTATCATTTTAAAGAAATTTGAGTAGTATTTTATAACATTTGAAGATATGATTAAATTACTCATCAAATTAATTTTAATGTTTAATTTATTTAACATATTTATTTATTAAAAATGTTTAATTTTTTTTGCCCAACAATTATATCAACTGCTTTTTCCTTGGGCCTTTAAAGAGTAGACATGTTTCTCTATTTGTTGTTAATGGATCCATCTGATCATTTGGCCATTTGAAATTAATTTCAATCACTGCATTATCTAGTCTTCATTCTGGTTTAGTAGCTACATGCAAAAACATGGATCATCAAAATTAACCCGAGTTTATCAGCATCTGTTCACTACTGCATAATTTATAATAGCAAAGTATCATGAATATCCTCCATGTCCACAATATGAGATTTCTTAAATAAGTAAGGAAATATCTAAACAATGAATTTTATGACTCTGAAGAACTTCTATTAAAAGGGAAATGATCACAAATGTGTATAACATAACCTCACTCTTCAAAGTCTTGTATTCACAGAAAAATTTCTATGTGGAAATAGTAGTTATCTCTAGTTGCTGTTATTATGAAGATGATTACTTTCTTTTTAATATAACTTTGTATTTCCAAACATTTTTGCTGTGACCATATAGTTACTTATGATCAGAAAAATAAGTATTATTTTAAAATACAAATAATTATCCTGAATAAAATAAATAATGGCTACACCATAAAATCTGCTCATCTCTTTTCTTTCTCTTCTACCTGATCATCTTGTTTACTGGAAAATATTAATTAGGAATCAAGCAAAAAGTGGAATTTCATTTATTCAGTGGAGTGCAGCCAAGTTTTTCAGCTGACAAGTTTAGTGCCTGAAGTTCTTTCTGTTGGCACCAGAACCAGATCTCCACATGAGTGGGTTGGTCTTAGTGACTCTTCACAGATCCTATCTTCTTCCTAAGCTGGTTAATGACCTTATCATTTTGCCAGTCATCCAGGTTTAGGTATTCTCTTCAGAGTTATATTTTCCCCCTTCCTTTCTACTCTCTCTGTTGCTGCTACAGTCTCGGATGACATAATCTCTTTCCTAACTGTTCTATCTCCTTGAATTCATCTGGTACGTTACTGCCAGATGAATCTCCTTACTATAAGTCCTTAAACACATCACTACATGCTTACAGCACTACTGAAGTCCAAACTCCTCAGACTGACACTATAGGCCCTCTGTAATCTAATCTCAGACAACATTTCCCCCAAATCTCCTACTATTCCACTCACACATCTGACGACCTAGCCAATCTGAAGTAGGAACCACTCCCCAACTCTGTTGTAGAGATCCCTCTTCCTCCTCACAAAAAAATGTATGCCACTTCATTTACTATCTGAATTAGAATTCTACCTATGATTCAAGATGTAATGAACTATGGACTTCCAAAGGGTAGAGCAAATGTATTCAGCTTTGTATCTCATTGTTGATTATAGAACTTTGCAAGTAAGAAGTGCTCATTGCCCATTTGCCACATAAATGCACACATTTCAAACCACGTGTTTACCACAGTCTTTTTTTATTTTTATCACCCAGAAGTGCTCTTCCATCCTCTGAGTACACAGAGATCTCTGCATCTCTATCTCAACACATGTCATACTTGAGCTTAGAGTGTTTTAATGGAAGACAGGGACAATCCCAGCTTAAGGCCCTATACAATGCTCAGACCAGTATTCAGTTACATCAGGACATGTCTAGAAGAGTAGTATAAGGGCCTGCTAGGACCCATATGAAAGAGGGCTTAAGAGTCTTTTTGTGGAAAATAATACTGATATTCCGGAAACAAAGATTCAAGGAGTATGACTCAAAAACATAGAAGTTTCATATTTGCCAGTATGTATTGCTGGGTACTATGAAAAACATGTCTGCTGAAAACAGTTAATGATGCTTATAAACTTCTTTTTGTTAAACATACTAACAAGATGATAAAATAACAGTAAATACTAAGAGGACAAAACAAATCAGTGAAGGTAAGAATTTGAAGAAGAAGAAAAATCAAGAAAGTTTTTTTTTTTTTTTTAACTTTTCAATATGTGTTATTTTTTTCAGGCAGTTTTAAGTTCACAGAAAATTTAGCAGAAAGTACAGAGATTTTCCATCCTTCTTTCACACAGGCATAGCCTCTTGTATTATCAACATCCCCCACCAGAGTAGTGTATTTGTAACAGTTGATAAAACTACATTAATACATCCTTATCTCTCAAAGTTCATAGTTGACATTAGGGTTCACTCTTGGTATTGTACGTTCTGTGGGTTTGGACAAATGTATAGTGGCATGTATCTACCGTTACAGTATCATACAGAATAGTTTCACTGCCCTAAAAACCCTCTGTGCTCCACTTTTTCATCCCTTCTGCTTCAACAACCTCTGAAAACCACTGATCTTTTTATGTTCTCCATAGTTTTGCCTTTCCATGTAGTTGGAATCATACAGTATGTGGTCTTTTTAGACTTTCACTTAGTAATGTGTATTTATGTTTGCTCCATGTTTTTTCATGGCTTGACAGCTTATTTCTTTCAGCACTGAATGATATTCCATTGTCTAGAGGTAAACCTAGTGCATTTATCTATTCACCTACCGAAAGACATCTTGGTTGCTTTCCTGTTTTAGCAATTAAGGAAGTAGATTTTAACCTTGAGTGTATTTACTGATTTAAGTGAATCTAAGCCTCAATGTTGACAGTTTCATAGAGCATGAAGGACAGGAGACAAAGCCCAAGGTGTAGAGTCTAATAAGAGACCACGAGAATGAAGCTGGGAACCTGACAGCTATACTCTTAGTGAACAAGAAACACAACAGACCCCTCCCAAGGGATTATAAAGAAAATTGTTGCCTTAGTCCATTTATACAGCTAGGACAGAATACCAAGACTGGGTAATTTATAATACAACTTAAAATAAATTTATTTGCCTCAAGGTTCTGGAGGCTGGGAAGTCTAAGATGGAGGGGCCAGAGTCTGGTGAAGAACCTCTTGCTGCATCATCCCATGGCGGAAGGGCAAAGAGAGGGCAAAAGAGAGACAGAGAAAAAAGGGACCAAACTCACCATTTTATAATGAACCCACTGCTGTAATAACAAACTCACTCCCATGGTAAGAGCATTAATGCACTTGTGAGAACAGCCCTCATGGTCCAATAACCTCTCATTAGGTCCACCTCCCTATGCTGCTGTATGGGAGATTAAGTTTCCAACACATGTTTTTGGGGGGACACATTCAAACAGTAACAGTTGAATATTATACATTTTGGCCTGAGTGAAAAGGAAAAAAGTCTCACTTGAGAATGTGCCAATAATAAACTGGTCCTCACGCAAACCTCATAGAAGTTTGCAGTTCAAATTCACACTAACTGTGAACTGTGTCTAAAATAGTTCAAGCCGATAATTAAGCTTAAAAGACTCCTAAGATGGTAATATCCTCAGAAGTCTGGCAGAAACAAACACACTTTCTACCTGCAGAAACCCAGGGTCCCAGAGATAAAGTTAAAATGAGCTTAGAGTCAAATTTCACAAAACACACAAAGAAACAATGCATCATGAGTGACATCCAGCAACAGAAAAAAGTAGTCAGCATAATTGCAAAGTCATTAGAAATATACAGAGATTTAATATAATAGGAGAAATATAAGAAGGGATTGCAAATATGAGTAAAAGTTAGTATAAAAATAACCAACATGAAGAAAGAAGAACTTATAAACATGAGAACTATAATAATTGAAATGAATATTTAATGGCTGCATTTAACCACAGGTTGGACATACCTGAGGAAGGAAATTACTCAACTGGAAATTAGTGAACTAGAAGATAGATTAGACAGGATTATCTAGAATGAACACAAAGACACAAAGAAATAAAAACTAGGAGACAGTAGTTATGAAATATGGAGATAAAGACAGAATATTATGGAACTGATGAAAAGTACTAATCCACAGATGCAGAAATAACCCTCTTTACTATGTATTGTATTTATATTATGGATCAGTAAATACATGGTTGAAAGATACCTTTATTGTGCTGAGACAAAACATCTGCAAACCCGGAGTTCTATACCTAGGGAAAGTATCTTTTTGGAACAAGGGCAAAATAAAGATATTTTCAGACAAACAAAAAACCTAAGTATTTTGCCAATAGCAGACTGTCACTAAGGGAAACTTCAAAGATGTACATGGATGGAGCTGGAAGCCATTAGCCTCAGCAAACTAATGCAGGCACAGAAAACTAAACAGCGCATGTTCTCACTGGGAGCTGAACAATGAAAACACATGGGCACAGGGAGGGGAACAACACACACTAGAGCTTGTGAGGAGTGAGGGGAAGGGGGAAGGGAGAGCATCAGGAAAAATAGCTAATCCATGCTGGGCTTAATACCTAGGTATTGGGTTAATAGGTGCAGCAAACCACCATGACACACGTTTACCTATGCAACAGACCTCTACACCCTGCACGTGTATCTTGGAACTTAACAACAACAACAAAAATGTTAAAAAGAGATATGCAAATTCAGAAGGTAAACTCAGATGGAAGGTCTGTGGTTTAAAAAGGAATGAAAAGCAAAGAAAATCTAACCAAATCTGGAATGTATATAGCAACTTATAACGAGTATAATGGCTTAAAAAGTTAAAACAATGCCAGAAGGAATTTAAATGCCTATGAAAGTAACATATGAATCAGCCAGAGAGTGGATACAATTTAAGTGTTCCTGAGTCCTTTTATTGTTTAAGGAAAGTAAAAGAATTAATTAATTACGAAATGGTTAAGCTAAAATTTCTAAGATAAGCACTAAAAGAATACAAATAGTATATATTACTTCTAATATATTACTTCCTCAGCAGAGAGGAAAAAAATAGGATGAGAAAAATAGTCAACCAATTCACATAAAAGATTTTTAAACAGGGAAGAAGAAACAGAAAGGCAAAACAAGAGAGACATAGTATGATGTAATGTAATTAAATACAAATTTATAAATAATTATAAGTAAAGAATTACAATAAGTGTAAGTAGAACAAAATATAGAAAATGACAAAATGGAAATGTGAGCAAGAACCACCACCACTTGCAAAGCAATAACAATCCAGCTGTACAAAAAATGTATAGGAAACACTTGTAATTAGAAGCTTCACGAAGTTAGAAGAAAAACATCTAAAACATAATTCAGAAAAGTTGAAAGTAAAAGACTGGCAAAAGATATGCCACAAAATACTTAGAGAAAGCTGGTATAGCTATATTTTCAAACAAAAAATATTTTTGGACAAACAGCACCACAATAAATAATAAGGGTTATTAAATTTTTTAAAAAAGTTAAACTGAGGCCGGGCTCAGTGGCTCATGCCTGTAATCCCAGCACTTTGGGAGGCGGAGGCGGGCGGATCACAAGATCAGGAGTTTGAGACCAGCCTGACCAACATGGTGAAACGCCATCTCTACTAAAAATACAAAAATCATAGCCAGGTGTCGTGGCACGTGCCTGTAATCCCAGCTACTCAGGAGGCTCAGGCAGGAGAATTGCTTGAACCCGGGAGGGGGAGGTTGCAGTGAGCTGAGATCGCACCACTGCACTCCAGGCTGGGGAACAGAGCAAGACTCTGTTTCAAAAAAAAAAAAAAAAAAAAAAAAAAAAAGTTGAACTGACCAGGAAGAAATAAACATTTCTGAACTTGGATGCACCTCAACTTATGATCGCGAATTGTAGAAAACAAAAATGACAGAATTAGAAGTAGACTTTGACAAATCTATTAATGTAATGGTAATTGATAGATCAATTAGGTAATATAGTTTAAGCATGTAGATGATTTGAACAATATGATTAACAAGCTGATCTAATGTATAGCTATAGACCATTATCCCCAATAAATGCAAAAAATATGTATTTTTTCAAGCATGAATCTTTCGTGAAAAATGTTCTCCTCAACATAATAATAGCAAACACATTACATTTAATTTGTACTAGGCAGTGTTGCAAGCAATTTAGAATACATTTAATTTTCACAACAATTCTCAGGGTTTGGTATATAAATATTCCCTTTTTATATATGAGAACGCTGAGGCACAAAGAGGTTAAGTGAGTTTTCCAAGGTCATACAATCCAAAAATGGAAGAGCTGGGATTTGCAAAGTCTGTACTCTTACCTACTATGTAATATTGTAGAAATATATGCACTACTTGGGAATTAAGTTAATAAAAATGTGTAATCTTATGGAGAAAATTATAAAATCTGTTGACAAATATTAAAGAGGAGCTAGAGAAAAGAAGAGCTCATGTTCAAGATTTGGAAGAATTAATGGCAAAAAGAGTCAGTTCTTCCTAAATGGATGTATAGATTCAAAATCTATAACGTTGTACACATGCAAAGTTAATTCAGAAATGTATATGAACTACCAAAGCACAAAGAATAGTGAAGATATTTGTAAGAAGAATAAAGTAAGAGGATTAGTCAGCCAGCTCCAAGACTTCTTATAAAGATATAAAACAATTTAAGACAGTGTAGTATGACACAGAGTTTGACAAAATGACTAATGGGACAGATTGGAGAGACCAGAAACAGATTCACACATATACAGAAACTTGATTTATGATGGAGTTACAACTACATACTAGGTAAAAAAAAAAAAAAAAAAAAAAAAAAAAAAAAGGACTTTCAATTAGTAGTACTTAGAGAATATATCGTATATATCAGAAAATTAAATTTGGGCCCCAAATTCTAACCACAATAAAAACAATCTCTGTGGGTTAAAAATTAAAGTAAAAGGCAAAATTGTTTTGAAAAATTTAGAATACAATTAGAAACTACTTTTTCTTTGCAAAAGAAGGATTTTTTAGACTAGATAGCAGAATCAGGAACCATAAAAATGAATATATTTTACTGCATTTAAATCAGGAATTTTGTTTATGATAAATACCATAGAAAAGCAAAAAGTAAGTCACATGCTGGGAAATAGTGTTTGTATTTGCAGCACACGAAGGATTGATTTAAAAATATATAAAGAGCTAAAAAGTAAATAAACAAAAAAACAGTCCATATAGAAATTAGCATTAAAAGAAGGAAGAAAACAGAATAGGCCAATAAACATATTGAAGTGATGCGGAAGTGCTGGGTAGAAAAGAGCATGGTTCCTTTAAATGATACTGAAATGCGGAAGGGAAGTGCTGGGGAGGGAGTGGCATGTCGGTAGCTAGGGCTCCACCCCCACAGACCTAGTTGAGAATAGGCATTTTTATTTTCCTGCCCAAATATTGCATTCCCAAGACCACCCTGGCCTGCCAGGGCCCCATCCTGTGCCTATAAAAGCCCAAGACCCTAGCGGGCAGACACACAAAAGGCTGGACCTCAAAAAGAGCAGATTGGCGGAAGAAGATACAAGCACCTGCATGTTGAGAGAAACACATGGGAGGAGGAACACACAAGCAGCTTGATGTCCAGAGGACCTCAGAAGCACAGGCAGGCACCAGCACCGCAGCAGGCCGTCCACTGGGGGAATGACATGGAGTTTGGCTGGGGCGGTTGGAGGAGAGCCCAGGGAGCTGAATGGCCCTCCTCCAAGGGAAAATCATCTCCCCTCTGGCTCCCTTATCTGCTAAGAGCTACTTTCACTCAATAAAACCTTGCACTCATTCTCCAAGCCCAGGTGTGATCTGATTCTTCTGGTACACCAAGGCAAGAACTCGGGATACAGAAAGCCCTCTGTCCTTGCAACAAAGTAGAGAGTTTAATTGAGCTGGCTAACAGAAGCAGCCTATAGATGGCAAAATTAAAATAGAGCACCCTGTAACACACGCCCACTGGAGCTTCAGGAGCTGTAAATATCCACCCCTAGACACTGCTGTGGGGTCTAAGCCCCACAGCCTGCTGTTCTGTATGCTCCCCTAGGGGTTTGAGCAGCAGGGCACTGAAGAAGTGAGCCATACCCCCATCTCACTCCCTGCCAGAAGGACAAGGGAACTTGACCCATTTCAAAAGGATCCTCAACGTCATTAGATATTATGGGAAGGAAAATTTTAAACCAACTGGAGAAAATTAAAAGTCAAGGAAATCATAAGTCCAATCATGCCCACCCAGTGTTTGTGAGAATGTGGTGCTCTGGGAGCACCTCCACATAATTAGTGTGAGTTAGAATTGGCTCAAGCACTAACTTCTTAGTAAATATATTATAAGGATCTGCATATCCTATGCCCAGGAGTAACCCCAGAGAACTCTATTAATATGCACCAGTCTATGCATAAAAGAATGTTCACAGCACATTGTAATATTACAAAACTAAAACACCCAAATGCCCACCAAGTGAACACATAAACTGCACCATTTTTTAAAATGTTAATCCTATATAGCAGTGAACACGAGTGATTTCCAGCTACACATTACAACTTGAATGAACTAGAAACTAGGTTCAGAATTTTCAGAAAAAAATACAGGTTTCAGGAGAACCATACTGTATTCAGTATTTTTGCATGTATATAAACATGCAAAGTTAAACAACACATTGTTTAGAGCTACAAACTTATGTGGCACAATTATAAAAATAACCAAGATAATAATCACCATAAAATTCAAAATATTGGTTCAGGCATGCACAGAACTGCAATGTCATGATCATGTTCTTATTCTTTTTCTAAACATGAGTGTTGGGTAGACAGCATTCACTGAATCTTTGTTCGAAGGCAAGTTGATATTGTAGCATTGTATTTATCACTCAGAGTATTGTAGATCTGCCATTGAAGTCTTATGCCATTGTTCTAAAAGTATAATAGAGAAATAGTGAAAATGAAAGACCCATTTCCGCTCTTGATACCACCAAAAGCATAAAGACAGGAACAGGTTGCTTCTTCTCCTGGAGGTAAATGTTGGAACATGGCATGGCATTACACCGTGATCTGGGCAACCTGTCTGAGCTAGTCAGAAGTGTAGAGAAGGAAAGACAGTGGGCATCAGAACATTAGGTCCAGAAGAGGATATGATCAGCACAGTTGAAGCCAAAGAGAAGGAAAATGTCAGATTTCATGGAATAGCAACAAAAGAGGCTGAGATCACATATGACACACACCCTGAGGACACTTAAAATCTTCTGAAAGGATTTTGAGGAGTGACTTGAGGAACTCCCACAAAAACATGGAAAAGGGTAGAGTCAGGAAAATAGTTTTGTAACTGCCTGAGGTTGGCATTTTCCACTGGGCAATTGTTATTTGTGTACTTATAATGAATAATAGATATTAATTTACTGTGGCCAGAGAGTACATGTCTTTCATCCTAGTAAAACCTTACAAAATGTAAAAGAATAAACCCTTTTTGCATAAATGCCTAAATCCAACAGAACTTCTATAAAACAACTTTAAGTGTGTCTGATGCTAGATATTAGGGACATCATCTTTTTAAAAAAAGGAAGTTGCATGGTTATGGTAGCACTAAAGTGCTCTTGAATTACTCTCCTAATACTATTAGGTGTAACCAAATTTAACTCAATATCTAATCTAGGACAAGCATGGCCATGGAAAGAGACCTGTGCAAACACACATTTCCTTCAGCTTATAAAGGGAACGAGAAATGAGTGTAATAGAGACAGTAATTTAGGTAAACTTGGAAATCCAGAAATTCACACATACACACACACACACGTGCACATGCATGCACACTCCTCTTGAATATATACCAGCCCTAGAAAGCTCAGTCCTTTTCAGCTTGGCAATACCACCGGTACCCAGCACCCCAGGAAGTCTCTCTCTCTAAAATGCTTCTGGCTAAAATGCAGAGATTCTGCAAATTACTTCTGTAATGGGCAATGGAGAGGAAAAACTGGATGAAATTCAACATAGGAAAAGCCAATTTGAGTACTATAAAATGTTTTCTAATGATGGAGTCTATTAGGTCTTGAAATAATCTCAGCAGGAGAATGTGAAGGCTGTATTAAAAAAAGGACTTAAAAAACCACAATAAAAATTTTGATTTAAACTGTCAATAGGGCAAATGTCTGCAGCAGATGAAAGGCAGGACCTTCAGAACATTACCAGGGTTATAGCACTTTTTGAAAACTTATGTGTTAAAGAAAAAAACCTTACAATTCACTGCTGTGTGCTGGAAAGTAAAGGAAATTGTAGTTTCAAAGAACTGTTATTTTCTTTCCATAAAAAAATCAGTTTAATCTTCAAAAATATGTTTTCTCAATGTAAACAATGCGAGGCAGGATGGTCTGGAACTAAAAAGCAGTGGATGTGAGTCTGCCATAATTAGAGTTTGTCTAATATCTCATGGTTTCAAAAACAATTCAAGAATTTTTGAGTTTCCACCATGAATGGAAGTTTTGCTAATGACCACACAGTGGACAGACCTAAGTCCTGCTGTTGCTCTATTAAGAATTTGGCACTTTCCTTTCTAGGTTTTACAAGCAATGTGTTCATGTACGTAAATAACCACAATCTCATTTGTAAAGAGAAAAGAAAGAAAAAGTTTATTGTACAGAGTGCACTGTGGACTTCGCATCAGCCCTGGGGGGTCCTCTGAGACTTTCATTTCTTTCTTTCACAAAAGCAGAAGACCAAGTTTAAGTGCCTTCCTGTGTATTTAATTTAAAAATACCAGCCACTCTATTGTTCAGAACTAAGTCCTAAAAACAGACAAACAAACAAACAAATGGGTCCTTATTCCTCAGACACTATCCATGCATGAGATGATGAACATTTTAGGATTTTAGAAGTAGGCACTACCATAATCCCATGGGTTTCTATTTCACAGAACTTACTACCTTTTTTGCTAAATGCCTACAGAGGATTGGCGAAGTTCATGCCTTCTTTTTTAAAGCTATTGAAACTCTTCTCTTTTAAAGCCTAATGAAAGTAGCCTCTTTATTCTCCTCCTGCACTTGCAGACTGGTCTGGAATGAATATCTCACATAGGTAGACATAGCCTCAATATGTTCAGGGGCTATTTGGGTGGAAATAGAAAAGTCTCAGAGTGAGATAGAACCAGTCTAGAGGTAAACAGGCTGCAAATCCTGGCAGCTGTGCCGTTATAAATAAGCCTGCATTCCCCACTGTCATCTCACCTATCAATTTTGACAGGTGACTGTTTTGGCTCCTTTGAACATTTGTCAAGGAGGACAAATTGTGCTGAATGCCAAGCTTGCCCAAATGACTTTGGTCAGTGGTTGGATATAAAGAAAATTTGGCTCATAACCACTTCTTATGCATGGGAAAGATAACAGTTGACTTAAATAATGTGTGCTTATTTTTAAAAGTCCCTATTTACTTATTTGACTCTATCCTCTTCTATTCTCAACACCTTAGCTCTGGTTCTTTTCATATCCCACCTGGACTATAAAAATTGGCCCCTCATTTATTACTTTTCTTTGGGTTTTGTTCCTCCAAATTCCTACAAAAATGGGTCTATCTGGAATGCTAATCTGACCTCCATCACATCTCTTCTGATATGGAATTGTCGTCTCATTATCTGTAGCGTAAGGTCCAGGTCCAAGTTTCTCATTATGAAAAGGCTTTTCCTTATATGGTCCTGCTCATGGTCCAGTCATGTCTTTCTTCACTTCTTGTAACATAAATCTCCTGTTAGACTGACCTATTTGCATTTCCTGGAACCTCCTGTGCTTGTCGGTGCCTTCACACCTTTCCACTTGCTCTTGCCTTAAATGTCTGCCTGTTCAAAATTCTGCTCACGTATAATTTCCTCACTCCCCATTTCCCAAAGAGTCTGCCACTGGCTTCTCTGTACCACATCGGTATTTTATTATTATGAATGTCTCATAGTAGTGCAATTATATATGTCTTCCTGTTTCCACATCTACATCTAACGGAAGACAGTGCCTTATTTATTTTGGCTTACCAGCATTGAATCTGAAATACTGTATTGCTCAAAAATATTTATTTCTGAACTTAATTTGGTCACTATGGCTTTCAGATAGCTGAAAGGAAAGCATCAGTATATTACAGTAGAAGTGGAAGTCATTTCAAAATCTCTGGATGTAAAAGCAAAATTTAGTAAAGTATAAACAACGTTTTAAAACAGTGTATTTAATCACATATTAAGGGGAATACCATGATCTATGTTTGTATGCACAAGAATTAGACCATGAAGTAGCACAATTTTATATCTTTGACTACTTATGTGCATAAAGTTGTAAAACTAAGGACTGAGACAGATGTCTGATAGTAGGGTGTGTGTGAAACTTAAAAAGAAGTGAAAAACAAATATTTTATAAATATTTTCAAAAATTTCTTCAATTTGTAGTTATTCCTGTTTAATAAGAACATTAATTTATTTTGTCAGGACTTCTTTTCTTATGCTCCACATTCCAACAATTACTATCATGTTTTAAAATAAGCAAGGCAACTCTTCAGCATTGGAAATTACGAGAAATCCCTTGAAAATGAAAAGCAGAAGGGATTATGTTAAAGCCCAAAGCTAAGGCAAGATCGAATGAGAACCAGGAGGTTTATTCTCCAGCACCAGTGAACCACAGAGTGTCTGAGCTTGGATCTTCCAGACAAACGGAGTGAAGGGGTGCCATGCGCACTGAGGATTCCTCCAGCTCCGTCCTCCCTGCCAGCTCAGAATGCCAAGAGCCACAGTCAGCTCGCTTAAGCCTTCCCATAGCCCTAAGACATATGGTTTTAGTAGCCCCACATTTAGATACAGGAAACTGAGCTTTAGTCCAGGTAGAGCTGTACTAGAATTGGAAGGAAAGGCACTGTGGTATTATGGAGGCAAAGGAGAAAGAGCCTCTCAGGAACATGCAGATGGCCAGCTGCACCAGGTGTTGTTGAGATGATAAGGTAGTAGAAGGTAGGACTGGATTTAGTCATTCAACTATTACTTATCATCCTCAAATCAGATTTCAATGGGTTGAGAAATAAATGAGATTTTTTTAAAATGGCAGAGAATCAAAGTACTATTTTATGATGTTTGGGAAAAGGAAGAATAAAGAATATGAAAGTCAAATATACAAATGGGCTTAATTTGAAGTTTTTTTTTTAAATGAAGGACACTTGAATATATTCAGACATACTATGCTTCTCAGAGCATTCTTCCTTGTGCACGGCTCAGAATCATGTTTCAAGTGCTTGTACTCAGACCTTGTAATCCACAAGGTGTGGAGTTTCTTTTCCATTTTTTCCTTTCTTCATAAATATTCTCCTCTGTAGGTGATGAAATTGAGACAATGGTTAAATGATGGAATAGAGATATCTATCTACATCTACATACATAGATGTATCTATATCTATATCTATCTAACATATCTGTATTCCATCATTTATGTGGTTTTATATGTGTATATATGGCATATATTTGCAGTATAAGTTTACATATACATACATATATATTTACATATATTTCATATATGTGCCAGCCATGATATTACACGTTCTTATATATTATCTCATATAATCCTATGAAACATGTATTATTATTATCTTTTCACAGATAATATTAATTATCTGAGTGTCAGAGATGTCTCACAAGTACTAAGCAGCAAAGCTTAATTCGAGTTCACTTCAGGCTGATTCCAAAAATAGTGAAATATAATTTCTCCTCAAATCAGCGATACAATTAGACCTCTAGTTTGATGGTAATACAATTTTGAAAGTCTGTCTTTGGCATTTTTCTCTCCCTTGGGGCTAGCGGCCCACTCAGCATCTTTATATGCATGTCTAAGAGGCCTCTGAAATATAATGTGCCCTAAAACTCCTGAGTTTTGCCTCCTAATCCCCCACACTACACTTTCCCTCCCTCAGTTTTCCTCCTCTTAGGAAATAGCTATCTAATAGCTCAACTTCAAAAATGAAGAAGCGAAGAAGCTGCTTTCAATTCCTTTGTTTTCCTTATTCCCATAATTAGTCAACCGGAAATAATGTCTGTCATGTTTCAAAGATATTCACTGACTTCTCTTCCCTTCTGCTAACTGACCAAATCACCATCTGCTCTCACCTGAATTAGCACAATCATCTCCTACCTACCACCTTTCTCTGTGTTCTTACCAAACTTGACAATGTATTCACCAAAAGGCAGGCAAAGTTATATTTTTAAAATAGAAATTAAAATAAAATAAAATATCAAAATAGAAATCATGCTATTTCCCTATTAAATCCCTCTAATATCTTTTTATTTCACTTATAATAAAATCCATAAGCCTTATGATTTGCAAGGTCCTGAATTATTGGGCCTATAATTCTCCTCTGTCTTCTATAAACACCATTCCAACAACTCTGGCCTTTTTCTTTGAGTAGTATATTGAGCTCCTTCTTTCCTAAGGGACTTTGAACTCTACACTTTTCCTTCATTGTAGAAGAGCATCTGCTCTGGAGCCAGGCTACCACAATGTGAATACCAGCTCCTCCACTAACCCACTATGAATAGTTCTTGACTTTTTTCTGCCTCAGTTCCTTCATCTGCAAAATGAGAACTGTTATAATACCCACCTCATACTGTTGCAGTAAAGTTTAAATGAGTTAATATGCCATTGGGATTTTGATAGGAATTGCATTGAATCTGTAGATCACTTTGGGTAGTACAGTCATTCTAACAATATCAATTCTTCCAGTCCAGGAACATGAGATGTCTTTCCATTGATCTGTGTCTGCTTTAATTTATTTCAATATTGTTTTATACATTTCAGGGTACAAGTCATTCACCTCCTTGGCTATACTTATTCCTAAGTATCTCATCTTTAATGCTGTTGTGAATGAAATCGTTTTCTTAATTTCCTTTTCAGACAGTTTCTTGTTAGTGTATAGATGTGCAACTAATTTTTGTATGTTGATTTTGTATCCTTCAACTTTACTAAATACGTTTATGGCATAGGTTGTGGTGATGATTTCATAAGTGTATACTTATCCCCAAGCTCATCAAGCTGCATACATTAAACATGCACAGATTTTATATGCTCTTACCTCTATAAAGTGGCTTAAAAATGAGTACATGAGTCAATATACACTAGTGTTTTCCAGCAAGGGATAGTTGTTGTTATTGATGATGATTATTGTTCCCTCTGATCTTCGTGTAGGTGGATCTTTCTTTCAGTTTTCAGCTTTCAGAGAGGCCTTCTTTGGCTATTCTGTCTGTACTTGTCCCATACTGGAATTTCACACTATTTTCTTCCTAACGCTCTCTTCATCTGAGATTTTCTTACTTCTCTTAGTTTTTGTTGCCTTCTTCCCATTTTGAATACAAACTCCAGGAGAGCAGTGGCATTGTGTTGTTGTCCCCTGTGTTCCCAGTACCTGAGACAGTCTCTAATATGAACTAGATACTTAATAAATATTTGGTGAGCAATGCGTGAAGTCACAGGCTCCAACTAACACTTAAAGGCTGATATTCTTAGCTCTGAACTCCACTGAGCTCACTATCTTCAGCTGTAGCTCCATGTGTCCATCTATGTTCTAGACATTTCCATATGAATGTTCCCATGTCTCAAATTGTCCACAAGCAAACCCATAGCTATGCTCCTTCTCCAGCATTTTCTTAGTCAGTCAGCAGCATCTACGTGAAAGGGACCTTTCAGCTCTTTGGGAAACCTGGCAGCCATTTTTCTCTCAGGGCCATGAAATGATGGCATATACCCAAATATATACATATCTACCATGTATGTGCCAGTCAGGACTACATGTTCTCATATATTACCATATTTAATTTTAACAAATACATATTATTAATACTGTCTTCTTTTCACAGATAAGGAACCTGAGGCTCAGAGAGGTCACACAGGACTAAGCACTGGAGTCTGATTTGAGTGCACTTCAGGCTGACTCCAAATATACCTAAATACAACTTCTCCTGCAATAAGAATGATACAATTAGATGTTTAGTGTCTTGGGAATAAAAGTTTTTGAAGGAATGACTTGTAAATTAATGGGCAGCTTATTTATAGGGAAGAGTAATTGAGGACTTAATGAGGGGAATTTATTTCATATAGTTGGAATATAAGCAAAATAATTTGGGAAATAGAAAGTCTTCTAGAATCCTTTTCACATGATTGATCTGATACTAATCAGCTATTGATCATTTTGAATTATAATATTATGAATGTCTATACTTTATTACCATACAGCTATGCACATGTTTAAGACCATTAAGGAAAGTGATAGGAAATGACCCTAAAGCTAATTTCCCAACACCCGAGAAAACTCCCTGAGAGAATGTATGGCTTTCTTTTCTTTTGGCAGACATAAAGAATAGAACCTGCATATAAAATGGCCAGCCCAGTTTTGAAGTGGTGATAATGTTAATTCATTTCCTTCTGTGAGTATCAGATAGTAAAACTAATTGAATATTCACATGTGCTGCCACCTACATGAATTAATCTATGTCTGTGAGTTAGTTTACCCATCCTACACTCAGTTATGTTGCATGAGAGTGCAATCCTAAACAATATTTTAAGGTGAATAAATCTAAAAGCACATCATTTGGGAGACTTAGACCTTCAAGTTAACCCAGAAGAAAGTAAGTGATGGAAAGTCTGCTGGTCATGCGAATTATCTGAGGGAGACAAAGAGGTTTGGAGTCCCTTTCACTTTCATTTTGGAGGGAGAGATTTTTGTTAATTTCTTTGTCTATCAGACAGGAAGAGATTAAACCATTATTAAGTAAAAACACTTAGTGGTGTCTCCACACAGGGAATCAGTTTTCTTTTGAATTTCCCAACTGCATTGTTCACATGCTCTTAAAGCATATTTACAACCTTTGCTTAAAAGGATTTGTAACTGTCTTTACTTGGCAGATAGCCATGTACGAGTCAAAGGAAGGAAAATTCTTTAAGGATTATGAACTTCCTGGCTGCAAAAAAGGCTCAACAGCTGTCAGTGTATCCTCTAGTTACTCATAAACATTTCCTTGGAAAAACACTATCCTTCCAATGGCTATTTAGGAGACTTAGACTTCTCTCATAAGATAAACCACAGGTAATCACATAATATGTAGGATGTATTAGTTTTAATTCATTTATAAAAACAAAGTGAAATATTATATCCTCTTGACAATTGCACAATCTCAATTACATGCCAAAGGGGAAACTGAACAATGAAATAACCATAGCAAGCATACAGTACTTTTAAAATAGTAAAAAAAATCATTTCTTAAAAGAAGAAATTCTTGCCCAGCATTTGCCATTAACTAGCTGTGACAGTTGAATCTTTAACCTTTACAGGCTTCAGTTTCCTCTGTCAAGTACATCTGATGTACTTCTCTAGCCTTCTTATGGTTCATATGTACCATGTCAAAGTTCTCTTCATTTTAATTCTCTTTTGTCCAAATATGATATAATCGTTTTTAATTCATATGTGTTTTCCCATTATTTCAAATTTCTATCTCTAATATCTCTTATTGTGCCTTGATTACTAATAATTCTTTTATATTAAAGAAGAACTCTATTCATCTTATAAAATGTACAACTTTTTTTTCCCCCTAACAAGCTTTCTACAGCAAATTCCTATTTGGTAACTGCTTCTTACAGAATCCTTCACTTCCTACTGAGAAGAATCTGGGACTTTAAAAATCTGCTATTCTCAAGAGAGCAAAAAGA
Source organism: Rhinopithecus roxellana (assembly GCF_007565055.1). Lineage (NCBI taxonomy): Eukaryota > Metazoa > Chordata > Mammalia > Primates > Cercopithecidae > Rhinopithecus > Rhinopithecus roxellana. Next base: position 72,742,654 of record NC_044558.1, read on the forward strand.
GCAAATGGTTTCAATGTGTTTTACAGAATGAAGAAAAAGTTTCAGATTTAACTTACATTTTGTTACTATTGAAATGTTTTGCTAACAAATAGAAATATGAAAAGAGAACATCTGTAAGAGGGCAAGAACAATGAAATGAAAGCACAGGCAAAAGAATATTTGAGAGACTGGTCAATTTTAACTTTGGCTGGTGAATAACTGCTGCTGCAGAACTCCAACTTACAATTAGATTTCAGTTCCAAAACTGTGGCTTCTATAATAGCTTGCATCAACACCAAATACAAACATATGTTGCCTTAAATGTCCTATTTTAAGTAATTAAATCTGGACATTTAAAATCCAACGATGTCTAGAAGTACTGTATCTCAGTTCAAGCCAAGTGATTTCAGCTTTGTGCCTTCATCTTTACATTCTCCTAATCTGTTTCATTTATGATGACTACAGGCGTAGATTATTTGTTGTTGTATTAAAAAATATTACCGTCCAGTGCTTCATCTGTAAACATCATTATTACTGCTGACATCGTTCTCTGTGTTTGAAATGAGACAAAAGATTTATTTGCTCCATCAACACATTTAAAACATGCTACCAGCCAACAATGAGGCAGAGTTAGAGGCTGTGTTTGTGTGTGTGTGTGTGTGTGTGTGTGTGTGTGTGTATTTAGGCATGTTTACTGGAAGAGTAAATAATAATTTCAAAGTTAAACTACAAAAATGTGATCATCTTTTCTCTCATATTTAATTTGAAGAACAAAACAACTTTTTGAATAAGTGAGATGTATATCCAAAGAGTCTCAGTTCTAAACCCTTTTCGAGATTTATGCTTTAGCTTTGCTAGCCTGCAAGTATCTTTAAGATTTAGTCATTGCTTCAATCATTCTATCATGTGCAGAGTACTTGGAAGAGAGGGATGCATAAAACAAGGTCAACCATACTGAAGAAGGTTAGAGACTTTTGGCAGAACCTAAAGTAAGGAAAGTATAATCGCACATAAGGCAAATTGAAGAGAGGGCAGAGGCCAGAATCTAAGCATTTTTTTAAAGGAAGAATCCAGTACTTCTTTAAGTGAAAAACCTGTAACTATATGTTCTGTTTGTCAAATATTTAATAGTCCAAAAAACTTTTTTGTTGTTTTTGTGTTCTTATTTCTACCCCCGTCATGAAATCAATGGTATAGAACAGTGTGGAGGAAGAGAAGAGGGAATATTCCAGGCAGAGGAAAGCAAGAACAAAAACCAAAAACCAAGAAAATGTCATCCTTGGGGAACTGCAGGCAGTTTGTGCGCAGAAGCACAGCATTCCCACATCACACTTAGATTAGTGGGAGGCGAGCACAGAGAGGCAGATGGGAAGTGTCTCATATGCTATGAAGTTTACATTTCATTATATAGGCCTGAGTTTTCCAAACTGGAATGTCAGGGGAGCCAGAAAACCACAACTTAAGCACTTTGCCTCTTTCTGGAGTATCAATTTGTGAAAGTGGGGTGGGGATACCACAATATATCTACTAAGAGGTAAAATGCAAACTTCAAAAAAATAAAAAGAAACACAAAACCAGCATGAAATTGTTCTTTAGGCCCTACGCCCAGACTTGGTGGGCTAAGACCCCTCATGTTCCTCATTATTCCTTTAGGAAAAAGCTCTGAAGAGCATTGGTAGAAGCAATAAAAAATTACTGAGGAATTTTCAGCAGAGGAGTGACACAATCATTCATAGTAAGAAAGAGATGGTGATGGCAGAGAGTAAGATCAGGAAGATGTGAGGAGGCTACTGCTTCAGAGGAATGGGGAGTAGGGCCTGGCTGTGAAGATGCACCAACCTCAACTGAGAACATTTTGTTAATGTTGGAGGTGAGAAGTGGGAAGGAATCAGGGCTGCTCTCAGCTTTCTGGTCTGTGCCACTTTACCTGGAAAGCAAGTTTGTTTGAAGGATTAGAGGTGATCTCTAAAGCACGTAGTTGAGAGTTTGGCAACACAGTAAATGCTCAGAACACAGTAACTCTTAGCATTGTGCAGCTGATGAGGCTGTTAAACAAGACAGGATAGAAGAACAAGTAGATTAGGGGCAGAAGCATGCTTAATTTAGGAGGCATTTCATTTCCTGATTTCATTTAAAATATCCTTCAACTTTGAAAATTCAAATCTCTTAAAACTTATCTTTTTTTTTCCAACCGTATGCGTATAGACCTATATTTGAATATACAGTTGAGATGGAAGTAAGTATATATTAAATACTAACTATAATGTTAAGCCCACTTACTATGTTGATGAAACTGTATTTTTCCATAAACTGGGTATTTATTCCAAGCGTGTTTTATTTATTTATATAGAGTTGGGGGTCTTGCTTTATCACCCAGGCTGGAGCACAATGGTGTGATCAGAGCTCACTGCAGCCTCTAACTCCTGGGATCAATAATCCTCCCACCTCAGTCTCTTGACTAGCTGGGATCACAGATGCATGCCACTATGCCCAGTTAATTATTTACTTTTTTGTAGATATGCAGTCTCACTACATAGCCCAGACTGGTCTCAAACTCCTGGCCTCAAGCCATGCTCCTTTTAAAATGTGCCTTAAATAAAGGTTATATAATAATAAAGGAAATAAGCCCACTTAATACTAATGATACTATTCTCATATACTGCCTGTAAGAATATAAATTAATACATCTTTTCCTGGAAAGCAATTTTTCAATAAATATTTATCTGAAGTGTCATAAACTATTCTTGTGCATTGATACAATAATTTTACTTTGGGAAAATTTTCTTAGGGAGACAATTCTGAAGTGCAGACAAAGACTTACGCATAAAGCAATTAAGTGTAGCTCTTAATGATTTAAATAAAACCTGGAAAAAATGTTAAAACCCCCCAAAATGACAAAATTGCACTCATACAGTGTACACAGAAGAGGAAAACACACACAAAATATAAACTGTGGTTATCTTAGGTGGTATAACTGCCATCACATTTTAAAATTGTATGTTGGACCTCAAATGCATAGATTGAATTTACCATACATATGTACTGGTTCTCTTTTATTTATATTCAATTATATTGAACTGGATTATTTAATAGACAGTGAATATTGGTAAAGGCAGTATGTAATCAGAAACCAGAGTATTACCTTATGCCCTTGAAGGAGAACTGTAAACCTAATATAAAATACATAACCTTTAGAATTCCATTCATTCATTTCAGAGACAATGTGATATAGTGAAGAAAAAATTCAAACTAGGATTATTTTCTGTATTTTTGAATAAAAAAATATGTATTATGTGTAAATAAAGTAATTTATTTTCTAGTTTTTACAGACTGCATCTTCCATTTCAAATTGGTAAATGCATATGAGCTCACTTGCTCTGAATGCTAAAGCTAAAGTCAGAGATAGTACAGAGAGGTGTACTACCTGATACCAATTGAGACATATTGCACTACACATAGACCAGACCAGTGTGACGCCATGTAAGTGTGTGGGCTTTCTCTATAACAACTAAAAAAAAATGTGGGTTGATACATTTAAACTGTGAAAATACTTGTAAAAATTTTTAAGAATTTGACCATGAATTTATCTCACTTTGCTTATGTGAGTTACATTCTAGAAAGAGATGCAGACTAATCACTCCACAGCCAACACTGGTTGTTCCCGTGGAGCACACAGGGGGAATATGATTCATTCAAGAGACAGATCTAGAACTGGGGCCAGACTCCTAGTCTGCTTTCCTTCCACTCTATTCTACTGCCTCTGAAAAGAACATTAGAATCTTTAATACGAATTTTGCTTTATATTGGAAAAGACAGCTCTCCTTTTTCTGCCACTATGAAAACAGTCTTTGAAAGCAGAATAGAAGTCACTGGAAAATATGATTTGATATGCAAATATGCACCTTAAACACAACCTTTCACAAACACCTTTAAGTAATGCAAGGAAATCCTCTGAATGTGTATCGTAAGTATCTTCAAACAAAAATTGAATGTCAGCATTTTGATAAAAGTCATAGACGTAGTATAAGGAATCTTTATTTTATATCTAGATCCCTGGTAAAACAAATGTGCCCATAGTTACCTGGTTTAATAACCAACTTGGAAGGTTCAATTTACTTTTCATTGTTTTCTTAGGAAATAAGGTTTAGTCTTGTCACGATCAGTGAGGCGAAAGACAGATTTGCTTCTTATTTGTTTTACGAAATTACATGAACAAATTAATAGCAATACTAATCTTGTTTCATTCAGTAAGAAATCTGAAAGAATTATAATACTTTGGTAACTGTTGCCAACTTTGTGGCATTTTTTTTTCTAGTCACTCTTTAAGCAAGACTTACAAGAAAATAAAAAGTAATCTCAATTTAGGGAAATCATGCAATTTAATAAACTTAGGTATTAAATCTAAGAAATTCTGCTTGGCATGTTAGGCTTATACAACATGTAATTACGAAGCATCAGTCTCAATTAAAGTTCAACAAGTAAAAAAAACAGGACAACCACATAATGTATTGTCTAACTAGGATACTTTCGAAAGTAAAAAAAAAAAAAAAAAAGCTGTTATTCATAATGAGCCATACACCAAGACTGTTTAGTGCAAACCAGGATGTATAGTTATCCTAACAGACCAGAACCCCCGCCATTCTTTAACTACATAAATTAGCATGTCTATTTACCAGGATTCACCAGCTTACACATTTGTGGTAAAACACACATATGTTCCTTGGTAAAACAGAAACAATAAAAATCCCAGTTTTCTTCCTTTACAAGTTGGCTCAGGTATACACTTAAATCCATTTCCTCTAATTACTAGACAAATTGATATCCTATGAAAAAAGACTTTCTCACTTTATTTCAAATTGTTATTGTCCATCAGCCTTCTTCTCCTCTCCCCGAATTTAGCACTTTGTACTTGTTTTGGGGACTTATAAAATATAAAATAAGAATAGTAGCAGCAATGTTTATTCACTCATCACACAAATACTACTGAGGGCTCACTGTGTGGCAGGGCATGTGCTGGGCCCTCCTGGTGATGTGCAGATAATTACAAGTGGTCACTTCTGTTATGAAAGACTATCTATTTAGAAGAATATACAAGTACATAAATGACTATAGCCCTCAGCATAATCTAAATGACAGAAAATATTTACAGAAAGCAGTGTGGGAGTTCAGTGGTGGGAAAGACCGTGGTACATGGCTGAAGGACATCATGGAATGCTTCTGATGTAATGCTTGACTCTGTCTTTGAATGATAGCAGAGATTGTCAGAAAAGCATTCCAGAGGCACAACAGCCCATCAGTAAAGGCACAAAGAAATGAAAGCACACAGCTTCCTCTGTTCTAGTCTGTTAGGATAACTATATATATATATATTTTACTTTCAAAAGTATCCTAGTTAGATATTGAGTATTGTTATGCTGTAGAGTTTGACCCCAAGATGCTGGAAAGGTGAGGTGGTGAGAGAGTTCCAAGTACCCTCAATGCCAGGCAGAGGATTTTAGAGTTAATTCAAGGAACAGAGTCATACAAGATGATAAACAAAGGAGTAAACCAATGAGAGGCACACTTGAGAAGGTTTGATCTGGCAGTGGTGAATAGGATAGCCTGCAGAGACTAGGGACGGGCCACAAGAGACCAAAAACTAGCCTAAAGGTAGAACAATGTTGGAAACAAAGGGAAGGCAGCAGTGATAAGGAGAAACATGCCACAGATAATCTGGAAATACTAGCTCCAATAAATGATAACTTATTGGTTTGGCCTACATGATTAAGATTCTCATCTGACATATTTAAGAAAATGGTGATGTCATTAATAGGCACCTCAGTGAACCAACTCCAGGCTGACAGAATACCATCTTATCTTTAATGCTCAGGTAATAAAAATATTTCCGCACTTCATCCCGATCAGTTTTCAATTCAGTAAATTTCCCAAAGGAACGGCACTTATGTAGGTGATTTTTTTAAATGGATGATTTTACTGCCCCAGTAGTAAGTGGTATAAAATTATTTTAGCTATTCCATTAATAATTCTAAAATGTGACTAACAAGCAGAAGAAAAGGGACTAAGTGGAAGACATTCAGTGAGTTAAATAAATCTAAATATTCTACCCTTTCACACTCTATACACTATTTGCTCATTTATCTACTTTGACACACAGATAACACATGGTCTCTTTATCAATTATGTTTCATACCCATCATGATTTTTTCCATCATTGGCTTTCAAACTCTTTGATAGGTTTGCCTCTCTCAAGATCAGAGATGGACAGAGCCATCTCTGGGTGGACAGAGACAGCCCCAGCTGGTTAGTGGGGGAGGCACTTATTTCCCCGTCTGTTGCAGTATTTTTCACATATACTGATTGAGCCCTTGGTCAACAAGTAATAAAGGGGGTACAAGTGTGGATTGGAGAACATGCCAAATTTGTACCAAATATGAGATTCTATGATTTTATAAGGTGGCCAGTAAGGATAAATTTTCATGGAGTCCATTAACTTTCTACTACATTACTTATTTCTCCCTATTTTTCACCCTCTTTGCCCTTTCCTTAGAAGTGTTTGAGACAAAAATGGCACTAGGATCAAAACTCCTGACTCCAAGAACAAATACCTATTGGAAAGCAAGAGGGCATTGTAACTGGACCGTGGTCCCAAGTTCTTTTCCACTTCCCTTTGTATGGAAAACAGGAAAGGGACTGAGTGGCTCAGAAGTTGGTCCATGCAGACAGCAATGGGAGTCCTCATTTATTCCTTCATGAAATATGCATTGAGCACCCACTGTGAAACAGACCATGTGATGCAATAAAGCTGCTGCCCTCAGAGCCTTAAGATCCATATAGCTCTATAATGCATCATGCTAGGGACTTGTTTTTTTTTTTTTTTCCAATACAGGCTTCACAAATCATGAAGTTGCTCAAAAAATATGATGGAATCCAGGTAATAATTATCCTCTTGCTATTTTTTGAATGAAAATCTCCCTGATTCATGATTCTCTTTTCTTTATGTAAGAGAGATTATATACTTAAAGTCTCACAAATATTCAGTACATATTTGCAGGGATCCAGCTCCAGGAAACACATTTTGCAAAATGACACTTCTCAGCACAGCACAAAGGTTTACTTATGCTTTGCATAAGGACTGCCAAGAGGAAGCTAATTAATATGCTAAATGCTCACTTCTATTTATAGACACTGGTCCAAGTTTGGTTTTTGGTTAACATGTACATGGAACTCTGACATGTATTTATCCTCTCTTTTCCACTTTTAATACCTCTTCAAGCAAAGTTCTAAATTTTTTTGGCTTACATTTTTATGATACTGGACGCATACAGGGTACTTATTTCAGCCTTTTGTATGTTTCTTTACCTGATCATTGAGGGAGAAGTAAAAATGATTTCCAGTGGTATTTCTAAGTGATAAAAATCTGCAGGCACAGAATTGTTGCTTGTCTTGACTAACACGATGTTTTATATGATCTAAATTTTGCAAGTATTGGTTTCTGACCCCTCTATCAGCATCAGCATTGACTTTTGAGAGTTAACGGCAAATGCTGTAGACAATTCAACATCTTCCTTGCACTCAGGCAATTGCAAACATATCTTTATTAGGAGTTGGGCAAAAAGATCTCTATGTTTCTTAAAACCTTTCCCTTTAAATTATTTCTAGTAGAGGTTGGATTTGAGATCTGCCTCTGACTTGCTAAGGATTATTTATGATTTATTTCAACCTTTAGTTGGCTCCAGGGGGGAAAAATGAACAAAGTTGAAACTAAAAGGAGGAGAAGCTTAATCCTTAGTGAAATTCCAGTGGCATGGAATACCCTGACTCTTATGATGGGTGCATTGTTTAATTTTTTATATGTTTATTTTTTCTCAAAAATAAAATTAAACTCATTTATCATTTTTAATTAGAGAACAAGTATCACCATTTTTTAGAGAGAACAAATTTCAAGCTGTGAGTCTTTTAAGGTAGACTGGTCCTCTGAGACTTTTCTGAAGCACTATGGGGAAATTTTAAACCCAGTCAAATATTTTTCTTAGGAAAAGTAGTGATAGGTCATGGTGAAATACGGGTGTCATTAAATTTTCATAGAGGTTCTTAACATACCAGAGTCACCATAACATGAACACATTGACTATAATATCTCCAAACAAGCATTTGCTTGTCCGCCATGGCTCTGAAGGGAGCTGTTACAGTCTGTCAATGAAGTAATCTGCATGTTAAAAAGTCCCTAAATATGTATTTACAAGATAGTCAGATCTGTTTTGGTCTGTTGGGTTAATAATCCATGTGCTAAGTCTCTATATATGTACTCACAAGATATACAGATCAGCTTTGGTTCACTGAGTCAATAGTAAGTAGGTCTTTAAAAAGGCGCCTAAATAGCCGCATAGTTTGTATTTCAGCAAGTTCAGAAATGCAGTCTATATACTATAAGCTATTTCTTTTAAAGTGCAGATGTATTGTTCTTTTTCCAGAGGATGCCAAAAGGTGTGCTTCACTCTAACCTGTAATATTTTGCCCTTAAAATGTCAGAAGAAAATTGCCATAACACAAACTATATTAAAGTTCTGAGGCATAGCCCTCCAGGCTGGGGTGGATGCTGTCCTAGATTATGTCATACATATTTCATTCACTATCACTGTTCAGGTCAAATCCCCCACTCCCTGTCAGCTGACTTTGCTTCCTTCCTGTCAGTCTCAGCCCAGCAGCTAGAGTAATCCTGTATGTCCTTCCTATGTTCCAGCAACTTCCCATTTCAGAGTCAAAGCAACTTCCTATACCACGGTCAAAGCAAAGGCTCCTCAAGATATGCCCTACTTTCTCAGAATTCACCCCTTCCACTTTCTCACTGGCCTCTTTGTTACTCCTGGTACACTCCAGCATGCTTCTGCTTCAGGTCCTTTGCACCTGCCCTTCCTTCTTTCTGAAAATCTCCTTTCACATGGCTAGATCTCTTATATTCTTTAGTTTTCTTATGAGAGAAGTCTTCCATGACCACTCTGTATAAGACAGCAACATCCGGTAACACCACTCTTATTATTCGCCATTAGTACTTCTCACCATTGAAAAGCATATGTCTTTACTTTTTTGTTTATTGTTGACCTCCTTCTCCTAGAAGCTCCTTCCACTGGGGCAGGAGCTTCCTAATTCCATGCTTAGATAACTGCCTGGTACATTTTAAGTCCTCATTAAATATTTACAGTACAAATGAATGAAAGCAGATGCCAATGGAGTCTTCTTTCTGCTTCCTTGATTGCCTGGTTGTGCTCATGTTTAGGATGAAGAGGAATGCGTATCTCTTTCGGAGCTGAAGCCGCCTTCTTGGCCATTAAACCTCAGTTTCCTGTAATATTCTCTCAGTGGCATAAAATTGGTACTTCCTTAAGGTGCTCATCCATCCTGTTCCTAGAGCTATAGGGCTCTGATGAAGCTCCTAGAGGAGCTAGGGTCATCTCAGCTGGTCACAGAAACATCAGATCAGTCTGCTTCTAGGTGCAACAGTAAAAGTGCAACACATAGACAGAAATAGCATTTCTAAATGTCTTCACTGAATGAGCCTAATGGTGTCCACCATAGGCTCCAATGATAGCAGTGGACTGACTGACTAGATTTTGCAGTTTAATCTGATGCAGCCACAAGGGATGGCATGTGCCACTCTATGTGTGTGTCACATAACGGTACCAGACTGAGGAGTACTGGGCAGAACCACTATTCTCTCTTGAATCTGGTAAATTTCTCTGGAGGTATTATCCCATGCCTCCACTCCCACCTTTAACCATGCATGCTGTTCTCAAATGCATCCTTTCTAATGATTGAAAACTGTCATAGCAACTCCTTCCTTATTTGAATTTCACAGGAGCATTCTTTATTTCAATCACTCAGAAAGGGGGCTTTCGCAATGGAATCACAGCTGACAGCAAATTAATGACTATAATGCTGTGATTAGTTGAGATTACAGGCTACAGAAAGCTTGTCTGAGAATTCACCACTGACATCATCCTGATGCTGGCTTCTGCTGGGGATTAATATTGACCAAAAAAGAGGATGCGGTTCAGCTACAGTAAGCTCCATAGAAATGTAAAGAAATCTGTTTGTACTGTAATATTTCAATGACATGCTTATTAATTAAAAGGGCTTTTACTGTTAACTTGCTTAGCCTAAACAATCTTTCTCCTATGCCCTCTCCCAGCACACTGACTTATTTTAATAAAGCTTTAAGATATCCAAATAAAAAGTTGAAGTGATCTAGATAATTCCAGTCCCCAAACCCAAAGTATTCATTAACTAAAAGGAAAACATAAGAATCTTGAATTATTTGGATAAGTCACTCAATTTTATAATTTATTTTACATGAATAGACAAAGCAATGGATATTGTAATGCATGCCAGGGTCTGAGTAGATTTAGAAAATAAAACTTTTCAATCAACTTAATAAAGAGGAGATAAAAATTTAACATGAACAACGCAAGAATGACAAAACCATCTATTCAGTTACCTGGCGTCATTTCACATCCTTCTAAATTTTGGCTGCAAAGAAATAATGATTTCTGTAATCCCCAGGAATGACTTTTGTGGGGAGAAGATTTCAAACAAACATCTATTTGCTTTAGATGAGCTTCCTTATTTGATTTCAGATCCTCCTAAGGGAAGAGATTTCAGGATTTCCTGGTTGTAAAGTGGAAGAGAACACTTAGCTGAACTTGTATGACATCACCTGAAGCATTAAAAGGGCAGGTGATCATGAGTTCTCTGCCTGTTTACCAAAGCTTCTTTACTTCCTCAATCTATTTTATTTTTAAATGTCAGAGTAGTCTGAAATCTTTCAAAGATATACAGGCTGCAGAAGCAGAGGAAATATTAGGATATGTTATTTAACTTTTGTGAGAGCTTTAAAATAATTAATGAATGGACTTTTGAATTGTTATATATCACAGTACAGATATTCTAACATTAGACCATGTGAAGAATAAATATAGTTTAACAACAAAGGGCATGAGGCCATCTCTATTTCTAGGAAGTCTGTGAAATGGCTCTTTAGAGTACATACCAGAGGCACAAAGAGAATATTGCATTTCCAGAGAATACAATATAATAAAATTTGGTTTATCAATGAAAATTAGAATATTATACAACAAATGAAAACAGTAAACACAATCTTTGTTTTAAATTTATTTTTCAAAGTCTACTTGGAAATCCACATATATTATAGAACAAATTTTTAAAATGTAGTGGTTGTAATATTATTTATTAAAAAGCAACAAAATGAGAGCAAATTATATTTAAGCTTATACTATAAAGATATTTTCCAATATACATAAAACACTAGAGACACATAGCTAGAACAAATAGTATTTGAAAGATCTTACTCTAGATATGTAATAGACAAGACATTTTTCACTATAATAAATTAATTTCTTTGTTATACAAAACCCCTCAACCATAACTTCATGAAGAAATGTGAAGTGGTGTGAAAATGATCTTACCTCATATTCAAAATCTTCTGTTCTGTCTGCATCAGCAGGCAAGCTGGAAATATACTCATTGTCCTCATAAAATTCATGCTCCATTGGATGCAGAGAATGGCAGCTATGGGGAATATAGCAATATGATAGGAATAGATTAAAAGGGTTGTTTTCAAGATTAAAACTGATTTTTAGAATTTCACTTTAGCTTGCTCTGCTTTGGAATAAGACCTGTAGTGATCTAGCCTTTAAACAAACTACAGCTCAGAAAAAGCAATCGCTTTCCTTTCTCCCTCTATGTGAAGTCCATCAGTTTGCAATTTCTGTGGAATAAGGGCCTGTGGTCAGAGCTGTATTCTGTGGAGAGACTGATGTGAAATCTCTGACAGTCCATGATGCTTTATTGATACTTTCTGGCCTGCTTCCATTCCACCGAATGTGACAAGCTCCACACGTGGGTGTGTGGCAGTTGAGATTGCAGTCTCCTCAAAAAGGGGTATTTTGTCATAAAGCACTAACAATTTCATAATCCACAGCTGCAAACTATTTTTTGAAAACCATTTTCAAAAGCACATATTTTTCAGACTCTAAAATGTGCTCACATTGTACCCTCCCCTCTTTCTTAAGATCCCCCTTTCTCATTCTCCCTCATAACGCACATTTTCTCCTCTTTGATCAAGGACATATACACAAGTACTAAAGAACATTCATGGCGATCAATCAGTAGAAACTCCTATAAGCCGAAAGGTTTCATAATACCTTTAGAAAATTCTTAGTGACAGAGAGAGCAGATTACATTAAGGAAATGAGGGGATATGGGGTGTTGCACGTGGCTTTTATGTATTTCAACTTTTAGGAAATATTTTAAATAGTTTGTAAACATGTTATTCAATTTATTATGTTCTGATATAAAGACCACACATCGTATCATATGAAAACTAAGAATAGTTTAACAGCAAAGGGCATAAGGTCTTTTCTATTTCTAAAGACAGTGAAAAAGCCTAAATACAATTGACTAGTTGGTTGCAGATGAGACCTCTAAGCCTTGCCAGGGTGGACCTTATTGAAAAATTGGAGATAGCAGTATCAATTAGTTATCTTCTCCCTTGCTGAAAGGCAAGAGACCCATTCTCATGCCCTCATACGATGGTCAGCATAAATATTCTACCAGCCTCTCCTCACTGCTATCTATGGCTGTCAGCTCCACACAGGTCTAACTAGTGTAGGCCAGAATGGTAAAGTAATAGAGGCAGCACCTTGCCTTGTGTCTGCCAGATAAATCTCCTTGCTTGAAGCTGGACTGGGTCTGCATAGCCCATTTGGGATGTTGGAACATTGAAGTTTGCTGCTTTGGACATCTGATGTATTTCCTTTGTCTTTCAGATAGTAAGAAGAGAACCCTGCTGTGAGGAAGACTTTATTGATTCAACGTTTATTCAGTGGCTACCAGATGCCAGGCCAAGTGCTGGAAATATGTTGGTGTACAAAATCCAATTCTGCCCTATTAATTGGGGAAAGCAGCAAAGTGGAAATTTTAATACAGTGCAATAATTGAGGGAAAAATAGAGAACCTTGGGAGCACATGGTAGGGGGTGGACCCACTGCAGCCCTAGGAGGTTTTCTAGAAGAGGTTGTCTCTAAGCTAAGGTCTGCAGGACCTAGGAAGAGCAGCAAGACGCACTGGCTAAGGAAGTAGGCATTGGGGTCAGACCTCTTAGGCCAAGAAGCCTGGCCCTGTCACTTTTTTGCTATGTAATCTTGGCCATGTTACTTAATATCTGTTTCCTCATCTTAGACATAGGATGTTGATAATATAATGCACTCCATCATGAGATTATTGTGAGAACTAAATGAGTCGATAAATGCAAAACATTTGGAATAATACTGAAAGCATGTTAAGTTAGCTAATACAAGCTAGCTATTATTATTCACTCAAGGAAGTATTGGATGGCTACTATGTTTTAGGCTGTGTTAATGAATATTATATATTTGTTTCCTTGCTTTTTGTTCAACCACCCCTGTAGAATATAAACTGTAGAAGGCAATAACTTTATTTTTGTTCAAAGTTTTATGCCCAGCATCTAGTTCCAATGCCTGACACATCCGATTTGTGTCTGACACAAAGGGCTATTTAAAAGGTAATGGATGAATGAATAAAGAGATACCCAAGACAAACAAATCCCCTACTCTCCTGGAACTTGAAGTCTCAAGGAGTGTTTTCAAAACTTGGATGCACATTAGGATTGCCTAGGGAGATTTTTGAAAAATTCCGATGCCTAAGCCTTACTTTAAGAATTCTCATTTAATTGGCCTAAAGGGTGATTCAGGTATTGATACAGCTTCTAAAAGTTCCCAGGTGATTCTATTGTACATCTGTGACCCACTGAAACAGGCTTATGGGAGCCAGCCATCAAAGGGCAGGAAAGTGGCATGAATCAGATCTATGTTTTACAAAGTAGAGAGCAGATTGGAGTAGTTGATGAAAATGCAGGCTAAGGAGACTATCGCTCTTACAAACTCTCAATGTTTGAATATTTGCTAGAAAGCTCACAGAACACAATGAATTGGGCAAGCGTACTTCTAAAACTGTTCAAGTAGGATTATTTGAATAAAATCTCTCTGACTTCCTTTAAATTGGGCAAAAATCTGGAGGAAGTATTCCTTGAATAGATCTTTATTTGATAGCACTATACTTACTCTCTGACAGCTAAGATCCTTTGTTTATATCTCAATATATTGGGTAATTGCTTTCTTCAGAGAATTGCACTTTAATTAAATTAATTTCCTAGCTTCTCTTTAAAGAAGAGAAATGCAAGGAAGAGAGAGAGGTGGCCCACAGAGGAGAATGTGGAGCCAGCCACTTCCACATGAGTCTTAATAAGGTTTTTGGCAGCTTTGGTGAGAAAAGTGATTTCCCTGACCAGTGTTCATGAGTAGCACGAGGCTTTTGACAGCTAGTAATATGAAGATGAACTAATCAGAGCCAGAATTTTTCTTAGCAGCTAGCAAGTATGATTACCCAGGTGAAACAACCATGTGGGTTAGGGAGAGTAGCTAGCAGGGACCACTGAGAACTAATTGCACATATCTAAACAGGGGAGACATTTTCCAAACAGAGCTGGGAAGCCTGTCTCCATACCTGTCAACCTGCTAGGGGAACCGCTTCTTTCCAACATCTGCTTTATGTGACAAATGGAAACAAACAGGGCTTTGGAAGAAATGACAGAAAAATACCTGTCTGAGAGCAGGAACGGACAGATGTCTGGCACTGGAGGGGTAGGTGGCCGAAGCTTGGCCAGGGCCATGATGTGTTCGAAGGTGATGTCCGTCTGAGTGCTGGCATTCATGAGCTGCACTTCTGGAGCCATCCCATAGGTCGGTCTACTAAGAGGTGTTCGCCTTAACACCTGCACCACAATGGGCTCCTTGGCATTGCGAAAGGCTTCCACTGCCTCTTCATGGGTGGCCTTCGAAAGATCCTTCCCATTGACCTACAAACATACGAGGACGTTGTTTATCTCAGAGGAAAGATCAGAGAGTCTGTCGTGATACATTAATAAAAGGTAGAGAGAAAGGTTTCAACCAGCTCTGACATGAATTTTGTAATGGAATATTTAATCAGATATTAATATTTACTGACGTCTTTACCAACATGACGAAGTACCTGAGATTACAACAACAATTACTTCTGTATCTTTATAAAGTATCTGGAGTTGGTTAACGAGTAAAACAACAGAACTATTAGTAAAGATTTAAAAATTTAAGCAAGACGTCTGCTTCAGAAAAGGGTCACTGAAGTCTTCAGATAGAGGAAATGGTAAGTATGTCATACTTTTTCATGATTTATCAATGTCTCTGTGAGATTTTCAATATTTAATCAGGGTCTTACTTGCCTAAAATCTAATTATTTAAGGTATTGTCAAATTTCCTCCATATTCATAATGTTTTAATCCAAGACCGTGTGATTGCCCATGTGCATTTTATCCTAAATCCTCACTGTTTGAAGTGTGGTCTGTGAACCAGCAGCATCAGCATCATATGAGAGATGATTAGAAATACAGAATCCCTGGCCCTACCCTGAACCTACTGAATCAGAATTGGCATACTCACAAGATTCTGACTTTATATTTATATTCACTGAAAGAATCACTGCTCTAAAAATCCTCTGAATGAATATATTATGTCCCCACTGGTTACTCGTTTTAATTCATACCAATTCATGACTCTCCACGGTAGCTCTGGACATTACAAAGAGGTGAAGTCTGCCTTTGTCCTCACTTGTTGCTTCTCAACAGGGGCACAAACCATTGTCATTTGGGAGAGAAAAATTATTCTTTTTGTGGGACTCTCCTATGCCAGCTTACCAAAGGCCAGGAATGTTTCCCAACCTTTGTGGCTGTCAAAACACCTACACACTTTCCCTAACAACCTTGTGGTAGGCAATACAGGCCACTCTCAAATAGTTGTCAATTTAATCCCCTAAAATGAGTCCTGATAACACAGCCTTTTAGTGGAAGCTGTGTTTTAATAAAGGACTCTAGAATCCTGAAAGTTTTATGACTCTCGCCCCAGATGAATCAATAATGCTGTTTTTTGCAGATATGAAGAGCTATCTAGTGGCACAATACTGTGCCCAATATCCCTGAAATTATACCATTTCCAGACAGCAAACTAAGCCACCCGCCTGTTGGTGAGGCACCGATAACCGTCACGCACCAGCAAACCCTTAGAGATCCCTGGGTGCCTAAAAAAGAAGCAAAATAAGTCACTGAGTTGCAGCTGTAGAGAAACTACTGACATTCAAATGAGCACATTCTCTCTCCTTGAGTAGACAAGGAATATGTGTGTGCTCAGAGCAAGTGTGGGTCGTTTTGGGGTAAATGATACAATGCCAGGTAGAAATCATCACGTCATGTAGAGACAGGCTTAATGACCTGGAGGAGCTAATTTACTCAATGGACCCTGAAAGAGTTAATGTGCCTTCAAAAAATGAGCAATTAAGCTTCTTCACCAGCAAAATATGTCCCAATTCAGTTCTTGCTCTTGAATCACTAGTAAGACACCCCAGGTGGAGATTTGACTGGGTGTTTCCCAGTGTGAACACATTCACTAATCTATGTATTCACTGTTTGATGCTCTTTTCCATGAACTAAACTTGAAAAATTATCGCTGAGTTTTCATTGATACACCTTGGAATACCTGACTTGGGGCACATGAGGGTATGTGGACATGAGACACCTATGGACATGATCACACTCATTCCTTTAGCTCCTGCTGTATGACAGGTGCTTGGGCCGGGGCCACTACTGCCTCCCCTGAGGACATGTAGACAGCAGATGATAGAAGAAATCCCAGAATGAAAAAGCACAGCATAAAATCTTGCCCCTCTCATTGAATAGTATCAACCCCTGTGTTTCATATTGTGGTCAGTATTTATAAATTCCAGATTGTAGAAGATAACCAAGTGGTAGGTAAGACTGCTCTGTGAGAATTGATGCAGTAGGTAAAAATTGCTCTTTTGTCCCCAGCCTTCCTGCTTCATGATGTACCCTCAGTTTAGTGAAGATCTGTTCCTGCAGGATCCTACACCCTTCCCTCTCTGAAAAGAAATCTCAGTCACACAGTCTGTTATCAACTATTTATTTATTTATTTATTGAGATGGAGTCTCGCCCTGTTGCCCAGGCTGGAGTATAGTGGCGTGATCTCAGCTCACCACAACCTTCCCTCCCATGTTCAAGCGATTCTTCTGTCTCAGCTTCCCAAATAGCTGGGATTACAGGCACACGCCACCACGCCAGGCTAATTTTTGTATTTTTAGTAGAGACGGGGTTTCACTATGTTGGCCAGGATGGTCTCTAACTCCTGACCTCGTGATCTACCTGCCTTGGCCTCCCAAAGTGCTGGGATTGCAGGCATAAGCCACCACCCCTGGCCTTATCAACTATTTAATATATCTACTGGAATGGTGTCAACATGTTATCTTTTCCTATAAGCCCTTCATCAAGAGGAAACCCTAATAGTGGTAGAGGGAAATAAGACTACTTTTTTGAGGGACCTTTATGCAGTATCTGAAGGCAAAGGGAAAAGTTTGTGACCAGGGTTTCTTCCAGTCATACATGAAATTCTACTAATGCACAAAGTGTGTCAATAGGTAGTAGACAGATAAGTGCCATTCATCTATTTTTTTCCCCAAGACAAGACAAGGCTCATTTTTCCTCAGCCTTACATGTTAATCTAGTCCTGGTGTTCAGAATATTTATTTGCTTTAGTGATCTTCGAAGCAACAAATATTTTAAAAACATAAGATTCCTACTGATAATGATTATTTACCTGTGTTACTATAAGCTAAGTAGGATTGCTTTTGCAAAATCCAGAAGAGTATAGTTTTTTGTGGACATATAAAAATTATTGAAAGGTATTTTAGGTTGTGAAATCATTATTGTAATACTTAGTATATGCAAACAATATTAGTGTTCATGTGTCAAGATCAATGGCTATTGATCATATGACCTATACACTCATTTATTTATTATCATGAAATTTATATGCAAATTTCATTCTTTTCTCTAAGAACAATCAAATACAATCTTAAACAGACAGTCAATGTAATCTCAAGATCTTACTTCCCTATTGGAAAATGCTCTTTTCTTTTAGTTATCATGCAGCTGACCTCTATTTTCATAAGCTATTTAATATCTCTCAAAGTAAAGAAGTCTATGACCTTTAAAGGCTCTACTGCTACACATGATCCCTTAGAAAATGTAAGCATTGATGATACTAAATACTTTTTTTCACTTCACTTGAAGTTCATCAACATACTGTTAGCCTACGAAAAGGTCACCATTTTATATATTATGCCTTTCACAAGAAAAGAAAAGAATCGCTTAATTGGGATTTTCTGGCAATTGCTCTGCTCAGTTATCATCAGTTGCAGCTAGAGAGAAGAATTATGTGGGAAGAATATCTACAGTTTTCTAGGAGAAGTTTGTGAACAACAGCAAAACTTCCTTTTTTTCAAGTGATTTGTTTTTAAACCAATAACAGATATTTGGTGCTTCATATTGCCATATTGCCAGATCCTTATGTATTATTCTATTTCTTTACCACTATATTTTCTCCCTCCATCCCACCTTCCCTTTTTTCCTCTTCCCTCTTACTCCTTTGTCTCAATCTTAAATTTAGTTTTGTATGGATGACATAAAGTTTTAAATTGTTTTGTGAGATGAGACTAAAGATGAAGAAACTATCCACTAAAGAAGTCCCATTTGAAATAGGTAGTTAAGGGTAGATACCCAATATTTCTGGGTGTCCAGTAAAAGGTGGGAAGATCTTTTGTGAGAGCAATACAGATGAATTGATTTTCAGGAGGAAAAAAAAAAAACACATGAATATGGTTAGGAGCAAAACTGAGGGAAGAGGGTGCAAGGTAACTTGATTACTGAAAAAAACAAAACAAAACAAAACAAAACAAAAAACAAAAAACCATGTATTATGGGGTTTGAGTTTGCATGCAGAAGGATTTTATGAAAGATCCCAATTTGATTTAAGCATACCATAAGAAAAGAGCCTTTTTCCAAAAGGGTTGTTAAATCGAATGATTGAGAGGATAGGGTGTCATAACAAACAGCAGTAGTATATGCAATAATTTCCTCTATTGTCATAACCTCTGGCATTTTGATAGCTGTGGCCCAGACTGATTTGGTTCCATTGTAACTGGGCAATTAGTGTACAACTAAAAAGATTCGTGTGATTGATATTTGATAAGAGGCTAGTAGTCCCAGGATGGGAAGACTGGACTCTGGAATGATGATTTAGCCACTGGACTTGAGATAAATAAAAAAGCAGACACATTATGCAACAAGGGGTTATCAGAATTGGCAACAACAAAAAAAGAGGAAAGGACGATGCCAATGAGAGAAATTCTAGGATAAATAGTGACATGTGGTTGTCCCAAGACAAACTAAAATGTAGGATTAGAAAAAAGTGGAGAGAGTAGTCTTAATCATTCTTAATCATATGAAACTTGAAGCAGTTATAATATATATATTCAAATGAATTAACAAGTAAACATATGATAGGAAATTAGAAGAAAAATTGATCATAGGAAACCATTTTCTGAGAAGGTCTTCCCCTTCTCCCTGCACTTACCAATTCAGATCAGCACAAATATCCTTAAAGATTAGATATTCAAGTGATGGCTTGTATTAAACACATATAAATTTTTAGAGATACAAAAATAATTATCTTGTTTCTAAAAAGTTATTATTTCTCATTATATTGATAGCATAATCTTAAGTGGATAAAGAAAAAGCAATCACTTTTCAGTGATCAATGCAAAAGATGTGCGAATACATTTCTTGTGGAAGATGGGCTAATTAATCCATAAGGAACTTGTGAATGTTAAGTAAAGAAGAGAGCTTTTCATATGTAAACCATATCATAGTAATGTTTGATGAAGCCTCTGTTTAATGAATAATCTACCCTTTTGGATATCTGGGCCTTTTGCAAAATCTGGGCCATTCTTCAATAACTTCCCCAGAGTGACTAGTGGTCTCAGCTTGGATTTGAGCTGTTCCCCTTTGATTATTCCTTCCAATCCAACCACATGCAAAATTTTCTTGGATATCAGGAAACAAACAGTCTTTTTTGTTTTTCTTTTGAAGTGCTAACAAGTGCATGAATAACTCAGTCACTCTAGTGAGAAGCCATTTCTAGAGTCAGCTGTTTGGGAATGATGAGGGTTTCCAAACCCCCACGCCTCTCATGAGAAACAAGGGCTTCTAAGCATCTATGACTTTCAAGGGAGAATAAATTTAAGAATGTGCCATAAAAGAAGCATAGAATTCCAAGGATTATGGACAATTGATATAACCAAATTTCAAATTGAGGATAAGTATAAAATACTTGCGTATTATAATTCTGGTTGGACATGATCCTGTACCTGGTTAGTCTACAAGATCTCCCACCCTCACTAGTAACTGTGGAATTCATTTTGACCGAAGTCCCTAAGTGACACAGAATAAATTCTCTATTTGATAATTAGGGAGGTGTTGCCAAAGCACAATCTAGTGACATTTTACAGAAGGAAGAAATAATGTTTAAATTGCTGTTAAAATGTTTGGTAGAGAAGGAATTTAAGATAATCTGAACCTTATATTCATCAAAACACTTATCATATACAATCTTCAAATTAATTTTAAGAAATTTCAGCACACTGTTTTTTCCTAAACTTTGGTATGATTGACTCTATTTGAACATTGTTATATAAATGGAATATAGCATAGTGTAAAATGTATTTATAATGAAAAGAAGTCACATAATAGGAATCTGCAAAATTGTATGAAAGAAACCTGACTAAAATTAACTTCAACCTTTAAAAAAAGGTTATCAATGAACAAAACAATCACTGGTATGTAGGTTTGTGTTCATTGTATAATTTCAGAACCTAAGTACATAGGAAATGTTAGATCGCATCAACCCCGAAGTCCATTTACTCCAGTATTCCGCTTTTGAACAGTGCTATAATTGGAGTTTTGGAAGAGAATATGGTGATTATTCCATGTGACACAATGAGTAGACTTATCCTAAAGTGATTCTCGAGCTTCTTCTGCTTTTCTGTCTGCACAACGAGAGACTGGGAGCTTCATTACCCTGAGTATGGGGTGTTGCAGTTTCCCTTAGTTCCAAAATCCCCAGGGACTTTGCCAGGCAGCTGGCTTTCTCAGACAAATGAAAATAAGTGATATCTAACCCAGGCAGCCTGAACCTCCAGCAGTCTGTTCTCTTACTGACAACGTTTCCTATAAGACAGAGCAACAAGAGTTGAAATACAGACCCACCACACGCCCACAATTTTTGGTCCCTTGTTTGACTGTGTATTGCTGATTCCCGACTTGTGTGTTTCCTTAATGAAGACTGTTGCCTCATCTATAACTTGTGACATTTTAGGATTTGCCTCTACCAATCTGGTTTAACATAACACCCATTTACAACCTAAGATAATTGAATGCATTGGAAATGCTTACGTATGTAACAGTATTGAATAGAGGACTCCCAGCACCCCAATGAGCTAGTGTAAAAGCCTATTATTACATTTAGTTAACAGACTGTGACACTGAGGCCACAAAAATAGTCCAATATATTGCATCTGATCCCTTCTACAGAGCACTTTGATGGTAAGGCATTCTCAAGTGCAAGCAGGACTCATTTTCAATTTTTCATATGAAGAGGTTATGGATCCATTATTTGTGAACTCATCCAAACTGTTCCTGAACCAATGAATAATTTTGGTTATAGGCAATCTTGATGTATCTGTCACAATTGCTTTTTCCTTTTATTATGTTTTCCTTGTCTTGTTTTTTTTTTTGTATCCCTCCTTCTGTATTTTCTCTTCCTTTCCTTGTTCCCACTGTCACATTTCTCTTTTAAGCTTTCCCATCAAAGCACTTAACACCTTTGAAGAGTCCATATTTCTATGAATTATTCCTATAGTGAAGAAACATGTTATGATATGTCCTGATTGTTACTGAGGAAAAAAAAAACTAAAATGGATACAACATAGTTTTATTAACCTCTTTATAAATGAGTTTATTTCCCCTCACCTTAATGAAAGAAATGGAAGTCTTTGCTTTTGGGCACATGAGTTGGTTCTTTGGTTTGTTTTTCAGATCCACGATCTGCTCTTTTCATCCAGCTCTGTGTCTTGGCACCCTTGCCTGACCCAGGATCTCTAGTTTTTGTTGTTGTTGGGTTAAGCCAATGGTTAGAGAGCATTACAGGTCTTTATCCAGTTCCCAAGACTCTAGCTCTTGCTTGGATCTGCTCACAATCCTGACTCACCTTCCCTCTCCAGGTCTAGAGGTAGCAAGAACATCTCTCTCTCTTGCTGTTCCCTAGGTTCTTTACCTTGACTCTGCTCATCCTTTGTAAGCTGTTTCATCATTAAACTTTCTTCAATTAAACCCTTTGATTATGCTATTTGTTTTCTTCTGGGACCCTGACTGATATAGCTAAGCATGAAACTCTTCTGACTTTAACAAAAATGTGGCAAGAGCTAAAATTTGTCATCTTTGCAAATTAACTTTACTATCAAAAGTAGTTGCATCTAAAATGTAATTATGAGTTTGTCAGATTTAGCAAATTTATGCATTTTAAGGGAGATTTAAAATACAATTTTTATTGAGATCATAAAACAAAGTATTTACATAGTTGTTTGATGTGTACAGTTATTTTGTGAAATATCCCTGCTATGATTTGAATGTGTCCCTCAAAGTTCACATGTTAGAAACTTAATCCCTGATGCAACAGTGTTGAGACTTGAAAACTTTAAGAGGCGATTAGTTTATAAGAGTTCTGCACTCATGGATGGATTAATGCTATTATCACATGACTGGGTTCCTGATAAAACAATATGTTTGCTCTCCTTCCCATCCCTTTTGCTCTCTGGCATTCTCTCTTGCCATATGGTGCCTTCCACCATGTTATGACACAGAAAGAAGGCCTTTGCCAGATGCTGGCACCTTGATATTGAACTTAACACCCACAAGAACTGTGAGAAACACATTTTTTAAAATTATAAATTGCCCAGTCTGTGGTATTCTGTTATAGCAGCAGAAATCCCTCCATTTTGGTTTGTCTAATGTTTGTCTTGATTAGACTCAGGTTATGTATTTATGTATTTTGAGCAGGAATGTCCAGAAGTGGTGGTGTGTCCTTTTCAGCCTAGCCTATCAGGAGGCATGTCATGTTTATTTGTCTATTACTGGTGATGTTAACATTTATGACTTAATAGGAGAGAGAGAGAGAGAGAGAGAGAGAGAGAGAGAGAGAGAGAGAGAGAGATTGAGAATCTAAAGCAAATGTAAAGTGTTAATCCATGTTACAATTTGGGAAGCCTAGGTGAATGATATTTGAGAATTTTTATACTATTCCTGGAACTTAAAATTATTATTTTTGTTCTCATAATTTTTTGATGTCTGAAACTGAAAAAAATAAAATGTTTCAAAATATTGTTATATTTATTATTAGCTAAAAATAGATCCATGCTGTAACCATTTAGAGTTCACAAATAATTATAAGGAATTGATAGATGAACAGCTTCCTGTAAAGTGTGCTTCTGTTGCAAATCTCTAGAAAAACAAATTCCTACTCTACTATGAGTGTCTTTTATTCTCTGTGTGCACATGCACACACACACACACATCCCTACAAGCAAAAAACACAGATTTGTGTCACCTACTTTATCTTAGTCATAACAGTTCATCACTGAATATCACCTGATATCCTGCTCTCCAAGCTGAGTTATTTAAAAAGATAGATGGCTGCCTCCTGGCTAATTGTGGGAGTTCTTCATTACTACAAAAAGACTTTTTATATCTCAAGTGACTCTATATGCAGTGAAAAATGACTCAAATCTTTGGATAAGATCCCACTGATGAAATGGTTGGATAACAACTAGTTACTGACCTTTTAGTTCCTAACATAATACTAAACTGATGTAGGTGATTATTAATAAACCTATTCACTGAGTTCTGACATATCAGATCCAAATATTTAAAACATAACAAGGAATTCAGATGGAGACA
The DNA here is from genome assembly GCF_007565055.1 of Rhinopithecus roxellana. NCBI lineage: Eukaryota > Metazoa > Chordata > Mammalia > Primates > Cercopithecidae > Rhinopithecus > Rhinopithecus roxellana. The sequence goes on from NC_044558.1 coordinate 72,766,677, forward strand.
AAATTTTCTATAACAGGCCTAAGGATATAAAGGCATAAGGCATATATAAACACTTGAAATAAACTCAAATTATTTCAATGAGAAAAAAATGTCATTGTCATTAAACAACTCAGGTTTCTTTAAAAAAAATCCTGCAAACAACATCAACAACTGAGGATTTGGACAGAGCTATTCATCTTTCATATCCATTGAACAAGAGGAAATGTGCCCTTAGCCCTTGGACAAGATCTTTTTTGTCCCATCTTTGTGATGAGAGCATAAAAGGATGTAGAAATTAACCTTGTGACTTAGCCACACTAGCACGTGCTAGAAAATACCTATTTATTAAATAAAAGAAGTAAATTGTACCACACAAAGGAATAGGAGATAGTGAATTATTTACAACAGGGCATCTGTCAAAACAAGAAAGAAGATGGTAAAGTATCTTCACCAGAGGTTCATTGTACCCTATCCATGAAAGCAATATAATGCTTCACTATTTATGTGCTTCTGTACAAAACACACTGAATGATAAGAAACTGACAATCGTGTTTAGTGCTGTAGTTTCAGGGCCTAAAAATGTGCTTGGCGGCATACTTGAGAATAATTATGTGTTAAATAACGTTTCATATATTTCTTTGTCAAGAACCATGTTTAAACAAATATGATTGCACTTGTCACTAAAACTACCCATGTTCACAATGCAAACTGCATTATATTCACTTCCCAGCTCCATTCTGTAGCCCAGTTGTCCACATTATTCCTTTGACTTAAATATATTGTACAAATGATTTTGGAGTGGCAAGCAAAGGTCTGGGCTGCTCTGCTCTGAAACACCTCAATGCCCTGTCATTCATTGTGATAGCAGAAAAGAGCATCAATGTGGGAATCACTCAGAACTGGGCCTAAATACAGTTTTTGGGACTAGCTGTATGACTTTGAGTAAGTTACTGAAACTCTCTGAGCCTCTGCTTCTTCATGTGGAAAAGGGGATAATAATATCCACTCAGAGTCGCAGATAGGATCAAATAAAAACAAAGCTAGGGCAGCCAGCACAGTGCTATGGTGGTGATCCATAACACTTCCTTCCCTCCCTCCTTCCTTCCTAACTCTTAAGTGACAGAGATGAGGCTACTCTCTGGGGATATACATTACATTCCTGGCAGTGGCAATGACAGTAATACTAGTTATCACTGAGTGAGAACTCATGGAGTGCCAGGAGCTGAGCCAAGCCCTTGGTCTATATTATCTCAATCATATCCAAGAACAGTCATAGTAGGTAAGTATTTTATCCCCATTTGAAAGTTGTGGAAGTTGAGTGTAAATGAGTGTAACAGGCTGAGCAAGGAAAGGCACCTGCTCTCACAATCTGGGAAAAACAACATATACATCTATAATTGGAACCAAACTCATAAAGAGCTAAAAGGAAGGTATTAACAGCTCTGCAACAGCACAAAGCACTAACTATGCCTGGGCTATCGGGATGTGACTCCAGGACTTTGACGTTTGAGGTGGGTCTGATGAGATGAAGAACTTCATAAACTGCACAGATGGGAGAAAGGATTCCCCAGGGTTGAGGCATGAAAGAGTAAGTCCTCTGGGCACCATGAGAGGTCTGGGGTGACTGAGTCTTGGGGAAGAAGTTGTAGAGAAAGACAGCTTTCACATAGATCCCAATGTCCTCCACGGGTCATGGTAAAGGATTTTTACAAAATACCTTCATCTGAAAAGTAGTGTGGCCTCATTTAGGTTTAGGGGTGTAAAACTTGGAAGGCTGTGGTGAGACGTAACTGAATGGGAGCAGGGAAACCATTTAGGAAATTAGAGGGAAAAATGATGGGTACTTGGGTCAAGACAGGGACAGTGTGGATAGTCCAGTTGGAGGAGGATGAAGAGAACTGTCAAATGGTATCCTGATGCTCCCATTCACATGGATTCCAGTGGGCCCCATGGATTCAGATTGGCAGATTTTCAGTAACAGCCTAGCCTTGGTATCTATTCCCACCAATTAATCCACACTGTGCAGAAATACAAGCTGTAGAGGTTGAATTTCAAGTATATAAAGGTATTCCAAGTAGATGTTGCCCATCCCTTGAAGACTTGTGTTTTCAGAGGTTATTTCAGAAATCAAAATTTACTTCTTCCAATATTCTGAAACTCAACTTTTCTAGTTATTACCCACCTAGTCAATTGGGTAACTGTTCCACCATAAACACATTCAATCTCTCCCTCTGTTTCTCATTCTCTCTTTCACACACACGCGCGCGCACACACACACACACACTCATACTTTCTAGGGTCCTCCACCTGCATTATTATACCTTTGTGTAGGATATGAACTCAGAAAGGTATGTTACCAAAGAGAATATATAGAAGTTGTGCAACATGGACATTAACATAAGAAAGTAGAACTTGCATGACATACAACTGTGCTTTTCAATACCAGCATTTTTAACTTAGTGCCTATGCGACGAATGGTATTTCACACCAGTTTGAAAGGACAGGACAAAATTTGAACGAACAGCCGGTTTCCTAGGAGAAGCAGGAGGCTTAAATCACTTTCAACAATCAATTCTGTCATCTGAATGCAGCCTGACACTTGTTGAGTTCAGTCGATGACATGAAATCACAGTAGAAAGGCCAAGCCCTAAGGGAAATTCACAAGCTTCTACATCCACAAGTAAAACCACCTGAACTTGAGCCCATAACCTTCCCAACACCATGCCCTCAACTTCCTCAAATTCATAGATTTAGAAAAGAAATATTTTGTTCTATATTAATGAAACGTAGATTGACGCCTAAGGCAAAAAAAAAAAAAAAAGTAAATGCATTTAAAGTACCAACTGATGCTATTTTCTATAGAATAGTTAGAATTTGCCCCAGTAATTTCATAGACATGGGTATCTCTAAGTGCACCTTGAAATAGATAATAATAACAACAACAGTAACAAAAATTTGTTGAGTGCTTACTATTTGTGTCATACATGCTGGTTGGTACTGTCTGCCACTACAGGTGCAGATATTATTATATTCATCCCATAGGTTAAAAAACTAAATAGGTTAAGCAACTTGCTAAAGATGACACTATGTGAAAAAACACCCAGGATTTTTCTATACATTCATATTAATTATTTTTAAACATCAATAGAATATTATCATAGAAGCTCTAAAACTTGAACAAGATGATTGGTGGGAAGTTTATTCTCTTATTTCCTTTTAGTAAATACAGTAAGTAGTTCATAATATTACAGTTAAGTGGTGAATCAACTGCTTGATCCCCGTTCATAACCGTGTGGATAATTGTTCTAACTTATGTTCCCAGGACAAGGAAACTCCAGCTGCAAAGCGAAAAAAAAAATTTTTTTTCCATAAAATGAACAGGTTAGACCACAATGCTCTCCAAAGATTACTTCAGTTCCAAAAATGTATAATAATGTATGCATATGCGTGAATAAGCATTAATCTTGATGCAGCTTAAAACTTCGGTAAAAAGAATCCCCCCATTATTTTTTTTTAATATAAGTGAATCAGGAAAAGCTCAGAAAGGAGGTGACTTAGTGCCTGCCAATCTTCCAGCGTAGGCCACCTTTGAGGTAAAGCTGTTGCTGCCTTACAAAAATTCAGCAGCCCACTGGGATAAGACAGGACAAAGTTCCAAGTGAAAAAGACCGCCTGGGTTCTTACCTGCTTTTACCTTCGTGGACACAATCACTATGAGTGATTCAAACAGGATTTCCGTAAGACAGCAACTGGAGTGTACGGAGAGTTGTAACCAACGGAAGGTTTCAGGTCTATCTGAGAGCATGCGTGTACGAGGCAATACTATTTGGGGTGGCACTTTCTGCAAACCATGTTTTACATGACACTATTTTTGCCTCAGCAAGCAAACAAGGCAGGGCAACAAAGTGGATGCATCTCCACCAAATAGAGTCATCACATCCTTAAATTCAAATTGCCACAGAATTTTTCTGTACTAATATTATTGATTTTATTTAGCTTCATTTGGAAGAGTGGGAGAGAAGGGCACAATTTTGTACATTTATTTCCTTCAAGCAATTAACATCTGTATGCTTTTGAAATAATTTTCAGCAGATAAAACAATCCTGCCAAGGCCCAGTAAAAGCTCTCCATTGTTCCATGTCTGCACAAATTACTTTGCATCTCCGATGATTTTATGTACATTTAATCACTAAAGATTAATTACATGGCATACGGAAACCAGTGAAACACTGCAGAGATAACTTCAGTTTAAGTGCACATGCAGCTAACTTGTGGCTTTTTAGAACAATTTTAATTAAAAGTACTAGAAGAATCATCGGGCTGAAAATATTAGGAGCTCTGGGATGGATGAGCTTAGCATAGCTAATTAATTGTATATTTAATCAAAGCAGCCTTTGGCTGTAATTAATAATCTATTTTCCTCTGGTAATAAATATTTAGTTCTGTGAAACAGAATGTATAATTTCCAGAGTGTCATATGCACAGAAGAATGGGACAGAAAACGAGCCTTTCTCACCAGCTTTCAAGCCAAGGTTGATTTTGTTGATTTAGAGAGGATGTTGTCTATATCTTTTTCATTCATTTTAAATGTCATCTCATAGTGGCAGCTTACAAATAGCTATCCCTGAGTGACTTGGACATTTCAAAGGTGTAAAGAATAATCCAGAAGGAGAGACTAGTAGAATGCAAAATGAAGTCTGATTCTTTTCTTGCACCACGAAGATCTCATACTTTAGAGAACTTTGGGTAGCTCCATCTTAATACAAATGCTAGGACAGTTAGACTTGGCATTAAACAGTTCCTTCCCTTCATTTCCTTTTAAATGGCTGAATGAGACTCAGAGATTTTCAACTCTTACAACCTGATAAAATGCTCAAATCACAAAGCAAAGTTAAAACACCCTCTTCCTTGCAGAATCATGATGGCTTTCACTTTGAATAGTAAACACTCATCCCCTCCCAATCTTTTCTGCTCTTAAGGTATGCTATCCATGATAAGAATAGCATAATTTTGCTCTTCTGATCCTTTTCTTAATTTTTGTGAAAGAAACCTCTAACGGGAGGTAGTCACATGCTTTTCATATTATCTATTATTTCTTTCTTCTCCTTGTCTTCTTGAAAGCAAGATTTAGTTTCAAGAGTTTTACATATAAAAGAAATAAGATAATAAACTAACCTTAGATGATACTTTTTCCTTACTTTCTACAGATGTTTTAATGTGTAAAACTTAAAAATTAACTATCACATTGCCATTGCTGTTTTATTTTTTGAGACTGTTATAGTAACAGGTAGGATTTAGTAGTTGTACATATTGAAGAACATGCATTTTGTATGCATCTGATGCAAGTGCTTGATACACTAATCAATTCATAGCATAAGTTCCATTTTTCTGAGGGTTATGTGGTCTTCATATGAATATGTATGAAAGAAACAAGTATAAATTAGGTTACTAAAATTATATCAAGTGAAAATATTTTTATTCAGTCTATACTGGATGTTAATAAAGGTATAGGAACCAAATACAGAATAGAATAAAACACAGAGGCAAAAATTTGCAGGTTTCACAAAGGCCACCAGTAATAATATATCAGAAGTAGCTCTTATTAAATACATGATAATGTATTCAATGCTTAATCAATTTATAGTATAATGTGCAATTTCCAATGACAACAAAAGTATTAAAGACAATTATCCTAAAAACTGCAGAAAATAGTCTTGTCTTTTTTAGAATTGTGCCTTAGTTGGCCTCTCTTGACACAGGCTTTCCCAGTGATCCACTAACATTATCTATGAAGGCACAGGCAGAAAACATTCACCTGGAGAGGGAAAGCCAGTATTCATGGTTTTTGTTTTTTGTTTGTTTGTTTGTTTGTTTTTGAGATGGAGTCTCACTCTGTCGCCCAGGCTGGAGTGCAGTGGTGCGATCTTGGCTCACTGCAACCTCCACCTCCTGGGTCCAAGTGATTCTCCTGCCTCAGCCTCTTGAGTAGCTGGGTCTACAGGCGTGTGCCACCATGCCAGGCTAATTTTTTACATTTTTAGTAGAGACAGGGTTTTACTGTGTTAGCCAGGATGGTCTCGATCTCCTGACCTCGTAATCTGCCCACCTTGGCCTCCCAAAGTGCTGGGATTACAGGTATGAGCCACCGCGCCCGGCCAGGATTCATGGTTACCTTATTTGTCCCAATTTTCACAGAATTTTTCACTTACTGATTGGACTTGACTGACAGTTTAGACAACTTTCTCTGAGGATTCATATATCGGGATAAAATGGACATGCAGGATGTGCGTGTAATTTAACAGCTATCCCACTGGACACTCAGAAGAGTAATGTGGCAGATGTGCTACTACACTGTAGGGAACCTCAGAAAGCCTGGCAGTGCTCATGCTCACCTTGAAATGTTCTGTGCTACTTAGAGTACGGAAGCCTCCTCTGCTCTGTCTTGTTGGAACCCATGAAAGATTATTCTAATGACTCAGATATGAATCTGAGTTATGTACTTCTAGGGCTGAGAAGATGGACTTTGAAGGGTTAGACTGCACCAATAGTTAGAGGATGGGAATTTCTTGAAATGTGTGGGGAGAATTGTGTAGTAGAAGTTCAAAGTAGAGGACCTTGTTCCAGCCTGGGTGACAAAGTGAGATCCCCTCACTAAAATCAATAAATCAATAAAACAAAGGATCTTGGAGAAAAACCAGCCTCAAGACAAGAGAGTCTTGGGACTCTGAGGAATTCATGAGGAGGTGCTCCTGTGGGGGAGATAACATATAATAAATGCAATAACATATATAAAGTATTACAATATATAATATATGCACATATATAAAGAGTAACTAATATGTGAGATAGAGTAGGAAGTCAACAAAAATACGTGAATTATTTCTAATACTTTGTTATGGACATGGCATTCCAAATAGTTTTCTTTCAATGTTTGCAAATAATTATGGCAAATTTAGACATGCTGAGAAAGCATGTTCGCAAATTTTTGGATGGTATAGATCTGAAGGAGCAGAATACTATAAACAAAAAGCCTTGGATTCATGGTCAGAAGACTTAAATAGTCATTCTAGTTTCACCATTTGCTAGCAACGTAGACCTGGAAAAGTCTCTTAAGCTCTGGAAACTTCAATCCATAGTAAGTTTCAAACACATGTGAAGTCATCACAGATGAGGCGAGTTAGTCTTGATATCTGCAATCTATTTGGCAATTTATACATTAATTACCACACCAATATTTATCTCACTGCTCACAGGGGTTTTAAGTATTATCCACATCTTAAATAAGAGGCGAATACTGGTTTGACTTTTTTTTTTTTTTTTTTTTTTTACCAAGGTCACACAACAAGTGGTAAAGCTGAGGTTAAAAGTCTTGACTGGCTCTCAGTCTTGTTATGTCAACTGGAGAATTCTCTCCTTTCTTCTCAATTTAATGCCCAGATTAGTTAATCACTGTACAGGATATAGGAAATGGTTGTTAATTTAAACTCAAATATGTTCTCAACAAAATTACTTATCAAAGAAGTCAATGATAACAAGAAGCCAGAATCTATTATTGATTCTCAAGTTCTAATGACTATACTTGATTTGAGTATTAATAGAAACTAGAGCCCAGAACTATTGGCTGAACTTGGCCCTTGTGAAATACTCAGTTTGCAGGTTATGGCTAATTGGTGTCAACATTAAATTTTTGTTGATGTCCTAACCTTATCAAATGACAGCTTCGCAAGGTAAGAGTTCTCTTTTGGGGCGGGGGGACCAAAAACTGGAAATCTCAGTAAAATATTTAAGCTTTATGAAGTCTAAATCTTACAAAATAAAATAATAAACTTAGTTTAGAGAAGGGTGAGTTGACTGCCCCTAACTGCTTATACTAAACACTGCATGTAAAGTGCTGAGATTCCAAACATGGAGGTAAGTTCATCTACTGCTCCATTACCCTCATGATTACTCTAACACAAGGTGCACAGAGAGGAGCAACTGTGGGAATTATTCTTAAGTGACTGAACTGCCTCTTGAATAGTGCTAGAACATTTAGTCTGGGATTTCTCAACTGCAGTACTGTTGGCATTTGGGGCTGGATAAGTCTTTGTTGTAGGAGGCTGTCTTCTGCATTAAGGATGTTTAGTAGCATCCCCGGCCTGTATCCACTAGATGTCAGAAGCACACCTCTGCCCCCACCCAAAATAGCTCCAAAAATGTTTCCAGAGAGTGCCAAATATTCCCTAGACTAGCAGAGGTGTCCAGGCTTTTGGCTTCCCCGGGCTACACTGGGAGAAGAAGAATTGTCCTGGGCCACACGTAAAATACACTACCACTAACAATAGCTGATGTGCTAAAAAAAAAAAAAAAAAATCTCAAAAAATAACCTCATAATGTAAGAAAGTTTACAAATTTGTTTTAAGAAAGTGTATGCATTTGTGACAGGCCACTTTCAAGGCTGTCCTGGGCCATATGCAGACCATGGGCCATGGGTTAGACAAAGTTGCCCTAGAGGGTGAGATCACATCCACTTGAGAACATTTACTTTAGGATTCCTTTGAGTCACAATTCACTCCATTAAAATTGAAGAATGCTGGATCTAATCAGGACCTAGGTTTCCTATGAGAGAGATAAAACACTATAACACAGAAGTTGAAGGATAGAACTTCACTTGTGTTTCATGGATTATTGTTTTCATTTTATATTTTAAAGGGACAAATTGACTTGGATTATATCTGAATAAAATAGCAAGGAATATTACTTAACAGGGCTTAAATTTTTTTTTTTTCCCCGCCAGCCAGGGAAAGTTAACTGTGATGGTTGTGGTTCTTCCACTATGGCATTGTCCTGGTGTACAGCCTCAGAAGCTGTCACTTACCTATCAGTGACTGCATGCCAGGTTTCTCGAGCTGCCATTAATGAGATAAAATTATTCGTTGATGGCAGTGGCCATATGACAAGGATTGAGAAGACAAGGATCCCTGGATTTCAGAGGACTGTCGTTTCGTTATTTCAACAAAGAGTGCGTTTCAATAAATTTTCCTTATAGATCTTATTTTCTATCTCTTATTTAATATTGTAATTTCCTCTAAACTTAAGTTTTCCAAATCCTTCTCAAGTAGTGATAACCTCAAGTATAACATATGACTGTAATACACACCCTAATAAATAATAACATAAACACTGTTAATATGCACTGAAAACTGTTCGAGATTCCATATGCTCTTCTAGAAATGCTCTGCTTCACGTTGATTATCTGTACACTTCACTGACTTGGGTCAGGATTTAGGATGCTGGATAATGGAATGCGGAGGAGATGACAGAGTATAGTTTTACAGGGCTAAAAGGCAGTGAAACATTGCCGGATTAAAATAACACCTTGTAACATTTGTTCTGAAAATAGTACTTGACTATTTGGTGCTCCTGACATGACTGCATACTGTTATTTTGGATGCCAATGGAAAGAAACACAGTAGACTCGTTGCTTGTTCATTCATTCATATATAATGCATTTCTTTCTAGATTTAAAAAGGATACATACATATGTATTTTCAAAAAGGCTATAAAAGTCAATTACTATGTTCACCCAATGAAGAACTACTTTCTTAACTTTAGAACTCCAATTTGGGAAAATTCTCACTTTAAGAAGTAGTAGACATTTTCCATCTTTCCTCATTAAGGGTGGCCAAGCATAACACAGAAAGAGGTGATCAAGTGTGACAGAATCTGTGCTTTGTCTATACTAGTTGCTTCCACCATAATTTTAATTGCTAGATATCAGAGCTTCAGATACTTCAACTAGATGTCAAGAGACAAGCCTTATGAATTAAAGAATATTGTTGGTATATAACCAAACATGTAAATAGACACTTTGCACAATTAGTAATTTTTAGAAACCAACATATTTTTAAAATTCTCAATATTGAACACTTTTTAATACACATAGTTGAGGTTCTCTGTTTATCGTGTTTCAAGTTCTAGTCTATTTAGAGCTGGTTATGGTAGAATCAAAGACAAATGATATTATTACAACTCAAAGCTAACAGTTATAATTTAAATATAATTAGATGTTGAGACCTTTCTAGTGTGTAATGTTATGCTCCTGTCAAAGCACTGGGAATACTAATTAAAATGGAAAATTAGAAAATATTTTTCCTGAGTCTGGAATTAGTTTCTTCCTCCTTCTTTTCCCCTTCCATTTTCATTCATGAATTAAAAAAAAAAAATTACTGGGCACCACCCATGTGCCAGACCTTGTTCTAGACACTGAGATAATGTCAATGAACAGATCAGACAAAATCTCTGACCTCAGCGTGTTTACATTTTAGTAAGGCAGGCAGTCAATGTAAAAATACTTCAATTAATTTTAAGCATATGGAAAGTTGATTATGTGTCAACTGCTATGAAAAAAATATAAAACAATGAGAAGAACTGGGGCAGGAGGAGGGGAGTTGTAATATTTCTTTTGTGGCCAGTGTAGGTCTCACTGAGACAGTGCTAGACATTGGAGTGAAGATTTAGTTAAGAGGTTAAGGAATGCTCCTGCCTCTAGCTGGAACCTAAGGAGAGAAACAGTCATGGCAAAGGCCCAAGGGTGGAAGCATTCCTGACAAATTTGGGTGCCCCAGGAAGGAAGAGAGAACAGAAGAGAGTGAGCAGAGGAGAGGAGTAAGAGATGAGCTCACAGGAATCAGACACCTAGGCCACTTTGTGGACAGGGACTTTTACCTTGAGTTGTTTTCCCATGACACACAACTTTCCAATAAAGCTTTCCCCCCTTTTCTTAGTCTGATTTTTTTCCTCTATTTTCATCATTCACATTCCCATTTGGTCAATCTTCCTTCTTCCCTCTCTGCCATTGCCTGCACTTTCCCAGCTGCTACCTTCTCATATTATTGCTTATTTCTCTTGCAATCTTTAGGTAGATCATCCACAGAAATCATGAACCCTCATTCACTGAGTTCTTACTCTGTGCCCAGCATGATGCATTATATAGAATCTTGTTTGATTCCATTTTTGCAATAACTCCCTTATGTTGAGCATTATTACTTCACCTATTTTTTGCATGACAAACAGATAAAGTTTAAGTATCTCAGTTTATGTTGCATAAAAGCAATGAGGTTTGAACCCCAGTTGGGCTGGCTCCATACCCAAGATAATACCAAGTTATATTGTTTTCTGTGTTTTTGTATCCCCCAACTCAATTTGGAAAGTATCTCAAACATTGGATTTAACAAAATGGGACTCTCATATTTATTTTTTTCAGTGTTAGAAGGCACCTTCGAAGTCGTTTTATTTAACCTGCCCTCAATATTTGAATGTCTTTTACAATATCTCTGTCAAGTGGTCATCCAACCTGTACATAAAAACTCCTAGTAACAAAGGGTTGAAATAATGTTTTTTAAAAATATGTAGAACTATGATATAACATAGGTCCGTGATATTCCATTGTTCTGCCTTACATAAAACTGGAAACTATTGATTGTGATTTTTCACATAATAATATTGAAAAGCTATTGTCACCTTTCCATTTTTTCTTCTTTTTTAAACAGTATGTTATCTTAGTCCATCTCAGTAAGTTTTAAATTTTTTAACTAATTTAGCAGCCTACCTTTAGGTGTATTTCTGGTTAAATTGTTTTTTGAGACTAAGTTGTAGCAAAGACACATAAAGGAAATGGCAAACTGTCTTGCCTTTATTTCTACTTCAAAATAAACACAAATAGTAAATTTAGGACCAAGAACTGATTTCTGGATTTTAATCATGTCAGAGAACAAGAATGACTCATATTTTATTCATTTAAAATAGTTCGCTATAATTATCACAGATTTTTAAATCCAAAATGCTGATCAAATGATATTCCAGGTAATAAGCTATTTTTGTTTTCTTTTTTCTACATAATCTCATATAGAAATAAAACAGAACAGGATTCTGAAGAGAGAGAGAGAAAGAAAGACAGAGTGAGAAAAAGAAAGAGAGAGAGAAAGAGCATGAGCAATTCTAGATTTCAGTGGTTAATAGTGGTCTCAGATATGTGACAGTAAGAATAGCAACACCTCCCGTGAGTCCTGGCATGCCGGGAATTTCCTGACTTGTCATTTCCGTACCGGAATTGAACCACAGGAATAGCCAGTCTCTAAATTCTAGTCATCTCAGGATCGGTATAGGGGTATACACTGTTTGACTTGCCTTGTACCAAATACAGAATAATGCAGTTTGCCTGCCCAGGGAGAACCTTCTTCTTATTCGCTCAATGAATAAGAGGTGCCTGAAAGTCCTCCCTTTCCCTCTATTGCTCTGTCTCAAGTAGAAAATAAACAAGCATGTCTTTTCTGGAAATAGCAACACATAGTATTAGCATTTACTGCAACCTACTGTGGATGTGTTTGTCAGATCAACTAATATCAGAACTCTGGTATTCAGAAACCTGGGTCCAGAGCAAATATGTTTTTCCCTGGGGAGGTTGAGGCTGGAGAAAAGGGGCAGATTATGAGGCATGGGATGGATGACTAGGGAATCAGACCTGGAAAGCTTGGTAAGGACCAGCCTTGGATAGCCAGAGGGAGGTTACAACCTAAAAGACACAAGTCACTTTGTGGTCAGGATTGTAAGCAACCCTGACCTACTACCTGATATTCTTTGGTGTCCAATGTCCTGCAATGAGGAAAACTATCAACATGCCCACAAAGACTATTAGGACAAGAAGCTTCATCTGTGGGTTAAGGAAACAGAATCATAAGGGTTACATAAATAGCCCAAAGATACAATGTTAAGTTTACAGCAAATCTGGGCAGTAGAGATCTATCTGGTCTTTGGACTCCTTGGTTTGGTCAGCGTTATATGAGGTGAGATGGAAATATACAAAACAATGTTTCTAATAACTAACATTAATAAAGCACTTACTATTCACAAGTGTTAAATATCCTGTATGCATTCAGCATTTAGTAAGTGAAAAACCTCCCTGTGGTGGAGTGCTCCTATTATGTTTTGGGGGCAGGTGAGAAACAGATGCAGTGATTTTAAGTGACTTATCTAAATTCACATAGCTCGTTCATGAACAGTCAGGATTTAAACAAAAACTCTTAATTACTTTACTAACATGCCAAACGGCACTAAGGTTAACAATATCAAGTTAGTTGGTTGGTTGCAGTAACAAGAAGCCAACACATAAATAATCTTTTCAATCCTGCAATTTTGAGAAAGGTAGGTTTCAAGTTCAAAAATTCACATAGATTTACTTTGATCTCTTATGACTATTTTGAGTATTTACAAATATCTTTTCTCAATTTCACCTTGTCCCTCAACTTGTGAGGAAAATTCTTCCCTCAATTTTGCTATAAGACACTAATACGTTCTCTGTGTAATAGAGATCATTATTCTCTTTCATTTAAAAATAAGTTGATAAACTTTATTAGGGTATCTAACAAACAAGAGGAGTAGAATCTTACACACAAACCTGAGATATTTTCATCTATTTAGCTTTTTGAAAAATTTTTTTTTTCAGAGTGGAATCCAGGTTAAATTTAACAAAGATAAAAGATGAGCACAACAAATTTAGATGAAAAGAATGTAAGTTCACATGTCAGATGAAGAATGCTCTTTTCTCATAAATGCAATGTGTGTACTACTGGACTATGCATTAAGCCAAAGAGAATTTCTACTTGACTGGTTGTTTATTTCTTTTCTTTTCAAGGCCACATTGGAACGAAGGCTAGATGCTTTAATAAGCTGCCCAAAATCTTTAAAAAAGACTAGCAGTAAGATGCTGTAATTTATGGATCCTGACAAGAACCATTAATTGTTACTCTGTTGCTACCATTTGAACTCATACAGTCCATCTAGTCCGAGTTCTTGTGAAATCTGGGAAGACCATTAAAAGAAGCTGGAGGCTAAGCACAGATAATAGGAGTATTTTAATATTTTTGATGCTTTTACGAAGGAATAGCGTGTCTTACATCAATTCTACACATTGCTCTGAAGCTCCCTACATGGGGTGGGGAAGGGTTGGTAATCTCAGTCACCGTCTCTTTTCTACTTCCTGACAGCTTCCTCTCCCACCCTGGAAAAAGAGAGATTTAGGATCCTGTTCAAGTCCTCTGGCACTATAAGAATCCTAAGAAATTTCAGAAGAGACCTATATTATTTTTCACTCTTCTTGATACCCTTCTCTTTTAGTAAGCTTACTGTGTGGGATCTTGTGTAAGTTCATAGAGAGAATGAAAATGAATTGCTATTTTTTGATAACCTTAAAAAAGGAAATTGAAAAATGAAGAAGAAATCATCAACTTTGGTTGTGGAGCTCACCTACTATCTATTCTTTGATAAAGAGGGAAAAATATAAAAGGGTAAGAATATTTAAAGACTAAGCTGGAGTACAGGCTGTGCTTTAGATCTCATGTAAATTATGTCTCCCGAAAAATTCCACTTCATGACAGCTTCTCAAATGCCATATATAATATATATTATATATATAATTTTTAATGTCAATATTAATTTTCTCAAAAAGTTAAATATTGTTTATATAAATACAAGTAATTGCATAATATTAAAAATGTTATTGAAACTCTGAGGGTTGATCCTAGGCTAACCTCTGTGGATGATGCCCTATTTCCCCCATTCCCTCATACCCAGCCACACTCATTAGAAGGTCAATGTACTTGTGCCATCCTTGCTACCTTTCTTGCTATACACTAAGTATACTCTCCTATCCCATCCTAGTTGGTTTTCTTCTTCTACATGTATCGTTAAAATGTTCTGCTCTGAGACTCAGCTGAGGTACAGTAGAAAATATGCTGATATTAGCCTTACAAAATGGACCTAAATGTCAGCTCTCTTATTTACTTAAATTTGATAACAATCTAACCTCTCTGAGCCTCAGTTTCTTCATCTGTAAAATGGGAGAATAATATTAATCTTACAGGACTGTTATGAGAAATAAATAACTCAACATATATAACAGAAGCTGATATGGATCCTGCCACTTTAAGTACTTAATGATTGTTAATTGAATGTGAATCTTACCTGGTGACAAATACTATTGGTTGACCAGCCAACAGTTATTTCCCTCTTCCTTTTTTTCCTTGTTGTAGAATTCAAGTTCTCATCCTAAACTAAATATTTCAGATTTTTCTTTTCCAACTTCCTTGATAGCTACAAGCATATACAATCCTACACTGGCCCAAAGTATTTCTGTGGGAATCTGCTGAGGTATATCTAGGATTTTTCATCTTGATATCAGAGATAGGTGACAAGGAAAACACCTTCTCTTTCTTTCCACCTTAGGTTTGGCTGTGTGAAGATGTGATGCTTACAGCTGTGGCAGCCCCTTTGCGACAATGAGGAAAAGTCTAAAAGAAAGACAGAGAAGATAACCCAATGCTCAGACATCAGTGATTCACTGATCCAAGCTGGGAACAGTTATTTCTGGAATGTTTTGATATGATCAAAATGCATTTGAAGTCCTCTGTTTAATCCATTTTTGGTGGGGTATGCTAGTTGTTGCCAAAAAGCACTAAAAATGCCAAAACTGAAGTCTTTATAAAGTGTTGTTATAATTAAATTATTCTTCTTAATCTGGTAAATTGATCATCATTATCTACAAACATCTAGTAAATGCTTACTCTACATAGAGAAATGTAATATATATGACACTGGCAAATAAATATAAGATTCTGTTTCTGTCTGGAGAGGCTCTCGATTTAGTTGTAGAGATTGGGCATGTAAGTAAGAAAGATAAACAATAATGTAATATAGTATATACTAAGTGAGAAATTACTAGTGCAAACAATCAGTGCAGGCTGAAAAAACTCTCAGGATTACTGAGGATCAGGGAAAACTTTACAAAAGACTTGGATTTGAGCTTGTTTTGAAGGGAGGTTTAAATAACATGTTTTCAAATGGGAAATAAAGAGAAAGCCAGAGAAAGATAGCTGGATCAATGACATACAAGAAGGAAGACTTTTGATATGATAAGACTAATTTACCAGATTCAAGTTTTTCATGTGGAAGAACAGGGAGAGGGAGTAAGGGGCAGATTGGGGGTGGTTAAATGCCAAATTAATAAGTTGGACTTGGTTGTATAGGCAGGAGGGTTTTGAGCAAAGAAGTACATGTAGCTTCATTCTTGAGAAAGAGTAATTTGGTAATATTCTATAGGCTAGGTTGGAAGGAAGAGAAACTGAGGATTGGAGAGCAAATGAGGTGAGTGTCTAAGTATGGGTGGTCAGACTGGGAAGAGAAAAAACAGAGGTGACTACGAGCTGCTCCTGTTATGATGGGTGATAGGTTCCCATCACTGATAGGTTGGTACAAATGGATAGATCATGACGTAGCTCACAGGCACCAACCTCTACGGGAGAAATGTGAGGCATTATGGGAAATGGTGGGATAGATATATTTCGGGGCTCATGCATTTGGAGAAATTCTTACACCACAGTTTCCTCATGTGCAGCTTATTTCATTTATACAGAGGAAGGAAAATGAAGATGTCTAAAATATAGCCTATTAGAAAAAAAAAAAAAAACCCTGTAATTTAAGGCTTTGTTTTGGCTTTTATATTTAATTTATCTGACATGTACTGTTTAGTTTATCAAACAAAATAATTTTGACTTAGTCATGCTTTGAAATTATCTTCTGTATGACCTGCTGAAATCTTATATCTTCTTCATTCTACAGAGTATCAGCATATTCACCTAGACTCACACCTGAGTTGAACAGAATGTCTCTTTCTATTCCTACTCCCCTATCTTGCTGTATGTTGACAGTCTGAAAAAAAAATCTTTCAGGAGAAGAGAAAGTAAGAAATCATAAAATATTTATATAAAAATCTGTATTTGTTAACTGAGCTTGATATTGGGAAAAAATTAATAGCAATATTGATTCGTTTATATGTTTTTGTTTATTATATTCCTTAAAACTTCATTCAGTAGAAGTAGACACATTGTAGAAACCGTCCCACCAGGCATTTGGGATACGAAATAAAACTCACTACTATTAATTTTATATCCTCATAGCATGTTATGCTTTGATGTCCAGTCCAGAATCAGTCTCTAAAAGATCAAAACCTCAGAAAGATCTCTTACTCCATTGAACATCTATGTTCTTAGTATAATAAATAGATATAGAACAAAGAAGTGGGAATACATTTCACTTCAAATATCAACTTGACTATGTATAATATTCCAGCCACTTGGTAATGGAGCAATGAACTAATGTTAGATTTGCATGTATTGTGAATAGGATCAAAACTAGGATGAGGTGACAAGCAAGCTTCACTTTGAAAGGACTCCAGGCCACAGAGACAATAAACAGGCCAGCTGCTTTCTCAACAGGTGGTGGGTAAAAGAAGATGGCTATCATGCATGAGAGAAGAAATTGCCAATATTCCCAAATCATGCCCACAAACTTTAAATTATAATAGCTAATTTACAGAGGAAGAATTCTACACAAATGTTTCATGAGCATTATACAGACTTAAAATATGCAAAAAATTACATCTCTTTACAAGAGATGAACCATCTTGTTTCATGAAAATCACATTAATTCATTTGATTTAGTTTTATAAAGTTATGGACCAATGATGTTCACTCACATTTAATATAAAAGCTATTCAGAATAGATGAAACAGTCAGGTGGATCAAACGAGTGGTTTTAAGGATAAAAACTATTTTAAAATGTGCATACATTAATTAAATCACACATTTCTTACATTTTTTGGGCTCTCATATTCTTTAGTGCAAATTTGTTATTGATATCTTGAACAAAGAGACACGTCCACATGTTTCTATAAAGAGATCTATACACATGCGTATTCTGGAATTTCTCTTGTGAAGTTTTTCTTGCATCTAACCCTCTTTCCAAAGAGGAAGCACTTTTCTCTGTGCACAGCAGGAACTCATGTGTAGGGAGGCTTTGGACTGATGATGATGGCAATGATCATGATTCTCATGCAACTTAGAGAACTGCTACTTCAATTTAAATTATTTCTTCTTGCTCACTCTTCAGTGAAAATAGTGAGCAGCTGGTTAACCTCTTTCATAAAATAATCCCATGCACATGAGGAGTTATTCAATCATTCTCTCAGCCATAGAAGAATTTTGAAGTAATAATGGAACAAAGTAAAAGTGAATGGATACATAGTATCATAATACTATTATAACTATCTGATCTATTGGACTGTAAAAAAAAAAAAAAAAGTACTGTGTCATCTACTTTAGTTTCCTGAAAAATCAATACTATTCCAATCTCAAGAGGAAGTCAGCTTTTCTTTCTGTCTATCAATCGAAAACAGATACCCATATCCAAGTCAGGATATGATTACATTCTTTTGTCTGTCCGCTACTGTATCTCATTAATATGTCATTGGTAAAGTCATTATTCCTAATCCTGGACTCTTCCTGTCAATTTTGATATTGAGTATTTGGATGGATTTCATTAACAAGAATAAAAACTTACTTTTTTCACAACTACTTGAATTTATTTTGGTGAGGGAGGAAAAGATTGCTTTGGTCTTTATTTTCCTAACTCATGGAAAACTAAAAACACAATTATTTTCCCTTAGAATTTTGATTTGGAACATCTCTACAAATGCTGAAGCTTTGTCATTTTATGTATGTTTCTGAGGCAATATGGTTTTAACAGAGTTTATCAAGCATTAGCATAGTTTCATTAATTTTTCCTAGGAGATCTCCCTGGATATCAGAACAGTAAGGAATAACGTCATTATGACTCTAAAACATCTTAGGATTTTCTTTCTAAATATCATTATTAGGTCATGTTGTCATCATAGTTGTATTTGTTCCTCCATATAAAAGGACTTTTGTAAAACTGTAGAGAATGTGAGGAAAAATTTGTGTCTTGTCAGATTTTAGTTTATGTCTTGGCTTCATGTAAATTGGCAACAGGTGAAAATGTTTTTGAACATATTTACATATTATAATAGGAATAGTCTCTGGTCTTTTTTTTTTGTAATAAATGAAAACCAGCTTCTCAAATACTAGCATAACTCAAACTAATGTATATATGTAAGTATATTTAAATTAACAGGCTAGGCCGGGCGCGGTGGCTCAAGCCTGTAATCCCAGCACTTTGGGAGGCCGAGACGGGCGGATCACGAGGTCAGGAGATCGAGACCATCCTGGCTAACACGGTGAAACCCCGTCTCTACTAAAAAATACAAAAAACTAGCCGGGCGAGGTGGCGGGCGCCTATAGTCCCAGCTACTCGGGAGGCTGAGGCAGAAGAATGGCGTGAACCCGGGAGGCGGAGCTTGCAGTGAGCAGAGATCCCGCCACGGCACTCCAGCCCAGGCGACAGAGCAAGGCTTCGTCTCAAAAAAAAAAAAAAAAAAAAAAAAAAATTAACAGGCTGGGTGCAGTGACTCGTGTTTGTAATCCCAGCACTTTGGGAGGCCGAGACAGGTGGATCACCTGAGGTCAGGAGCTGAAGACCAGCCTGGTCAGCATGCTGAAATCTCGTCTCTACTGAAAATACAGAAATTACCTGGATATGGTGGTGCATGCCTGTAATCTCAGCTACTCTGGAGGCTGAGGCATGAGAATTGTTTGAACTCAGGAGAAGGAGGTTGCAGTGAGCCAAGATTGCACCACTGCACTCCAGTCTGCATGACATGACAGAGTGAGACTTTGTCTCAAAAAATATTAATGTATTATTAGTGTAATAACATTTAAGGTACCTATGGGATAAAATATATTATTGGGGGACACAGAACTAGTGGTCACAAAATAAAGACCAAAGCAGCCACATTTGTCCTCTTATTTATATCATGTAGGTTAATTTGCTCACTGATAAGCAAGAGAATAATATGACAAAATAAATTTAATGCCATACTTACAATGGATGGCCATCATGTCAACAATGCCAAAGTTTTAAGGAAAAATTGTCTCTTACCTGAAAAATGCAAGAGAATTCCAAAGATAAGCATTTCATAATCAAAATTATTACCACATACATGGTAAAGGTGCCTGCAGGCTTTTCATAATGTCATGTTTATTCTATGATAATTTTATTTGGCTATTTTGTGCGGCGTTGGTCTGTTCACCAAATAACCATCATTTACATTTATATTCATATTGTACATCATGCCAGTTTTGAACCCATACTAAAAAAAGCTTATGTTTTTGTGGTTCTGTAGTAAAAAGAACCTTTTGCTGATGGCTGCTAACTTTTGAACAATGGAAATAAACAAAAGGAGTTAAAATACGCAAACTATGCCACAATCGTCCCCAACCCAAACCACTTCCATCCTTTTCACCATCCTTTTCAGCTATCCTTAACAGACATGTGCCAACCTCTTTTCTAGACAATTTCACCTTCAATACTGTTGAGAATCTGCCCACTAATGACCATAATGAAACATGCTTTGTGTGAGAGCCTGTTCATTTATTTTCATTCCCGTGAGTGCCTTCAGAGACCAGAGTTGCAATCACGGCTACTTACTATTTAATTCCCAGCCAAATTTATGGTCAAATTGAAAAATGGAGGCAGGCAGCCTGATGTAGGATGGTTTTGTCTGAAGTGTCCTTATGGAATCATTATACTTGCATTAATCTTTAATCTGCAATTAAACAATCAGTTCTATGTAAAAGATAGCTGCAAACAGATCCCCTGCATGTGTCCTAGACAATATATCTTAATGGGAGTTACAGAGGAAGGGTGAGAGTAAGGTGTAATTAGGACTAAATTCGTCATGGATCCTGCTTCAGTAGGAGGTTATTTATGGAGCTGAAAGTTGCTCATGCAAAATGACTTTTGTATATTCAGATCTTCACTAAATAGCCTCCTTGTCTTACAGTGTAGGGGACTGCAGAATAACAAAACATAAATGCAAGCATGAGAAAGAGGGGAGGAAGCTTGGCTTGACTGATAAATGTCTTGGCAGAAATTGTAACCTGCCTTGCATCTGCAGCTTCCCAATTAAGAGGCCTGCTTTCCAGCTTCCACAGATGCTTAATTGGAGATCAAGGCTGCCAGGCAGACATGGGAACCACCATCATTATCAGGTAGTTTGAGGACGCTAGGTGCTTAGGCTTGTCAATTTCCTTTCACTATCAGAGCTGTCAACAGTGTGTCACCTTCCTGAAAGAGTGAAACACCTGGTTAAGAGGAGCTTTTCATAAATACAGCGAAGCTCTTAGAGTAGACCAAAGGTTTCAGGTGTTCCTCGGGTAGGAGCATTGGGAAGGGGAGGGTTTATAGGCCTTTCTGCCTGGCAAAAACAAACATTAGAAGAGGGCTAAGTGGGTGAACCAGTATCAAACAAAAAGGTCATCTGTTTCAGTTTTGAGTGGTCACCTAATTCAGCTTTTGTAAAGAATGGCATTTAAACACCAGTTCATTTTAGGTCTCATTTAACAATTTATAATAAAAATGAGATACAAACCTCCTAATTTTAAGCTCTAATTGTGATTCTACCCCTGGTTTATTATGCTGTTTCTTTAGCAATGCATACATAGCATGGAAATGAGTAGTGTCAGTCAATTTTGCAAAAACAACTATTACTACACATGTAAAATCAACCTAATAAAGAGAAACAAATCAGGCAGGTAATTTTCATTTCAATACCTTGTTTCTTTCTTTATATACAAAGTTTTCAAAATCATAATCATGTACTTACAGGGATACTAAAAGACTAACTTCAAGGTACTTTGGGATCTCAAAAGGCTGTCAGTCAACAAATGGCATTCGGATATGCTCCCTGTGTGTGTGTGTGTGTGTGTGTGTGTGTGTGTGAACAAGTCTGGTATGAATGGAGGTTTGCTGGGTGCTAAGGAGGATTTTTGAATGTTGGAGACACAATATCCTCAAGGAGCTGAAATTCTTTACATGTGGAACCATAGCTTAAAATACAAAGTAGCAAGTACCAAAAAATGGTACAGACAACATTTACTCCTGGAGGTCAAAAGAAGAAAACAAAGGGGAGGAGAGCAAAGGAGATAAGTAGAAAGGGATCTGTAAATATTGTGTTCAAGATACCATCCAGGTATTGAACATTTCTAACGCATCTCAAATACTACATGCATACAAAAGAAATTACGATTTTCATGAAATTATGTATGAAAGAAATAAATAAAATTTGAACTGCTAGTATTACACCATTGACTTGCTCTTTCAGAGTGGTTTAGATCCAGGAGAACACAGGGCCCAAATACTTCATTATTTATAATCAAGAAATAAAAGTCACTTTCAGTACATGAATGTTCTATAAGAATTTTCTACAATATTATTTAAAGCTGCAAAGAATTTGTTTCTCCATATCACTTATAGCCTAGCAATCAAGTGCTCTAGATAAACATAATTAAAGACATGAAAGCAATAGTCATATATTGATTCTAACTACTAAACCATTAAGACAATTCTAAGGTAATATTTTGTTAAACATCTGGTGATTTATTTTACCCTACAATTTTACAGGCTGCATATTTCAGATTTTATTAGGAAAAGATAGAGCTGAGACTATAATCTCCAGAAAAAAAGATAAATATGATACCTGGTCCTCATTTTTCTACAATTTTCCTTATAGACTCAAGAGCATAGCTATTATTATTATCTAGATAATTCTTATTCATTCAATCATATTTATTGAGCATCTATTATGTTACTGGGTGCTGTGTTAGGCAACGAGGATTCAAAGGGATGAGAGAACCTAGAAATCACTTCTAGGTAGGAGAAGCAGAAACATAAACACATTATTATGATATACTATAACTACACTATTGAATATAAATAAGTACATCCAATGTACGACGGGAAATTCAGGTATCTATGTCCAGTAATTCTCTAGATAGTTTTACTTTCATTTTCCAGCCTAGGCACAAAATCTGCCTCAAAATATTCCTTGCAAATTTCTTTTATATAAGATAGTTTTATTTTAATTCTAGCTAGTCAGAATCAATTGTGCATCCTCAGAATCAAATATTTTTCCTTCACACCTATGTTTCATATTTAATTAGTTCTCACATCTGCTTTATTCTTCCTTTGTAGGATTTCCCACAGGTTTTTCTCTGTGTCTTCACCAATTCTGCCCTAATCCAGGCCTCAGTCATCTCAGGTTAAAATGATAGCCATAATCCTCCACCTGACTTCCCACTGAAGTATTTAATAATACTTGTAAGCCACTTTGCATAGATAATTATCCTGCTCAAAACCTTTAGTGTCCCTGAGATCCCCAGTTTCACAGCTATTAGAAGAGTGCATAAGAACACAGACCCTAGAGCAAAGCCTCCTGTGTTTGAATATCTACTCCATCATTTACAAACTGTAAGACTTTGAGCAAGTTAGGAAACCCCTGGGTACCTCATTTAACTCTAACAGAAAGTGAGAATAATAATAGCACACTCATTGGGTTGTTGTGTAGTTTAAATGCATTCATTTTCGCCAAGTGCTTAGATCTGAGCCTTTTGTATAATAAATACTTTATAAGAGATTAAAAATAATTTTAAAATATAGCCTTTGATAAGACACTTAACCTCTCTGGATCTCAGTGTCTCATCTGTGCAATTGGTAATTACTTTCTTCAGTTGGGTAAAACTGGGAAGTCATATGTCAGTGTCTGACACACAGTAGATACTCAGTATGTGGTGGCTATTATTGGTTGTGATGCAAAGCCCTCAGCCTAACATTGAGGACTGGACAGAAACTACTTTAATTAATCTTTCTCATTTATCCCTCACTGCATTTAATCTTCACTTTGGCTGGACAATTTCTTATCCTCTTCACAGGCCATGGGTACCTCTGTGCAGTTCTTTTAGTTCCACTCTTTCTACAGCCTAAGTATCTTAACTTTTATTTTGCCATTCATCCAAATTCTACCAGATGTTCAAATCTCCATTCAAGGCTTACCCATTTTCAGTGAAGGTTTTTCCCAAAAACTCTGATTCTCAAAGACTTTCCTAAAAATTACAATACTAAGTATTTCGGTTGCTTTCAAAGACTTTATTACACAATATTTATAACTTGGTCACTTAGTAGGTTGGGTTTTATTGGATAGCAGGAGGGGCACTGGGGACAGCTCCACTGGATATAAGAAGTAGAGACAAAGATCAGATGTTGGAGAAAAAGGGCAGCAGGTGGGGATAGAGACTGGTGCTTAGTAAGCAGGTCACCAGGGCCACAGCTGGAGAGATAAATATATAACAAGAGATAATCAACAGGAGTGCAAGCTTGAATCAGCATGAAACACTCAGTGTGTGCAGTTTCCATGGGGCCCATGGCCAGAAGTTAGCAAAATCTGGCAGGAATACTCAGAAGTGTTCTTGGGAGGTACAGTGAGGATGCCATGTCTCTTCCTGAAATCCTGAGAGCTTATTCCTGCCCTTGAACTTCTATTGGTTTTATAGGAAAGGCTCTTGGAGCCCTGGCATATGAGCACAATCCCACTCTAAGATTTCCTGAGTGGTATCATTTAAATTTACAGGTATGTATGGTTTGTTCCTATAATCATATTGTAAACTCTCTTATGACAAGGACCATGCATTACTCTTTTTGAATCCTTGCATCTCCCCCTTTATAATTTATGACCTACTCTTAATAAGAAATAATTGTGGTGTTATGTTGGTAACAGGCTGAATCATATGGAATTGCTAAGATCACTTTTTGACCTCCAAAAATGGTGATTTCATTGGGTCATTTAAATATATTTTATCTATTCTATGAGGCTTTAGTTTCAAAATAAAAAACACATTGTAGTATCTTTCCCAACTTAAGAGGCTAAAGTAACTCCCAACTTCTTTTGTCTTTTCTGTTCTGAAATAAAGTGTATTTTCATTCTATCCACTTATTGGCTGCTCAATAATGGTATGCTTATTTAGCTACATTGCAATACTATTATGTAAAAACTTAATACTTTAACATTTTAGTTGTTCCTAGTACAAAAAGAACTTTAGTCTAGTATGGTCCAGAGCAAGGGATGTGATGTTCAATTTCTTAGTTCACATATGATTCCACTAGTTAGCAGTGCAATGACTGCTATTCTATGCCTGTTTTCTAACTGCTTTAACTATTCTATTCCTCAGTTTTCTAACTGTTAACATAGAAATGGTATTACTACAATCTCATATGTTTATCGAGAAGACCACATGAGCTAGCAACCGCTTAGAGTGACACCTGGTACTATCATGATATTAACATACAATCATGGTAAAAAGGGACGTGATGAGCCTAGGATACTCCTTTTTAAAAACATTGAACTTTTCTACATTATATGCATAGATCAAACATCAGACTGTATTCCATTAGTGTACACAATACTGTCAATTAAAATTAAATTAATAAAAAGTTATTTAGCACCAAAAAAATTAAAAACACTGTCAGAGAAAATTAATTACTTTTTAATGTATCTGAAGAGGTAAAATGTGTCCTGACAAAAATATGTATCTATAAAAGTGTATCTAGTTGTTTTGTCACAGTTGATTAACAAATAGTACTGTGTGATATGAAATATTTCAAATGGAATTGGTCTTTCTAATAACTAATACAGGGCCTGGTGCCGTGGCTCACACCTGTAATCCCAGCACTTTGGGAAGCCAAGGTAGGTGGATCACCTGAGGTCAGGAGTTCGAGGCCAGCTTGACCAACATGGAGAAACCCCATCTCTACTAAAAATACAAAATTAGCTGGGCATGGTGGTGCATGCCTGTAATCCCAGCTACTTGGGAGGCTGAGGCAGGAGAATTGCTTGAACCTGGGAGGCATGGAGGTTGCAGTGAGCCAAGATCGCGCCACTGTACTCCAGCCTGGGCAACAAGAGTGAAACTCCCGTCTTCAAAAAAAAAAAAAAAAAAAAAGTAATATAGAATAATATTGTTACTAAATTCATGTGCATTTTATTACTTGGACTGGCTTATTGATATCATTTGCCACCTATTGATTACTTTGAAGTTAATTAGAAATATAATTGCTTATGCTAACAGAAAACTTAGTGTATGAAAATATATTTTTAAAAAAGCAAATTGACTTCTATAAAGAAATTTTTATAAAAGTAGCACATTTTATTTTAAATGGAGCACGATTCTCAGCATATTTTTTCAATGATTTATGTTTATAATCATCACCCTAGTAATTATTATAATTAGTCTTATTATTACATAGTTCATCATAAGAGCTAAAGTAAATTCAACATGCATTCATTTATCATATGACTATCTCTGAGTTTCTGTATAAAAATCATCACAATTATCATCATTAACATCATCAAATGGTCTATTCAAATTTATAGAATAATTACTATTTATTATAGAAATTATATAAATAAATTATTAATATTCTATAAATAATTTCTGCCTTGTAGAAGGCAATATTTTAAAGGCAAACCAATAGATAGAATCATCCTCTCTGCCAAAGTAAAGAATAAATCCTTTTTAAAGCTAAATTCAGCTATCCTAATATATTTTCAAATGTGGCAACAGAAACAATTTACTCTGGAATTGACTATTTCACATTTCTCCTTGACTTCACCTGTTACATGTGACAATAAACAGCAAACAAAATAAACCAATAAACATAAAGACCTTCAGCAAGAGTGAGAAGAAAAAGAACACGATGTTGGTTAACAGAAATTACTCTTTCTCCATTTGCATACTTTCATAATATTTAAGTTGCTTAAGGGAGGCTGCCATAGGGGTGCACTTTGTCATAAGAAAGTTTGTCACTGTAGCTCTGCACCCACAAGTTTCTTAAAGGGGTCATTTCCAACCACCACTGTATTCAAAGTGTATGATTAACTCAGTCAGGAGTGTTGCTGAGTAGAAGGTTTGCATATTGGTGGAGCTAGATGATTTTATGTGTTTATGTGTATTATTACATATTTGTATTGTACATTTTCCCTTATTTTCCAGAACTTCTAGGTTGTTTATTACCTATGGGTGCTATGGCTAGTTCTCCACCAGAAGTTCATGCTGTGCTGGTGTGGGGCTATGGTGGAGGGTGCTCCTCAGGCAGAGACTGTACCTCTTGGCTCCCCCATTGTGTGGGTTTTGGCCATGAGGCTCGTTCTTGCCAATAGAGGAAGAGCAGAAGTGATCTGTATCATTTCCTGTCAGGACTTTTAAGAAGTGGGTGGGAATTTCTACTCTCCTGTTTTCCCCTTCTGCTGGCTAGAAGCAGAGGATTCTGAAGCCACAGGGAATGACAGGGGTAGATGGAAGGAACCCGGGTCTCTGAATCATATGGAGGAAGGTCTCCCAACCTTCCAACAACCAACCAACCAACCAACCAACCACCAAACAAACAAAAAACACAAAAACACACACACAAAAAACCCAAACAAAACAAAACAAAAGAGTATCTAATCCCAAGTTAATTTTTTTTTTCTCTCCTGGAGGAGATTCTTGTCAAAATAAGTCTGAGCTTCCTTGTCACTACCATCACAAACTTATTAAGCATGAGGGTGATTTGTTTAATTGTGTCACTTGATGAATGGTTACAGGTAGAGATCTCAATTGTAGTCACAAATCTGAAAGGATTTGTAAATTTTCTGACAAACCCATCTCGATAAAGCACAGTAGAGACCCAGAAATAAGATTTTAAAGGCCTTCAAGTAGTCAAAATAAATGAATGACATATATTCCTAGTGCCAAATGACAGGACTTTCCACAGAGAGACTCTATAAGACCTCACTCTGAGCTCTTTATACTTATTTTACAGACCATTTTCAGAAGCATTTTACTGGGGTTTCCAGTCTATGGCATACAAAATTAGCAGACACACTAATACTAGCAAGAAACAGAACTACATTAATTAATGTGCAGAAAAAAGAAAAAAAACTCAAAAAATTAGAAGAAAACTTCAAAATCTATGACAGAATCTATGTAATAGAAGGAACACAGCAGTACAAGTCACTGTTTAACTTAACTCGGTGTTCATTTTCATTTACAGCAAGCCTGAATTTAGAAAATAATTATATCCACACAAGGTAAGATTCACACAGGGTAAGCTACTGGCAACAAGGTCATTTGAAATTCTCTGATTCCACACATGTGGTTAATATCAAATTATCCAATTACTTCACTAATTATAGTATTCCTTTTATAACTTCTCAATCATTTTTAGTATACCTTTTTTTCACACATAAATCTTCAGCTGGCTATTCAAGCAAAATGATGTCACTTACATATTTAGAAAAAAAGTCAGTGTTCTAAACACTTTCTCCAATTCTGAATGGGAAGTATTTCTTTGCCTCGTATCTCACTGTAGCATTTAGGAAACCTAGTACCACACAGTAACCTCCTGAGAAAAGGAGGGCTAAGAGGAGCAAGGTCAGATGATTTGAGTAACAATTTTATTTTCTTTTTTGAGACAGAATCTTGCTGTCACCCAGGCTGGAGTGCAATGGCGCAATCTCGGCTCACTGCAACCTTCACCTCCCAGGTTCAAGCGATTCTTGTGTCTCAGCCTCCTGAGGAGCTGGGATTACAGGCGTGAGCCACCACGCCCAGCTGAT
The DNA here is from genome assembly GCF_007565055.1 of Rhinopithecus roxellana. Taxonomy (NCBI): domain Eukaryota; kingdom Metazoa; phylum Chordata; class Mammalia; order Primates; family Cercopithecidae; genus Rhinopithecus; species Rhinopithecus roxellana. Next base: position 72,795,091 of record NC_044558.1, read on the forward strand.
TTGAGTAAAAAAATTAAAGACAAAAACCAAAAGAGTAAAAAAGGCTTATTAGAATCAATTCTGATTAGTTTTGGTCACTCTAGATGAGGGGAAGAGATTACAAAGGATATTTAATTTTGTAAACTATGAATGTATGCAAAGGTTTTTCTAACAAGTATAAGTTACTTTTGTGTAGAAGAAGACCCATAAAGGTAAAAATAATTAATCACAGTTTCTACAATTCAAAAGAAAGAAGCAGGCAGGGAATTTACTTGGGAAAGTGTGGCTATTATCTAAGAATGTATATTTTCAGTGGATGAATGTGAGTAAGCAAAAAAAGTACATTTTTTTAGAAAAGGAAATGGACATTTCATTTCATTTCAGTCTTTCTGGTGGTTTCCCTTTTGGTTAAACTACAGTCAGGAATATCTGTCTTTGATATTATGCTGTTTCATTGTCCACTTCATTTTGGGCTTTGATATACAGAGGGCAAACATACTCGGAAAACATTCCCTCCTACATATGGGTGAGAAAGTTTTCTTAAGACCATATAAGTCTATGGGAGATTTTTCTAAATATTTTCAGAGATCCAGTAGCTCAATCTAAGGGATAGAGAATTAAATTGGGAGGTCATTCTAAATATTCACTGGCTCATGTTCAGTTTCCATATTCTGAGGGTCAGATGCATATTCTCTCAAATCATCCCTTTCTTCCCTGTGCACAGCCAGTACGTTGTCCACACTCCTATTACAACTTCCCTCACATCTGGGATGTAAATATTTGTATGCTGTTTCCTGCTTCCATTGAGGAGAAATGTAAGACTGTGGGGTTTCTTTTTGTCATCTTTATTTTCTACCAACAAAATGCAATGTCTGACACTAAGTAGGTGTTCAATACTTGTTTGTTGAGTGAATATAAGACTATCAAAAGTTACAGCAGCAATGCAATAAGTAATTTACAGGGGGAAAAGAGTCTTTCAGTAAGAATAGCAACTAGTTTACCAACAAAAAGGGGAACACACCATGAGTTATGAATGATTCATGGAATAAGTGATTTCTCACTTTATATTAGCTTTTACTTGGCCAGAAAGTACAGAGTCCCCTGGGGCTTTCTGCATTATGAGTTGGGAGTCACCAGCGTCATCAGGCAGTAGATCAAAATTAGCAGGGAAGCTAGAGTCCATGGCTGGCTCTGTGTCACAGTTTTATATTTCTGGTTTGTGGTAAGGTAAGAGTAGATATGTTCGATCTGCAAATCACTGCTATGTTCTGGGCAAATGGTTAAACCCCATCATAGTGACAAATACATCCAATTGCTTCCTCTGAAAAAGTATAGAACCCAGAAAGTCCCTCACATTCAACCTGACACAGTCCAAACCTCCTTTCATTTTGTTGTATTGAGTAGGATAGGAATAAAGTAAGGTGAAATAGCATTTCTGCAGCACTGAGACAAACAGTACAATTGTGAATCATTCCTTAACACCTAGAAAAGACATATGAGGTATTCATTTCAATGACGATGGATTGTGAAAGAATGTACTGTTATTACACATATTTTCAGTCAAAACAAACATTCTCATTTGTTTTTCAGACCAATACTATTAAACAAATTTTTTTCTGGGCCAATGTTGTCTATGCTTTTACCATGTAATGAGTTGAAACTCGACACCCACCAAACTCTCACTGTGTCTACTGTTTCCCTTATATGTCACTGAAAGATATGAACAATATTTGTGGTTAGGTATGCCACGCTCCCATCAGGAGTGAAGCTATTTTGCGCTGTAATGCAAATGACTGCATTCATCAAAGGAGCTTTGTTAGTTATTCATTGTGTTCCTTATCATTCCATTCCCAAGCCCCAGTCATTCTGCAGCAAGCACAGAGGTGCATCAGCAGCAGCAGCAGCCACTGTCAAAGGTATCCTTATCAGGCGAAGCGGCGTGCACTGGGAATGACCTGCCAAGTCACTGCAGGCTCTTGTCTTCCTACTCTTTTGTGCATAGTGGGATCCTTTGTCCTTATTCTACGATCTGCTTTTCTCAGCATGGCTCATGGTGCAAGACCTATAAACACGTCTGGAAGCAAAACAAAGCAAAACAAAACAAAATACACTGGAAATACAAAGGATTTGTGAAAACACCAGGCTCCTTTTTTCTTCTTTTCGTGCAAAATGAATTACTTTATCCAATCCTTCTACGTGGAAAGCTTAGATGTCCCCCCCCCAAACCTTTTTAATACAAACATAATTATTTAAAGATGTCATAAAACTCCGAGAAGCCTAGTAAGAGTGGAGAGAAGGAAAGCCCAAAGGGATATTGACAAGTTGAGAAAGGGTCATCTAATGTCTCCGACAGAGGCAGGCACAGGGGGCTCTTTTTCATTACAACTAACACAGCTTAACTGAGTTCAACATACCCTCCTCCCTCCTCTGGGGAAAGGTTTTCTTTTTGGATGGGCACTAGAGATTAATCCTCCTGTAATTTCTCCTGCTTTTCTAACTGTCAGGGGATTTGTGTTGGAGATAATGGCGGTATTAATGCCTAACCTAGGTGTAGAAATTGCCTTAATATAACAGGGATCATGAGGAGCACACCAATAATTGCCCCTGAGTGATAGCCCTTAAAGTAAATGGCAATATAGGCGGGCCCACATCAAGCTGTCTTTAATGAAGTTTGGGGCTTTTCCTGATGAGATTCCCTACACAATAGGCAGAGAATCAAGGCAGCCTCATGTGTTTTAACCTCTAGCCTGGATTTAATATGGCCCTTATTAAACATCCTGGCTAGGTTCATTCTGGCATGAAATGTAATAAAAACAAGGCACAAAATGTTCTGTAATTAAAGCAGTTTGGATAGTATTATCAGATACTTAATGATTAAGGATTTTATCAGACAGTGGTGCCGGACAAAGAAGCAAACAATACACTGATAATGAACTGATAATAGCATTGAAACCAAGGCTATTAAAAAAAAAAAAAAAAACACTGAAACAGTAATGCATATATTTTGTGAAAGTACTGTGGCATTATAGCTTAAGTTATATAAGTATCACTGGGTGAAACTCTATAAATAAACAGTTGGCAGGAAACTAAAACATTCTTAAGTAACAATTTGTCACATCCTGCTCCTCTTCATCTCCACTGCCACAGTGAACTGGAGGAAGGGAGAGAGACTGGTTAGTTCCCAATTGTCCAGACATAACACAAGACTATGGCAGTGGGGATAAAGAAAGGGGACGAACAAAAGCTATGTTAAAGACTAACAACTGCTAGAACACCAAAAAGACTGTAAATGATGTTATTATATTAACCTATCTGTAAGCAAATAAGGGCATTTACTATTGTTTCAATACATGAACTTTCCATTCATAATGTTTTAACATAGTATTTCGCTTAGCTTTTCTTTGGCCAACGAATTTTTCAGAAACACGCATATTTTCTTAAGTTTCTTGATTTAGAAAAAAAGAGTTCAGAAAAACAATAACTTCCAATTGTTAGATGTGTGAAGTAATTAAAAGTGAAATCTCTGTGGTTGTTCATTGATGTGCTTAGATATTAAAATGTAAACATATTTGTCTCTTCCATATTGGCCCAACATAAAGTCCCTCCTCTCCCTGCAACACAAAGGGCAAACCATGTAAGTAGAAGGGCATTTGTAGGTGATTCTCACGCCCTTAGAGAAAGGAGTAGAGTTAGGGGTATGACAGTTGGCTATTCATATTCACGGTCTTAGGGAATAAAAAGTACAAAAAGTGGCCGGGTGCAGTGGCTCATGCCTGTAATCCCAGTACTTTGGTAGGCTGAGGTGGGTGGATCACTGGAGGTCAGGAGTTTGAGACCAGCCTGGCCAACATAGCAAAACTCCATCTCTACTTAAAATACAAAAATTAGCCAGGCGTGGTGGCAAGCACCTGTAATCCCAACTACTAGGGAGGCTGAGGCAGGAAAATCTGTGAGGTGGGGGTTGCAGTGAGCCGAGATTGTGCCACTGCACTCCAGCCTGAGCGACAAGAGTGAGACTCTGTCTCAAAAAAAAAAAAAAAAAGTACAACAGGCACTATAACATTTATTTACTCATTTAACAATGAAATTTAACCCAATGATTCTAAAAAGACTCTAGTTATCACACAATGTCTTCATTGTCACATGATGTCTTTGCTTGTTCTAAGAGTGTTAACTAAATGAACCAGATGAATGAATTAAAGAGAAAAAGGTGTAAGTTAGTATTTGGCTGTTTTTATTTACAAATTCTCATATGTAAACCCCATTGCAAAACATGTCTTCAATTTAGAAAACTAAAATTTTATGCCAAAAAGAATAAGAAAAAAATACATCAACTACAATTTCAGAATGCATGTAAATTGTGCTTGTAATTTTCTAAATATTTGGATCTCATATCAAGACTGGCTCTTCCCTAGACACTGCTCAATGAATGACTGACTCCACTGAATGGCATCAGAATGGAAATGATGAACAGGACAGATGGCTATTCTGTTCACTTGAACTTGAACTCTTCCGTTTTACAGAATTGATCAATATAAAAGAGCTGTATTCTTTTTTCTTTTTTCTTTTTTTTCCTGGAAGGTAGTACAGTAGAAAGCTAGAACTGTTCTAATTCTCTTGGCATTCAGCTGGATTTCTGAAGAGAGCCAGTTGTATCATCTGTTGAATGTGTTTTGCACCTGTGTTCATTCAGGACTAGACTGACGCATGAGTGGTCGACTATCCTGGTTGAACACGGCTAGTGTTATAGAGTGTGGAGAACAAAGCAGCCACTTCGGGAGGTAACTGAATTCTATTCTCCTGGCATGCTTGGAAATGCAAAGCCAACCTTCACAATAGACTCACGGTGGAAGCCATGAGAGTTCTGGTCATCCTGTGTGCCCCAGAGCCATTGTACCTCCTGTGGGGGTAAGCTGGCTCCCAGAATCACCCATATGTTTGGCCAGATTGGAGCCTTCTGTTACATAGAAATGGCTAATCCGTATCTCACTGAGACTAGATCTTTAACTACTGAAAGGAACATGTATTGTCCTCCATTTTATCAGAGGCTGTCTAAGTTCCAGTTGTTTTCTGACAATAAATTCAACAGGAATAGAAAACAAAAATTTACTTACACACAAAGTGGGTGTGAGTAACTACAATTTCTGTTTAGACTTAAATGTATCACAGGGCACCCTTCTATGTGAATTATCAAGAGTTACATGCTAAATATAGACGTGGTGATCACTGTGTAGTATTCTATTTTATAATGCTTTACATCTGTAAAGCACTGTGCACTGTGCCCTGTGAGGATGGTGTGAGTTATCATTTGTTTATTTAAAGATTATATTATTTTATATCCTCAATGAATAAGACATTCTACTAGATACTGTAGAGGGACAAAAGAGTCTTATAGTTCCTTCTCTTGTTCCAAGAAGATTATAACCCAAGGATAAACCCTCAAAATCTGAATAACTAATTCAGAGTATGAAGAACTAATTCCAAGACATATAAATTAGGAGTACCACAGATTTAAAGAAAGTAGAGTTGAGGAAGTCAGGAAAAGCTTTGGGGCTGGGTAGGCATCCCTAAAGTGGAGAAAATGTTTCCAGCAGAAACCATGGAATGGGCCAACTTCAAAAGAAAGTTACAAATCAGCCATTTGTCCAGTTTGGCATTTGTACATTTCAGAGCACAGGAAAATATGGCTTGAGAGAAAGGTGGGTTTGATCGTAGTTTTTCAGTCTTAAAATACTTGCTAATCACAACTGATTTGGTGATTTTATAGGCAGGTGGAAGCTACTGAAGATTTCTGAGAAAGGGAATGCTGTAGTTTGATAATCTTTAAGAATACATATCTGGCAGCAGGGTGGCAAGGCTGTGCCTATCACGGACAGAAGCAATCCCAGGGGTCAGGTATTCCATCCCTCCTTCTGATCCTTGAGGAAGTCAAGATGCACCCAGAGTTTGACTGTGGACAGACCACAATTCTTTTTACACATCACATCCCAAATCCTTTTACATCTGGCCAATCGTTCTTGCTAATATCACTGTTGAATTATCATAATTCTTGTGATAAGACCATTCTTTTTTTTAAGACCATTCTCTGAAAAAAAAATCACAGAATTACTGATATAAAATTGTGTTTGTCAATTTTTTATAATATATTCTCTCTATAGCAAAGGAGTCTCCCCCTCATCTAAAATTCACATTTTTAAAACTTGATTTGCCAAAATCTGACATTAATCAATATTCTCTGCCTTTTTCTCAGAGGTTGGCTAGAAAAGATTTCAGAATCCAGGCAGGAGACACTTCCTAGGTCTTCCTAAAGATATGCCTGCATATCCTTAAACATAGTCTAGGAACTCTTCTGAAGGAATGACTAACTGGTGAGTAATTTTTTACCTGGATAGCTTCATTTATTTCACTCAGGTAGAGAGATTAGCAGCATCTTGTGACTAATGATCAATGACTTTTAAACCATGTCAATACCTTTTTAGAGTTAAAGCATAATGAAAACTTAATGAAGGCTTCCTGGTACATTAACTTTCTATGAGAAATATACATAAGAAATGCATGCTCAGCACTTGAGTGACTCCATCTGAGTTTTATAAGTATTCCTGACTTAACAATTTCGTTCCACAAACACTGAATATCTATTTTGTAAAAGCACTACATTAAGCAACTCTATGAAATACAAAAATCGTATATGAAGTTGATATTTTCCTCAAGGACCCTTTAAAATGTAAGTTAATTTTCTTGTGTTTAATCCTGAAAAGATCTGAAAATCAAGTTTAGAAAGCAAGCTGAACTACCAGTTGGCAGAAGAGATACGTACCGCATAGTCATATCAGACCAAATGTAATCAGAGCTATTACCAAAGTCTAACCCTTGGGAGCACAATGTGAGGTTTATTATAAATGTGAACATGAGTCACATTTTCCTGAACAACTACTATGTGCAACCATTATTGTAGGGGCATGGGTTGGGTGAGAGAGTGAAGCAAATATGAGAAGTGGGTCTTGTTCTAGAGGAGAAAGACAGGCATGCATTCAATTAAAATACAAAGCATCTGCTGAAAGTTCAATAAGAGAGGTTCAGAGAGTATTACGGATTTTTGGAGGTGAATCCATCTATTGTATTTAGGGCTCTGAGAGGACATCATAAAGTAGATGCCATTTCAGTTGGATGTAAAGGTGATATGGGATTTCTAGACATAAAGAAATAAGGGAAGAATCGTATCAATCTTGATCCCAAAATTTTAATATTTGTATTTGGGTAAATCTGGTTACTATATATTAATATCAAAGACATACTGGAGGAGTACGCTATCCCTAGGGAATAACATGTGGAGGCGCGGTTGTTGGGAGCCTTGTCTCTTACTCTCTCTAGGAAGGCAACACTGGAGGCTATTATCCTTAGCAAACTAACACAGGAATAGAAAACCAAATACCACATGTAATGACGAGAACACATGGACACATAGAGGAGAACAACACGCCCTGGGGCTTTTGGTCCCAGGGTGGAAAATTCGAGGCTGGAGAGGATCAGGAAAATTAATTAATGGGTAGCAGGCTTATTACCCAGGGTAATGAAATAATCTGTACAACAAACCTCCATGATATATGTTTAACCTAAGTAACAAACCTGGACTTGTACATCTGAAATTTAAAATAAAAGTTTAAAAAAAGAAAAGAAAAAGGAAAGTAATACTCATGCAGCACAATAGTTGTTTTATGCTGTTGCTTTTGTGCTTGTCATTTGTGTTGTTGGTAGAATCACATGGACTCCCTGCAGTACTCGTCAAATGACTCAGGTCTCTCTAAAGGCCAAGACCCTGGGAAACTGCCCCACTTTTTACACAGGGAAACTCTAGGGAACATCACTCAATGCAGAGGAAAAGCTAAAGCTGTGTCTGAGGACAGCCACAGCAGTAGAAAAGACCCCATGTATATGCAGGGATCAGATGGAACAATTTGAAACTCCAATGAACTTTTGCTATCCACTTTGCTGTCCCTTAGACTAGCAACATGAAAGTGTTCTACTCATGACAGACACATCCCCCATGAGCTTATTCATCTAGCGTTATATGTGCATTTTACAGCAAGACATAACTCTACCCTTTTCTTTCCCATTCAAGAAAGTATAGCGGAATTGAGTAACACTGGGGATTAGAGGACCTCTCTCCTCCTCCTCCTATATTTACATCTACATGTGTATGGTTTGTGAACACTGAGTACTTTTATACAATTATTAGTAACATATTGTTTGCAAAATATTTCACAACTTCTAAGACACATTTGAATATTTCAAAAATATATTGACACAATTGGAAGGAGACTAAGCTAGTTGTTCCTCCATCCTCCTGCCTTTAAGAAGGCTCTGAGAAGATTGGTATAGGAATCTGCTCTTAAGATTTTCTCAAAATAAAATCCAAGTGAATTCATCTGGAAACAATTTCTTTCTTTGCAGACTCAGTTTATTCAAGTCGAACACGAAAAGAAAGTTTCGTTCAGGAAATGCTTCTCTATTAAGCCTCATTTCCAGCATGTTAAAAATTATGCACTACAAAGTTTGAACAAATTAAATATAAGCTTATTTTCATTCATTGAAAAATTAGAAGTTTTAATCACTCTACATTTAATGTGCAATATTATAAAAAGTAGTAAGTGTATAATTTTGCCTATTCCTAAAACCTTCCTAACTAGGATATTTATTCAATATAGGAATAAACTCTTGTTAAAGGTGCAACCAATATATAAATAAAAAGGTAACAGTAAAAACATGTGGTAGGCAGGCTATGTTTATGATCCCCTGACAGAAAATGTATAAATAGGGAAAATTTACCACTCATTCACAAGAGCTTAATGAAGCAGAACTAAGATCCCACACATACTATCTGTCAGGTTGGGAACATTGGCAATTTCTCAATTTCATGCAGAATAGCATTGTTCAAGTCACAGCTCCTGAAACAAAGGTCATTTTTTCTCCTTCAGTCAAAACAGTAAAGCTGTAATTGTTCTAGAAGTTTTCATTTTTTTTAAACTAATGTTAATTTAATGGGTATTTTTTCCCTATACCCCTGAGTGTACATGGTGCAGAGCTATGCTGTCTTCAAAAATCAATCTGTTCTATCCATTGTGACATGTGAACTACATTTAATTGATGTTTATTGCAAGGCAAAATGATTTATAGTGTCTCATAAGCATTCACAATTTAGAGCCTGTTGTTCATAACAGCTTCTTGAAATAACAGAATCTTGGGGTATATAAGTCTGTTTATAAAGGCTATTAAAAACATTGCATTTATTTAGCCATGGAATCTAATTCAGCTACAGACAGGATGAAGAATCAAGCACCAGCAAATGCTGCTATGGCTAAGTCTGGTAACAGCTAATTGAAAGGTTGCAGTGGGTAAGAAGGCTTACATACGGCCCAGATTTTAGACAAAGGCATGCTTCCAATTTCTGAATGTTCATTTATATTTCTGCAAGCTGCATTACTGGGTTGGCCAAAAGAGGCATACGAAGTTTCAACTACTCTTTAAGCTGCACATTTTTAACTTCCACACGAAAACACATTTTAAAATTTGTTACATCAGCTTGGATCACATGCCAGGTCTCAAAACTCTCTTCTAGCACTTCCTTAAGTTGTTTTGAAATGTTAGTATAAAAGGTCAGATTAACAAATCTATGGTATTTGTCTGAATTTTGGCACCCATTCTTCTACTATTCTACAAATCCTTTGAACTCTGATCCCAAACCTAATTCCTCATCTACTCCAAAAGATCTGCCCTTCTTCTATGTTTCCTGTCTCAGTGCCAATGTCCTCTTTCCAGATGCGGCAATCTGAAACACCAGAAACTTCTGTGACTTCTTTCTCTCCCTAACCCCCTCATGGAAATTCGTCACCAAACTGTGCTGCTCTGGCCTGGCTTTCCTTCACAGCCATGTCTTCCAAGCCAGCTCTCTGCCCCTACAGAGATTGAGATTTTCTATTGACCTCTAGTCTCTCTTACCTACCATCCTTATCAGTCCCACCTATAGGAGCCTCCAGGGCCACTGTGGGGTACACAGTGCTCAGTCCATCCTTCTCACCTCCCAGGATTTAGCCAGGCAAAGCTTCTTATTTCTTCGGGCAAAAAAATGGCTATACTCCTAAAAACCAGTGTGAAAATTTCCTGCCCTACCTTGCTAATAGTAACCCTCCCTTATTATAGCTGAGCATAGATCTGATCTTGCCATTTTTTTTTTTCTGAAAGGATTTGAAGGTTTCTAACTGCATATAAAAGTCACTCTCGGCTGGGCTTATGCCTATAATCCCAGCACTTTGGCAGGCCAAGGCGGGCGGATCACCTGAGGTCAGGAGTTCAAGACCAGCCTGGCCAACATGGTGAAATCCTGTCTCCACCAAAAATGCAAAATTAGCTGGGCATGGTGGTACATGCCTATAATCCGAGCTACTCAGGAGGCTGAGACAGGAGAATCACTTGACCTGGGAACCTGGAAGGTGGAGATTGCAGTGAGCCGAGATCACGCCATTGCACTCCAGCCTGGGTGACAAGAGCGAAACTCTGTCTCAAAAAAAGAAGAAGAAGAAAAAAAAAGTTACTCTCCTCAGACTAACACCTAGATTTCCCAGATTCGGACTCTGCTTTTAACATCTTTACAACCAGAATGCTACACCCTCATCAGTCAAGGAATAGTTTGAATTGCATGTTCTTCATGAAGTTTGGTCCCCTTAGTCCAATTCCCCCTCCCTTTTCCCCGCTCTTCTCATCAGTTGTATTTTGTCTCACTATATAATGATTTACCTGAAAGATATAAAGTCCCTAGAGGGTAAAGGTCCTGTCTTACACACCTCTGGAACCCCACTTTGCTACTGCAATGCCTTGCACCTAGAATCATTCACACTCAGTAAATATTTGTTGAATTTAATTGGATGGTCACTATCAACCCCTGGGTTAATTTACTACTCCTATCACCAAAAAGTTACTAATGCTTTCAATTACTTATAATAGCTACATTTTAAGCTTACAAATTAAATTACTTTATTTTAAAACAAATGCCATGTTTCTGACATTGGTACAAGAGGAAAGTAAGCATTGATGGAAAATATCTTGGTCCCCTAGAAAATGTAGATATAACCACATGACTCAAATGGACACAATAATCCCTCATTTTATTCTACTATAGCTAAAAAAAGGAAGAGAAAGAGATAACTCATTGCTTCATGGCTGTAAAGTTTGTTGTGAAGCTTGAAAAAATTTAAATGCTTATTTCAGTATTTGCTAGAAAATCGAAAAGAAAATTGTCTTTAAAATTCCAGCAACATTTCCTCTGTGAAAAATTTAGTTCGAATTGTTCATTGCATTCCTATCCCACTTTACAAAGCACTTGATAGCAAAATGCATTTCAGAAAAATGCAGCTAGTACTTATAAGAACAGCTGTTTTTCTGAAAAATAATATTTTTGTTTATACAAATTATACCTAAGTTAAACTTTCACAGAAGATATGATATACTTCAATAGCATAGTGTTTATCATATTAAAATTAATCAATTTCCACACTTCTTGGAAGGTCTACCGTTTGCTGAGAAGTGGGCTTGGTGCCCTGGGAACAATAAAGAATTAAAAGATTGAGAAATACAATGTTTTCATGTGTGAATAATTAGTCAGAGATCCAGTAAGGAGTATGAGAAAATCTATAGCATAATTAGATGTTAAAGGATTTAGCACAGATAAAGGCCCATCTGTATTCAAGGGAAACAATGCTCTCTTCCTGGTATGGACATCACCTTTTGCCCACACACCATGGCTGCAAACTTAGACATGCTTGGTTCTGTCTTCTCCATTGGCCCTTCCATTCAGTTAGTGTCAAGAAGTAATAATTCTAAGCCCTTTCTTTAAAATTTCTCTCAGTCTCCTATTTTAACCTTCGGTTCCATTGTCACACTCAATTGCAGAATTTCCTCATTTCTGTATTAACTTCCTCGTTCTTTCCTTCAGATTTATCTGCACCCACGTGTGACCACACTGTTTAGCCTGCTTGCTTCACCCAGTGACCACTCATTATGTGGTTAAGCCAGTTCAAACACCAGTCATGATATTTATAAGGCCCTCTGCAGTATGTCTTCATTCATTCATTTACTCATTCATTAAATCAACATTTATTCCCTAACACTTGTTTTATGCCACACACTATTCTAGACACTGGGGATATCATTTTTATTGAAACACTAATTTTATTAATATAGAAAGGACTAGCCAGGTACTTCCTGGCTGTGTCTTCTTGGGTTATTCCCTTGCCTAATTCTGCTGGTTTTCTCCTTTACAAAATGGGAGAACATCTTGCCTGCCCTATTTAGGTCACTGGATTTCTGGAGAACTTAAACATGAGGTAGGGCAGTGAAGAATGTTTACAATCACTAAAAGAATAAAAAACCATTCATTCCTTTATAAATTTTGAGTTATCCCAGGGAGAAATACATTCAAGTAATTTAAGCAGGAGGGAAATTGGTTCCAACTGGGGTGTCTGTGGAAGGCTATCAGGATGCAGTGTTCTCTGAGCGAGGTATAACTGGGATAACTGGACTTTGTTCCGCAACCACAGGGGAATCTGTCAAAGAAGCTAGAAGAACAATGTACTGGCAGCAGGGTGGACGATGGCTTGAAGCTTAGAGACTGGAAGCAAAGAGACAGATCAGAAGTTGAGAGAAAATGTGGGCATAATAAATCCAGAAGGTTGGTGGTACAGGAAAGGAGAGATAACACTGAAAGAAATATAGATGAAAGAAATGTTGAAGAGGAAGAACATTAGAATTTGGCAACTTGGATATGTAGTGGTTGAGGGGACAGGGTGAGGGACACACATAAGTAGACAATGTAGACAATGGTTCCCTAATTAGGATTTACAGTGAGAGAATGGCCTGTAATATCCCTACTGGGAAAGAACAAATTTCTATTTAACCAAGATGGGTTTAGTTTTGAATGGTGAGACTGAAGTACACACATCTTACGGTGAGTACTGAATATTTATGAAATACTGCCATAACAGGATGTATTATTGGAGCCAAAATGCAGTTAGGGGTTTGAAGAAGCAGCATTTCATAAGGTTAATGAACTTCTCATTAACTTCTCAGATTAATGAACAAGATTTATGGAACAGAATCCTAAGATTGGGGAAGAGTTTGAAAGAAGGTTCAGTACAAGATGCTACTCCAATTAAACTGTTATTAATATTGTTATTTTATTATTTATGTTTGCTGTGATAGTTGAAAGGGGAACTGGTTTTCTCAGAATGCCCCAGTTGATGATAATTTTTTTGAGTTCTGGAAGTGTAACTCTTCGTATTTGAATCAAATTAATTCATTCTTTATTCCCACTGCTAATACAATGACCTAGATTTCAGGCTGTCAAGATGTGTAAATGTAAAATGATAAGATTATCTTTTTCACGATATTTTAGTGTCAAGATTATTTACTAAATGCTGCTATCTAAGGGAGCTATTTTAGTATTCTAGTTTCTAAGCCTCCTCTTTGTAGGCTATTCCATGGGATTCATATTTTATACTTGCTTTTGTAATTTATATTTCATTTCAGTTCTTAAAAAAGCACTACACATTTAAACAAAATTCATCCTCCTAAAAAATCCATAGAGAGAATTTTTACATGCTAGGATAGAATATATATTGAACTGTAGACTTCAAGGTTTTAAGACATCATTTCTATAGCACTGCATATGATTTGTTAACCATTTCTAGACCCTACACTGTCCAATACAATAGTCTAGCCACGTGTGGTGACTGAAATTCAAATTAACTAAAATGGCCAAATGTAGAAGTTCAATTCCTCAGTTACACCAGCCACATTTCAACTGTTCAACAGTCTATGGGGCTAGTGGCTATCATACATGATGGAACAGACATAGAATATTTCCATTATCACAGATATTTCTATTGGAGAGTGCTGGTTCAGGCCATTTTTTACATAAGGGAAAGGATCTGACTCTAGTCTCCTTAGTTCCATTTGTCCCACAGTTGGTCAAGTATTCATATAGCACATGATCATTAATATTGCTGAAAATGTGGACCAGCTTGGCCACAGCCAACTTGACAGCTGTTCACAGATATAGTCCTATGGTCAAAGTCCTAGAATAGCTCCTGCCATCCTTGTGACCAGGGTCACACCGGAAGAATGTTTCTTACTTTCCTGTCTCCCTCAAGAGACCATGCTATCTGTACCACTCAAATTACCCCACAGATCCCTGGATATTCAATCTCCCCCAAGGGAGTTCAGACCAAAGTAACTAGTCTCATATTATTTTTTTATTATTTGGCCACGTTTGTTTCATTTTGAATTTTGTAAGAAAAGAAAAAAATACATCTTTTAAAAATGTGATTCTATCATGTCTCCTAAGAAACAAGTCAACACTGTTTCCTCTAACTCAAATGGAGGAACCTCCGGAGAGGTGTTGAGACCAAAGCCTGATAGCTGCCAGTGGGCAGCCTTTATTTTCTCCCTCACACATTCAGTAATGTAATTAAACAAATGTTTTGTGAATATTGCGGAGATATCTTGCTGTTCTGCAATTTGTTGAACACAAAGATAACATTCAATAGATCCAAGAAAAACCTAGGAAGATTGAGCCTTCCAAAATCACTTTGGTTTTGGCTTCAGCTTACAATAATGGTCAATTTAATTATTGGCTATCATAGAGCATAAAATGAGCCATTGTGATAGTTCATCAGAAGGAAAAAAACCTGACATGAAGGCATCTGATTTAATTGGTTCTGGTACTGAGAATTCACCAAAACAACCCCTGACTATAAACAATGTTACAGCTATTCAATTCATCTTATAAAGATCAAACATTTCAGAAGGAGATTAAATTTTAAAGTGGGCTGAATAACGCACCCTTATAAACAGGAAACTGTTTAGTAAACCTGCTAATTAAAGCACTTAATAAATAGAGGGTAAACCCCCACTCTAAATCTCTTGTTGGTACTGGAGAATTTTCATTTATGCTTTCAGATATATAATCAATTGAAGGGCACATTTTTCTTCTCTTTGTTCTTTCCCATCAATTTTAATGGGTACAGAACATCAGTCACACCAAATGTAATGGGACAAGAAGATGGATGAGTACATTTGAAGCCACTACTCACAGGACAGAAAACATCCTGATGAGGTGACCGTGGCAGCGCAGACTTCAACAATATGGTCTGGGCAATATTTAGTAGGTGACACTATGTTGCTACATGATTTGGTATTAGCACTCAGCAAAATCAATCTCCAGACACAATTTATCACATGTCTGCAGGTCACACTTTCAAAGTCACATTCTCAAAATATGCTCCAATGACACAGTCTTAATTGCAGAAATGATTTAAACAAGCAACAAAGTGGATAAAGAGGAGAAGCACAATGTAACCTTAAGGAGTCTGACCTTGTCTCATAAGTGATTAAAATTACTTGGGAAGGAAAATTTTATTATGGCTTAGAAATTATGTCCACATATTACAAGATGAATTGGTATACACAGTGGATGCTGAAGACTGACATTCCATTTTCAGGATCAAGGGACTCACTCCCCCAGGGGCGGTGGGCATGGGCTGCTGCAGCTTCTTCCTACTCTGGAAACTGAATTCAAAGGGAGCTGCCTTATTCAAAGCTGTGCTCACTTCTCCAGGAATAACGGCATGGTTCTTTTGCCTGGCTCTGGACAACTCTGACGGGCCATTCCAGCTTCAGAGCTCTCTCTGCCATCAGAACAGCAGGGGTCTCTGTTAAGAGTGCATCATAGTTCTGTATTTTCCTCTGCCCAGCCCTACTACCTTCATTCCCTCCCAGGTGTTGTTCCTGAGACAACTCTCCAGGATTCTCACATGCAAATCTCTGTCTCAGAGCCTGTTTCTGGGGCCACTTAACCTAAGACAGTATACATAATTAAAACACTTTTCCTTTGCAGCAAATTAAGATAACTAAAATGCTGGACTAAATGAAATACTAACAACCATGGACATTCAGGTTCACAGTTAGTTACATACTATTACTTCATTTGGACTTACACAGACGAGATGTTTTCTATTTAGCTTATTTAAAATTTAAAATTAAAAAAATTTAAATGTATTGCATTTAATAGTTTAAGTAAAGAGTTTGACTCTGTGGGTCTCTATATACCTAAGTAACCCAGTAACTAATTAAAATGTAGCAACATATTCAGGAGCGGGGGTACCATTTGCTAGGCATGATGGCTTCTTATTTGGAGCCCTGAAGGTGATATTAGGCATCATATGACCACTCCTTGCTTCCTACCTTTGACGATTGTAATTTTTCTTTCTTTCTTTTTTTTTTTTTTTTTTTTTTTTTTAGACGGACAGAGTCTCGGTCTGTCTCCCAGGCTGGAGTGCAGTGGTGCGATCTTGGCTCACTGCAAGCTCTCCCTCCCAGGTTCACGCCATTCTCCTGCCTCAGCTTCCCATGTAGCTGGGACTACAGGCACCCGCCACCATGCCAGGCTAATTTTGTTGTTGTTGTTGTTGTTTTTAGTAGAGACAGGGTTTCACTGTGTTAGCCAGAATGGTCTCAATCTCATGACCTCATGATCCGCCCTCCTCGGCCTCCCAAAGTGCTGGGGTTACAGGCGTGAGCCATAGATAGTTCCCTGAGGTCCTGTTAGCCACTTTTTTGGTCTCTTATTCACCTTCTAAAAACAATAACTTATTACAAGATATTAAAGAAATGAAACCAACCCCATATGAAACATATCAACAAAAGATTCTACATCTCAAATTAATAAGTGCTTTTCCCTCTTTCAGAATTTTCTGTGATCTATGAAACACAGATAATACTGGCCAGAAAGCGTCAAATACTTCAAAGCTGCCAAAGCAAACTTCAAAGTGAGAAGCCAGGTTTAAAATGATTTTCTGGTCGTAGTAGAAGACAAGAATGAGGTATCTTTGGTGTGAGAAAGAAGAGGAAAGCACCCCAGAGCAGTCATTACCACGTTGATAATATTGTTACTGGTTGTGCTGCAGGATGCCAGAGGGGACCTGGTGACCATGTTCCTCAGCACAGACAAGGTGTCCATTACTCGGCCAGAAAACGGCAGTCCATCAGAGAAGATCATTTCATCAATGAGACGATCTTAGAAACTGCAAGAAGGCTAGTTATAGGCACCATTCACTCTAAAAGCTTTTGTCACTCTTTTGTTTGATTTTTTTGTTTGTTTTATTTTTGTCATTGATCAGTTATGAAACCATAATTTCTTCTTCCTGAAATTTAAGACCTACTTACTTTGCTTTCAAGAGACTGGAGGGACACTATAAAAGATCCGTATATTTAACTTACTTTCACCAACTTTTTGTAATAGTTAGTATCCAAATGGAGCCCATAAACCTGAACAAAAATGTACAGTCGCAGACTCAACTTAATACCTGTTAATAACCAATGATGTATATCCACACCATACAAATAAATTGGTAATTTTTACACCTTTGTTGAGGTTACTAGTATTTATTGGTGACATTTTTATTCAGAAGGTAGAAATGAAAAAGATTAAATTAAGTCATTTGGTCTATGCCAATTCAGGAGGAGATATTTTCTAAGTTATTTTTAAAAATCTAAATTGCACATCCAAGGAAATAGTATTATATTGAATGGAAGACTGTTATGGTCTGACTTTCTCTCAATTTTATTAACTGTATTAAAGAGAAAGTTAGACTATAACAGTCTTCCATTCAATATAATACTATCTCCTTGGATAGGAGATTTGTTTGTTTGTATTAAGACAGGGTCTTACTCTGTCACCCAGGCAGGAGTGCCGTGGCACAATTATAGCTCACTGCAGCCTAGATCTCCCAGCCTCAAGCAATCCTCCTGCCTTAGCCTCCCACATAGCTGAAACTAAAGGCATGAACCACCATGCTCGGCTAATTTCTTCTATATTTTACTTTTAGTAGAGATGGTTTTACTATGTTGGCCAGGCTGGTCTCAAACTCCTGACCTCAAGTGATCCCCCGCCTCAGCCTCCCAAAAGTTCTGGAATTACAGGCATGAGCCACCACACTTGGTCTCAATGAATTCTTGAAGTTTGAGTAAATTTATCCTCAGGTAGAAACATTACTTTTGTATATAGTTCTTAAAATGGCCAACATAAGCAAGACAGTAAAGATATCTTTCCTCCCTCCCTCCTTCTTCAGATTCCCCAGTCTCTGAATAAGATTCCAGTCTCACATGGCAAATATGGTTAGCATTTTGGTCACAGTTTAAAGCTATTTTTTTTGGAATGGAAAATTAATCTCCGTTAAAATGAATTTTTAAAAGCAGTAATTGCCGGGCGCGGTGGCTTAAGCCTGTAATCCCAGCACTTTGGGAGGCCGAGACGGGCAGATCACGAGGTCAGGAGATCGAGACCATCCTGGCTAACACGGTGAAACCCCGTCTCTACTAAAAACTACAAAAAACTAGCCGGGCGAGATGGCGGGCGCCTGTAGTCCCAGCTACTCGGGAGCCTGAGGCAGGAGAATGGCGTGAACCCGGCAGGCGGAGCTTGCAGTGAGCTGAGATCCGGCCACAGCACTCCAGCTTGGGTGACAGAGCGAGACTCCATCTCAAAAAAAAAAAAAAAAAAAAAAGCAGTAACTTCTACCCTGTCTGAGTTGTCTATCTAAAGTTGCATGTGGGCCGCTGTGTTAGTTTCTTGAAAAGCTTAATGGATATTGGGTATATGAGGAGAGATTATCTTTACTTTCATATATTTTTCATGGCTCAAACAATACCCTAGATGTAAAAGTATTAACAAGTAATACAAGTAAAAGAAATATGGTTTTGAATTATTAGACAATATATGTTTAGTATATTATTAAATTGGGTTAGGTTTTATTTAAAGCTTAAAGTTTAAAAAATGATTCTCATGGTTTTCTTTTTTTTTTTTTTTTGAGACGGAGTCTCGCTCTGTCACCCAGGCTGGAGTGCAGTGGCCGGATCTCAGCTCACTGCAAGCTCCGCCTCCTGGGTTTATGCCATTCTCCTGCCTCAACCTCCTGAGTGTTGCGCTAATTTTTTGTATTTTTTTTTAGTAGAGACGGGGTTTCACCATGTCAGCCAGGATGGTCTCGATCTCCTGACCTCGTGATCCGCCCATCTCGGTCTCCCAAAGTGCTGGGATTACAGGCTTGAGCCACCGCACCCAGCCCGATTCTCATGGTTTTCTTAGGCTACTCTTTGTTTTATATGATTTTAATTTAGATAATTGCAGTTGAAGAAATTCTCATTTTAATACTATCATAATTATGAAACCCAACGGCATCATCATCAAATAAAATTTAGGCAATTTCCAGTATATTTTATAATTATCATCTTATGTTCTTTTTATACTAAAGAAGAGTGTATATACAATAAATAATTTGACAATTTATTTTCAATGATGGATAAAAACCATGTAAAATAAAAACAAATATATTAAACTATTTTTACACAAAACAGTGAATTCAATTTTACAGCATAGAAGGCAGCAAAAGGAGACACATGACAATTACCAAGCCAATAATTGATTCATTTAATTGTACACAGATATGTCCTATTTTAGATGCCTTATTTTAATTTTCAACTATGCTACAGACAATTACCATCACTATGACATCTCATGACACTTTGTTCCTCTCTCTCTCACACACACCGAATATTGCTCTTTGCACCATAGTTATTTGCATGCACATCCTTTACTCATGTCTGCTGGATAGTAACCCCCTTGAAAGCAGGGATCCCATCTTATTATGTCATTGTGTTGCCTTCATCATCTGACTCTGGAGACAGGATTCATTTAGTATTTTGTCATGTACCTTTACTTGAGAAACATCTGTAGAGGTACTGAGTTAGAGGCTGAGGATGCAGAGATTGAAGACAGGATTTTTGACCTCCAGAGATCTGGAGATCAGTGAATCTGCAAGTAAACTGAGAAAGCAATAGCATTTGGTACATATTATGACAGATATAGGCACTGGGTACCTTGGAAAGAGAAAAGAAAGGACCTAGTCAAGTCCAAGGACTCTAGAAAGATTTACTGGAAAAAACAATGCCTGAACCACATTTTGAGGAGTACTACAACTTATTCAGATGAAGAAAAATGGGAGGATTCTAGAAAGAAAGAACAGCTTAGTGTATTGGTCAGTTTGACAGTTGAATAATAAAAATTCTATTATTTTTTGTCATGACTAGAGATCTTAAGATAAGGTCCTAATATGCTGGGTCTCCATAAACTGAGGTAATGAAATGCTTGGTCTGGGATAAGAGGGACAGGAAGAGGAGCCCAGCTGGAGTGAAGGAAGGGCCAATAATGTTTTGTTTTTGGAGAAAAGCAATGACCGTTTTTCCTCAATTCTAAGAGGAAGTTCTTCCCAATATCTTATTATTTCTGAAATTGGGATATAGCTTGCAGTCAATATGCATATTAAAATATGTTTGTCAATCCCACTCCCCCAACTGTTCTTAAATTTGATGATGAACCTTATAATTAAGATGTGTCTTAAAATAGGTGGCATCTTCAAAATCAAGAAAACATAGCATAGTTTCTTTAATGATTTTATTTTCAAACAGAACTCAATGAATACTGGGGACAATCACAAAATGTTTCCTTGGTGAATGCAGTTTTCACTATGTCTCCACTCCTGTTCTTTGACTCAATTTGTATTAAATACCTGCTCTGGGCCAGACACTCCATGGGATGGTAGAACTGCATAGGAGCAGCAGAACTAAATACACACACAGGAGCATCTGACTATACTTCAAGTTTTGAAGCATGATGGAAGAGAATCATTGAGAAGAGTGAACTAACTCTGTCCTGGACTCAGTGAAAACTCCACAGATGGCAAACTTTGGATTGAGTCATAAGGTATTAGGGCTTTTACCAGAATAGGGGTGAGGGAGGTGAGGTGGGAAAGGCATTGTAGGCAAAAGGGACTTTGTGTTGAAAGACAAAGAGATGGGAAAAATCACATTGTCTTAAATAGAAAGTTATAGTTTTCTTTGGTTAACATTTTATCTGTTAGGAGAGAATGAGGAAACAAAACAGATTGCGAGGAACTTTTCATGGCAGACATGGATTTATGGAACAGTGGGCAAAGGCTTTTAAGCCCTCAAAAGTGGGGAGTGACAAGTCACTTTCCCAGACTGATGAGCTCTCATAGGTGAGATAATTTCACTGAAGGTGCTAAAATGATGGGGAAAGAAGTAGTAGTGAGGACTTCTCTTCCTATGCCAAAAAGAGCATCTTCCACAGACCTTTCAAGAGAAAACAATTTTAAAAGCATCTTTTATTGATTCTCTTACTTCTTTCTTCCCTTCCTCTCCTCCATTCTTTCTTCCATTTTTTTTTTCTGTATGAAATACTTATTGAGTGCCTACTATATGTCAGATTTTCAATATTTATGGATAAGGTCCGTGGATAAATATGAAATGGGACATTTGTTATTTACAATAAAATGAACATGAACTCTAACATTCAGCAGATCCTGGTTTGAACTCCAGGTGTCCTGCATGCTGACAATATGAATTTGTTACTTGACTACTTTGTGCTTCAGTTTTCTCATCTGTAAAATGGGGACAGTATTACACATCTCACAGGGTCATTGTTAGACTGAAATGATATCCTAACTATAAAAATTACCATTTATGTCATGCCTGTAATGTGTTATACCCTTTAAACATATTATTTCATTTAATCCTCAACAAAACACTTACAGGTTGAGACTAATCAATTAAACAGAGACTCAATGAAGTTAAGTAACTCACAGTCTGAGAGAAGACTGCTTGATTCAAGTCTCTATTTTTTCTTCTATGCACAGTGTTTCTCCCCATGCTGTACTTGGTATTTAGTATGCAATCACTAAAGACAGTAACACTCCCATGTGCCATCTTAGTAAAACATTTTTATTACTTTACATGTTGTCTTAACACTGAGGCTCACAATTCCATAGACAAAGTCAACTTCAAACATTATAAACATGACTCAACAAGGAAACAGAGCATACTTGAGCAAATGGCAAAATCTACCTATTGTAGGTCCAGTTAGCATGGCTGAACTCTTTTAACTAAAGTACCAAGCAAATAATATTTATACATATTCTATGATTAAAATTAACTTAAGACTCTGTTTGATTGCATCCTCAGGGTGTCCTGTGTCCCATGGGGATGACAGCACTAAGTCTATTCACTTTTGTATGGAGATCAAGAACCTCAATAACTATAGTTGTCTCATATCCTAGTTTAGTCTGGCTGTTCCCATTTCCCCAAAATATATCCTATAAGTCATCTTTCTGTAACTTGGCTTTTACAATACATCCTGGACATCAAACACAATACCTTTGACTAAATGGTATGTAATGATTATGCTGAAGCAAAAAAAAAAAAAAAAAAAAAAAAATGGCCCTTGGCTCCTAAACTAGGCCATTCAGAATACTATCCACTGTCTGGCTGTTCCATGAAGTCTCTTAGATGCCCCTTGCTCACAGAGAACTGTCTTTTCTCTGCCATGTCCACTACACTAAGGTCATACCTTTTCACATTTTCTTCTAATTCCTTCATGATACACTCCTTGAAGATTGGCTTCTTTTTTTTCCTTATGCTTCTTTTGTGTCCCGTGTTACTATCTAGCAGAGTCCTGAGCACAAAGCATGTGCAAAATAATTATTTTTGGTAATCAGTGAGAAATGCTCTTTCCCAAACTTTGCTTTACCTAAAAAAAAAAAAAAATCTAAATTCTACCATGATTCAGTTATAGAAAAACATTAACTGTCACTGATTACAATAGTGGTCTTTCATCTGCAGATTTATTATTTTTTAAACCGTACTAAGTAGTTTAGAAATTCTCTTTGTTCCTATACTCTTGGGAGAGTCTTTTTGTTGTTAATAAAGATATCTGAAACAGATCCTTAAGAGGCCTGGGAGTGAGAGGTTAGTTCAGGAAAAAAAATCTAATTTGCACTGAGATGAGAGCAAATTTCCTAGATAAATAAATAAATAAATAAATAAATAAAGCCCTACAATGTTTCTATAAAGCTACATAAAACAGAAGGGAGGGGAAAAAGCAAAGCTTCACAGGACCTAAACAACCATAAAGCAAGATTTACAGCTTGCTACATAATGGCACAAATTAGCAATTAGATGTCATATGTCGAAATACAGGAGAATATGGGGCTGCTACCTTTTAAGCTTTTTGTTGAGGGAGACAATAAACTATTCATAATAACGTTTTAAGGCTAGAATTCCACATTGAAAGTAATAGAATTAAGAAAGAAGAAATGAATACAGCTGGAAGGAAGATGGAGCTGGGACAGGTAATACTGATGACTTTGGAAATGTTGCATTTAGATATAGAAAACACAGCTGCATTTGAATTATCTGTAATTTTAAGTCTGAAGACATGATTGCTACTCAGTGCTACTCTAAATTCACATGAGTCACAAGAAGACGTTTTTTAAGAATAATACCTAAAATTCTCAAGGTGCATGCCCTAGGATGGATAATGAGAGAAAACAGTGTCTGGAAAAGATTGAATGATCGAGGCAGATCCTGTTTTGGGCTGTGTGCTCACTTTTTCCCCATGAATTATAAACATGTCAAGAGTATAGAATCTTCATAAAACCACAAGCTTGGGACCTCTTTTGATGGACTACCTAGTGATTTAATTCTTGTGTCTTTCTTAATCATTTAATCAGATTGATTGCATACCTATTAAATGACTTGTGAAAATTCAATATATGAAAATCTACTTATATAAAATTAAGGTACTGGACAGTGATTGACTGTTGCGGGAGGATTCTGCACTACCAGTTAATCTTTATTCTTAATTACTTAATAACAGTTGTAAAGAAACCACTGTTTGCCAAAGATATGCAGTTCACTTGTTAATACCATGATTGGAAATGAGTAACAAATGTGCAGGTTAAATAATTATGTAAATAAGATCATGTGTTCTGCAAATATTTTTAAACAAAATTTAAATTAAATAATTTTCTAATGAGGTTATCCTACGTCACTAACAAATTCAGGTGAGTCGAAGAGTCAAATATCTAAGCATATTTTCTAGCTAAGTTTTTGGTAACATGCCTCCCTTGTGTGTAATTTGGAAACAGTGAAAATGTCTTCCTACAATATTCCATCTAAATAGATATGCAATTAGAATTGGCTGACTTTCTCTTAGGTCTAGATCAATTAAATAAAACAGTGAAAATATAAAGAAATTATATATTTTTAATAAAATTACGACATTTTGATCTTTCTATAAAGGAAGGGCACTTCACTTATTAAACCTGCCTAAATTAATTATAATCATTAAAGTATTTACTTTTATAAAAGATCTTTTGCATATCAAAACCACTCTGACATTTAAAATTTTCTTCAAAGGTCTTTAAAAGGAACATTCCAGCTAAATGTACATCTTCTATTTTTTAATCACTATATTATCATCACTCTGAACATCATAGCTCCAGATGTAAAATCAACTTATCTTACTTTTAAAGGGAAGGTAGTGATAACTTTCATTTTTCATATTCACAATTTTAAATAATTTTGCATTTAACAAAAAGGGCCAAGAAAAGCTTTAATCCAATGATAGTGTAACTTCATTTTTGATAATCTGTCATATCTCAAGTTCTTGAAAGTGCTGTCAATCTTTTTCTTAGAATTCACCACTTTTTGGATTATTTTTCTACTGAAATGCTCTGTGATCATCACCAGGTTAGGCTCTCCAGTAAGCCAATGCTGAGATTATAGTGATTAGAATGCAGTGTGCAAGATGTTTACTAAGGAGTATTCCCTTTGTGGAAGGGACAGGAAGGAACCAGGATTGGGCAGGAGGACTGAACTCTGAGGCCCAATACCAGCTACAGGAAGCTCTTGAGCTCAAATTGCCTTTCAGAGTGTCCCAAGTAAGGTTTGGGGCAGAAGATGGCCAGACCTGTATATACTTGCATCAATCCATCATTGGATATGGGCCTCCCAGGAAGGGGAATGATGTCGGGTGAGGGAATTTCTGCAGCTAAGACAGTTACAGTGGAGCCGACAGTTAAAGGCTTTTGCTGACAGCACGTCCAGCAGCTGGAGCAAGTCTGTTCTAAAGAGGCATCTGACTAGCACATAGCATATTTTCAAATCCAAAGACACTTGGTTCTTATTATACACGCTAATGCAATTGACCACAGTAGCCACTCCGATTTTAAATCTCTCTCCTCTTGACTTCCATAACTTTCTGCTCATTTTCCTTCCCACTCTGTAATAATGTCAGTCTTTTCCTTTTCTTTCTTCTTATTGGCCTGTTTCTCAATGCTTATACCTCTCCTCACTTTTTGGTTCTCCCTTACTTGTCACATCTGCCTGGGTGATCTCATCCAACAGACACATATATGCCAAGTTTTAGTTTTGAATATTCACTCTTCCACTGACCCTGGACATTGCTTAGACATCCTGCAAATGAAATCAATAATCTCCTCTTCCTTTTCAGAACACACTTCCCTTCTTTTATTTCTTCTCTCTGTAAACTTCGTAACATCAACTCAGTCTCAAGAGACAGATACCTATTGAAATTACCTCCTAGTAGGCCTCACTTCTGTTCTCCTTTTATATTCTTTTGATCACTAACTTAGCCTTTTCAGCAGCCTCCTCACTGGTTTCCCTTGTTGTAGTCCTGCTGTAGTGCACCATCCCCAAATCAAGCCTAATTGTCCCCAAATACACACCATAACCAAATCCGCAATTGAACTCTTATCACAGTTATCTGTCTCCTAAAAATATGAACAGAAAATTGGAACATGAGAAATTCTTTAGGGTCTGTCTTGAGCACTTTCAGGCCACATCCAGGGAGTCTGCCTCCTACTTTAGCATTTAGCAACACCTATTGCTTATAGTTTCCAATCCCCAATCAATTGACATCTACTGCCTGCTTGTCACCTCCATGGGCTTTTTAAAAACGCTTTCATCATTTTAGTTTCTTCTCCCTTCTTCTCCCCCACTCCCCAAGCCCCTATCATGCTGAGCAGCACCTTTGCATTTCCATAGCTGTCTGTCAATATCTCTGTTGATTCAATATTTAGCACATTAAATTGAACATTCTCTGCTTATGCCTCTCTTATGCTACCAGACTGTGCATTTCTCAAAAGCAAGGACTATCACATGGCAAAGTTCAGAGCTTGGCACATATTAAGCAATCAGAGCTTACCCAAAGTTTTTGAACTGAACCACATGTCCAGAGTTTAAGATATCTGCTGGGTGGTTGACAAAAGCAAGCCATTTTTATGGTGCGTCTTCACTTGTTATTCTGATATTAAGGAATAGATACCTCATTCTAGCAAATAAAATGGAGGTTTATCATAGGAAGGTGTTGGAACTGGGGGGAAAAAAGCCATTCTGAGAACCTGCTATTTATTTAGCCTTTCTCATGACCACCTGCTTCATTTCTTAGATGTCTCTGATTCTCTTGGTAGGTCAGATCCTCACAGATACGGTGGAACACAAACCCCCAAACTCCCCCACCAACATTCCTTTCTATCCTTGCCCCATTACTAGTGCCCTACTTCCCAATATAAATTTCTGAGACTGAAAAAACCTAACTGAACCCTCAACTTTATGCACAAAGTGCTGGTCCCTGGTTTAATCAGCTGTTAGGTATAGAGTGGAGGGGAAGGCAGAGTGATATGGTCCTTATCCAGCAGCTGTGGATGGGGTAGTTTAATTCTAAAGAGGCTGCAGATGAGCAGGGGATCCTGGTGAGTCCTAATGACTGTCTGCTGTGAGAATGAAGGTGAAAGGGCAAACAAGCACCTGGCCTGTCCTCCAGATGCTTATAATTCACTCAGACATAATTGACTATAATACCAGGCAGGCAAACATGAAAAGGAGTCCCAAGGTGGGAGAGGGAGAGATTAATTTTTTTAAAAAAAGAACAGTAATTGCAGAAATCTCTCTGCACAAGGAGACATTCAAATAATCAGTGATATAAGAAAATAGTGGCAGAGATGAATATAAGGTGTCTTCCACAGAGGCTGAAGAAATGGAACTAAGTTACAAGGGTCCAAATTGGGAGGCTGACCTTAAGAGAATAGCAAAAAATAGAGTCTGGAGCAATTACAAATTGCATTAGAGGAAGAATAGGAAGAGAGACAATTGGAAAGAAACTTAGAAGCAGCTCAAGAGGGCCTTGAAAACTGGAATAAGAAATGTTTACTTCATTTTATAGTAATTGGGAGCCATTAAACATTTTCTAGAAAATTATTCCAACAGCAGCCATCAGGGTGGACTGACACAATGACAAAATCTAAGAGGGAAAATTCTTATCATGGTATCAGAGAGAGTTAATAAAAGAAGTTGTGATTGTGGGAAGGCAGGAATTGATGCTGGGAATGTGCACAAATAAAAGAGCCAGGGAAGCCACTGTGTGGGTGGAGAAGGCAGAAGTGGCCCTTTTCATTCAGTGGTTTTGAGTTTTGTTGAAAGCAAAAGGGAGGGTGAGACCTTCACTGGCACTAAGGAACGTGGGAAAAGGATAAAGTTTGGGGGAAAAAGTTAAGAGACTATGAGTAGGGGTTACATAGTATGAGATAAAATAAATATCTGAAAGATCTAGGACAGCACCCAGAGAAGGGAGATCATATGAGATCCAAGAAACGTTCTAGAATAGAGGAGACTTTAGCATATTTAAAAGCTATGGGAAGGGATCCTGTAACTCTTTCTTGGTATATTGTGAGGATTAAATAAGATGATGCTTAGGGAAAAGTGCTTAGCACAGTGTCTAGAATATTCTAAGTCCTCACTGTCAGCTGCTTTCAATACTGTTACTTTCAATGCAGGTTCTGTTTCAGTTTCCGTTACTAATTCACAGATGCAGGTGGTGAGGAGACCTCTTAGCTGTGCCAAACCATTCAAATTAATAAATGAACTCTCTGTTGTGCTACAGTATCCACTTAGAAGAGAACAGCAGTCACAGCAGTGACATTGCCTAAAAATTAGTGCTATTCTACTTCCGGTTTTCCTGAGATTGAAGGCAAATTACTTTCTTTACCCTGATGTGGGAAGTGAATAAGAACAGAATCTTGCATATCACAATATGAGATTTAAATGAAATCCTATAAACAGCTTTTTGTTAACAGTATGGTCTTCTAAATATTTGCTCCCAATTTTAACACATGACGGAACACCAATGAATATCCCATCAATAATCACCATAACGTAATCAAAAAGTTACATTGGATTCATGTGTGAAAAAAACAAGCTTTAACGTCATTAGATTTAAGTATTATTATATAATCTTCCTCAGAAATAAATCTGTTATTAGGCCAGAAATACCTAACAAGCTATTGTAGCTCTCTTGGTCCAGAAGGGTATTTCATCAAATTAATAAGAAACAGGCAGTTCAGTTTGTGTCAACAGAAGGACGTTGTTCCCATTACCCATTTATTAATTCATAAGAGGTTAATAAATAACTTACTTTGAATAAAATAAATCACTGCAGATAAAAACTGTGTCCCAGGCACAAACAAAAGTTAATAGATGTGTAAAGATGCATGAAAACTGCATGATGTGAAGGTTACTGGATCTACCCAAACCCCAGATTCTTGCATCTGTGTGGATACTGGAGCCTGATTGGCCCAACTCCAGTTGAAAATAATTTTCTTGAGGTGACATTCCATCTCTTGTGCCAACTGAAAGTCTTAGCTCCTCCAGAGGAGCAAAAATATCAACAAAATATAAACTTGACCTTCACACTTAAGCGCACCATTCTGATTGTTTTACTAGACTCCTCAGCGAGCACATTAGGTTTGTTTACTGCAGTTATAAACCACAAACTGCATTCTATGTGTCCTGTAGTATCAGGTCACTAAATCTAGAAAGAAAACGTGGAAAAGTTCAATATCATAATGATTTTATTATAAAGAAATAAACATTGTTGCTGTTGATCATATGTTTCGTAATCGATGCTAATCTTAAATTTTCACATCTCCCGGTAAACTTTATTTTGCCTTAGCTCATAAGGAATAGTAACAAAAGAAACAAAAAGGCAAATGATCTGAGAATTACAATTCTTTAAATAAATATGATTTGGGCAATCAGGTGTTAGTGTGTGTGCCAGCAAGTTTATTTTAACACACAGCTAGAAATAGGCTTCCAATCTCAAGTCACTTTTGTAAATAGTATCCTCTCTTATGGGGGAAGCTATGTGCCCTCCTGAACACCTGGTTAAGAACATGTTCACTTTCATGTGTGCTCTGAGCTGCCTTTCCTCCAAATAAAAATAGAAACTAGTTTGTAGCACCACACGGGGCTCCAGCGTATTATATGAGCCTATTACTAGTTTCCTTTGATATCTTATCTATTCCATTAACTCAATAAAATAGAAGGCAAAGCCGGGGACAAATTGCAGGAGGTCTCCCCTTGGAAAACACATGCAAGACCTTTAAGCTGGGGCTTTAGCTTATCTAATAAAAGCCAGTTAAAGGAAGCTAATACTTCATTTTTCACCCCCTTTATTAAAGATCATAAGTACTGCAACTCAGGAGTAGAGAAAATAAAATAAATATATGGATGAGTACAGGTAGAGGCAATAAAGAGCATGGCTTATCTATTTTCTCAAGATTTAGGAAGCACTTGAAGGCAAAACTGACAGACAAGCATTTTAAAAATCTATAACAAAGGCTCCTGCTTCTTAGCAAATACAGTGGTCCTTTCTGGCTGCAGTAATCCTGCTGGATTTCTTAGTAGAATATAAACAGCTTAACCTAGGCATAATCAGGGAGGATGCCACCTACCACTCTTTCCATATTATCCTTTTATATAAATTTAGTAATTCAGAGAGAAAAAAAAAAAAAAAAAAAAGATTGATGAATCCACTCCTCTGCTCCTCCACCACCCAAAGAGAAACAATACTAGAACTCCAACTCTAACAACCAAACTAAAGGAAAGTGTTCCACCTAGAGACTGTTTTCATGAGTCAAAGTGGATGAGAGCTCATCTAGGAAATGAATATTATTTTAGCCTATCCTTGCAAGTTTGTACTAAAAAATGAAGCAAAAGGTATTGCCCCTGGTGTAATTAACAATGTTAATTTTCTTTTTCCTCTCTATGGTGATAAAGCAGTCATTTTTATATTTAATTAATGCAGAGGATCATTTTGGAAACTGGCTAATGAGCCTCTGATCACATTACCATGAAAATGTGCATTAACATTGCAACTGAGGAGGCTGTTTCATGTGTAGCAAATCCACTTTGTAATTAGCCCACTGTGAAATGAATCACGTCAGGGGGAAATCTGAGGGAGCCAGTAGTTAGTGGGTACTTGGCTACTGTTGTGCCATGGGCCACCAACATCCAAGCATCGTCTTTCATCAGCAATCTTGTCTAAGAACAAATGTACTACTGTGTCACCTTTGGGACAAACTGCAAGAAGGGAGAAATAAACTTTATTTTGCTAGATAAGAAATTTGAACTTGAGCATACACTCCCAGGGGAACCTCCCCCAATAAAACAGTAAGTTAAGAAAATTCTGTGAAAACTATAAGGGCTCAGGATCTAGTTTTCTTATTTGTATTCTGAAAAGCCCTTGGATACACATAAAAGAGAAATCTAAATTTATACACTTTTTTCTAGGTCACCTACAGTTGTTTTCATAAGCTCTCAAAATTAATTTCTAGTGCTAAGCAAACAAAAACCTTATATAAAGGAGCCAAGAACAAGTGGTAAGAGAATTTCTTTATCTTCTTGTTCAGTCAGGACAGAGCATATATATTTTTTCTCATGTAATACAAAATTGCTAGGTCTTCCTCTTAAACCAAAGCACAAATTCTCAATTCATCCAATAATTTCCTCTGGCTAACAAGATTTGGCAGGAAACTTCTCCTGTCTATTGAAAATAACAGAGATCATAGACTTATTAAACCCCAGTATTTATGCAGACAATGATACAATTGATTTTCAAATGTCAACAGTATTCCAAAATGAAAGAGGTATCTCAAAATATTACAGACATGGATCTCAGTGCTACTCCTGTTATGTGACTGACATCTTGGCAGTAGATACACAAAATGTTAAAAAGAATCCCACAGGAAGTCATCTGAAGGGGGAGTGGCAAGGAAGCTGAAAACTGCCACCCAAAACCAAAATTAAAAGCCCCAAACCAGCAAGTCTGCCCTCAATTCTGAAATGTACTGAAAGAAAAAATAAAGCTAGCCAGCATTCATTTACCATCTTACAAGCAAACACAAAGCCTGGCTCTTAGTTGCTGGTATCAGACCCTGCACTCACCTGGGAAACTTCATACAGCAGTTTGTAGTGTTCCTCTCTTTTCTGAAAAGTGCACAAATTGCAGCCCATTCTAAGAAGCAGAGAGAGAGAGCAAATCTTCTAATTTCCCCAGAACTGAAAGGCAAGTGAACTGAAAGGGAATCACCCTCCAGACTTGACTACTGTTTTTCATCAGTCACTTCAGTCCAGAAACACAGACAAACCGCTGTTAGCTGGAAGCGTAAGCCAGAGTGGTGTGTAGCAGCATGCTCTTCTTCGCTTTCCCTAAGTATCTTGTACTCACGGATACACACACAGAGTTTCCAGTCAGTTCATGGCAACACTCCCCCGTCTCTGCATCAGTGCACATGACTACACAGATTCCAGCTCATGAATATTAATAGTGCCTCATTGATTATTTATGACAGAACATGTTAGCAGGGGGGGTGTCATAGCTGCTGCTGATGACAGATGAATATTCACTAATTAAGAAGCAAATGTAGTGTGGTTAAACAAAATTCACTTGTGTCAATACCATCTCTGTTTATTAAGGATAGAGGGGTTGCACATAGGGCATTAAAAAAAAACATACACTTAATTTCTCCATTGATATAAGCTTTTAATATGGGAATAAGAAATTCAGAAACAGAAATATACTTAGTTTACATCTCCATGCTGTGCAACAACAAGAAGAAATATTTTTAGGATTATTAAATCTAGGGGAAAATGAGTAGGGATAATTCTTTACATTTATAAAATAAACACAGAAGCAAAGGAAAATTTAGTGGGTGATATGGAAAAGGAAGAGAAGGCAGAGGGGTATCATTGAGTTTTAATTCTGATACTACAAAAATAACTGAATAGTTCATATGTAAAGACCATTACTTACAAAGGAGAAAATAAGGGATATTCTCTTAATTCTAAAGAATATTTGGCAAGTATTAGCAGTTGATAGTTGTACAGATAATTAATATTTTAATTAGATAATGAAGGCCCATCTATTGAGTATATATTTGTAGCATATAACGCATGTAGATCTATATTCAAAAAGTGGATCAATACAATGCCTTTTCTAAGAAAAATTTCAAATGCCTATAGTATTTATGCTAATTTTATTAAAGTCATATATAATATTTTAGAAAGCTGATACTGGCAATATTTAAACTTGAATGTAATGCACAGTGACTCCATTTATGATTCTATATTTAGAGTTCATTGTGATCAAAGGTGAATAGAGACTTAAAAACTAAGCTTAGATGTTTAGATAATAGAAGTAATGCATTTAATTTCACACTCTTGCAAATACATGTGTTGTATTGCAAGCTGGCAGTTTTTGTCCCTTAAAGCTATACTACAAACAGCTAAAGCAGATAATAAAAGAAAATTCCTTTTGTTACCACACTGACTTATCCACAACCTCTGCTAATTAAGAAGTATGTTCCTGTTCCAGCACATCTCTAAACTGGACAGGATAGCAGGTGGGTTCCAAAGCAAAAATAATTACTTGGAAACTGATGACTCTGGTTAGGAATTACACTGCATCTTGAGAGTTTTAATTGCTCATCACTGACGTATAGTTACTTTTGGGGGTCCAATTTCCTAAAAGTGCTTTGTCACATGTTTAGAATCGATAACAGGAAATGATTCTAATGAGCACTAATTGTTAACAAATTGGCTTTGGAACTAGCAACACCTCAACACCAGCAAGTAGCAAGGAGATGAACAATCATCTGCTGCTTATCAGTTGTTTCCCTTGGGATGTAATAATCCGATTTTCTGGGCCTAATTTCACCTAATGGCCTGGACGAAAGCCAAGCTGAGAGACCTACATGAAAGTGGCATCGTAATTGGTAACAGTGTGTGTGAAAAAAGTTATCCAGGACTTCTGGCAAATTATAAACCACTTGTAGAAGATATTAATGTTAGGACTTGATTCCTCTATGGAAAGAATGTTTTCAAAAAGGTATTTGAGGTGGACTTTATAAAAATTAATGGTGGCCATGAACATAAGCAATCTCCTTCTCAGGTGCAGCTGTAAAACATACATGTCTGATACTTTTGAAAGTTTTAACTTCTCTAAGCCTCTATATCACTTCCCACGAAGTATTTTCATGCTGGAGTTCACACCCTCAAAGCAAACATTGACTATTTCTTTGAAGGATTCTACATTGCTGAGTTGTGAAAGAATTATTGATTCTCATATGTTCATACTCCGTATTTTATTTTATTTTTTGAGACAGAGTCTTGCTCTGTTGCCCAGGATGGAGTGCAGTGGAGAAATTTCGGCTCACTGGAAACTCTGCCTCCCAGGTTCAAGCGATTCTCCTGCCTGAGCCTCCTGAGTAGCTGGGATTACAGGCATGTCCCACCACGCCTGGCTAATTTTTCTATTTTTAGTAGAGATGGGGTTTCACTGTGTCAGCCAGGATGATCTCGATCTCCTGACCTCGTGATCTGCCTGCTTCGGCCTCCCAAAGTGCTGGGATTACAGGCATGAGCCAATGCACCCAGCCCATACTCTGTACGTTTTAAAAAGTCAGATCAAGGAATTAGAGTGCAGTAAGGCAAGGATGGCTCACCCTTCTATCAATGAAAATGTTTGCTTTCTCCACTGAAAAAACTCTCTTGTGTGATAGGTTTTGAAAGCCAGGTAAGAAATTTAATTATCAAAGCTGTTTCTTACTGGAGCTTTCTTCTCTTTAAATGCAGTTTGCATTTAAAGAACAATTAAACAATCATAGCTTTAAAAATATTTTCTTACTTATCAAAAAGTAAAGAATGAATATTCTAGGGAAGTAAGCAAGTTCAAATAGAAGCTCATCCTTCAGCAGCTCCTCCTGGCTGTTTCCTTTATTCATTCTTAGTCCCTCTTCTTGTGTTTCTATCTCAGGAAGCAAGAGCAGCTTTTCCAGTCATTTATCAAATGCTGCCCTTGGCCCATTTACCCTGGAGAGATTCCACCTTCTGCTTCTAATGGACTCATCCTATAGAACTGAAGAGTGACTTGGAAAAGGAAGATTCATAATTCCAGAGTTCTCTAAATTTCATTAGACTATGAGGGTTAAGTTTTCCAATAACTAAGTGGCTAAATCTTGCATTGGAGCATAAAGTTTGAAGTAAACAGGGACAAAAACATTCATTTGAACACTGCCCTGAAAATGCAAATAGAGCAGATATTATTTGTCTTGGGCAATGATAATATGGGATAAAAAATAAGTAGGGAATGAAGGACTATCTTTCCAAGTATCCTTAGAAAATAAACTCATCAAAATGTAAAAACATATGTCATATGTGTATTTCAAGATATAGTTACTTATTTTAAATGCCTTTAGTTTGTTTGAGTTTACTCCACACAAATGCATTGGCATTCAGAATAGGACACATTTGTCAAGATCTAGACTGACGTATAACAGGCTAAACTGGCAAATGAAAGGAAGAAATCCAACATTTTTCTTGCTTTTTCTGTATAAACTGTACTATGGAGTAGCTAAAGAGTAGATGAGAGGGAGTTTCTCTTTATAGAATTATTCTGACTAATAATTGAAGAATAAATG
This sequence comes from Rhinopithecus roxellana, assembly GCF_007565055.1. Classification (NCBI taxonomy): domain Eukaryota; kingdom Metazoa; phylum Chordata; class Mammalia; order Primates; family Cercopithecidae; genus Rhinopithecus; species Rhinopithecus roxellana. The sequence goes on from NC_044558.1 coordinate 72,829,869, forward strand.
ATAGACTGTCATGCCAACAGTCCTTAATTCATTCAAGGATCTAAGTACTGTGAATGAATGGTGTCTAGCACAACACACTCACACATGCACAAGAGATAAGTGTACATTATATGCCACCTGAGACAGAAAAATTGCACAGCCCTTAAATTAGCCTTTCCAAATGTGAGCAAATGTCAGCGAATGCAGGGGACAGAGGAGCATATTAAGCTACACCATGGGGATGCAATCAGTTAAATTCAGACTGTGAGCTACATAGACAGGCACGTATTCCAGTTTCAGAAAGAAAAAGAGAAGATGAAGAGGAAGTCTGTAGATTTAAAAAGATTTTAATAACAATAAAAAGTCATTACTCTATATTTTCACGTATACATATAATTTGGTTGATAAAATTCTAGATAAAAGTAGGAAAGTAATTACCAAAAATTTCTGGATGGTGGTTACTCTTTAGGAAGGGACACCAGAAAGTTTCATCATGGCCAGCAAAGTTCTAACTCCTGATAGGGGCAGTAGTTTTCCTAGGTGGTCACATTAGGATTCATTAAACTGACATTTGTTATTGCTGTTTTCCATATTTTTGCTATATTTAACAATAAGACTTAAAAAAGACTAACTTACAAAAGAAGCTGTGCCTATGTCTCATCCCTGGCTGCCAATGTAGTACATAATTGTGCCCCTTACCAAGAGAGGAATAGAAAACCCAACTGAGCCCACTCTGAATCACCAAGCCCAATGAGCCTGTGACTGCTGTCATACATTTCAGATGATGGCTTGCTTATGCCTTTTGCAATGACGCCAGTGTTCTTTTCCTGTGCCAGTGTGGAAGTTCCGTACGTAACTCCGGTTGATTACCCTCTCTTTACCCTTGCCCCTGTCACGTGCAGACCTTCCAACTCTGCCTACCACCTACCTTGATATGTGGCTTACAAATTTCTTTTCTAGTCCCAATCCTGAATTCGTTTCAGGAGATACTTATGCGCTTTTGAATATTAGTAGACATGTAGCTGCCTAATATTTTCTGCAGTTAAATACCTTATACATAATCATAAAGACAAAGAACCTGAGGCCCAGAGACACCGTGACTTGTGGAAGGTCAACCTGGGTAAAGAAATCTGAACTCAGTTTTCCAATGACAAATTCTGTGGTGGAATTCAATCTCTAACATCCTGAGCTGTCTGTCTTGCAGAGGAAGCTAGAGCTACACCAACATATCTTTATTTGATGATTGAGGAAACGGAGGATAGCCGTTGAAAGTGCTGAAATTAAAGAAAATAAAAGAGAATAAATGTTCAAAGACAGACATACCTTAAAATAAGGGGAGTGGCTTGTGGTTAAAAATGTAAACTTTATGTATTAAAATGCTGAAAATTTTTGAATGTCACAGGTAAATATCTTTAATCAGCTAATGTCCCGCAGTAATCAGTAATTAGGAGATGTACCTGAACACGTACTAAGATGACCAGCTTATCTTCATGTGCCTGGGACTTTATTGGTTTTGGCAATTGAAGTTTCAAATCCGGAATTCCTTAGTTCTGCACAAACCGGTCATTTGAATACAAGATTCTGTTTTCAGGATCCAGCAAAGCTGAACTGCTGTATACACATCTACATCTCCCTACCTGTGCTCCAGATGTTACCTCATCCTGCTTATTTTTTGGAAACCCCATAAATTAAACTATCCACACCATTGTCCAGTTTTAAGGATCCTTCTTCCTTGTTCTCATCAGCTAGCAGTAACTTCTTCAACTTCTGAATTCTTGGTGCATTTTATCCTTACCTATTTGAAGGCACAAATTACTTCTCCTTCACATCATTTTTAGATGCATGCTTTACCTCTCTTATTGGACTATAAGACATGTAAGAGCACCATTAACATTTAATTGATCTTTGAGCCCCCAAAACTCCTAGCATTGTACCTTTCACATTCTGTGCCTTTAATAAACATATATTGAATTAATGAGTGTAATTGGGAGATGAAAGCATATCTGAGTTGGGCAAAGTGACATAAATTTACGTTTGTAATACACATTAGCAAGGACTAATTGCTATATGACATTTTCCCCCATAGGATTGCTTCAAGAATATTAAAGAACATTCTTAATATTCAAGAATATTAAGTTAAAAGACTGAAAGGCCATGAGCATAAACCATTTTTAATTTGATTCAAATCCATAAACATAAATTTGAAAGTCTATGAAAGAAAAACATCTATGACAGGTATATAAATGAGTACTGTATGATTCAAATGTGCTTTGTCAGCTGTGTATTTATGTGTATATACTATCTGTACATTTAAATTGACATTCTGCTCTACATATCAGCAAATTATTCACTTATTTATTTCAAAAATATTTACTGTGTATTTATCATATGTCTGGTGGTATATGAATGCCAGATTTTTGTAGTTGTATATCATCTCATTTAATTTTCACTACATCTCTGAAGTAAATATGTCAGATATTATCCTTTATTTATTAATACAGAAATCATTAGATGTTGAGATTTCTAATGCTGCAAAACCTAGAACTGTTGTCTTCTGACTCTAATCTAGTTTTATTTTTAACAGCACTGTGCAACATTAACTAACAGCATGAATTTAGAAAGATGCTTCTGCTAATAGTTCCCATGCGTCATCCCCTCCTTGGTTATAGCTCAAGAGATCAATGTGCAAGCAAGCATCCTTTCCGCACTGTGTTCACTAGTTGAACATCTTCAATTTGCATTTACAGTCATTGCTTGTAGAATGAAGAGTGCCTCACCAACTTATGAACTCCCAAGAGTTGTCACAAACATTATTAGACTAGACCCCAGTGGAAAGAAAGGGCATGAGATTCCAAAGAAGAGGACTAGGTTTCTCATCTGTACCTTGTCACTGTCACCTGTATGGGTTTGTACAACTTACACGCTCTGAGACAATACTTACTCTACAGGCTGACTCTGCAGACGAAATAAGGTAACAAACCTGAGACAGGATTCATGAACTATAAAGTATTCTGTCCTATTGGTGTGCTGGTTAAGCATGAGTTCTGGGGTCAGTGTGCCCTGGGTCAAGTCTCAGTTTCCCTGATCTCTATTGATGTAATGTGGGAAAAGTCATTATTATTTTCTCAATCTTCTGTGTTTCTTGGTTTCTCATCTCTAAAACAGGGATAATAATAGCACCTACTATATAGTTATTGCAAGAGATGAAGTTGCTGTGATGATAGTATGTGTCAAGTACATATGTGCCAAATCCTTGTTGGCCATTAGTAATCACAGGACTAAGTATAATGATAATGATGACCTTCATTTTCAATTTCCAAGTTGATACGGTTTGGATCTGTGTCCCCACCCAAATGTCATGTCAAATTGTAATGCCCAGTGTTGGAGGTGGGGCCTAGTGGGAGGTGATTAGATTGTGGGGGCAGATCCTTCATTAATGGCTTACCACCATCTCCGTGGCAATGTTCTCTTGTGAGGACTCTCTCAGGTTGTTTAAAAGCACGTGGCTTTTAAACACAAGCGGTGGCACCACTCCCATCTTGCGCCAGCTCTTGCCATGTGAGATGCCTCGTTCCCCCTTTGCTTTCAGTCATGATTGAAAGTTCCCTGCAGCCTCCACAGAAGCAGAAGCCTCTATGCTTCCTGCACAGCCTGCATAACTGTGAGCCAATTAAAACTCTTTTCTTTATAAATTACCCAGTCTCAAGTATTTCTTCATAGCAATGTGAAAACAGACTAATACATAATTTATCTTTACAATTTTTGTCATGTTAAATCTCTATTACATTGTTTGAAATTTTATAATTCTGTCCACCTTGCTTGCCGTTGTACACTGTGCTAGTCATTCAACAACTTCTAAAAGGCTTTTTGTTTCCTAGTTCTTTATATAACAGAAATAGTTACACAGAAGTACTCATTGTGTAAATGTGATGTGCGCACACACACACACATGCCCCTATTTCTTTTCTATGTAAAGAATGTAATACATTCAGAGTAATAATTATGATGTTCTGTCTCTCTTTCTTTCTTCTCTTTCTTTATTTGTCTTTCTTTCTCTCTCTCTTTCTTTTTTTTTTTAGAGTCTCACTCTGTACCAGGCTGGAGTGAAGTGGCATGATCTCGGCTCACTGCAACCTCTGCCTCCCAGAGTCAAGTGATTCTCCTGCCTAAACCTCCCAAGTAGCTGGGACTACAGGCACACACTACCACACCCAGCTAATTTTTGTATTTTTAGTAGAGACGGGGGTTTCACCACGTTGGCCAGGATGGTCTGGATCTCTTGATCTCATGATCCACCTACCTTGGCCTCCCAAAGTGCGGGGATATAGGTGTGAGCCACTGCTCCTGGCCTATTTATTTCTTTTAATGCACAATGTGTAAATAAGGCAGACATAAGTGTACTAGAAACCAATAATGACATCTGAAGCAAGATTTCAGGCAATCATAAAACAGGGAGTCCAGTGATATTTCTTTGAGGTCTATTCACAACTACTAATCTAGCCCAGTATAAAGTTGGCTTTCTTTATTTGATCATATAGAGGCCAAGGTACCATGTTTGGATAATGTCACACCATTCAGCAACATCACAGGTATTATGTAGGGTTTCCACTGAATGCTACTATCACTATTTTAAGTTCTGCAAAAGTGGTCTAGTGAATCTCAGTACAAACTTTCATTCAACCGTATTTATTGAATAGTACCATGAGTACAGCATAGTGATAATACCTAGACATTTTAAAAAATAAGAGATAACACTTATTTAGTACATTTTGTATGCCATTTCCAGCGCTATGTGGTATTAATTGTATTTAATTCCCACATTAACACTCTGAGATGTGCACTATTAATGTCTCCTCTTTGCATGGGCAGTAAATAGGTCACATGAGTAGTAAATGAGGGAGCCAGGATTCAAACCCCAACAATCTGCATCTACTACTTAACCAGTACTTTCCATTGCCTGTCACTCAGATACAGTCATCATTACGACAAATTCCTAGAGGGCCAGAAGAAGGAATTCTGGTGATGCTCACAGCACACTGAGATGTAAGGATTTCCCCAAGGACCAGAATCGTAGTCTAAAATTAACTTGCAGGTTCCATGTTGTGTCCTCAAGCATGGCTACATAAAATAGATTGAATAAAACCTAACCAATTTCATAATCTTACTCCACTCCACTGGTGATGGGGTTTTGCTGCATTGACTATGTACTGACAACTGTAGAATATTTTTCCTTCTTGGTAGTTATTATGGTAGGCAATATATGGGCTGACATTAGGGCAAGTCATTTTACATCTCCGTTTTAAGGAATAATCAACAGCTACTTAAGGCAGGTAAATTTGGAGGTTTTAAGAAAAGTAAAGGTAGAGATTTACTGATGACTCTAAATATAAATCTCCAGACTTAATTTCCCAGTTTCAGACCCATCGATTCATTGACTACTGACATTTCCATTGGGACTATTCAAAACGTATTAAGTTCTACTTACCAAAACTTAACTCATGGTTCTCTTCCCCCATAACTGCTTCTCTACACGTTCTCCATATCACAGAATGGCCTGACTATTCCCAGGTGCTCAAGTTTGAGGTTTGAGCAATTGCCCTGGCTCTTCCCTCTCCCCACACCTAGTGACAAGGCCCTGTCAATCTGAACTGCACAGTGTCTCCTTCCTATGTTTCATCCTGTCCTATGCCACTTTCCTAGATTCAGAATATCATCTTCTCTCAGCCAGGTCCTGCATTTGCTCATGAGCATCTGGGGTTTCTAATGGTGTGAGGAGCAAGCTGTTGATTTCTTGCTCTTCTCTGCCTATACCCACACATTTATAAGGCCATCTTGTCCCTGATTCCCTGGTCGCAACCCCTCTCACTCTTGCTCACTCTTGCTGTCATACTCACATACATATACACGTGCACACGCACGTGCATATACAGAAAAGAGAACACAAAACAGAAATTTCTGCTTTAAGAGCGAAGGTTACAACTCTGCTAACATGACTGTCTTTTTGGTATATTTCTCTTTTTAGAGTGTGGACAATTCTGTCTGGTACCATAATACATGTTCATTCCTCTCTCAACATTGGATTCTGCTCATCTATTCAGTCATTATAATGGTAGTGAAGATATATAAAGGTCCCAGATCTCATGGAGCAAACTTTATTGTGAGAAGAAAGCATAAGTAAACACAAACCTATGATTATATAACATTTCCAGACAATTACAGGGTCAACACAGGAAATTAACACAGGGTGGTATAACAGGGAGTAACTAGATCATCCTTCTTAGATATTCTATAGCCTGGAATGTGCTTTCCTATCTGCTTTATTCCCTGCCTGCTTATATGCATACATATATATAACCAAGTACAGATAAATCAAAAAATGCAAGACAGGTAGGGGGATAGGAAGTAAAGAGATGAGTTTTGTTTTGTTTTGTTGTTGTTGTTTTTGACATGGAGTCTCGCTCTGTCACCCAGGCTGGAGTGCAATGGCATGATCTCGGCTCACCACAACCTCCGCCTCCCAGGTTCAAGTGATTCTCCTGCCTCAGCCTCCTAAGTAGCTGAGATTACAAGCACCTGCCATCACGCCCAGCAAATTTTTGTATTTTTAGTAGAGATGGGGTTTCCCCGTGTTGACGGGGCGGGTCTGGAACTCCTGACCTCAGGTGATCTGCCCACCGGCCTTCCAAATTGCTGGGATTACAGGCCTGTGCCAGGTGGTCAGGACCTGAAATTTTCTCTACCTTCAGGATCCTAGAAAAATCCCTTATCTGTTGTGTTCCTTGCATTTTCAGACCTAAATCATTCATTTCCCACTTTTTTCCATCATGAAAATGGTCCTCATATGGTTGTCTAAAACATTAGCACTAAAAAATCGACATGCTAATATCCATTAATTTCTGTGAAATTGATAATATAGAATGTTTAATTGCATACACATTGTGGCCCAGGACTCCATTATCATCAGAATGAGCATATATTCAGATGCTTTTTAGACTTGGAAGTAATCTAGAAGTATATTTGAGCCTCGCTCTGAAAAACTTGTCGTATGAACTTGAACAAGTTACAAGTTGAGGTGTGCTGAAATGCCTCAGTTCCTCACTGTGAAATAAGGATATTCACAGCACCTACCACAAAGGGGTTTTATGAACATGAACTTTACCCAGTGATTGCTGCAGGTACGTGTTCAATAAATATTAGTTAATATGTTATAGCTTATAATATAGCCTTGCCAAAGTGTCCAAATTCTAGTATTGTGAAAATATTCCAAAAAACAGGCAGCCATATTATTCGTTTGTCTACGTTTTGGCAAATGTCTAGATGGATACTCTGAAACATCAATTTTTCTCCAGGAGCAGTTGAATTCCTTTAAGATAAAAATGGTTGGTGTCATAGTGACTGGCAGCCAGGGAGAAGCAGAAAGCAGCTATATGGTTATGGGAGGTAGAAACTGGGCCAAGACATGGACCATCCAAGTTCTGCAAATGTTTGCTGAGAACGTCCTATTTACCACACGTTGTGCTGGCTCCTAGATCCATGGCACTTAACTAGGGGTGTGTGTAGGAATTAGCTAGGAAGTTTTTCAAGTTGCAAGTGCACAAGCTTGATTCCTAGGGCTTCTGAGTTATTCATAGTAAATCTGAGGTGGGCCTGGGAATATGCATTTTTAAACATCCTACAGAAAACTCATTTGTGTACATCCATTTCTCTCTTCTAAGTCTACATGTAAGGTATTAAATTAGACAAATTCTTGAATGCCTCACATCATTGTAATTTCTGATATGCTAGCTTTTGTGATTATGAAGATTATTGGATCTGTTACTAATTTGAAAAGGAAACTAACATTTAAGAAACAACTATTTTGTCTAAAGTGTTTTACATCTCACAAAAATTCTATGAGATATATGCAGTCATTTCACATTTAAAAACTCAGGATCAAAATATTGTGCAATTTGATCAAAGTCACACTGTTAATTGAATGGAGAAGCCGGCATTTAAATTCAAATAGGTTTGATCCTAAGCTCCTGCCTTTTTCAATAAGATATACTCTTCCCATGAGGACCCACTTCATTTAGCATAGTGTCTTCAGTCCAGTGTGCCATGAATGAAGAGTCTGTGGTAGAGGTGGTCTTGAATCAGTCATTGTTTCCTTGTGCAGTTTACCAGACATGTCCTACCCATGGGATGTAAAGGTGAGTAAATTCTTACTAGACCTGTGGGACAGGCTGGGATTTAGCTTCTAGGATCAGCTATGGGTTGGGCATGAAGAAGCCACCTGCCCCCGCACCATCTACTGGTGGGATAGAGATTGGCCCAGCTGTTGGGGACAGGCAAAGAGAATTAAATGCTGTTTACTGGGTAACAAGATCTGTCCTTTCCCAGTGGATTTAGTTATTAGATTTCAGGGTCCACCTCAGCTTAACTAAGAAGGATTATACATTGACGGATTTAAAAACAAAAACAATTTTAAGAATTCTAAGCTGAAACTACAGTTTCCATCTCAAATGCCCTAAGTGCTTTATCATCACTACTTTCTGCTCCTCATGAAACAGATTTCAACCATAAGCAACTAAGCCCCAGACAGGTTGAACTTGGTGTCTAGAGATACTGGAAATCAAAAGAGAAATCATATATTTTAGAAGAGTGGATGGATTTATATTTTTGTTTGATAAGTTGTGCATTATGGGAAATCATCTCATTAATACTGAACCCACTATATTTTGATAGGCTTTAGTAGGTTAAAGAAGACCCATTAAAAATCCGCAATTGCTATTAACTGAATTAGATCAACTACACAGTATTTGCGTAACTCCTAATGAAATGCTTTCCAGTTGTTTGCTTAAGTTGAATGAAAAGTGAATCCTCTGACTCAAGTGTGAATGTGGACATATTTTTTTTCTGGCTTTATTTTACAGCACAGGAGACAGTTGTCCTTAGATTTGGTGTCTTATTCTCATAGATGCTTGGAGAAAAACACAATCATGTTTAAAGACCTGTCCTTTATGCATTGGTGTGGAAATTCTGTACAGGAACACCATATGACATATAACAGAACATTACTTGTAAGAAAAGATTGTTCAGTTGTTCCTGGGCCATTGGATTCTTTCCTGGGTCAATATATTTGAATTTTCTCTGCCCCAGTGTGTAGGAAGGGCTGAGCTTTCCTCCTACTCATTGGCTATACTTCCAACTTCTATACCAGATAGTGCCCAGCTTCTAAGTGACCTTCCTACCAGCTTGTTTCCTCACTCGTGTTAGAAAGTTAACTTTATTTTTAGGCCTTTCATTTTAAATTTTGTTTGAGTGTGTTTTTTCATGTACCAACCTAATGTTTTAAGTTTTAAAAACAAATCAATGGAATCATTGGCATTGCTTGATATAATAATTTATTTAAAATTGATCATTTTATTTTTCTCTTTTAATCTATCAAAAAGCCTGTTACTGAAAGTATTTTATTTTTTAATCAAATGTTGTGAATGTAGTTTTGATCCATGCCATCTTCCTAATGGTATCAGGGTCTTTGTGATATATCAACTGACCTATTTTCTTTTCCCAGCCCCAGAAGATAATGTTTGCCAATGTCTTTGTATCTAAGTGGGGTGATATGACAAGCTGTGGTCAACCAGATATGGGCAGAAGTGCAAGAGCATCATCAGGCCTGGCCTCTTACACCTGCTGTTCTCAGTCTCTCTCTCCACTTACTCCAGGCCTGTAAGCAAAAGCCACCAATGTAACAAAGTCACACAGTGGAAATAGCCTAGACCCCTGACTCACCATCTGGAGGAAACTCACTCAGAGGCGCCTCCTGACTTGCATGTAACCCTTTATGAAGGAAAAAGTAACCTTTTCTTCATTAAACTACTAAGGATTTGAGGACTGTTTGTTGCCCCAGTGTAGCTTATCATGACTAAGACTCAAAGTAAACACTTCTGAGTTCATGTATTAAACAAACATATTTAAATTATAGTTAGCATGAAAAAACTCAACCCATTGAACTAAGTAATAGGTCATAATAGCTTCTAGAGACCAATTTTGTGTAAAGACATATAGCAACATTATCTAGCATGATTGAATGATCATTCAGTAATGTCAGTATACAAATTGTTAAGTTTCTCTGCACACCATCCAAATTTTCATCAGGTCATGTGTTTAACCATACACATAGCAATATTTGTTTGCAATGGAGGGAGAACAAATCCAACATAAGGAAAGCTTTATATAATCAAACTAAGTATATGCATGGTGTGTCATATAGAACTAAAGATCCCTTGAAGCAAAATCACTGCCCATTTCAGAAATATTAACTCTCAGAGGCAGTTTGCATTTTAACTGGCTTAAGATGGCAACTGCATAGGAAACAAATATTGCGTAAGTAGTTTAAGCTAATTCCTCATCAAGCAATAAATATTTTTTTCACAGACCAGAGTAGGGCTTGCAGGAAACCAGACACAGAATGGACAGCAATTATTAATTTTTAGAGAACAGGCATTTCCAAAACATGAGGTACTTCCCAACATGGCAAGAGTAATGGAGTCATATGAGCTTTGGAATACAACAGTCATGGGCTTAAATTCCAACTCTACAACATGAACTACAAGACCATGTTTAACTCTGAGTCTGGTTCTCCATTTGTGAGGTAGAGTTAGCAGCTTCTTCCTCATGGTGCTGCTGATAAGATTGATTACCTGAAATGATTGTTCCTCATATATTAACTATCTTTTCCTATCCCAGCTCCCTATAGTCTTATCTCTTTCTGAATGATTTGGAAGAGTTACAATCACTAACTGTTCTAAATCATAATGGCAAAGGATGACAAGCTCACATCAACTTTTTAACCACTGGGAGTAGGAGTCCAATGGCAAAATAAACAGAACACTTCTGTTTTGGGGAAAGACTCAGGAATATGGAATTAACACCAGAAGTTGGGGAACACTTTTTTTGGTAGTATGCCTGTGCCTGTTGTAGGACAATGTGATGCATAAAAGGTTAAAGGTATGGGATTTTAGAGATACAGCAAAATTTTGGGAAAACTGTCCTAGTAGAATGAAGGTTAAAGATATATGCAGCCATAAAAAATGATGAGTTAATGTCCTTTGCAGGGACATGGATGGAGCTGGAAACCATCATTCTCAGAAAACTAACACAAGAACAGAAAACCAAACACTTCATGTTCTCACTCATAAGTGGGAGTTGAACAATGAGAATACATGGACACAGGGAGGGGAACTTCACACACCCGGGCCTGTCAGGAGGTGAGGGTCTAGGGGAGGGATAGCATTAGGAGAATTACCTAACGTAGATGCCGGGTTGATGGGTGCAGCAAACCACCACGGCACGTGTATACCCGTGTAACAAACCTGCATGTTCTGCATATGTACCCCAGAACTTAAGGTATAATAAAAAACAGATTTATCTAACTTAAATTACTCCTGATGAGTACAAAAAATCAACAATCAAGAAACAAAAACCAGAGTTGAGTCTATGTTGCCAATTTTTAACCAACAAAGAGGAGTTGTTGAACAGAGTATACCAGAAGGTAAGACCCACGTAAAACCAGAATCAGCATATGTAAAAGGAAGGAAGATACTGGAGGGTAGAAGTTTGGCTAATCATCTTGCAAGTGTCTTGGATAAATGTCACAGTGAAAAAAGAAATTTCCATTGTGTGCGCACATGTGTGTACACACACACACATATTACTAATGTGTAAGTATATATTTATAAAATTTGGGACATTAGTCATGGCTTTTGATATGGTTTGGCTCTGTGTCCCCACCCAAATGTCATCTTGAATTACAATCCCCACGTGTAGAGGTAGGGACCTGGTGGAAGGTAATTGGATCATGGGGGCCATTTCCCCCATGCTGTTCTGACAGTGAGTGAGTTCTTAGGAGATCTCAAGGTTTTAAAGTGTGGCACATTCCCCCTCATCCGTGCTCTCTCTCTCCTGTCACCATGTGAAGAAGGTTCTTGCTCCCCCTTCACCTTCCAACATGATTGTAAGTCTCCTGAGGCCTCCCCAGTCATGTGGTACTGAGTCAATTAAATTGTGTTCCTTCATAAATTACCTAATCTCGGGGAGTATCTTTATAGCAGTGTGAAAACGGACATATAATTTTCTAATGGAGTTTTACTGTAATAATGATAACCAATACAAAGTCACTGAAGGGCCAGATAATCTGATCAGTACCTGTGACACACAGCTCATTTGACTGAGGATATATTCCACAATTTCTGCCATATAATGAACAGATACACACTACTCTCTTCTAATACTAGTTAGCAATATGAAGATAAGTTATGTGTGCATTGACTTATTTTTCTGCTCTAATCATAAATTCATTTAACTATCTCCCTAGGTATAGCACATGATATGGTGTACAAATCAGTGAGAATAAAATTACAAATGAAAGCAAAATTGATAACTCTGTCAGGCCCAAGAAATACCAAGATAATGAGCCAGGAGACTCTAATTAAAAACAATCAGTTAAATTCATCTATTTATTCAATAAGTATTTATTGATACATGTGGGTACTGTGCTCATATTAAATAATTAAATAAATAAATCATCAAAACAGAATTATCAGTAGAGCTCCAGCATACTAATCACTGTGGGGTATTAGCTGGTCAAGAGATCTGTTTTATATATTGTTTACTTATAAATATATGATACATGTACGTATATTTTATTGTTGGTAATGCTTTACTATTTTTCAGAAGAATATCATAAGGTGGGATATATTTAGCGGGCAGAAATGGAGGGGCTGGGAAAGAAAAAGTATTAGTAGAAGAAATAGTGAAGAAGCAAGTTACATACTTAAGAAATAATGGGAACATTAAAGGGGTAGCACTTAATTTAGTCTTGGGCAAAGTGTGGAATCCCTCAGGAGAGATGAACTTGACTATGAGGTGAACAGTTTTGAGGGTCTGTATTTGTTCTTTCTGTAGTTGGTAATGAAGAGCTACTAAAGGTTTCCGTGTAAGAGAGTGCCAACATTTATTTTATCATTCCAAGAGTGCTAAACAAAAAGATACAAATAGGCTTGGCATGGTGGCTCATGCCTGTAACCCCAGCATTTTGGGAGGCCAAGGCAGGTGGATTGTCTGAGGTCAGGAGTCTGAGAGCAGCCTGCCCAACATGGTGAAGCACCATCTCTACTTAAAATACAAAAATTATCTGGGTGTGGTGGTGGGTAATCCCAGCTACTCAGGAGGCTGAGGCAGGAGAATTACTTGAACCTGGAAGACAGAGGTTGCAGTGAGCCGAGATCATGCCATTGCACTCCAGCCTGGGTGACAGAGCAAGATTCTGTCTCAAAAAAAAAAAAAAAAAAAAAAAAAGAAACAAATAGTAGTCTAATAACATTAGGAATTATAAAAAGTAATGATGTTTTACAATAGTGTGTAAACAGTCTGGAACAGGGAATTGAAAAGAGGTATATGCAGTAAATGAGAGAAATGCTACAGAGGTAGGAACAAGAGGTTTTGCCAAATGATTGGCAAGTGATAGGAAGAAATTAACGGCGAGTGCATTTGCAAGACTGAGTGTCTGGGTTAAAGGCTACATCATCGATAAAAACAAGGAAGTCAGGAGGAAGACGTACTGTGAATAGCGAATATAAACAGATTGGAGTTGGGTATGAGATTGAGGTGCTTCTCAGAACAAAGATGTTCTTCATGGAGTTGAAATTTTGAATAGAGATGTCAAAGATAATGATAGGGATGTGAAGTTCACTAATATGTATTTAAAACTGAGGCAATGAGTTGGGCATTCAAAGAAAAAGATAGAAGGAAAAAAAAAGGTCAAGAACTGAGCTTTTGGATATCCCTAGATTTTAAAATAAATCAAAAGATGAAGGATCAAGAGAATAAAGACAAGAGTTAAGGGAGTTGCAAATCTGCAGAGATACAATTTCAAACAGAGGGAATTGTCAGTAGGGTCAAGAGAGACTGAGAAGTCCAGGCAGGTGAGCTATGTGGGGAGAGGTGTGTTTACTGATTGGAATGCATCAGTCATTTTTGAGAGAGCTGCTTAAGAGTACGGCAGAGGGCTACACAGAGTTGAATGAGGAATGGGACAAGTAATGAAGTGGAGGCAGCGGACGAAGACCAGTCTTTCAAGAAGTTTGTAATGGCAAGAAGAGAGATCTAAAGTGATAATTCTAGGAGACAGTAGGATCAAAGGAAGGATTGATTTGCTTGTTTTCTAATAGGGATGAGTTCAAGAAAGAAAAGCCTAAAGATGAGTACAAATCTAGAAAAGGGGAGAGTGGATAGGAGGAGACAGAGTACAAATCTAGAAAAGGGGAGAGTGGATAGGAGGAAAGGCACAGTAAAGGCAATATGTAGGTACTGATTGAAGTACTTTGTGTTCTTGGCATTTTCTTTTCTTAGGCAGAAGATGATTCTGAGTAAAGATATGGACAATTTAGCAGCGTGGGAAGAACGGAGATTTGAATGAACTCACTTCAGATGTCCTTACACTCAGTAATGCAGGAAGTGAGGTTATAGTTTTCTTAAGCTTATATTAAAACAAAAAGAAATAAATCAGGTAGTCAATAAATAGCAAAAATTTCAGTTACTCTGATGCTGAAGAAAATCACGTTTCCTTCAAGGACATGGAAACTGCCTCTTAGAAGTGACAACTTGCTTTGCTTTTGTCGTGATAAAATTTACATCAAGCATATGCAAAACAATTGCAGTTCCAAGCAATGATCTTATAACCTGATGGATGTAAGGGAAGCACCAAATATTACCAATAAGGAGTCTGCATGTGCTGGATGCATCTGACAGCTGGCTAGTTTAATTTAAAATTACAATTTGAACCGATATAGACTCTTATTTCTTGACAGTCATTAACCGAGAGCCATAAAAATGCCATCAATTCTGCAGTAGTCAGCAAAATGCTTTGCAATGATCTAACACTAATGTACCCCACTCCCGTAAAACCCCCATGGCGGCAAAGGTTTACTCTGTAATACTAGTTGGGTTTTCAGAAGCTTACAATCCCTGCCAAGGCACCTGCTTTCCAGAAGACCATTAGGTAAAAATCCCAAGGCACCACAACCAACCTGGCTTTGGTTACCTTACCGTCTGGTAGAGAAGAAAATTAATGTTATTTGATGAGTCTCTCTCCCAAGATTGGCTAGTGTATAGTTACTGGACCAGCTGTCTAAGGGGTACCTGGGTCTGTTCTAAGCCAACCCAGCTCATTATATGCAAGGATCCCAAGTCTCAACATAGCACACTAACACACCAACGGCACACTAACACACCAACGGCAGCCTGCACCAGCTGTTACACTATTGTACAGGTACTTAACAGGATTACAGCACACGATTTGACAGTAAGTACTTTGTTGTCCAACCAGCTTTATGGTGACTCTCGTAGAAGCCATCATACTTTGTAAACAGGGATAAAACGAAAACACCAGATATGAAACAGGTATTCAAGACAAGAAGCCCAGAAGAAAAGAAAGACTCCTAATACAGGGTTATTGCTAAAGTCCATGTAACAAAGGATTTCTCTTTCATTCTCATTTCCTATGGAAAATAATACAAATTAGCATAGGAAAATCCTACTTTATCTCTGAATGGAGTTACATAGCCTTAATCTGAAATCTGCTTTTCTTCTTCTGGCTACGAGAAGCCAAGCAGGGCATCCTATCAAATTGCAAGGGGAGATTTGTCACATTTGACTAGTTCTCAGGCTGTGGGTTGTCAGCTAGATGCTGATCTGAGACAGCAGTTACCCCCCAGCTGACACCTACACCCTACATTGGTCACCCAACGATTCTTCTCCAGCCAAACCCTTTTCCCTTGGCTGCTGCTGAATGTGCTCAGGGAAATGGCAATAGATCAACACTTCCTTCATACATCAGAGCTGTCCTCCAAGGAGGACTGCAGGAAAATTTCTTGGTTTTATATAACAGCAAACTCTGAAATTTCAGGGTAGAAAAGTAGCCACGGGCAAAATATAGTGGCTCTCACAGACTCTCCCATATAACCATTTAAAATGGGACAAAGTCATGACTATTTAGAGAGATGAAGCTTGCTTTTAGATTTGCATACAACATGATCACACTTTTTTTAAGTTCAGATTTTCTTTTTAAACTAGGAATAAAATTATTATAGGGCTGTTTTTAAAGTTGGTATCTGTAGGTACTACCTCCTACTACTTCCTTGTTTTGATGTAAACTGGAATGCCTTTGTTAGTGTTTGAAAATGTATATCACAATACCTTTCTTCCAGTTATGCTTTTCAGATAATGCACCAGCAGAATTGATAACAATGATTCATTTAGGATGACTTTCAATTAATGTTCTGTAGAAAGAAAACAATGTTTCCAAGTTTTTCAGTTTAGATTTTAAAGCATGTTAGTATTTTTAAAAAGTGAATACATGCAACATCAATATACTTTTGTTGTTTGTCAATGTCAGTTATAAATTCAAATAAATGATAATCTGCTGCAGAAAGATGCTCATAGAAGCAGGAAAAAATAATCCTATTAGAACTGCATAAATTCTACTTTGCATTTAATGTTCAGTATTTTTATAAAAATATACAAACCTGTAATTACCCAAGTGGTATGTTGCATATGTAAGGCAAAGACTACTATTTGTTACAAGGATAAATAATAAGAAAATTAATGAATTGGGGTTTATGTTATATGACTATCAAGTGAGTTAACATGTTAGGCTGTTTGTCTCTCTCTCTCTCTACATATATGTATGAAAGTGTGGTGAAATCCTGAGACCCACACGATGTGCCCTTCCCTTACAGTTCAATTCTCTCTATTTAACCAACATACACTGTATAGTCTTGCCATTCTACAACATTCTCGTGCACTTCTGATCATATTATTTTCTCTACCTTGAATACTATCACCTATCTGAGAATGCAAACTTCACCAGTTCTGTGAACTTTTCTCTTCTTTCTGAGGCAGAATCAAGTGCCTCCTTGCTATACTTTCTCACTACTTTGTAATTATTGCTGTAATAGGAGTTCTGACATTGTATCCTTAGTGGCCTGCTGTACTGTGACATCTTGGAGTACAAGCATCATCTTTGCGTTCCCAGCATCTTGAATATTGCCTGGTGCACAACAGAAATTCAGTAAGTATTGATGGATGATTGAATGAGAAATGTGCAACTAAAATAGTGGCTAAATTAAGGAAGAACATCATCATATATGACTCCTAAACTATTAGCATTGTCAATGATTTTGACAATTGTCCTCCTTGAAATTAGGTAATGCTATTCAGTTTGTGTTAGCTATGGCACTTACCAAATTTTCTGTGGCCAAAGATAGCATTGCCTATAAAACATCTGGCAATTTAGTATCAACTTGGTGAAAGAGAGGAAAGGAAATACTATGACATTAAAGACATGTCTGAATTACAAGTCTTTTAAAAAACATTTCCAAAAATGTTAAAAATGTCTAAAGATATGTTTCTTTAGATTTGAGGAAATATGGCAATTTCCTTTCCAAGTAAGAATATCAGGAAATCATAATGACGAAGCTTTGGAATTCATCTGAACATTCTAAATCTAAAAGTCATAAACAGAGGTTACCTCTTTATTTGTATTACAAACATAAAATAATGCTATCATACAGAAAGTCAAATTCCAGTTTCTTGAAGAACTTATTCTTTAGATGCTTTTATCACTAAATTTAAACATAAAGGCATATGATGACTTTAAGTAAGGAGTATTAAGGTAGTGTTCTGGGGAAAGTTTACACATATTTGGACTCAGCTGGAGAACCCTGCTGCAGTATCTAAGAACAGACCTAATCCTACATATACTTCAGAACCAACTTGAACAAAACTAGAACATCTACCCAGGGAAGTAAACCAATTCATTCCTTGCAGCCATCACCTGTGGCTAAATCTGTCCAAATTTCTAGCTGTATGTAAAAATAAATGTCGAGAAAAGTAAAAGACCATTTTTTTTCTTTAGATGGAGTTTCACTGTTATTGCCCAGGCTGGAGTGCAATGGCGCAATCTCTGCTCATCACAACCTCCGCCTCCCAGGTTCAAGCTATTCTCCTGCCTCAGCCTCCTGAGTAGCTTCCTGAATAGGATTACAGGTGACTGCCACCACGCCTGGCCAATTTTCTTTGTATTTTTAGTAGAGATGGGGCTTCACCATGTTGGCCAGGCTGGTCTCAAACTCCTGAACTCAGGTGATCCACCCGCCTCGGTCTTCCAAAGTGCTGGGATTACAGCATGAGCCACTGCGCCCGGCCAAGACCAAATGTTTTTAATCAGAAAGAAAGTCCCATTTTTGCCATTTTTTTTTTCAGAAAGAGGAAAAAGATTATCTTATTTACAACAGAAGAAAAATGTTACCTCTAAAATAAAAATTTACTTACCAGACTTTAAACTACAGTGGATGTATGTCTACAGAGAAAGTAGGAAAAAATATGAACATAAATTTTGTACATATGGTCACATTTTAATTCAAATCCTCTTTTTCAATTTACCCTACGTTTAAGTCCTCAAATTTTAATGGCATGATTTGGGAAAAATATTTGTCAGTCTCAGAGAAAATATTTGGGTCTCTATCAATCACACAGTTGTAAAGTCACGGAAGAAAACTGAAATATGGTTTTGCTTCTAGGTCCTGTGTGTTCTAGCTAGACTTAGTCTGTTTCATTCTATTTCAAATTTAAAATGAATTTAAAGTATACACATATTATACTTGCAAGCATGAATATAAGACAAAACTTAGAATAATTTTATTTCAAGAGTCAAGATCTTGATTATCTAACTAAATAAGCAGATAGTAAAATGTGACATATTCAGCACATTCCTCCCATGATAAATTACCCTTTGCAAAACTGAAAGACATACTGTAACTCAATGTTAAGGTTGCTATGGCAAAGCATGCCTTCTGGACACAATTTCTCATTTCCAAATAATTATGTTTTATCTACCATAAGGTAACCAATTTCTTCCTTTAGATACTGAACAAACATTTCTATACTTAACTACAATACTTGCCCAAAGTCTGAATTTCACCAAAATGTTGGACACTTTACAACAAAGATTGTTAGCTTTTAGAAATTTGACAGTGTCAATATTTTCCTATACATAGACCGAGATGTTTGTTCATTAAATTTTAATTTATATATGGGTAGTATATACTGCTATACTCTAGGAGGAAAAAGTAAATTCTGAACCAGTAACTGAATATTACAAAGATATGTATATCTTTGTTTTTTGTATATATAACATTTATTACATATATATTACACATAGATTTGTAATATATATTATTTCATATATATCATAAAGTTCCATTGACTTTTCCTCCTAAAACTATTTCAATTCCACCCATATGTCTGCATTTTTTACTGTATCCAACTAGGCTGCAATTAGCATCATCTCTTAACTGAACAGTACAAAACTGGTCTCATATATCCTGCCCCCTTCCAACACTTTCCACAAGTTCACTATAGCTCATCTCGATGGAGGTACATTTTAATACACAAACAGGATCATACCACATCCCTGCTTTAAATCTGCATTGAAGTCCTGGTTGTCTTAAGGTCAAATACCTAAATCCATAACCCTGTTGCAAGACCCAGCATGATTACAGCCATCTCTTTCCAGCCTGATCTCATACTGCTCATTTTCAGTCACCAGCTTTCACTCAGTTCTTCAAATGTGCTCTTCCCTTGGCCCTGCTATTCCCTGTGAAAAAAGAACCATTCTCTTTGTCTTGTAAATGCCTACTCATTTTACAGTGACACTTCTGGGACACTTTTCCTCTGGCTCAAAATGATATTATTTGTTTGCTACACATCTTTGTAGCATCTTATATTTTTCCATCATGGTAGATAGCACAGTTTTAATTATTTTTGTAAAAATTTGATTTATGCTTATCTGCTTTACTAAGTATGCTCTTTTTAGTTTTTAGGTTTTAGATATTAATAATTTTTTAAATTTGAAGATGGTTGTACATTATTTATTGGAAGATATCCATCTATGTTTTCCCTTCTTCTTTTATTTTTTATATTTTTTATTTTTTCAGACAAAAATTAAGGGAAAAGGGTTTTTTAAAAATGAACAAAGTCACTGAGAAATATGAGATTATGTAATTATGTAAAGTAACCAAACTTACAAATTATTGGCATTCTTGAGAAATAAAGAGAAAAAGTAAACAACCTGGAAGACATATTTGAGGAACCAATTCAAGAAAATGTCCCTAATATTGCTAGAGAAGTAGACATCCAGATGCAAGAAATCCAGAGAACACATTTCAAGTACTACTCAAAATGAGCATCACCAAGGCATATAGTCACCAGACTTCCTAAGGTTAATGCTAAAGAAAAAAATCTTAAAGGTAGCTAGAGAAAAAGGTCAGGTAATGTACAAAGGGAGCCCTGTCAGGCTAACAACAGACTTCTCAGCAGAAACCCTACAAGCCAGAAGTGACTGGGGGCCTATTTTCAGCATTCTCAAAGAAAAGAAATTCTAACCAAGAATTTCATACCCTGCCAAACTAAGTGCGTAAGGGGAGAAATAAAATTTTTTTCAGACAAGCTATCATTAAGGGAAATTATTGCCACTAGACCAGCCTTACAAGAGAATCTTAAGGGAGTTCTAAACATGGAGATGAAAGAATGATACCTGCTACTACAAAACCACACCTAAGTACATAGCCCACGGATTCTTTAAAGTAACCACACAATAGAAACTATGAAACAACCAGCTAATAACTTCACGGTAGGATCAAAACCTCTTATATCAATATTAACCTTGAACGTAAATGGTCTTAAGACCCCACTTAAAAGTCAGAGAGTGGCAAGTTGGATAAAAAAGCAAGACATATCTATCTGCTGTCTTCAAAGGCTCATCTCACATATAAGGGCACCCACAGACTTATTTTCAATTCAAAAAATTTAAATTGACACATAATAATTGTACATGTTTATTCAGTACATAATGAATAAACATTATATGTGCTGCAACAGGGATCATATCAGGATAATTAGCATATCCATCATCTTAAACATTTCTTTGTGTCGGGAACATTCAATCCTCCTTCTAGCTATTTGAAACTATATAATATAGCATTGTTAACTATAGTCATCTTACAGTGGTATAGAACACTAGAACTTATTCCTTCTGTCTATATATTTTATATACTTTAAGAAATCCTTCCCTATCCCCTGTTTCTCCCTATCCTTCACAGCCTATAGTACCTTCTTTTTTACTTTTTAATCACATGAAAATATTCTTTTAGCTCCCACATATGAATGAGAACATATGATTTTTAACTTTCTGTTTCTGGCTTATTTCACTCAACATCATGTCCTCCAGTTCCATCCATGTTACTGTGAATGACATGATTTTGTTCTTTGTTATGGCTGAATAGCATCCCATTATGTATGTATACCACATTTTCCTTATCCATTCATCTATTGTTGGACACCAAGTTATGGCTATTCTTTTTTTATTTTTATTTTTATTTTATCATTATTATTATTTTTTTGAGATGGAGTCTCACTCTGTCGCCCAGGCTGGAATGCAGTGGCAAGATCTCGGCTCACTGCAGCCTCCACCTCCTAGGTTTAAGCAATTTTTGTGCCTCAGCCTCCTGAATAGCTGGGATTACAGGCACGTGCCACCACATCTGACTAAGTTTTGTATTTGTAGTAAAGATGGGGTTTCACCATGTTGTCAAGGCTGGTCTTGAACTCCTAACCTCCAGTGATCTGCCTGCCTTGGCCTCCCAAAGTGCTGGGATTACAGGCGTGAGCCACCACGCCCAGCTTAGTTATGGCTATTATAAAATAGATATTGAGGATTTATATATTTTACTTGCCCTTCAACATTTGGTATTAATTTTTCTATCACAGTTTTTATTTAAATCAATATTTAGTAATTATATCATCTTAACTATGTATATATGATTCACAGCCACATCATGTGAAATATTCTGATTATATTTCATTTCTTATACAATGTCTTGTTTTCCCTGGAGTTAATATTGACCCTCCTTTTTGTTTGTTTACTATGTATCTATACATCTTTGCAACAGAGACTGATAGATGTCACCTGTTATCACCCGTCTCCTTCCAAAGAAGGAGAACTCCAAACTTTTAACTTGGCACACGATTACCCAAAATGAAAACTCCATATATCAGGCATGGCCAAGTTTCTGGCCAATGAGATATAAGTAAAATGCCATGTGGCAATTCCCAGGAGCCTTCCTGAAATCACTTCTGGCTCATGCCTTTGCTAATTTTTCATCATCACCCTTTTCTCCTTCGTGCTGTCTTTCCAACAGATATAAAACAGACATGACTGGAAGCTAAACAGTCATTTGGACCATGAAGTGACCTTGGGAAAGGAAGCCAGGTATGTCTGTGCACATTGTTCAAGGGAGTCTACGACTACTACGTTACAAATAAAATTGTACTTGCATATATCCAGACAGGTGGGAAAGATCTATGGGAATTATCAGAGTTTTAATGAGTGGACCCTTACTCTAAAAATATTAATTGAAGTTTATGTAATTCAATCTGTTTATTTTACAAATAAGGAAACTGCCCTAGACATATACCTTGACTTAACTAAGATCATATATAAATGTACAGCAGACAGCGGAGTAGACCTGACTTGACTTGACTAGACTAGACTTGGCCCTCTTCTCTAACCTTTCTTCTCAACTTCTCCATCTCCCCGTCAACAAGCACAGTTCTTCTTAGCTATAACTACTTGGAAGAAAAAGTTGCTGATTACGTTGAGATCTGAAATTAATAGTGGAAGAAAGTGAAGAGTGAAGGATATAGCTGCTCTATTTTGTTTACTATAGGGCCTTGTAAAGCATTAACTAGGTTTAAATGAAATGCCTTTTGATGTATTTTACTTGAAATAGCATTCTTGCTTCAATTAAGCAGTCCCCAGAAAAGCAATAACCCAGTAGGATCAAATAAGCCGGAATTTGCTTATCCTCCGAGTTCTCTGGCATGCTAAAAAGTCAAACTCAAGATGCAATATCTGGCTTTTGTTGATGAGTGCCCAATAAACAAGGAACTCTGAATCAATTGATTTCTTTGTCTTTCAGCTGGTTAGAGAAGTCAGTCTTATCAATGACATTTCTCACTCACAGGTGCAAGTTTCACTAATCTAACCCACGACTAAAGCAGAGAAACCTAAGGGGAGGTGGTGTGTCTCTAAGGTGGCACGTGGGACTGCCATCTTTCTCCTTCCTTTTCACTTTTCCTTTCTTAAATGGAAAGATGAAGGAAGTGGGGCTAGAAAGAAGACTAATACTAGAAATAGGAGAGCTGTACTTATATCTGGGGGTAACATTGGTTTTATTTGTTCTAACCTTCTAGGCATCAGGTTGTAAAAACTTATGCTAGGCTGGGCGTGGTGGCTCATGCCTATAATCCTAGCACTTTGGGAGGCTGAAGCAGGAGGACTGCTTAAGGTCAGGAGTTTGAGACCAGTCTGGACAACATAGTGGGATCTGTCTCTACAAAAAAAAAAAAAAAAAAAAAAAAAAAAAAAAAATTAAAGCTCATTGTGGTGGCACGTGCCTGTGGTCCTAGCTGTTCGGGAGCCTGACATGGGAAGATTGGTTGAACCTTGGGGGCAGAGGCTGCAGTCAGTCTTGATCACACCACTGTACTCCATCCAGCCTGAGTGACAGAGTAAAACCCTGTCTCAAAATAGAAAATATCCCCAAAAACCTATGCTTCACTTGCTACAAATTCCCAAGCAGATTTGAGTAACCCTTTCTCAGGTATCTCTGCACCCAACAGTGAGAAAAGGCATTCTGTCATGTCATGTAATTTCATCCTGACAACAGCCCTTTCACTTTTAAAGATGAGGAAATTAAGGCTGAGACAGGTTTAACAGTTAGAGCCATTAAGCCAGAGTGGGATTCCAAATTAAATCATTCTTTTCATTTCAATGCAGCATTCTTCCTCCTGGATAGGGTACCCGACAGAATGTGCTTTTGATTCTGAATGCTAAAGAAAAGACTGTATCATCTAAACTGTGAATATGACATAATATTTTAGCATTTCACTTCAGCCTGGCCCCAAACAACATCAGAAGGCTCAATAGTAAAATGGTTGCACAGTAGATATGTTAATTATAGCATTGCCTATGATAAGGAGGTCTTAGTAGCCACTTATATTTAAAGGCAGACTTATGCACAAGTTTCAGAATATTCATCTTTATTTTTGTAATTATTTTATATCTATGTATGTATGTATGTATCTGTGAGTATGTGTATTTCCCAGGATATGAGAATATGAAAGCTTTTAGGAAATATGTATTGCTTATGATTTCTAAGCAAATACACTAAAGAAGGCAAGACATGACCATGCCAAACAGAACACGAAAAATCGTGTTAGGAAGTATTCTGGGGGAAATCATATATGCTATTGTTCACATTTTTAAAGTGTTTCATTTTCTCAAAAAGATAAAATGTTGAAATAGAGGTGTGTATGCTAGTATGGGTTGAATTATGTCCCTCCAAAAAATATGTTGAAGTCCTAACCTCCAGGACCTCAGAATGTGATCTTCTTTGAAAATAGGGTTATTTTTAGTAGAGACGGGGTTTCACCGTGTTAGCCAGGATGGTCTCGATCTCCTGACCTCGTGATCCGCCCGTCTCGGCCTCCCAAAGTGCTGGGATTACAGGCTTGAGCAGCCGGGCGAAGTGGCGGGCGCCTGTAGTCCCAGCTACTCGGGAGGCTGAGGCAGGAGAATGGCGTAAACTCGGGAGGCGGAGCTTGCAGTGAGCTGAGATCTGGCCACTGCACTCCAGTCCGGGCGACAGAGCGAGACTCCGCCTCAAAAAAAAAAAAAAAAAAAAAAAAAGAAAATAGGGTTATTACAGATGTAATTAGTCAAGATGAAGTCATAATGGTTTCTGATACAACAGGACTGGTGTCCATACAAGAAGATAGCCCTGTGAAGACACAGACTCAGAGAGAATGTTAATATGGAGATGGAAGCAAAATCTGTAGTCATGCTGCTCCAAGCTAAGGAATGCCTGGGGCTACCAGAAGCTTGAAGAAGCAGTGGAAGTTCCTCCCTAGAGGCTTCAGAGAGAACATGACATCTGACATGTTGATTTCAGTTGTCTGATCTTCACAGAGATGAGGTGAATTTCTGTTGCGTTAAGCCACCCAGAGACAGCCCTATGAAATTAATGCACATGCTAATACTAGTTTTCTCTGAGTTTCATTGAGAATATTGAAAAATATATATTTAAATATCTGGATCTTATTGAGAATATAAAGAAGCTTTTCACGCGTTGACATTTCTGAATCTTCATATATAAAGTGTTAAATAACTTATGCCAAAAAGAAAAAAATCGGTCAGAAATTACCTCATATCAGTAAGTTCTATAGTAATGGAATAAATGCATCTAAGAATGACAGATGAAATGTTTCTCCTCAATGCTCCTGTAACACCCTGTGAATCCCTCTGTCTACTTATCTTTCTCCCCAAATGGACTGGTAAGAACTTGAGGATAGATATCTTGTTTTTTTGGGAATTTTGCACCTACCAGAGTGCCTGGGATCTGGTCAAGATTCAATAACTATAGGTCCCAAATAAAGAAATGAAGGAATAATAAAATAGCATAGATTTTAACCCTTAAAAAATCTAGATATAAGAGATATTTAAAATAAGACACATTTTTGTTTTCTAAAAGTATGATAAATTCCCTTTATTTACAGGTTATATTAATAGATAACTTTAAAGGGACATTTTATCATCTTCAACTCTTGTCATAGTTCTTATCTCTATTGTTACATTTAGAAATATAATCAATCTCCTCTTTAAAATGCATTCCATAACAGAAATAGTTTTGCCTATGATGCCACTTGGATTCTACTTATATATCCAAGTAGGTTGGAAAATGTGTAGATGTTTTGCAAGGAAAAGAACAGAAGTTTTCATTTTTCATTCAAGCAAGCGTTAATAATAAAAATGAGTATCTTCTGGTCTCAAGAGTAATAAGGAGAAAGAAAAGGAGGGAGAAAGAAAGAGAGAGTGAGAGAATGAGAGAGAGAGGGAGAGAGAGAGAGATAGAGAGGTTGTAAGATAAGCCATATAATCTTTCCATCTTATGTGCTCATATCCAGCATAGCTCTTCAGGGAACTATTCCTCCTTTGAATAAAATACCATTTCCACTTTAGAAGACTTCATCTCTTATGTTGAAAAGATGATGTTTTAATCAGTTCCCCCACACTTCCACTTTGAGAAAACTTGGACTCTGGAAACTTGCAGAAAGGGAGCTCCACTATGTATACTTTACCTAGAGTGGCTTAAAATAAAAACCTGTTGTGCTAAAAGGAAAGCAATTTACAAACATCTTTATCTTTCTGTTTCAGAACACTTCTAAATTAAAAACAATAAGCTTTTCGTAATGCATGAATCAGTATCTTCTAAATGTCTCCATGAAGGTGAAATATTCCTTTCTTTATATAATACAGAATGCTTAATTTTTCTCTTTTACTCACTTTCTTGGTTTTAGTTCATCATGTTTTCTTATTTGTAATATCCATTTCCTGAAATTATTTCTGACATTTTTTCTAGTTGATAAACACTGTCAAGGTAATTATTAAGTGTATATTTCTCTACTCAGCTAACTCGCCTTATTATCAAACATCACACTCTAAAAACTAATTGTATGTTAAGTCAACGAGCTGCATGTTTAAGCATTTTAATTACTTTTCTGTGATCACTTTATATTCTGTACATAACATCCAGGTAACACAGCTTCTACAATGATAAGCAGTTTAATTAGAAAGCTTAGATAAGAAAAATGCCTTTTACGTTACCAAATTTGTTCATGCCGGTCGCATGATAACTTGGACTCGTCTTTTCTTGCAGAATTTTAAAATGTGAAATGTTAATATTAGGTGAACCTTACTTCCTAACAGTCTAGCAAAAGCTTGATTAATATGCCATTTGGTTTTCTTTTCTTTTGTACACGTAAACACTGCAGTTGTAATTAGATTGCAAAACGTAACCTGCCTTTAATCTTTGTGCCAGTCCAAACAAACAAGTTTTTTCTCACACTCCTAACCTGGCACGAGAATCACAACAAATAGACGTGAATGTAAGCTGTGAGCTGCCAATAGCATGCCTGCCCTTTCCACAAACTGTCTCAGAGGATCGCCATTGATTTCCTAGTTATTATGAACATGAAATTATTGAATGACAGATGATAGAGTGTTAGGTCCTACAAGTATTTTCCCAAATGGGTTATCCAGCCAGGGTTGCCATGGTAACTCTGCTGTTTGACAGACCTTCCCACAAAGAACCCTTTGCTCAGAATTCAGCATCAAATATCTCTCTGCTTACTACAGGCTCATGTTAAATCACAGAACTTAGAATCCTTCTTATAAAGAAAAGAAGGGTTTTCTTGCTAAGTTCACTCCGTTATCCAAAGGACTAGCCTAAAATGATGGTGAGATATTGTAGGTCAGTATTATCCCCAAGTGGATGAGGACTTTGCCAAGGGCTGAAACTTGTAATATTAATAAAGGTAGTGTTAATTCACAGAAAATAAATGAATAGTTCCGAGAGCATAAGGTCCATGGGTACTGTAAGTTCTTCATCATAACACGCAGCTCATTAGGAAGAACAATGCTCATCAATCAGGCATTTCTTGAACACCTAAAGGTTGTAGCATTTCTTGTCAGTGCAATATTCAAACTATGAACATGGGTAGGGATTGCATTTTTCTCTTTCTTTTGTTGGTGCCACATGCACACGGGAAATAAAACAACATTTTCAAATTAGAATTGTCTTTTTTTTTTTTGGAGACGGAGTTTCGCTCTTGTTGCCCAGGCTGGAGTGCAATGGCGCGATCTTGGCTCACTGCAACCTCCGCCTCCCGGGTTCAAACGATTCTCTTGCCTCAGCCTCCCGAGTAGCTGGGATTCCAGTAGTAGAGTCGCGGTCTTGCCATATTGGTCCAGCTGGTCTCGAATTCCTGACCTCAGGTGATCTGCCCGCCTCGGCCTCCCAAAGTGCTGGGATTACAGGCATGAGCCACCGCGCGGGGCCAGAATTCTCTTCTTAAGCAATGCATTTTTAAGGGTAATTTTTCTAGTTGATAAGTCTCTTCCCCAATTTTGGGTTTGCATTCAACAGATTGAAAATGAGAAGTCGTAAGCTGGACTGATCAAGATGACTTGTTTCGAATGACTGTAAAACAGTAATTTCACATCAGAACAACAAATTGAGGACATCACAGTAGCTTGGTAATGATGTAAGGAGCCACCCTCCTGCCAACAGTAGGTGTTGATTTTTTTCTTTTATACATGTTTTTGTTTAGTTTTCAACCAGATTGTTTTATTTTTCAACTAGATGTATCATTTCCTCATTTTATTTTCTTCTCACTAAATGTAACGTTGCTCTTAATAAACATTGTGAAAATTAAAGAGTTTTAATATTGTTACTCGTTAGACTTATCTAGTACTTGTATTTTAGTCTTTTGGCAGAATCATCACTCAAAAAAAAACAGAAGTTAGGTTACATTTTGGATATATTTAATTTTTTTATTATTAAAATATTTTGTTTTTTTTTTTTAGTTTTAAATATGTATTTATTTATTTTGGATACAGAAGGTACATGTGCTGGTCTGTTACATGAGTATATTCCACCCAGGTAGTAAGCATAGCACTCAACAGGTAGTTTTTCAACCCATGTTCCCCCCGCCCCCTACCCTGCTGTAGTAGTCTGCATTGTCTATTGTTCCAATTGTCTATTGCAATCGTCTATATTGCAATTGTCTATATTGCAATAGACAATTGGAACAACAGACAATGCAGACTACTACAGCATTAGACAATTGAACACACGTGGACAACAGACAGTGCAGTTGGAACACTGCACTGTCTGTTGTCCACGTGTGTTCAATGTTTAGTTCCCACTTATAAGTGAGAACTTATAAGTGAGAACATGTGGTGTTGTGGGAAGTCAGGGACCCCAAATGGAGGGACTGGCTGAAGCCATGGCAGAAGAACATAAATTGCGACATTTCATGGACATTTATTAGTTACCCAAATTAATACTTCTATAATTTCTTACGCCTGTCTTTACTGCAATCTCTGAACATAAATTGTGAAGATTTCATGGACACTTATCACTTCCCCAATCAATACCCTTGTGATTTCCTATGCCTGTCTTTACTTTAATCTCTTAATCCTGTCATCTTCGTAAGCTGAGGAGGATGTATGTCACCTCAGGACCCTATGATGATTGTGTTAACTGCACAAACTGTTTGTAGATCATGTGTGTTTGAACAATATGAAATCTGGGCACCTTGAAAAAAGAACAGGATAACAGCAATGCTCAGGGAACAAGAGAGACAACCTTGAACTCTGACTTGCTGGTGAGCCATATGGAACAGAGTCATATTTCTCTTCTTTCAAAAGCAAACAGGAGAAGTATCACTGAATTCTTTTTCTCAGCAAGGAACATCCCTGAGAAAGAGAATGTGCCCCTGATGGTAGGCCTATGAACGGCCCCCTTGGAGGTGGCTATCTTTTACAGTCGCAGCTGAAGGGATGAAATAAGCCCTGGTCTCCTGTAGCGCTCCCAGGATTATTAGGATGAGGAAATCCCCACCTAGCAAATTTTGGTCAGACAGGTTGTCTGCTCTTAAACCCTGTCTCCTGATAAGATGTTGTCAATGACAATGCTTGCCGGAAACTTCATTAGCAATTTTAATTTCACCCCATCCTGTGGTCCTGTGATCTTGCCCTCCCTCCATTTGCTTTGTGATGTTTTATTACCTTGTGAGGCATGTGATCTCTGTGACCCACACCCTATTTGTACACTCCCTCCCCTTTTGAAAAATTGCTAATAAAAACTTGCTGGTTTTACGGCTCGGGGAGCATCACGGAACCTGCTGACATGTGATGTCTCCCCCAGACAACCAGCTTTAAAATTTCTCTCTCTTGTACTCTTTCCCTTTATTTCTCAAACCAGCTGATGCTTAGGGAAATAAAGAACCCAAGTTAACTATCGGAAGTGGGTTCCCCCAGTAATGTGGTATTTGGTTTTCTATTTCAGCATTAATTTGCTAAGGACTATGGCCTCCAGCTCTATCCATACTGCTGTGAAGGACATGATTTCATTCTTCTTTATGGCTGTGTAGTATTCCATGGTATATATGTACCACATTTTCTTTATCCAGTTCACTACTGATGGGTACTTAGGTTGATTACAAGTCTTTGCAATTGTGAATAGCATGGCAATAAATATATGAGTGCATGTGTCTTTTTGGCATAATGATCTATTACCCAGTAATGAGATTTCTGGGTCAAATGGTAGCTCTGTTTTAAGTTCTTTGAGAAATCTCTTAACTGCTTTCCCCAGTGGCTTAACTAATTTACATTCATACCAGTAGTGTATAAGCATTCCCTTTTCTCTGCAGCCTTGCCAGCATCTGTTACTTTTTGACTTTTTAGTAATAACCATTCTGACTGGTGTGAGATGGCATCTCATTGTGGTTTTGATTTGCATTTCTCTGATGATTAGCGATGACAAGCATTTTTTCATATATTTGTTGGTTGTTTGTATGTCTTCTTTTGAGAAGTGTCTGTTCATGTCCTTTGCCCATTTTTTTATGGGGTTGTTTATTTGCTTGTTGAATTAAGTTCCTTATCAATTCTGGTTATTAGACTTTTGTTGGATGAATAGTTGGTGAATATTTTCTTCCATTCTGAAGGTTGTCTGTTTACTGATAGTTTGTTGTGCAGAAGCTCTTTAGTTACCAGGTCCCACTTGTCAATTATTTTTTTTTTGCAATTGCTTTCGGGGACTTAGCCAAAAACTATTTGCCAAGGCCAATGTTGAGAAGGATATTTCCTAGGTTTTCTTCTAGGATTCTTATAGTTTAAGGTATTACATTTAAATATTTAATTACTTTTTGCATATGATAAAAAGTAAGGGTACAGTTTCATCCTTCTTCAAATGACTAGCCAGTTATCCTGGCATCATCTGTCGAACAGGGAGTACTTTCCCCATTGCTTGTTTTTTCGGCCTTGTTGAAGATTAGATGTAAGCGTGTGACTTCATTTCTGAATTTTCTATTCTATTCCATTCGTCTGTGTGTCTGTTTTTGTAACAGTACTATGCTGTTTTTTTTTTTCTTCAGTATAGTTTGAAATTGGGTAGTGTGATGCCTCCAGCTTAGAATTGCTATTCATGCTCTTTTCTGGTTCAGCATGAATTTTAGAATAGTTTTCTTTTCTAATTCTGTGAAGAATGATATTGGTAATTTGATAGGAAGTACATTGAATCTGTAATTTGCTCTGGGCTGTATGGCCATTTTAATAATAATGATTCCTCTAATCCATGAGCATGGAATGTTTTTCCATTTATTTGTGTCATCTCTAATTTCTTTCAGCAGTGTTTTGTGGTTTTCCTTGTAGAGAGTTTTCACCTCCTTGGTTAGCTGTATTCCTAGGCATTTCATTTCCTTTGTGGCTATTGTAAAGAAGATTGTGTTTTTGAATTGACTCTCAGCCTGGACGTTATTGGTGTATAGCTCTCTGGGAACTTTTATCTCTGCGCTCCAATGTCTTTGGAATTTCTTTCATGCTCTCTCATAGATGCCATGCTACTCACATTTCTATGGCCATGTTTACAGTTGGTCTTCTGAATCCGTGGGTTTTGCATCTGTGGATTCAACCAACCACAGATCAAAAATATTTGAAAAAATAGCAATACAATAATGAAAAATAATATAAATAAAAATGATACAGCATGACAACTATTTGCATATCATTTACATTGTATTAGGAATTGTAAGTATTCTAGAGATGGTTTAAATTATGTAGGAGGATGTGCATAGGTTTTATGCAAATACTATGCTATTTTATATAAAGGACTTCAGCATCAGCACATTTTGGTATTCCCAAGGGTTCCTGCAGCCAACACCCCAATGGATACCAATGGACAACTGTACTCCCTTCTTATCACATATGGCTTACTGCAAATTATCTTTATACTTATCCATTTATTGGGTCTATATTTTGTTCGGTATTGCACTTTTTGTGATTTTTTTAGAATTGCATTTCATATGGCCGGTACCAAAAATTAATTAACAAATATTTTGAATGAATAAATTGTATGCTAGTATTGAATAAAATTTACCTAGCATTTCAGGGGACTCTAGTAAAGATTTTCTCTCACTTATTATCAGAAAAACAATCTCACGACTGTTCTAATTGAAATGTAAAGCCAAATTTTTCAGTGAGGACTGAAATATACTTACTCTTTCCTGTCATCCCAACCCCCACCAGAACCAACCTTGTATTTCTAGTACATTTATTTGCTTATCATATAAAGAGAATATCCTGTAACTCTTAGGATCCAAAACCTTGGAGTGAGGGGGATATGTGATTTACGTGGAACACTTTTTCAAAACAGCCAAAGTATTTCCTCCCCCATCTCTCATGTTCCTGATGGAAATAGCTCATATTCAACATGTATTTGGAGGAGCAAAAGAGGTTTCAAAATTCATTTTTCTAATTCTACTAATTCATTTTTCTAATTCATAATTCTAATTCTACCAGTTACAAATGGTCTTTCCAGCTCACAACTATTTTTTACAAATGAAGTTATGATATGAGAGGGTAGACATGAAAATCCGGGCAAAAAAACCAGCCAAACAAAAAAGAGCAGATATTTTCCCAAACCTTCACTCTGAGATTTCCTAGCCGCTGTGGCTCAGTATTAAGTGTGTGGGGAGAACACAAGTTCTCATCACATAGCTGGATGGTTATATGCTGCCTATTGCTGTGAAGCTGGGTTTAATTCAAATGAATGAGCAGGAGGAAGACAATCAATTCTGAATTATTAGAAGTTATTAGACTTCTAGAAACAGGAGCAATTAGAAATCTGGCTTGAATTATTACACCAACAGTGAGATCTATGTTATCACAAAATATATCAATTCCCTAAATTTGATGCCACGATATTAGCTTCTCTTTGCAATTTAGCTCATGTTACACACAAAACACTATGTCAGGTGCTGTGTGGACAAATAAGACATAAGATGCTGGCTCTGCCCTCAAAGGGCTTACTTTTTTGTTTGTTTGTTTTCTTATACAAAACAGAAAATAATTTTTTTACCTCTAATCAATCATAAGTAAAAAACCATTGGTGATCCTGACTTTCGAGAGAGTATTAGTGCTCAGTAAAAATATATGTGTGTGTATATATATATATACACACACACACATATACACACATACATACGTGTGTGTGTGTGTGTATATATATATATATATATATATATATTTTTTTTTTTTTTTTTTTTTTTTTTTTTCCTGCTCCAGGGGTGGGAGGAGTGGGAAGAAGTTACAAGTGTGGTGAGGGAGTGGCACATCCATAGGGTGTTTTCATGCTGACTTCAAGGGATAGAC
This sequence comes from Rhinopithecus roxellana, assembly GCF_007565055.1. Classification (NCBI taxonomy): domain Eukaryota; kingdom Metazoa; phylum Chordata; class Mammalia; order Primates; family Cercopithecidae; genus Rhinopithecus; species Rhinopithecus roxellana. The sequence goes on from NC_044558.1 coordinate 72,863,281, forward strand.
AAAAGTTTTTACATGAAGAGAGAGAAATGAGGGTGGGACCTTGCAGGTGAGGGGCATAGAATGTACAAGGCCCTGAGGAATTTAAGGGGTCACACAATGAAGAGGGTGAATCATTTTTGGCTGTTTTGGTATAGTCTTGGGAGAACTCTAGGAGATTAAAGATGGAGACTGGGGGACAGATCACTGTCTTTTTGTGACGTTCTACAGACTTTGGACTTCAACTTGCAGATAATGTCATTGTGTTTATGTTGGAAAGGAGAGATTCTGCCGACATCAGAGAGGCTAGACTGAATGACCAACAGGTTATCTACCGTGTTATAACAAGGTAGATAAAGTATGGAAAACATTTGCACAAAAGTGAAGACTAGAATGGCAAAGAAGAGGTGGATTCAAGAAGCTCTATGAAGGTAGCAGTCTGGCTCAGTGAAAACGGTTGAGGCAAGGAAGGAAGAAACTGAGGAAGATTCTGAGGTTGCTAACTCGATAATTAATGGATAGTAAATACAAGTGAAGAGAGCATTTTATAAATTATACATTCATAATAAACTGTTAAATTTAGTATACAGCACAATGTAAGTGAAACTTTAAAAGAAAACTGAAACATGCTTATTAGATATGTTAGAGAAATTGATGTTACTTTTATGAGCTACTGGAGGGAAACTTTCAGTTTTAAATAGCTTTCCTTAGTTCTTAGTACACATTCATTGTTTCCTGAATAAGGGAAATGATACAATTTATTCGTTTGGCCATGGTCATGCAAAATGTCAAGTTGGTGACAATTTGTATCTTCATGGGTATTTTTAGCTTACTTGGCAAGAAGATCAAGGGAATAAATTATTAGGCAAAACTTGTAACATTTATACAGAAAGCTTCAATAGACTATAAGTGGATTTTTTGCTATACACCAAGTACATTATGATTAGCCACCTCTTTGAAAGGTAAACATTTGAGTAACGAGAAAGAATTTTTAAAATGCTTCAATATGAAATGAATGAGAATGTCAACTACATCATAAAATCCAGAATTTAACAATACAATCCAAAAGCCAAATAACAGTCAGGATTCAGGCCTACCTCAAAAATGCAAAGGATATAAATGCAGGAAAGCAAAGGAGGGCTAATTTTGGCCAAGTCAGCTGTATTTCCCTGGAATGAATTTAGCTTCTTGAACATTTTTATAAAAAGATGTTTTACGTTACTTGTAAAGCAATATCTGTTCCTAAAGGCACTTTTATAGGATAAGTCTTAATGAAATTATTTTTCATTGAGGGCTAGTTTAGATTCCACTGTAAGAAAGAACCGAATGATGCACTGGGGCAGTTTTACAGAGTTGTCTTCCCCTGACTACATCCCCCCATTCACTCCATATTTCTCCCTCTAGCTGAAAGCTGTAAACATTTTAGGGCTTTGTGATAGTCCCAGAACAAAACAGAACATATGTAGTATATTTTCATACAGGAAGAAAAAAAAACCCAAACCCATGAGGTCCTAATTTCTAAAGTATGCCTTCTGCCCAAAATGCACCCTTGATGGTGCCTCGAAAGTGTTGCAAATCACTTAACACAAATTATTCAGGTTTAGATGAATCTGAAGCCCTATCAGAAGAATATTAGTGGACTATTTCACACAGAGCCCAATTATATGATTTCCATATCATTCCCTGACTACCTACTAAAATTTTGCTGATATTAGCCTATTCAGAATGCCTTTCCGGTATTTAAGTACCAATAGTGTCTACTACAAAATTCATGCATGGTTTCTGTCAGATTTAAGTTAAATGTACAACAGGGAGAAAAAGCTGCTAGAAAACTGCAGATTCAGTGGATAAAGAAACAAAGAGATATATTTGTGTATTGCTCTCATATTCTTGCAACCAGCACCTGAGTTATCTGATGACTGCTTCATAACTGAAGGCTGCTCCAATATCCCTTTCGAAAAGTTGCACAATAGATCAAGTTTAAAAGAGAACAACATCTTACATATGAAGCTGGTACAGAGGGCCATGACATTCTCTCTCTTTTCCCCACCCCCTCCTTTTAACTGTGCCCTTTGCAGAATGTATGGAGCCTTCTTCGTCAGGCCAAGAGAGAAGACGCTTCCGCATAAACAGAAGTGATTGGATTCTACCCTAAAAATGAAAAACCCATTGAACAATTAAGGAAGGAATATAAGGGGAAATTATTGATTTCTTTCTCTTGTGTTAATGTCAGTATTACATACCACTATAAGTTGAAATACTTTTTTCTTTTTTTGAGACGAAGTTTCGCTCTTGTTGCCTAGGCTGGAGTGCAATGGCACAATCTTCGCTCACTGCAACCTCTGCCCCCTGGGTTCAAGCGATTCTGCTGCCTCAGTCTCCCAGGTAGCTGGCATTATAGGTGCCCACCACCATGCCTAGCTAATTTTTGGCATTTTTAGTAGAGATGGAGTTTCACCATGTTGCCCAGGCTGGTCTCGAACTCCACACCTCAGGTGATCCACCTGCCTTGATCTCCCAAAGTACTGGGATTACAGGTGTGAGGCACCACGCCCAGCCAAAATACTTTTAAAACCCTATTAATTTGTAAATTTTTAAGTGTGTACCATTGAGAAAGAAAATAAAAGAAATCTTTATCAAGTTGGCAAAATAGGCAGAAAAAATAAGAAATAGAATATAGGGACACAATTCACTATTTGAATTTTAATACGCTTATGCTTGCATATGAGTATTAAATATGCATTATATATGTATATAACACCTGTTGACTGATTTTTTCTTCTTTTTTATATACTTTGGTCACTGTTATTTTTGGCAATCAATATGTATTATTTGTATAATTAAAAATAGTTAATAAATTTTAATGAATCAATTTAGTGTTTTTGAATTGCATACTTTTTTACTACATATAATAAATGTTTTATTTTTAGACTTTTCTAGTTTTCTATTTTTTTTAACTAAGATCCAATAACTCAAATCCTTAAAAATAATTCAAATAAGCAGAAGGATTGATATTTTTGAAAATGCTTGTTTTACAGCTGAGAATGTTTTACAGATGAATTTGTACAGATGAGATGAAAACAGTTTATTTGAATTTAATCTAATAAAATCTTACAATTAGAGCACTAAGGGAAGAGTTTCAGATTAATTAAGTTATCATTCATGCAACCAAAAAATACTGAGCACCTACTGTGCATCAGACGCTGTTGTAATTTCTGGAATAAAAATTTTTATATTATAATTTACATATAGCAGGTGTGAAAGAAATGAGAAGAAAAAGCTTTATCGTTGAATTTCTACCCCCTGGGTGACTGAATAGGCTTCAGTTGTCATATAAATTAAAGAAGTGTAACATTTGATTTTTAACAAAAGCACAAAAAAATTACTAAATGGAAGTTACACACAAATTACATCTTGTAGCATTTGTAAGTCATTATAATTCTTGATTCAAATCATTATTGCTAAATATATCACCATGAATCTTTTGGTTACTATTTAATCTGTTCATTCTGTCAGGGAGAATTCTAATATTTTGCTAGAAAAGGGAGAACAGATCAAGGTCTTTTCCTTCCTACTTCTTCCTCTTCACTTTCTTTCCTAACTTGAACCACTTTTTTTTGTCTAATCACTGACCTCATCTACAGTTTGTCCCACTTTCCCATTCCTTAATGACGTCTTCAGCAAATCACATAGTTTCCCAGTCACCTTCAGTTGTTAAAAATTATATTTAACATAATTTAAAACTCTAGTTTCATGACTGCTTTTAATCCACTCTTTCCCAATGCCAGCTAGACTTGTGATTTGGGGGAAATGAAATGAGAGGACATGGGGTCTGCAAATGGGGGTGCATTTTAAAATGTATTATCGTATCGAGAGTAGGTCAGTAATAGTAATAGCAGGCAAAATTTCCAGAACATATCATATGGCTCAGGTTCTTTCCTGGAAGCATTTTATACCTCAATTCTTCACATCATCTCAGAGACCTAAATAGGTTAATAACCTGCCCAAGGTCACCCAGGCCATAGGCAGCAAAGTTCAGATTTGAACTTGAGTTATTGTGACTCTAATGCCTATTTTTTTAAAACTATGTTACCTCTCTTCTCTATAAGTGGCAATTTTGTGTATCTTCTACCACAAGACACAGCCCCTAGGGATAGGATAACATATAGTCATGTAATAGAGAAAAAAAATAAGTGACTTAAAAAGTAAACTATCACTTTCTAATAATAGTATTATTAGTTCTTCAAGGGCATAGAGACCAATACATAACAGCAAAACTTTAAAATATCCATTGGCTAGAGTTGTTTTTTATTTGTAAGGGTAAGAGTAACCCAGAAAACAAAATGAGGGCTCTTAACATTTCTCTGGATTTTTCCCCAAATTTAATGTACTAAAAAAGATTGAATTCTAAAAGCAATTAAATACAGCATTTTTTTTTTTTTTTTTGCCCAGCTTGCCTTGTCAATCCTATTAGACAAAACTCTAATTAAGACTGGAAAAGTGGTTATTTTATCTGCCAAATGAAAATAATTTAGTGCAAGTTAATAAGGGGTGGATTATTACTGATTGGCCATTTTTATACCAGCTTGTTATAACAGTAGAAATTGCTTTCAAAAGACATACTAGTTTTGCCAGGCATTTACAAGCACAGGGCAAAGCAAAAATCTTTTGTTGTGCCTATTTTTGGATTGAAAATAAGATAGAAATCTACTAGAGTACAAAGCTAAACACATCCTTAGAAATCACAACTGCATGTAGCGTGAAGGGAGAGAGAGGTCAATGAAGTAATTCCAGTATTTTATTAGTGTTTTATTTTAACACAATGTCATTCATTTAACAAATCAAGTATCAGTTTTTAATTTAAAGAATTTACAAATACAGTTATCTTTAAAACAACTAAGCATTTATTGCTTACAAGTAGAATATATCCACCAAACTATACATGCTACTTAAAAAATGTATTTTATGGGCAAGAGAATAAAAACCAAGTATTGTAAAAACTGTATTTGGGAAGTTTTGTTTTTTACTTTACACTAAAATGATTTTCAGTCAGTGTTTCATCATAAAGTAACAGCTAGCAAGAATGACTTTAAAATTCCCTCTTGAATACCTGACATTCTCACTGTGCACACACTTAATCTTTTATCATTTTCTCCAAATATGTTTCAAAAATACAAAGAAATCACATTGTTTCAAAAATACTTTTCAATATGATTCTTCAGCAATATGAAGAAATCAGAAAGTCTTTACATTACATCTTCTAGTTAAAGAATATAATACAAATAGACAATGAAAACAGTCATGGATATAAAGAACTATGTAGTTTAATTACAAATGTGAATAGAAGTGGATCTTGGAAGTAGATCTTCCCTCAGTTCAGTTTTCTGATGACATTGCAGCCCCAGCCGACACCTTGATCAAAACCTCACAAGAGACTGAGCCTGAAACAGCCAGCTATGTTTTTCCTGAATTCTTGACTCATGTAAATTGTGAGCTAATAGTGTTTGTTGTTTTTAGCTGCTAAAATTTTGGGTAATTTGCTACACAATAATGGAAAGACCAATACAGATTTTGATATCTGGAAATTGTGTGCTGCCATAACAACAACAACAACAACAATAGCAAACACTAAAATGCAAGAGTAGTTTTTGAATCAGGCAGTGGGCTTTTGGGAGAGTGTTAGCAAGAGCCCAGCATGCCTTGAAGAAACCATCTTATGATCTTTGATAGCACTGTAGAGGAGAATTTTCAGGAAAGTGAGGTAAATATCATAGGAAACTAGAGGAAAAATAATTCTTATTACGAAGTTGCAGAAAACTTTCGCAGCCCCTTTACCTGCAGTAACATGAAAATTAATAAATTGGCTGGTAAAAATGTGATGATCTAATTAAGGTCATTTTCAAGCAAATTATCAAAGATGCTTTCTGGGTTCTTTTTGCTGTTTATAGTAAAATGCAGCAGAATAAAGATGAACTGAAGGAATGACTGGTAAACAAAAGGAGGTGAAAGTTGATGGTTTTGAAAATTCTTACTCTTTTTATGTGGTACATCATGATAAAATTTAAAAAATGGCTTCTGAGAAAAGATTAAACATAGGGTACTACCAAGAAAACTTAGTTCAAAGATAAAGTAAAGGGCATTCCTATGAAATATTTTATTAAGATATCAGAAGAATCGAAGGTAGTGTCCTAATATACTATTCAGCTTAACAAAAGGCCTCTAATGAAATCAATGTGTGTCCAGTCTTCCAAATAAACAATACAACTTCTGGAAAAGTTTAAAGTGTTGTTCCTCAGCTGAAGCCTAAGGTAAAGATAGGTATATTTTGAAGATGGTTTTGAGTGTGACTTTTGTATGATGGAATGGACACCAGTAAGTCAAAAAAGACCCAAATTTTAAAAGAATTATAAATGTATACACATCATTAGCTTGTACTGAACAAAGCAGAGATAACACAAAATGAAATATGACTTTTGGACTTCAAATATTCAACTCTCTGGAAGCAGGAAAAGAAAATGACTCAGCTGTAAACATGTGCAAACTTTCATGAAAAACATGATTATTTCAAGCCCAGAAGATGAAGCCAAGATCCAAGGAAAATCATTCCGAAACTCTGAGACCCAATCAAATAATTTCAGAATCGCTATGGACCGGTGACTCCTTTATGGCTCCCATTTCTCAAATTTTTAAACAGGAATGTCTATATCAATTACAATATACCAGTTGTACTGTTGTATTTTGGGAGTGTGGGGAACAGATACTTTGCTTTTTTAGTTTCACAGGTTTACATATTAAGAGGGGATATACTCAAGAGGCTATATTTAAGGATCTATAGCAGAGGAGACTCATCCACACCCAGACTTGATATGGATGATGAAGTTCCAAATTTAGAATTGATATTATAATGAAATGATACTTTTGGGACCCTGGACAGTGGTGGGTGTATTTAGCATAGTGGGAGCAATGTAAATAATTTGTGGTCAGAAAGTGAACTGCAGTGGTTTCAATAATTATTTCATACTTTTTCCTCCAAAAAGTAGAGCTTAATTTACCTTTCCTTGCTGGTAGTATGGACATTCACTTCTAATGAATAAAAAGTAGCAGAAGTGATGGTATGCCACTCTCAAATTAGTTTATAAAAAGAATGTGGCTTCTGGTTTGGGGCTCTCTCTCTCTCGCTCTCTCTTTCTTGCCCTTTCTCTCTCATCTCTCATTCAGTCACTCTCTCTCTCTCTCACTTACTCTAAGAGAAGCCGGCTTCCATGTTATGAGAACACTCAGAAAATGTATGGTGGTGCCTGCATGGCAAGGAATTGAAGTCTCTGGTCAACAGTTAGTGAGGAACTAAGACCTCTAACAACCACATGGGTGCCTGTGGAAGCAAAATCTCCCCAGTAGAATCTTCAGATGAGATTGCAACCTTGGCCAATAGCATGGTCAATCTCATTAGTAACTCTGAGCCAGCTTAGATGTTGCTGGATTCCTGACTCACAGAAACAGTGAGATAACAATGTTTGTGTTTTAAGCTGCTACATTTTGGAGCAATTCATTATGCAATAATGGAAACATAATACACTGTAATTAGAAGGTACATTTTGTAGATTCTGCTGTCATACAAAGTCTTACAGATTTCACCTGTATCTCTTAGAAGGCTGTCACTCTTGGAACAGCATCTTTGGGAGTGTCTGGCAATAGACTGAATATATGTATCCCCCCAAGATTCATATACTGAAATCCTAACCCCCAGTGAGATTGGATAGGAAGTCAGGGCTTTGCTAGGTAATTAGGTCATGATGGAGAATCCCTGATGAATGGGATTAGGGCCCTTATAAAAGGAACCCCAGAGAGCCCTCTCACCTTATTTCCACCATGTGAGGATGCAATGAGAAGACAGCTGTCTGCAACGCAGAACAAGGCCCTCACTTAATCTGATCATGTTTGCACTCTGATCTCAGTCTTCTAGCCTCTGAACAAGAGAAATACATTTCCACTTATAAGCCATTCAATCTAAGATATTTTGCTATATAGTGGCTCAAACTGACTAAGACATGTTCTGATCTGTCATGTAAGATATTCCTCTACCCTATAATTGTCATTGCAGGGATGCTACCTGTACCTGGCTACCTAACAGCCAGGGGTTCTGGTTATCAGTTCCAGTTGAGCCCAGCTGCACAACCATCCTGAGAGGGTCCCAGGCATGTGCCTCCTGCTAAGGCACCAAGCATGGGAGTGAAGTGGTCTTGGGTCCTCCAGATTAGCTCACCTTCCAGCCAAATATCGTTAAGTAACCTCAGTCACCCCTACATAGAGAAAATAATCACTCTGCAAGCCTTGCATAAATTCTTAGCCCACAAAATCATGAGACATAAAAAAAGAGTTGTTGTTTTAAACTGTTGTTGAGAACCTGTTATACAACAATAGATATCTAGAACAGTTGCCGTTTTAATTCTAGGAAAAGCATTCTTTACACAGCAATGCATAATAAGAAAAGCTACATTTGTTTTTTTATTTTAGAAGGGTTTCTAGATCTTTCCCGAGTTCATAAGACCTTAGGAAGCCATATGAAGCCATATATATAATGAGTGAGGCATCAGCATCCTACCATTCAGTTTTTTAAATATGTTCTTGCTACAACTAATTGGGTTTCACAGCAGCTACACATAGCCATGACAACAATGCAAACCTTTTAAATAAATCTAATATGTTTGTGCATTTATCCAGCAAATATTTATTAGCCTCAGACTAATTAGAGTGTTGAATAGGAAAATTATTATTATATAACAAATTCTGGTGCTAGGTGTATATACAACTACTGCATGATTTAAAAAGAGGAAAAAGTACTACTTCTAAATACTCACTGCATGGTAAACCCTATAAATTGAAATCAGCACTCAATGAAGGAACCAAAGAAAGGAATTGAAGAATTTAGTGGAATAGAAAATATTTTAATTCTATAGGCACTGGTGATAATGAGAACACTAATGCATTGTTATCATGCTTAACCCATAATGCCTGGGGCATAGCAGGTACCCAATAAATCTTTCTGAATGAATGACACATTTGAATAAATAAATATAGCATATGGTAGTAGAATGCAGTGGCTAAGAGCATTGCTTTGATTCCTGTCTCAAGGCTAATTGTAAACTTAGAATATTTTCCTCCACTATCTGGGCTAATTTGGCTTTTGGTTTGGTGTTCAAAACACAGCTAACAATAAAATGTTTCTTGGCAGCCATTTTCTACTGTACATGTAGTTTCATCAGGAATCTTGAGGAAAGAGATGGCTGGTGAAGAAGAGGCTTGCAGTGCTCCCACATACTCCAAATATAAAATAATGCCAACTATTTCCAATAGGATTCAATAGGTGATAGCTCACTTTCTTAATAACTTCTGGCATAATTAGGATGTATGTAAGGGAAGGACATTCCAAAAGGAATAATGGTGTGAACACAAGTCCACTGCAAGGAATACCCATATCATATTCTGGTAATATGGAGCCTTCTAGTGCAATGTATTGCAATCAGCAGTTGTGAACCACTGACAAGCTGAGACATCAAGTTAGTGAAATATAGCCAGCCTTTTAAATGAAATATTGAAACATAATATAATATATGTATATATTATAGAATAGAAAGCATTGAAGTGAATCACATGAGATAGGAGTAGGTCTTTTAAAAATAATATTTATTTCTGGTGTGTGTGTGTGTATGTGTATGTACACTGAGTCCCAGTGAATAAGCTCTTCTTTCTCTGGGGGTCATGATCAAAGAAACATAAGAATCATTGTCCTAGAGGAACATCAGTGGAAGCCACTGGGGAAATCTTGAATAGCAGGAACCAAAGCCTTTATTTTATTCTTCTATCACAGCAAAGCCTTTAGGACAGATTCATACTTTAATTCACCTCCAAGTGTTGAATTCACAAGAATTCTGATATCAGTACATTTTATGTGACCTAATTTTGCTAAGAATTACAAAAGACACGTTTCTCTATTTTAGTGAATATGACATCTATAGCATAAAGCTATCCTGTAACTTCTTGTCTTTTTCAATTTTACATATTCTCCTTAAAGCCCTGTGCTACTAAGAACGATTTAATAGGATTTGAAACAAACACCACTCCAGGGCTTCCTCGTCTTCATCACTTGTTGATTTTTGACTGTGACACTTATTCAATTAGAACTGACTCACCAATCATGCACTTCTTCGCTAAAGTCAGCCTTCTCACCCCAGAGAGAAGGCTATTCAGTTAGTAAAGATTTTTCAATGAACCTGGGGCCAAAAAGGAAAAAAGAAATTTACAGTGTTAAAGGATATAAACTTGTGATTGGGGGAGGAGTACATCTCAAAGACTACATTTTCTCTCATATTATGACATCCAAAAAATTGGTGGGTTGGAAGAGGGTTCAAAAATAATCATTTCAAAATGTTCCTGATTGTGAGATTATTTAATCTGTTCCTTGACACGGGCCTCAGTAAGTAAGGTGGCTCAAGCTCTTCCCAGTTATCATGTCAATTCTCTCTTGGCCACAGATTCCAGGTGACCGGAAAGTCCAACTTGTCATGTGTTGGTTATACGGTGAGCTTGGAGAGAGCAGGACTTGTTAAGATTGTCAAGTACCATTCATAAATTTATGCCTACGGAGTTGTTCCTCCCTGGAAGGGAACCAAATAACTCATGCTTTTTGAAAATTGCTTATGACAGCTTTTCAGTCTGCTTTAGGCTGGCTCTCTGGGGTGATTTGTATTTTCATATACTACTCATATATTAAAAAATTTACACCTGTCAGGTATTGACAGAGTGCCTCCATCCCTAACCTTCTTCAGGGGGGCACTCTTTGCTTCCAGACATTATCCAAATAAGTTTCTATTAAGAGTGAGGGCGACATAGCAGGCGAAGCATACGAAATATAAAGCATGCGAGTATGGAATTTTAACAAGAAACCAAGTCTTTGGACTTTCTGAGGGGAAGAAAGTTGTAATACTCTCGGAACATTTGAAATTGCAAGTCCAACCATAGGCTAATAGTGGGGAGAGACCATTATTCTAGTTGTAGTCTAGAATTTACAAAGTTTGTTTTATTGTTTGTGATAGAATCATATTTTCTTCCTACATCTGGGACTTTTCTTAGTATCAGAAAAAAAAAAAAAAGACTATTCCTAATATCTTCCTTCTTTGTTTTAAAATAAGTAACAATAAATATTATTACCAAGTTGTTTGCATTAGTTATTTGGTTTTATTTGCTTTTGAAATTGCTTGCACCACAGGAGCTTGTAAAATCTTACCTCCTGCAGACCACTGTTACATTATTCTTACCAACAACATATTGGAATTTAAGACTATGTTGAATATTGATGGAATAATATGTTATTTAGCCCAGTTAGAAGGATATGTATGATCTAAACTCCAGAAATCATCAATTTAGAAAAAGCTTTTTCTTTTTCTTTTTTCTTTTTCTTTTTTTTTCCTTAGGAGTTCTCAAACACCAGACTACCAGGTGAAAATAGCATTTTACTTAGAAAGTATGGCACACAGTTCTTTCAGAAAATACCCTGTAGCTCGTTCTCACTCCTTAGAAGGTTGCTTGGGGGTGGGGAGCAAAACAAAATAAAACAACAATGACAAATAAACAGCCCAATCAACTTGGGAAATAAAATGGTATAGGCAAAACATTAATGCAAATATCTCAGGCTGCATTTGATGAGGAAATAATTAATATTCATTTGAACATAAAAAATTGTTTTTTATATTCATCGTGGTTATAAATAACACTCAGCAACTCTTCTGGACAGTAATACTTAATTACCCCTGCTCTTAAAGTCTAAAAAATGGCTAGATTATTAGGTTAAGAGTACACAATTTATCAATTGTAAAATAATGTTACTGAAATTATCACGGTCCTCAACTATAAAAAGGGTTTTAATCTCAGGCACCCACCCAAGATTTACCATCCTTTCTTTGCCAATGACATACCAATTGTTGGATTATTGGCTTTTAGCCATTAATTTATCTTATTTTAAGAATAATCTGTCATTTTTGAAATTACCTAACGTGAGAGGCTACTGAAATCCCAAAGTGCTTAAGACTGGATTATTTGTACTCTGATTGTAATGGTGAATGTCATGATTATACTCAGTGTTTTGCAGAAGGTGGTAAAATCCAGCAGAACCCGCGAGTGGAAATGTCTGATCACGCTTCCAGGTGAGTCCAACTTCCATTTGACCTCTGTGTGCCCAGCAAGAAGGGCAATAGCAAAGGAGAGTTGGAGGGTTGAGATTGACAAGTCATAGTCCGTAAACAGGGAACAGTGTATGGAAACCTGGGGTCACATGATGCTATAGAGATAGTCAAGTATCTCAGTAGACATTCAACTCACTTCATTTCTAATATTATATCTACACTGCTGAGGGAGTGACAGATTGCAGAGTAGATTGCACTAAATAATTTCTAAATCTCATGAAAATTAAGAAAGACTAATTAAAGTCAAGATAAACATGATATAGTAGATTACTGGTCCAGAAACAAGTAGATACGGATTTAAATCTCCCTTAACCATTAACTAGCTACTTTCTAAATTCCTTTTCATTTATAAATTCTGGAATGGTAAGCTGTACTTGCTTACATTTGCAGACCATCTTTTTGTTCCAAATTAGGGCTTCATTTAAAATCCTAGAGAATGCCTTTAAAAGATTTTGGTAATAAAACGGGATGTGTTTTTAGTATTTTAAACATTAATTTAAATTTACTAACTGTAATTAGATGTTGCTCCACTTAGGAACATATTAATATTCTCATTTACAGTGTTTTTTATATCTTATCACGGGCCTTTCGAGTATACTGCATTTTAGATCTAAGCATTTTAAAAGGAGTCAAAATTCTTAGTTTGAACTAACATTTATTTTCTCCTACTTTTTCAAATAATCGTAAGTACCTCCAGAGACATTTAACAATCCAACCATAACCATCTATGCCTATGACATGCGAAATTATCTCAGCCATCACAGCCAACTTTATTAAAAGTTTCATCAGTGTCACTGACGAGCCAATCAGTTAGTCATTGATATTTGCTTATTACCATCCAGAGAGAAAAGTACCATGAGTATACATGAAGAAGACATAGTACACTGTTCTTACTCTTAAAAATTTACAATAGCTTTAAAAATAAGACAAATACTCAAAAAAGATACCTAATATTTGAAGGTAACTGGCAAAGATACCATAAACTCAGTAAATGGAAGCTGCATCCTTTTAATTGCTTTAACCAAAAACTGTATAGACACCCTTGACTTTTTTTCTCTCTCCTACGCAAAATCCAATCCTTCTGAATCCATCTTCCAAATTATGCAGTTTCTGAACATTTCTCACCATCTCCATTCTTGACAATTTCTCACTTATACTACCCCAGTAGATTCTGAAACGTATGCCCCCTTGCACTTTTGGTTCCTTACAGTTTATTTCAAAACAGCAATCAAATTAGAAAAAGGTAAAGCAGATATCACAAGTTTGCTCAAAAGCCTCCAGTGGAGGCGGAGCTTGCAGTGAGCTGAGATCTGACCACTGCACTCCATCCTGGGCGACAGAGCGAGACTTCGTCTCAAAAAAAAAAAAAAAAAAAAAAAAAAAAAAAAAAAAAAAAAAAAAGCTTCCAGTAGCTTTCATTTCAATTAAAGTAAAAGCCAAAGTCTTAACAGTAGCCTACAAAACACTTCAAAAATTTGGTTCTTGCAATTCCTCCAACTTTCCTTTCCTTTTTTCTTTTTTAAAAAAATCTTTTATTTTAACTCAGAGGTACATGTGTAGTTTGTTACATAGGTAAATTTGTGTCATGGGGGGTAGTTGTACAGATTATTTCATTACCCAAGTATCAAGCCTAGTATCCGTTATTTTTCCTGATCCTCTCCTTCCAACCACCCTCCTCACTCTGATAGGCCCCAGTGCGTGTTGTTCTTTCTATTGATCCATGTGTTCTCATCATTACATGTGGTATTTGGTTTTCTGTTCTTGTGTTAGTTTGCTAAGGGCAATAGCCTCTAGCTCCACACACATCCCTGCAAAGGACATTATCTCATTTTTCTTTTGGCTGCATAATATTCATGGTGTATATGTGCCACATTTTCTTTATCCAGTCTAACATGGATAGGCAATTAACTTTGCTCCGTGTCTTTGCTATTGTGGATAGTGTTGCAAGGAACATATGAATGCATCTTTATAATAGAGTGAATTATATTCCTTTGGGAATATATCCAGTAATGGTATTGCTGAGTCAAATGGTATTTCTGTCTTTAAGTCTTGAGGAATCATCACACTGTCCACAATGATTTAACTGATTTACACTCACACCAACAGTGTATAAGTGTTCCTTTTTCTCCACAACCTCACCAGCATCTGTTATCTTTTGACTTTTTAATGATAGCCATTCTGACTGGTAATGAGATGGTAGCTCATGGTGGTTTTGATTTGTATTTCTCTAATGATCAGTGATGTTGAGCTTTTTTTCATATGATTGTTGGCCGCTGTATGTCTTCCTTTGAAAAGTGTCTGTTCATGGCCTATGTCCACTTTTTTTTTTTTAATGGAATCTTGCTCTGTCACCCAGGCTGGAGTGCAGTGGAATGATCTCGGCTTCCTGCAACCTTCACCTCCTGGGTTCAAGCAATACTCCTACCTCAGCCTCCTGAGTAGCTGGGACTACAGGCACACGCCGCCACGCCTGGCTTATTTTTTGTATTTTAGTAGAGATGAGGTTTCACTGGTCGCGAACTCCTGAGCTCAGGCATTCCACCCACCTCAGTCTCCCAAAGTGCTGGGATTACAGGCATCAGCCACTGCACACGGCCTATGCCCACTTTTTAATGGGGTTGTTTGTTTCTTGTAAATTTGTTTAAGTTCCTTATAGATGCTGGACAGCAAACCTTTGTGAGAGGAATAGTTTGCAAAAATATTCTCCTATTCTTTAGGTTATCTATTTACTCTGTGGATAGTTCATTTTGCTGTGCAGAAGCTCTTTAGTTTAATTAGATCCTATTGATGAACTTTTGCTTTTATTGCGATTGCTTTTGGTGTCTTCATCGTAAAATCATTGCTCATGCCTACGCCTGAATGGTATTGCCTCGGTTGTCTTTCAGGATTTTTATAGTTTGGGGTTTTAAATTTAAGTCTTTAATCTGTCTTGAGTTGATTTTTGTATATGTTGTACAGAAGGGGTTCAGTTTCAATCTTCTGCATATGGCTAGCCAGTTATCCCAGCATCATTTATTGAATAGGGAATCCTTTCCCCATTGCTTATTTTTGTCAGGTTTGTTGAAGATCAGACAGTTGTAGGCGTGCAGTCTTACTTCTGGGTTCTCTATTTTGTTCCATTGGTGTATGTGTCACTTTTTGTACCAGTACCAGGCTGTTTTGATTACTGTAGCCCTGTGGTACAGTTTCAAGTTGGGTACTGTGATGCCTCCAGCTTTGTTCTTTTAGCTTAGGATTGCCCTTGGCTATTCAGGCTCTTTTTTGATTCCATATGAATTTTAAAATAGTTTTTCCTAGTTCTATAAAGAATGCAAATAGTAGTTTAATAGGCATAGCATTGAACTTATACATTGCTTTGGGAAGTATGGCCATTATAACAATATTGATTCTTCCTATCCATGAGCATGGAATGTTTTTCTATTTATTTGTGTCATCTCTGATTTCTTTGAGCAGTGGTTTGTAGTTCTCATTGTAGAGATCTTTCACCTCCCTAGTTATCTGTATTCCTATTTATCTGTATTCCTAGTTATCCTGTATTTTATTTGATTTGTGCCAAAGTTTGACTTCTTCTCTTCCTATTTGAATGCAATAGATTTCTTTCTCTTGCCTGATTGCCCTAGCCAGGACTTCCAGTACTACGTTGAGTAAGAGTAGTGATAGAGAACATCTTTGTCTTGTGTTGGTTTTCAAGGGGAATGCTTCCTGTCATTCAGTATGATGTTGGTTTGGGTTTGTCATAGATGGCTCTTATAATTTTGAGGTATATTTCTTGAATACCTAGTTTATTGAGAATTTCTAACATGAATGGATATTGAATTTTGTCGAAGTCTTTTCTGCACCTATTGAGGCAATCATGCAGTTTTTGTCTTTAGTTCTGTTTATGTGAGGAATCACATTTACTGATTTGTGTATGTTGAACAAACCTTGCATCCCTGAGATAAAGCCTACTTGATTGTGGTAGATGAGCTATTTGAGGTGCTGCTCGACTTGGTTTGCCATTATTTTGTTGAGGATTTTTGTATGTATGTTCATCAAGGTTATTGGCCTGAAGTTTTCTTTTTTTGTTGCATCTCTGCCAGGTTTTGGTATCAGGATGATGCTAGCCTTATAGAATGAGTTAGGGAGGAGTCCTTCCTCCTCAATTTTTTGGAATAACAGGAATGGCGCCAACCTTTCTTTGTATATCTGGTAGAATCTGGCTATGAATCCATCTGGTCCTGAGATTTTTTTGGGCGATGGCCTATTTATTACTAACTCAATTTCAGAGCTCATCGTTGCTCTGTTCAGCGATTCAGTTTCTCCCTTGTTCAGTCTTGGAAGGGTGTATGTGCCCAGAAGAATTTATTAATTTCTTCTATTTTTCTAGTTTATGTGCATAAAGGTGTTTATAATATCCCCTGATGGTTGTTTATATTTCTGTGGGGCCAGTGGTAATATCCTCTTTGTTGTTTCTGATGATGTTTATTTGAATCTTCCCTTTTTTTCAACCTTACTTTCTGCCGTGTTTTCTTTGTTCACTCTGTTCTAGAACACTGGCCTTCAAATAGCCTAATAGCATGCCCACTTTACTGCACTTTAGCTGTTCCTTCTGTCTGGAATATCTTTCCCCTGTGACATTTGCAAGGCCATGTCCATTGTGCTTCCTTCATTCTTTGGCTCAAGTGTTGCCTTGTTTATCTGATCTTCCTTTTTAATTCTGCAACTCCTTCCCAGAATTTCCTATCACCTAAAGCTTGCTTTGTTTTTCTTTAATGTACTTATCATATTCTACTATACAGTATTTTTTCCTTACACATTTTGTTCATGGTCTGTCTCTTCCCACTAGAAATACTTTCCATTTTTTAAATGCTGTAGGGGATCAGTGTTGTAAATCATACTTGGCATCAAGTAGGTGCCAAGTGGTTATTGAATGAAAGAGTAAATTGATGAATGTAGGATTCATCATGGTGCTTTCTAATGCAATCAGGTGTATCTTATCTGTAAGTGGTAGTAAGAGGAAAGCCTTCAGTTACTGAATTCCTGCCAAGTACCAGGCAGGATTCTAAGTGTTTAGCATATACCACCTTTAATCTTAAAGTCCCTAGAGTTGAGCATTGCTATTACTTCTATTATTATTATTTCCCTTTTCCTGGGTGAAATTGAGTCTCACCCAGGGCACACAGTTGAGTTAATAGGAGATGCATGATTCCAGTCCACATATGATGACTTTGGCAGAGCCTGTCCTTTTTGCTTTACAGTATACAACTGTTTGAGAGCTAAGTAAAGGGCCTCACAAGCCAAGAAATAAGAGAGAGTCAACAATTATAGTATACTCACAGTAGCTAGGATGTACTGTCCTAGGAATTAACCCATTCCAAGACCAGAGGACACCTGGGTCCCTCCAAGATCAATTCTACACTACTGGCAAAGTAACTGATTGTAACAACTTAAAATAACCCAGCACTATTGAATTCTCTTTGAAGACAGTATTAATTCCATTTATACTGAGTCGAAAAACAGGAAACCCTTAAAAGAAAGTTTTTGTCTGTGTTAAATCTAGTGTTGTTAAAGAGAAGAAAAACAGGCCGGGCGCAGTGGCTCAAGCCTGTAATCCCAGCACTTTGGGAGGCCGAGACGGGCGGATCACGAGGTCAGGAGATCGAGACCATCCTGGCTAACACCGTGAAACCCCGTCTCTACTGAAAAAAAAAATACAAAAAACTAGCCAGGTGAAGTGGCAGGCGCCTGTAGTCCCAGCTACTCGGGAGGCTGAGGCAGGAGAATGGAGTAAACCTGGGAGGCGGAGCTTGCAGTGAGCCGAGATCCGGCCACTGCACCCCAGCCTGGGCGACAGAGCCAGACTCCGTCTCAAAAAAAAAAAAAAAAAAAAAAAAGAGAAGAAAAACACTGAGTAAGGAGGATATTACTAGCATTGTTTATACCGTGAGTGGTACAGAAATGTCTACCATGTTTTTCTGTAGCCTGGAAGAAATAGCCTGTAAAAAAGTCTCCAGAGTGAATGGAAAAGGACTTATAAACAGATTACCTTTTGCAAAAACATTATTCAAATGACTTTTCATTGTTACTTAATAAATGAATTAGCAGCCTGGGTGATGGGAGTGAGGGCTTGTCTAAAAAAAAAGCCATAAAAAATTAGTCTCCATAGAATCTCTTGAAACCGGGAGGCGGAGGTTGCAGTGAGCTGAGATCGTGCCACTGCACTCCAGCCTGGGCGGCAGAGAGAGACTCCATCTAAAAAAACAAACAAAAAAACTCCATAGTGAAACTGATATTACCAAGTTAAAATTTTCATTCCTCCTTTATCATGATGAACTGATTATTACAGGAGCCTCCAAGGAGGTACCTTGATTACAAGAAATTGACTACTCCATTCCATGAAAAGGTTTTCCCATATATCCTCAATACTTTTTGATAAATAAAGTAACATTTTGGTGTCTGCATTAGTCTTCTAAAACTTGCACTAGTGTAAATCAGCTACAAAGATCTCATTATCTTTTGGCAAAATTAAAACTTATGGGGAAACATTTATCTATAATATGGTATAGTAAGTATTATAATACAAACATACAAAGTAACAGCAAACATTAATTTCAGAGTTATGAATCCATGTTAAAGGAGAAAGCCATACAAAGGAGGGGTTTTCAAATTGATTCTGCAGGAGAAGTAGTTTACTCAGATCTTTCTGGGCTCTGGAGTTCTTTGAAACATTTATCTTTGCTAATCATGAAAACTTAGTATGACTTGGTGCTTATGAATGTATTCTAAAACATACATTTTTATTTAAGTTGGTGCTTTTACCATAAATATATGAAAGTATTTATTTCTATTGACAACTTTAAAATCCTCAGCACATTACATTGCTTTTCATATTTCTTTTCAGATTTTCTGCCTTCTTTTTCTCAGAATGCCTCCACAGAACAGCTTTGCTGGAGCCATTTCCATGGCAAAAGGGAAGCAAATTTCTGGAGAATCTACATGGCAAAAATTGATGAAATAGGGTGCTCCAAACTTCCAAATTAGGTGCCAAAGTCCTCATTTGTTGCTCTAAAGAGCAAAAAGGTACAAAAGGTCCTATTTCATTGGCCTCGCACATCTGAGGACCTAGAGGCATAATCAGGTGTTGAACAGTCATATCTGAGGCTCAATGCATTACAAAATCATATCATAATAATGGAATTCACTTATGTTGCACTTGAATAAATACATTGTGTTCATTCACTACCTTTCTAGGGAAAACCCCAAAGAGAAAAAAAAATATGAAAAGGTTATGAATCATTTTATGTTTGTCTGCAAAATGAAAACTGGCAAAAAAAAAAAAAAAAGACAAGCTTTGTTCTATATCAGTATAATGCATTTGTTAGCAAATAACCTAAGTAATTTTGTGTATTCTTCAGTATTAGCCCTTTCTTAACACGTTCTTGTGCTGTACAGCAATAAATGGAGATACAAAATTAAAAGAATAGTTGTAGAAACACATTACATGCATGAAAAAAGATCAGTACATTTACACCTAAGTCTCTCCATGTCTTTCCCCAGCCTTCCACAAAGCTACTGAATAGTGTAATGGAAAAGGTGCACGTTGGAAAAGCAGAGAGATGGCTGATTAGTACATATGTAAACTTTGCCAAGTAATTTATTCCCTGACAGTCCCAGGGCCCTCTTCTGTATAAGGGCTAAGCCTACTTTGCATGGTAATTCCCTAAGAGTCAAGACTGTGGCAAGAATATGAACTTGTCTTTAATAAATAAATATTGATAAATCAACTAATGAGAGGATGAATAAAGAACTTATACTCCAAAAAAGCTTGATGAACTTCAATTTCCTAAATTTGCAATCAGTTACCTTGGTCAGCCAGTGGTCATGCACAGATAGGGAAACTAGTCAGTGACCACACCCAAACACAGGACAGAGCCTGTGGTCTCACCCAATTGTAGAGCACAGTCTGAGGCTCCGACCAATCATAGAGCCCGGACAGAAGCCCTTTCCTGAAAATGTAGCAAGAAGCCAGCAGCACTACTTGGCTGGGGAGCACATCCTGGGACCCCAGCTAACTAGGCGTGATAACGGAACCCATTCTGAAGCTCACTCCAATTGCTGAGTCCAACTAGCAGCACCACATGGGCAAGGAGTATAGTCTGTGACCCCATCTGACCAAAGGTGATTGTGGAGCCAAGCCTGAATGCAGAGTTCATCCAGCAGCCCTGCCTGACTGGAGTCAGCCAGTGGTCAAACCTAAACTGAGAGCATGGACAGTGGCCCTACCAAATAAGAGACCTTGACAACTAGCCCTACCTGCCCATAAATGCTACCAGCTGGCCCATCCAGAAGCCCAGGTTGAACCGACTAGAGAAGGGTTTTCCCTGTTAAAGTAAATGTCTAAGGGCTGGAAGAGGTCCTCAAACGTACACATACCAACGCAAGGATCAAGGAAACATTATACCACTAAGTAAATTAATAAAGCTCCAATAACTGACCCTAAAGAAATGGAGATGTATGAACTGACTAACAAAGAATCAAGAAAAACCCTTCAAATGAAGTTCAGTGAACTACAAGAAAACATGGAAATTAAGCAATATTAGAAAACAATAAATGAACAAAACTAAAGTTCAATAAAGAAAGATAAATATTTTTAAATTATAGAGTGAAAAAGTTAAGAGCTGAAGAACATAATGATTAAACTGAAATTTTGAATAGAGACCCACGATAGCACACTCGAGTGGAATAAAGAATCAGTGAACTTGAAGACAGGTTGCTTGAAATTATCCAGGAAGAAGAGCAAAAGAAAGAATAACAACAAGAAGTGAGTGAAGAAAATCTACAAGACTTATGGCACACCATCAAGCAAAACTATATATTATGGAAATCAGAAGGGAGAGAGAGAGAGAAATGGAGAGAGAGAGAAAGTTGCAGAAAGTGCCGAAAGTCTGTTTAAAGAAGTAACAGCTAAAAATTCTCCAAATTTGGGGTGAGAAATGGACATCCAGATTCATGAGACCTAAATAGTCTTACATAGGTTCAATCCAAAAAGGTTTACACTGAACCACATTGTAATAAAATTGCCAAAAGTGAAAGACAAAGAGAATTTTGAAAGCACAAGAGAAAAGTGACATCACATATAAAGGAGACTTAATTGGACTATTAGAGTATTTCTCAGCAGAAACCTCAGCAGACAGTAGGGTGATATGCTTAAAATATTGAAAGAAGGGGCGGAGCAAGATGGCCAAATAGGAACAGCTCCAGTCTCCAACTCCCAGTGCGAACGACACAGAAGACCGGTGATTTCTGCATTTTCAACTGAGGTACTGGGGTCATCTCACTAGGGAGTGCCGGACAATCGGTGCTGGTCAGCTGCTGCAGCCTGACTAGTGAGAGCTGAAGCAGGGCGAGGCATCGCCTCACCTGGGGAGCACAAGGGGGAAGGGAATCCCTTTTCCTAGCCAGGGGAACTGAGACACACAACACCTGGAAAATCAGGTAACTCCCACCCCAATACCGCACTTTAAGCAAAGGGGCACACCAGAAGAATATATCCCTCACCTGGCCGGGAGGGTCCCACGCCCACGGAGCCTCCCTCATTGTTAACACAGCAGTCTGCGGCTATCTAACCGCAAGGCAGCAGCGAGGCTGGGGGAGGGGCGCCCGCCATTGCTGAGGCTTAAGTAGGTAAACAAAGCCGCTGGGAAGCTCGAACTGGGTGGAGCTCACAGCAGCTCAAGGAAACCTGCCTGTCTCTATAGACTCCACCTCTGGGGGCAGGGCTCAGCTAAAAAACAACAGGGGAAGCAGCAGAGGCCTGAGCAGACACGAACGACTCTGTCTGACAGCTTTGAAGAGAGCAGTGGATCTCCCAACATGGAGGTTGAGATCTGAGAACAGACAGACTGCCTGCTCAAGTGGGTCACTGACCCCTGAGTAGCCTAACTGGGAGACATCCCCCACTAGGGGCAGTCTGACACCCCACACCTCACAGGGTGGAGTACACCCCTGAGAGGAAGCTTCCAAAGTAAGAATCAGACAGGTACACTCGCTGTTCAGCAATATTCTATCTTCTGCAAACTCTGCTGCTGATACCCAGGCAAACAGGGTCTGGAGTGGACCTCAAGCAATCTCCAACAGACCTATAGCTGAGGGTCCCGACTGTCAGAAGGAAAACTATCAAACAGGAAGGACACCTATACCAAAACCCCATCAGTACGTCACCATCATCAAAGACCAGAGACAGATAAAACCACAAAGATGGGGAAAAAGCAGGGCAGAAAAGCTGGAAATTCAAAAAATAAGAGCGCATCTCCCCCTGCAAAGGAGCGCAGCCCATCACCAGCAACGGATCAAAGCTGGTCAGTGAATGACTTTGACGAGATGAGAGAAGAAGGCTTCAGTCCATCAAACTTCTCAGAGCTAAAGGAGGAATTACGTACCCAGCGCAAAGAAACTAAAAATCTTGAAAAAAGAGTGGAAGAATTGACAGCTAGTCTAATTAATGCAGAGAAGATCATAAACGAAATGACAGAGATGAAAACCTTGACATGAGAAATACGTGACAAATGCACAAGCTTCAGTAACCGACTCGATCAACTGGAAGAAAGAGTATCAGCGATTGAGGACCAAATGAATGAAATGAAGTGAGAAGAGAAAGCCAAAAGAAAAAAGAAGAAAAAGAAATGAACAAAGCCTACAAGAAGTATGGTATTATGTAAAAAGACCAAATCTTTGTCTGATTGGGGTGCCTGAAAGTGAGGGGGAAAATGGATCCAAGCTGGAAAACACTCTTCAGGATATCATCCAGGAGAACTTCCCCATCCTAGTAGGGCAGGCCAACATTCAAATTCAGGAAATACAGAGAATGCCACAAAGATACTCCTCGAGAAGAGCAACTCCAAGACACATAATTGCCAGATTCACCAAAGTTGAAATGAAGGAAAAAATCTTAAGGGCAGCCAGAGAGAAAGGTCGGGTTACCCACAAAGGGAAGCCCATCAGACTAACAGCAGATCTCTCGGCAGAAACTCTACAAGCCAGAAGAGAGTGGGGGCCAATATTCAACGTTCTTAAAGAAAAGAATTTTAAACCCAGAATTTCATATCCAGCCAAACTAAGTTTCATAAGTGAAGGAGAAATAAAATCCTTTACAGATAAGCAAATGCTTAGAGATTTTGTCACCACCAGGCCTGCCTTACAAGAGACCCTGAAGGAAGCCCTAAACATGGAAAGGAACAACCAGTACCAGCCATTGCAAAAACATGCCAAAATGTAAAGACCATCGAGGCTAGGAAGCAACTGTATCAACTAACGAACAAAATAACCAGTTAATATCATAATGGCAGGATCAAGTTCACACATAACAATATAAACCTTATGTGTAAATGGATTAAATGCTCCAATTAAAAGACACAGACTGGCAAACTGGATAAAGAGTCAAGACCCATCAGTCTGCTGTATTCAGGAGACCCATCTCACATGCAGAGACATACATAGGCTCAAAATAAAGGGATGGAGGAAGATCTACCAAGCAAATGGAGAACAAAAAAAAGCAGGGGTTGCAATCCTAGTCCCTGATAAAACAGACTTTAAACCATCAAAGATCAAAAGAGACAAAGAAGGCCATTACATAATGGTAAAGGGATCGATTCAACAGGAAGAGCTAACTATCCTAAATATATATGCACCCAATACAGGAGCACCCAGATTCATAAAGCAAGTCCTTAGAGACTTACAGAGAGACTTAGACTCCCCTACAATAATAATGGGAGACTTCAACACTCCACTGTCAACATTAGACAGATTGAGACAGAAAGTTAACAAGGATATCCAGGAATTGAACTCATCTCTGCACCAAGCGGACCTAATAGACATCTATAGAACTCTCCACCCCAAATCAACAGAATATACATTCTTCTCAGCACCACATCGCACTTATTCCAAAATTGACCACATAATTGGAAGTAAAGCACTCCTCAGCAAATGTAAAAGAACAGAAATTATAACAAACTGTCTCTCAGACCACAGTGCACTCAAACTAGAACTCAGGACTAAGAAACTCAATCAAAACTGCTCAACTACATGGAAACTGAACAACCTGCTCCTGAATGACTACTGGGTACATAAGGAAATGAAGGCAGAAATAAAGATGTTCTTTGAAACCAATGAGAACAAAGATACAACATACCAGAATCTCTGGGACACATTTAAAGCAGTGTGTAGAGGGAAATTGATAGCACTAAATGCCCACAAGAGAAAGCAGGAAAGATCTAAAATTGACACTCTAACATCACAATTAAAAGAACTAGAGAGGCAAGAGCAAACACATTCAAAAGCTAGCAGAAGGCAGGAAATAACTAAGATCAGAGCAGAACTGAAGGAGATAGAGACACAAAAAATCCTCCAAAAATCAATGAATCCAGGAGTTGGTTTTTTGAAAAGATCAACAAAATTGACAGACCGCTAGCAAGACTAATAAAGAAGAAACGAGAGAGGAATCAAATAGATGCAATAAAAAATGATAAAGGGGATATCACCACTGACCCCACAGAAATACAAACTACCATCAGAGAATACTATAAACACCTCTACACAAATCAACTAGAAAATCTAGAAGAAATGGATAATTTATACAATATGATCTTATATAGATCATATATATCTTATATAGTATACAGAGTTCTGTATACTAACAATGAACTTTCTGAAAAAAGAAACCAAGAAAATACCATTTACAATAGACTCAAATCATTATAAAACACTTAGGAATAAATTTAATCAAAGAAGTGAAAAATCTGTACACTGAAAACCATAATTTTTTTTTTTTTTTTTTTTTGAGTCTCACTCTGTTGCCCAGGCTGGAGCACAGTGGTGCGATCTCAGCTCACTGCAAGCTCCACCTCCCAGGTTCACACCATTCTCTTGCCTCAGCCTCTTGAGCAGCTGGGACTACAGGTGCATGCTGCCACACCCGGCTAATTTTTTTGTATTTTTAGTAGGCACGAGGTTTCACCATGTTAGCCAGGATGGTCTCGATCTCCTGACCTTGTGATCCACCTGCCTTGACCTCCCAAGAAAATTATAATTTTTAAGAAACACATTGAAGACAACATAAATAATTGGAAAACTATCTTCTATACATGGATCAAAAGAATTAATATTGTAAAAACAGCCATACACTACCCAAAGCTATCTATAGATTCAATGCAATCTTTATCAAAATCCTAATGACATTTTTCACAGAAATAGAAAAAAAAATCCTATCATATGTAACCATGGAAGACCCCTAATAGTAAAAGTTATCTTGAGAAAGAGCAACAAAGTTGGAGACATCCCACTTCCTGATTTCAAACTGTACTACAAATCCATAGTAATCAAAACAGTATGATACTGGCATAAAAACAGATGCATAGACCAATGGAACAGAAAGAAGAGCTCAGAAATAAACCCAGGCATATATAGTCAACTAGTATTTGATAAGAGTGCCAAGAATACACAATGGGGAAAGGATAGTCTCCTCAACAAATGGTGTTGCAAAAACTGAATATGCACATGCAGAAGAATGAAATTGAACCTCTGTCTTACACAGCTCGCAAAATTTAACTCAACATAGATTTAAAACTTAAATATAAAACATAAAACCACAAAACTCCTTTAAGAAAACAAAGGGGAAAAACTCCTTGACACTGGTCTTGGCAATGACTTTTTGGAGATGAAACTAAAAGCACAAACCACAAAAGCAAAAATAAGTAAGTGGACTATATCAAACTAAAATGATTCTGTACAACAACAACAAAAAAAGGCAACAAAATAAAAAAGCAACCAATGGAATGGTAGAAAATATTTTCAAACCATATACTTGGCAAATGGTTAAAATAAAACTATATTAGAAACCCATACAACTCAATAGAATAAAAGCAAATAATTCAATTAAAGAAACAGGCAAAGGGCCTGAACTGACATTTTTCCAAAGAAGACATATGGATGGCCAATGAATATATGAAAAGATATTCAATATAAGTGACCATCAAGGAAATACAACATAAAAACCACAGTGAACTCTCACCCCGCACCTGTTAGGATGGCTATTATCTAAAAAAACCAAAAAACACAAAACAAACAAACAAACAAAAAACAAGTGATAACAAATGTTAATAAGGATGTGGAGAAAAGGGAACCCTTGTGGATTGTTGATGGGAATAAAAATTGGTATAACCATTATGGAAAACAGTATGAAGCTTTTCAAAAAATTAAAAATAGAATTACCATATGATCCAGCAATCTTGCTTCTGGGTATAAATCTGAAGGAAACAAAATCAGTATGTTGAAAAGATACCAGCACTCCCATGTTCAGTCTGGCATTATTCACAATAGCCAAGACAAACTAAAAAATTGTGAGATACACACAGACACACATATACACAAATTGTATTTAGCCATATAAAAGGAAAAAAAAAAGAAGGAAATCCTGCCATTTGTGATGAAATGGATGAAACTTGAAGGCATTATGCTAAGTAAAGTAAGTCACACAGAGGAATACAAATAATGTGTAATCTTGCTTATATGTGGAATTGAAAAATATCAGACTCAGAAATTAAGAGTAGAATGGATGTTGCCAGGAGATGGGGCTTGGGGGAAATGAGAAGTTCAAAGGATACAAAATTATAAGCAGAAGCTCTGGGAATCTAATGCACAGCATGCTGACAAAAGTTAACAATACTGTATTTTACACTTGAAATTTGCCAACGGAGTAGATCTTAAATGTTCTCACCTTACAAATACAAACACACAAATGATAACTAGGTTAAGTGAGAGATCTTTTAGCTAACTTGATTGTGGTAATTCTTTCACAATATATAGGTATATCAAACCATTATATTGTATACTTTATACAATTTTGTCAATTATACCTCAATCAAGCTTGAAAATGAAACAGAGTATTTAAAAAGAATATTTGTTAACTTCTCAGGGTTTTAATTTCCTCATTTGTAAAGGAGGGATAATAATATCTAGCTTATAGGCTTTCTATTGCTATATTCAATGAGTTAGTACATGCAATTCATTGAGAATAGTGCTTTGGATATAGAGAGCTCTTAATAAATTATAATGTTATTCAAGATTCCCTCCTCTTGAACTTTCATTCTATCATCTAGTTATATAGCTCAAATGCCATTCTACTTACAAAATTGTATATGATCATTTTATCTATCTATCATCTAGTTATATAGCTCAAATGCCATTCTACTTACAAAATTGTATATGATCATCCTTGGCAGAGGTTGAATGTATGTATTGGCTCTTGTTGAATAGCACACTACCCTGAAACTTGATAGGTTAAAACAATTCACATTATCTTGTATAGTTTCTGAGAATCAGGGGTCTGAGCTTAGCTGTGTGGTTCTGAATTGAGGGTTTTCACAGAGGTTGTAATCAAGTTGTAGACTGAGGCTATAGTCATCTCAAAGTTTTACTGAGACTGGAGAATTTACTGCTTACAACCTCGGCTCCTATCAGCTGTTGGCTGGAGACCTTCAATCCTTCCCACATGGGCCTTTCTATGAAACTGTTCTACAGGGTCACTAGCTTCTGCCAGAGCAAGTGACCTGAAGAGACAGAGAGAGAGAGAGAGAGAGAGAGAGAGAGAGAGAGAGCCCCAAATGAAAAAGACAATGGTCTTTTTATAACCTAATCTCAGAAGAGGCATAACATTGTTTCTGCCCTGTTCTATTTGTTAGGAAAAAGTCACTAGGTCTAGCCCATTCTTAGGGAAACAGGAACTAAATTTCAACTTCACCTGTTGAAGAGAGTAGTATAAAAGAATTTGTGTACGTATTTTAAGAACCACTACAATGTCCCTCCTCCCAATTGCTACTTTCAGGCCATATCTCTCTCCTGAGCTGTAGAGATGGTAGCCAACTTCCCTAAGGAAACCTCAGAGGCAGCCTTCAATTTATCCTCTCCATTCATGCTTAATTTCAACCAATCTTCAAGTTTTTTCAAGCGTTATTCCTAAATATCTCTTGAACATTCCCATGTTTCTATAGACGTTCTGCTATCCTTTCAGTCTAGGAAAAGCACTTCTCTGAAGCCCTTGCTAATCTATTGCAAGAGCCTGTGAGGTCACTGCCCCTGCAGAGTTCTGAGACAGAGTAGGGACAAGACTTGTCCCTCACTGGGATTTAGCCCCCAGCCCCACTAACATTTTTTTTTTCCATCTCCAGCAATTACCAGATCATGCACTGCCACCATCCCTGCTGACTGCATTGCCCACATGCACACAAGACCAGAAAAATGATTTATCTTTACTTCATGTCTCATTATAATACTAAACTCTCCTCCCAGGAAGGGGCTTATCTGCCATTTTTTTTTTTATCATGTCATGTATGTTCTAACATGATTTCTCATTGTGCCTGCCTGTCCACCCTGAGCTCCACTCCACACATGTAATGACTGTTCATGTACCTCACGCATTTTCACATCACCCTTCCTAAAACACTGCAAAGACCTGTCCTCAAGGAGGTAGCCAGAGAACTCTCGCTCCAGCGCTGTCTCCCTTGTGTTCAAGCACAAGTCCCTAATAAAGCTCTGTCTGGGGAACTTGCTTGACCTCATGTCAATTTCTATTTCATGGGAGCCCAAGAACCTACGGTGGGTAAAAGTTTTTTAAGTTTATCCTGAATAGACTTCTTTCCAAATTAAAATATCCTGTCATAACCTTTCTCTAATCTTTGTCATATTTCTCCAGTGCCTTCAGGATAAAGTCTAAGCTGTCTTAAATGGCTTATAAGATCTTTTATGATTTAGCCCCTTCTCTAGACTTAACTGTGATCATACCTCCTCAACCCCTCACTCCTCAGTCAACATTTTAGCTACCTATGTGAATAGTTATGCAAATGCATTTATTACCATTAAAAATGCTATTCCCTATACCTGAACCAAGTTTATATCTCTGGTATACCCGACTCTTCATCTACCTGGCTCATCCCTATCATCCATCAGTTTTCCATTATATGTAACTTCCTCTGAGAAGTTTTACTTAAATTCTTTTAATAATAACTGCCCCACTCTTTGACATTGAACTGTGTTCTTATTGCCATATCAACATTTATCACCCAGTCTTGTGATTGCCTATTTAATTATCTACATTTTCCCCCAACTAGACTGTTTGCCTTTCCAGACTATCATTTTCACTGTTATATTACCAAAGTCTAGCATAACATCCACCACGTAGTAGAAATACACCGAAGAGCTGCTAAATGAATGCATAATAATCACATTTTATATATCAGGTTTTATAATTACAAGGCTGGGCCACACTGTAATTTTCTGTGTATTTTACCATCTGTACTCAATGTGAAGCACTTTAAGGATCTTATCTTTCTTTTTTTCCCCTTTTAATCCCTTATAGGGTATGGCTTTACATCTTTCCTTTAGGGGAAAATTATATGCAAAAAATTTTAAAAGACTACCAATAAAAACATGTACTAAGTCCCACACTGTAGTTAGCAACTGGAAATACAAAGGTGAATACATTCCTCAGGAGACTGACATCTAGCAGGAGTATAGACTTGCAGGAAATAAAGGGAAGAAACTAGGGAAAGTGTACTGAAGCCAGATTTGGATGACTTGCCACCTCGCCAGACATAAATTAGCTAGGTTAATTTGGGAGAAGCATTGATGACATATCTCACATTCATCGTGCATAAAACAAAGGAGGTCTCCTAGAAATATGGTGGACTACATTGATGAGACCTCACTTCTCACAACACATATATTATAATGCTGGATTGTGTATAAGCAAACAAATTTTTAAAGTACATAGCAAGTTCAGAAAACAAACCAAATCAACCAACCAAGCAAATAAACATTTGACAAAAATAAAGTCAAAACCAAAAAAGCTAAACACTTTAGTGGATGCCATGATAGCTCAGGCAGTTACAGATTCTTTTATTTGTTGTTGTTTAGTTTTTCTTTCTTATTTTGTTTGATTACAGAATCTGGGACCTAGTATTTTAATGCCTTGGTCTCAGATGAGACAAGGAGTTAGATTTAAATCTCACATGAACCAGAAATTGGTAGGGCTGTCTTCTTCCTGAAAAAAGACCAGAAAAAATTCACTCACTGACTCAGAATAGCAGAAAGAAGCCTATTTTCCTGGAATCCTGAGAGGAAAACAATGAAACGATAACATAAAATTTCTTCTGATAAATCAAAATTCCAAGCCAGTGCCATATACAGTTTGTAATTTGAAGTAAACCTTATATTAATAGTTAGAGAATCTCAAACCAAAAATTTAACATAAAAAGTAGTGAAATATTGGTCCTGGGATATAAATATGCCATCTTTAAAAAATCAATTTAGAGTAATAATTAATATATAGGATATATATTTATATGTAATATATAATAGTACTCTAGAATTATATATAAAAATCATCAAATAAGCGCTCACTAAAAAACTGTAAATACACATGGAGAGATGAATTACTTTATGGAGAGCCAGCTGATACAGAAAATCATATAAAATAAAATTTCAGAAAGTGCATATAATAGGGGAATCTGAGAATATAGAATATGACTAAAACAATCAGAGAAGTAAATGATTGAACCTGAATTATAAGAAAAAAGAAGAATAACATAAAAATAAAAAGGAATATTTAAAATAGAATAATAAAAATAAACACAGTCAACGAAATTTTTTTGAGTACATTAGAAATATCTAAAGTGAGGAATGCATACACTGGAAGATAGATATGAGGAAATTAAAGAGAAGGCAATATGGAGTGACTAAAAGCAGGTAATTATGAAGACAAAATATGCATGTTTTAAAAATATCTAGTATAAATCTAAAAGAAGTTTTAGAAGAAAAAAACAGGGAAAATGTGGGAGAATGATAACAGCTATGAGTTTACCAGATTTATACAAAAATAAGATTCCTCACTGCAGAAAAATATCAAGCCCTGAGCAGATAAGCAAAAAGAAATCACACTCTAGACATAGTGTTGTATAACTGTAAAACATCAGAGACAAAGTAAAATATCTTAAGCAACAGAGAGAAAAGGTAGACTTAGTTATTTAACTGATAAAAGACTTTTCATTATCAAAGTGAGAAATAAGAAATAATGGATAAATATTTTTAAAAGACCAATGGGAAATAACTGTCAACTACAAATTTTATTATTGGCGAATTTATTGTATAAGAGAGTGATCAGATAAATAAATTTTCAGTATGAAAAACAAAATACAAGAATTTGCCCCACGTAGACATGGTGAAAAGAATTAATGATATTTATTTATTAAGAAGAAAATTGATTGTAGAAGGAAGGAACAGAACTGAGATAAAAGAAGCAACAATGGGTGCAAATTGGTAAGTATGGTGATTATTTCAAATAGCATTGACTGTAAAATCATCAATTATAATTAGTTTAGGGGCATTTTAAATAAAGGGGAAATTAATAGATTAAAAACAATGTGTAATTTAAAATGGTGGATAAGAATTAAAATATCCTAAGGTCCTTTGAGAGAAATACAGAAATATTTATTCCAGATTTTAAATCAAGTATGCATACAAAAATTTTAATACTAATTACTAAGTAATGAAAATGAGATGTGTAATATCTGAAACATGGGAGGAGATCTGTATTAAAACATTTTAATTAATCTGGTATAGAGGAATTGATGGGGTGGTGAAATGGAAGATAGAACATGGTAAATAAAAAATAAAAAGATGTTAAGTTCAGACAATAATTTCTTGTAATCATTTAACTGCTACTTTATAAAGAGTATACATTATTCTGGTTTGTATTTAATTTGAATAAAATATATTCTATGACTTACATGTATACTTTAAAAATGATATAAATGAGTAAGGACAGAGATTCTGAAATTAAATTTAAAATAAATTAGAATCCAATTAAAAACAATTAAAATCTAATGTTGAAAATGTACACACTTAAAGACTTAATGTCATAAGAAGTTTGACAGAAAAGGAAATTACAAAATATCAATGAAATGAAAATTAAAAAGAGAATTAATATAATGTTAAGTGCAAACAAAATAGGTTTTAAAGGGTTATTAGCAACAAAGAACAATTTTACTTATAAATGAAATGAATAGTACAAGAGGAAAAGGTAACTATATTGATCATATATCCACTTAACTACATATTCTTACAAGCATAAAGACAAAAATTAAGAGAACTACAAGGAAGAATTGGCAAATCCACAATTATACTGTAAGATTTTATCATATCATTCTTAGAAACTGACAACAGACAAAAAAGTAGTGTGGGTAAAATGAGACACTGTTTATAGTTCCTAGAAATATTATCTTCCCTTCCCAGCAAAGTTCATTTAATAAACTATAATAAAGATAAGGTCATTAGATTACTCAATACTGTTTTTATATGACCATTTAATAGTTGAATTTAACACACAAAAAAATTATCTTTATGAAAAAAAGTTTCAAAACAGGAAATGAGTACAATCTGCGCAGTACTTTTTAGCAAGAAAAGTTTAAAAATGATTTATTTAAAGTGAAAATGGAAAGTTACCTTCAAGATTTGTTCAATCTTGGGTAACTCCCTTACTTATGTAAATACGAAACAGTACACTTCCATTGTCCTAGGAGGCACCCAGCAGGAAAGTGCAGCCAGAGCTTTACATTTTCATCCAGAGCAGCCACTGACCACCAACCCCTTGGCTCCCCAGACTGTTCGGCACTTCGGAGGAGATGAGCTAATGTATACAGGAGCACCTAACATTCCCTTAAAGAATTAGTAATACCATAATGTTTTGAATGGAGTGAGATAATGCCAACTGAAATCTGCAGGCAAGAAAGATGCCAAAAGCCCCCACCCCAAAAAACTTAGGGGAGAGAAAATGGGGAAGACTAGACTGGGACTTCTGTGCTCAATCTCAGGGTGGTCTTGACTGAGACTTATCTGAAAAATAACAGCTGACAGCCTCTGTTTTAAGTGTGTGTACATGTGCGTGTATATACTTCCTTTAAATCTCACCAAATACTCATCCTTCCACAACTCAATGAGGAACAGCTATATGACTCTCTCATATGCATGAGTTTGAAGTACCTTCCTATTTATTTTCTGGCACTATTAGATGTGCTTAGGGGGGAAATGGTTGAAAGTGAAGCATAAAGTCAAAAGCGGAAAATACTGGAAATGCTCAACAGAGTGGAACTGCCATCCTGTCCTGCACAGAGATCTGGACCAGCAAGGATATAATCACAGCTGTGGACAGAGTGGCAACAAACTGTGCAGGACCTATTTTCAACAGTGGCACCCTGTGGCAGATGGAAGTAAAGACAGGCAAATGGTGAGGAACTATCTAATTCTTCATCTTTCTCTACTTTGATTTTAAAAGTAGGACTGGGCTTTTTGACCAAGAAGAGATAGAGAGGAAAGCCAAGTACCCTGCTTATTAGATAGGAAGGTAACTCAAGTGGTTTTGGTAAGTATTGGAAAAAGAGGACACTGTATTTTCCTCTCTGTACTATGGTGCATACAAGTTTCATCTGTTGCCTCAGCAGTCACAAAACCAGATTGTTAAACTCAGTGCCAATTAGTTCAAGATATTTCTCTCAAATAATCCTTCTTCCTTTTGGATATGGCTCTAGGATTTTTTTTCCTAGTTTTTGTTTTCAATAATTAAATATGAGATTTTATATTATAATTAATTTAATTCATAGATTCCTCAAATCCTCTGCAGGTAGAATAATATGTTAAAAATAGTAAACTATTTGAATTTTTTCATAGCTATAATCCAAAATGGAACACACAAATTACCCCAAAGCTATTTTATGTCAATAATAAGAAGCTCTCATCTTGTGAAAGTGTTCATGAAAGACAAATAGAAAGAAAGAATGTGCACCAATGAGACACAGATTTGCTAGGAAACATAACATTTTTTTCTTTCTTTCCTTCCTTCCTTCCTTCCTTCCTTCCTTCCTTCCTTCCTTCCTTCCTTCCTTCCTTCCTTCCTTCCTTCCTTCCTTCCTTCCTTCCTTCCTTTCTTCCCTCCCTCCCTCCCTCCCCCTCCTTCCCTCCCTCCTTTCTTCCTTTCTTTCTTTCTCTCTTTCTTTCTTTCTCTTGCTCTGTCACCCAGGCTGGAGTGCAATGGTGTGATCTCGACTCACTACAACCTCCGCCTCCCAGGTTCAAGCAATTCTCCTGCCTCAGCCTCCTGAGTGGTTGGGAGTACAGGTGGCACCACCACGCCTGGCTAACTTTTGTATTTTTAGTACTCAGGGTTTCACCATATTAGTCAGGTTGGTCTCATAATCCTGACCTCAGGTGATCCACCCACTTCGGCCTCCCAAAGTGCTGGGATTACAGGCATGAGCCACCACACCTGGCTGGAAACAACATGTCCACCAATCAATTCAAGTTTCAGATCTTAAACAATGATAGACTTGATTCCTATTTGAGGCCATATAAGTACAGGTACTAGGGAATGTAAGGGACAAAGGTGTTGCACATCCGGGGATTTGTGTGTCTATATTTTTGCCTCTTGTAATCTCATGGAGTTGAAGTTGTATGCCCCCTAGCCTAGGGAGGAATGGGCTCAAACAGCTCCCCCTAGGTCTAAATCACCTTTACCAGTCTCACAGGACTATCCATGCTCCGTATCACCACCCCACCCCCGTCTCATCTCCCAACTGCATTGTGGCCCACTCAGGCACATTTCAGATAATTCAGACTTGTGCTAGAGCAATTTGCAAAGACATTTTTAATTAAAATGCAATTCACAATTTCCTAATCTTACAAAAAGATATATTCTATTGTAATAACTATAACATAATTACAATTTATAGTAAATATTAAGGTAATTTTCTTATGTAGTAAATGCCGAGATGATCTATTGCCTTATGCAGAATTTTAGAATTTACCTTTCTTTGTCTAACCTTTCTTCTCTTTCAAACCCATTAATACCCATTTTATTGCTAAAGTCTTACTAAAGAAACAGGTTACCTCCAAAAGGAAACATTATGGTATATTCCATTAAACACAGTAAAACTTTAAATTTCACATAAAAATAGGTTATCCAATTACATGGTAAACGTGTCATTTGTTCATTGTCCAGTACACAATATATTTACAGGAAAATTACCAGGAACTTCTCAGCTGTATCAGATCTCAACCTTATATTTAGATGCAGTCATATATTACTGCTGATAATGTGATGTCAGTGAATAGATTGGAATTTTTCACTGTCCTTTATCAAGATAAATTGTTCTGTCAATAGCAAATGGCTGGCAAGCATTAACACTCTGCACACTATATGACTTTTCATTCCCTGCAAAAATTGTATTTAATGCTTTTGCACAAAATCTATGGCCGTGACTATCCTTATTACCTATTTAACTATCTTTTAAAAGGAGGATTTATTTCTGCAAATTAGGACCAGGGTAACAAGATGGTGTCATGCATCATAAACTTTAAGTCAATACAAGGCAGGACACTTGCAGTTTGAATGGGAAAATACCTTGCTCTCATCTCTTGGTCATCCAATAGTATTAGCAATCTGTGGTGGGAGCAGCTGCTCAGAGCAGAACTTTATCTTGGCCTCCTTCCATCTCCACTGCCACGATGTCCCACAGTAGCAATTTGCTCATTGGCCTATTACTTTCAATAGGTATTTCAGTAATTGGCTATTTCACACTTGTAAGGCTTGAACTGGCAGAGAGCAAAGGCCAGGCAACCAGTCTGTCAGGGTCTAGCAAGCTGGTCGTTCATCAATTATAATCAGCTTTTACAAGAGTGAGTGAATCTTCTGAAACCTTGTTTGCTCTGATCAGCTTTGCTACCAGTATAATTTGACCCCAAACGGAGCTGAGTCCTTATCTGAAGAATGTAAAAGTTGTTCTACAGTGACAAGCATGTTTGTTTATTCAGACCCCTGGAGAGTCTGAATGCGGGCTCAAAGAGGGGAAAGGGAATATCTTGATAATCTTGAGAATTCTGGGTTTCTTCTGCTTCTGTAGTTACTTGCTACCTGTTAATACAACACCCTTTCTTTTGCTAAAAGTAAACATTCAATGGGCATCAAAATAATTTATTTTGTAATGATTAATTATACAAGAGAGGGTCATCAAATTAAGAATTGAATTACTGTAAGGTGAGGTTTACTCTGGCCAGAGAAGTTGGGAGTCTTTTGCAATCATGTGCGTTATTTTAGAAATAGCTATTTAAATAGAACATACAATTAAAAAAACACACACACATTATAATTACTGAACCGATGTATATGCTCATGTGGACAACCAATTACTTGATTTAGTATGATCGAGGCTAAGCTAGAAAAACAGTTTGCTAGAAACTTTAGGTCCATAACAGTAAATCAATATGGACTTCATTCACATATAAAAATAGTATTTTTTCTCTTCTTAGTCATCCCCAATATCTTCTATTATTTCCCATTTTACTGAACTCTAAGAGAACAGAAAAACCTAACACAAATTAAGTTTTCAAGAAAAAAAGTCTGAAACTTAGATAAGATGTAAGACTTTGCAAAATTCAGATAAGGTGCAACTGCACCAGCAGTTTTAGGTCCTAGGCATGTGGGTCACAGTTAATTTATGTAACTCACCCCAGGCGGCTAGAAAAACTACATTTGTATAATTTAGAAAGAGAGAAAAATGCATCTTAACATACAGGATTTATTTTTTTCTCACCACTGGCACCACTTTCTTCAAAAAGAATAAGACAATCCCTACTTGAAATGCATGTGTACAAAATTACTAATGGAAACAACCAATCTTTATTACAATATCTGCTACTTGCTATCCACCGGTACCTAGGATTCCCGTACTACAAATCCTATACTCTCCCTTCCCAAAGGCCAATTCAGTCTGTTGACCAGCGGATGACAAGGTGATCTGTCATCTAGCAACTGCCTTGAGCACAAATAAAACACACAACCAAAAATGGAATCTATTTAGTAGAGATTTTCATAAAATTTCAAGTTAAAAAAATGTAAAGGATAGATGATTTAGAAAGCTGTTAGAGATGCTCAAAAATCAATTCTAAATTTTGAAAAGACATGAGTAAAGCTCTTAATAAATCTACCTCCAAAGAGTTATGCGCTCTTACTAGTTGAATAAATGAAGTGACACAGATGCATATCTAATTGTAATACATCACAAGATAATCTGTCAAGCCCAAGTGCTCAGGCCCTGTCACCCCACTTCATCCATTATTTATGTACAACCTTCATTGCCAGCAAAATCCCTATGAGGTATGTAGCATGGCATTGAACACTGAGGTTCTGCCACTCAGCAAAAACTTTTAGAAAGCATACTGGATAATAATTATTAAACACTGTGTAAATGATTACTGTGGGGAGGGTACATTTAAAAAGCACCAGGATTATCCCAGAAAAAATCATGACACATTTCATTTAGCTGGGCAATACACTGGATGTTCCATACTAACAAAGCTTACTTGGGTGAAACTATAACACCACCAAATGCCTCTTCTTTGTTAGAGGCCAATCAAATCTCCATAATCTTCTTCCTTTTATTATTGTATTAACTGGAAAAATGATAAAGTGAACTTATAACTTATAACACTGAACTTATAACAACATCTACTTCCATAATAGGCAAGCAAATGAAGGGCCCAGTGCCATTATTTTCTTTCTTTATTCTCTCCTCTTTCTTTTTAAATTGCTAAGTTGAAGAAGTTCCAAAGATGAGGAATTATACATGTTTAACCACTTTCTCAACGCGGAAAGCCTGCATCTGGCAGTTGCTGGAAGGTAGTCACCATTTTCTGCTCACCCTTTCTACCAGCACACATGGCCCTGCCCCATGTGCCTTTGCTGGGAACAGGGAACTGCTAAACAAATGCATGCTGAGCAAATGCAACCCAAACAAATGAAATCTGAATAAATGCATCCTTAACAGATCCATCCTGAGCAAATGCAACCTGAACAAATGCATCCTGAACAGATGCATCCGGAACAGATGGATCCCAAACAGTTGCATCCTGAATAAATGCATCCTTAACAAATACACCTGAACAAATGCACCTTGAATAAATACATCCTGAACAAATGCAGCCTGAATAATTGTATCTTGATTTTACAATCAAAATTCCACAGTGTTGTTTATTTTGTTTGTTTGCTTATTTTTTCTTAAGGAATCATTATCATATAGTCATAGTAAGCATATTTTTTTCAAATATGTTCTTAAATAATGAAGATAAAAATGCACATCTGAAACCATTTTAAGGATTCAGCCAGCTCCTCTGCTTCAGTCATGAGGGGGTAATAAGAACAAAAAGCTGCTTCAGGCATTTAGTAGTAGAAAATTAAAGTTCCTCTAAATTAGGTGGCTATATTCTCTCCCAGTCCAATTACTAGCTTTAATATTTGTCAATAAAATACCAAGTAAAAGATTAGTCTCCAGATAAGGCAGCTGTTGCCATTTGGACCCTGTGATACTTCACATTCTCAAACTGTGGTGTGGAAGCTGCTGATTACAGCTTCATATCACTGACAGGTGCTGTAAGGCCCAAATCTTATGGACTTTTCTCTGGAAAGAAAAATTATAATAAAAGAACAGAACATACACATCATAACAAGCTAAGATTACACAAGATGCTGTTTTAGGGACTTGTAACATTTGAACTTGAGTTTTGGAACATCCTTTGTAATTAATGAAAGTCACAATGTAGGTATATGATAGCTAGAAGTCATTCTGGTTTGAGGCAGTAACTAAACTGCTTGCCAGAGCCTCACACAATTCCTCCTAACTAGATCACATCTTGTTCCATAGCAGCTGCTTCTCATCACTTCCCTGCACAAAAGGGCAGCTGATTACACGCCTTTGCTATGGAGACCTATGTATCTCCTTGACAATGTGCAGGAAGGCCCACCATGTGGAAAAGACAAGTTTGCTCCTTTCCTTTGAAGACAGATATATGCTAAACTTACAGGATCATTAGGCTACCCTGTTGAAAGAATAGATTTTCTTTGAGACTTTACCTCCCCTAAAGAAAAAAAAAAAAAAAAAAAAAAAAAAATATATATATATATATATATATATATATATCGTCTCCATCTTATGTAGCTTTTAAGAGAGCTGCAATTACGACATAAATTCAAGCTTATTTCATTTGATATAAGGTTCTAATATTTGAAGAGTTTTAAAAAATTATTACTTTTAATCAGAAGCCAGCTTCAGTCTTTGAAATCCAGATTCTCTTCTCTAATGTGGATCAAAATAAATTCTCCCACATTGAGAAGTATAAAAAAAATCCAGGCAAAATAAAGTAATTATAAGTTTATTTTCACTTTGCAAGCAAGGGTGGCAGAAGAGTCTGGGCTCTACTTGATGATTGTGGCAGTACTAACAATTAATTTAGGATGATGGTGCGACATGAAAATAAAACTTCTTCTGATTGAATTTCAAGGACTCTTCTGTTTAACTAGCTTCAAGAGTCCTTTTTTGATCATAATAAAATTATTTGCCATATGGTTCAGATGCTTGTGATCCCCTCTCAATGAGAGGATTATGCATGAGATAAAATGCCTACTGTAGATGCAGCCAAGCACACAGCTGGCTCTGATAATGCCAACAAATGGCTTCATCCATCTCAATGTCACGTAGGAGCTGGTGCGACGCGAGTCAGCCCCGAGTACAATTAAAATCTACATCATCTGTGAGAAAGGTGATGGAGGTTCTGACATCAGAGCTGTGCCAGATTCATCCTCTTTCCACAGTAACAGAAGAAACGTGTTGCCCCTTTCACCCCGTCACACTAATGATGTGCTGTGCAGATCCCTTCCTGTGCACATTAAAGGTACTAAATCAAGGGGCCTTCTATTTAAAAGCTTCACCTTTATCTGACATTCAGTAGCTAAGACGTACGTTTCTAAACTTCAGTTGTGTATTCCTTGCTTCTTTTTTTGTGATGAGATAATGTCATTTATGTCTACCAGTGAAATATAAATAGAAAAGTTTATGATCCATATGGCCTCAAATTGTGGCAATATGCAGAAATTTCCTTGTTTTAATTCCACAATGTTCAACCACTCTAATAAAATCAGGTTTGAACATCCATTTGTTCCAGAAAGCCAAATTTTATTGCTAAAACATTCATAACTCATAACAAGCAAGCTCAATACCAATTCAGGGACAAGCATCTTTATCTGTACATTTTAAGTAAAAATTAAAAGTGGAATTTAGGCCGGAATTTTGTTCTTTTTACCATGTTGTATTACGAGGAAACCTTCCAAATATGTTTCATTAGCATTTCCAATGACTTTCCTTTAAAATTAAATGGAATAGAAATAAGTTATTAAAAGCTAATTCTATGATTATTTATTTGCGTACTTTTGTTATATACTTTGGTCTCTACTGAGCGATTATTCTTGAAAGACAAAACTGTAATCTGTAAACTGGCACACTAATCTCTCATGTAACTGGAAGACAAAAATACTCACACCAAATATGGAAATCCAGGCTCTGAAGTCAAAGGAAAATCTGTATAAGATGTATAAATGTGTGTAAGCGTATATTTGTATATATTGTATATGCATGTATATACATGTGTATGTTCCAAATAATACACACACACACACACACACACTCTCTCTCTCTCTCTCTCTCTCTCTCTCTCTCTCTCTCTCTCTTTACTTATTATTTGGAATGATAAATAGGTGTTTTGGGGAATTTTTTGCTCTAACTTTGTAACCCTGCAATAAGGTAGAAAACCTCATGCAACAGAAGGCAGATAATCATCAATGGACATATGGACATTAGCCATTTCAGATGGCAACTTTTCCATGCTCTTCCTATGTCAGTTATGGTCTATAATATGAAAAAGGGTAATTTTTAATCAAGTTTCTTTCAGGTAGTCTACTAATGTAAAAATTACACCTTTAGTTTATTCAGTTTATGAAAAATGTATAAAATTCATTAATTTTTTTGCACCAAATAATTCATATAACTCACTAGGCAGTGTTCTGTCATAATTTCTATAGAATTGGTTGTGCTCATTCTAAACCAGTGGATTTCACCCTTAGCTGCATGTTAGTATTACTTGTGGTATTTTTAAAAGTAAGGTTGCCAGTGACTCACCCCAAATATGCTGGAACTGAATGTCTGGGAGTGGGTCCTAGACTTTTGTGAAAGATTCTCCAGACAATAGCTAAAGCACCATGAGAGATAGAGACTTGTATCCTAAACATTGTCTAAGAAGTATTTTATATTTGAATTTCCAGCACCATTAGAATTATTTTATTGGTTACAGATGTTTCTTGTGTTAAGCAAAAGAAATCAGTAACATTTCTGACACAAATTCATCCAATCCTATAAATATTTCTTGGAAGATTACAGTTATGTTCAGTTCTATGAACATAATAGCTCTGTGAACATAGCATAGCATAGCTATGCTAATAGCTAGGTATTATGGAGGAATACAAAGGAAATATAAATCATGGTTTCTATGTTCATGGAGCTAATCATCTTAGGAAAAAGACACACAACAATCTTAACCAAATGTCTTATAATTGTTACATTGGATGATGCTTACAATAATTGTCAAAGAGGCAGCTGAACTAGAAAGGACGAGTGTGCAGGCATATGTTGATTATTCCCCTATGGAAAACTTCACCTAGTATTCCTATGAATAGCAAGATCCACTGCTGCTTCTTAGAAAAGATTTTTTAAATTGTTGCACAAAACTTCTAGGAGAAACCTAACAGACCAACAGTTACAATAGAATAGACAAGGTACCTTGTTTTGTACATGTATGAGTCCGTTCTCATGCTGCTAATAAAGACATACCCGAGACTGGGTAATTTACAAAGGAAAGAGGTTTAATTGATTCGCAGGTCCGCAGTCCTGGGGAGGCCTCACAATCATGGTGGACGGTAAGGGAGAAGCAAAGCCACGTCACACGTGGAGACAGGCAAAAAGAGAGCATGTGCAGGGGAACTCCCATTTATAAAACCATCAGATCTCATGAGACTTATTTACCATCACGAGAACAGCATGGGAAAGACCTGCCTCCATGATTCAATTACAGTTGGGAATTATAATTCCCACCTGTATGGGAGTTACAATTCAAGATGAGATTTGGGTGGGGACACAACCAAACCATGTCAGT
The DNA here is from genome assembly GCF_007565055.1 of Rhinopithecus roxellana. NCBI lineage: Eukaryota > Metazoa > Chordata > Mammalia > Primates > Cercopithecidae > Rhinopithecus > Rhinopithecus roxellana. The sequence continues at coordinate 72,905,607 of NC_044558.1, forward strand.
GCAGTAAGTCCTAGCTTGCTAATTAAAGGTTCTGTTTCTTAACTCCAAATGAAGATTGCCTACAGAATATTGCTTTTCAGAATGCAGTACTGAAAGTGTTTAAGAGGTGGGCAAATCAGTCGATATATTAATGTAGTAATTTGAAAACAGAAGTGTCCCTTTCTAGCCCAAATTAGCTATTGAAGAGATTTCTAGCTTTTTCAATTTCAATTCCAAACTCTTCTCAACCATAATACAATTAATCAGCTCTTTCCTTCTAAGAATAAAAAAAAAAATTAGAAGTTTGGTGATGGAAAATGCCTTTGAAGAAAGCAGGAATAATAATTCTGAATGAGAAATCTAAAGGCCAGAGAGAAGGAAGGACTTGTGGTGAGACACCTAGTTAACAACATAATGTAAATAACAATAGAAATGGGCTGAAGTGGTATCATTAAACAATTTTCTAAACTTTGTTAGATAAATCAACCCCAGACCTTTAATCATTAAATTAAATAATTTAAATAAATTTAATAAGTAAAGGCCAATTGTTTCAGAAATGTTAGTAATGGAACCCAGTAGAAAAAATAAAATCTCTACTGAGTGGCTTTTGCTAAAAGAAAGAATCATAACCTAGCTTTGACATGTGCTCACAATATGTAAATGAGCATGCAAATCACTGAAGCCACTGGAAGATGAAAGTGTAGACACAAAATAAAATCATCCATGGCTCTGTGGTTTAGAGTCAAAGAAAAACCTTTATAAGATGCATTGAAAGTTGTTAAATATATTCAAGTTTCACATATGGGTGATTTACAGCTGTGGCAGGACAGTCTTGTCACTCAGATTAGTTCAAGGTAAGTAGCTTTGAAATCAAACAGACTCAAATTCTTCCCCGACTCTGTGACTTACTAGCTGGTGACATTGCACAAATCAACATTTTTCAGCTTCAGTTTCATCTATACAATGGAAAAAAGTAAGTAGATAAGAAAGTAAGAGTGTGGAAATTGCCCAGGACATTTTTCTTGACACATTGAAAATTTCAGGAAAAGGCAGAACAATAATGATGCTATTAATAAAATGAATAACTGGGAAATTTATTGGTTAAATATAAGAAAATAGAGTTTAATAAAAATATTCTCTTTCTATGCTGAGGAAATATATATGAGAGTTCTGGCAAACCTAAATGGAATTCTTCATTTCAGCATACATAACTAGTTGGGGTGGTTGCTGCTACTCAAAGGGCCACAATTTTGAGGTTGTGATTTTTGTCAACCTCCCATAATCTTCCTGAGAAGAATATCAACTCCTACTAAGGGAACAAGCTTCTCTGAGGCATTATCACAAATCTGCAAATTCACATGGTTCAAAATGGAATTTTTTCAGACCTGCTGGTTGTCCCCATGTTTTATATCTTCCCCTCCTCACTCACGATTGTCCCCAAAGCAAGAGGCAGAGTAACAATATCAGTTATTATCTTGGCTGAAGTGAAAGACATGAAAATTTGCTCTTAGGTTTTATGTGGCCTGTTTCTCACTTATCAGGGATTTCCTCTCTTAGAGAGAGGCTAGAGGGGATACAAGTTGTTAGAAAACTGAGGGATATCCAGGAACAATTCAGAGACTGATCTTGTATCTAATAGCTGGGTACTGGAAAATTTTAGTGGCTGCATAGCTGTTGCTAAAACTCAAGCAGCCAGCCAAGGCTAACATGGTCATCAGAGATGAGCCAAAACCTATTGCCTCACAAAATTCAAAAAGTTGTGAGCATTACCGCAGACCTCAGCAGCCTCATTAAATACTAGGTACAGTATATGCTTAAGCTAAAGCCTATGAATGTAGGAATTACTCATTGATGTAAGATCAATTTGTAAGGAGAAAATTACTCATATGCTGTCAACATCATGAGGCCAGGGACCATGTTCATTTTGTTCATGTTTGTATGCCTAGCTCCTAGGTAAGTCTGAGACCTAGAAGACACTAGGTTTAATTAATGAATAAATGAAAATAATACTACATTGGTGAAGAGAATGGGCCTTAGAATATGTCAAGCACTATTTATTTAACTTTCCATGACTTCGGTTTTCTCTTATGTAGATGTATATAGTAATATAAATGGGCTTGTTGGGTTGTTGGGATGAATACATTATTTATTGATAGTAAGTAGCATAGGGCACACCATGTGTTCTAAACATTATATTCTAGAGCATGGTCTTCATGTAGGGGTGTGTGTGTGTTAGTGTTTGTGTGTGTGGGTGTGAGAGGAGAGAGAGAAAGAGAGAGACAGAGGCAGAGACAGAGAGAGGGGAAGTTAATGTAAATCTTTCTAGATTTTGGAGCCAGAATTAATAAAATCACCCTTTTAGAGTTCTGTTTTTCATCTGCATAAAAAATTAAAAACCTTTAAACAAACATTCCAAAATAATTCTCTACTGAAAACAGCTTGAGAGTTTATTAGTTCTAACCCTGATTCCCTGAGGTAAACTATGGACTTGTAGGTTAGTAAACCTAAGTACTTGAAATGAATCTTAAAATCACTCAATGATGAGGTCTCCCAACAAAAGAATAATGAAATACTTATTTGGAACATTTTTCTGAATAGAATGCCACTTGTTACTCATTCTTCCCTTTAGTTGTTCAAAGATAAAATTGACTCAGTGATGGTGTGAGATCCAACTCTCTACCAGATGAAGTCAGTTCTAAAAGGTCATAGTAAAATTAGGAAAGACAGATGGAAAATGTGCTGATAACAGCTGGTACACCCAAAAGTGTGCACACTGGTATAGTTATGGTATCAGCTACTGCTCTTTCATCTCTTTTCTCTACGTGCTTCTTTAATTCCAGGAGATACAATTATCTTGGTGGTTGAAATTCAATAACATACAATACAGATTGATGGTTGGGAAGACATCATTAGGTTCTTAGCCAATATAGAATTCTTCTTGTCAATGTAGACTATCAAGGAATAAGCATGAATACACTCCTGCTTAAGGCCTCCAGTACAGATTCTAAAACCTACCACCTTCCAACATTGTTATTTTTTATCACTTCCTCCTACCAATGTTAAAGAATAGAAAACATAAATTATATCTAAAAAGAGGAAACAATCATTTAACTTCTCCTGGTTTTAATCAGTTTTCTGATGTTGAATCCAATTGCCATTAATTCAGACTTTTAAATATAATTTTAAAAATATTCTTTATGATTCTTCAATTGGGTGCAGTTTAATTTAGCCAGCATGCAGTGTTTCAAAGATTCTTAGTTTCTAAATTGAAAGTGTACTTAGTTTATGTTTATTCTTACATCTTGGTCCTACATAGATTATTGAATCCATTGCTATATCAGAGAGATATTGGCCAGATCAACTTCAAAGAGAGTAATTTTTTTAGTCAGTTCAATTCTCAGAACTAAATAAAAACAAAAGAGGATCTTTGAATGTTCAAGTATAATTTTTCCTTTCACATTTATACTTTTGAAAGTCTATAGAGGCAAGAACCCACTTGTAAAGACACAGTGGGGGTGATTGTCATTGTACTGAGTAATGGTATGCACATAATGCATGCATTCATTTGTCAAGCACCAAAAAAACACTCTCTCCTGGTTAGCGTTTTTTTCTTTTTTTTTCCTTCCTGTTAGATAACTATGCATGAAGCAAAAGTTTAATTCTCTGAACAAGCTCCAGAAAACTTGGACACTAATACTTTTTGATCACCTTCTTCTATTTCCATTTTTCATGTTGTGGGACCCGTCTGTCTGCTTGCAAGACTACAAAGATTTTGTTTAATACAGTATCAATATTCTTGGTTTACCATTGACAGATTTGAAAAGGTTGTTAAAAACTGAATGCATATATGCAAATGTTTTGTTATTAAATGGAAACATTCCAAGAACTCAAATGATCCATGTGAAATTTTAATTATAACTTAACAGCTGCTTGAGCTAATTGAAGGATATCAGAAAGGTGATTTCCTTCTCATTGTAATTAAAGAGTTAAGCCTAATTTGCTGTTGTCAGAACAAGACTAAATACCAATCTGGTCTGCCTAATTATATTAAAAGGTAAACAGATAACTGCTAGAAAAGTTTAGGGCCCATCCTAACAAAGACAACAGGTTCTCAATATGTCATGACCACCCCACTCGTATTGGAATATGAACGATGACCTTTAAGGAAAATAGCAACTGTTCTCAACTTCTGCTATGAAGGCTGCAATTTCATCCTGCAGCATCATCTGTTCACTCCCTCTGGTAGCCAATTTTATTTTCCTGAACCAGAGTTCCAATTTCTCAGTCCTTTCCCCAAGAGCCCTCAGTGATCTCGTCACTTAAGAGATAAGAAAACAGAGGCCAACAGAGGGCAAGAATATCTTCAAAGCAAACAATTAGTCAGTGGCAAAACAAGACTCTTGATTAAACAGTGTAGTGCTTTCCCCACTATTCTCTGTTCTTTGCATCTACTAACATGGAATTTACCTTGCTCAATTCCACTGCATTACAGTAACATGGAAATATACATTGAAGTCTTCGGTTATCTTTCTAATGGTATGTATGATAGTACTTGCCCTTTGTTCCAGAAGGTCTAGAAAGTTACATTTTTTAATTATTCTACAGGAATGTAATGGAGGAGTGTCCTGTGTGAGCAATACCAACCTTTAATATCCTAATTGAATGGGGTTAAAACTCTTATTCAGCAGTGCAAGGATCTTAAATGTAAAATAAAGGAATCGTTTTATCTAAGCCTGGTATTTTCAGCTTCTTGTAATAGCCTTCTTCACTTATGGGTAGGCCTCCAGAGATTAAAATAGGGATGTGAAGTTCAGCTGCCAAGAGATCTGGTAATTCTGATACTTCTTGGATAATTCTTGTTCCTCTTCATTTATGAATTCAATTTCTTTCTATCAGCCCATAATATAAATGTAGCCAGTATTTGTTTCTGTCCTTCTTTTTTCACTTTCCAAAAAAAAAAAAAAAAAGAGAGACTCATAGGTAAATTCACATGAATTCAGTATGGGAATGAAGAGGAAGAGGCTTATTAATAATCTTTGGGTTGTTCTCAATGGACACTTGCTTCCTTCCCTCTAATGCAAATACATATTATAAACGAGGCAAGGTTGAAAACAGAGAATAATTGTTAAACCACAGTTTCCATGTGTGGTCTATATGTTAGCCCTCAGGCATGTCAGGGAAGATTATGGAGAGGACCAATATTCTACAATTCTTCATCAGTGCAATAACCCATTTGCTTAGAAAAGTAACTGACACATACCTTATTACTATTAAGATTTTGATTATCACTTCTCTAATCTGTGATCAATCTGATATTGCTATTACTTAATCATGTATTTGTTGCATCTACTCAAACTCAACCTGTCTAACCTTTTCCCTTGCAAGCCAGCTGCCTTGTTAATATGGCCCACTTCTCCTATGTGATCATTCTAGTTACTGTCTCTCAAATTATTTATCCTACATAACACTGATGTTAATCTTCATAAAGTATCCCTTAGGTAATGCCATCCTACTACTCAAAATGCTTTCATATTGGGATAATTCCTATAAATTAAAGTTCAAACTCCTTAGGCTGATATGAAAAGCCCTCATAATCTCATCCTAAATTCTTGCACTTGTTATAATTCTTAAATGAAGACAACAGAATATTCTAACTGATTAAAGCAGAAAAGGCAATTGTTGGAAGAATTACTGGGTTGCTTACGGAATTGTTAGGGAGGCAAGAGAATTGATTTAGAAAATGGACATGAAACAAGAGAGGCCAGGCAGCCCTTGAGCCATTCTAGAGAGAATACTTCTGCCTCCACCACTGCCACAGTTTGCCACACCTCCTCACCAATACTGCTTGCTAGAGGTCGACACCAAATGCATTACCATCACTACCACACAGACTGGATGTAGGTGCCCTCGCTCTCCAAATTCATGTCTCATTACAACTGGGTTGTGATTCCAAGTTCCCAGACAAGTCATCTACTTCAGTTGAGCTTAAGTCTGTGCCCTATCTTTTGTTATAAAGGCACTGTGTAAGCATGCATCTGGACTTGACAAGTTCAAAAGCAGTAAGGTCAGGCTCCTACCAATGCTCGTATAGGAGGAAATTCTGCAAACACTGGAAAGGAATTCAAATGCCAGGAAAAACAGAAAATAAATCAAAATAAAAAGAGAAAGTGAATGGGTGAGCAAGTGAGATAGTGGAATTCTAGGATTAACTAATGAAACCATCAACCCATTAAGTTATGGTGTATTCAGTTGTTGAAAAAAAAATCCTATTTTGTCCCATCTTCACAAATAATTAAAATAATTATGAATATGAATATTAAAATATCTAGCATATGACCAACAAATAGTAGTACCTAAATAACAAACATTTCTTCCATTCTAGATGAAACGCCTTTCTCTCTTCATTTTCCCAGATCTACCTCACCTAAGGATTTGCTTGTCAACTATCTTGTCCAAGAAGTTATCTTAGAACACTCCAACTTAGTGTTATTCATCTCTTCTAAATTCTTGTTGCATTTAATCCATATTATTCATTATGGTGTTTGTCATTTATATTGTCATACTAGTAGCTACCTTTTCACGTGTGTAGTTTTATATCCTCAGATTGCAACCTTCATGACAATAAAGACTATGTGCTATAATTCTTTGTATCGACGCTCACACCTATCATTATATCTTTGGGAAAGCAAGCACATAAGAAATGCTTAATGATTGCCTGTTCAGCCCGAAAGTTGGTTTTAAATTAAATTCTGAATCACCCAGCTCCACATACTTTCTCACTCATATAAAAAGGAAAGTGCAGAAAAAAATTGGGTTAATAAGTGAGCTGATTTCCTATTAGCCAAGGCCTTATCATAATAAGCTTCTAGAATAATTCTACTCTCATATAATTTTTTTGTTTCACTTTAAAGCATGTAACAGAAGTTTTGGAATACATAGAGTGAAAGAATTGACAACAATAGGTTTACCAGGGGCAGAAATGCCATGATAAATGAAAAGAATTCAAGGTCTCTTATCCTGAGTAGAACAGGAACTGCCAGTCACCCAAATAAATCACCCACTACTCCCTTGCCACTGGCTCACACTGTTAGCATCTGACATGCTTAAGTCTAGTCCATCTAAATCAACAAAAGCACTTTCTTGACAGTCTGTCCTTTGCAGGATGACACCCTCCTTTTCTCTCTTTCTTTTCACAGCCATGCTTCTTAAAAGTGTAGCCCGTGCTTACTCTCCAAGCTGGCACCATCACTCCATTTAATCTGTTAATACTGAGTTCACCAGGTAATTTTCATTTGCCAAATCCAGTGCACCTTTGTCAGATGTATCCTACATGACCACAAAGTGTAATCCAATACACCCCCACTTTTTTCAAATGGTTACCTCCTTAGTTTTCATACTATTTACTTCCCAGCTCTACTTTCTCATTTTTATTCATTTGAAAATTGTATTTTATTTATTTATTTATTTATTTATTTATTTATTTATTTATTTAGAAACAACTCTCTCTCTTTGTTGCCCAGACTTTTGAGTAGCTGGGATTACAGGCACGTATCACCATGCCCAGTTTATTCTCTTGAGATTTTTAAAAATACCTCTCCTCCTTGACTCCACCTGTTTAATATTGAGTGTTCTCTAAATTATTGTCCTTAGCCTTTTTCTCTTTGATATGGTTTGGTTCTGTGTCCCCACCCAAATCTCGTGTTGAATTGTAATTTCTAGTTTTGGACGAGGGGCCTGGTGGGAGGTGATTGAATCATGAGGGTGAACTTCCCCCTTGCTGTTCTTGTGACAGAGTTCTCATGAGATTTGGTTGTTTGAAAGTGGGTAGCACCTTCCCCTTCTCTCTCTTTCCTTCTGGCCAGGTGAAGATGTGCTTGCTTCCCCTTCATCTTCCACCATGACTGTGTTTCCTGAGGCCTCACCAGAAGCAGAAGCCTATACAGCCTATAGAAACATAAGCCAATTAAACCTCTTTTCTTTATAAATTACTCAGTCTCAAGTATGTCTTTATAGCAGTGCAAGAACAAATGAATACAATTCTCTTACCTTTTCATCTATTTATATGTCTGAATCCCCCACTGACTTTCAGTCTCTTTACAGAATAAGCTGTTTTACCTACAACACCATGCTACTACCTAATAAAGAGACTCCTCCTTGGTTTTGCTTTGCTTAGTTTTAATACAATGGATAACAATATTCCTCTGGAATTTCTGACATCATGTGATGTCTAGAGTGATTATCACCTAGAAGGTAATGACTCTAATCTATGTCTTCATGCTAGATTTCTCTATGGAAAACTCAAGTCATATATTTCATTGAGTTTTGGTTAAAAATTTAAGATGCTTCTAACAACCAGAATCGTGTCCATAACCCCAAACTCCAGAAGAAATGCATTTATTCCACTTCCGGTTGATTAGACTTTTGTCAGATATTGAAGCCTATCTAGAATCAAAGATTCAATACTCTCCAATCAAATTACACTGTGATGCATAGGTCCCTCTCAGGTGTGTTGCAGATGAAGGTAGGGAGGTATTGACTGCTGTTTCTACCCTGATAGGGAGGCTGCTTCTGGGTCAAACAAACTCAAGCCCAATTTTGGATTGATGTCATCTTCAGTTTCTACATTCATAAAGTGGGTATAAGAACATGTCCAACATGACTGGGGGCATATATTCAAAACATGTAACTTTCTAAGCTACTATTACTATATTTTTGAAAGTTGTATCTATTGTTTTCTGCATGCTTTGCAAGAAACTATGCTTTATATTTCATTTTGGCAGAAATTTATTAAGCTGAAAATCAGGTACTCATATTCAACTTAAACTAGAATACAATCCCCTTGAGAATGCATTTGTATTTGTTTATATTATTTTACCATTGTTTGCATTTTTTTACTAACATGTATCAAATTTGAGAGATTTCATAAATAATGAGGTTATTTTGAATCCTTGAGGACATGATTTTTGTTTGATACCTTGAGTGCTTTAAGGACTTTTAAAATCTAGTTTCCTATAGACATTCATCAAGATTAATTACAAACAGTTGTTAATTCCCAGTGCCATCTTGTCTAGGCACCAAAGTCACAGGCATTACAGGTTAATGAAAAACACTAAACTCTGAAATTGCTTCACTTACCCAAGGTACTAGGAACTAATATTAATTATATCAGTAAGCCATGGGAGCACACTTGATAATCTAACAGCACATTAGAGCCATTTGATAGCAGGGGATATGTCTTGTTTGTTTTTATAATCCCAGCATTGAACACAGTACCTGTCACATAGGATAAATTAAAGAAATATTTACAGAATGAAGGAACGATATGTTCACCAAAGTGATGGAAGAGTCACCTACATAAAATATAAATTATATCTGCTCAAGCTTTATCAACAACTTTCCACTACTGATAGGATAAAATCTAAACTATTCATTTTTTACTGTGTTGCTCCTATACCCTTTACTCCAACCATGTGGTGTTATTTGCAATTCCTCATATATATTATGCTGTTTATTTCCTTTCTTTCTCAGCATGGAGTGTTCCTTGAAAGCATGTATGCATTTTCCGATAATTAGCTCAAGGACACCCCCTTTATGAGGCCCTTTTTGACTTCTGCAGGAAGAAATGATCACTGCATTTTTCTTACTGCTTCCCTATCCCATGTATATATACCTCTGTTGTGAAATGCCTCATTGTAATTATGTATTTAATACACAAATACAATAAGTCTCCTCCCAAGCAGGAAAGCTCCTTATTCATTATTATATTACAAGATTCTCTTGTGGTGCTGGTTACATATTAGGAAGTCAATAGGTGATAAATACAGGGTTCATTAATGTTTACAAAGAAGGACACATGGATTATTAGAGGAGGTAGAGATGCAAGGGCAAATAAATAGTGAGTCTTGCCAGTTACATAAAGCCTGATAAATTAACATTTATTCATCTCAATAACCTGTTTTATAATGGAGACATAGAAATATAGCACAAAATATACAGATAAAAATAAACATGGATGGTAAAATGGGTGCCTATTATAATCTCAAATTTGACTATACGCTTTAACTATAGACAATACAAAGAATATCCTAAACTCAGTCTTCTGTTTTGTTCAATTTACATGTCTTAATCTAGTATATATAAAGTATTTCACTTGACTAAATTGCAGTGGAAATTCCCTTTCTTGTAGTCTCAAAGACTACTCTTAAATAATACAGTGAAAAGAAGTTAATCTACAACAGTGGTTCTCAAACTTCTATTTACAGAACATCCTTTACACGGTTAAAAGGGTACTGAAGATTCCAAAGAGCTTTTTGTTAATATAGGTGACAGCTCTTGATAGTAATTGTGTAAAAAAATGTGTAAAAAATTAAAATTTATAAATACTTATTTAAATGACCCTAATAACCTTTTCACAGGCTAACATAAATAACATTTTAACAAAAAATAAATATATGTCACCAAACCCGAAATCATGACAAGAATAAAATATTTATATGAAAAATATGTATATGAAAAATATTTAGATTCATATAGGTACATAGGTGGAACACAAAGGGAATTTTAATAGCTTTTACAGATAACTGTGGATATTCTTTGATACTACACCAAAACTTGACAAATGGAAATTTATTAAAAGTGAGCTATGATGTGAAATCTGAACCCAGTAGCTTTTCTGTCAATATCTATGGCGTGTCTGCCAATCTTTTATATAAAAATGGTGTTTCATTAAAAAAGTGAGTAACTCAGCCTGCAACTCAATCACACAAGTGCTTTTCCTTGAGACCACCATTATCACTTAAGTATGCAGCAGAGTGCTTTCTGTATGTTTCCCACTTAATCAAACTATTAAAAAGACATGTATTTAAGGGTTGAGATCTAATAAAATTAATAACTTTACTACTTCATCAAGGACATGCTTAAATGAAACTGGCATTTATTCATTCATTGATTCATTTTACTTTTTTAACTTTTACAGCAAGTCTGTAGCAGTAAGAACATACAACTACTAGCACAGTTTGGTGCCACTGCCTTAATTCAACCTAAGGCATAGCAGTTTTATCCATCATTGCTTCTGCATAATCAGCAAAATACTCATACAATGAAAAAGGCAAATAATGTCCAAATCTTATTATAAAAATTGTCTTGACTTAGCTGATACCCTGTAAGAATCCCAGGGACCCCCAGAGTTTTCCTAGCCACACTTTTAGAACTGCTGCTCTACAGCACAGAACAGTTAAGATCAGCAATGCTGTACGCTCCCGAAACCTAAATACAAGTGGGACTACTCAGTGGTTTACTTGAACTTTACTAGAAAAGGGAAGATCTCCCAAAACTTTACCTTTGTTTTTAATTTATAATAAATATCATGAATAATATCACTTCCTAAAACCAGGACTAATCTTTCTCCTTTGAATTTCCAATACACATGGTCATTACCTTTCATGTGGTCCCTTTCATATTTTACTTTACATCTTAGTTCTTTGTGTCATGTCTGTTCCTCTTTATTAGGCAAAATTCCTCAGGGGCAAATTTAGCATCAGGTTTTAGGAAACGATCATAACTATATAACAGTTACTTACAAATATTTGCTTTGTTCACTTAACTAATATATCTGACCAAACCAAAAAGAATTAGGTCTATGCCATTATATGCCATTTATAAATGTTTTAAATGTTTAAATATTTAAATTTTAAAGCTAAAGCTATAAAATTCTCAGAAGAAAACCTAGGAGTAAGTCCTTGTAACCTCGAGGTAAGTAAATGCTTTCTTAGATATGACATGTAAAGCATAAGTAACAAAAGAAAATACAGATTAGACTGTCAAAATTTAAAAATTTGTGCGGCTAAAAATATCATCAGAAACTGAAAAGGCAACCCATAGAATAAGAAAAAATATTTGCCAAAGCACATATCTGATAAGGAACTTGTACCCAAAATATCTAAAGAACTCTTACATGTCAACAACAAAAAGACAAATAACCCAATTTAAAAATAGGCTAAGGATTTGAGTAGACATTTCTCCAAAGAAGATATGCAAATAGCAAATAAGCACAGAAAAAGATGATTAGTGTCATTAGTCATTAGCAAGTGCAAATCAAATCCACAATGAGATACCACTTCATACCCATAAATATAGGTATAATAAAAAAGAAAATAGCAAGTGCTGAAGAAAATGTAGTGAAACTAGAGTCCCAGTACATTGCTGGTGGGAATGTAAAATGATGGAGCTGTGAAAAACAATTTGGCAGTTTTTCAAAGGGTTAAACATAGAGTTTAACCTCATGACCCAGCAATTCCACTCCAAGGTATATACTCAAGGAAAATGCAAGCAAATATCCACACAAAAATTCATAGGTGAATGTTCACAGCAGCATTATCCATAATAGTCACATGTGGAAACAACTGGGAATGTCTATCAACTGACAGATAAACTAAATATGATTTATCCGTGCAATGTAATATTATTTAGCAATAAAAACTAATGAAGTACCAAATACATGCAAGAAAATCAATGCACCTTTAAAACATTATGCTAAGTGAAAGAAAACAGACACAAACAACCATATACTGTATGATTCTATTTATATGAAATGCCCAGAATAGGTAAATCTATAGGGACAAAATGTATATTAGTGAGAGGTTAGAGGAATGGAGAATGACAGCTAACAGTATGGAGTTTCTTTAGGAAGGACAAAAATGTTCTAAAACTAGATTGCTGTAATAAAACAAGAAACAAAACATATCCAAAACCATTGAATTGTACACTTAAAAAAATTGTTTAGTACCATCCACCATCAAGTTTTCAGTTAGATGGTTTATATCAATGCCCAATAAATATAGCAATACTGGTATATCTGTATTTACTATATTAAAAATTAAAATTTAGAACACTAAAAATTAATGATTAAAGGAAACTTCAAGGAAGTCTAATATTATAGCATTTGACAACAAAATCAATTTTAATTTAATTTATAAACCAAATATAGTTCATACTGTACCTTTTCAGGTGATGCACACAAGATCTGCTTATAAACTAGGAAACATTGGACAAGGGGCTTAATCTCGTGTTCACTTTCATCATCTGTACAATTGGAAACTGGCCATTTCAAGATTAAATGAGAAAACATAAAGTTTAATACCAACTAAATATCCTCCAGTAAACACTAAAAATGCTAGTTTTAATAAGACTAATAACTAATATTATTATTGGTAATAAAAGGCATGAAATATATTATCAGAGTGCTAAATACTTGATATTCATTGTCATGCCCTTTCAAAATAAAGATATATGACACACAATCCAATTGGAAAACAGTGATCATTTGCAGAAATTTATCTTCCAATTTTAATATTTGTACTGTAATTTCAAAAGTTCAATGAAAAATTCCAATACAAAAACTGGGGGCAAGAGGAAGAAAGGTGTGTGCATCCCCACACTTTGCTTCCTGGATAAAAACACTGTCTAGATCAAATTTTTTTGCAACTCATCTCTCACTAGCCTAACATAAGTAGATTTAAAGCAATTGAGAAGATAAATGATTCCTCACCAAAAGTGGGAGGGAAAATTAATTTGGGACTGGGACAACAAAACATTCATTTGTCATTACTGCACTGAGGGATCCCAGAAAATGACTAGAACCCTTTGTATACTGTTTGCCTGTAAGAATCAATGTCTGTTTTCTGCCCTTTCCTTTGTCCATTTCCTCCTGATGCCTCAGTTCATTCTCACTGAAGATTATTAGCAATATTAACCATCCACAGTAGTCGAGTCAGTAAAGAAGTGAGAAGAGGGAGGAGGAAGACACACCGAGGGGAGAGGGAGGGTGGATCATGCATTTGTAAGAACTAATTTGTCTAATATTCAGTAACAAAAGGAACGCGTCTGTGCCGTGCATTGATGCAGCATCAATCGCTGACTAACTGCTCGCCACACATAATGAGAATATTCTCTGGCCAGCCCCATGGTCTGTAAAGACAGCTGGGGAGATAATAACCCAAATGGAATTTTTATTTTAATGCAACTCCCATCCTTTAAACACAAAAATGAAACAGATTAAAGTTGGTAAAAATGTAACAGCCTTTCATAAAAGCTTAGTGTGATAACATATTTATTCCAGCAGTGATGCCTAAGAGCCTGAAATGTCTCCACTTGATTGTTGGGATTCTCCAATTTAATGGCCCTTTTCTTTTAGTTCATTATGAGTGGCTTTAGACTCTCCAGTGGTTGTGTCTAATACCATTGCTCATCTGATTACATTTCAGTAGTTTTTTCTTGAAACATGTTTGAAAAGCTGCACTTTATAATAACTAATTTTATTTTATTTTAAATCAAAATTATATCCCTATTGATAATTATGTAAAATTTTAAATATATTTATATCCACATTGCACATATAATAAATAAAAAATTAATTATTGTAAAAGTGCACAAAACCGCCATTATATTTAAAAACAGATCAGCTTCACTGCAACAGCAATATAGGTCCAATGTTAGGGAAAACATTTCACCCAGTTTCCTAATCATTTCTCTACTCTAAAAATCAAAGGCTAGGCAAAAAAGTTTTTTTTTTTTTTTCATTTGTTAGACAGTAGTAGTTTTTGTCTCCTAGAGATAGTTTAAGAATACGTTTGAAAACAAACATGAACATGAAAATAGCTTTTGACATTTAATGATTTTCTAAAAAATAATAATCAGCAACTAGGAAATCTACCTGAGCTTGTCTAAGAGTGGGTCATGAGGCACAATGAAATCAGTTCACTAGGGCATTCGATATGTTGTCACTATTAGAAATAATGAACTGTCCAGGCAAGAGTTATTTCCAAAGACACTTTTAAAATGGTAAAGAGGCTGAGAGGAAATATGAAAAATAGTAAGCCTAACAATGACAAACAGGAGAAAAAAATTTAATGAGGTCAAGTTGAAAATATAATTTAAGATAAAAGCCTCATTGAACTCTGCTTGCTATTCTACTGCAACAGAATGATATAATCAGCTTATTTGATCACCAGTACAGATTCTAACTCAGGGAATCTGCTTTAACATGAAGAAAGAAACAAAAAATGTCTGTGTTAAAAATGAGTAGAAACCTGAAGTATACAATTTTATAATATGCATTGCATTTTATTAGACCTAAAATAATTGTATTTTATGATAAAATTATTTTGAGATTAATATACCATAAGGCTGCCAGAAATCTATGATATCTTTACATAAATTGAAATGCTTTTTTTAACTTTCTTGTTTTTGTTGGCACATTGTACTTACACATATTTACAGGGTACAATTTGATGTTTTCACATATATATATGTTGTATAATGATCAAATCAGGGTACTTAACATACTCATCACCTTGTGCATTTATCATTCATTTGTAGTGAGACCATTCAAAACCCTCTCTCCTAGCCTTTTTGTAATATCCAATACTTACTGATAACAATGGTTGCCCTACTGTGCAGTAGAACACCAGAACTTATTCCTCCTATCTAATTGTAACATTGTACCTGGTACACAACCCTCTCTATCGTCCCCTACACCAGTTCTCCTCTCTAGTCTCTGGTAACAACTGCTTTATTCTCTTCTTCCATGATATAAACTTAAAAATTTTAATAGTTTTGGGCATACAGGTAGTTATTGGTTACATGGATGAGTTCTTTAGTGGTGAATTCAGAGCAGAACTAAAAGAAATGGAAACAAAAGAAAACAACATGTAAATGAAACAAAAAACTAGTTCCTTGAAAAGATAAACAAAATTGAAAGACCATTAGCGAGATTAACCAAGAAAAGAAGAGAGAAGTTTCAAGTGAACTCAATTAGAAATGAAACTGGAGATATTACAACCAATACCACAGAAATACAAAATATCATTGAAGGCTATGATGAAAATCTTTATGCACACAAATTAGACAATCTAGAGGAAATGAATAAATTCCTGGAAACATACAACCCTCCCAGATCAAATCAGGAGGAAATAGAAACTCTGAATAGTATCTGTCTTTCTGTGTCTGGCTTATTTCCACTTAACATTATATCCTCCAGGCCCATCTATGTTGTCACAAGTGAGAGTATTTTATTCTTTTTCATGGCTGAATAGGATTTTACTGTATATATAAACCACATATCCTTTATCCATTTATTGCTTTTCCATTCATTAGCTGTTGGATAATTAGGTAAATTCCATATTTTCACTATTGTAGGTAGTGCCACAATAAATATGGGAGTGTAGTTGTCTCTTCTACATACTAATTTCATTTTCATTGGATAAATACCTAGTAGTTGGATTGCTGGAGCATATGGTAGTTCTATTTTTTTTAATTTTTTGAGAAAACTCCATCTCTTTTTCATAGTGACTGTACTAATTTACAATCCCACCAATGGTGTGTAAGTGTTCCCTTTTCTCCATATATTTGCTAATATTTATTTTCTTTGGTATTGTAGCCATTTTAACAGGATTGAGGTGATATCTCATTGTGGTTTTTAATCTGCATTTTCCTGATTAGTTATGTTGAACATTTTTTTAATATACCTGTTGGTTTAACATTTTTTTAAATAGACCTGTCAGTCATTTGTTTGTCTTCTTTTGGGAAATGTCTATGAAGATCATTTGCTCTTTTTAAAATTTGATTATTACATTTTTTTCTGTGGAGCTAAGTTCTTTATATATTCTGGATATTAACTCCTTGTCAGATGTATAGTTTGCTATAGTTTGCAAATATTTTCTTCCATTCTGTAGGTTATCTGTTAAGAGTTTCCTTTGCTGTGCAAAAGCGTTTTAGTTTGATGTAATCCCGTATGCCTATTTTGCTTTTGTTGCCTGTGCTTTTGGGGCCTTATTTTAAAAATCCTTGCCCAGCCCAGTGTTATAAAGTATTTCCCCTATGCTATTTTATAGTAGTTTCATAGTTTGGGATTTTTATATTTAAGTCTTTAATCCCATTTTGGGTTGATTTTTGTACATGGTGAGATGTAGGGGTTGAGTCGCATTCTGCTGGATGTGAATATCTAATTACCCCAGCACCTTTTATTGAATAAACTATCTTTTTCCCAATATACGTTCTTGCCACCATTGTCAAAAATCAGTTGGCTGTGTGTAAATTTTTTTCTGAGATTTTTATTGTGTTCCATTAATGTGTTTGTTTTTTATGCTAGTACCATGCTGTTTTGGTTACTATAGCTTTGTAGTACATTTTAGAGTCAAGTAGTGTGATGCCCTCAGATGCCTTAGGATTGCTTTGGCTGCTCAGGGTCTTTTGTGTTTCCACATTAAGTTTAGAATTTTTGTCTCTATTCCTGTGAAAAATGTCATTGGTATTTTGACAGTGATTGCATTAAACTTGTAGATCACTTTGGGTAGTATGACTATTTTAACAATGTTAATTCTTTAAATCCATGAACAAAATCTATCTTTTCATCTATCTGTGTTTTCTTCAATTTCTTCCATCAATGTTTTATAATATCAATGTAGAGATTTTTCACCTTCTTGGTTAAGTTTGTTCCTAGCTTTTTTTTTTTTTTTTGGTAGTTATTATAAATATAATTGTCTCATTGATTTCCTCTTCAGGTAGTTCACTATTAGTGCATAAAAATGCTACTGGTTTTTACATGTTGATTTTGTATCTTATAACTTTACTGAATTCATTTAATAGTCCAAACAGTTTTTCAGTGTTTTAGGGTACTTTATATACAAGATCACATCCTCTGCAAATAGGGACAATTTAACTTCTTATTTTTTAATATGGATGCCTTTTATTTCTTTTATTGCCTAATTGCTCTGGCTAGAACTCTCAATATCACATTGAATAGGAGTGGTAAAAGTAGGCACCTTTGTAATGTTTCTGATCTTAGAGGTTTTCAGCTTTTCCCCATTCAGTATGATGTTAGCTATGTGTTTGTCCTATATGGCCTTCATTGTGTTGAGGTGCATATTCTTCATACCCAATTTGTTAAGAGTTTTTATCATGAAAGGATGTTGAATGTTGTCAAAGCTTTCTCTGCATCTACTGAAATGATCATATGTTTTTGTCTCTTTATTAATGTGTTTTAATGCATTTATTGATTTCTACATGTTGAACCATCCTTGCATGCCTGGATAAATCTCCCTCAATGGTAATGAATTATGTTTTTAATGTGCTGCTTGCTAGTTTGCTAGTATCTTGGTGAGAATTTTTGTATCTATGTTTATCAGTAATATTGGCCTGTAGTTTATTTTTCTGTTGTATCCTTGTCTGGTTTTGGAATAAGAGTAATATGGCCTCATAATATGAGTTTTGAAGTACTTTCCCCCCTTCAATTTTCTTGAAATGTTTGAGGGGACTTAGTATTAGTTCTTCTTTAAATGCATGGAATAATTCAGCAGTGAAGCCAATGGGTCCTGGGCCTTTTTTTTTTTTTTAATTAAAACATTGCTGGGTATGTTGTAGCAACATATATTTAAAGGGCACATGAGATATTTTGATACAGGGATTCAATATATAATAATCATATCAGGATAAAGGGGGTATCCTTGATCTAAAGCATTTATCATTTCTTTGTGTTATGAACATTCTGATTATACTCTGGCTATTTAAAAGTGTACAGTAAATTAATGTTGACTGTAGTAACCCTGTTGTGCTATCAAATACTAGATCTTATTCATTCTATCGAATTATATGTTTTGTTCTCATTACCCATCCCTACTTCCTCACCCCCAACCTCACTACCCTTCCCACCTCTGGGAACCATTATACTACTCTCTATTTCCATAAGTTCAATTGCTTTCAGTTTTAGATTCCACAAGTGGGTGAGGACATGTGAAGTTTGTCTTTCTGTGCCAGGCTTACTTCATTTAACATAATGTCCCCCAGTTCCATTCATGTTTTTGCAAATGACAGAATCTCATTACTTTTCATGGCTGAATCATATTCTACTCTGTACATGTACCACATTTTCTTTATCCATTCATCTGTTGATGGACACTTAGGTTGCTTCCAAATCTTGGCTATTGTAAATAGAGCTACAGTAAACACAGGAGTGCAGATATTACTTTGATATACTTATTTCCTTTCTTTTGGGTATAAACTCAGCAGTGAAATTGCTGGATCATATGGGAGTTCTATTTTTAGTTTTTTTTTGAGGAACTTTCATAATGTTCTTCATAGTGGCTGTACTAATTTATAGTGTAACCACCAACAGCACACAAGGGTTCCTCTTTCTTCATATTCTCACCAGCATTCATTACTACTCATCTTTTTGATACAAGTCACGTTAACTGGGGTGAAATAATATCTTATTTTAGTTTTGATTTGCATTTCCCTGATGATCAGTGATGTTGATCTCCTTTTCATATACCTGTTTGCCACTTCTATGTCTTCTTTTGAGAAATCTGTATTCAGCTCTTTTGCCCATTTTTAAATTGGGTTGTTAGATATTTTTCTATTGAGTTGTTTGACTGCGTTACATATTCTGGCTATTAATTCCTTGTCAGATGGAGAGTTCATGACCTCCATTCTGCGCGTTGTCTGTTCACTTTGTTGATTGTTTCTTTCGCTGTATAGAAGCTTTTTAACTTGATGTGGTCCTGTTTGTCCATTTTGCTTTGTTGTTTTGTTGCTGATGCTTTTTGAGTATTACTCAAAAAATCTTTGCCCAGTCCAATGTCCTGGAGAGATTCTCCAATGTTTTCTTGTAGTAGTTTCATTAATTTCAGGACTTGGATTTAAATCTTTACTTCATTTTGATTTGATGTTTGTATATTGTGAGAAGAGTCTAACTTTATTCTTTCGCATATGGATATTCAGGTTTCCCAGCACCATTTATTGAAAAGACTATTCTTTCCCCAATATATGTTCTTGACATCTTTGTCAAAACTGCATGCACTGTAAATGGATGTATTTATTTCTGTGTTCTCTATTCTGTTCCATTGGTCTATGTGTTTGTTTCTAATGCCAGGGCTGTGACGTTTTGGTCACTATACCTCTGTAGTATAATTTGAAGTCAGGTAATGTGATTCCTCCCATTTTATTCTTTTTGCTCAGAATGACTTTGGCTGCTTTGAGTCTTCTGTGGTTCCATATACATTTTAGGAAATTTTTTCTATTTCTGTGAAGAGTATCATTGGTATTTTGATAGAAATTATATTGAATCTGTAGAATGTTTTTGGTAGTATTGACATTTTACCAATATTGAGTTTTCCAGTCAATAGAATATCTTTCCATTTGTTTGTGCCTTCTTCGATTTCTTACATTAATGTTTTAGTTTTCTTTGTAGACATCTTTCACTTCTTTGGTTATGTGTAATCCTAGATATTTCCTGGAATTTTTTTTGATGAAAGGTTTTTTGTTTGTTTGTTTTTTTGAGACAGAGTCTTGCTCTGTCACCCAGGCTAGAGTGCAGTGGCGTGATCTCAGTTCACTGCCAGCTCCACCTCCCAGGTTCATGCCATTCCCTTGCCTCAGCCTCCGGAATATCTGGGTCTACAGCCACGTGCCACGACGTCTGGCTAATTTTTTGAATTTTTAGTAAAGACAGGGTGTCACCATGTTAGCCAGGATGGTCTCGATCTCTTGACCTCATGATCTGCCCGCCTTGGCCTACCAAAGTGCTGGGATTACAGATGTGAGCCACCGTGCCCAGCCTAGAATATTTATTTCTTTATAATTTAATGTTGGTAGCTTGTATGTGTCTTAAGAATTTACAAATTTTTCTATGTTCTCAAATTTGTTGGCTTATAGTTGTTCTTAATAATCTCTTATGATCCTTTGTATTTCTGTGATGTCAGTTATCATGTCTCTATTTTCATCTCTAATTTTATTTATTTGAGTCTTCCCTTTTTTTCTTAGTCTAGTTGAAAGCTTGTTGATTTTCTTTATATTTTCAAAACACCAATACTTTGGTTGGTTGATCTTTTGAATCGTTTTTAAAAATAACTTTATCATTTGTTTCATCTCTGAGATTTATTTTTTCCTTCCTTCTACCAATTTTGGGTTTAGTTTGTTCTTGTTTTCCTAGTTCCTTGAAGTAGATGGTTAGGTTATTAGAAATCTTTCTTCTTTTTTGCTGCAGACATTTACTGCTATAAACATCCCTCTTAGGACTGTTTATCCTGTGTCCTATAGGTGTTGGTATGATGTGCTTCCATTCTTGTTTGCCTCAAGGAATTTTCTAATTTTCCTCTTAATTTCTTCATTGACCCATTGGTTATTAAGAAGCATGTTTAATTTCCATGTTTTTAAGGTTTCTGAAGTTTTCATTGTTGTTGGTTTCTAGTTTTATACCAACATGATCTGAAAAGATACTTAATATAATTTCCATTTCCTTGGATTTGTTAAGACTTGTTTTGTGGCCTAATATATTATCTATTTTGGAGAATAATCCACGTGAAATTGCAAATAATGTATATTTTGTAGTTGTTGAATTGAATATTCTTTAAATGTCTGTTATTTCCATTTGGTGTACTTTAAGCCTGCTATTTCTTTGATAATTTTCTATCTAGATGATCTATCTGTCATTGGAAGCAGTGTGCTGAAGTTCCCTATAATTGTATTTTATTCTATCTCTCCCTTTAGATCTAATAATATTTGCTTCATATATTTGGTTGTTCCAGTGTTGGGTTCATATATATATATAGAATTGTTATATCCTCTTGTTGAATTTATTCCTTTATCGTTATGTAGTAACCTTCTCAGTGTATTTTTACAGTTTTTGACTTAAATTCTATTTTGTCTGCTATAAGTATGGCTGCTCCCACTTGCTTTTGGTTTCTGTTTGCACTGAATATCTTTATTCACTTTCAGTCAATGTTTGTCTTTAATGGTGAGGTTAGTCTTTTGTTGGTAGCATATAGTTGGGTCCCTTTTATTATTATTCATTTAAACACATTATGACTTTTAATTAGAGCATTTAATCCATTTACACTCAAGGTTATTATTGATAGATAAGGTGTTATTCCTGCCATTTTATCAACTGTTTTCTGGTTGTTTTTTAGATTATTTGTTCCTTTCTTCCTCTCTTTTTGTTTTTCTCTGAGTTTTGTGGTTTTCTGTGGTTCTGTTTTGTTTCTTTTCTCTTTCTCATTTGTGTATCTGCTGTAATTTCTTTCTTTGTGGTTACCATGGAGCTAATGTGAAGAGTCTCATGGTTATAACAGGCTTTTTCAAGCCAATAACAACTAATAGGGTCACATAAAAATATTTACATCCTTATCTTTTGTGTGTTTCTTAGCCACTAATTGTAACTGTTGATGTTTTTCATCTTTTTGACTTTAACTTTCATAATACAGGACTGAAAGATTTATATGGAACCATTATACCACTGAGGTATCCTGAGTATGATTTGGATTTACATATACTGGTGAGTTGTATAACTTCATGTGTTATTATGATAGTAATTATTGTCCCTTTGATTCCAGTTATAGTGCTCCCTTAAGCATTTCTTATAAGGCTAGTCTAATAGTGAATGAACTCCCTCAGTTTTTGCTTGTCTGAGAAGGTCTTTATTTCTCCTTCATTTCTAAAAAATAGGTTTGGTGGATGCAGTATTCTTGACTGATAGATACTTTTTTCTTTCAGTACTTTGAATATATCATACCATTCTTTTCTGTTCTGCTAGGTTTCTACTAAGAAATCTGCTAATCGTCTAACATGAATTTATTTATATTTGACTTGATATTTTACTCTCGAAGTTCTCAGAATTTTCTCTGTGTATTTTACTTTTGACAATTTGATTATAATGTGCATCAGAGAGGATTTTGGGGGCTAAATCTTATTGAGGATCTTTGAGCTTCCAAGATTTGAATGTCTATACTCCAATCTTGAGAGAAGTTTTCAACTATTACTTCATTAAATAGATTTTCTGGGCCTTTCTCATTTCTTCTGTCTGATATTTTTTTTTGTTGTTGTTGCTTACTTGTGTCTGATAAGTCTTGTACATTTTCTTCATTCTTCTTTATTCTTATTTACTTTTCTTTTCTCTTCCCCCTCCCCTCTGATGGGTTATATTAAAAGACCCCTCTTCAGGTTTGGAAATTTTTTCTTCTACTTGTTCTAGACTGCTGTTGGAGTTTTCCATTGTAATTTTATGTCATTCATTGAATTCTTCAGTGCCAAGAGTTCTGTTTGGTTCCCCTAATATTTATCTATGTTTTTGAATTTCTTATTCAGATAATTATTTTCCTGATTTTATTGAATTGTTTATATATTCTTTTGTATCTCACTGAGTTTCCTTATGATGATTGTTTTAAATTCTTTTTTAAGCATGTTGTAAATTTCCTTTTCTGTTAAGTCTGTAACTGGAAGTTTATTGTATTCCTTTGGGAATGTCATGTTTCCTTGCTTTCTCATATTTCTTATGTCCCTACATTGATATCTGCACATCTAGTGGAATAGTGATTTTTTTTCCCATTTTTATGGAGTAGTTTTTGTAGTAAGAGGTTTTCCTATAGATTGGTCCTAGGATATTAATTGGGAATTGTTGATAGGTTTTGATTCTGAGTGGACTCAGCAGTGTGGTCTCCATACAGATTCTTCAGCTGTAATCCTCATCTGTGACATTGGTGATTGTCTCAGCGGCCTAGGCTGTGGGAGTTTGTGATGGTGTTGGCATGTTTTTGCTGGGCATGAGGGTACTGAGTTTATTGTTGGGTCAGACATGTTTGGGTGAAGGTGAACAATAGCTTGTATGGTACACTCTCCAGGAGGGTGGGGCTGCTACCTGGCTGGCTGTTGATCCAAGCATGGGTGCAGTAGGCTGGGTGGCTGTGTGGCACCCCCTTTGGTGGGGTCAGGCCACTTCTGGGACAGCTGTTTTGCTGGAAGTGGGTCCATGTAAGCCAGGAAGCTTCATGGGGCTTTCCTGCTGGGCAGCTCTGCTTGGGGGATAGGGTGCCTCATTGGTTAAGATGTCAGAGTCTTGGTCATTCTCTCAGGCCTAGGCTCAGACCATTCCTCAACCAGGGCATTGGTACTATAGGTACCCATGTGAATGTAATGAAATTATAGTGGGCCTCTAGTTTCAAGATGGCACCATGCCATAGCAGGTCATGCATGTAGTTGATGCCAATAGGGTTTAGTCTGGGGCAATGCAGCCATGTGCAGTCTCAGCAACTGCCCATACTCTATTTGAAGACTTTGAGTACCAGGCATCCTCCTGCAGCAATGATTGCTAGTGTTTGTGGGGGTGATGGGAACCAGAGGTTCAGCTTGCCTTTTCTCTGTAAGAAAAAGTCCACCCTGTCTCCAAACTGATGCTTGGCTAGGGGGCAGGGGGAGAGACAGTGGAGTGCAGGTAGTATGTCTCACTTGCCTCTCTATAGTGCTATCTTGGGTTCCTATGCTCTCCAGCATACTTCTGCAGTCACTCCAGTTAAAATACAGTTGTTCATTATTGGGAGGAATGAGTGCAAGGCAATTCTAGCAGGCCACCTTGCTAATATCCAATGCAACTATTTTAAGTATTTGTTTCTTAAATCTGAATAATACCTTTATTAATAAAAAAACTATGAAATGTGCTCTGATCTCATTGAGATTAAGAGGAGTAATTTTGATAATGGGTCCAACAATTGCATCTATATTGTCATCACAAGTTTCTAGGTTTTTTTTTCGTTTTGCTTTCGTTTTTTTCCTAAGGTTTGTCTCTGTTGCCCAGGCTGGAGTGGTGTGATCATGGCTCAGTGTGGCCTCAAACTCCTGGGCTCAAGTAATCCTCTTGCCACCTACCATCCCCGCGCAGTAACTGGGACTAAAGTATGCACCCCTTCACCTGGCTAACTTTAAAATTTCTTTAATAGAGTCAAGGTCTTTCTATATTTCCCAGGCCTAGCTTTTGTTTTAAAGTAGTTTTACTTTCAGCATTAAAAATCGTCATACTCTTCTTGTGATAGTTTGCTAAGAATGATGGTTTCCAGCTGCATCCATGTCCCTACAAAGGACGCAAACTCATCCTTTTTTATGGCTGCATAGTATTCCATGGTGTATATGTGTTCTCACTCATAGGTGGGAACTGAACAATGAGATCACTTGGACTCGGGAAGGGGAACATCACACACTGGGGTCTATCATGGGGAGGGGGGAGGGGGGAGGAGGGAGGGATTGCATTGGGGAGTTATACATGATATAAATGATGAATTGATGGGTGCTGACGAGTTGATGGGTGCAGCACACCAACATGGCATAAGTATACATATGTAACAAACCTGCACGTTATGCACATGTACCCTAGAACTTAAAGTATAATAAAAAAAAAAAAAAAAAAAATCGTCATACTCTTTGCAACAAAAATTAAAATTCCATACATACACCAAGATTGCCAGTTGACTTATTTCGTTAAAAAAGAAGAACAAATATTTATCTATTGTGTATCTCCACAAGTGAAGAAACAATGGTTAAGTTTAATTTTCTGTAGTCCATATTCAAAACAGTGTGTTTTCCTACTTCAAAATACACAATTACACTGTAATATTGGATATGCTTTTCCAGCTCTATATCTCCTCATCCCCTTTTCAGAATCACTGCTTTAAAGAGAGACCTATCTGGATCAGAATTCTCCAGAATACTTCTGGGAATTAGATCAGAAGCCTTTGATTCTCGCCTCCAACAGGGTGGGCTGTCTGTTAGTGGTCCCCTATCTCTTAGTGGTCCCTGTCTCTTAATATTCATCTCTTGTTTAATCCCCCTCCACACAATACTAGAGATATTTGTGTTAACAATAGAAAATGGAAGAAGAGATGATATGTGAGTTGTTTCAGTTGTTCACTTGCTCTTTCTCCCTTGGATCATTTACTCTGAGAGAAGCAAGCTTCCATGTTATGAGCAGCCCTGAAGAAGCCCATGTGGCAAGGAACGAAGGCTTTCAATCAATAGCCAGCAAGAAACTGAAGCCTTTTGCCAAGATCCATATGAATGAGAAAGAAAATAGATTCTCTAGCCCCAGTCAAGTCTTCAGATGACAGCAGTCTTGCCCTACAACTTGGCTACAACCTCGTGATAGACAATAAACCAGTGTTACCCTGCTAAACTTCTCCTGGATTCCTGATTCTAAGAAGTTATGTAAGATAATGAGTGTTTGTTGCTTTAAATTGCTCAGTTTGAGATAGTTATGTAGTAATTGATAACTAAATTTTTTCTATTTTTCTATAATGAGGAAGAATAAACACAATGCTAAAAAGTGTGTTATATTTCCATTACCAATAGACATGTTCTTTATCTTAGGAACTGGAACTGGTTCAACCTAATTACTATATCAATTATTTAACTATAGATATGGTCAATTTCCACCTTTTCCTAGTGCATACATTCCTATGTAGTCTATATAATCAAAACCAAGCAAAAACAAAACAAAATGACACATCTATTGTGACCTACAGCATGTCGACTGCATGTACATTATAATGAATCCTTTGAATACTGTTCAAAATGAAAAAATAAGGCCATAAGCATTTTACCTTAATATTGACATTCTGTTAAAAATTCTTAATGCTATTCTTCATGCATTGCTTAGAAATTTCACTAATACGAAGAAGTATAAGGATTGGAATAGTTGGCACTGGATAAATATTATATGAACAAATTAATTAATTGTACTTTCAGGTTACATTTTATTACTGAAATAGAACATTAAAAGATCAGAATAGGTATCAATCAATCCTTTTGAAATAACAAAATTATATACTATAGTTACATACTTACATATATTTAGACATGATGTAGAAAATGTTCCATCCATTGATTTTCTAATTATAAATAGTCATCTAGACCATATTAGCAAGCAACAATAAAGACAGAACATAGGGGTTAGGCACAGTGGCATGCACATGTAGTCCCAGCTGCTTGGAAGGTTGAGGCAGGAGGATTGCTTGAGCCCAGCAGTTTGAGTCAAGCCTAGACAGCATAGTAAGTGCCCCAGGTCTTAAAACAAAAACAGAAAAAAAGACAGCACATAGGAAGAGAATGGATCTTGTGGCCTCTATGAGGTCATCTATGTTGATGGCCCAGCATCCTTCATTTCCTAGTATTGCTTTGGTCCATTTAAGAGGAGGATTGGTGTCAAAGATGGTTAATCTCTGTAAGATTCCAAGGAATGAATTCATCCTCATCTTTGCAGGTGATTAAGGAAGCTGAAGCCTGGGATCAAGGTCATCTTACAAGTTTTCATGAGAATCAAGGAATGGCTCAGACAAAGAATAGCAGGGATTATAAAAACTGAGATCAGGTGATGATTATTGTATAACAAACTGGAAGTCTATGAAATTCCACTGGGCTTCTCTGAAGAACCAACACACATATAAAACCAAAATCTGAGAGCAAGCTCCATTGCACTTCCAGTCTGTCTCTCAGAATTCTGAATATTATTTCCCATTCCTAAATTAATAGTTGAGAGCAATATTCAGGGCAAGGTTGGAGTCCCATCCTCTTTGCATCTGGTTGTCCATTTACTTTCCCCTTTTTTGGTGGTACTGTTCTTCTTCTTTTAGGGTCAAAGCTCTGACCTGGACAGCGTTTACTGTGGGCACCATTTGAGAAACTAGAAAGACATGACAGGTATAGGAAAGCAGAGCACTGGTCTCATTTCTTGAGTGGAGAAAAGTTTAAAATTCTCAAATCCTCTCAGTCACACTGAAACTGCTTTTGCAAAATTATAACTGAGGAAACTATGACAGTGAAAAAAATCAGACCTAACCAACTCCATCTTGCTTCTAACTTTTAAGCTGTCCTTGTTCATTCCTGGGTATAGGCTGAACTAACTTTGGGAAGGGATTCAGTTCATAGTGTGACTCTGAAACAATATTGATAACAGCCCTTTCCCGAAAAGACCCCCTTCTTGTCTAGGGGCCAGTCTGCCTTTGCAGGACTAACAAATTAGCTACGACATTAGAAATTACAGTTTAGGGGTCATGCAGCCTCTGACTCCAAGAGTCTGAACAGCCCCAAATTGCTCCTGAGATAACATCACTATTGTGAAACCTAAGATCAGTGCTGGAGAGATTTGGCAGCCCCTGCCCTGGATGGATCAGCTGGTACCACACATACTGGTAATCTGGCTCAACCAGTTCTGCCAGCCCACCCGGGAACAGAAGACAGCGAGAAAAACTCACTGCGACCCCCATGATTCCATCCCCAACATGACCAATCAGCACTCCTCACTTTCCAATCCCCTACCTGCCAAATTGTCTTTAAAAACTTTGATCCCTGAATGCTCAGGGAGACAGATTTGAGTAATAATAAAACTCAAGTCTCCCACACAGCCCACTCTGCGTGAATTACTCTTTCTCCATTACAATTCCCCCTGTCTTGATAAATCGGCTCTGCCTAGGCAGTGGGCGAGGTGAACCCACTGGGTGGTTATGACATTGCATGTACAGAGAACATTGATGTTCTGAACACATCAGTCACATGGCTACCACGTTAAAATTCTTCTTTAGGTTGACACTTCCTTATATGAAGAGCTATATTCTGGGAAGAAATGTCAGTCTGGTGTTTACATGGAGTTGGCCACTGATTGGACCAGAGATGAGTATCTGACTCAGCAGTAATCAACTTCAGCAATTAGCTCAGCAACTGAGCTGGCCAGTGACTTACAATGGTCACTACAAAAGCAGTGCATTATTCTCTTTCCCAAAACATCTACTTAGCAACCTCTCTTTATTCCTTCCGTTTGAATCGTATATGCCAGGATGAATTAGCCGTTCATTAATACATACATTATTATAGAGGATACATTATAAGATTTGGCATATTATTGGCCAGATTTGTTGAATAGTAAGGATAATGGATTGTGTTGCCTCCACATGCAATAAAAACTTTTGAATGAGCATTGTTAAATGAGGAGGAATGCCTCCTTAATTTGCATATAGATACATAAACCTAGAAAGGGCTATGATTATTTCTAAAAGAAAACTTTTTTATATGCCTTATCCTAAAAGGAGTTGTTCTGTGCACCAGAATGCTATTTCTCAAAGAAACTGTCATTTTAGTGCACTGACCTTTTATAGTTAAAATTATTTGGATAAATTATATTACAACAAAAGCATAAAATATGACACAAAATTAAATAACGAGGTAAAGCTATACGTTGATTTTGTTAGGAGATCAAGAGTTACATTTCAGTTTGCTGCTCCAGTAAAATTCATAAGTATACATCTCAAACATATTAACTCTATCTGTGTTTTCCTGAATATTGTGACTATTTTCCCACTACTGAGCAAAGGTCCACAAAGTAATATTAGCCTCTTCATTCTCAGTGCTGTAAACCAGTGGAAAACTAATATCCTGGGCAAACATTATAAATATGTTTTATTGTATACTATGGAGTGTTTGCATATCTTAAAATCTTCAATACCTTCCTTCAACAACAAAGCAAATCAGGTCTGACATCATTAATTAGTTTTTCGAAAACTCAATAATTAACCTAGCTAAGACTTATTGCTCCTTCTATCTGATTATTTTAATATATAAGAAGAAGGACAACATTTGTGATGTGCAATAACATAGAATGATAGCAAATACCTAATGTAAATGATGAGTTAACAGGTGCAACACACCAACATGGCACATGTATACATATGTAACAAACCTGAACATTATGCACATATACCCTAGAGCTTACGTATAATAATAAAAATAAATAAATAAAAAGAAAAAAAAGAATCACAGCAAATAGGCAAATAGTGATTATTATTATGATTCTGTTTCAAACACCTTCTTTGTCAATATACTAAGCTGCTTTAGATGTGTAAATGAATCTCCCTTTTTCACCATTCAGAATATTGCATAAACAGTAGAATTTCACCTAAAATACCTTTATATTTAATACATTTATAGTTTCATTTTCACCTACCCTATTTTTTCAAGGATGCTCTATCAAGGTAATTAATGCCCATTTTACTTTGAAATGTTAGGATAAGAATTCCAAAGCACATCAAAACCATACTTCTGCTTTTCGAAGAAAGGACTGTCACAGACAGAGTTGAAAGACTCACATATATTTCAGTCTGACTTTTAAATATATAGCAGTTTGAAAAAAAAAAAATCTTATTACAATGGTGGTTTCTATTAGGGATGCTGACAAATTTAACCAATCTAGAACACAAGGTTACAGTTTCGGTGACAAGTGAATTAAAGGAAAATCAGATATTCTATAATCAATGATTTATCTCTTCTCCTCTGTTTTAACCAAGGGATTAAATCCTGCCCCAGTTAGTCTAGTTATCTATGATGTGCAAGGCAGACATGATCCATTGTGTCCCCCACTGTGAGTGACAGAATGAATGACAGCCTTTGCCAGTCAAAGCCGTGATAAGGACTGGGTTCTGAGAGAAGCTCCTGCTCCAGAGCCATCTGCATTGTCCCAGCCATCATGTCTGGCAGGAAAGCTGATGTGGAGATAAGGAGGTGATGGTGCTGAGCTTATTTCAGAGAAGGATCTCAGCAAACTAATCAGTGCCATCTGCATTTAGAAAAACAGTCATCAATTTGGCTTCTTTCTTTCTTCTTCTTCTTTTTTTTTTTTTTTAACTTTTCATTAATGTCCCCCACTGAATACTTCTAAAGCTTCATTATATTTAGTATGCAACCAAAGATGGACTCTTGGTATTCAAGAGCAAACAAAACCAAACTAAACAAAAACACCGAAAAGATCTGAGAATAATGAAAGGCAGAAGCAAGCAGGCCTGTGAAAAATTCTGTTCTGAGGGACTCAGACTGGTGTGAGGCTAGCAAAGACCTTGTTATAGGAGCTCAGAGATTCAAATGCTAATGAAGAGGCAAAGGTTTACTGGAGTCTTGCAGAGAGAAGGGTGGCCTTTGCCCAAGAGGTGTGCATAAATAAAAACAATAACAAAAATACTGCCAATAGAGTGGTAGTCTGCTGGTAATAAGGATCCCTGTCAGCAACTTGAAAGCCCAGTGGAATTAGAAAGAGAGAAAAATTTTGCTTTGGCCCAGGACTGTAGAATGTTTAATTGTTCAAATTCTCGGTATGTTTGTGCACCCCAAAATAGCTAAGTATGAAAAATATCTTGGTTGAGCCAACACAGATTCTTCAGGAACTCTGATACTCAGATAAAAGCAAAGTTAAATATGATAAACCATACAAATCATGATGTGCTTGCCTTTGCATAGCTCTTCACAAAAATGCACTCTTTGATAGTATTTGGAAACAGTTAATGCTCAATAGTCTATGAGAACTGAGGTAATTTTCTGGTGGAATGCTTTGGGCATGACAACATATTCCAGAATGTATTTTTCTTTTGTCAAATTGCATGTCATTCTGGGGATTGGCTATGGAGAATGGAGTGAAGGCACAATGTAGGAGCGTCCAAGACCTGGATCAGCTGAAGATTGGACAGGAGGTAGAACTCGAGACTGGAATTCAGAATCAAACATGCAGGCAATAAGCAATGACCCCGGTCTGAAGCACACGGCAGAACCTGCTGTCAGACCACTGAGGAACAAAGCTCTCCCCATTCATGGAGCAAGCAGTCTGTTCCATTATTTTGCATTTCACCACGCAAAGCAGATAGGACTTTACTTAGGTTCAAGGTAGGGGTGGTGGTCGTGAGGAGTAGTGAGAAGCTGCTGTGCTGGAGCACACAGCTGCAGAGTAAGAAGCTTTACAGGGAGAGCTGAACTGCCTCTCCATGTCTGCAGCATAAATCCCAGAAACCCACGACGACCTGTCTCAGAACTTTAGCTCATTGCCACCAAAATAGTCCCAGAGCAATCTGAAACTCAGTGAACATACTCTCCTACAGAGTTAGTGATTTTCTCAATTTCCAATTAAGGTTTAAGGTGCTGCACAGTGGTGTACAGGTGCAAGCTTTGGAGTCAGGCTGCCAGGTTTGAATCCTAGCTCCATCGCTCACTAGTGTGTGTGACTTTGGCAAAGATACTTAAATTTTGTTGCCTTAGTTTACTGAACTGTGGATAGTGTCAGTAGTTCTTACTTCTCAGTAGGTTACTGTAATGATGGAATGTGTGGATCCATGTAAGGCATTTGAAATAGTAACTTGGCTCCCACTGAACTTGTAATAGCTATTATGTTGTTATTGTCTTTGTGGTTCCACATACTTCAGATCAAGGAGGGGGAGAAACTGTTTTTGTTATGCCCCCTCCTTCTTATTGCCACTTCCAGATTTTTTTTTTTAATCCTCTTGTAAAACTTGTGATTCTGCCCTCCATACTATCCCCTTTGGAGTAGTTTGTACTCAGTTCTTGTCATTGCTCTTGATTCACAAATGAGTTCTGCTTTGGACCCACTCTTCCTTACCATACAAAATTCAGCCAGTAGGCTGATCCATGCAATCACAAGACCCCAAGGTTCTTAACCTTCTTATTTCAGAGGATAGTTCCCATCACAGTATCTCCTATATCCTTTCTCCTGATCACCTGATCACTCTTCATCATCATCATCAGAATTGGTACCATCTCCAAATCCTGAAAAAAAAATTCTCCTTTGGGACCACATTTCCTCTCCTTTTCTCTTCCTGATTCAATTAAGTTCTCTCCTTACAGTATTATGGTCCTGAAGACATTTAAACCATTGAGTTTTAACCTTCCTTCACCTTCCTCCTATCTTTACCTCTCCAACTCACAGGCAAAAGTTCATTATTAGAATCATATCAGATACACAGTTTCTCTCCTGCTCCTTTGTACTCTCCTTGAAGAAAACACATTCCAGATGAACATAACCATCTGCTGTCTTAATGCTCCTTCCCAAGTACTTTAGTGTAGCTGGAGAAAATTATACAGCCTGGCATACTGTTTTCACTTCATGACTTTGTATGTCAAATGGGCTCTCAATACTAACCAGAAATTCTCTTTCTCAATTAAACTCACTTCCCGATATCTGAGATGACTATTTCAAGTATTATCCTCTCTCATTTCCTACCACAGATGACTATTTCAAATATTATTTTCACTCATTTCCTTCCCTAGCTCTTTGACTCATTCTTAGCTAATGTTCCTGATAGATTTCGTTGTGTCCTCACCCAAATCTTACATTGAATTGTAGCTCCCATAATCCCCATATATCATGGGAGGGACTGAATGGGAAGTAATCGAATCACAAGTTTTATAAGGGGCTTTTCTTGCTTTGCTCAGTTCTCATTCTCTCTTCTGCCGCCCTATGAAGAGTTGCCTTTCACCATGATTGTAAGTTTCCTGAGGTCTCCCCAGTCATGTGGAACTGTGAGTCAATTAAATCTCTTTTCTTTGTAAATTACCTAGTCTCAGATACTTCATCACTGCAATGTGAAAATGGACTAATACAGTTCCATTCTTGTATTTTACTGTGAAAATAGAAATTGTTGAATGCCAACTTCCTTATAGCCAAATCAAAAACTTACTTATATATCCACAGAGCTTCTTTTTTTCCCCTCCTTTCACATCTAAGAAATGTAAATGCCAATCTCTTGACAGGTGCTTAGAGTCCTTTACAGTTTCTCTTTCAAGCTCTTTTTTCCCATTTCTAAGTTAAATCCAATAGTTTTAGCCCTTCATATCCATTTACATTATGAGAGATGTAATTGTTTCCAGGTTTATGTGGTCATTGACATATCTGTATA
Source organism: Rhinopithecus roxellana (assembly GCF_007565055.1). NCBI lineage: Eukaryota > Metazoa > Chordata > Mammalia > Primates > Cercopithecidae > Rhinopithecus > Rhinopithecus roxellana. The sequence goes on from NC_044558.1 coordinate 72,939,116, forward strand.
CAGGCATGCTCATCTGTAAATGGTCAGATAAACCTACTGAAATATAGACAATGATTAAGAATTTATTTAACATCTTTAAAACCATAAGACAAGTCTTAATGAAGTAGAATAAGTGAAATATCGTCCAAATATACCTGCCACTTCTCAGTTTTTCACAGTCATAAAATTAAAGTTCTCAGAGATTAAATATCCTCTGAATTTATTATGATTGCTTCATTGAATAGATTATACTTCTAAAATAAATTGGAGTAATTTGCAATTTGTGATGTTAATTAGTCTTCCCCAAAGTCTATTCAGATTTTAGATAGTTTGAGTCTGAATCCCCTTCAGTAATAGTCTCAGCTTTTTGGTCTCAATTGTTATGGAACAAAATAACTATATTAAAATTGTACAATATATTATACTTTAAAGCTGGATACTGAGAACCTTTTAATGATATGAACTAAATTAAGTATCAAAATATTTCTGAGGTGATTTCTTGAAAGATTATTGCATTAAATGCATACAAAGTCATGCGTATTGTTTCAACAACATTTTTTTCCAGAAAGGCAAATAAAGACTAATTATTCTTACTTTAAGAAACTTAAAAAATAATTTATTCTGAATCACGTTGGCTGCTGGATGGTATTACTTTGACTGTATTTCTTCACTCGCATATTGACCTAATACTTTTTGGTTTTTCTTATTGTAATAACAGTAAGAATAGTAACTAAAATTTATAGAAGCTTATTCCAGCGTATTTATATTGTGCTAAGAGCTTAGACACGGCCGGGCGCGGTGGCTCAAGCCTGTAATCCCAGCACTTTGGGAGGCCGAGACGGGTGGATCACGAGGTCAGGAGATCGAGACCATCCTGGTCTACACGGTGAAACCCCGTCTCTACTAAAAAATACAAAAAACTAGCCGGGAGAGATGGCGGGCGCCTGTAGTCCCAGCTACTCGGGAGGCTGAGGCAGGAGAACGGCGTAAACCCGGGAGGCGGAGCTTGCAGTGAGCCGAGATCGCGCCACTGCACTCCAGCCTGGGCGACAGAGCTAGACTCCATCTCAAAAAAAAAAAAAAAAAAAAAAAAAAAGAGCTTAGACACATTAGATGTTTTAATTTTCTCATGAGCTTTATGGAATAGGTACTGTTAAGGAAGATCATAGGAAATTGTCTGTTTTTGACCGTATTAGACCTACAGAACTGTAATTTATATGATTTAAACTGATTTTAATATCCTCATTTTACAGATGAGGATACTGAGATACAGAGAGGTAAAACTGATTGCTCAAGACTTATGTCACAGCCAGGTCAGGTGGTTCAAGAGCTGGAAAGACTTAAAACCCAGAATGGTGTCTTAGCAACACTTGGAATGTCAAGATAACTCTTTCTTCTAATGGAGAAGTTTGATCAATGACAACTAGTGAGTTCTGCAGCATGGGTTATCAATGGTTTAACTTGTTCAGATTTTATAAAAATTACTTTGTCCTCCAGAGTAGCACTAACTATGCTAATTTTGGAAGCATAAAAGTAACATAAAATTGTTTAAACAACACATGATAATCCCAAATTATTTATTGTTATGGAAAATCACATAACAAAGGATTTTTAAATGATTTAGCTTTTCCCTTGAGGAAACATGAAAAAGCACATTATTTCTGTATGCTATAATTCTCAGACTAATCAAAATCCAGCCTTCAGACGAGGAATGTCCAGTGGCTATCATGAGAGAATCAGGTATAAAAGATTATAGGGGAGGATTGAGGATCCATCTTTAGGTGTCAGGTCTGATCAACTTGAGTAAAAACAGTACTTGGCTTGAATGATGGTTTACTCTACAGAAATACTTTCTTTGCATGATGATTTTATATATTTTCTCATAAATATAATGGAGTTGAATTTGTATAAACAACGTCAGATGAAACAACATTCATTAAAAAAACCTAGAAAAGGAATTTAAACAGCAATTAAGAATCTCATTTTGCCTGTTCTTAGTAGTCATTATTTTAGCATTATTCTATAATTATATTAAAGAAAACAATGCATATTAACATTACATTACTACACATACACTCACACCAAAAATGACAACAGATAAATTTATTGTCATAAATAATATGCTGAACTGACTTGAAAACATAATTAGGGAACTGATTAAAAGTGACTAAGATGGCTGAATTAACTAAGCAGAAGAAAATTTCACCAGCTACCATGGGATTTATAAACACATGCTTTGACAAATATTTACTCTTTGATGAACTTTCCTTTTCAAAAATACGACATGGAGAAAACATAGTGCATTAACATATGGAAAGTATCAGCATAGAATGTGTAGGTATTAAAGTTCACTTCAGCCATGGAAGAACATATTGAAAACACATTCCTATATTAAACACAGTCTCACCTACTTTAGAAGAATGAGTAGGTGCAATACAAGCAACTGAGAATGCTTCAAAGGAGGTTTTCATCTCTGAGGCTTCCCAAACAAATGAACATCAAGCTATAATACCAAATAACTGGCAGTGGATGCTGTCAAGAAGATGCAACATGATTCTAACCTTACCTGTAAATTTACTTGCAGAGGAAGAACTTTAAAGTTGAAATAGAGGTGAGGAATAAGTCCAAACCCTAAAGAGAAGACAATCACCTCAAGCTCAAGTTTACTTCCATTCTGTTTTATAGTGCCCAATTTTGTTTAAGTTACAAAAGGCATTAGCGAAGTGTGTGAAAGTTGCTTCCTGGAGTACTGTTGATAATACTGTACTCTAAATCTTCTCCTCCTGGCCAATAAACAAAGTAACAAATCAGAAAAGCCTCACTCCCAGTCACAAAATAAAATCCACTCAACTATGCTTAAATGTCTTTCCCCTGTCTTCCTGAGTCTGGTAAAATTGATAAGATTTCTTTGTTTTGAGTCACAGATACATGTTATCTTTCTCCAGAAAGAAGATTGCTATATGGAAATATTAAGTCTATCAGTGAAAGCAGTACCATCCTCCATGCTGATGGGCTCTTAGAAAGAACTTAGGCACCTCATTTTTAGTGGAGATCCAGACAGATATAAACAGATTTTTAACAACCAACGTTTTTTTAAAAAGTTGAGCTGTTTTATAACAAACTTGCCAAATCTGCAGTTGAATCTATATTCGATTTGTTTTAGATACAGAGTGTCACTCTGCTGCCCAGGCTTGAGTGCAGTGGCATTATCATAGCTCACTGTAGCCATGAACTCCTGGGTCTGGCTTAAGCCATCTTGCTTCCTAAGTCTCTCATGTAATTGGGATTACAGGTATGTGACACCAAACTGGGCTATTTTATTTATTTTTTATTATTTGTAGAGATGGGGGTCTGGCTATGTTGTCCAGGCTGTTGTTCTATATTTTTCAGTATTATATACACAATATATATTTTTGGACACCTTTTATCTAGTACATAGCCATCAAATGTCAAAGAACCCCCAAACAATCTTAATCTGCTTTTTGTATAATGTCAATGACTCTGATCAAAGATTAAAAACAAGTATATTTATGATTAAAATTTAGATTTTGTTTTCAGTTTTATCTTTCACTGTTCTTTTATAGTGCATAGTTAATAGTTGGGTAAACCATCTCTTGCCTTCTGAGCCCCATTAAATATAGTTTGAATTCCTAATCATATATACTATATTTTTTCATATTTGACTTCATTAGTGTAGTTTTGCTAATATCAGCCATGTCCCAGAATAAACAAAAAATTAAAAATATTTTAATTGCTTCAGTGAGACTAAAACAAATATATTTGAATGCATAAGTACGTATAGAGGAGTGGATATGTAAAGTATCTCAAATATATAGGTATATCTGTATATTTATATATATACATACACACACACACATATGCCAACATACAGAGAGAGCAGTTTAACATTATTTTATATCCCAGTTAAATACCATGTGTGTTCATTTTTAAAGAGGAACCACTGGAGAGGTTGTAGTGACTGGTGATTGTGCGTTCTCTAACAAGAGAAAGTTAAAAGTGTTAGTAGCCATTTCAGCCTTAAGCCCCTGGCCTTCTGCACTGTTTCAAGGGTGTGCTGAGAGCTCACATGCTTTTTGCTGTTTATCCTCTACTGCACAAGCTACACATAGGTTTTATTCAAATTGAATAGGACTCTCCATTTGTTTGATGTTCACAGCTATAACCACTTCCCCAAAATTAAAGCAGCAGAAATCAAGGTGCATACTCTAGCAGTGATAACAGTTGCTCTGTAAATTCCAAACAATGTGCTACAGCTTAGGTGTCTTAGGTACAGAGGGAAAAGATTTTGCAAAGAAGTAACATCAAAAGTACAGAGAGAGGCTTGTGCTTTAGCACTGTGGATTAACTGCAAAAGGAAAGTCCCCTAAGGAGCAAACCCACAGGAGGATATGCTCAAGCTTGCTGCCAATAGCTAACAGCCGAAAGAAAGAAAGGGCTATTAGGGGGAGAGAGAAAAAACAAAAACAAAAACAAAAAAAGGCCTGAACAATGTAAGCTTGAGGCTGCACTTACCACCCCAAGTTAGTAATGGAGAATATGTACTCAAATTAGAAAGAAACAAAGCCTCGGAGAAAACAGCAAGAAAGAGGAATTGCATCTTCAAGAGAAATAGAGATTGTCAATGACTATATTCCCCTGGAGAGAAACCGATTGGAAAAAATGGGGAGAGAAATAATTCAGTTCAGACATTCAGGAGCAAATAATATGTCATTCAGTATTATTTCTTTTCATTTTAATTGAACTTTTTTGTCCATGTACTTTATTAACACCAGGTTAACCTGTTATATATGAAATTCACTTTAGCTAATGATATTTTACTTTTTCTTTAGATGTTTCAATTATACTCTGCTCTTGCGGGAATTGTTTGCTTCCTCATTTTCCAACTCTAAGCAGGAATACATTTTACCTTATCATGTGTATCTAGTTAGGACTCTTGTAGTTTCATGGAGGAAAATATACTGGGTCAAAGATAACTGCCTGTACCAGAATTATGCTTGATGCTAATAACCGCTGTTGGTTGCTTAGAGCTTCCTGATCCTCTCACCCTTGCTGAGACCAGGGTATCCTGATCCCACGTGGGACAAATTTTCTACTCGCTTTTTAATCCTTTGCTGCTCAATCTTCAACCTTGCTCTGTGACTCCTGTCACCCGATATCCGCATAGAACAATTTCTGTGATTTTAAAAAATATCAAGATGTGTTTTTAATTAATGGATTTTGAAGTTCATTTAGTGGATAATAACCAGAAAATAAAAGCAAATAGGATAGAAACGATCAAAGTCCACCAGCTGCAATATGGTTAGGTAAACTGTGTGTGTATGTTGTCATGTAAGTGCATTGCTACCGGTTATGGTCAAGAAACACTGAAAGAGGCTGGGCATGGTGACTCACGCCTGTAATCCCAGGACTATGGAAGGCCAAGGTGGGCCAATCGCTTGAGCCCAGAAAGTTGAGACCACCCTGGGCAATGTGTTGAAACCCCATCTCTACAAAAAAATACAAAAATTAGCCGAGTGTGGTGGCACATGCTTACAGTCCCAGCTATTCAGGAGGCCGAGGTGGGAGGATTGGTTGAACCTGGGAAGTTGAGGTTCTTGTGAGCCATGATATCATGCCACTGTACTCCCAAGACAACAGAATGAGCCCTTGCCTCAAAAAAAAAAAAAAAAAAAAAAAAAAAAAAAAAAAAAAAAAAAAAGAGAGAGAGAGAAAAGAGACATCAAAAGCACTGCTGTGGAAGAAGAGCACTTATCCATGAAACTAAAGAGTCAAAAACAGCCCCAATGGAATTATTGGAAGGCCTTTTCAATGTATTTGATAATATATTTATTGTACTCAATCTTTCCAAGACACGCACTTTAAACCAATTTATTTCTTATCACAGTGTATGTTCCATATTGGGAATAATAGCTTTTTTGCTAAAATACATATCTTTTTTATTCACTCTGACTTTTTAATTTCACCATATCTAAGGTTTGAAAATCACATTAACTGAGACAGATCAATAGTTAAACTCTCTAGTAAATGATCTTTGACAGAAACTCTAAATTCTGGGCTTTGAGTGTTGTTCTTAACTAACCCTTAGTTGACCTTCTCTAGAAGGGCCTCTCTGGCTTCCCATAGCTCTCAACCTCCTTGCTGTTGACTTGAGCTTGTTGAGTTTCCAAGACTTGGTCTCCTCCTCCCTAGTATAATCCATCTTATCTTATTTCCTCAGAGATGGCTGGTTACATGTTTTTAAAATTGATTATTATACTGTTTCTGATAATCTAGTTAAAGAGGACAATAAGCATGAAGATACTGTAATCACAAATGCATACAAATGAATCTTGGTTCATTCCATTTTCAGAAAAATCCTCAAATTATGCCAAACTAAACACATTGGTACAAACAACTTTCATAGAAATGTTAACTTTTAACATAAGGTTTGCTAATTTTTTAAAGTAAGGATTCAAATGCCACTGAATTGTTACATAGTGATATGACCTAAAGTTAAAACCCCGGACACTGGAATATTTATTATCAAGGATACTATATTATAGAGAAAAGGTAATAATCATGGCATTATACTTATTATTTCACAAACATTAATTATACACATTTAAATATCTCCATAGCTGGTCCACAGTTTAAGAGGGATATTTGCTCTACTATAGTAATTGATAAGATAGATAGACTGGAGGTATCTGGACCCATGCTATCTAATAGCAATATAATGTGAGCACAGATGAGAGCCACATATGTAATTTCAAATGTTAAATGTCCTAGTGTCTACCTTTTTAAAAAGTAGCAGGGAACAGGTGGAGTTAATTCTAATATATCTTACTTAACTCCAAATATTCTCACATCAACATGTACTCAATATAAAAATTGATAAGGTGTTTTTGTATTTTTATACCAAGCCTTTGAAATCCAGCCCTTTTCAATTCACACTTGCCATGTTTTAATTGTTCAAAAGCCATCTGTGACTATTGACTCCTATGTTGGAAAGCACACAGATCTAGAATATATGACAAATACCACAATTAGTTTTGCACTAACCTAATACCTATCTGGATTTAGAGAAATATGCACCATAATGTTCTTTTAAATCACTTATTCTTGATGACACATATATAATAAACCAGTTATTGGATTGTAGAGTTCTGTGTCTAAAGGAAAAATATTGTTATTGTCCCAAAGACACAAGAGAAAATACGTAGTTAACGGATAGACAGTTTTTCAATTGAAATGTGTTTTTCATATAAATTGTATAATTTCTGCTCTGTCATAATGTTTTGCAAAAAGTACTAGAATATGCAGTTGTTTCAATAGCTCAACAAGCTGAACTACTGATTAAAACAGTAATCTCTTTCCTGATTTTAAAATACAGCCTAATCTTCAAATACTTGTTTTACTTAGAAATTTGCACAGACATATTTTTTTTTGTAAAGTAAAATATAAATATAATGTTTAAGGAGACATTTAATAACTTGCTGGTGGTGTCTGCAAAATCTCACGTGGAGGAAAGAAAGAAGGAAAAATCAGACCCTTTTTATTTAGACATGAGTTTTATTTAAGCAATCATTCCATGTCATAATGAATCACAGCATCATATTGAAAACACTCACTGTAACAGAAAACATCCTATTTCATATATTAATACAAGTGGGGTTTTGGAAGTTCAATTATAAGAATATGAATGTCTTATAATAGCTAAGTACCTAGAATTCAAAAGAAATAAACCTAAACAGTTGTTTATTTTCAAGGGCCACACAGCTAAAGTTTTGATTATATCTTTATAACACGCTTTCTGTTTGAGCTTAATAATAATATATTAACTCAGGTTAACCTGTCATTTTAAAAAATTAATATAAATCACATCTCTATGAGAAATTTTATAACCAGGCTTATGAATAAAATAAAACTAATGTGTATTACTATATAAATGTGCAGAAAATGTTTAGATGTTTTATAATTCATTATTAGAAAAGAAAAAATTAGATGTTCAAACTACGGCATTTGTTACTGTATTAGTGACATACTTTTTGGATAATATAAATAATTTTATGACTGATTTAAAGCATGTATTTCAAATTATATAAAATGTATTATACTCTTCTTATTCTACAACTTGGTTATGATTATTTTTGCTTTTATTTGCCTGAACAATACAATAAGAAGATCAATCTTTTCATTTGGCAAAAATATTACTTTTTCATCTTCTGTTTATCTTGCAAGCAATCAGTTTCAATAACTTCATTGCTTTTGTGCTTTATTCTATCTTATTGTTCTTTTATCTTTTTTTAGATGTCTATCAAATTCAACTAAAGGTCTCATGTAAATGTAAGAATGAGGTCAATATTTTCATATATTACTAAGAAGCTAAAATATTTGTATTTTTAAAACTGACTTTGATCTTTCATTTCAATATACATGAATAATTACTTTATTTAGCTATTTCCTTTAAGGCATGTCCTTGCCATAGTACTGTTCCAGCATAGTTCTCCTGTCAATTTGAAGCTGCAACTGAGATGTTAACCTTAGGAGTGAAGCAGAGAACTTTATCCTGCTTGGTGTAAAGGAAATGCAATATTTTGATAAGATCCAGAAAGTACTAAAGAAAAGTAATGCAACCACTAATCTAGCTGCCTTCATCACCAGCCAGCCAGTGTGGGATGAGTAAACACATTTCTTTACTGGACTGGCCTTATTTGCCCTCTTGCCACATTTTTCATTATCCTAGCAATACAGTAGACACCATTTTCAAAATTTTAAAACAATCTGTTTTTTTTTCAAGATTTATGAGACAGAAAAGCAATGAAAGAAAGAAACAAAAAGGAAACAAATAAAGAGATCATAATTCAGATTCCTTTAAATGAAGATATTTCCAATAACTTTAAGAAAATCAAAGTTTCCAGAGTTCATTTTATACAACATTTCATAATACACTCATCGTATAAAATGAGATCCAGCTATACAGTCTGGAGTACTTTCCTAGTATGAGATCCAAAATTACCCAGTATGAATTCTCAAAGTCTGCCTACAAAAAGTTTGAGGAGCTGGGCACAGTGGTTCACGCCTATAATCCAAGCACTTGGGAGGCCGAGGTGGATGGATTACCTGAGGTCAGGAGTTTGAGACCAGCCTAGCCAACATGGTGAAACCTTGCCTCTAGTAAAAACAAAAAAATAGCTGGGTGTGGTGGCATGTGCCTGTAGTCCCAGCTACTTGTGAGGTTGAGGTAAGAGGACTGCTTGAACCCAGGGGCAGAGGTTGCAGTAAGCCAAAATCACGCCATTGGACTGCAGCCTGGGTGAAGAGCAAGACTCCATCTCAGAAAAAATAAATAAAAAAATTGAGGAAATCTTAACATTGGTGGACCCCCCCAGATGTGTGTTAAGAACCAGTTTTAAATCTATAATTTCTAATATGCTTTCTGGCTGGATAGGTAGTTTGATTGGTTTGTAAACATATCCACCTAAATGAAGGAGAAAACACTAAGTTTTCCAACCACAAATCAAAATATAATTATTCAAATTAGAAAGTTATAATAATTCCAAAATATCCTTGATGATAGCATCTCTGTTCAAGGAAATTAAAGGTTAGTTTGTCACATTTACACAGGCGATCATCATCTTATCATGTCTTCATTTCCTAAGGCAATATGAGACAGCCTATTTATTTAAAAAACAGTGATTAAGACCTATCAGACTCCATCCAAAAAACCAAAACCAAAACAAACAAACAAAGCAAAGGAGTAGATGCTACAAATGAACTGAATAAATAGGTTACGGACAAAACGAACAGTGATGTTGACTTGAATTTCTAGGAACTAAGGCAAATGAAATAATATTGGGTTAGTTTTTATTCTTCCATGAGAGAGCACACAGAATCTGTATATAGAAACACATTGTTTACTAGGAATAATGTCACAAAGGAAATTTCTCTGTCAGGCTATGTGTAAAGATCAATGAAATCTTGGCAATATTATAAATTACAGCATTAAAAACAGACCCAGAAATAATGTTCAAAGATCCTAATATTAGAAACAGGGAATATAGCACTAAATCTTAACTCAATGAAGGCATTTCTGTGCCACTGAAGCAGTGTGGTCCAGGCACACCACTTCCCATGACTGACCTAATTTAGTAAAAGAGCAGATGGAAAACTAAAACACTGAAGGGCAATTTACTGTTTATCTGCATAATCCAGCTTTTGTGACATAAACAGCAGACACTTTATTTTTAAAAAGTGCATATGAGAAGTTTTTGTTTAGTTCACTATTAGGCTTCCCAGTATGTGAGAAAAATTTTAGAAATTTATGCTGAAAAATGAAGATTTTACTTTATACTAAAATGTTTCAGGGGTATGATTATCCAAACCTGTAAAAGTTGTAATATATAATTATATTTTATTATAGAAGTGATATATATCTACTGTGAAAATGCTCGAAGATGCAAGCAAACAAAAAGAACAAAATAAAAATTACATAAAATTGTTACCACCTAGAGATAACTGGTGTTAGTTTTGTGGTGTGATTTCTTCTTGAATTTTTATAGTTATAAGATTATTTATTCTAATTAACTTTACTCATGTACTCTGCTGAATTTTAATTCACAGATTGTTATTCAAAAGGAGAGATGAGATTTCTTCTTTGTATTGTCATTTCCTACTTCATTCAACGAAATGTTCACATGTTAAGACTTTTAAAACCATACTGAGTCAACTGTTTCACTGTTGACAACTGCTTGTCTCTGATTGCAGGACAGCCTGAGGTCAACTGGAAATAAGCATGTCTCCCTTTTGACCAGGTGTCCGGAGTCTCCCCATTCAGTTACAGGTCCACTGCCAGAAAGGAGGAACTGATAAGAGGACACCTCAAGGCAATGTGAATAGGGTTTTGTCCTGTGTTCTAACAACATCCTAGATAACAAAGCTCTTCCTAAATTAAGATATAAAACCGATGGCCATAACTGAGTTCTCAGCAGCAAGAAATGCAAACATTTATTGATAAACAAAATGAAAACAAGTGGAGTCTATTTAGTCAGCACACATCAGGAGAGATGAAATATCAACACGGGATCTAATATTGCTCCCGGGACACATCTAAGGAAACTGGTAGCACCCACACAGGTCTGCGAGTCCAAGAGTCCAGTGGCATTCTCAGAAACCCCTCCAAGCCAAGGAAATGTGAAGTGGGATGGCAAGACCATCAGCAATTACCTGGAACACAGTCAAGGCCCTAGTGCTGAAACGTTCTCGCTACCTCAGCCCCCAGGTGGGACTGTGCGAAAGATGCGTAACAGCAGGTACCGGGACAGCAGCTGTAAGACAGGCCGAGCAGGGGAGCTGCAAGACCCGGCGGTGGCAGGATAAATGCCTAAAGACGTGCAGAAGCACAGTCTAAAGCCATGCTGCACAGCTGCCGCAGCTGGGAAGCAACAGGAGGGGGCCAGCCCGAGACAATCAGCAGAGATGGAATGGCTCTTGTTGCAGAAAAGGGTAGGGCAACCATGTGTTTAAAAAGCTGGCGGCAGGCAATATACTTCTGCGAAGGTTGCAGGTATATTGCACCTGGGGTGCAACCACAGGGTTGCAGGTGAGATAAATCGTTTTTGTTGTTTTTTACCTCTAGGAACATTTAATAATGACTTTCAACCTCGGTCACATTATCTGAAAGAACCAAGGTGTCCTATCTGGGAAAAGAAAAAATTTCAACCCTGGCTGATTTTGGAATTGGTGGGCAGGTTATTCATGAGAGTCCCTGTGTGCTTGAGAGCTTTTGCCTTTCAGTGACAGGAGGAGGAAAGAGATTTGTGCCAAGGTGCTGTGGAGAGACAGCAGATGTGGCACTGAGGAGGAGCGGTGGCTGGTTTTTAGTGTCTCTGAAGCAAGCAGTTTGTGCAGAATGATGAGTAAGGGACTGTATTCATGTAAGGCTGTGAGACTTTGGCCACAAACACTGAGATCCCAGGCCGCCGATGACCTAGCTCATGACAGAGTGAGAGCAGGTGATAGACTTCTCTCCCAACCTCGGCAAAGCAGTCCACCCGCAGCTTCAGTACCCAGGGCATTCATCATTACAGCCACTACTGGAGGCTTAAGTCAGTTTTCAGGGTGCATCAAAGGCAGCTGAAGCAACAGAACATGAATAAACCTTCCAAAAACCCTCTGTGAACTTTTATGGAGGCCGAGGAAGACTTCAAAGGGAGGTTAAGGTCTCTGTTGTTGAAATAAGTGTCAGAATTTAGGCATTAATGTGACCATGATCTCATTTGTACTAGTGAGGTCTGAAGCATTCAAGTTGCGTGTGAAAATTTGTATGTTTGTTTTAGGTTACAGATGTTTTGAGAAATTAATTATACAACATACGTGATAGGGTTTAAGGTAGGTCCTGGCTTGAAGAAGTTACTTATTTCTTCCAGAAACATGGTACAAGGAACTTTACATGTATCTTTCCTTTTAATCCTTGTGACAGGCCACTTTCCAAATTATAAAATGATAATTATTAATGTCCCTGAAATAAGATTCAGACAGGTAATAATCTATCCATCATTACACAGTTGTAAGTGAAAGAGTCGGAACAGGAAAACACTTCCTACTCCTGTTTTCCTGTCCCCACTCACATTACACTTAGATTTCTCAAACAGAAGTGGGAAGGGAAGAGAGGTGATAGAGAAAATCATTAGAATCTGGTGTGCTTAGTTTTAAAAAGCACAACCAATAAATCTGCTGGTTTCATTATACAACTGCAGAAAGTAAAGCATGACACAAATGCTATTGGCTAGTAGGCATGGTGGATGATGTTATGTGGCTAGGGGGTCCCTACATCTCACCACGTTGACTTACCACAAGGACCTGGCATATGCAGAAGCTCGGTGAGACACCACAATGTATTAATAACTTGTTATTTGTCTCTGAGTGTTGGGATTGTGGTTAATTCTTATTTTCTTCTTTGTTTTCCCAATTTTCTACAATAAACATGCATCATTTCTAATTACAAAAGTAGTTTCTAAGGGTTCAGTTAATTTTGAAGTTTAATGCATTATTATAGTATGGAAATGATTTTGATTGGGTAGTCATAGTGAGAAAGTAGCAAATATAATTATATATAGGTACTTAAATAAAATGTCTCTTGGAAAAACAGTGAAGGAAAACATGCTAAATCCCAGGTCATTTTGATTATCTTCTGAAAACTGATCCCAAGACTCAAATCTAGGTAATAATAAACTATCTAAGCAACAAAGTTTTCCAGCAGCTCTGTTCTCTTTTAGGGTTGTTTTTTAAAATGGGATATTCAATAAATATAAATAAGCAATTTCATGAAAAGTACATTAATCAGTAAACTACCTATTGTTTAAGGGATACAGCAATGAGAAGAATGAAAGGCTACACAGGCCTCCATGGGGAACATCAAAATCACCTGCCTGTGGTTTTTTCAACTTACAAAACCTGCCCGAACATTTCGTACCACCTGCTACTATCTTTTCTCAGATTTGGATACATCAGTGGTTAAAAATGGAAAGCAATTGAAAATCACTCTGGTAGTGAGTTACTACCCTGATGTTAATGTGTTCAATTCTCCCAGTGTGTGAAGGTGGAGAACAGTGGAGAAGGTGGAACCCAGACTCCATGTATAACTGTCCAAAAGTGTCACATTGAAAATAGTAGAAAAAAATTATATTAGTGCACTAGGGACAATGTTCATTATAATTTAAAATTATTAATAGTTATTATATTATTGAGCAAAATTTGAGTTAAAATAATCTCCATAGGGTTTCTTTCTTTGTTTTGCTTTTGCTTCACAAAGGAAGAAAAAAATCTCATGATGGTTAATTTTATGGGTCAACTTGGCTAGTCACAGTTCCCATATATTTGGTTATACCAGTCTAGATATCTCTGAAGGTATTTTTTAGATGAGCTGAACACTTAAATCAGTAGACTCTGAGTAGAGCAGATTATTCTCCACCCTGTGTGTGGACCTCATCCAATCAGTTGAAGATCTTAAGAGAAAAAAGACTGACCTTCCCTTAGGAAGACAGAATTCTACTTTCAGACTGACTTCCAACTTGAGCAACATCAACTCTTCCTTGCATCTCCAGCATGCTGGCCTGCTCTGCAGATATTGAATTTGCCAACCCCACAACCATGTGAGTCAATTCCTTAAAATAAATTTGTATCTCTTTATTTCTAGGTAGATTGATGTTTATTTCTCTCTCTCTCTCTCTCTCTATATATATATATATACACACACACACGTATATATGTAGTATACAAATATATATATGTATACTTCTTAGTATACAAACATATTATATATATACATATATATACACACACACACATACACTTTATATAAGTTATGATTCTCTGGAGAACCCCAATATAACACGCCCTTACTCCCCAGAAGAGCAAGTGGCATTGGGTACTTGATGATTAAAAGCTTTTCCACCATTACAAGGCAAGCTGCTGTACCTGCCTTAGCCTTTATGTGATGGATAGGAAAACAGACTCACAGAAACATTGAGGGGAGTCAATGAGGTGGAGGCCAGGTTTTCTGGCAAACATTAGACAAACCTCAATGCATGACTGAAAGTGTCAGAATTTAAAATGATATTATCAAATTTGGATTCATGAATGCCGTACAAAATAAGATTTCAATTTCTTTCATAGGAGGTAATTGGATTAAATTGCTTAAAGGTACTAACAAGTTAGACTATTAGTGATCTTACAAGCCATACAAACATAGGTACACATGATACAACATCTATTGATCCCATGTATTGGGATCTTCTTGAAATGGACATTTGTATTATTTTCATAGGTTATAATAAATATTTAGTTATGTCTATACTTGTAGGAAATTCCTTGTTCTGGGCTACATTTTTTATTTTACACACACACACACACACACACACACACACACACACACACACATACACATATTTGCCTTTTTCCTCTAGTAATCATACTGATCACAGAGCTGCTCATTAGAAATGCTTCCAAGATTATTTCTTCATGGTGAATGCTAATCATACAATGAAAGCACCATTCCAATTACTAAGAAAAAAAAGCAGATCCTCTTCCTCACTGCTTCCCTATCTTGATTTTAATATATGCTTTCCTCTTACTCAGGGTTATTTATTTATACTGGCGTGTCTTCTAAACTAGAGGAGTCAATACATGAAAACCAGAAACATTGTAATAACAGATTATGATCACTAGGTACAAATATCAAGAGGAAGAGAGAGCATTCAAGTTGGAATCAACAGCTTTCCTATTAAAAAAAGAAAATGGGTTACAGTTCTACCTGTTTTAGTGTTCCAAGAAAGAAAATACATTATTTTAAGACTTATTTCTGAAGGATTTGCCTCTCTCCCTGGACACTTCACCCTACCTCACTTCATAAGTCACATGCTGTCTAGACCAGCTTCAAGGTTCACTCTGAAAAGATTACATTCACAGGGTCACTGAGAGTGAAGGTGGGGGCAGGAGCTTTCAGACTGAAGAATGGAGCTTTGATTTATGTTGGGTTGCAAATTTAGGTACTGACCAGGACTTTCTACCTTTCCAATTTAAAAAGCTAGAACAACAACAAAAGAAAAACAACTTGCAATGCAATTTAAAAGAGTATAATAAATTAGGATAAGGGCAGGGCAATTTACCTACATAGTACTTATACATAGTTCTAGAATAATCACTGTACTTTACAAGTATTGCATAATACTGTTTGAAATCCTATCACTGGATCATTCCTCATTTTCCTAGTGTTACATGCTTATTTATATCAAAATGTCATTTATAATTTATTAAAGAAAATCACAAGAATTATTGTTTTAGACTAACCAAGATTACAAATCAAACTATATCGATAACAAATAATATTGGAATCTTTTATGCTCATGTTAATTTAATTGCTTATATTTTACTCAAAAAAGGGGCCATAGTGTTTATTTGCTCTCATACCTTTCATATGCAGCTTCATTTAATTCAAAGGTCAAATGCCAATGGTGTGGATCAAAGTTTTATAATATAATAAACAAGAGTGGGAAAAAAAATCAAATGTCAGTTGGCTTTTTCACTATGGTGATCATGACAGTAGAAATAATAAACTAAACTGAATTTTATATACTGGTCGGCAGAGGAGGTTTTCATTGTTATGAAGTAGGCATGCATAAGAACAAGGACAAGTAGAGTTCATAAAATGTCACTTCACAATGAAATATCTTCTCACTTGTTTCCTGTAGGTTTGGCTTCATAAGCTTTCAGACTGAAAATATGGATAATATAACCGAGTAGAATTCAGAAACAGTAAGAAATGCAGATAGATGAATTTCCCTGAACTTTTATGAATATGGTTTTGGCTTAGTGTACACCACTGTATACAATGCAAACAGATCACCTAGAGTCACGATTTCTCCTAGGTGACCTCTGCCTGCATGAGTTACCATTCTTGATGGCTTAAAGCTAATTTTTACATGGATATTTGAATTCTGAAATCTCAAGAAGCACTTTCTTTATTCTGTTTAAAAAGACTTGCAATGGACATTTACCATAGGGAAACTTAAAAAAAAACTTGGAAAAGTAAAAAAAAAAAAAGCATAGTGAACAGTCTAGATATCTCCATATTGGGAATATCTGAATGGGAAAAACAAAAGCAAAGAGAATCCTACTGAAAGAAAAAAAATAATCAAAATAAGACAAACCCAAACGACAAGACCTTCACATTTCAGCCACACAAATGTTCCACTCTCACCCAAATGTTCCACTCTCACCCAAATGTTCCACATTCTTTTTGATGTCTTCATTTTTATTCATGCATGAAATTGCCCTCTTCCTTCTTCCTTTTGCAATGTTTCTACTCAATACTCAAGACTCAGTTAAAACGGTGAAGGCTCCAGACTCCTCTATAGACACTTTTTGTACTATGCTACCACAGCATATTCTACATCTTTAAATTGTACTAGTTACAGTGTATTGTAATACTCAAAGTATTTGTTCTGTGACCACCTCTATGATAGGGACTGTGAACTAATCTTGACATCATGATCACTAAGGAGAGTGCCTAATACTTAGCTGATCCTCAATGAGTGAGAAAGGAAGGGAGGGAAAAATATAGGGGTGGAGGATCAGAAACTTAACTTGCTGTCATGAAAAACCAAATTAACTTTATAGGGATCACCTGTGAAAAGAACTTGACAGCATTTGGGCTGCTAGAAGAGGAGGGTATTGAGAAAATACAATTACTTACTACAGGTTATCCTCACCTAAAAGCTGTTCATACTTACAATAATAATAAAACCTGAATTCATTTCTGCAGCTTGTCGATTATACAGCCATCAAATTATTAAGAATAGGTGGTAATTTCCAAGGCAAGATGTAATAGGTGGTCTCAAAGGATTTGTTTTCTAACACATAAAAATGAATAAACATTTATCTTCTGATATAAATACAAAAGGCATTGGAAGCCCATTACTCTGTTTATACACACAGATACACACAAAACACAGCCTTCAACAATTTTCTCTTCAAAATTGACCAAGATTTGGAGAATACAGGTGGTAGAATGAAATTAAAGGTGTTCAGAATCATTCATTGTGTCAAAAATCACTAAATGCTGACTTTGTACCTGGCAACAAAAAGTAGATGTAGCACTTCCTCCCGCCCTGCCTCTGAGTTGTACCTGGTCTATGGGAGGGATAGACTTATGACAAGTTCACACAGCAATGTGATGGACAGATGATATGGCTGATGTCCATGGATGGGGCTCAATGAGGAGGAGGAAGAATTCCTTCTCTTGGAGAGTCAGGAAACAGAGGTGCCTATTAGTGAAGATTGAAAAGTGGAGTTCTCAGGGAAGCTGGGGAGAGTGAATCCGATGGGGCCTTCTTGGCACCAGGGCAAATGAGCATAAGTACAGCAGAATGACTCACATGGGTCTTCCCAATAGTACCAGTACACTGGAGATAAGCTCGGTTTGCCAGCAAGAGCAACTCGTGAGTTTGAACATTTTTCAAAGCAGTAAGGCATGCTTTAATTTGAGTAAATAAATAATAAAATCATACAAAACGGTTAGGAGTAAGTATTGAATATGTGATGGGTGATTTAAGAGGCATTTAAGAGTGGGGTTCTAAATCAATAGGCTAATTTTTGTATTTCTGGTTTGGAGGATAGTATGATAATGCTCCAGTTCACATAGATGGATAATACAGGGGGAATGAAGAGTGTGGACATAAGGCAATAAGTGTCTTGAGTTTATGTTGCTTAGGAGACATTCAGATGGAGATGCCTGGTAGACAGTAAGAATTTCTGGGCATAGCACTAAGAAGGGCAGTGTGATTTGGCAATGATGGACGCAGGAGTTGCCAGCCTCTAGGGGCTGTAGGAGTGAATGAAATTGCCTAGGAACAGAACATAGGGAAAGAAGAAAAGAAGGTGATATGGTTTGGCTCTGTGTCCACATCCAGATCTCACCTTGAATTGTAATAATCCCCATGTGCCATGAGAAGGACCTGCTGGGAAGTAATTGAATCTCGGGGGCAGGACTTTCCCATGCTGTTCTCGTGATAGTGAATAAGTCTCACGAGATCTGATGGTTTTATAAAGGGGAGTTCCCCTGCACATGTTCGCTCTTGCCTGCTGCCATGTTAGACGCCCGTTTGCTCTTCATCTCCCACCATAGTTGTGAAGCCTCCCCAGCCATGTGGAACTGTCAGTCCATTAAACCTCTTTCCTTTATAAATTACCCAGTCTCGGGTATGTCTTTATTAGCAGCATGAGAACAGACTAATACAGAAGGCCACACGCCCAGTCTTAGGGGCAGAGTATGTACAGATAGGCAAAGTCATGTGAGCAAATGAAGATATTACAAGACCTGGATTTATTAAAAGAACAAACCCAACATTTGCCACATTGTAAGTTCAGTGGAAAGATTTTGGAAGTCTCTTTTTGCTATAGAGAAACTTGAAATGTGTATGTGTGTGTGTGTGTGTATGTGTTTTTTCTTTCCCATAAAAGCAGTTTGGCAAAGAGGGAAGGCTGCTCATAAATATAAAAATATTCAGAAAAAAATAGAAACCCTAAATGAAATATAATGATCATGAAATCACTTTGGACAAAATGGAATGCAGTGTGCACATGTATTTTAAGTAATACTATTTAAGTTTTAGTATTTGGGCATGGTAGAAAAAGAACCCTAGCACTCACTGAGAAAAACAAGATTTCAGCAGCAGGAGCAACCAGAGCTTTCCTCTCACTCAGCTGCCTGGTAGCTATAAAAAGTACTATGCCAAATCATTGGCAGCGAAGAATGTCGTTTTTAAAAAGAAAAAAGTTTTTTTTCAAGTGACATATTTTTATGTGCACTATGTTTAAAAGAAACTGCAATAACTTTTTTATAAAGCTAAGCATTCTTTTGTAATACATGTAATAATTTTCTAACATGCTTTCTTTTAAAAGTCACATGATACCTATCAAGTCTGTCAAATGCACACATTTTTACACCTGATATAAATGTATTTGTTTCTACAGAGCATCGGTAACTCATACAGCAAGTAAAACAGTCAATGATTTATATGTATTTTTAAATTTGAATATAATCAACTGAAGTTTGACATTGTATGAAGACATTTTGTGTTCTGTCAGAATAAGCAGAAATTTGGGAAGTCAAGTCCCTGAAGTACTAACGACATAATTTTTCATTCTAATTTCATCACAATGATTCCTGATATCTCAGTCTTAACATTATTGAATGCAGTAGCTCTCAACACAGCATACATAGCAAAATCACTTTGTGGACCTTTAAAATTACAGATATTCAGGCCCACCTGAACTTACTGATATGAAATGGGTATTCGTATATCCTGAAAATTCCAGCATGTGACATCGTACTGCCTCATTCTGAACTCCTATATTGTGCATTGCTGATTAACTTTTATAGGTAAAGGCATAATTTCCCCCACGTAAGACTTTAACAGGGATTTTTTTTTTTCTAAAAAAAAAAAATTCTCATTGCTTATAGCATAGACATCATACCCAACATATATATTTATTGACTGGTGTGATTTTTAAACAATTTATTAAAACCAAATGAATCTATATAATGATGTGGTACCAGAGGGATAGTTTGGGAGAAAAATTATATAGCATCCTAAATTGTTGACAAGGATAATCAAATTGTTTAATGCTTTCATCTGTTTTTGATGATTTGGTGCAATAAGAGTTTTGCAGATATGAAAAAGATTTTTAAATAGTTGTTATGTGTGCTGAAGTAAATGCATTATTAGCAGGAGGCCTAATTTACATTCTAGATTAGAGAAAGCTGGTAGTAGAACTTTCATATGCTCATGAGATTTAACTCTTAGATCTGTGTATTTCCCTTAATCCTATATGAACTTTACGAACATACAAAAAACGCTTTTATGTGTGTTAGAACCACTTGCTCTAAATGTAAATGGATTCTAAGGTAAACTTACTAAAGAAAGTGATAAAATATTTGTAAGAATTTGTCTCGTGAATAAAATATTACAACATGGTAGTATTTTAGAAATAGGATAATGTGGGGGAAAAATAAAAGTAGCCTTTGCTTTTTTGTACAGCTTTCCTTTTATCTTAAGAAATATTTTGTCCTTCATCCTCAAGAGCAACAATTGACACTGATTACTTAGCAACAGTATAAAGCCTGCCATGGTCAAGCTGTGATAATGGAACCATCAATGCAATTATAATGTACTTAGGTCCGGAGGATAGCACTTGCAAATGAAACTGTGATCCAGGCTAAATCCTCTTTGCGAGTGTGGAAGGGTTAAGAGCAACTGAATAGAGCTCTTTAATACTGAAAGTCACAAGGTGAAAAAAAAAGGAGGATGAGGTTAAGAGTGAGATATGATCTTTAGAAAATTCTACAGATTGTTAACATGTGAAACCTATCACTTTATTATTTTTAGTCCCCAATGGACATTGATAATGTGCAAATTTTAGTAACACTTTAAATATATGCACACACAAACATACAAACAAAAATGAAAGTTCCTCACAAGACTGGATGTGGTGGCTCACACCTGTAATCCCAGCACTTTGGGAGGCCAAGGTGGGTGGATCACTTGAGGCCAGTAGTTGAAGACCAGCCTGGCTAACAAGGCAAAACCCTGTTTCTACTAAAAATACAAAAATTAGACAGATGTGGTGGTATGTCCCTGTAGTCCTAGCTACTCGGGAGGCTGAGACACAAGAGTCGCTTGAAACCAGGAGGTTGCAGTGAGCTGAGATCACACCACTGCACTCCAGCCTGGGTGACAGAGTAAGACTGTCTCAAAAAAAAAAAAAAAAAAAAAAAAAAAAAAAGACAGGATGCAGTCTCTCAACTAGTGAAAATAGATATCTTGCTTTTTCTTTCTACAACCATGTTGGATATTGTACATATTCTATTAATTTTTGTCAGTCTGATAACCAATGATTTCCATTTATTTGATCATTAGTGTGAAATATTTTTAAAAAATATTTTTTACCATTATTCAGTATTATCTAATGCTACTAGCTGTGCCTCATTTTCTATTGGATTGTTTAACTTTTTCTTACTTATTTATTTATATCAAGTATTTACATATCAGAGCCATTAACTTTATCTGTTATTTATCATGCAGATATCTTCTAACAGTCATATTTTTAATTTTAATATTACTTATAGTTACTGGTTTGACTATGTCTCCCAAAAAAGCGTGTGTTGAAAACCTACTTCCCAACACAACAATGTTGGGAGGTGGGGCCTGATGAGAGATGATTAGACCATGAGGGTGGAGTGAATGAATTAATGCCATTATCACAGACTTTTTAAGGGTTTCTTATAAAAAGGCAAGTTCAGCCCCCTTCTCTTTCTCTCACTCTCTCTTTTTCTTTCCCTCTCTTTGTCCTTCTGCTATGGAATGAAACAGCAAGAAAGCCTCACAAGATACTGGCCCCTCAATTTTAGACTATCCAGCCTCCAGAACTGTGAGTCAATAAATTTCTTTCTTTCTTTTTTTTTTTTTTGAGACGGAGTCTCGCTCTGTCGCCCAGGCTGGAGTGCAGTGCCGCGATCTCGGCTCACTGCAAGCTCCGCCTCCCGGGTTCACGCCATTCTCCTGCCTCAGCCTCCTGAGTAGCTGGGACTACAGGCGCCCGCCACCGCGCCCGGCTAATTTTTTGTATTTTTAGTAGAGACGGGGTTTCACCATGGTCTCGATCTCCTGACCTTGTGATCCGCCTGTCTCGGCCTCCCAAAGTGCTGGGATTACAGGCGTGAGCCACCGCGCCCGGCCAGTCAATAAATTTCTGATCATTACAAATTAGC
This sequence comes from Rhinopithecus roxellana, assembly GCF_007565055.1. Classification (NCBI taxonomy): domain Eukaryota; kingdom Metazoa; phylum Chordata; class Mammalia; order Primates; family Cercopithecidae; genus Rhinopithecus; species Rhinopithecus roxellana. The sequence continues at coordinate 72,961,425 of NC_044558.1, forward strand.
CAGTCTATGGTATTCTGTTTATAGCAAACATAAAACCAACTGAGACGGTTACTTTTATTTTTAGAATTTTCCAGTTTCAAGTTATGTTTCTTGTGGTGCTTAGGAAGGCCTTCCCTGCTGAAAATATATGCAACATCAGATCCTATATTTTCTAGTTCTTTTATAGTATTGTTTTTGAGGGGAGTATTGTAGGTCTTTAATCTAGGTTTCTCATTTTGGGTCTTTAATCCTTCTGGAAATTTTTTTATGTATAGTTTTAAATAGGAATATAAGCTTTTCCTCCCAAATGAAAATGTGAACATAAAATATATTGAGGTATTTTTATTATAAACATATTTATGAGTGTGATAAGTCACATTCTGCATAATGGTTTCTTAGGAAGAAAATAATGAATAGTATTCTTTACTCCTGGAATACTGTGTAAAGTATAAAAACAAACAATATGAATCTAACTACATTGGGTAAACTCTTTTCCTCAAAAACAATTTCCAGAATATTTGTCACTTAAGTATTCAAATATAAGTACATGCTCTTTTTGAACACAAACATGTACCCCAAAGCTTTTAAAATCAGATATAAATATATTCTTGTATTATTTGACATTTGCTATTGTCTAAACATCTGTTTTCTCCCATTTATAAAGACAATCAAGTTGACAATATGAGATTTATTTCTAGTGCTCAGTTTGGAATTTGAGATTGTCTTAGGATTTCATCTTTGGTATTGCTTCCTGATACTTCTTGCTTCTGGTGTTATAATCTAGTTTACAACTGACTCACTTTTTTCAAACATAGAATGCTAAGGTAAACATTGTTTTACACATATGAATAATGTGATATAAAAAAGTGAGAATTATACATCTTCAAATCTCAGGTTCCTCAACTGATATTTAAGGATCTTAATGTCACTTCACAAGTCAAGGTGAAAATTAAATGAGAGGATATAGGAAAGAGTCCACTGCTGTGTCTTGTACATAGTGACAGACAATAAATACTAATGCATTTACCTTTTCCATTTCTCAAAAACGTGTATATTATCCATGAAGCCAAAAGTATGTTTTTAGTTTCACCTTAATAAAAGATAAAGGGAAAAATGTTAATAACTAAAAATAATATAGAAACATTATAAATTTTTAAGTAAAATTTTTTTTATGTTAGAATGTTAGAAAAAAATAATATATATATATATCAATCAGAATTACAGATATTGAAAGACTATGGTTATGGAGTCATGATTTTAAATTTAACCACTTAATAACTGCAGGTACTTGAGAAAAGTACTTAACCTAAGCTTTAGTTTTTGCGTTTTCTTCCATATATAAAGTTGTTGTTTTATTGTTCCATATATAAAGTGGGCAAAATAACAGCAATAATCTCACATAAGTGATGTATAGATTAGATGAAATAATACCTATAAAACATACCTATTATACCAATGGTTGACATATCACAAGGTATCAGTACGTGTAAAGTATTACGATTTCAAATTGACCAAATATGTTTTCATATGTAATCAAGAGTGGATTTCACATGTAATCAAGAGTGGAAAGATTGTTCTGGAAGAAATGTGATAAGAAAAACAGCTGGATTTTGTGAAACTGCCATGGTATAATACAAATAAATGTTTACCAAAAAAAAAAAAAAAAAAAAAAAAGAAAAGTCTGGATTTCCAAAGGTCCTTCCTCATGTAAGGATCTCCTCATCTCTTGCTTTACTTATGGCCTCTTAACTATGCCCATTAAACAATAGTGCTGTGGACTGAACATTTGTGTCCCTCTCAAATGCCTGTGTGGAAGCTCTAATCTCCAATGTGATGGTATTCAGAGGTGGGGACTATGGAAGGTAATTAGGTTTCAATGAGGCCATGAAGGAAGGGCCCTTGTGATAGGATTAGTCCCCTTTAAGAAGAACAAGAGAGAGACAGAGATCTTTTGCCCTGAGCACTCACCAAAGAAAGGTCATGGGAAGAGGTAGTATATAGATATATAACGAGAAGGCAGCCATCTGCACGCCAGGAAGAGAGCCCCCACCAGAACTCAACCATGCTGTCACCCCAATCTCAGACTTCCCAGCATGCAGACCTGTGAGAAATAAGTATCTTTTGTTTAGGCCACATAGTCTATGGTATTTGCTGTGGCACCCAAGCAGAATAAGATAGGAATTGGTACTGAGAAATAGGGTGCTGCTGTAACAAATACTGAAAAAAGTCTTGAAGCACCTTTGGAACTAGGTAATGAATACAGACTCATTTCAAGGTGCATTATAGAAAACGTTAGGGTTGCCACAAAGGGATTATTAGAGGTGATTCTGATGAGGACTCAGAAAGGAAAGTGAGAGCTGGAGAGAAAGCTTTCATCTATTAGAGAATATGAAAATAATCATGTACAGAATGTTGGTAGAAATGTAAATGGTAAAAGCCATTCTGAGGAGGTCTCAGATGGAAATGAGGAGCATCTTAGTGGACTAATGAAGAAAAGGTGATCCTCATTATATGGAGGCAAAGAACATGGCTGAATTGTTTTTGTGTTCTAGTGTTTTGTGGAAGGCAGAACGTGGGAGTGAAAGTGTTGAAGGAGTAGCTTGGTTTCTCCTGATTGCTTCTAGCAAAACTCAAGAAGAGAGAAATGAATTGAAGAAGAAATTGTTAAGAAAGAAGAACCAGAACTTAAACATTTGGAGAATTCTCGGCCTATCTGTATTGCAAAAAATGAGAAACCTCAGAAGAGAACAGTAAGGGTGTGACTGACTGACTGTTGGGTACAAAGATTAGTATAGTTGTGAACTATGGACCAAATCACCCACACGAGTCAAAACATTGCCAGCTAGAACTGAAGGGGATGGAGGGAGATGGAATGGAAGGATGGCTGTCAGACTTCTTTGATTGTACAGGGCAATAAAAATATTCAGCTTCAAATTTGTGCTATTTTTCAAGAAAAGGAAAGAATGACCCCAAAGGCAATTCAGAGATCATCAGGGTCACCACCTCAGTTTCAACAGATCCAACAGTCTCTGGACAAAGCCATGGGGGAAGGGCTACCTGGAGCAATGAGGGTTTAATCCCTGCCCAGCAGAGCCATGGTATAGCCAGGACCACCACAGAGAGGCATCACTTGAGGGGTAGCTCCCTGAGCTGTGGAGACAATGTTGCCACCCTAGTGGGCCTGGGGGGTTAAGTATTGTAATAATGATTGTCCTCAATCCTTAGGATCTCATGGAATTTGCCTTGTTATGTTTCAGGTTTATCTGGGACCCATTCTTCCTTTCGATTTTTCCCCTTTGGAATGAGAATGCCTACACTATACCTGTCCCACTATTGTGTTTTTGGAACACATGACTTGCTAGTTTCACAGGTTTATAGCTGGAGAGGAATTCTGCTTCCAAAGGAATTGTACCTTGAGCCTCAGCTATATATGACTTAGATGATATTTAGATGAGATCCTGGACTTTAGACTTAAAAGTTGATGCTGGAATAATGTAAGACCTTTGTTTTAACATTGTCAGGATGGAACAAATGTATTTTACAATGAGAAGGGCACAAATTTTGTGGGGCCAGGGGAAGAATGCTATTGATTCAATGCTCATGTCCCCCCCAAACAAATGTATATGCTGAAGACCTAATCTTCAATGTGATGGTATTTGGAGGTAGGGCCTTTGGGAGGTAATTAAGTTTAGATGAGGTCCTGGGGATGGAGTGACCATGGTGGGGTTAGTGCCCTTATAAGAAGATGAAGAGACCTCTCTCCCTCACTACCTTTGCCATATGAGGACCCACCTACAAGGCAGCCCTCACAAGATACCGAATCTTCTGGCAGCTTGATCTTGGACTTCCCTACCTCCAGCATTGTGAGAAATACATGTCAGTTGTTTAATCTACCCAGTCTATGGTATTTTATTAGAGCCACTTGAGTTGATTGAGATAAGTAACTAACACTTAATAGTACTTATTGCATGTTTGGCACCGTTCTAAGTGTTTTAACCTACTTGTTTCCCCAAGTCTTCCCAAGTTTTCTCACTGTTTCTGGTTTACTAATGGCATCCACCCAGATTTCCAAAGATGCAGTAGATTTGTTGTATGTGTGTAAGTTCAACAGTATTTTAGCAGGAGGGAAAACAGTCAAACGTGTTGGCTTTCCTCAGCCACTTTGAATAGGAAGCAAAACGCCCGAGTGATTTTTCTAACACAAAACTGGTAATGTCACCCCTCTACTGCATCCATGACAAAGTCTGTTCTCACAATTTATGTCATGAGCCCAATACCTCCCAGCCTCTCCTCTCCTAACTTCTTTGCAGACTCCAAAACTGGCCAAGCTGCTTCACCACCTTTGCCTTTTAATCTGCTGTTCTTGCCTGTCTGCAATGCTGTCCTCTTTTAACCCACCTAGTAGTGATATTCCCATACTGCAAGGCCCAACCATGTAGTATGTTTATGAAGTATGCTATGCAGTATGCAGTTATGCAGTATGTTTGTGAAGGAAGTTTGTGACGTCTCCTCTGACTGCTCTCAGCCAAAGTGGAAGGCAATGTCTTATGCATTCTGTGCCTGCTGCATTCTTCTATTGTTGCATTCACTACTCTCTGTTGAAATGGTTTGTTTGCTTGCATCTCTTATCCATTAGTCATTGAGTTTATCTAGAAAGAGAACCATATCCTATTCACTTTTATATCTCTAGCATTTGGCAGAATGTCTCTAAAGCATGCATTCTCATTGGGGTTGATATCACCTTCAGGGTAGCAAAACTTGTTTCTTAAGATGGGGTTGAAGAAATCTTAGCTCTTACAATGATTTGTGGCTCTCCAAAAGGTTGAAGTAGAAAACAGATATATGATATATCTGAGGTATTGAAATTCCTGGGAAGAAAGCACTGAGTGGGGGAAAATTTGGAAAAAGCTTTGTAGTTGAAGATAATTTAGAAAACAGTTTGAGAAACATTGTTTTGAGATAAGCACTAAATCAAGGTTTATTTTTAGTTTTTAGATTTAGATAAGCACTAAATCAAGGAATAAATGGATTAATTCAAACTCTGGTCTGATACCTATTATTCCGGTGACTATGTAATCACTTAACTCCTTTTGATCTAATATCATACAAAGCTGGTGAATGATTAAAGCATATGACATATAGGAATTCCAGCACTTTGTAAACTCAAAAGTATATAAACAGCATACTCTTCCATGCGTGACTATATGCCACCGGAATGCATTTCCTCACCTTCTCTACCCAGCAGAGTCCCATTTATCCCTCAAGACAGAATTTTTCAGGTTTTGTGAAGGATTTTCTGACCTCCTCAGGGGAAGCTGCGCTAGTCTCATAATATCTTTATATGTCTGTATTCCTTACCTAGAGCATGAGATTTTTGAGCCCAGAGTTTGTGTCTTGTTCATAGTAGGTACTAAAACAAGAGTCAAATGAATTATAAAAACTGAGGTCACACACTTGCATGTCTGCAATAAACAACCTCCCCAGTCATCCAGTCACACAGAATGACAATAAAGAATCTGCCCTGTAATGTATCCAGAACTCTGAGCACACTCAGATCTTAGCCAGTCTGAAAAAGCAAAAGCACATAATTGAAGGCAACCAGCCTTTGGTGGACATGTGGAAGCCTAGGTGCATGCCACAGGTCTGCAAGAATCTTCTCAATCGTATGCTCAAATACTGACAGTATTGGCATTATTTTCAAGTAAGCAAGATGATGACAAATCAAACATAGCTCCTCCAACATTTAAATAAAACATAATATATATTGAGTGCTTAGCTAGATGAAGTCTTGTGGAAACCTAACTGAATGTGAGATTTCCAGAGGAAACAGGCGAGTTCTTCAGTATTTTTATTTCTAAACATCATCTTTTATAATTGTATGTATGTAGCCTTTGGCCTATGTAGAGATGCAAAAGTTTTAGAATATGGTTCATAGATAGAGAAAACTTCTGCAAAGCCCGTAGGCATGAGATTGTACATAACTGTGATCAAACCACAGGCCAGCTGGAAATCACCCTTAGGCACTTAGCACAAAAGACTCAGGAGGGTTTTCTCTAAAAATCTCCTTTGTAATTATGCCACATCATATTTTGCCGAGGGCATGGTCTGACTGGTTGTTTTACTGATTTACTGGCCAACACTGACAACATTATAAAAATAGAAGGCTTGTAGTAATCATTGTAACTACTGTAGAGTCTCCCTGAAGACCGTCTTTATCCTGCCATGAGATCATGTGCTTCTAGTGGGTAATTCTTCAGATCATATGTGCCATGGCTCACTGACTGCACTCTATCAGTACTAGGACCAGTATTAAGGACTAAGTACTTGTAGCTTTTAGATTTTCAACATAAGAGTCTGTGAGTAGTGTATGTTTGTTTGTGTGTGTGTGTATTATATACTACATGCATAAAAAAATTATATATATGAAATCAGGCCAGGACTAAAATAGCATTCTCCTGGACAGAAAAATTTATAATGTGATTTACCCTTTAGGATACCCTTAGATTCTAAGGTTCCCTTAGATTAGGTACATCTCATGTCATCCATTATGGAGGGGGGAGGAGTGCAAAATTAACAATTGATAAACTAAGAGTTATAAAAAATGACATACAGAAAACATTTCTGCAAGGCCGTGAAATCTCATTGAATAAATGAAGAATTTTTAACAATATAAAGAAACTCTTTTCCCAAAGTGCACTGTGCAAATTCAGCATGAATGAAACGATTTAACTTCCTTTCCAGATTCTGATTCTGATTCTATAAAAACCCACTCCCAAGAAAACAATTTAAGTGTCTATGAGAGGTATGTAAAGAGCACGTGGCTCTCAATAGCATCCTTACATCTTTAATCCTGTACATCATTACATCTTTAGAAAAATTTTGCACACAAAGCATCCTGGAGATATCACTTGATGTTGTACTTTAAAAACTGTACATACATAAAACATAAACATTAAACATAAACATTAAAAACATACACCCCTTCCCTTGGATATACTTTGGTGAACAAAAGGCACAAGAAGCTACAAAATCAACATTATCTTCTGGAGTGGACAATTTCACTTTAACAAGTGATGACTGTGGATATATTATTTTAATATTAAAATATATTATAATGTAGAAATATAAAAGTACACAAATTTTTAAGATTAAATGAACTTTAAAGAAATGTCATATTTGAGGTCAGTCTAAATATTCTGAGTAGTTCTTTATGTATATCCAAACAAATATATGCACACATATAAACATATATACACATGTATGTATGCATATGCACATATATAATCAGAAACATACACACAAGCAATACACACATACACATACGTTATATGAAACATTCTATTAATGTTATAATTGAAAACAGAGGAGAAAAGCTTATTTAGTCGATGCTATATTATGGACTTTGGATGGACATTTAAAATGCATTATCTCAAATAATGACATCAACAAATCTGAACATTAGCACTAGGTCACTTTTAGAGAAGAGCCATGTGAGATTCAAGAAGGTGAAATAACTTGCCTGAGACCACATGGCTAAAATTATGAAGGTTTGATCTCAAATCTAGAATTGTGAGACTCAAGCAAATGCTGGGCTCTTTCCGTCCACATTTTGGTGCCAGGGATCCTGATACCTAAATTCTGCCAGCCACTATCTAACCTAGTTTTCTCTTGCTATGCTGCAGTGAAAAAGAAAAAAAAAAGTTGTTTGGAAAGCATCGCTTATAAAATAGTTGTTAGATTTAGCATCTTTTTTGGGGAGTCATATTATGTAGTGTGATTGACTGCAATAAGTTATTGAATTTAGTGAGGCATTAAAAACTTCTGAATTATGTACAGGAAGAGATAGAACCCCAATAATGTGACTTCATTCTTCTATAAGGATTATATCCTTATGTCTTATCTTTATATCTTATATAAAGATCATGAAATCTGTTCATAGTTGTATTTCATTTGCTACATACCTAAAATAGAAACAACAATCCTCATCATGGTGATAATACAGTTATTCCACCGTTTTGCAGAATAACAAAGGGAATTCTTCAAATATGAAAGATTTGAGAAAAGCTAAATGTATTAAATGTAAAACACTAGAGATCCTCACAGTGCGTATGTGGAAGAAAAGAGTATATTCAAATGGGCATGATGTCTGTTCGTGTTTCCTTTCTCATCATTTCTGCCTCTTCCCCGACCCCCCTTTGAAAGCAAACTGCCAGATATTCACAATAATCTAAAGGGTTTATGATTTTGGGTATATTTTCCAGCAATCATATATAAGCTAATAACTGTCAAAGTACAGAGATGATATCAAAAATAAGGTCAACATTTAGAATTGGAAACAAAAATAATCTATAATGATAAGAAATTCCCCTCATAGATAATCCGGTATTCTAAAAATAACAACAACCCCTTTCACCTTGGCTGCTTTCCTGCAGATATAAACAGAAGCCATAACACAGAACTCCTGCTTTGATAACCTTGATCTCTTGAGTCCACTGTCATTTCAAATTCTGGGTCTAGAAAGACATATTTATTTTCCCTGAAGCTTTCCATAAAACACAAGGAAGTCTTGGAAGATATAATAGCTCTGAAAAATCACAAAGTTATTTTGTAAAACTACAGGAAGTTTTCACAATGGTCTCTGGGTATAGCTGACCAGTATGTGAAAGGCCCTAGGGATATTTGACAAATATCTTATGGATATAATAGGGAGAATGCTTGAGGTTTTTATTTCCTTAATGTACACGCATCCTGAGGACAAATGAATATCTTTATTAGAGGTCATTTCTCAAAGAAGAGATAATGATCACAAGGGAAAAAATAAAACCTACATATTATGAAGTATTTCTAATATGTGTTTAATTTTAATTGGGCACATTTCTGGGTGTGCCAGACAGTTTATTAAACTGTTTCATATAAAAATGTGATACATATATATCTCAAAATATAATTAAGAGTTATTTTAATTCTGTTATTTAATATCTGCATTTGAAACATTACTGAACTGTGATTCAGGAAAACTGTTCATTGTAGTACTAAATTTATCAGGTGTTGGGACTTTGGCATATCACTTATTGACATAGTACATTTGTTTTCTAAAAGGAATGTGCATAGTTATAAATACACTTATTTCAGAAGATTTTTGGAAGACAAGTGTAAATGTGTATTAAAAGAGTAGCTAAAAGAGCTATGCAAAAGCAATGTAACACTGCTATCATTGTTACATAGTATTTTCCTTTTCAGAATGTACTTATCAATAATATATACCTAAAGATGACATAACAGTATACATAATATAAAATATGACACAAATACATCTATACATTCATAAATATTATAAGCTTTATCTTGGAATAATACTGGTAGAGGATACTCAGAGATCAAAATAGATAAACAATTGAATAAAGATATATGCACTAAGTCTATTTTTAATAGGGGATAGTGACATGCATCTATTTTAGAAAGAAACGTTGTTCATGAAAGCGTCATAAAATAGTATTATCTATCAACTATTGTAGTACAAAGATAAAAATAACTTGTATAATATCTTAATATATAAATATACTTAAATGGCTTTTAGTGACTGAAATTGCTGAGTCTATTCTTGTGAAAGAAGAACTAACTCAGTTTTATAATGTAAAAACATAGTAGGATTATTTACAGTTGTTTCCCATAAGATTAAATTAAAATAATTTTATTACCTGAACAACTACTCTGAAAGTTTTACTCTAGAAGAACCAGCAGATAAAAGGGAAAAGCAATTTTGTCTCTGAATAGTGTCACTATAAAGAAAGATTATAAGGATGCCATCTAAGCCTAAAAAAACAGGAGGTTATAAAGTAAATGAATTCTGGGAAGAAAATAGCTAGCATCAACTTGGATGTGAACTCAGAACCAATAATTAAAATAAACTATACAAGTTAATTGTGTGTCCAACAGAAGCATTCTGAGATTCAAGAAATCTTGATGATTTAATTAGATTACAAAAGAGAGGAAAAATCTAACTCTACTCATTGAGAAACAGTGTCCGGACCAAGGCTTAATTGCAGAAAATGTCAATTTCTCCCTCTCTCTCTCTCTCTCTCTCTCTCTCTCTCTCTCTCTCTCTCTCTCTCTCATTTTACTCTCTGGAACCAAAAACAAGAACATTTCAGAGAAAGTTTTTGACTGATTATTTTTAGAGCTTAAAGCAGTTCGAGAAAATGACTAGCGCTCTTTATTTTTATTTATTTATTTATTTTTTTGCATTTTTTTTTTTTTTTTTTTTTTTTTTTATACTTTAAGTTCTAGGGTACATGTGCATAACGTGCAGGTTTGTTACATATGTATACTTATGCCATGTTGGTGTGCTGCACCCATCAACTCGTCAGCACCCATCACTTCATCATTTATATCATGTATAACTCCCCAATGCAATCCCTCCCTCCTCTCCCCTCCCCCCTCCCCATGATAGGCCCCAGTGCGTGATGTTCCCCTTCCTGAGTCCAAGTGATCTCATTGTTCAGTTCCCACCTATGAGTGAGAACATGCGGTGTTTGGTTTTCTCTTCTTGTGATAGTTTGCTAAGAATGATGGTTTCCAACTGCATCCATGTCCCTACAAAGGACGCAAACTCATCCTTTTTTATGGCTGCATAGTATTCCATGGTGTATATGTGCCACATTTTCTTAATCCAGTCTGTCACAGATGGACATTTGGGTTGATTCCAAGTCTTTGCTACTGTGAATAGTGCTGCAATAAACATACGTGTACATGTGTCTTTGTAGTAGAATAATTTATAATCCTTTGGGTATATACCCAGTAGTGGGATGGCTGGGTCATATGGTACATCTAGTTCTAGATCCTTGAGGAATTGCCATACTGTTTTCCATAATGGTTGAACTAGTTTACAATCCCACCAACAGTGTAAAAGTGTTCCTATTTCTCCACATCCTCTCCAACACCTGTTGTTTCCTGACTTCTTAATGATTGCCATTCTAACTGGTGTGAGATGGTATCTCATTGTGGTTTTGATTTGCATTTCTCTGATGGCGAGTGATGATGAGCATTTTTTCATGTGTCTGTTGGCTGTATGAATGTCTTCTTTTGAGAAATGTCTGTTCATATACTTTGCCCACTTTTTGATGGGGTTGTTTGTTTTTTTCTTGTATATTTGTTTGAGTTCTTTGTAGATTCTGGATATTAGCCCTTTGTCAGATAAGTAGATTGCAAAAATTTTCTCCCATTCTGTAGGTTGCCTGTTCACTCTGATGGTAGTTTCTTTTGCTGTGCAGAAGCTCTTTAGTTTAATGAGATCCCATTTGTCAATTTTGGCTTTTGCTGCCATTGCTTTTGGTGTTTTAGCCATGAAATCCTTGCCCATGCCTATGTCCTGAATGGTACTACCTAGGTTTTCTTCTAGGGTTTTTATGGTATTAGGTCTAACATTTAAGTCTCTAATCCATCTTGAATTAATCTTCATATAAGGAGTAAGGAAAGGATCCAGTTTCAGCTTTCTACTTATGGCTAGCCAATTTTCCCAGCACCATTTATTAAATAGGGAATCCTTTCCCCATTTCTTGTTTTTGTCAGGTTTGTCAAAGATCAGATGGCTATAGATGTGTGGTATTATTTCTGAGGACTCTGTTCTGTTCCATTGGTCTATATCTCTGTTTTGGGACCAGTACCATGCTGTTTTGGTTACTGTAGCCTTGTAGTATAGTTAGAAGTCAGGTAGCGTGACGCCTCCAGCTTTGTCCTTTTGACTTAGGATTGTCTTGGCAATGCGGGCTCTTTTTTTTGGTTCCATAGGAACTTTAAAGCAGTTTTTTCCAATTCTGTGAAGAAACTCATTGGTAGCTTGATGGGGATGGCATTGAATCTATAAATAACCTTGGGCAGTATGGCCATTTTCATGATATTGATTCTTCCTATCCATGAGCATGGTATGTTCCTCCATTTGTTTGTGTCCTCTTTGATTTCACTGAGCAGTGGTTTGTAGTTCTTCTTGAAGACGTCCTTTACATCCCTTGTAAGTTGGATTCCTAGGTATTTTATTCTCTTTGAAGCTATTGTGAATGGAAGTTCATTCACGATTTGGCTCTCTGCTTGTCTGTTACTGGTGTATAAGAATGCTTGTGATTTTTGCACATTAATTGTGTATCCTGAGACTTTGCTGAAGTTGCTTATCAGCTTAAGGAGATTTTGGCTGAGACAATGGGGTTTTCTAAATATACAATCATGTCATCTGCAAACAGGGACAATTTGACTTCTTCTTTTCCTAACTGAATACCCTTGATTTCTTTCTCTTGCCTGATTGCCCTAACCAGAACTTCCAACACTATGTTGAATAGGAGCGATGAGAGAGGACATCCCTGTCTTGTGCCAGTTTTCAAAGGGAATTTTTCCAGTTTTTGCCCATTCAGTATGATATTAGTTGTGGGTTTGTCATAAATAGCTCTTATTATTTTGAGGTACGTTCCATCAATACTGAATTTATTTAGTGCTTTTAGCATGAAGGGCTGTTGAATTTTGTCAAAGGCCTTTTCTGCATCTTTTGAGATAATCATGTGGTTCTTGTCTTTGGTTCTGTTTATATGCTGGATTACGTTAATTGATTTGCGAATGTTGAACCAGCCTTGCATCCCAGGGATGAAGCCCACTTGATCATTGTGGATAAGGCTTTTGATGTGCTGCTGATCCAGTTTGCCAGTATTTTATTGAGGATTTTGCATCGATGTTCATCAGGGATATTGGTCTAAAATTCTCTTTTTTTGTTGTGTCTCTGCCAGGCTTTGGTCTCAGGATGATGTTGGCCTCATAAAATGAGTTAGGGAGGATTCCCTCTTTTTCTATTGATTGGAATAGTTTCAGAAGGAATGGTACCAGCTCCTCCTTGTACCTCTGGTAGAATTCAGCTGTGAATCCATCTGGTCCTGGACTTTTTTTGGTTGGTAGTCTATTAATTATTGCCTCAATTTTAGAGCCTGCTATTGGTCTATTCAGGGATTCAACTTCTTCCTGGTTTAGTCTTGGAAGAGTGTAAGTGTCCAGGAAATTATCCATTTCTTCTAGATTTTCTAGTTGATTTGTGTAGAGGTGTTTATAGTATTCTCTGATGGTAGTTTGTATTTCTGTGGGGTCCGTGGTGATATCCCCTTTATCATTTTTTATTGCGTCTAAAAAGAGAGAGGAAATTGTTTTAATCCATCTTCCTCTTCATTCTGGATTCCTGTGTCTCTTACAGGTTGACTATAATTAAATATCACATTTTCTTTTTTAATCTAATAGTCAGTTTGGTTAATTTTTTGTATTCTTTTACCCCAACTAAATGACCGAGTGCCTGGGAATCACATGGACAAGGGCATAGGGCACAAATTACAGGTAGCTGTTTTCCACTGGGGTTGGTTGGAGAATGAAGGGTAAGGAAAGATTCTTCCCTTTCCGCTGAATATTTCATATGTCCCACCAGTGGCACTTGGTAAACAGGTTACATTTTAACGAACCATTTTTTCAATGTCCTAGCACCTTTTAGGCCAGCCAGCACTAGTTTAGTGTCTTCCCTCAATTTTAATGGTGTCAGAACTAGTCAAAAATAAGATTCAGAAAACAGGCCTTAGTTTATACATTAGCTTGTAAAAAGTCACAGTGCCAGTGAAAGCACTCCTGTGGACACATAATGAAGCTGAGGTCAAGGACAGGACCAGGGCCAGAACTAGGGCCATTGACATACATTATCCCCTGGGTTAAAGATTTTATTTGTTCTGTGAGATTTTTAAAAATTTATTTTAGTCCAATGTTATTATCTCTGTCCTCTTTAAAATTCAAATATCCTAGTATTACAATTAAATGTTTTTTTCCTTACATTCCATCAACTGCTCAAAAGTATGATATATTTTGGTTTGTTATGCAAAGGGACTTCAAAAAGTTTGTGGAAAATGGAATTAAAAGATGAAAATTTAAAAAATAGAAGCTTTACTTCTCAACGTAAACTCCATCAAGTTCAAGACACTTTTATAAGTGATGATACCAGCCATTTAGTTCATCCCTAAGAAACTAAGCGTCCTGGGAATTCAACTACATCAGTGTAGTCTTTTTTACACTATTAACTGAAGAAAAATTGGTGCCCTTTACAGATTTTGTTTATGTTTTTGTTTTTTGAGTCAGGGTCTTGCTCTGTTGTCCAGGCTGGAGTGCAGTGGCATGATTATGGCTCACTGCAGTGTCAACCTCCTGGGCTCAGGTGATCCTCCCACCTCAGCCTCCTGGTAGCTAGGACTACAGGCACATGCCAAATGACTGGCTAATTTTTGTATTTTTTGTAGAGATTAGGTCTTGCCATGTTGCCCAGGTTGGTTTCGAATAACTCAAGTAATCCTTCTGTTTCAGCCTCCCAGGTTGCTGGGATTACAGGTGTAAGCCACCATGCCCAACCTTACAGATTTTTTAACATTAGAAAATAAAAAGAAGTAAGAGGAGCCAAATCATGACTGTGAGTGCATGCCTAATTATTTCCTATCGAATCTCTTTGAAAAATTGCCCTTTGTTGATGAAAGCAATGAGGAGGAACATTGTCATGGTAGAGAAGGATTCTCTAGGAAAGAGGAAAACTTTCTTGAGAATTTTTCTGTTAAACTTTCATCTAACTTTCTCAAAGTACATTTATAATAAGGAGATGTTACTGTTCTTTGACCCTTCATAAAGTCAACAAGCCAAATGCCTTGAGCATGCCTCCAAAAATGTTGCAAAGAACTTTGTTCTTGACCTGTCTACTATTGCTTTGGCTGGACCACAGCCACCTCTTGGTAGCCATTGCTTTGATTGTGCTTTGTCTTCAGGATTGTATTGGTAAAGCCATGTTTCATCTCCTGTTACAGTTCTTTGAAGAAATCCTTTAGGATCTTGATCCCACTTGTTTAAAATTTCTGTTGAAAGCTCTGCTCTTGTCTGCAGCTGATCTGGGTGCAACAATTTTGAAACACATCAGGTGGAAAATTTGGTCAACATTTTTTGATCAGAATTATGTAAGCTGACCCAGTTGAGATGTCTATGGTATGGGCTATTGTTTCTGCTTTTAACCATAGATCCTTTTCAATTATGGCACAAGCAAGATGAAATTGTTCCTCAAAAAATTTAATTTTTGAGGAAACGGATGGTCTGTGCCTGCACGCTTCATCTTCAACATTATCTCACCTGTTTTTAAAACAAGTTATCCATTTGTAAACTGCTGATTTATTTGGGGCATTGTCCCCATAAACTTTTTGCAAAGCATCCATAATTTCACCATTCTTCCACCCAAGCTTCACCATAAATTTGATGTTTGTTTTTGCTACAATTTCAGTAGAATTCGGGCTGCTCTGATAGGGTCTCTTTTGAAACTGATGTCTTGTCCTTCATAGTGCCTCAAACTAGATCCTGTTCTGACATGTTGTAACACATTCATATGAGCTTATTTTGTGGCCAAAAGTTTTGAAATTCATGCATAATTTTTTCATAATACAGATTTTCCAAGAACTTTTTGAAGACCCCTCTCATATTTAGGCCATTATTTTCTTATAGAGTTTTTGATTGTTTAATTTTGGTGAGGGGGTGGTATAGGGATAGTGCATTTCTTATATTTGCTCTTTGTCTGACTTTCCTAAATACCTTTCTTTTGTCCTGCAGAGAAGAAAAAATGTCTTCACAATTAACAATTTCTAGCCTCTTAGTAATTTTATCTTTGAGTTAAATCAATTTATATTATTTCTTTGTTTTACATTTTCTGAATTTGGGGACTATTTGTGATTTCATGACAATATGGGAACTCTTTGTAATTGACCTCAATGAATTGATTCCAGTGTTTCTTATATCTCAAATCCTTTTCTTAATTTTCATGATGGTTTGGCCAGAGTACACCTTCGAGTGACGTCTTCACAAAGGGTGAGTAGAAGGTAAACTTCTGAAGTTCTTGAATTTCTGAAATTGTCTTTATTTTGACTTATCATTTAAAGACATCTTGACTGGGTATGGAATTCCGCTTTGAAACATTACCTCTCAAAATTTGAAAGGATTGCTCCATTGTCTCTGCGTGGTACTAATGAGAAATCAGATCTACTGCAATTTATTTTTTACATGTCTATGACCACGTTTCCCTTTCTAGAAGACTTTAGGCTCTTTGAAGAAGATTCATGTCTTCATTCAGCTCTATGACATTTTCTTTGTTCATTTACTTGATAATTTCCTCCATTTTCTAATTTCTCTCCTTTTAGTATTTATGTTAAGGATATTTAGCCTCCTGAGTTGATCTTCCATGTTTTTCTGTTTAAGAGATCCAAGAAATCTCTTAAACCTTATCTTCCAGGTTTACAATAGGACTTTAGAAAACTGTTTTTGTAATCCTATAATATGCAAAGCTCTGCCTTAATTTTTAAGTACTCTCATTGATGAAATGTGATTCGTTGAGCTTAGGTATAAAAAGAGGTAATATTTAAGGTAATAGAGTTGTAATCTCTATTTTAATAAAGAAACTTAGTTTCAAAGTACTGTCTTTGTTATACTATTTTAAGTAAAATAATTTTAAATGATAAATATCTAAAATGAATGAATTCCCTTCTCTCATTTAATGGTCTTCATAAAGTCCTCACAGTTTTCACTGTTCTTTTTATATTTTTATCCATTGAAATCAACCTTGCCATTTATAGTTCATATAAAATTATTAGTAGAAATTAATCTGTTTAAGAAAGAGGCAAGTCAGTATGCTAAATTCAGGTTTTGTTCTACAGCACTTAGTTTCATACACATAATAACATTGGGAAGTATATTTTACAGGTGAGAAACAGCCTGTGAGATGGCAAGTGACTTGCACAAGTGTGTGAAAGGCAAGACTTGCACCCAGGTCTGCCTGACTTTGAAAGTTCATGCCTCTCCCATAACACTACACTGCAAAGAGAAGAGGCAGTTTCAATGGCATGAAAGTTCAAGGTGAATATTTTGCCTGTGAAACACGTACTCTGGTGATACAAACAAGCAAACTATAGAGAAAAAAAAAAACAAAAACAGAAACCCCACAACAACATAACTATAAAACTCTGAGCCTATTTATGCAAACATCTTCAAATTAATCCAAGCAACCCTATTGTTTATTGAATAGCATGTCTTTGTAGAATACTTAGGAAAAGAGAAGACAGATTCTTGCTTATTTGTGATGGTCATATTTTCCAGCTTTGATATTTAGCATTAGAAACTTGTTTTATTAGCTTTATTTTGCAGTACTGTATCATTCTGCATGACATCTAGAATGAATAATTAAACAGGTAACTGTGAAACACTACGGAAATTAATTTTAAGAGGACAAATGGGATCAAGGAACACAGCACACACTGAATTTTACTGAAAACACCTTCAGCCATTACACTAAATAATCCATGTCACATCCTCTGGTAATTTCCAGGGTGATTTCCTTTTGCCAGGATGAGTTATTTCTGCCTGTACTTGGAGTACAACATACCAGTGATATGCATTAATGGTGAGTTTGCTTTTACAAAACAGGAAGAGAACAGTTAAAGATTCTAAGGAAATCTGCCACATTGCTGGCACTTTGCTCTGACATTCATGCTTAATAGTGGCGGAGAGAGTTGGGGGCAGTCACTGCTTTATGGCTATTTAGGTGATGGCTCTTGACAGAGCAGGAGTGCAGGTAGTAGGGGAGAACTAGAGAAGGTTGGAGTGGGGAAGGGGCTAGCTCAGTTGCTTGAGTGGAGAGGGCTAAGCTTTATAGAGGCTATGGCAAATACGATGCTACATGTGTGTCCATATTTTTTCCTTGTCAGCACCCGGAAATTTACATTGCCTAGGACAATTAATTACATGTCCTATACCCACATTCCACCAGCCGGAAGTTAGTCATGGAGTCCCACCTTGCAATGAGGTGGGACTTTTCTTTAGAACTGGCCATAAAATAACCATAAAGTAACCTGAGTGACCTGTTCTCCAGCATCCCTCCTATCTCCCATTCACTTCTAGCCTACCCAGAGTGAGCAGCCAGAATCAAGGTGCATGTACCTCCAAGATGGTGGTGGAGCCACAGCATGCACGGACCCCAGAATTCCGAGCCATATCTCAGAAAAGAGCCTCCCGAGAGAGCTGCCTGACCAGAAACATTCACATTGGTCTTTTCATAATAGTGAGGATTTGGAGTTGTTTATTAAAACCCCTAGCCAATTCTGTCAAATGTAGAGTCTAAAACATTACTCATAATGGTTTGATGCACAACTCTCTGGGACACACTTTCCAAGTTTGCTGAATCTTACTAAAGTGAACGTTCTTCTCCAAATCCCTTAAAGAATAAAGACAACAAATTAGCAGCATGCTTCAGCATACTTAGAATGTCATTTTAAGAACTAAAAAGAAGTCTCATGCTTCCAGGCATGGCCAAGGTGATATCATGTATAGTTAAAAAGTGAATAAATATCTGTGCTATCTGGGGTTCCAGAGACTAATTCTACCCAAAGGAGTGGCAAAAGGAAGCACAAACCCAGTCAAAGGGGGGGGGGGGGCGGTCCTGAAATATAAGAATCACATCAAGAAAAAGCCCTCAATGGTAGCTTCAAAAACGCAATGAAAAGTTGTAAGTGAACATTTCTTACAGGACCCTTTATCACTTCCTTCTCTGACCTCTGCACTTTTGCCACTTTTTTCTCTTGGTCTGCACTTCCTGGACACATGTGCTCTCCAGCAACATGAAACCAGCTCTTCCTACACATAATGATCCTTAGAAGGCCTGGAATAGTATTCTCCCCTTTCACAAAGATTTTTGAGCCTTGTGATGGGAATGAACAACTCTCTCTAGCTGTTTGCTTAAACCTTTGTTCTTCCCATTTTCTTCAGTCCTTCCGTTCACTGTAATTTATAACTTCATAGTTGCAAATATGGATTACATCTTTCTCTTGCCTCAGAACTATTATGCCTGACCCACTTTTTTCTCTAATGCCTGCTACTCATGCTTTGCTTGTTGCTTGTGTTCCTGCTGATTAATTGATTCACCTCTGCTGAAGACTGCCAAACATAACCTGGGTGGATGCAGATCCTTTGGCCTGTTTTCCCAGTGCCAGCATATTTCCAGTTATCCTGGTCCTAGCTTCCTCCCAGTTTGGTACTCAGGGTTCCTATGCTGAGATTCTTAATAAGGTTGCATCTCATGTACCAGGTTTGAGGTAATGGGATGCCTCCTTGGAAATGAAATGAATACAATAGGGGGTCTCTATGGAGAAGAATAACTGCAGGATTTGCCCACCCTGCCATAGATCTTCCTCATGGTGTTCAAAAAGCTGTCTTATTTCCTTTATAATCTTATTATCTTCACAACCCCTGTTCATAAAACTTGAGCATATGAGGAGTACAAACCAAGACTCACGTAGTTCTGGCCTCACTCAATCACTATAAACATTACATGTTTATAGTGTATTGAGCACCTACTGTGTTTAAGGGCTACTCTTGGCTTTGGGAGGCTTAGGATGAATAATGATTTTATGACATGTAAATAAAGAAAAATAATATTTATTGAGTACTTTCAAATTTTCCAGAAACCCTGAAAGTCATTATTCCCAATTTGCAGATAATAAAACAGATTCAGAGAGTTTAAGTATATATAGAAGTTTATATAGCCACTAAATAAGAAATTAGGGATAAAACTGAATTCTATCTACATCCAAGAAATGCTACAATGCTCACAAAGGCCTTCACCCAAGCAATTATAAGGTAAGGCTATGACTTTCTTGGCTCTTCCATTTAAATCTTATTCTTCAGAAACACTTTATACTAGAACAAATAATAGTGTTTCTGATCACCAATATCTCAGAAATTATACAACACTTTCAATGTTCATAATGTTCCTAGAAACCAAGTAAAATAAAATTTTTATATCTTTATATGATACCTGTACAAAAAGTACATATAAGCTAGTGGATAACATAATTCAGATATCTTGAAAGTATTTTATAAGTTCTATCTTAGAATTTACATTACCCAAGATTAATTGTAGCATGTTTTTGTAAAAAAGCAACTTTGGAAGCAAGCAAAATAGATACCATTTCTTTAAAAAGGAGACTTTTATTCTCTCATTTAAATATATGTTTTGTTCAATTTAGAGAGAGATAAATATAGAATTCAAAGAATGTTTAAGGAAATGAATCAAATTACTTAGACATAGACAATTGTAAATTTTTACAAATGAAAATGAAAAATCTGACATTTCTAAAAGGGGTATTCATGGCAGACCCAGAAAAGGTAATAAATACCTCATTAGACCATGAAAAATGACGAGTTATTCCTTCTCCAAAAGATTGTTAAATACCTATTTTTCTGAAGCTAGGGTAAATATATGAAATTATACCTCATAGGTTTCGTGATGGTCCATTTCAGAATTATCATTCCATGAAAGCTCATTAAGTAATATCAATACTAGATTTTGTATTTTTCTAGATCTTTCTTCTGAGTTAAAGTATATATATATATATATCAGAATGTGTGTGCTGTAGAACACTTATGTATAAAGACGTATAATTTTCCCGAAGGGTGATTTTTTTTCATATATGTGAAGGAATTTTCTGTTTCTTTTACATTTTCCAAAATAAAATGGCAAAAAGAAATTTCCTGGGAAGTGCAATAAATCAGTGACCTATTTACTTTTCTTTCAAAGTGTATTCCACAGAGCAACCAGCTTTAGAATTTCTGTTTTCCAAACAAAAGATGTCTTGAATCAAAGAATTTTTAAAAGCCTTCACTCAGTGATGTATAAAATTCCCTATTAAAGCATATTTGATATTTTGCTTTGAAAGTTTTTTTATTAAAAAACTGTCTTCCCTAAGTAGAAACAATGCATGTTAGCCAACCACAGTTCTTTAAATCGTCTTTCCTCTGAGCGTATGGTAGGGATGTTAAGAGGATTCTGTTCCAAAGCACAATGGATCTCAAGCATCAAATTAATCTCCAGCTACACATGAACCTAAAGGAAAGGCCCACCACCAGTACTTCCTAGGTACATAGTGGCTTCTCACAAATCAGTAGATAGTCTTAAGCTTAATATTTGATGGCATGCCCTACTTGCTGTCAAAATTTCCAAGCCTTTCATAACAATTACTGGAGATCCATCATGCAGTCAGAATTCCACTTTCTTCTTTAGGATACACTCACAAAGCAAATGGAAGAGGTAAGTTAATGGCAAAGAACTTCGCACTGCTATTTTCTTCACTAGCCCCACTCTGGAGACAAAGAGAAGGCATCTGTCTTCAAAATTGCTGTCACCATAGTGCTTCATGCTTTCCTAATCTCTATATTGGACTGCAGCAATCTCTTCTGTGGGGGCCAGCTTGGAGGACCCGCTGGGGCAGAACAGAGGCCACACACAAGCCATTTGAAATGCGTGAAAGCCATGCCATGCCTTGCAAGCTGCACTGGTTACATATTTGCTTCAAAATGAAGTCAAGTTGATGTGGTCCAAAAGGCCCTCTATTACATAAACTCTAGTTTCCTTAGAAATTGACCATCTTTATGCAGCTCAGTTGGTGTGCTGCTGCTAATAGTCCTTGCATTTATATTTCAGGGACATGAAGGAGCAGTGGGCCTGAACTGTTATTTCCCACCTGTTTCAATTCATATATTTTTCTGGACTAGTTCAGAGTCGTTTGTATGAAAATCACGTCTCCACCCACATTGGTTAATATACCAGTGGATTAAAATGTACTATTGTTATAGTTTTATGACTCTAATTAGTTTGAATGTTTAAAATGAGCTTAAGTTATAAGTCATACTATTACACTGCAGTAAAAAGTACTGTGTGGATGCATCAAATCACTGTTTTCGTAACTGTTCATGGATGAGCGTGAACTTAATATATGAATACTTGGTTCAAGACAGCAGAGGGTTGGGAAGTAATCTTATGCATCAAAAAGAAAGGGCTGAAGTTTTGTTTAGAATTCATTTACACAGTCATAACATAATAAAATAATGCCAATGTGAAATATCTGTCTCACCTCCTTCAAAGCAGCTGTTGTTTTCCATCTAGTATAATTTTTTTCAGATCTTTCTTACCGTAGGAGAAAATTGTAATGTGTTAAAATTTCAGGTGTATATTCTCAGCCAAAAGAATAATTTAAAATGGGGCCTTGTCAACATATGTATAAACCATTATGCCTGCTGTTATCCTAGGAGAAATTAATACATACAGAAGGCTTGGATATTTTAACAAAGTTTATATAAACATAATGCTTTAAATCCTACACGATCAATTTAAATTCACTACTAAAGAGGCTGGTTTGCTACCATTTGAAATAAATGAGGTCATGGTGAACCGATGGCCATTGTAGTGCCAAGAAAAGCAGTTCCTAGAAAGGTATCCATATTTTTAAGAGGATAAAATAACAACAGTGAGGATTTATTGATTTCTCATCCATGCAAAGATAACTAAGAATCAGGGTGAAGTGATTTCAAGCAGTTTCACAGTATTACAGAACAACTTTTATTTTTTAAAGAAACACTGCACCATATTGCAAATAGAGATACAAAGAAGAACTACAGTTCCAATTAGGACAAAATCAGCCACTCCAGGCAATAAAACAACAGGAGGCATCACAATATTGATACCTGAGAAATACTGCCACTTGTTATCTAACCATATCGCTCACTCAAAACATTACCCAGGAGAATTGGAGCCAGTCTAAACACTTCACAAACCATCCAGAGCCGTATGGCACACTATTCTTTCAGACCTCAGGAGTAAAAGTTAGACAGGGCCTACTGACATACTAAAATGATTTATTATCACAGGGCTGAACTAATGCATTCTGCTTTACAACTCTCCCAGCAGTCCAGGGAAGAAGCTGCGTTTATTACCTACAGTACATAATGCCCGCTGAAGAGCTCTGTATTATTCATAAGACTGCCTTTTTTGTGCCATCATAATGCTGATAAATTATGAAAAAATGCATATTTTATTTCAATTTATAACATATTGTTGTATACACATCAATACATCACGTTGCAGCAGGCGGAGCAAGTATTATTGCTGACAGCTGTTGACATGCTTCAATAGAGCCCAAACAAAGGGGCTTCACTGATAATCCGAAGTCACAACTAGCATCCCAAACAAAAGATCACTTCTGTCTCTCATAATATTTAGAGGAGATTTGAAGAAATGCCAGTGCTACATAAGGGAGAAACTTTGGTGAAAGTCCTGGGAGATATGTGTAATTTTCTACCCAAATTCACTGAAGGGGGCTGGGGAGGGGGAGTCTTTTACACTAAACAATAAGGCTTCTGTAGAAACTGTAGATCCTCAAGTAAAAAAACAGGAAGTCTAATTTATGAAAGGAGAGTTCTTCTCAGAGTTTTCTATTTGATTATGTTGCTTTCTCTTTCTTTTCTTGCCTCAGATGGTGAAGTGCCTAACTCTAAAGACACACTCTGGGCAGAAGGTCCTAAAAGAAGGCCAGAGATCTTCTATGAACTCTGACTTCCTCTGCAGTTTGCAGTTCTGCAAGTTATTTTCACATTAGTCAAACTACATAGACAAATAATATGCGGATCTTTGCAAATAAATTTAGTAATTTCCTGTTTTAATTCCATGTACAAAGGAATCGTTTAAATGTAATGAATGAAAGCTAATTTGGGTAGAGTTGATACTTTTAATAAGGGCAAGTTTTTTTTAGACACCAAGAACTCACTTGATACAATTTTGAGCTAAAAAGGATCTTAGAGCTCATCCATTTAGCTACTTTATTTTACAAACTAGAAATCTGAGCTCATGAAAAGTCTTCTCTAGGTTATGCCTCTAGCAGAACTATGACTATCGCTGTAGCAGAACTATGATTAGAACTCGGGTTTGTCTCTTTCTAACTTAGTCTTTCTGTTATTCCAAGTGCACCTTCTTGGAGTTTAAATTGCAGTGTTATATAGAAGATTTTTGAATGATTTAAATAATGCTTGGATACAATGATCTATTTCTGCACATCACTACATCAAAAGATGTTGCTGCCTGGGGTCCTCTGCAGACATTAGCTAGAGTAAGAAGGCTACAAAAGCTACCTTAGATGTGTTAGATGTGTTTTTATGTCTAAGGAAGAAAACTGTACTGATTAAACAATGAAAACAAGTGGCATCACTTCCAAACCTAGGTAACATAAAGACCATGAAAAGAAGGTATAAAAAATTAAATGATAAACATAGAAAAATATCCCATATATTTTAAAATGTAAACAGTCATAATTTCACATTTATGAAGTGTGTCATAATACATCATCAGAGTCATTTGCCACCGTGAAGTCCTAAGCTGCTACTATGAAATCAGTGCCTCTCTGCCCTGTGGGTCTTCCACAAACACCAGCAATGTCCAAAGCAAAGACTTGTAGTGAACATCCAAACATTTACTCTTCCTGGTGTTGACACATCCATTTACACATCCAGACAGTCACTTGTGCCTCCAAGAATAGTGAGTGGACCAGAAATGTTATTTAAACAGAGATTGCCTTCTTTTAATGAAATGGGATTGTGGAACAGCCATTGTACACAAACTTCCTCACAGACCTTAGAATGTGTGCCCAGTTGATCATGCAAACCAGGTCAGGGATTAAATGGGGATTTTTTTTTTTTTTTTAAATAGAGTCTCTAAGGAGGTTGGGAGAGTGGGGTAGTTCTCCCTTGGCTGCTAAAGTCTAGAGTGGGCTCCCAACAAAAAAGAAAAAAGAAAAAGAAGAAGGAAAATGATCTGTAATGGAAAAATAGGACTTTCTGAGTGGTCAGCCTTCTTCTTTAGTGTCTATCTTAGAACCTAAAAGTCAGATTTTATGTTGCTGTTTCTTTCAAATATGTGCACTTTTAATATACCAGCATACTTAAATACAAAATAGTAACACAGAATTTTTGGCAGAATAGTCTCCTTAGCGTGACAGCTCTTGATACGCCCATACTGAAGGGCAGCCTTACCTCCTGTCACATTCCCAATTCATCAAGCAATCAGGAGTTCAATTTTTGTTTCTTATTGACAACTTTGGTATTTTATTTTATTTTTTTCTCTTTTTTAAATTATACTTTAAGTTCTGGGACACATGTGCAGAAAGTGCAGGTTTGTTACACAGGTATACATGTGCCATGGTGGTTTACTGCACCCATCAACCTGTCATCTACATTAAATATTTCTCCTAATGCTCTCCCTCCCCTTGCCCACCATCCCCTGAGAGGCCCCAGTGTGTGATGTTCTCCCTCCTTATGCCCAAATGTTCTCATTGTTCAACTCCCAGTTATAAATAAGAACATGCGGTGTTTGGTTTTCTGTTCTTGTGTTAGTTTGCTGAGAATGATGGTTTTCAGCTTCATCCATGTCCCTGCAAAGGACATGAACTCATTCTTTTTTATGGCTGCATAGTATTCCATGGTGTATATGTGCCACATTTTCTTTATCCAGTCTAACGTTCATGGCCATTTGGTTGGTTCCAACTCTTTGCTATTGTGAACAGTGCTGCAATAAACGTATGTGTGCATGTGTCTTTATAGTAGAATGATTTATAATCCTTAGGGTATATACCCAGTAATGGGATTGCTGGGTGAAATGGTATTTCTGGTCATAGATCCTTGAGGAAATCGCCACACTGTCTTCCAAAATGGTTGAACTAATTTACACTCTCATCAACAGTGTAAAAGTGTTCCTCCACATCCTCTCCAGGATCTGTTATTTCCTGACTTTTTATCTTTTTAATTGCCATTCTAATGGGAATGTGGTTTTGATTTACATTTCTGTAATGACCAGCGATGATAAGCTTTTTTTCATGTATTTGTTGGCTGCATAAATGTCTTCTTTTGAGAAGTGTCTGTTCATATTCTTTGACCACTTATTGATGGGGTTGTTGTTTTTTTTCTTGTAAATTTGTTCAAGTTCCTTGTAGATTCTGGATATTAGCCCTTTGTCAGATGGATAGATTGCAAAAATTTTCTCGCATTCTGTAGGTTGCCTTTTCACTCTGACGATAGTTTCTTTTGCTGTACAGAAGCTCTTTAGTTTAATGAGATCCCATTTGTCAATTTTGGCTTTTGTTGCCATTGCTTTTGGTGTTTTAGTCATGAAGTCTTTGCCCATGCTTATGTCCTGAATTGTATTGCTTAGGTTTTCTTCTAGGATTTTTAAGGTTTTAGGTCTTATGTTTAAGTATTTAATCTATTTTGAGTAAATGTTTGTATAAGGTGTAAGCAAGGTGTCCAGTTTCAGTTTTCTGCACGTGGCTAACTAGTTTTCCCAACATCATTTATTAAATAGGGAATCCTTTCCCCATTGCTTGTTTTTGTCAGGTTTGTCAAAGATCAGATGGTTTTAGATGTGTGACATTATTTCTGAGGGCTCTGTTCTGTTTCATTGGTGTATATATCTATTTTGCTCCCAACACCCTGATGTTTTCATTACTGTAGCCTTGAAATATAGTTTGAAGTCAGGTAGCGTGATGCCTCCAGCTTTGTTCCTTTTGCTTATGATTGTCTGGCCTATATGGGCTCTTTTTTTTGGTTCCATATGAAATTTAATTAAGTTTTTTTCTAATTCTGTGAAGAAAGTCAATAACAGCTTGATGGAAATAGCATTGAATCGAAATTACTTTGGCCAGTATGGCCGTTTTCACAATATTGATTCTTCCTAGCCATCAGCATGGAATGTTTTTCCATTTGTTTGTGTCCTCTCTTATTTCCTTGAGCAGTAGTTTATAGTTCTCCTTGAGGAGGTCCTTCACATCCCTTGTAAGTTGTATTTCTAGCTATTTTATTCTTTTTGTAGCAGTTGTGAATGGGAGTTCACTCATGATTTGGCTCTGTTTGTCTGTTATTGGTGTATAGGAATGCTTGTTATTTTTGCACATTGATTTTGTATCCTGAGACTTTGCTGAAGTTGCTTATCAGCTTAAGGAGTCTTGGGGCTGAGACGATGGGGTTTTCTAAATATACAATCATGTCATCTGCAAACAGAGATAATTTGACTTTCTCTCTTCCTATTTGAAGACCTTTATTTCTTTCTCTTGCCTGATTGCCCTGGCCAGAACTTCCAATACTATATTGAATAGGAGTGGTGAGAGAGGGCATCCTTGTCTTGTGCCAGTTTTCAAAGGGAATGCTTCCAGTTTTTGCCCATTCAGTATGATATTGGCTGTGGGTCTGTCATAAATAGCTCTTATTATTTTGAGATACGTTCCATCAGTAACTAGTTTGTTGAGTGTTTTTAGCATGAAGGTGTGTTGAATCTTACTGAAGTCTTTTCTGCATCTACTGAAGTAATCACGTGATTTTTGTCATTGATTTTGTTTATGTGATGGATTACATTTATTGATTTGTGTATGTTGAACCAGCCTTGCATCCCAGGGATGAAGCCAACTTGATGATGGTGGATAAGTTTTTTAATGTGCTACTGGATTCAGTTTGCCAGTATTTTATTGAGGATTTTCGCATTGATGTTCATCAGGGGTATTGGCCTGAAATTTTGTTGTTGTTGTGTCTCTGCCAGGTTTTGGTATCAAGATGATGCTGGTCTCATAAAATTGGTTAGGGAGGAGTCCCTCTTTTTCTATTGTCCAGAATAGTTTCAGAAGGAATGGGACCAGCTCCACTTTGTACCTCTGGTAGAATTCAGCTGTGAATCTGTCTGGTCCTGGGCTTTTTTTTGGCTAGTAGGCTATTAATTACTGCCTCAATTCCAGAACTTGTTTTTGTTCTATTCGGGGATTTGACTTCTTCCCAGTTTAGTCTGGAGAGGATGTAGGTATCTAGAAATTTATCCATTTCTTCTAGATTTTCTAGTTTATTTGCATAGAAGTGTTTATAGTATTCTCTGATGGTAGTTTGTATTTCTGTAGGATCAGTGGTGATATCCTCTTTATCATTTTTCATTATATGTATTTTACTCTTCTCTCTTTTCTTCTTTATTAGTCTGGCTAGCAGTCTATTTTGTTAATCTTTTAAAAAAATACAGCTCCTGGATTCATTGATATTTTTGAAGGGTTTTTCCTGCCTCTGTCTCCTTCAGTTCAGTTGTCATCTTAGTTATTTCTTGCCTTCTGCTAGCTTTTGAATTTGTTAGTTCTTGCTTGTCTAGTTGTTTTAACTGTGATGTTAGGGTGTCAATTTTAGATCTTTGCCACTTTCTCCTGTGGGCATTTTGTGCTATAATTTTTCCTCTAAACACTGCTTTACCTGTGTCCCAGAGATTCTGGTACATTGTGTCTTTGTTCTCATTGGTTTCAAAGAACTTATTTATTTCCGCCTTCATTTCATTATTTACCCAGTAGTCATTCAGGAGCAGGTTGTTCAGTTTCCATGTAGTTGTACAGTTTGAGTGAGTTTCTTAATCCTGAGCTCTAATTTGATTGCACTGTGGTCTGAGAGACTGTTTTGATTTCTATTCCTTTGCATTTGCTGAGGAGTGTTTTATTTCCAATTATGTGGTCAATTTTAGAATAAGTGCAATATGGTGCTGAGAAGAATGTATATTCTGATGATTTGGGGTGAAGAGTTCTGTAGATGTCTATTAGGTCTGCTTGGTCCAGAGCTGAGTTCAAGTCCTGAATATCCTTGTTAATTTTCTGTCTCATTGATCTGTCTAATATTGACAGTGGGGTGTTAAAATCTCCCCCTATTATTGTGTGGGAGTCTAAGTCTCTTTGTAGGTCTCTAAGAACTTGCTTTATGAAACTGGGTGCTCCTGTATTGGGTGCATATATATTTAGGATAGTTAGCTCTTCTTGTTGCATTGATCCCTTTACCATTATGTAATGGACTTCTTTGTCTTTTTTAATCTTTGTTGGTTTAAAGTCTATTTTATCAGAGACTAGTATTGCAGCTCCTGTTTTTTTTTTTTTTTTTTTTTTTTTTTTTTTTTGCTTTCCATTTGCTTGGTAAATATTCCTCCATCCCTTTATTTTGCACACCAATGGGTCTTGACTATTCATCAAATTCACCAGTCTTTGCCTCTTAACTGGGGCATTTAGCACGTTTACATTTAAGGTTAATATTGTTATGTATGAATTTGATTCTGTCATTATGATGCTAACTGGTTATTTTTACCCATTAGTTGATGCAGTTTCTTCATACTATCAATGGTCTTTACATTTCAGTATGTTTTTGCAGTAGCTGATAGTGGTTTTTCCTTTCCATATTTAGTGCTTCCTTCAGGAGGTCTGGTGAGGCAGGCCTGGTGGTGACAAAATCCTTCAGGGCAATCAGGCAAGGAAAGCATCCTGAACTGTGTTTTCCAACTTGGTTCCATTCACCCTGTCACTTTCAGGTACACCAATGAAACATAGTTTTGGTCTTTTCACATAGTCCCATATTTCTTGGAGGCTTTGTGTGTTCCTTTTCTTTCTTTTTCTCTAATCTTATCTTCATGCTTTATTTCATTAAATTGATCTTCAACCTCTGATATCCTTTCTTCTGCTTGATTTGGCTATTGATACTTGTGTATGCTTCACAAAGTTCTTGTGCTGTGTTTTTCAGCTCCATCAGGTCATTTATGTTCTTCTCCAAACTAGTTATTCTTTTATTTTTTATTTTTTATTTTTTTTTTTTTATTTTTTATTTTTATTATTATACTTTAAGTTCTAGGGTACATGTGCATAACGTGCAGGTTTGTTACATATGTATACTAGTGCCATGTTGGTGTGCTGCACCCATCAACCCCGTCAGCACCCATCAATTCATTATTTATATCAGGTATAACTCCCAATGCAATCCCTCCCACCTCCCCCCACCCCATGATAGGCCCCGATGTGTGATGTTCCCCTTCCCGAGTCCAAGTGATCTCATTGTTCAGTCCCCACCTATGAGTGAGAACATGCGGTGTTTGGTTTTCTGTTCTTGTGATAGTTTGCTAAGAATGATGGTTTTCAGCTGCATCCATGTCCCTACAAAGGACACAAACTCATCCTTTTTTATGGCTGCATAGTATTCCATGGTGTATATGTGCCACATTTTCTTAATCCAGTCTGTCACAGATGGACATTTGGGTTGATTCCAAGTCTTTGCTATTGTGAATAGTGCCACAATAAACATACGTGTGCATGTGTCTTTATAGCAGCATGATTTGTAATCCTTTGGGTATATACCCAGTAGTGGGATGGCTGGGTCATATGGTACATCTAGTTCTAGATCCTTGAGGAATTGCCATACTGTTTTCCATAATGGTGGAACTAGTTTACAATCCCACCAACAGTGTAAAAGTGTTCCTATTTCTCCACATCCTCTCCAACACCTGTTGTTTCCTGACTTTTTAATGATTGCCATTCTAACTGGTGTGAGATGGTATCTCACTGTGGTTTTGATTTGCTAAGCAACTTCAGCAAAGTCTCAGGATACAAAATCAATGTGCAAAAATCACAAGCATTCTTATACACCAGTAACAGACAAACAGAGAGCCAAATCATGAATGAACTTCCATTCACAATTGCTTCAAAGAGAATAAAATACCTAGGAATCCAACTTACAAGGGATGTCAAGGACCTCTTCAAGGAGAACTACAAACCACTGCTCAGTGAAATCAAAGAGGACACAAACAAATGGAAGAACATACCATGCTCACGGATAGGAAGAAACAATATCGTGAAAATGGCCATACTGCCCAAGGTTATTTATAGATTCAATGCCATCCCCATCAAGCTACCAATGAGTTTCTTCACAGAATTGGAAAAAACTGCTTTAAAGTTCCTATGGAACCAAAAAAGAGCCCGCATTGCCAAGACAATCCTAAGTCAAAAGGACAAAGCTGGAGGCGTCACGCTACCTGACTTCTAACTATACTACAAGGCTACAGTAACCAAAACAGCATGGTACTGGTCCCAAAACAGAGATATAGACCAATGGAACAGAACAGAGTCCTCAGAAATAATACCACACATCTATAGCCATCTGATCTTTGACAAACCTGACAAAAACAAGAAATGGGGAAAGGATTCCCTATTTAATAAATGGTGCTGGGAAAATTGGCTAGCCATAAGTAGAAAGCTGAAACTGGATCCTTTCCTTACTCCTTATACGAAGATTAATTCAAGATGGATTAGAGACTTAAATGTTAGACCTAATACCATAAAAACCCTAGAAGAAAACCTAGGTAGTACCATTCAGGACATAGGCATGGGCAAGGACTTCATGTCTAAAACACCAAAAGCAACGGCAGCAAAAGCCAAAATTGACAAATGGGATCTCATTAAACTAAAGAGCTTCTGCACAGCAAAAGAAACTACCATCAGAGTGAACAGGCAACCTACAGAATGGGAGAAAATTTTTTCAATCTACTTATCTGACAAAGGGCTAATATCCAGAATCTACAAAGAACTCAAACAAATATACAAGAAAAAAACAAACAACCCCATCAAAAAGTGGGCAAAGGATACGAACAGACATTTCTCAAAAGAAGACATTCATACAGCCAACAGACACATGAAAAAATGCTCATCATCACTCGCCAAACTAGTTATTCTTGTTAGCAATTCCTCTAACCTTTTATCAAGGTTGTTAGCTTCCTTGCATTGGGTTAGAACATGCCCCTTTAGCTCATAGGAGTTTTTTATTACCCACCTTCTGAAGTCTACTTCTTCAATTTGTCAAACTCATTCTCTAGCCAGTTTTGTTCCCTTGCTAGTGAGGAGTTGTGATCCTTTGGAGCAGAAGAGGCATTCTGGTTTTTGGAATTTTCAGCCTATTTGCACCGGTTTTTCCTCATCTTCGTGGATTTATCTACCTTTGGTCTTTGCTGTTGGTGATCTTTGGATGGAGTTTTTGCGTGGTCATCGTTTTTGTTGATGTTGATGTTATTGCTTTCTGTTTTTTAGTCTTCCAGCCGTCAGGCCCCTCTTCTGCAGGTCTGCTGGAGTTCGCTGTGAGTCCACTCCAGACCCTGTTTACCTGGGTATCACCAGCAGAAACTGCAGAATAGCAGAGGTTTCTGTCTGCTCTTTCCTCTGGAAGCTTTGTCCCAGAGGGGAACCTGCCAGATGCCAGCTGGAGCTCTCCTGTATGAGGTGTCTGTCAAACCCTGCTGGGAGGTGTCTCCCAATCAGGAGGCACGGGGGTCAGGGACCCACTTGAGGAGGCAGTCTGTCCCTTAGCAGAGCTGGAGCATTGTGCTGGGAGATCTGCTGCTATCTTTAGAGCTGGCAGGCATGAACGTTTAAGTCTGCTGAAGCTGCACCCACATTCACCCCATCTGCCTAATGCTCTGTTCCAGGGAGATGGGAGTTTTATCTATAAGCCCCTGACTGGGGCTGCTGCCTTTCTTTCAGGGATGCTCTGCCCAGAGAGGAGGAATCTAGAGAGGCAGTATGGCTACAGTGGCTTCACTGAGCTGCGGGTGGGCTCCACCCAGTTCAAACTTCCTGGCAGCTTTGTTTAACACTGTGAGGGAAAACCTGAAGCCTCAGTAATGGCGGACGCCCCTCCCTGCACCAAGATAGAGTGTCCAAGATTGACTTCAGACTGCTGGATTTCCAGCAAGAATTTCAAGCCAGTGGATCTTAGCTTGCTGGGTTCCATGGGGGTGGGATCTGCTGAGGAAGACCACTTTGCTCCCTAGCTTCAGCTCCCTTTCCAGGGGAGTGAATGGCTCTGTCTCACTGGCATTCCATAGGCACCACTGGGGTACAAAAAAACTCCCACAGCTAGCTCAGTGTCTGCCCAAATGACTGCCCAGTTTTGTGCTTGAAACCCAGGGCCTTGGTGGTGTAGGCACCCGAGGGAATCTCCTGGTCTGTGAGTTGCAAAGACAGTGGGAAAAGCATAGTATCTAGGCTGGATAGCACCGTCCCTCACAGCAGGGTCCCTCAGGGCTTCCTTTGGCTAGAGGAGGGAGTTTTCTGACCCCTTGTGCTTCCCAGGTGAGGCGACGCCCCACTGTGCTTCTGCTCGCCCTCCGTGGGTTGTACCCACTGTCTAACTAGTCCCAGTGAGAAGAACCGGGTACCTCTGTTGGAAATGCAGAAATCACCCACCTTCTGCACTGGCCTTGCTGGGAGCTGCAGACCAGAGCTGTTCCTATTCGGCTGTCGTGTCCAGGAATTCCCTATGTTGCTGTTTTCTACCTTGAGTTCTATAGACTGATGGAAAAAAGAAGTCTTCAAGTTTTAAAAATCTTATATGCCTTGCAGGTGGCCTTTTATTAATCATTATTGTCTCTTTATAGGCTATCCTCAATACTACCATAATTATCTCCAACTCTATTTCTTTGTTTCAACCCATGTCTTTTTCCCTGTATTGAAAACATTAGTACTTCCTTGAAATAGTAATATGTTTGATTTCTAAATTTTCAGTTTTAAGGAAATTCACATTTCACACAGACTGGAGCCAGGTCAATTAATATTCTTATCTGAGGACACAGAGACTTATTTATGTTAATAAATAAATAAATAAATACAAGCTTTCCTAGAAAAACCAAAATAGAAACTAATTATTTAATAATAGTGGCTCCTACTTATTGCTGGAAACTACTAGTCATCTTTAAATACCACGACCATCATTTTTGATAAAATGAAGATGCTGCTTCTCATTTCAGTTCATAAATTGCGCCAACATGTTTTCGCTTTTTAGGTTTTAAAAACTGCCTGCCTACTTCATGGAAACAAAGTCAAAGCTAAGATGACTAGACATAATATTTTGACAATTTTATTTTCTCTTTTTGATTGCTTAAGGAAGTTATTCTTGAATAATTTGAGTTTAAGGGAATCTTATAAATCTCTCTAGTTCAGCATTCCTATTTCATAAATGACTTATGTCAAGAATGATTGATTTGTTTAAAGTGTAAAAGAGCATTGGTTCTCAAACTTTACCAATCCAAACATTCGAAAAACGCTGTATACCCGAACCCTGAGTGTAACTGGTTTCCCACTGCCCTTTGAGAGTCACTTAACAAGAATCCTAGCACATTGTTATTTTTATGTCACCCTGCCTTTATTTTTAGTGTCTCCCAAATCCTTCTGGAGTTACAAATATGGCAGGATATTTAACTGGGACCTTTTCTTTGTGTTTTGGTTGAAGGCTGAAAGGCTGAGATAAGGGCCATTATCTGTGCATCCTTAGTAAGGGCTCCATCAGTATGCAGGGCTTGCTAAAATGGCATCCCGAAACAAATACTGAGGCCCTATGTTCAGTCTACACTAAGAAAATATTTAGAAGTTAGAAAGTTCAAAGGATGGGAGTGTTTGGAACAGAATTTCCTTAGAAATAGTTGTAGTTGGCCGGGCGCGGTGGCTCAAGCCTGTAATCCCAGCACTTTGGGAGGCCGAGACGGGCGGATCACGAGGTCAGGAGATCGAGACCATCCTGGCTAATACGGTGAAACCCCGTCTCTACTAAAAAAAAAAATACAAAAAACCAGCCGGGCGACGAGGCGGGCGCCTGTAGTCCCAGCTACTCGGGAGGCTGAGACAGGAGAATGGCGTCAACCCGGGAGGCGGAGCTTGCAGTGAGCTGAGAGCCGGCCACTGCACGCCAGCCTGGGCGGCAGAGCAAGACTCCGTCTCAAAAAAAAAAAAAAAAAAAAAAAAAAAAGAAATAGTTGTAGTGATGTGGCATTTTCCACTGTTCTCTTATCTCTATCTTGAGTAAGAGGACTTTCAAGGGAACTACTGGACAAGGTTTAACTTTGAATTAGGTAGAGCATTTTGATTATTAAGAGACTGTTTTTTAATTAAAAGTTGCTGAAGCTATGGGACTGCTTTGACTTTTCATCAGAAGCACAGAAATAGCTGGTCCCTCTAGCAGGGTTTTAGGGACAGTGGAAGGAAAAATAATGCTTTATATTGCACCCTATTGAATTCTGCTCTTTCAGTGTAATCGTTACACAAAGTAACCTTTTGTAAAGTCAATAAACCTGTTCATTTAACGGACTGCAAAGATTAACTAATGCGTGTATATTAACCCATCTCAATGATTAACCTTCTCCACAAAAGAAATTAAAATCTCCTTGAATTTGATGGAAAACATTATCCTGGTTAGGGAGATGACAACCTTTTATGGTATCTTGTGTCTATGTTTTTCTTCCATGACTTCTGAATATAGCATAAGACTCAGCTTGGAGGATATCTCCAATCATGGCCTTGTAAAAAGCCTCCTCTCATTCAGTCTTATTATCATATGAGTCATGCATATAAAAAAAGGGTAAAAGGGATTTGAATTTTGAGTACAGCCAGGGAACAGGAGGAAAAGAATCATCTTAGTGTCCATGCAAACATATTGAGTGCCAAAGGTCTGTGTTGACTTATAGCTACAGCTTTTACATCTAAGAGCACCATTAGCATAATTGGCTTTTGGATCAGATGGAGGCCATTAGCCTTAAATTCTTTGCCGAGGACTAAAATGTCTAACTAATATCCATTTTATTCTACATTACCTTTCAGTTGCTCACATAAATTATCTTCCTCTTCCCTAGACATAAGAAAAGAAAATCATCTTTATCCGTATGGAACCTCTGTGTGTGAATTCTATTTATAGTCGCTAATCTACCAAAGAGAAATTGATTTCCTCTAACAAACATTACTTTTCCTACATACCAAAGAGCAGCAGAGTCTCTTCAATCTTTGCAACAAGAGCTGTTCACCAACCTCATTTCAGCTGGAGGTTAGACTTTCGTTCCAGCAGTAACTCTAGATTAGTGTCAGCACAGCTGGGATCACTGATTAGTCCAGCTAGTCTGGTCTACAGAGTCAATCATCCACCCACCTAGACCAGGTGAGATATCACCATAGTGAGCATAAGGTGAAGAAGAGATTGGGATAAGAAGACCGGCCATCTGTTTATAGACATCATACCTGCACTGGTGCATAAGCTGAGTTCACAACGCTTAGAATGAAAGCTGCCTCTTTCCTCAGTGGGGAATTCGCTTCTGCAGTGCCTGGGAGCTAACATATCCACCCAGAACTCACACCCATTTTATTTTCAGCAATAGCCCTGTAGTTAGGGGCAGCAGGATTTTATATCGTTGGCCCTATAAATTAACTAAAACTACGTGAAAAATGAAAAGGCTTCATTTGATGGTAAGCAGGGTTTTAGTACCCAAGTTCAGACGTTGGCATACTCTGCCATCTGCTGGTTCATGTATAGAATGTTTAAAATTCCTGTGCACTCTCGTTACTGGTTTTTGTTTTGTTTGTTTTGCATTTTCATTGTTCTGCTGAATTTATGAAATTGATTTTTAAAGTTGCAATTTAAAAGTATTTTAAAATACTCAATTCATTGCTAGAAGTGAATCTCTTTTAAAGAATTGTTATATTTTAGAATAGATTTAGATTTAGAGAAAAGCTGTAAATATAGTACAGAGGGTTTCCATATATCCAGATTCCCTCCTTGTTACCATCTTACATTAGTATGGTACATTTGTCAAACTAGCTAACCAATATGCATAACATTATTATTAAAGTAGAACTAGGTCTCTAAGAATGGTAAATACTGCTGACTGGTTTATCCAGACAAATATAGGGTAATGACAACAGATGGATAATAAGAGTAGCTAACATTCTGCCTGGCACTGTGCTTAGTGCTTTACATACGTTAGCTGATGTGATTCTTGCAACCTGCAGAATACGTATGACTACCTTCTTTTCCCAGTTTATTAGGAAAATAAATCTCATAGTGAATGCTGGCCCTAACATTAAGAGCTGTGTGACTCTGGGCAAGTTTTATTCAAATAACTTCTCATACATTTATTGCAAGGCTTTGATCAATGAATATATACTGGGAAACACTTAGCAGAATCTATGACACATATGAAATATGACATAAATATGATACATGAATATATGAAATCTGTATTTTCATATTTCATAAATGTATTCATGTTTCATATATTTATATTTTATATGACACATATAAATAATCCTCAGGTCTATCTGAGTCTATCTGAGGCCAGGCTCTACTCCTTAAACTGCTACAATAAACTGTAATATACTAAAATGAGTACTTAAAACACCAGAGAACAGCTTATTTATATAAATCATTTTCTTATATGGTTTCTGCTCTCTTGCATTAGGCCCCTGTTTCTTTTTGGTTCCCATTATCTCCCCACCATCTTCCGTGTGAAATTTTAATACCACAAATATACTGTATATGTGTTTACATACTGCAGTTCTTTGGAGGGCCACAAACCATTGTAATATGTAAGCTTTCTTGCCCTCCAAGAACCAATATTTGCCCCTTGGGATTGCTGTCATCCCCATCGAGAATGTCCTAGGCTTCCTATACCATTCACCCTTCCTCATTAATAGCTATGAAACTACTGCTAGTCAACCACATCTACCAAGATAGAAAAGCATATAAATCTGGAGTTTCCTCTGTGTGTAACCATTTACCCAACTCTGAAACTCACAAGTACTATCATATTCTTCTCTAGTCTCACATCCCTCAAAATCACCTTCATTTTTCACATCCAGCCTGTACATTTTCTCTAAATCATTTCCTTAGATTCAATGAGCCTCCATTTTTTATTTTAAAAAATGAAATACTTTCTACTCATCACTGAAACCTTTGTAGTCAGATATTAAAAGTTATTTCCTACTCCTATGGCCATATTTGGTTTTGAATCCTATCTCCTTTACTTACTATATATCTATAGCCTTTTATGTAATAATTCCTCAGAAATGATTATTTTTTTAAAAAATTCCACAATACCATCATAAAATTTTAAGGGAGATAAATAAAAATTACAACAACCGCCTAAGCACAGACCCTAGCATGCAGTGTGTAAAGATGTGGAGCAGAGGGGATCTATTTCCTGCCTGCCTCCCCTATCACTCCACTGAGCTCACTTCTTCTAAGTTTGTTATTCAGGCCAGTGCAAAAATCCTGCCAACGACTTGGCCTTGAAATCATTTAATGGGAAAGAACTGGAAGATTGAATTTTTGGCAATGAAAACTATAAAATGTTGGGACTTACATTCTAGTGGGTTAGTTCAAGTAAACTGATAAATAGATATACGACAAGTGGTGGTAAGCATTATGAAGAAAAATGAGCCAGTTAGAGAGTTATGACAGGAAAGAATGCTAATTTTATAGGGTGGTAAGACAGCGGCTATCTCAAATACGGACTTTTTATCAGAGACTTTAATTAAATGAGGAAATGAGCCACACAGTTCCCTGGGATAACTGTCATTAGGCATATCCACTCTCCCTTCCAGAGTTGCTTCTGGCATCAGTTTGATCCCATGCCAATCAAGCTTCTCAGCTTATTCATGAGTTAAAATGTTCAGCATCTTAGTCTAAAGCACTGATCCCTGTAGCATCCAGACCACATAGATGCATCAGCTCCCCAGTCTGAAACTGACCCACCAATGAGCTCTTGGGCTTGAATCTACTTAATTATACTGTCAGCCAAAATTTTTCTGTCTATAATAATTCAGTGGGAGACTTTGCAAATATTTGGCTGATTTCAGAGCATTTTTTTTTCCTACCACATTTCCCTAATGGCGAGTCCAGTGATTCAGTAAACAGGAAGGGAATTAATCTTTAACTATCTTCAGATATTTTAAGGTCATGTGCTGTATGACCATGGCAGGCAAAGTTTGAGCCAGGGAATGCTAGCTATGATAGATTTGGCAAAATATAAGAAAGCTTTTCCTAATGGAATCATCTGAATAAGAAGCAGGCTATCTTGGGAGATCTGCTCTCCACCATGGATTCAGGTATTTCAATGGTGTCTAGGGATACAAGAGGTAGAGATAATGTCGATGTTACATAGACTTTAGTTGGTATTTAAAGAATGGCCTCTAATGTCCCGGAGTGTCTATGGTACTATATTTGCTTCCAAAGTATTTTCTAATTCAGAACTTTCACTAATTCAGGCAATCCTTCTTTCTAGCTTAAACTAGGAAGTGTTCGCTAAACATAGAAAGAAGCTCAGCATTTTAAGTGTTTTCCATTTATAATGATCAAATCTATATATTCCTTCAAATTGCACCTTTATGCCATGTCAATTTAAATTTTGAAAGATTCATTATTTTAAGTAATGCTTGGTATGAAAGAAGTTATATAGTCAACAATTTTAACTACACAATACACAGGTTACTAATAAAACATATTACTGTTCCGTTTTTTAAAAACCCTGACATTTTGTAAAGGAAAATATCAGCTTTACATGCACTCATTAAGATGACCTACTTTTTGACATGTGGCTACAATTTATTCTACCACTTACTGGTGAGGTAGTTATCCCAGTACAAAATGAAAAAAATATGTAATGTCCTTACTTAAAAGGCTATATGAACTTAACTTAAATGCCATGTCCCACATAGAAGAAGGCAAGACCCCTTTTATGACAAAGCAAAGACAAAATGAACCCCATATTTCTAGGGTTGCTG
The DNA here is from genome assembly GCF_007565055.1 of Rhinopithecus roxellana. Classification (NCBI taxonomy): domain Eukaryota; kingdom Metazoa; phylum Chordata; class Mammalia; order Primates; family Cercopithecidae; genus Rhinopithecus; species Rhinopithecus roxellana. The sequence goes on from NC_044558.1 coordinate 73,000,709, forward strand.
ACCAAGCTTGCCTTCGAGGACTTTAGATCTTGATGCATTAATAAAAATGATAAATGATAATGGGATGACATTAAGGCATAATTGTTGAACTAGTTAGTTCTTTGGCATCTGCTGCCATGAAGGTAAATTTAATGAGAAATAGCATACATTTGGTGATTTTCTACTATAATAAGACATGTTTGCAAATTGATTATAGTTTTTGCAGGTAAACCTGAAAACATATTTTATCAATGAAAAATAAGATTTTATATTCAGTCATTTTTTAGGTGTTCTAAAAACTTCTAAAATTGCTAATTTCTGACTGAATATACCTTGTCTTTAGTGAAACACCTCATTTATTGGTTTCTACATCATTTATAGAGTAGTGTCAAAACTTCCAGGCATATGTCAAGGAAGTCAAAACTTCCTTACTATGTGTAAGGAACTTCTCCCATCTCTGGGAGATGCCCTATGTGTAAGTTACAGTTAAGGCTGCTTGTAGTTTCTATCATGCTATACTGTTTCATTCTCTGTACTGAAATCACTATTCTTTTCAGAATACTTTTTTCTTCTTTAAGTGTCTGGTGAACTGCATTTTCAGATTTGGTTATAATGACTTTCATGACACTCTCCACAACCAGGTTTGATCATTCTTGCTCTTGCTAGCATACTGTCTTATGCAATCTTCCATTACTGTACTTACCAAACTGGATTATAACTCGCTTTCCTTCTATGTCTATTTCCTTCTTTAGGAACACTTTGGAAGAAGAAACTGTGTCTCTTTGTTATTTCTATCCATGGTGCCTAACACATTGCTTTATTAAAATGTACATTTTTGAATGAATAAAATGGATCCAAATGGATACTCAATACTTTGTTCATTTTCCATACCCATGATTGCTTAAATTTAACATAAACAGACTACTAAATGAAACCCAGACAAGTTTAAGCAAGACATCAAGGAAATGTGCCTTTCAGGAACTGCCAAGACTATAGTTCTCATTGACTGCAGAATTCAATTTCCTCCTACATATTGTGATTATTAGGACTTTAATATGACTTCTGGAAATTCAGAGTTACAACCAACAGCATCTATTTTGCTGTTCTCCCACCTGGACAGCAACTTAACCAACTCATCCCATGGTCACTCTAGAGGCCTTTAATTGACAATTTGATGCCACAAAGGGGGAAAGAAAACAGAGCACTTCCTAAGTAAATATGTTATTATAAAATAAAGATAGAAATGTTTTTCAAGCATGGCAAATATTTTTATAACTTTCGAACTGCCCATAAAGTTTTAATTTCTTTTCTGGCAGTCTTGATACATGTGCTCTAAAAGTGTATCCATTTCTTACTAAAAGAGTCAGTTATACTGACTAAACACACCAGTGCCTTTGCCTTGTGAGAAGATAGAAATAACTGATACTATAGGTATATATTTATTGAGGCAATTAAATCCGTGACCCTTAAAATCAGTCTTAAGTAGCTGCAAAGATTTAATACTCATTTAACACAATAAATGGGCCATTATAGTAATGATGCTTTAAAATTAATAAGTCAAACAGGTCACTTTAGGATCAATACATATGGTCTGTGAAGTATATTTCATACATATTCCATTTAGGAATATTTTATTTGAAGATCCTGATCTGTATGTCTCAACTGGGTTAAAAATTTCCATAGCCAAAGAAAACAATATTTTTGCCAGTTGACTTTAGGCTGATTCACCACATATCATTGGCACTTTGGCTTTAAAACCAAAATAGGTTATTTATTTATGAATTTTGTGCTCCTAAAGTAAATATTAGTGGAGGGAAAAAAAGCAAGTAATTCATTGAATGGACATAGACAAAATCTTTGATTTTTATTGTTTATGTGAATTAAGGAAACAAGTTAAATGTTTGTTTGTCATTCTTTCATTCCAAAAAATGTACTCTATTTGGTAGGGAAAGGAATTGCTTTTTGAAATATTCTATATGGTAGAGGCTTATATAAACATAGAAATGATGTTTCAAAATCATTTGATGCCTGTGCAGTATTGAAATATAAAGATCTTTTATGAGATCAAAATAATGAAAACAGGCCTTGGCAGTATGTGTTTTATTTCCATATTTCAGATATTCCCTAATGATAACCACAGGGTCCTCTGAGGGGAATATATTTGTTTTCAATGCAATTGTAATAGAATGAAGGGAAGCTTTCGCTTACTAACATACTGCATTTCTAATAATTCTTTCCATCCACTTGCAAATGTGAATTGTCACCCCTGATTTATGTTCATTGATCAAAATGGCAAATGCATGTGGAGTGCAGAATCAGGGTCCAGGCTGTTGTCTGAAAAATGTGATCAATCATCACTGATTGGCATTTTGAGTTAAACTATACAAGAATGTGGAAAAACAGATGCTTGCTAGGAACAAGGGAAAGGAAGTTAGGGCCAGGAGGCTAGCGTTTTAATTGGCAATATTCAAGGTGGTTAAAACAGACTAGACCAAAAATTCTGAGTTTTGGATTAAGAGAAAATAATTATGCAAAACCCAGGGAAGAATAACTTTTCAAACTCCCTTCATGTGAAAGATACCTTTAAAACAATGCTATAGATGCTTAAAAACGGTACCTGCAGTTGTGATTTAATAAGGTCATGAAAATAGAACTTGACCCATATTTTTTGTACCTAAGGGAAAGTAGCTAAGTGTAATGAGAATCAGCTATTCATAAAACAATGAACTTGGAAGGTATCTAATGTATCCTGTCTCTATTTTGTGCTTTGTGTTGGAGGAGTGGATTTATTAAATTAGTTTTTTTAAAAAAAATCTCTAGATACAGTCATTCAAGAAAAAATAATAGCTATATTGTTTTAAGCTGATGAGATGAAAATATATTATATACTTTGAGGTTTAGATAATATAAAACATGAAATGAAAAATAATATAAAAGCAAATTATATAAGTCAAGTAGAATTAATCATATGTGATGCTACAAAGATTTTAATTTCATATTTGTAAAATAATTTCTTTGTGTAAAAATGAAGTTTTGACATTTTAATAATCAATTTAACTACTTTGTATTATTTTAAAACAAATTTTTCACTAAATCAATTTAGGAGAGCGCACTTCTCATTAAAATATTACTTCCCCACTACATATACTGAGTTTTTAACACTCTTATGATGGTGTACACACAAAATTTATTTTGAGATTTCTACATAACTAACAAATTAATAAAAGAATGAATAAATTTTGCATATAATCTGCATCATTTCTTCCAATTGGCTGCATCTCTATCCTGTTAGAATATAAAAAATATCAAGAAATAGTTACTACAAAAGTAAGTACATTTATCGTATGATTAATCAATTACTTTAAAATGGTGAATTCTGATTTCTGTGAAGATAAGATGGAATAAAGATTCCAATTTTGTATCTTCACTGAAAGCAAGTAGAAATTTTGAGAAAGCCAAACGTTCTATAAACATGATTTTTTAAAGAAATAAGCCTTTTGTTACACAAGTCATCTATGTGTTTTATGACTTAGTTCCCCTTACTATTAAGTGATAGAATTCAATTTTCTCTAACAACTTTTTCCAGCTACAAAATTTATCAATCTTTATTTCTATAAATTGCTTAAATTATAACCAGGTTACATGCATTAGCAATCTAATTCTAAATACACACACAGACACACACACACATGCACGCACACACACACAAACAATAGTTACAATCCAAAAATTATCCCAGATAATCACAGAGTTAATTGAGTAAAATCTATTGTTACATCTATTAGCTCATTTAATTTATAACAATTGGTGATGGGAAAGTAATTATCACTGCTTTAGAAATGAGTAACTGACTCACCCGTAGCTGTTGAATGGGCAAACGTGAAACTAAAGTCAAACCCAGGTTTATATGATTCCTAACTCAGTCCACTTTACAACAATGACCCATTAGAATTTATTCAAAAAATCAGAGAGAGACAGACAAAGCAAAAGAGAGAGGTAGGGCGAGAGACATTTCATCTTATATGGCATTGAACTGACTTTCTAGAAATGTTTCAGCAATATCGTGTGTGTGTATCAGAATGCTTATTATAGTTTAAAACCTGTTGTTGACTTCATTTCTTCCCCAAGGATAACCCACAGGTCTGTGCATAGCAAGTCTTTATTATTACATCCTTAATCTTTCCATCTTGTGCTTTATTTAAAGTTTGGCTTTTCATCTTTCTTTGGAATACCTCAAGAAACAGCACAGCCTGATACAGTGGAAAACTTCAAAATATGGCATATAGAGTCTTGAACTCTGGGCAGGCTGTGTTAGAAACATGGAGAAACTGATGCCAGGCCTGGCCATGCCTTTATGCCCTGTAATGTTAAGGCTCTCAAATTGCTGAAAGAATTTGAAAATTGTTTTTTACAAAAAGTCTGTTTTGAACAATTTATTTAGTTTAGATCAAAAGTGTTTTCTCTCTCTCTTTTTTTTTTTCCCTTGTAATTGGGAATGCATCAGAAGCCATGAAATGCCGACTGTGGTAACAAGGTTCTGTTGGAATCAATTATGCTGGGCTGCAAGAAGCTATCTGCTTCCTGTATGATACATAACATCCGGCTTAAATAGTATCAACAATTATAAGCTGCTCTTAAGTTTCTATATAGCTTTCTCTGGGGAGAATTTGTTATTGTCAGTCAGCTGTCAAATGCTTACAGTATGATTAATGAATCATATTTAGATGATTGACAGTGAAAGTCTACTTTATAGAATGTGTCAATCATTTTTATAGTTGCTTTCCATTTTCATGGACACTAGCAATACTGTTCTTAGCTTCAGAACCATTATAACCTCAATTCTGTTTGCTGTAGGCCCCTAGCTACACAGAGATCTGGAGAAGATTTTATTCCATTTCCTTTTACGTTGCTCTAGGCTAAACCTAAATATCCTTGTTTGCTCTCCAAGCTCAAGGCAGGAGCTAGGTGAACAGACAATACATTTCAAGTGAAAAATTTATGATTGGGGGTTACTGTACAGAACTGTATTATCTGGTTGATAATTTATAAGGCAAGGCATAAAGTGAAATCCCTTAGTTTCAATCATGCAATTTTCCATGTTTTTATCTTTCAATGATTTGTTCTTCGTATCCCTCTAATGTCCTTTCTTGAATTTAATTTGAACTTTTAGAAACACATCAACCTCTTCAAATGAAAGGTACTCCATTAGAATAATATTAACATTGCTAAAAAAATGGATATTTCATTAGTCTGACTCTAAAATTCTTTATGTTGGAAAAGAATGATGCATTTAATTGGAAATTATGATGTGATTTCCTAATGTGCTGGTTCTCTTTAAGTTTCATAAATTATATTTACAATAAAGTTTAACAGACAACTATCTTTGAGGGAAAAAGTTAAGATTTTCGTATCTGGAAATAATTAAAAACCAAATAATGAGACCATGATAAAAAGTCTAGCACTGGTAATTCTAATTTTTGTTAACCTTTATCCTTCGGAGCCTATCTGGTTTAGTCAAGAAAACACATGTGAACAGGAGGCAGACTATGCCATGTCTGTTCTCTTGCTGCTTTTGTTATTTCCAGTGAATCCAGAGACAGATAAAAACACAAGTGAAACTGTCTTCCTGCCCATGTGAGGCAACACAATATGAAGGACTGTAAATTTGTGTGTGAGATCCTGCCTCATCTGGCAGCTGTTTGATTACTGGCAATTCTCTAAACTTCTCTCAAGTCTCCTCATCTGTAAAGTTGACATAACACTACTTGGACCTAGGGGTATTTGGGGATTTAAATAAAATATGTTAATATCCTGGTATGTGACTTGTACAACATAGGAGCTGAGTTAAAAAAAAAAAATCCTCTTTTGTATCTGTAACAGAACCTAGTACAGCAGAAACCTATGCATAGTATGCATGATGTTGCTTAATGAATATTTGTTGAATTTTATTTAATAATGTCAGAGTAGTTCAGAGTAGAGGTCTCTGGCTTCCCCTGGGCCACCATGGAAGCAATGGCAGCCTTAGTAACAGGCTCCTTTGTCAGGATTATTTTTCTTTGGTGAAAGGGATTAACAGAGCAGCTTTCTTACTCACACTTTCTTCTTCCTTTGTGTGTGTGTGTGTGTGTGTGTGTGTGTGTGTGTGTGTGTGTTTTATTTTGAGACTGAGTTTTGCTCTGTCGCCCGGTGGGAGCGCGGTGGTGAGATCTCGGCTCACTGCAACCTCCATCTCCCGGGGTCAAGCAATTCTCCTACCTCACCCTCTCAAATAGCTGAGATTACAGGCATACACCACCATGCCCAGCTAATTTTTTTTTTTTTTTTTTTAGTAGAGATGGGGTTTCACCATGTTGGCGAGGCTGGTCTCGAACTCCTGACCTCTGTGACCCACCTGCTGTGGCCTCCCAAAGTGCTGGGATTACAGGCATGATCCACTGCACCTGGCCCTCTCTTCTTCCTTTTATTGCAACTCCAATTTTTATCAGTATCATGGAGAAAGGACATTTCTAACTTCTGATTCAATGGAAAACCCTGGTTCTCTCTTATGTTTTTTGCTGTTGTATATTCTTATCTTTGTCTTTTCTTTTACTTTTTCCAGATATAGGAATGACATTCAGGGTAAAGTAACATGCCAGCTCCAGTTAATTGGTGATAGCTGTCTAGAGATGGGTTCTGATCAATTTCAGTAGGAATGATCAATTAGCAATGTCTGCCATAGGGACAGGAGGGGTAGTACATTATGCATGCCAAGTATTTGCCATCTTATCGAAATCCCACTTTAGCTATATTTTTGTTTCATTATACACTGAAAGTCTTTATTTATTAATTTATTTTTTTTGAGACGGAGTCTCCCCATGTCGCCCATGCTGGAGTTCTGTGGCGCAATCTCGGCTCACTGCAAGCTCCGCCCCCCGGGTTCACGCCATTCTCCTGCCTCAGCCTCCGGAGTAGCTGAGACTACAGGCGCCCGCCACCATGCCTGGCTAATTTTTTTGTATTTTTAGTAGAGACGGGGTTTCACCATGTTAGCCAGGATGGTCTCGATCTCCTGACCTCGTGATCCGCCCGCCTCGGCATCCCAAAGTGCTGGGATTGCAGGCGTGAGTCACCACGCCCGGCCCATACACTGAAAGTCTTAATCTGTTTTCACATTATCCATATACGATGATAGCCAAAGTCTGGATAGGTTTGTCTTGGAGAGTCCACAGACCAACACTACAGTTATGTTTAACTAGCAGTTTGTAGAGCCCGTGAACCAAAGAGTTTTATGAGCAAACAATGCTTTGATGCACTGAGATGGTGGGCTGGTTGTCTAACTGTATAGATGGACAGATGGATGGACAACCTGATAGAATTCTGGAAATATGTACTACAAAATCTGTGAAAAAATTGGAAAGAGCATTTAGCTTTATGGTATTATCTTAAGAACTATTCATCAATGATTAACTGATGTATTATTATTAAAAGATAGCATCATTTTCAATTATAAAATAATTGAATACTTTCACAAGAAATATTTCACTATTTTAGAACAAAAATATTTTTTCCCACCAAACAAACATATTTCTGGAGATTTACACCGCCTTCACTGATTTAAAAAACAGGTCAGTCTAAGATTATGAGTGGACTAAAAAGCTAAAATGTTAGAACAACTAACTACTACCCCCACTTCCATTCTTGCCAGAATTGGTCTTTGTGCCATTCTTCTTTAATAATTTCACAGATTTCTTAAAATATCTTTTCCTAAGGTGGGTTCCTGACCTGGGTCAAAGAGTAGCCTGAGATCTAACTTCCTGCTTCATATTTGCTTTCTACTGCTCAGAGGACCACTGACTATAATTGAAAATGTAAATTGCAATCCAGCTCCCAATATCCAACTAGGTGCACAGGTAAAATGGAATTCTCAGTTCCATTTAGTATCAACACCAAGAGGAAAAAAATGCAATTAACTTATTGATTTTAATATCTCATTTTAAGTCATGAATGAAGCAACACTGGGTGAAAGCAAATCATTTTATTATGAACTGAGAAGAAAAAGGCTTTGATTTGAATAACTTATTTTCAGCTATGCATTTTATATAGATATTAGAGCCATCATAATTTATTTTTATTAATTTCTTTTTTCAATGTAAACTATTTCTCCTATGTTTATTTTTATAGTACCCTGATATTTATGGCACATCATTCTGGTTTTCAATTGGTAATAGTATCCTTTACAATACGTTGGTTTAAGTTAAAAACATGATGCAATGAATTAACTACAGTACAAGTGGTACATGGATCTGGCTAAGAAAAAAGTGTGAATGACCTTTGTCTAGTCCACCCTTGGGCTAGTCAGCAGCTGCACCTATATTAAGAAACAACTGAGGACTGAGTCACAGATTTTGAAGAAAGCAGCACTCCTAATGTAGTTTTTTCTAGTGTTTTCCTTAAATGCTCAATTTTTTTTGATACAATATATTTTAAGCTAACCTGCAGGATTTAAGACAGGATTTGAGATCGGTCCTTGCTATGTTTCTGCTGTCACATAGAATGGTTTCTTAAAGTAAAACCATATCCACAACATATTGATTCTTAATTATATTTGAATTAAATAAAACTTCAAAGCTATGTTAAATTATATAAACTGGTTACATGAGTTCAGGTGTATTTTCAAATTTAGAAATATAACTTGGATTGATGATCCAGAGGAAGTCTTGCATTTATAAACCATGCATGTAAAATATATGCTCTTTAATATAAATGATCAACTTTGAAAAGATGCCCAGGATTTCTTCACTTATATATGTAGATCTCTACATTTTTAAATTCCAAGCAAGTTTGTTATTCATTTTTAAGGAATCATTTTACATTATATTGTGGATGAAAAGGTATTTTTACAATTTATTTTAGATTCGGGGGGTACATGTGCACGTTTGTTACATGGATATGTTGCTCAATGCTGAGGTCTGGGCTTCTATTGAACCCATCACCCAAATAGTGAACATAGTTCCCACTAGATAGTTTTTCATTCCTTTCTCTCCTCCTTCTTTCCCTCCTCACTTTTGGAGTCCCCAGTGTCTATTGTTCCCATCTTTATGTTCATGAGTACCCACTTGTAAGTGAGATCTGTTTCAGCATTCATTCACTTAAGATAATGGCTCCAGCTGCATCCAGGTTGCTTCAAATGACATGATTTCATTCTGCAAAAGGTTTTCTACAATACAATTGTAGAAGGGACATTTACTGCAGCATCTATTTGTATTTACCAAGTTAAATATACACCTGAAAGATTTAAATTCAAATTTAGAATAATTTCTTTTACAACTCTAAATATAAATGAAATATTAAAATTCAGCTGATGGTTTGTGTTTCAGAAAAATAAAACACTAATAAAAAACACAGAATTAAATAATTCCTTTTGTTAAGAAGCCTGTTTTCAAAACTCACACAGAGAGACGGAGTAATACCATTCTTTCACTAGTACAGTTCCTCAGCTTCAGAGCAATATTATATTGCCCTCTAATGGATTTTTTGAACCACTACAAACCACTACGTAGATACAAAGAAAATAAGAAAAAGAACATATTTCAACGGCAATAACAAATTTCCAAGAGCTATAACTAAGTTCGATTCTAACTACTATTGATATGACACTTTATTCATAATGATTTTAAAAACAATGTCATCATTTTGTAAATTGTATACACTTGGGTTGAGGTTTACCTTCATAAAGCCAGTCACTTGATCTTCTTTGCAATTAGAGAACAATTAGCTCTGCCAATAAAATGTTTTCATTATTTTGTTATCATATAAAAAACAATGTATTCATTGTACCTATAGCCTTAAGTAATTATATGGCAGCTAAATTATAGAATTTCAATAAGTTTTTTTCTCTTTCCTTAAACTGGTATATTTATAAATCTGCACATATTGTTAACCATATTTTAAAATTTTCAAATATTGCTGAAATTGAAAGGAAAAAAGGTTAAGTCAAAGGTGTGTTTTTTATGGAGTCAGTTTTTGGCCACAGCTTGATTTGTAGTCAGGGGTGGTCTTTGATCACAGAGGTAAAAGCATGTTGATGGATAAATGTGAACCTATTATCAATACAAGGGGAAAGGAGGAGTCTCCTTCTTGTATTTTAAGATGTGGGATTATATATGATGAATATTTTTATTGTATAGTTTATACTAGTAACTCACTTTTAAGTTTAATATAAGCACAAAAATTCATGTGATTGCTAATTCTTATTTTCTACTAACATTTTGCTTTTAACTTATTGATAGACTCTATTTTCATTTTCTTTTGAGACTGAATTTTGCTGTGTTGCCCAGGCTGGAGTGCAGTGGTGAGATCTCGGCTCACTGCAGCCTCCGCCTCCCAGGTTCAAGTGATTCTCCTGCCTCAGCCTCCTGAGTAGCTGGGATTACAGGCATGTGCCACCATGCTCAGCTTACTTTTGTATTTTTAGTGGAGACAGGGTTTCACGATGTTGGTCAGGTTGTTCCTGAACTCCTGACTTCAAGTGATCTGCCTGCCTTGGCCACCTAAAGTGCTGGGATTACAGGCATGAGCCACCACACCAGCTAATTTCTGTATTTTTAGTAGAGACGGGATTTCACCATGTTGGCCAGGCTGGTCTTGAACTCCTGACCTCAAGCAATCTGCCCACCTCGGCCACCCAAAGTGCTGGGATTACAGGCATGAGCCACCACGTCCAGCTATTTTCATTTTCTTTAAGTGAATACAAGATTCATTTTGATAAAGAGTCTTTGTCAGTACATTCCCCCACCACCACCAAAAAAAGATATCAGCATGACTAATTCATCTTATCTGTCTCATTGATACATGTACGTGTGTGTACATACATACACATTCTTTTTGCTTTGAGGCCTCACTGAAGGAATCAGTAACAATTCTGAGGAATCACTGAAGTTAATAAATCATCCCCTTTCATGATTTCCTTTACCCAAATACAGACACAAGCACAGTCCCTTTTGATTTATCATTGGTAGCATGAGGTAATCTACTATACCATGTATATTTTATTAAATAGTATATACTATGTGGTTTAGATTAGTGATATATATTATTTGTATACATATATACTGTACTTTTTATCCCTACTTCAAAAATCAGGCTAAAAATGGTAACTTAATTGACTGACCTATTAATCTTTATGATTTGTCTTCAATTTAATTCTAGAAATGCTGACATCTTATCTTGCTCTAGTGATCTACATTTACCTTCTAATAATTTTATGTAGAATCCATCTAAAATGATATTTAACTATTAAAATTATCTAGCATATCTAAACAAACAGTATTCAGCCCAAGACTAGTTTCCCCTTGGGTTTTCTCTGTCAGTGATCACTTCTATAGTTTTACTTAATGGTGGTTATTAACCAATAACAGTTTCACCCTTTCAAAATCCAATCTTCCTTCAAATATCATCTCAAATTCTATGTCTTCAATGGAAGTTGTATCTTTGTATCTTCTAGCCTGTAACTCTACAACCATACTGATGTTATTGCGTAATAAATTATTGTAAGAATTACATATTACAACATAACTGAATTTTTTTCCAGCTCCCCTACTTACTTGAATGTTTCTAAAAATCACAAACATTGACTACTTATTAATTTTTGTATACTCAGGCCACGGGCATTTCATTTTATGAAGACACTCAACAGAAGCTTCTTAAACAGAACCAAATGTATGATAACGCATCAGACAGGGGCCTGCAAGTGAACATTGTGGACACATAGGTAACTGTTTATCTCAGTACATGGCCATAGATAGATTGTGGTCATGGTCTTTCAGCAGGCAAAACTATAATGAATGTTACAGCACTGTATCATCAATCAGCGCCACTGGGAAATGGAAAAAGAGTTCCAGAAGTCCTGATTTTGGAGAAGATGCTAATTTAGGGAACTGGACCAGTCATCTGGGAGGCATGAAAGAGTACAAATGAAATCACAGGGGGAGGCAATGGAAGGATGAAGATTGGAGGAGAAATTGCAATCACCGGACAAATGTCTAGAGTTTAATGGGGAGCCAGTAAGCCCATCTTCAGGACTGCAGGCTGCCCATTCTGTACCCTTCCCATTCTTATCCACCACTACAGATACTATTCTCCCCATTCCATGTTCTGTGGCATGGATCTACCAGCATAAGAGTGCGTTCCTCTTTCTTACATTACACTTCATTGTAAATTGTTGGATTTGGTAGAACTGAAGAGATTTCAAAACAATAAAAAGAGAAATAAAACTACTTTGCCTTTGTAAAAGAATGAAATCTAATTTCTTTAATTCCTAAATTTTGATTACGTCTTCAACTTCTGATGAAGCAGAATTCATTTGTCACAAGTTATTAGATTTCTAACAAGTAATCCACATGGAATGGGGCTTACACATTTTCCCTTAGGTGTATTTTAAAGAAATCTGTAACTGCCCCCTACTACATACTACAATTTACATCCTTCACAAATATTCTGAATATGTTTTTCAAAATGCAATGAAAAGTAGTTTTTTCAATAAAAATTGATATAAATTAGGATGAGAAACTCTAGGGAATTCCTGAAACCCTAGACAATTTGTATATCCCTAATAAACCAAGAGGACAGAAAATCCTATGTCTTTTAAAACTGGGATGTGCTATGGAATTTATGAGGCAACATAATAAATATAGTGCATCTTTCTGCATCACCAATTTAACTCAATTAATAGAAGCATGTTCTTTTTCTAATTAAAAAGGAGAGATAAATCATGGAGTTTGATCTCTATAAAAACACAAGATTTAAAACGACCTTGACTACAGGGGTTGATATTGTAGAAAATCAGCAGAACCATGGGGTTAGAAGCTTATTATTTTCTGTCAGAGATATTTCAAGTGTGAGAAATATTGTTTCTCTGTGGGTGAAACTAGGGAAGTGCAGACTACAGAAAATCCAGATTATGACTTCAATTGTACACAAGTTCAAATAAGATTCTTATTACTGACTTTAAAAAATATAATAGCATCACCTTGTCTAGACTCATAGTGGACACAACAGACCATCGATTAAGTATTTTGATGGAACTAAGAAAATATTAACTTTTCCTTCTTATTTGCTGAAAATGTAGCAAGTATTTTTAATATCAAGAAATGTGTCTTTACTAATACTTAAATAAGACAACCTTAGTTTCATAATGCAGTTACATAAAAATATAATTTTATATTAACTCATGTACAGTTGGAGTCATAACTTAGATATGCTAAACTCTGAATTTCTTGAAGCCCTTAGTTTATTTTAGTTTTGAGATAAAATAAACCTTCACAATGCCACTCAATTGCACTGCTTATTTAATCAGAGACCACCCACAAAAGATGGCACTTCTCATAACCTTTGTTTAGTGGACATTCCCCACTCCACACATCTCTGCTGTTATGTTAGGGAAACTATACCAAAATGCTGCTAGAAAATAGGATGAATGAAGTATTGTTGTTCCTCTCCTAATACATAAGTCAAAAAATAAAAAATAAAACACATGAAAAGGAAATCTTTCTAAAAATACAATCCAAAGAATTGGCCAAAAGAAAGAACAGACTGAAAAATCCTACTTTTGAAATGTGAATTTAGTTGCCTTCAGTATTTTTGATAGCAAATGCATTAGATTATTTTCATTTACATAATACAAAACAATTCCAAAGATTGCTTCCAGATACTCCAAACCAATAAGTTTGCCAACAGTATTCTAAAAGTAGAAAACGTCCTAGTATGATTCTAAGCTGTTCCTTCAAGGTCAGCGTTCTCTCTTATCAGAAATACAGATGAAAAAGATATCTGTAACTGACACTTCGATTTCTATAGATTTGCTTGCAAAATAAATAGAATCTATAATCCTAGTAAGTGAAGTAGTTACCAGTGAAGATATCTAAAAGAGAGGGCTAAAACTAAGCCGATTAGCTTAAAAGTAGCCCTCTAGACTAAACTCATTTGTGAACTAATTACATGATGCAAAGTCATCTGTCTGGCCAATATACTCATATTTTCTTAAGATTTTATTTTTATCTTAAATGCTTAACATAGTTTTCAGACTTGTTTCTCTTGTGTTTTGAAGTTTTGTCCACAGATGTGGTTAGAGTCTGTAACAAAGGTCATCTGAGAGTCTAAGCAGGTACTGATTTAATTCCACCACGAGGAGCAGATCCAACCCTCAGTCTAATTTCATCCAACACAAATAAATACTTTCAAGTGTCAGTGTTTCTTGACATGCTAGTTTTGTTAAAATGCAGCATTACAATATTCAGTGACTGTTTTTAAAAGGCTATAACATGGTGATATTGTGTGAGCAGATACGTAAGCATGTCCATCACTCTGCATCTTTTTCTTAATATGAAAGGTTTCTTTTTTTTTTTTTTTGAGACGGAGTCTCACTCTGTCGCCGGGGCTGGAGTGCAGTGGCCGGATCTGAGCTCACTGCAAGCTCCGCCTCCCGGGTTCACGCCATTCTCCTGCCTCAGCCTCCGGAGTAGCTGGGACTACAGGCCCCCGCCACCTCGCCCAGCTAGTTTTTTTGTATTTTTTAGTAGAGACGGGGTTTCACAGTGTTAGCCAGGATGGTCTCGATCTCCTGACCTCGTGATCCGCCCGTCTCGGCCTCCCAAAGTGCTGGGATTACAGGCTTGAGCCACCGCGCCCGGCCGAAAGGTTTCTATGTATTTGTGTTTTCATCTCATTTTTTATGTGTCTCTCTGACTCTTCTTTATTTTCTCCTGTCTTTCTCTTTCCATTCTGTCTTTTCTCCTCAATAGGCTCAATATGAAAATATTTAATGTTATTGTTTTCTTATTATAAAATTATGCATCATAGGACCAGTTGAAAATGCTTATAATATACAGATGAAAATAAAAATCAGCCAATGATAGCCATTATTATCCATTATACTTTTGGTAAGTTTGCTTCCTATCTCTTTTATGTGTGTGTTTAAATGCAGGTTAATTTCTAAATGTATGCAATTGTTTTCAAAATTTATGCTTCAGCCTATGATAAAGGAGAGTGAGTGTTAATGAATTGCAGTGCCCCTTCTATGTACTACTTACTAGTGTCTTTACCAACATAAGAGCCAAAAACTGAGCTAAAGTCTGTATTTGCCATCTCCATCATCATCATCACCACTCATAATATCAATCAGACAGCACCTCCATCATTCCCTTTTCTCCTTATCTTGCTTTTTCCTTGTGTGTGTTACCACCCGACCTATCTCTTAGCTTATTTATTTATTGATCATCTCTCCTACTAGAATATAAACCTCATAAGAGCAAGGAATTTGGTGTTTGTTCACCACTACATCCCTAGCACTAGAATAGTGTCCGAGCAAATAGTATGCACTCAATAAATATTTGTGGAATACATAAATTACATGTAGTTTCACGTTTTTGGTACTTAATTTTAAGAGAGTAGGTTTTGTATTTTAATCATGCATTTTATGGTTTAAAAATAATATTTATGAGAGAATAGTTGCTATTTACCCCCTTTTCTTTTAATAGGGGAGAGAAAAGATTCCTTAAAGCTAATCTACACAAACATAGCTTCTATCACCAATGACTCTTATTCTAGATTATGTGTAAAATAAGGCATTTTATTTCTAGTATTTGTCTTTCTCTCACTCTTTCTACCTCTCTCTCTTTCTCTCCTTTCCCCCCTCCTTCTATTTACCAAATAAGAGCATTGAGACTGTAGGTATTATTTGTTCAAAAGGCTAAAAATTAAATAATATATAAATATTTTCCTTTGGATACTGGAAGAAAAAATAGAAACATAGAATTTACAATTTACAACACAATACAAAACAATTTGGGCTTAGAGCATACCAACTGTCCAGTATAATATCTGCCAGCTTCACATTAATAGAATAAATAGTGATGGAGTAACCCTTAGTTAGAAGTTATTACATAGGGAGTAGCTCATTGTGTCTAAATCCAGGCCCTGTCACTTGCTGTGTGACCATGCCCAGATCACTCAAGTTCTGGCACTGTTTCTTCATTTATAAAAAGGATAATAATATTACCTACTCTAAAGTTTGTTGAATAGGTTAAATAACATCAAAAGCATTAGCAGAGTTACATTAAGTGCTGAATTAATGTTACCTTCTAATATTACTGTTAAATCGATAAACAGGCAAATTTTAAGACACCTGCAGTTCCTTTTCTAGCTGCGTCCCACTCATAGGAAGACAAATAAAATGAATGAATAGGTGAAAGGGGCGAATAAATCACAGCCAATTTCCATTTGAAAATATTTCCTCCAACTAGAGCAACAGTGAAATTCATTCAAAATAAACACAATTGAAAGACCCAATGTCCTGGCAAATCACTTACTGAATTTCATGATACCACACTTCCCTGTTTTACTCTTTCCTCTCTAGCCATTTCGTTGTGTCCAAAGACTTTCTCCACTTCCACTGACCATTAAATATTGAATTTCTTGGAGATTCTTTTCTTCTTCCTCTAAGGTCTATTCCAGGGTCATTTCATTCACACCCAAGGCTTCAGTTACGTCTCCTATGCAGGTGACTCAACATTGCTATGTTCTAAATCTGTGCTGAATCCCAATCACTAAGGTGATGGTATTGGAAGGTGGGGCCTATGAAAGATGATTAGGTTATGAGGGCAAGTCCCCTCATGAACAGAATTAGTGCCCTTATGAAAGAGGCCACTGAGCTGCCTTGCCCCTTCCACCATATAAGGACACAATGAAATGTCGGCAATCTGCAACCTGGAAGAGTACCATCACCTGAATCTAAACTGCTAGCACCATGATCTTGGACTTCCCAGCTTCCAGAAAACCATGCTAAGTAGTTATACTTATCTTAG
This sequence comes from Rhinopithecus roxellana, assembly GCF_007565055.1. NCBI lineage: Eukaryota > Metazoa > Chordata > Mammalia > Primates > Cercopithecidae > Rhinopithecus > Rhinopithecus roxellana. Next base: position 73,017,526 of record NC_044558.1, read on the forward strand.
GAAGACAGAGAATTCATTCAGGGGTTTTCAGGAGCATATTTAGATCTATATTTGAAAAGCATTACTTGGGCTTCAATTTGGAGTATAGGTTGGTTGGGGTACTGAGAGGAAGTGAGTATAAGTAGATGATTCAGAAGGCACAGTCCAGGTGATAAATTAATGTAACCTAAGCTGGGTTGAAGAATGTGGAGAAAAGTGAGTAGGTTCAAGAAATATTTAGAAGGCAAAAGCAATGAAATATGGTGATATGTATAACGGGAGAGATGGCTAGCCAGTTGACTAATTAGAGATGGTTTATGACTTATTCAATTGGATGAATGGACATACCATTCCCTGAGATAGGCAGATGACAGATTTGGTAGAAAAACAGAAGATTGAGATGGACCTTTTGAGTTAGAAAGGGCTTGAGACACACAAGAAGATAGCCCCAAGAAGATAGCCAGGTAGACACTTGGATATGAAAGTCTGGAGACAGTCATGATCCAGCCAAATGAATGTGTGTCTTAGTTCAGTCTGCTATGACAAATTACTATTTAAAGTGAGTATCTTGTAAACAACATAAATTTATTCCTCACAGTTCAGGAAGCCCTAAAAATTCAGCTTTTCTTTGCTTTACGTCAAGAGAATAGAAAAGAGAAGGTAAATGTTGGCTTGAGTACAGGGGGATCAATATATTGCACCAGGTTTCTATAACACATTTTCGCTATTCCATACTTATTTATTGAATATTCAATTGAATGGAGACATAATCTCAGAGCATAAAAAGTATTTAAGTATTCCCTTTTTGCCAAACTTCTTAAATTTTTTGAAATGAACAAACAATCTTAAGTATTTTCCTTTACGTTATACAACATAATCAAAATTTGACTCTGAGATAGTAGGACCTTAGAAAGTATTCAAGAAATTTTTATTCATTTTAAAATATCCTGTTGGGAAAACTGTTTTCCTTTTCCTTTTACAGACTGTTTTACTTAGAATACCACTAAAATCACTTTTATATGACTAGGAAATAAATAGTTTTATTTTGAAAATTATCCTTACACATTTGTCTGTCAATGAATTTTTTAAAAGTTTTTTTCCTTAATACTCTTTCAGTGTCCATAATTTTCACAGAGAACGTGAATCCTCAAGAGCTGATATGATTTGAATGTGTGTCCCTCCAAATCTTATGTTGAAATTTGATCCCCAATGCTGGAGGTTGGGTTTGGTGGGAGGTGTTTGGGTCATGGGAGTGAATTTCTCACCAATGGTTTGGTATCCACCCCATGGCGATGAGTGAGTTCTTGCTCTGCTAATACACACGAGACCTGGTTGTTCAAAGGAGCCTGGCTCCTCCCCTTGCTCTCTTTGCTCCCTTTCTCGCCATGTGATGCGCTGACTCCCACATCACCTTCTGCCATGAGTAAAAGCTCCCTGAGGCCTCACGAGAAGCAGATACTGGTGCCATGCTTCCTGTACAGCTCGCAGAACCACGAGCCAATTAAGCCTCTTTTCTTTCTAAATTAACCAGCCTCAGGTATTTCTTTATAGCAACACAAAAACAGACTAATGTAAAATCCTTCATACACACACTTCAGGAAGTTAAAATTTAATAAAAACAAGTTCCCTCAACATCCTCCTCAAGGCATGTTGGTAGACATGATACAAGGCAGAATGTAATCTAATCATTTCACTTCCCTACTTAAAACTCTCCAATTATTCCTACTACCCTGAAACAAAACAAAAAAAACACCACAAAAGCAAACAAACAAACAAAACACCTTCTTGTCAAGGTTTATGGAGTCACCACAAACAGCCCCAATTTAGATCTGTTGTCTTGGCATAATTATCAAAGTTTATATTAACCTTTATATATTCTGGTTTGCGTGACAAACATACATGTCTTACCTAAAGGACCTGCATGATCTGGCCGCCCTGCTGGTCACTTCAGCCTTCTCCCTCACCACTTCCCCACTGTGCACTCTATATTCTGGCCGCACTCCACCTGTCTCACTGAACTCTGTCCCCTAGATTTCCCCATGAATCATTCCTGCGTCAGTTAGTCCCCTTCCCACACCCAGGGAGCTGACTCTTTCTTTTTCTTTTCTTTCTTTCTTATTTATTTATTTTGAGATAATGTGTCACTCTGTTGCCCACACTGGAGGGCAGTGGTGTGACTACAGCTCAGCCTCGATGTCCTGGGCTCAAGCAATCCTCCCACTTCAGCCTCCCAGGTAGCTGGGACCACAGACATGCAGCAGCATGCCTGGCTAATTTTTTTTATTTTTTTTATTTTTTGTAGAGTCTGGGTCTCCCTGTGTTGCCTAGGCTAGTCTAGAACTCCTGGCCTTAAGTGACCTTCCTGCTTCCCAAAATGTTGGAATTACAGGCATGAGCTACTGTGCCCGGCCAGAGCAACCTCTTATTAATCTATCAGTTCTCACTTAGACATCACCACTTCTAAGGGCATGGCTGCCTAGGCAATGTGGTCTTACAGCACTGTGACTCACTCATTGCACAGCACTTTAACTTCTTTGTTTTACTGCCTGCATCTGCAGACCTGGGACTGCAAAGGATCTGTCTCGTCTCCCATACTCAGCATAATTTCTGGCACATAGGAAATGGTGAAATGTTTATTACATAAATGAGCATGGGTATAGTGGTCTACTCTCTAATTTGCAACAGGTTTTACATATATCTTATTCAAACAACACTAAATACCAATGTTCCCATAATTATATAAGAAACTATTATTCAGAAAGATTTTCATTTGGGTGTAACTGTTAAGCATTTATAGTTTTGAGTCAGTCTCATTCAAATCCTAGCCCTGCTACCTATTAGCCAAATGACTTTGAGTACCTTACTTAGTCTCCCGAAGCTTTGTTTTTTAAATCCTACCTTTTTGGGTATTTGGGGAAGATTAAATAATATTATGCATATAAAGTGTTTTGTGTAATATCTTCACTGTGCTAAATAATAAACGTCTGCTGCTTCTGATCTCTCTGGCAGTGCAGAAGAAAATGCTGATTTATACTTTTGTCCCTTTTTCTTTTAAAATATTTTTACTTCATATATATGTATATGTTTAAGTGAGGCAAAATGTACATATACAATTTACCACCTTTACTATTTTTAAGTGTACAGTTAAAAGGTAATACGCAGATACATATATATATATACACACATACATAATATATATATGTGCGCGCGCACACACACACACACACATATGTATATATATATATTTCTTTTTATCTCCCTTCTCCCTCTTCCCTTCCTGGTCTGGTGGCCAGGAATCTACTCTCTATCTTCATGAGATCCACTTTTATTACAGCTTCTATATATGAGTGGGAACATGCAATAATTGTCTTTCTGTGCTTGGCTTATTTCACTTAGCAAATGGGCTCCAGTTTCATCTATGTTGTTGCAAATGACACAATTTCACTCTTTTTGTGGCTGAATAGTATCTCATTGTGTATATGTATCGCATTTTCTTTATCCATTTATCTTTTGATGGACACACAGTCCCATATTTTAGCTATTGTGAATAGTGCTGTGATAAACATGGGAGTGCAGATATATCTTTGATATATTGAATTTCATCTTTTTAGCTATATGCCCAGTAGTGAAACTGCTGGATCATAAGGAAGTTTTAGTTTTAGTTTTTTGAGGAACCTCCATCCTATTCTTCATATTGGCTTTACTAGTTTACATTCCCAGTAACAGTAATGGGGGTTCCCCTTTCTCCACATCCTCACCAGGCTCTGTTATTGTCTGTCTTTTGGATACAAGCCATTTTAACTGGAGTGAGATGATACTGTATTTGGTTTTGAGTCTTTTCAATAGATGGCACTGATAAAACTGGATAACCGTATGCAGAAGAATGAAACTAGACCTGTGTCTCTTACCATACACAAAAATCAAATCAAAATGGATTACAGTTTAATTCTAAGCCTGAAACTATGAAACTACTAGAAGAAAACATTGGGAGAAACATTCCAGGATATTGAGCTAGGCAAAGGTTTTTTGTATAAGACTTCAAAAGCACAGGCAACCAAAGCAAAAATAGACAATTGGGATGACATCAAGTTAAAAAGCTCCTGCACAGCAAGGGAAACAATCAACAAAGTAAAATGGCAACCAATCGAATGGGATTTCTACAGTTTTATCTCAATTCCATGCCCACATTAATGCCACTCAATTCCAAGTCTTGCTCTTTCCCACGTGTTCATCTCACTACATATTCATTTGTTCTTACATACTCAATATTCATATTTTTCTTTCAAAGTCAACTTTGTTGAGATATGATTTACATATAACAAAATATACCCATTTTAAGTATATGTTTTGAAAATGTACACCCAACTAACCACCACTACAATTCAAGACCTAAAACATTTTCAGCACCTCAAAATATTTCCTAATGTTCATTTGTAGTAAATTACTCCTACCTACTCCCTAGTCTCAGGCAATCACTGATCTGCTTTCTGTTAAGACTGTTTTGCCTTTTTTTTTTTTTTTTTTTTTTTTTTTTCCAGACAGAGTCTTGTTCTGTCGCCCAGGCTGGAGTGCAGTGGCCCAATCTCAGCTCACTGCAACCTTCACCTCCTGGGTTCAAGCAATTCTCCTGCCTCAGCCTCCTTAGTATCTCGGATTACAGGTATTTGCCATCACATCCAGCTAATTTTTGTAGTTTTAGTAGAGATGGGGTTTCACCGTGTTGGCCAGGCTGGTCTCAAACTTCTGTGATCCACCTGCTTCAGTCTCCCAAAGGGCTGGGATTACAGGCATGAGCCACTATGCCTGGCCTGTTTTGCCTTTTTAAGTGTTTCTTGTGAATGAAATTTTTGTGTCTGCCTGCTACCACTCAGGATAACATTTACAGTTTGCCTCTATCAGTGGTTCGTTCCATTTTGTTGTTGAGTAGTACTTCATTGTATGAACATTTACCTGTTTATGAGCATTTGGGTTACTTCAAGATATTTGCTATTATGAAAAGACTACCCTCCTATATTTGTGTTTTTATTTCTCTGTATTAAATACCTAGAATTACTGATCACACCATAAAGTATTTATAAGACACTGCCAAAGGTTTCCATTATATTACAATGCTTATTTTACTTCATTTTATTATTTATTTATTTATTTGAGACAGGGTCTTGCTTTGTCACCCAATCTGGAGTGCAGTGACTCGATCATGGCTTACTACATCCTGTCTCCTGGGCTCAATCAATCCTCCCACCTCAGCATCCTGAGTAGCTGGGACTACAGGCACATACCACCATGCCCACCTAGTTTTTGTATTTTTTGTAGAGACAGGGTTTCAGTGTGTTGCTTAGGCTGGTCTTGAACCCCTGGGTTCTAGCAATCTGCTCACCTCAGCCTCCTAAAGTGCTGGGATTACAGGTGTGAGTCACCATGTCTGGCCTTATTTTAAATATAACATTTTTATAATTTGGTTTGTTTTGTAAATGTTTGTTTAATGACTTGTTGACTATATTGTAATCTGACCACACAAGGTCAGTGTGAATGACTCAGGTAAGAGGGAATTGAAATGTTGGATCATTTATCACAGAACATATACAAAGGGTCTTCAAACAGTTCGTGGAAAATGTATATTATTTTAAAAATTATGCATGGATTTCAAATTTATTTCCATCAAAATAAACTAATTTTTTATAACTTGTCTGAACAGAATCTAGTTTGAAGAACTAAGAAGGATAAGATAGTTTGAAAAGAGACCCTACCAGAGCAATATTAACTCTGTTAAAATTGAAGTAAGAACAAACGCCAAATTTATAATGAAGATTGGGAGGAAGAATGATGAAATCATTCATGCTTTACAAAAAGTTTGTAGGGACAATGCCCCCAAAGAAACAAACAGTTTACAAATGGATAACTCATTTTAGGAAGAGATGAGAATATGCTGAAGATGAAGCCCATGGCAGCAGATTACCATATCAATTTTTGAGGAAAATAATTCATCTTTTTCATGCCCTAATTGAAGGGGACTGATGATTAAAAGCAGAAACAACAGCCAACACCATAGATATGTCAATTGGTTCAGCTTACATCATCAGACTGAAAAATTGAAGTTGAGCAAACTTTCCACCTGATGGGTACCAAAACTGTTGTGCCCAGATCAGCTGCAGAAAAGAACAGCGCTTTTAATGGAAATTTTAAACAAATGGGACCGAGATCTTGAAGCAGTTTTTCAAAGAATTCTAACAGGAGGTAAAACATGTCTTTACCAGTAGAATCCTGAAAACAAAGTACAATCAAAGCAATGACTACTAAGAGGTGGCTGTGGTCCAGTCAAAGTAAAAGTCAAGAGCGAAAGTCGTGGCAGCAGTTCTTTGTGATACTCAAGGCACTTCGCCTGTTGAATTTCTGGAGGGTCGACAAACAATAACATCTGCTTATTATGAAGGTATTTTGAGAAAGCCACAACTTTAGCAGGAAAACACCCAGGAAAGATTTACTAGTGTTTTCCCACCATGTCAATGCTCCTGCTCATTCCTCTCAACACATAAGTGCAACTTTGTGAAAGTTTCAATAGGAAATCATTAGGCATCTACCTTCCAGTCCTAATTTGGCTCCTCCAAACTTCTTTTCATTTGCCAATCTTAACAAATCTGTCAAGCACACCCATTTTTCTTCAGTTAATAATGTAAAAAAAGATCACATTAGCATGGTTAAATTCCCAGGACTTTTAGTTATTTAGAGATAGACTAAAAGGCTGGCATCATTGCTTACAAAAGTATCTTGAACTTGATGGAGCTTATTTTGAGAAATATAGTTTATATTTTTTACTTTTACCTTTTAATTCCATTTTTATACAAACTATTTGAAGTTCCCTCATATGAAAAGAAAGCAAGATGGTGGTGGAATAATCAAGGCATTTCTTGTTAGTATGTTCCAAGAACAACATTTCAAACAGACACTCTTGCCTTTCTTGAAAATGTTTTTGGAGGGGAGCAAATCGACAAGACTGTACTCATAACAACTGTTTTTCTTATAACACAGAACTCTTCCTGAAAATTAGTTGTTCGTTTTTGCTAAATCATGGAATGAACCAGAAGTACAGACTAGTTACAAAAAAATATTTTGAGACTCGAGTGGTCAGAAGACACTTTTGTAATGCATTTACAATGATATGTCTGAACACCTAAGTCAAGACCAAACAAGTATGCAAGTTACCCTACCCATTTTGTCCATAGTTGTCTATACCATCTAGACAAATCTACAAGCGATAAGTCTAAAATAATAGTCCCCTTAATTGAGATTTCTGTCTCACGACTATGCTTCCTGGGGTGGGTAAATTAGATTGATTTCCCATAAAACTGGATGGGGAAATTTAAACATACACACATACCCCTTCACTATAAATGAAGGAAAGCCTTCAGTTGCCAAATCCAAACTCTATCCCTATGAACGCACTCTGCTTCTTTACCTTCCTACTAGCTTCTACAGTTGGCAATTTAGTGCAGAGTAAGTCAACAGAACATGTCAAAGTGTAAAGTCTTCAAATCAAAGGAAGGCTGCATAATACTTCAGGCCCCAGTAAGTCATCAGCAAAGCACTCTTGGATGATGATAAATCCATTGTTATGCTTCTTAAATAATTAAGGTTGAAAATAATCTGCAATAGCAAGGGAATGGTGTATTCCGGGCATCACAGCTATGTTTCTGTCACCCTACTACTGACTTCTCTCCAGCCTCAAAGTCATTCATTCAGGTCCCTTCTTCCCCAAATCCTTACAATTCAGCAACAGAGCTAGACCACAGGTTTTACAGCAGTACTTTGCCATATTGTCTGGTATCCAAATGGTGTGCAAGTTCCCATATACTAATTTATTTTATCCAAAACAACTTCTTTTGACATGCTATATACAATCTGTACAAGTCACCTTCAACACAGGAATTCTTCCTAATTAGTGATGAGATACCTCTTCATGCAAAATATTTCTTAGGGGTTTGCCATTACTTTTAATGGCAAAAATCGCAAGTACTTTTGCACTGACCCAATATATCCCATTTTAAGGTGCCCTTTTTCATACCTACCTGCATGTTCAGACATTGAGCCTTATAATTATCTTTTTGAGACTGATTCTCTATCTCTTTGTGTGTATATGTGTGTATATACACACACATGCACATGTGCATATGCATGTATAACGTGGTCATTTTTGCTTAGTAATAACCAAGAAGCTTTTACTTCAGAGTAATTTAAGATAAATACTGGGAAATCATAAATGTCCACTAAATCTATCTAAGTACTATGCATACATGGTTCATATAATAGCCATGACATCTAAATGCTTTCTGGTTATTACCAAACAAATATTACTTTGTAATCAGGTTGTAATGAGTAATGACATTATATAAATTACTCTGGGATATATATAAATTACTCTGGGATAATTACATTTTGCCAAGCAAATAATCTATATTTTTGTTTATTTTTAAAATGCTACTTCACAATGCAATTATTTATAATAAGATATCTTTTAATATGTGTTTTAAAATCTATTTCACTTCTAAGAATGCTGGTAGAATGCTTTCCAGATGTTTCCATTTTTGGTTAGTTGCTATGTATAAAATATGTTAGAGCTCATAGTGTATGTCAAAAACTGCATACTGCAGTCATTAACATAAATGACCTGAGTTCTTTTTCTGACAGTCTACCATAATGATTAATTACTGCCATTCAAAAAGCACAATTTCACACTGGCTTTCCTGAGTAGGAGGGTAAAATCTTGGCTTTTACTGTCCATTACACACTAACTTACTGGATTTAGTCTTTGAATTCTAAGTAAACATTTTGCTTTCAAGCAATTAAAATGTAACTTTTCTTGTCATTTTCAGTAAGCCTCTGTTTTCAGCATATAATGTGTAATACGTAAAACCTATGGTGCATGTGCATGGTGATGAAATGTTTCTTAGCCAAAAGATTTCGGATCCCATTATAGAAAGCCTTGATAACCCATAAGATTTAGGTTTGTAAGCTTCATCTAACACTTTGGGTATTGTTGTGTATGATTCTAAAAGTACTCAGCAACTTGCCAGCTGAGGCATATCCATAATTTTCACACACTATTATTTGCTGAATCAAAACAAATAGGCAAATAATAATCTTCTAAATATAGTTGCTAACCCTCTGGGCAACATCAGTTTAAATATCAGAACAAAGTGGTGAAAAGAACCTGCAACAACTAGCATCATTTCAATTCATTGGAGCCTGCTTTGTGCAAGTCATTTCCCGTTTCACCACAACTGCCTAAAACAACAGTCCAATAAATTTCACATCTGTGAACCTTCAGCACATGGATTAGTGCCATTGCTTTCTGTGGTTGAAATGCCTGATAATTGTATGCATGTCCCAAGTATGTTAACTTAAACCAGGGTCTTCTAAAATCTTAGTTTGAGCATAGATCTTTTAAAATCAATTTCCAAATACCTGTGTGCAAAACTGGCTACCTTAAGCACAAATGCTACTTTTCTTTTTTAGAGTCTTTAAATATTTTGGAAATATAAGTATTTATTAAAAGGATGGGAAATAATGGGCACTTTAAAAAATCGTTACATCAATGTACATTCTATCTTCTATCCAAGCCTACTATGCCAAGAAACATATAACAATTAGTATGTTAGAGATTTATCATATTTCTCCAAGCTGGCCACAAGTAAAGCCAAGCCCAGGAATTAGAGGTAAGAGGGCAATGGACCCTACAACAGAGGAGGAACATTTGCTCATCACATAAAACATTTTAAAGGAACCCCCCAAATTAAATCAACAATCAATAACGTATATTGGGTAATTTCAATGGTCAGTGTGTGTAAATATCAGCTTGTTAAAACAGACTCTGAAGCGATACTTTCAAAAATTGTGATTCAGTGAGTTTTACTGGGGCCTGAAAATCTGTGTATCTAGCAACTTCTCAGGTAATGCTAGTTCTGCCAGTCTGCATACCTTAATTAGGAGATAATGTAGTAGCTAATATAATAAGCATCTTACTTCCAGAGTTCTCTTCTCAACTATCTATGATACATCGTTCCTCCATACTCTCCAAACATAGTTACTTATGTTGTACCTTGGCCCATGATTATTTTGGTATTAATTCCTTTACTAAATTTTAAATTATTTGACCCTGGAATTCCATCAGCATTATAGTCCTCATAGTGTCTAGCACAGAACACTGGATATATTGGATCTCAATATATTTGTGGAATTTGAAAAAAAAAGGAAGGGATGGATGAATGACATAGAAATTCGTGAAGGCCTGAAAACAAAGTGAGGCAAAATATCCCAGCTGAAGACTCAATACAGAATGACCTCTTAACCTTTCAGAGTAAATGGAAAAAAAAGTAACTGTATAGAGTATCTATACGGAGCAATGCTTCTAGCTTCCAAAGCAATGCAGAGGTCATTTTCTTCACTGTATTTCATGTTCAGTGGCATAACAGGACTCATTAGTGGTCCCAAGGCATTAAGAATAACAGAGTTGAACTCAAATTTGCTGTTTTACAACTCTCACTGAATGGGAAGGTTCACAGGATGAAGAACATGAGAGCAGAAACAGGTGCTGTAGGAAAATTGGTTGTGATATCAAGCCCCTGCAGTTGATCTCACCAAAATGCCTGGAACTTGTTACCTCATCTATAGCTCCAACAAACCACTGCAAGTTAACTGAAAAAATTAGATACAGTAATAGTGTCACAAAATGTCACAGGGCAACAAGCTCCAGAAATTTTGGATGAAAACTTCCTCTGCACATGAAAGAACCCAATAACAAGAATGTTTTTATATACAATTTCCTCAAGAGGATTGGATTTAGATTAATATCCATCCATATCTATCCACACAGCATAATCTGTTGCCAAAAATTTAACTATCTTGTAATGACAGCTTTTCAATCTAGAGTGAAATACACTGTCGATTAACTGTACAATTAACTGTACAATTGTTTTAAAACCTTGATGGGTATATTGGATTAATCAAAATCATATTCACTGCTGATAAAACAAAAATTATTTTTAAAAAATCTATGCAGACAGAGCTCATATTAAATATTGAAATGATAAAAACAAATGACATCAAAGCAAATTATCAAAAAGACATTTTATTTCTCTGAGAAATCTCCCTGCAGTTGGAACATGTCTCCTGTCTACCCAAAGCTCCTCAATCTACATGCTATTAATTACCATCCTAAATTTTGAAGACTTAAAATATCAGGTGGCTTTTGTCTCCCTGGAGAATAATTCCATATTCCTCCACATTCCAAACAAGACGCTTCACTATTTCCCCAGACTACCCTCTAACTCACCTTCTACCACCCAACTCGATTGAGCCACGTCTAATGTGTAGCCCAGGTATTGTTCTGTTTCTTTGCAGGGCAGATGTGACATAAGGGTGGGGTTGCCCTGCTTTTGCTGTCCATTTTAATGAGTTCTTGCTTTGATTTCCTTGAGGACTCAGTCTAAATACTGTTTCCTCTGTAAAAACTCCCTGTCAGCATAGGAACAGTAACTGTTCATCCATTATATTGTTATAGATTTTTTCACTTTGTATTATGGAAAATGTTGAACATTTTAAAATACAGAAAGAATGAATCCCTATATTCCCAATACCCAGGCTGAACATTTATGAACACATTGTTCATGTATAGAAATCATTCCCTCCACTGCATATCATTTTGAAGCCAATCCTAGATATCCAATTATATTGTCCATATATATTTCAGTGTATACAAAACTTTTCATAGGACTTTACTAGAGGGGTTGTCATATCATATTCTAATTAAGTTTGTGCATGTCCATCTTTCCTTCTTGAAGGCAGAGCTCTTATTTTATTAACATTTGAATCTCCAAGAATTGAAATAGTATCAAGCATATAGTCAATATGTGTTTGTTGATAAAATAATTCACTTGTTCATTTATTCATTCAACAAATTTGTATTAAATGCCTAATAGGAGGCTGCACTGTTCTGGGTTCTAGAGATGTCATGAATAAAACAGGCAAAGTCCCTGTGCTCAGAAATCTTCTGCTTGGGGAAGTGCAATAAACCAATATGTATATAATACATAAGAGGGTGAGAATGCTATGAAATACAATAACACACTGCCAAGACGCTGCCCAGGGTGGTAACTGGGAATGCTATTTTATATGGGATAATTGAGGAAAACCTCCCTGATAAGGTGACACTGGACCAGAGATCAATGTGAAGGGAGTGTCAAGACAGTGGTATGCTTGGGTGAAGGCCTTCCGGGGCAAGCCTGGCATGGACAACACACTGAGGCAGGAGTCTGCTGGACCTGCTGAAGGAACAGGAAGGGTTCTGGTTTGTCAAGGGTGGAGTAAGCAAAGGAGAGAGGTGTAAGAGGTAGGGTCAGAGATGCAGCAGTGGAGCAGATCATGTAGAACAATGGGCAAGGAAAGGGCTTTGGATTTTACTGAGGAAAATGGGAACTCGTTGAACTTTGAGCAGAGGAGTATCATGATTTGACTTACATCCACAGGAACACTCTGGCTTTGGTATGGAGAATACATCTTAGTGGAACAAAAGTGGAAGGGAGAGAGACCAGTTAGAAGGCTATTGAAATATTCTAGGAGAGCGATACAATGGCTTAGTGTAGATGGTGAGATGGAATCTCATGTAAGGTGTGGGAACAGGAGACAAGGGTGACTCTGAGGGTTTGGCCTAAGCAACTGGAAGAACAGAATGGCCATTTACTAAGCTGGGGGAGTATTTTGGGGGCAGGAATTGGAAATCAAAAATTTGAGGTGTGGGGAATTTGAGATGTCTATTAGATGTCCAGTTGAAAATTTTGGGAAAGAAGCGGGAGTTTGGGCTAAAGGTCAGACCTACACATAAAATATTAGGAGGCATAAAGGCTCCTCCAGCCTTAGATCTGGCTGAGATCACCTGAGAGTAGACAGGAAATAAAAGACACCAGAGTACTCAGTCTGGAGGCACATTGAAAGATTGGGAATATGAGAGGGAAATGAATGATGTTTGAGTGAATATCTTAGCTAAGCTTATGAAATAGGAGCATTAGTTATAGGGATATCATGTCTTCATATAAAGTCCTATATTACATCTAATGTATTATAAATAGAAATGACAGTCTACTGCTGTGAATTAGCTATTGGGAAGTGTTATCCCATAGAGAAACTAAAAAGTCCTGAATCTGTAACACATAGTAAGAAAAATCATTACCTCAAATTAAAGTATGAAAGATAATTTTATTTTATTTTATTTGTAGTTAATAAAATATTTATTTTAATTGTAGTTGTGCACACAAAGGCACTCCAATAGATCTATCTGGCTTTAAATACGGACTGACTGAAAATATTTTTAACTTATTTAAATGCTGTCATATCACTTGCATGAATAATAACTTCTGGTTCTCAGCTAGTTGCTTTGTCATTACCTTGGCACAACTCCTGAGATCTGGTCATAAACCCAAAGTATTTTAAAATCAATATTTTTCCTTATTTAACTGACTGAACTTACTAACTTTTAAAATTGTAATTATTCATTGTAATACCAGAACAATTAACCAAGCTGCCCCAACTACTAAAAATTAAAACAAATCCAAGGGTAATGTCTGTGTAAAAGGTTAAAGTTGAAAATATTACTCAGAGAAGTCTGACCTTGACTATGTCTCTCTATATCTTGCTATGCTTTTCACTCCATGTGCAATCTGCTGATGGTAACAAGAACATTCTTCAGACAAGATGAAGAGATACAAGGAAAATTTCCATTTCATAGGGGAAAACTCTGCTTTCCTCTACACTCAAAAACTTTTTGATCCAAAAATATAGGAGGCAGAAGTAACAGACAAAGAAAATAACAGCAAAGGAAAATACTGAAAAGAATCTTATCTAGAATCAGATATGACGAAAGCATTAGGACCAACACACACTGCAATTAGGTGAAAAAGAGGAGCCAGAAGTTTATTAAGAAAAAGCTGCTTCTGCCAATTATATTTACCACTGGACAGCAGCTATGCTGAGTGCTATGCTTAGAAGGGCACTGCAATTTTTTTGCTAAGTGCATTCACTCCACAGCTGTGGATAGCTACAGCAAGTGACAGCTGCTCTCCATCCTCAAGAATGTGTTAAGGGAAAGTTATGTTTTGCAGCAGAAGTTTTATCTAACTGATATTTTGGATGAAGCAAGAAAAAAATCGAAGTCAGCCTGGGCAACATGGCTAAACCCTGTCTCTACAAAGAATATAAAAATTAGCTTGGTGTGGTGGCACCTGCCTGCAGTCCCAGCTACTGGGGAGGGGCAAGGGTGAGGCCGGAGGATCCTTTGAGTCCTCTAGGCTGCAGTGAGCCATGATTGTGCCACTGCACTCCAGCTTGGGCAACAGAGTGAGACTCTGTCTCAAAAAAAAACTAAAAGTCGAAGTAAAAGAAATACAAAGGATATTACTGATTCGGGAAAGAAATTTAAAAGGTAATCAGACCTTTAAGGATCCCTGGAACTTCATTGAAAATAAGATCATATGGAAATAAATTTTTTAAATACAAATCTTCAGGATTCCATAAACCCCATTGAAAAGAAGATGTCATATTGATACCTACTTTCTAGTCCATTTTCCAAAACCGTTGACTGATATGCTAAAAATAAACTTCTCAAGGAAGGAAAGAGAATTTCAAATGTGATTTGAAAGAGAGTTCTGCAGTCCATCACCTGATGATTCAAACATTTACAAAATGTATCTCAATAGCTTAGGTTAATGTGTATATCCGTAAATGTTATATATTGGATGTGATGTTAAGAATACTTCACCAGTTGCACAACTATCCACATAATCTCTGATTGAAGCACTGGACAAGGCAGCTTTAAAACTATTCAGGATCAACACAAAGCACTCTTGTTATTCCAAATTGTAACAAAAATTATTAAGAACTATTAAGATTAGGAAGCATTTTATTCTTGATCTTATGGACACACACACACACACACACACACACACAAAGTTGATTTGGATTTTGGATTTCCATGGACATATTTTACATGAACTGGCAAATCCATCCTTTTCAACTCCATTACAATGTTGACCAGCAACCACAAACATAGTGACTTTCTAACATCAAAATTCCCATCTTACAGCAAGCAGTAGAAGAGCTGACTTTGGGAAAATGGGTAATTCTTTTAGATCATAAGCTTATCAAGCACTCTGTCAAGCCAGTCATTCACAATCTATGTAATTTCATTTCTGTTTATAATAGAAGCTAGCAGAACAAATTACTTCTCTTACCCTGCAGCTGGGAGAACTTTCTAGTTTCACAAAAGCTCAGTTTCCCCAACCCCAGGGCTTCAGACTCACTCCTATTCACCCAACATAGAAATAGTCATATGTATTTATAAATGTTCACTTGATTCTAAGATGTCATCAAGCATAACTGACTCTCCTGATTTGTATTAGTTTTTCTGGGAAAATACTACATCCTCTCTTCACTTTCTTTCTTTCTGAATGTGTGTATAGATTTGAGTAATTTCCTTCATGTCACATTGTTGTGGTCTAAAAAGAGGTAAATACATATTTATCTTACCATAATATATACATATTGATTTATATGTGTGTATATGTGTATGTATAATTTTACATGGCCTTTAAAATGTTAGAGGTGATAATTTACATTCAGATAACACATGTGCAAGTTTTTATTTTTATCTTGATAAAATACGGATGATGTTTACACTGTCACAAAAAAGTTAAAGTGAGGGAGAGCATGGTGTAGTTTCATCCTATGTTTAAGTTTTACTTTTAAAATCTCTACTAAAACTTACTTATTCATTGCAGTGATAAATAGGATACAAATTATTTCATTTTCTTTCTTCCTATCTGTGGTGTTTCTCAGATTGTGGGAGTGGACGTATTCTAGGCGCTATGAATAATCTTCTTAGAGATTTCTATTTCCAAGACGGTAGTGACCAAATCTTACCCTTTAGGTCAACTGGCCCTCACTTAATACTTGATAAATGAGTAAATGAAAAATAGGTGTGAGATTATGCTGGGTATAAGTCAGTGAATGATAATAACAGCACTCTCTGTGGTCCCAAACAACCTGGATCTGTTGGACAGGAAAGATACTGCCAGTAGACAAAGCCGGCAGCCACATGGTCATGATGAAGTTCTCAGCCAATCAAGCCACACTACACAGTTCAGTCCAGAAGTATTGATTGAATACATTAATGAATGAGACAAAATGAGCAAGAGATCCCGCCCCTTTCTAGAAAGAGGACTGAAGCTTTTAAAAAATGTAAGATTGGGGTAAATATAAGAAAACCGTATAGCTTAACAGGAACAGACTAGCAAGTCCCTACATGTCATGTTTGACCAGGTCAGGCTGGTTATGAGAGACAATGAGTGGTTACTTTCCAATAAGAGAATAATGTGTGTGTGCGCGCGCCTGTGTGTTACCTTTTGCAATTATTTATTCTATGATTATTACTTCCTCTCTAAAAGGACTTTTGGCAAAGAGTTTGGAATGAAGATACGTGTATTTATATTGTAAAATGGAGATTTCATATTTGAAAAGTGTGTCAATTTGGGTTTGTGTAAAGAATCAGGAACAACAGGAATAAGAAAGAATTTGAAGTTTATTATAGGAATTAGCCCATAGACAATCATGGGCACTGGTTAAACAACTTATAACCCTTGTGTCTGATGCTGAACTAGTATCACTGGGGCAGGCAAGTGAGAATTGAAGGTGGGTTTGATGTGAGGGAGAGGAAGGACAGCCTGGAACTTGCAAAGATAAGGGGGAATGTTAAGTGTGATGTTAAGAATACTTCATTGGTTGCACAACTATCCATATAATCTCTGATCAAAGCACTGGACAGGGGAGCTCTGAAACCATTCAGGATCAACTCAAAGCACCCTTGCTATTCCAAATTGTAACACAAAATTATTAAAAACTATTAAGATTGGGAAGCATTTTATTCTTGTTCTTATGGACACACACACACACAAAGTTGATTTGGATTTAAGTAAAATTTAAACGTAGGATGAAACTACATCATGCACTCCCTCACTTTAACTTTTGTGTGACAGTGTAAAAAGCATACATATTTTATCAAGATAAGAAAGTAAAAACTTGCACATGTTGTCTAAATGTAAATTATCACCTCTAATATTTTAAAGACCTGCATTGCAAACAAAAACAAACAAAACAAAACAAAAACCTGCCTTGCTCTTTCACTGCCTCCAAGTTTCCAATTTTGATGATGGAAGTGACCTGTGGGAGATGCTGACAGTTTCATCACAGAGTTAAACACATACCTGCCTCAAGAGTTGGAGAAGCTGAAAAATCTTGCAGGAGTTAGAGGAACTCTGGGCCCACTTGCTTGCTACCTCCTGCCAACAAGGTGAGCAGGCAGATCTCTCACACTGTGTGTGAGCTGCAACTGCAACTGACCCTACCAAATTTCCAAGAGTGAAACATAGCTGTTGCTTCATTTCTGTCTTCTAAATCTGGCAGAAATTTCTCTTGTTGCTCATCTTAGGCCAAATCTATACTGGAAAGGAGTTCTGACAGACTTAGTTTTAGCTTAACTCTACCAAACAGTGTGAAATTGTGAAATCTTAAGAGTGGCTGAGACTATAAACAATCTAGGCTGGTCCCAGGAAAGTGTTCAGTGATCATAATAAAAGCATGAATACTAGTAAACACCTTTAATGTTATCTTAAGAAACACAAGGTCAAACCACCAATGGTTTATAAAGAAAAAAACAATTCTGTAATTCCTATTATAGATCTTGCACTATATGAAGTGTTTTAATATTTACTGTATTATTTAATTCTCACAACAGTATTACAATGTATTTGTTATTATCCCCATTTTATAGATGAGGGAACTGAAATTCAGAGGAGATAAGTAACTTAACCATAACTACTGGGCCAGTATGTGGTAGAACAAAGGGTCAGGTCAAGCCAATCTGGTAACAAAAGCCCATGCTCTTTCACTTAGGGATTGATTTTTAAGTCAGTTTGACTTTAATGTCTTTTTGGATTAATTTGCCTAACCCCTTTTAACAAATCAAAAAATCTAGATGCACAACAAAATCAACAACCAAGCACAGTACATCATAGCTCCAGATCTTAATCCCTGTTATCCTTTATCTGTACAGGTTGAGTATTCATAATCCAAAAATCCAAAATCTGAAACACTTCTAGTCTTCAGCATTTTGGATAAGGGATACTCGACTTGGAAAATAATAAGGAAAGGGCTAAAAGAGCTGGGGGTCAGGAGGGAGGAGTAAAATAGATACTGAAGTTTCACCACTCTAAAACTTCATAATCCACAATCAACACAGAACTGGTAGATCAAGAGACAAGTAGTTTATATATGCTATGATTTGAATGTTGTGCTCCCCCAAAATTCGTATGTTGAAATCCTAACCCCCAAGATGATAGTATTAGGAGGTGGGCCTTTGGGAGGTGATTAGGCCATAAGAGCTTTGCCCTTATGACTAGGATTTGTGCCCTTATATCAAAGAGATCCCAGAGAGTTAGCTAGTCCTATGCACCATGTGAGGACACAACACGAAGGCCCTGTCTACAAGGAAGTGAACCCCCACCAGACACCACATCTGCCAGCACCTTGACATTGAACTTCCCAGCCTCCAGAACTATAAGAAATAAATTTCTATTGTTCGTGAGCCACCTAGTTTATGATACTTTGTTATAGCAGCTTGAACAGACTAAGACAACGTGACAGCCAGTTTGAGTCATTTTATTGACGCGTTCACTGTCTTCATTATAACTACATAGTCGGCAGCCAAAAACAGATACAAAGTATAAATTAAATGCCTCTTCAGCTACTTCCAGTAAATGCACCTCTAAAATTTAGATTTTAGCTTTTTACTTTTTAGAATGGTGCTGAAAAACTATAGTTATTACACCCATTATGTTCTGAGACGGGGCCTTGTGTGGTCCTTGAATGCACATATTGGAATTGAATCTCATTACGTTGTTGATGGAGATATCAAGAAACAAATTTTAAGGAATAATCACCCTCAAAGAGACTTCTGGCAAACATTAGCTAGAAATTTGTCAAATGCTTACAATTAATGTGAATTCAATTATAATAACAATACTTACAAGGACGAATTTTCAAAGCAGTGAGCAAAGAGAAGAAAGAAAATACAATATGCAATACAATTTGCCACATTTTCAGCAATATGAATGGCTGCCTGCTTCAGTGATTTACTCCATACTGCCTAAGTGGGCAGTATGTGCCTTTAAAAAAAATGTACACATTATAACTCTCTAAAAAGGGAAAACAGATTCTCGTGATGGATATATCAGGGTTTAAAACACTATCAAACATCTTTTCTCTGAAAACTTTTTGGCGCAACCTATTTCAAGGTTTTCATTTTTAACATTTGTCTTTTTAAATATGTACTTTTATATTTTTCAAAATCCAACATTCCACAACTCTGTTTACTCCTGTAGCATCTTCAGTACATCTGCTGCCCAGTGAATCAGCAGAAAATATAAGCTGTTTAAGAAAGGACAATTTGATTTTCTAAAGCTTCATAAAATAAAATTCAACTTCTTGAAAATGACTTACTTGATGTGCCTTTTGTCACCTTTCTTACCCTCAATAGCATATGGCACATTTTACCCAGTAGTAGTCAGCTAATATTTGGTAAATGAATTGAACACAGTAAAGCCTGTAATTTCCCTATGTTATTACACTATTTCCAAATCAGGAAAACAGAACAGGTGGCATATTTATCCCCATAGTACCTTTTTCCTTCAACTTTTAAGTTCAGAGGTACATGTGCATGTTTGTGCATGTGCATGTAGGTACCAAGGCAAGCATTCACTAGCTATTCTTCCTGATGCTCTCCCTCTCCGCAACATTCCTCCACCCAACAGACCCCATTGTGTATTGTTCACCCTCCATGTGTCCATGCGTTCTCATCATTCAGCTCCCACTTACAAGTGAGAACATGTGGTATTTGGTTTTCTGTTCTTGTGTTAGTTTGCTGAGGATAATGACTTCCAACTCCATCCATGACCCTGCAAAGGACATGATCTTATTCCTTTTTATGGCTGCATACTATTCCATGGTATATATTTCCCACATTATCTTTATCCAGTCTATCATTAATGGATATTAAGGTTGATTCTATGCTTTGCTATTGTTGATAGTGCTGCAATGAATATATGCATGTATGTGTCTTTACAATAGAATGACCTGTGGTCCTTCGCATATATTACTCAGTAATGGGATTGTTGGGTCAAATGGTATTTCTACCTCTAGGTCTTTGAGGAATCACTACACTGTCTTTCACAACGTTTGAACTAATTTACATTCTTGCCAACAGTGTAAAAGAGTTCCCTTTTCTGCACAACCTCACCAGCATCTGTTGTTTTTTTATCTTATGATTTTTTAATAATAGCAATTCTGACTGGCATGAGGTGGTGTCTCATTTTGGTTTTGATTGGCATTTCCCTAGTGATCAGTGATGTTGAGCTTTTTTTCATGTGCTTTTTGGCTGCATGTATGTCTTCTTTTGAGAAACATCTGTCCATATTCTTTGCCCACTTTTTAATGCGGTTGTTTAGTTTTCTTTCTTCCAAATTTGTTTAAGTTCCTTGTAGACTCTGGATATTAGACCTTTGTCAGATGGATAGGTTGCAAAAATTTTCTCCCATTCTGTAGGTCGTCTGTTCACTCGGATGATAGATTCTTTTGCTGTGCAGAAGCTCTTTCATTTAATTAAATCCTATTTGTCAATTTTAACCTGATAAGCAACTTCTGCAACATCTCAGGATACAAAATCAATGTGCAAAAAATTACTAGCATTCCTATACATCAACAGCAGGCAAGCAGAGAGAGCCAAATCACGAATGGACTCTCATTTACAATTGCCGCAAAGAGAATAAAATACCTAGGAATACAGCTAACAAGAGAAGTGAAGGACCTCTTCAAAAGAACTACAAACCAATGCTCAAGGAAATCAGAGGGGACACAAGCAGATGCAAAAACATTCCATGTTCATGGTTAGAAAGAATCGAGACTGTGAAAATGGCCATACTGCTCCAAGTAATCTATAGAGTCAATGCTATTCCCATTAAACTACCATTGACATTCTTCACAGAATTAGAAAAAACTATTTTAAAATTCATATGGAATGGAAATAGAGCCTGAGTAGCCAAGACAATCCTAAGTAAAAAGATCAAAGCTGGAGGCATCACGCTACCCAACTTCAAACTTACTACAAGGCTATAGTAACCAAAATAGCATGGTACTGGTACAAAAACAGACACATAGACCAATGGAACAGAATAGAGATCTCAGAAATAAGACCACACACCTACAACTATGTGATTTTTGACAAAGCTAACAAAAACAAGCAATAAAGAAAGGGCTCCCTATTTAATTAATGGTGCTGGGAAAGTGGCTAGCCATATGAAAAAAATTGAGACTGGACCCCTTCCTTACACTTTATACAAAAATTAACTCAAGATGGATTAACCACTGAACTGTAAAACCCAAAACTATAAAAATCCTAGAAGAAAATCTGGGCAGTACCATTCAGGACATAGGTATGGTCAAATATTTCATGACAAAAATGTTAAAGTATTAAATTAGATTATTTTACCATATATTACAAAGCAACACATACTGAGAATACAGTAGCAATAAACTCATGAAAACTTGTAATTGAGACATTTATTTAAACATCTATAGCAATAACATGGCCAATATGATCCATGAACATATTTGCTACAAATATGTCCATATTTAGTGACCTTAACTTTGTCGGATGTTTTATACTACCATTTTTATTTTATTTTATTTATTTTTTCTTTTTTTATTATACTTTAAGTTCTAGGGTACACATGCACAACGTGCAGGTTTGTTACATATGTATACATGTGCCATGTTGGTGTGCTGCACCCATTAACTCGTCATTTACATTAGGTATATCTCCTAACGCTATTCATCCCCCCTCCTCCCCACAATAGGACCTGGTGTGTGATGATCCCCTTCCTGTGTCCAAGTGATCTCGTTGTTCAATTGCCACCTATGAGTGAGAACATACGGTATTTGGTTTTCTGTTCTTGTGATAGTTTGCTGAGAACGATGGTTTCCAGCTGCATCCATGTCCCTACAAAGGACATGAACTCATCCTTTTTTATGGCTGCAGAGTATTCCATGGTGTATGAGTGCCACATTTTCTTAATTCAGTCTGTCACTGATGGGCATTTGGGTTGATTCCAAGTCTCTGCTACTGTGAATAGTGCAGCAATAAACATACATTTGCATGTGTCTTTATAGCAGCGTGACTTATAATCCTTTGGGTATATACCCAGTAATGGGATGGCTGGGTCAAATGAATAGCCACACTGTTTTCCACAATGGTTGAACTACTTTACAGTCCCACCAACAGTGTAAAAGTGTTCCTATTTCTACACATCCTCTCCAGCACTTGT
The DNA here is from genome assembly GCF_007565055.1 of Rhinopithecus roxellana. Lineage (NCBI taxonomy): Eukaryota > Metazoa > Chordata > Mammalia > Primates > Cercopithecidae > Rhinopithecus > Rhinopithecus roxellana. The sequence goes on from NC_044558.1 coordinate 73,039,980, forward strand.
TGTTTCCTGATTTTTTAATGATTGCCATTCTAACTGGTGTGAGATGGTATCTCATTGTGGTTTTGATTTGCATTTCTCTGATGGCGAGTGATGATGAGCATTTTTTCATGTGTCTGTTGGCTGTATGAAAGTCTTCTTTTGAGAAATGTCTGTTCATATCATTTGCCCACTTTTTATGGGGTTGTTTTTTTCTTGTAAATTTGATTGAGTTCTTTATAGGTTGTGGATATTAGCCCTTTGTCAGATAAGTAGATTGCAAAACTTTTCTCCCATTCTGTAGGTTGTCTGTTCACTCTGGTGGTAGTTTCTTTTGCTGTGCAGAAGCTCTTTAGTTTAATTAGATCCCATTTGTCAACTTTGGCTTTTGTTGCCATTGCTTTTGGTGTTTTAGACATGAAGTACTTGCCCATGCCTATGTCCTGAATGGTATTCCCTAGGTTTTCTTCTAGGGTTTTTATGGTTTTAGGTCTAACATTTAAGTCTCTAATCCATCTTGAATTAATTTTCGTATAAGGAGTAAGGAAAGGATCCAGTTTCAGCTTTCCACTGATGGCTAGCCAACTTTCCCAGCACCATTTATTAAATAGGGAATCCTTTCCCCATTTCTTGTTTTTGTCAGGTTTGTCAAAGATCAGATGGCTGTAGATGTGTGGTATTTTTTCTGAGGGCTCTGTTCTGTTCCATTGGTCTATATCTTTGTTTTGGTACCAGTACCATGCTGTTTTGGTTACTGTAGCCTTGTAGTATAGTTTGAAGTCAGGTAGCGTGATGCCTCCAGCTTTGTTCTTTTGGCTTAGGATTGTCTTGGCAATGCAGGCTCTTTTTGGTTCCATATGAACTTTAAAGCAGTTTTTTCCAATTCTGTGAAGAAAGTCATTGGTAGCTTAATGGGGATGACATTGAATCTATAAACTACCTTGGGCAGTATTGCGATTTTCACAATATTGATTCTTCCCATCCACGAGCATGGTATGTTCTTCCATTTGTTTGTGTCCTCTTTTATTTCACTGAGCAGTGGTTTGTGGTTCTCCTTGAAGAGGTCCTTTACATCCCTTGTAAGTTGGATTCCTAGGTATTTTATTCTCTTTGAAGCTATTGTGAATGGAAGTTCATTCCTGACTTGGCTCTCTGTTTGTTACTGGTGTATAAGAATGCTTGTGATTTTTGCACATTGATTTTGTATCCTGAGACTTTGCTGAAGTTGCTTATCAGCTTCAGGAGATTTTGGGCTGAGACAATGGGGTTTTCTAAATATACAATCATGTCATTTGCAAACAGGGTCAATTTGACTTCTTCTTTTCCTAACTGAATACACTTGATTTCTTTCTCTTGCCTGATTGCCCTAGCCAGAACGTCCACCACTATGTTGAATAGAAGTGGTGAGAGAGGGCATCCCTGTCTTGTGTCAGTTTTCAAAGGGAATGCATCCAGTTTTTGCCCATTCAGTATGATATTGGCTGTGGGTTTGTCATAAATAGGACTTATTATTTTGAGATACGTTCCATCAATATTGAATTTATTGAGAGTTTTTAGCATGAACGGCTGTTGAATTTTGTGGAAGGCCTTTTCTGCATCTATTGAGATAATCATGTGGTTTTTGTCTTTGGTTCTGTTTATATGCTGGATTACGTTTATTGATTTGCATATGTTGAACCAGCCTTGCATCCCAGGGATGAAGCCCACTTGATCATGATGGATAAGCTTTTTGAGTGCTGCTGGATTCGGTTTGCCAGTATTTTATTGAGGATTTTTGCATCAATGTTCATCAGGGATATTGGTCTAAAATTCTCTTTTTTTGTTGTATCTCTGCCAGGCTTTTGTATCAGGATGATGTTGGCCTCGCAAAATGAGTTAGGGAGGATTCCCTCTTTTACTATTGATTGGAATATTTTCAGAAGGAATGGTACCAGCTCCTCCTTGTACCTCTGGTAGAATTCGGCTGTGAATCCATGTGGACCTGGACTTTTTTTGGTTGGTAGGCTATTAATTATTGCCTCAATTTCAGAGCCTGCTAGTGGTCTATTCAAGGATTCAACTTCTTCCTGGTTTAGTCTTAGGAGAGTGTAAGTGTCCAGGAAATTATCCATTTCTTCTAGGTTTTCTAGTTTATTTGCATAGAGGTGTTTATCGTATTCTCTGATGGTAGTTTGTGTTTCTGTGGGGTCAGTGGTGATATCCCCTTTATCATTTTTTATTACGTCTATTTGATTCTTCTCTCTTTTCTTCTTTATTAGTCTTGCTAGCGGTCTATCAATTTTGTTGATCTTTTCAAAAAACCGGCTCCTGGATTCATTAATTTTTTGGAGGGTTTTTTGTGTCTCTATCTCCTTCAGTTCTGCTCTGATGTTAGTTATTTCTTGCCTTCTGCTAGCTTTTGAATGTGTTTGCTCCGCTTCTCTAGTTCTTTTAATTGTGATGTTAGGGTGTCCATTTTAGATCTTTCCTGCTTTCTCTTGTGGGCATTTAGTGCTATCAATTTCCCTCTACACACTGCTTTAAATGTGTCTCAGAGATTCTGGTATGTTGTATCTTTGTTCTCATTGGTTTCAAAGAACATCTTTGTTTCTGCCTTCATTTCGTTATGTACCCAGTAGTTATTCGGGAGCAGGTTGTTCAGTTTCCATGTAGTTGAGCCGTTTTGATTGAGTTTCTTAGTCCTGAGTTGTAGTTTGATTGCACTGTAGTCTGAGAGACAGTTTGTTATAATTTCTGTTACATTTGCTGAGGAGTGCTTTACTTCCAACTATGTGGTTAATTTTGGAATAAGTGTGATGTGGTGCTGAGAAGAATGTATATTCTGTTGATTTGGGGTGGAGAGTTCTTTAAATGTCTATTAGGTCCGTTTGGTGCAGAGTTGAGTTCAATTCCTGTATATCGTTGTTAACTTTCTGTCTTGTTGATCTGTCTAATTTTGACAGTGGGTTATTAAAGTCTCCCATTATTATTGTATGGGAGTCTAAGTCTCTTTGTAAGTCTCTAAGGACTTGCTTTATGAATCTGGGTGCTCCTGTATTGGGTGCATATATATTTAGGATAGCTAGCTCTTCCTGATGAATTGATCCCTTTACCATTATGTAATGGCCTTCTTTGTCTCTTTTGATCTTTGATGGTTTAAAGTCTGTTTTATCAGGGACTAGGATTGCAACCCCTGCTTTTTTTGTTTTCCATTTGCTTGGTAGATCTTCCTCCATCCTTTTATTTTGAGCCTGTGTGTGTCTCTGCATGTGAGATGGGTCTCCTGAATACAGCAAACTGATGGGTCTTGACTCTATCCAATTTGCCTGTCTATGTCTTTTATTTGGACCATTTAGTCCACTTACATTTAAGGTTAATATTGTTATGTGTGAACTTAATCCTGTCATTATGATATTAGCTGGTTGTTTTGCTCACTAGTTGATGCAGTTTCTTCCTAGCATCGATGGACTTTACATTTTGACATGTTTTTGCAGGAGCTGGTACCTGTTGTTCCTTTCCATGTTTAGGGCTTCCTTCAGGATCTCTTGTAGAGCAGGCCTGGTGGTGACAAAATCTCTATGCATTTGCTTGTCTGTAAAGGATTTTATTTCTCTTTCACTTATGAAACTTAGTTTGGTTGGATATGAAATTCTAGGTTGAAAATTCTTTTCTTTAAGAATGTTGAATATTGGTCCCCACTCTCTTCTGGCTTGGAGAGTTTCTGCCAAGACATCTGCTGTTAGTCTGATGGGCTTCCCTTTGTTTGTAACCCGACCTTTCTCTCTGGCTGCCCTTAAGATTTTTTCCTTCAACTTTGGTGAATCTGACAATTATGTGTCTTGGAGTTGCTCTTCTCGAGGAGTATCTTTGTGGTGTTCTCTGTATTTCCTGAATTTGAATGTTGGCCTGCCTTACTAGGTTGGGGAAGTTCTCCTGAATGATATCCTGCAGAGTGTTTTCCAACTTGGTTCCATTTTCCATGTCACTTTCAGGCACACCAATCAGACATAGATTTGGTCATTTCACATAATCCCATATTTCTTGGAGGCTTTGTTCATTTCTTTTTACTCTTTTTTTCTCTACTCTTCTCTTCTCCCTTCATTTCATTCATTTGATCTTCAATCTTTGATACTCTTTCTTCCAGTTGATCGAGTTGGTTACTGAAGCTTGTGCATTTGTCATGTAGTTCTCGTGTCATCATTTTCATTTCTATCAGTTCCTTTAAGGTGTTCTCTGCATTGGTTATTCTAGCTATCCATTCATCCATTCTTTTTTCAGGGTTTTTAGTTTCTTTGCGTTGGTTACGTAATTCCTCCTTTAGCTCTGAGAAGTTTGATCAACTGAAGCCTTCTTCTCTGAACTTGTCAAAGTCATTCTCCATCCAGCTTTGTTCCATTGCTGGAGATGAGCTGCATTCCTTTGGATGTGGAGATGCACTCTGATTTTTTGAATTTCCAGCTTTCCTTTACTGCTTTTTTCCCATCTTTGCGGTTTTATCTGCCTTTGGTCTTTGATGATGGTGACGTACTGATGGGGTTTTCCTGTGGGTGTCCTTTCTGTTCGTTAGTTTTCCTTCTAACAGTCAGGACCCTCAGCTGTATGTCTGTTGGAGTTTGCTTGAGGTCCACTCCAGACCCTGTTTGCCTGGGTATCAGCAGCAGAGGCTGCAGAAGATAGAATATTGCTGAACAGCGAGTGTTACTGTCTGATTCTTGCTCTGTAAGCTTCATCTCAGGGGTGTACCCAGTCGTGTGAGGTGTGAGGTGTGAGTCTGCACCTAGTGGGGGATGTCTCCCAGTTAGGCTACTCAGGGGTCAGGGACCCACTTGAGCAGGCAGTCTGTCCGTTCTCAGATCTCAACCTCCATGCTGGGAAACCCACTGCTCTCTTCAAAGCTGTCAGACAGGGGCATTTACCTCTGCCGAGGTTTCTGCTGCTTTTTGTTTCTATACTTCCATTTCATAAGACAAAATTAGGAAATACATTTCTTTTTAAAATATAATGACATAATTATGTTATTTCATCAAGTATTTCTGGACTGTGTATTTTGTTCATTTGATAACTCTAGATTCCCATTTTCCCCAAGAAGTGCCTTTGAGGGGGCACCAATACCAAGAAGGTATAATGATTAGAAGTTAATATCACCTAATTGTATTTTTATTTTCATGTTCAATTTTTCCAGTGATGAAAGTTAGCTTTGTGAATTCTAATCCTTCTTGCCTTTTTGCAATCTATGTTATTTATGTTAAATGTTTCCTGTATATACATTTGAAATGTTATCAGTCTTCCATTTTTAGAGTATATATTATGAAAAAGACATTTTCTATCTTCTCTGGAGCACCCTCTTCAATAAACCCCATATATAAAATAAAATAGACCTAGAAGCTTAAAATATAAATTGTTATTGTGCTATGTAGGAAAATCCAGGTATCTATGGTCTTATCACACCTTCCTTATTCTGTTGATTGTACTGAAATTCAGTAAGAATGTTGAGCCAATAAAGTGAGAAGAAAAAATGAAGATCTAGGTCTAATTGTTTCAGTTGCCCTATTGGTAAAAAGAAAAAAAAAAATCAACCCCCAGACTGTCATATGCTATGATACCCAAATCTGTTGCCTCTTCATAGCCCCACTCCCCCACACCCATTCAAGTCCTCATTATCTATTGCCCATACTATTGAAATGGCCCCCTAACTGATCTTTCTTCTCTCTTAGTCTCTTTTCCTTCATCTCTAATTTGTTTTGCAATGCACCAGCCTTATCTTCTTCTCCTTCTATAAAGTCCTAAAACAGGCACCAACATGACACCGAAGGCTCTCTGTAAGCCTGCTCTAAATGAGCCTCCCGCCTCACCTTCACTTTGTTTCCTCTGTGCTCCAGGCATGCCAGATTTCCCAATACTCAGTCCAAGTACTGTGATGCACCCTGCCCCCAATTCTGCAATGTCTCACTCTGTCATACACATCTGAAATGCCACTTCCTTCAAGGTGCTTTCCTTGATCTTTGATCCCCTGCAAATAATCAATCTTTCCTGCTTTTGTGCTATGAAGGCACAAAGAAAATTATTTTCTTCTATCCCTCATGATACTTGTACATTTCCTTTTATCTGTGTTATATTAAAGGTAGTCTTTCTTACCCACTAGATTACAAACTACTTTGGTTAGAAACTGTATTCAATCACTCTGCAATGTCTTTTAATCTAGGTGCTCAGTAAATATGGGTTATTGGACTGTAAAAAACATTTCAAATAAATGTAGAGTTTATTTTCTCTGGGATTAATTTGATTCCTGAAATGGCTAAGTTACCAACTTATATAACTAAATATAACTCTTTAGTTTTAATTTAACTTTGAAAGTTCAACAATGAAAAAAATGAGTGTTAGACATTTGGAAATGAAATTATGTAATGCTGATGCCTGGTAATGTTCAAGCTGGTTAAACAAATATTTTTGGTGTGCCTATGATATACAAAGCTTTCAGTTTGTGTATATCTATGCAATTCAGAGGTTGTAAACTGATTGCCTGTATGCCAAATAGCCCCTGAGGCCTGCGTGTATGTGGTTTGGTTCTTCATAGAGGGTTTTTTTTTTTTTTTTTTTTTAATTTTCAAACCAGCATTTGAAAAATGAGATGTTTTACATCTAGATTTAGGTTTCTATTTTTCTCAAAAAAATGTAAGGTCTAGCATTTCTGGGCCCACATGCTTTTAAATTAACTTATGTGTCTAGTTCTCCAAAATCCTCACCATTCAGAAGCATGCTGTGTGCATAGGAACTCACTCCCTGATTCTTCATGGGTGAAATTGACCTGGCCCTTCTAGGCTTTTCCCATGTGTGGCCCTGGTTAATACAATTGTTTCTCTTCTTTGTTAGTTTAATATTTTCTATGAAAAACTGTAATATTGAAAAATTAGACTTTAAACCCATATTGTTTTACATTTTGTTTCATTTTTTGGCCTTTTTCTTATTTTCCTAGGAGAATATATTGTTGTAAAAGAAACACAATGGCACAACAATGCATCAGGTGAGAAGGTCATAGGGCTTGAGCCATCCCATTTGCTATCAAGTTGAAGAGTTCACATTTGATTGTGCTACATTAAAAGTTTATATCTGAACAACATAAAATTACAGTGCTCATCTCAAAACCAGTATTCTTTAATTCTTACTCTATAATTGAAAAGACAGACCAGGCATATTTAGGAATACCAATTCTCTGAAAGGTGTTTCTAATAGGTTTCTAAAGGACAGTGTGTTTAGGTAACCTTCTAACCCCTGCTGGTGTAGGTTAGTGGGGTCATTTACACAGACTGTTGGCTGGCTTCAAAAGCTGGGGTCTGAGGAGTGCCAGGAATGCATCCTTCCTCAGTCTCTTAGCCGGTCCACTTCAATTAGTCTCATATTTATTCACTCATGCTCGTTGACATTTCATCTTTGAAGGCTGAGACAGGCTGTCTCCATCTGTCATAGGGTTAAATAACCAGCTCCAATTTCAGGAGATTCAATGAGCTAGAAAATACAGCTCTCATCCAATCAAGTTTTAAAGGACATATTTATATAACCACTGAAGAGCAACCAGGAAAAGAAAATGTTTTCCTTTAGGGTTTTTATGCATGTGATTATTCTGTCTCATACGTGACACATATGTACATTGAGATGGACCACAAAAGCTTCCTATTTGCTCAAATGTGACTACAAACTCTTATCCCAGGAATCCAGAAACCATCATTAACAGTCTGTCTTTCTAGTTAGGTATCTATACTGGTGATAACATGAAAATCTTATATTTTCCACAAAAATTATTTCACATTGTGATTATGGAAGTCCCTTTTTATAAATGGAATGCACCCATACCCTCTGCCTAGGTTCTAGATTTCTCTGTTTTGAAGCTCTGAAAAGTACATTTGAACTTTTCTAAGATAACTTTTCTGACCAATGGTTTTGAGTTTCTATTTTAATCCTGGCTGCTCATATTTCTAACTTATATGAGAATTCCAACTGTATGAATTCAGAGAAGGTATTCTTTATATGCATGTTTTGAAGGTAAAGAAAAGTACAGGTTTCGATACTTGCCAAAACAACTTTGAAAAATACAGTGACGGTCTTAGTAGTAGCTCTATAAATTGGGGGGTTTAAAGGAAAACTGTCGACATATATTATCAAGCAGATGCTTTCCAAAGGTTGGCCTTTTTGAGGTTTCTGTTAATCAATGGGCAATAAATTCGCTAAAATGAATATTCCTCAATGGGCCAATATTGCTTTCTGACAGGGGCCAATCAGAGAGTGGTTCTCTATTACATCTGGAAATAAGTTTCTTTGTTATCCATCTCCTTAAGTGCTAAACATGTAAGGATAAGAGAACCTTCATCTAGAGGCTAAATAAATTTCACAATGAGCTGCCAAATTCTAGGCCTTGAGGATGCAGCTGATGAACACCCGCTTACAGATCTAGGAACTGCATATGGAAAAATAGCAAAGGAATTTTTTTTTTTTTCTCATTGTACATTCAGTGTATGGTGAACCAGGGAAAGCATAATAATGTCATTCCTTGTTTATCATCCTCTGCTGAAGGACAGGTGAGTCTACATGAGCATCACCTTACACCTGCTTTATTATGAAAATAGATATTCTGCAACAGTATATGAAGACAGCACTTCATTAAAACTTAGGAATTTAAATTTCAGCTCTTACTTTTTTAGCATGCAGTTCCCTAATTGATTTATATCTCAGTGGGTCCGCTGCTTCAGATGGCATTCTACAACATGACTTTGCAATTTTCTAAAAATGACCTTTTATATATAGTCAAAATTTTTTATATGCCTCATCTTTGTTAGAAACAAAGAACTAATGTAAGTAAATCTGCAAATAATTCACTTATTAAATCAATTATAATTTCAATGATTTTTAAATTTAATATACTTTAAATTTAGTTATAAACAGTGCCATAGTAGTTTGAAAATGCTACTGTATAATGATCCTGTCTTTTTCAGAATAACTTCAACAATAAGAGTTATCAGCCCGCTTTCATGGAACCATAAATTTTTGGTACCAGAACTGACCGCAGTTCAAGATGTAGTTTAGTAATTGTAATTGACAAATAAGGAAATCACAGCTCAGAAAGTGTGAGAATTATTCACTGCCATATAGCAAAGTTAGGGCTTGGTCCTATAAAACAATAGCTTCAGGTTTTTCTGTCATCACTATTTAGCAAAAAAAAAAAAAAAAAAAAGAAACTAATATAATTTTGAAACAGCAAAAATGACTAAGTAAATTCTTATAAAGTCTAAGAAACGATGCCATACCGTTCAGTGCATAATTAGAAAACACCAGCACTCTGGAACAATTATACCTCCAGGAAACCTATTTGCATGCCACCATCACTCTAACAACATGAGAGTCAAATAGATCGGCAAGTTAGCTATATTTCCTTGCAGTGTTTGTGCTGTTATGCATGTCACAACAGACCAAATCTGATTCTTTCTGCAATGAATGGTGTCACTGGAAAATTAAGCAATGTAAATGTCAACAAATGAGTTTTTAATGCTGATGATGCAAAGGCATTTTAATATACATATATTTTTCTCTAATAAAAATACTGAATAAAGTGATTGAGAAGTTTATAAAACCCAGAATGGTAACAGAGCAATCTTACTGCTCAAAGGCTTATCAAGTCTAAATCAGCTCCTAACTACCTGTATCTGTTTAGCCCTAATGAGTGTTTTTCATTCAATACATCATGTTACTGTAGGAGGCAATGTGAGTTCATGAATGAATTTCTATTTGATATATCCTTGATATTTCTTTTTGAAAATACACATGCACGTGTGTACACTCGCACGTACACACTCCATTAAACCACAGGGGGAGTGATGGGAATTACTTTAAATTAATCCTACCATGGCAGATTCAGGCAGCTCAGAGACAAATCAAAGAGTATATAGTTATTTTTTAATGTGGCTGAAACACAGATTTTCCTGTTTCCTGGGTAAAAAAAGAGATTAACTGTGTGCTAATATAAAAGAACTGCCATGCATGTGACTATTACAAATAAAAGCAAGTATAAGAGTTGGAAATGAAAGACAAAAATCGGATATTTTTTTCTGAAAATTTCTAAAATAATTGAAACACTGTCTAAGCATAACAAATGACTTCAAAAAAGATGAAAAATTTTCAAGTGCACTGATATAGATGAAATATACTTTATTTGGAATCTACCATTTCCAAGGATGGAAGACTAGGATGTTATTGATTCCACACTACTATTAAAACATGCCATCTTTACTTCTAACTGATTGCATTTATAACTTATCAGTAATGATAAATTATTTGGGATACATGCCAATGGAGAGAAGCAGAAATAAAGATAATCCAGCAAAGCAATAATATGGAAATCACAAATATGACCTTTGATTGGGTGGTATGATTTTCATTTTGTATTTTAACAGAAGATGCAGTTACTAGTTATTATTTCTTTAGAGTAATGAATATTCATTACAGTTCTCCTGCCTGGACACATTCCAGTGATAGGTAGAGGGGTTGGGAAGGCAGTCAGGGCTAAAAATCTGCAACTGAGGCAATCATAGATGTGTAAGTGTCCTCTAATATAGTTTCAAAAACCTCCCTACTTTCACATGGAATGCACTATCTATCCCTTACCCAGAACTTAAAGAGCATATGCACTCTGCTTGATTAACTTAAAGCTGGAGAGGGGGTGCCTCACTTTAAATTGTGCTGACATAGTGCCCTCCTCAGCAGCAATGTCCACTATATTCAAAAATGTTATCTGGTTTGTGATTTCTGGTCGCCAGGAGAGACACAGATGGTTTTGAAAAATGATTACTGTTGAATTATAGGGAAATCCCTAACACAGCAATACGAATCAGGTCATAAAGCAGCTCTGACAAAAGCCACTTGTGGAAACTTGGGAAAAACCACTAAGTCCACCAACTTTATAACAAAAATTATTATATTAAAAAAATGTACAGTTGGATCATCCCTGAGATTCCAGCCTGGCAAAAGAGAGTGACTTCCTAGTATGAAATGTAGAGAATGTCACTGACCTCACCTTGGACTCTGAAGGAAGAGAAAGGCTGTTAATAAAATGGGAAATCTCTCAGGTCTCAAGCCCTGAGCATTCATTCACAAGACTTCTGAAGGCCAGCACAAGAAGGGTTACAAATAAAAAAATCCAAGGACACCACATCCAATGGTGCCAGAGGTCATGGAGTTCTTTTAAAGAATAATGTGAAACTCAAGGAAAGCAGATACCAGAACTGCATTTATTTCTATGCTTTGATATAGCAGATAGGCAGTAAGACAAGGAAAACGTCACAGCCTGAGGGAGTGGGGCCTGGGTCAAGCAGTATTCACGTAGTTTGCAATCGTAATAGGCTACTCATGCTTACTTGAAATGCAGAGAATTTGCTGTCTAATGAGGAAGCAGATTTAACAGAAATCATAATGCCCTGGGAATTTTGGTTGTGATCTTGAACCTGCCATTTTTGGTTATAAGACTTTTTAAGAATCCTGTCTGACACTCTGTTTTATTTGAATAGAAAGGTTTTAAAAAATCTTTCATGAAACAATTCTGGGTTTTGCCATAGTGAGGATCTTCAAGTTCATATTTTGCGTGGTCCATTACTAAGTTAAACAGATCATCTGTCTCAGGTTATCAGTGTAAACATTAGATGAACTAATGTGCAATTAGATGAATTAGTGAAAGAACGGGGGAAATTATGAAGCACTGCATCAAGCACAATTCGATTGACGTCAATAGGTTTACTTCAGGGAGAAAATTTATATTTTTGGAAAAAAGGATATCATATCTTCAGAATTCTTTAAGAATCTAAGCGTTAAATCCCATCCAGGCTGATACTCCAGCATAAACTCTTCTTCTGTCTGATTTTTAAATTCTATGAGATTATCTCTGTAGGAACAATTCATTTATTTCACATATAAAAACACAAAGAGTTTGAGAAAATCACTTCAGTTCATTGTATATACTATTGAATTTCATAGAAATAGCTAATGAAGTACTAAGGAACATTGTTTCCTTGAGCTACTTACAGGAAGCTGTCAATCTGAACTTTGTTTTCTCTCTAAGAAAACTCATGCTTATACTTGTCAATGATATTATAATTGTCTGATTCATAAAACTCAGAGCAAGGCAGCCTCCTGAGCATGGCATACCCAGAACAAAGGTAGCCTTTTTATTTAGGAAGATGATAACATTCTCCTGGGATCCTTAATCCAATTAACACTTTAACCCATTGTACACTTTCTTTTTTTGGAAAAAGGCCTTTCAAAATCCAAGAGTCAGTCTTTTTTTTTTTGACCTATTATATCCAAGTTAAACAGACGGTTCATGTAATACTAATGATGTTGTGAACTTTCTTGAATACTCACAAATACTCAGAGCAGCACAAAAAATTACTCTGTAGTCAGTAGTCTTACTTCTGCCCCAATACTTAATTAAAATTAACCTCCAGCCTAAAGAAACGCTCATGAATTTCCCTTCTGTGTTTTAAGATAATTATGATGACATAAATGGTGATGTACTGATGATGGCTGCCACTGTTCAAGTGATTGGAGAAACAGTTGAAAACATCTTCACTGGGCTCTGGCACTTTCGGAGGAGGATTATTCATAACTTTCTGTAGTAAGTAGATGTGGTGTTCAGTCTTTCTGGCTCCATATCACTTCCATTCAGATGACTGCCTTTTCCTGTACCATTTTATTTTGTCTTTTCTTGTAACACGTTATTTCTACTGTGGATGGCATCAAAGACCTTTTCATTTATAGTATAATCAGTCAACTAAATAGTACTGGTAAACATCTCTGAAAGTGATTGTAATTTTACAGTATGGTAATATACAGTTTCAACCTTTCTGCTGTGTGTGTGTGTGTGTGTGTGTGTGTGAGTGTGTGTAGATTTTTGCTTGTTTTCTTAAGACATGACTTTTGCTGTTCCTTTCTATTTCTACTTTTGTCCATTTTGTTTCATCAATCTTAGACACGGGACAAGAAGTCAAAATTCCTGACTCTTAGTTCAATATACCCTTTATTATATAACAACAAGAGCTGCAACAGCAGTGGTTGTTGCTAATTTTCCACTTGCACAGATGAGGAAATAAACACTTTAAGATCAGCAGCTTCATCAGAATTTGAATGCAGGCTGATTAACTCTAGTTCTCATTGCTTTAATCACTACATAATAACACCCTAATACTGCCCCATCCTACTTTAGTAATAGAGATCATGTTTTCTTAAGCATAAATCATAATACCTGGCCTGAAAAATAAAAATAGAATAAAGAAAAATAGGAACAAGTTTTACTTATTCAAATGGTCATTATAACTATAAACAGTTCTCCTGTCTCCAGAGTATAAAAAGCCATGCTATTCTGAGAAAAAATAATATAGATTTCATTTATTCATATTTTTATCAAAAAATAGTACATTATGAATTAATTATTGGACTTACGTTATCATGTTGATGAGTTTTTACTGCCAGAATTTGCAGTTATTTACCACATTAAGTTTCAAAGCTAAATAAAGATAGCTGTAATTTCAGTCTATAAACAGGAAGAATAACATCTTAATGCTTTAAACACTGGGTGGTTGTATCTGATGTAATAAATTGAAAGGCAGAAAGCAAAATTTAAAGCTCCAAATTGATGTATTTCATCATTCATATTGGGAAGTATAATTCACTTTATATTACATTGTGGTTTTTATTCTGATGTCATCTGTCACCTGTATTACCTTTAAACCAAACACATATAATTGTGGAAAAGTATCTTACAATTTAGTGCTTTATACTTAAATGGTTTTGTAATAATTTTTAAATTTAGCTAAAGGAACACAAATATTTTCAACAAATGTTTACAAAATACACCTATTTTAATTTCATTGTCTTTTCTTTCTGGATCAAAATGGATGATTCCAAGTGCTAAGATGTTAAGTAAGAGACAACTGAATATGCTTATCACCATGATCAGAAAATATTCACAATTCTCTACTTCTCAGAACAGAAATTCTCTTGATTTTCTCTTTACTTTGTTCTATAACCCTACTAAAAGCACTATTACTCGATCTGTTCCTCATGAAAGCCATTTGAATCTGTAAGTTTATCAAGTGTCATGCACAGGAAAAGTTCCACTCTTGTTCATACCCCAGCTATTAATTTTGGCAAGTAATATTTAATACAATAAATGTACAAGACTGCAACAAAAATAACGTTATGAATATGTATCAATAGATGGCTCATAACCTGTCACACTTTAACTGGCCATTGGTTAAGAGATTCAAGGCAAGATATGGGGCAAGTAATGTAATCTCTCTAAACATTGTTTACCCATTTGTAAAATGGGGTTAATAAAAGCCCCTACTCACATGCTTCCATGAGGACTGAATGCCACAGACTGGCACATAGTGAACTTTCATTAAATGATAGTTCCTGGAGAGCCCAGCTCCAGGACAAAATCCTATGTATGACCTCTCAGATGCAACCATAAGCAATTGCAAAGCTTTGCCTGGCAGGCCTCAAGGGCAAGCTGCTCTGACCACACCCAACTTGGTGAGGTTTTCTGCAGAGAGTTGCATTCTAAAACCTAGTCCCCTCCTACCATGTCCAGGGCCCTTCTGGTCAGAGGCCTCTTTACTGGAAGGCCTTGGCTGAGACACTTTTCTCCACTGAGATTCTGTACCTTTCCACTCCTAGCCCTTCCCTTTAACCCTGCCCTGGACCCACAGGATCATAAAGGGGCTGGAGCCTTATTTTTGGGGTTTCTCAACAGTGAGACAACTCCCCCTGCCTGTGCTGCACCCGCCTGGCCATCGCCCAGTGCCATTACACAGAGAGAATGGGGTTGAGGAGCTGGCAGTTCTTTCTTTTCCTCTTGCTAGCTCTGCTGCAGTGGGTGGATAGAGGCTTGAGTACTACTTCAGGTCACTGTCGTAAATGACCACCTCGAGACCTAATGGCTCAACAGCTCCCAGAATCAATATTATTATCTTATTGCTAACATTTTAAAAATAAAAATTACTCTGATTTGGAATTTTGTATGTGGAATGCAAAAGATTACACTTTTAAAATAAAACAGCATCCTGGATCACGAGGTCAGGAGATCGAGACCATCCTGGCCAATATGGTGAATCCCTGTCTCTACTAAAAATACAAAAACTAGCCGGGCCTGGTGGTGTGCACCTGTAATCCCAGCTACTTGGGAGGCTGCGGCGGGAGAATCACTTGAACCCGGGAGGCGGAGGCTGCAGTGAGCTGAGATTGCACCACTGCACTCCAGTCTGGGTGACAGAGTGAGACTCCATCTCAATAAAAAAAGAGAAATAATAGTAGTACATTACATTTGAGACAAACTCTATCAGAGCAATCTCATGAAATTTAGTATAAAACTCATTTTATACAAAATGAGTTTTCTTATTTCTATGTGACTGAGTACAGCAACAGCCTGTTCCCTCTCAATCTATACATCACAGCTGCCTAAGGGCAGATAACACTCTAAATAGGTGAGGTGGACAGGAAAAAAAAAAAAAAAAAAAAAAAGACCGAAAAGGACTTTCCAAAATGTGTGCAAACATTTTTTTAAAAAAGTTAAATAAGTATCCATTAGCAGGAAATGAGCTGCAGGTCAAATGTCCATGCCTAGCAAAAAATACCATATGGCCCATGACCTATGATGCAAACACAGTTTATGATAGTCTGCATGGTAGACTATGTGCTCCATGTGGAACAGGCGGCACAGAGGGCCTCTGGTCATATGCTGGCACGCTGATGGTGCCAACCCACCACCACTGTCAACTCCACATGAAGGAATAATTTGTGAGACAATGCTGCTTCTGTTTCTTTTACCACAGGAAGACAAACTATGTTCTTTGTTGTCCATGGCCTGAGCTCTAACCCCTAAGACGTTCTTCTTGTCTAGTATTTTTTTCCTGGCCAAGGTACAAATATGTCTCAATGAATATTCCCCGTAGGGGACTGGATCTTTAAAAGCTGTCAGTTTTGCCAGAACAGTTAGGGGCCCAGTTTTCTCTCCTTTCTTCTCCGTTGCCTCTTTCTCATCACTTAACTTTTCTGAGGATAGCTAAAGGTTATGAGACTTGAAAAGGAAGGCCACACACACCCTTAATCTGATTTTTTCTCCTGAGTCACCGTAATTTGACCGCTAACTACTTGAGATCTAGAAGCAGTTGGCTTTTCTAAGCCCGAAAAGCCTTAAATTACTACATTTTAAAAAATTCCTTACCAGTTCTGCTCATAAACTAGCCAGTTCTTTCCTGAATTCATTTCCTTTTTGTGACATTTTGCCAAACACAGGTAATTAAACACACACACACACACACACATACACACTAATAAGGTTCTGTTTTTCAACCTTTTTCCTTGGAGCTGTTGATATAGTGTCTAGCTTCCATATAAATGCTCTGCCAAATGTGTTGCCCCTAAGAATATGGATTAACATTGCTTCGTCTTGATTATCGGCTTCCTCTTCCCCATGTGCCTCATATAAGTTGATGCAATATATTTGGGTTACAATAGGACACTCACTTCACAGTACTAATTTCTGTGTTAGGATGAGTAAGTGCTGTAACAAACAACCCTCAAATCTCAGTGACTTAACATTAACTTAACAAGCCTTAAAAGTTTGTTTCTTGATCACGTAAAGTCTGAAGTGGGTGTTCCCAGTTTAAGAGCTCTCCTGGGTAGCCCCTCCCCAAGGACTGTGGAATCTGGCCTCCTTCCAGTATCCTTTGTTTCCTGACTTGTGGTCAGGAAAGAGAGACAGAGCAAGGTCAATTGCTTGGATGCTTCATGGCCTAGAAACAATATTACTTCCATTTGTATTCCTTTGCCTAGAACTCAGTCATATGGTCCCACCTGTATGTCCACAGAAAAATGAAACAATGCAGAAATGCACAACGTTGCCTCAGCCATAATTGGGTTATAGGCAGTGTATGTAGAAAGATGGAGCCTAAAATAGATGATTTTCTCTACAGTATTTCATTTTGCTTCCAGCTTATGTTTGTGCTAACCACGAGTACTCAGATTTAACTAGTGTCAAGATTAAGACATCATTATTACGGATCTACCTTCTTGACTTATGCCCAACATTTTTCTGAACTGCTTGGTTTATTCCATAACCTCTGCCTCATTCCGCTTTCTTGCGTTTTAGGGCTATGGAACTGACTACAAATTTACTATGTATTTCCTTACCAGAGTTTAGTTGTATATACTATCCAAGTCAGCTTCTGGCATCAGCTCCTCTGGGGGCCATTTCTTTGTTCTTTCAAATACTTATTTTAAAATCATGTTACTGAGTGCTACTAGATGGCAGGTCCTTCCTCTAAGTAGTGAGGATTCTCTTCAGTGCTAAATTACATCCCCTCTCCCGGCCAAATTTGTATGTTGAAGCCCTTAATCCTCAGTACCTCCAAATGTGACTGCATTTGGAAATAGGGTCTTTAAAGAAGTAATTAAGATTCAGTGAGGCCATCAGGGTGATCTCTAATCCAATATGACCGGTGTTCTCCTAAGAAGAGATTAGGGCACAGATATAAAAAGAAAGGCCACCTGAAGACACAGCAAGAAGGTGGCCACCTACACGCCAAGGAAAAGGGACTCACGCGAAACTAACCCTGCTGGCACTTGATCTTGGAATTCTAGCCTCCAAAACTGTGAGAAATTACATTTATGTTAAGTTACCCAGTCTGTGGGACTTTGTTATGGCAGCCCTAGCAAACTAATACAGATTTTACAGAGGCAGGGTGGGGGAAAAGTCACAAATATAAAAATCTTCATATTCTCTTAGGGCTTGGCTTCTGGGTTCTCCTTATTGCTGGGCACAGACCTTTCTGACTAGTCTTGTCTTCTTTACATTTTCTGCTTTTATAGAAAGCACTCACACAGATTTACCCTCCTGGTGAGCAGTGTCAGACATCTTGAGGTCAAACTGACACAGAAGAGTCGCCAAAATTTTCCCAATTAATGTTGTTGGTTATATTAGTAGCAGAAGCTACAGCAGCTCAAAATTGTTGCTGAGTATACGGAATTCCTAATAAAATTTGTGGAATGCATAACACAGCTTTGAGATATTCATTTAAAGAAAAAGATTCAGTTTTCTGCAAAACCAACAAATACCCACAGCTAATTTCCAATGATCATATCAAGGTTGCTTCTTCATACACTTCTTGAAGAATTACTGTGTGTTACCTAACAGTAAACTTTGTGTCTCCTCAAGGCAGCTCATGTTTCTTGGGAGGCAGCTTTAATACCTCACCTAACATATTTCTTTCAAGTATTTGTGCTGTTTAAAATTCAGATTATTAAGAACATTACCAAGGCTGCAATTGATTAGCAAAGAAGGGAGACTTACACTGTTAAAAGTGCCTCATTTCAACTTCTAGAGCATTATCACTAGATTATTCTTTCTCCTTCATCTCCATTTTAATAATAAAATAGTTACAAAAAGATAATATTCGGAGTAAATATAATCTGAGGTTTAAGACTATGCAGTTTTCTTCTCCCTACCATTTTCACCTCTAATCTTGACTGAACTCCTACTCAATCATCAAAATTCATGTCAGAGATCATGCTCCCCATGAACTTTCTCAGTCTTCTTCCCCTGGCTTCTTCCCACCATCTCTAGCTAGAACTAGGGTATCCTCTTTAAGCTTTCATCACAGCGTGCAAAATACCCAGTGCTGTAGTTCTCTAATCACCTTGACCCCTGAAAGGCAGGATCTGTATCTTTGTACACAAGGTACCCTCTGTAAATGTATATTAAATCAGACTCCATTTATTTTTACTCTTAAGTTTCTACATTATTATTCCTGTACTTAGGAATAATAATATTCCCAGTAAAATAATATTCCTAGATCTAGGAATATTCTAGGAACAATAATATTCCTAGCTATTGGAATAATAATGTAGAGACTTACATGTAAAAATAAATAACTGCTTAAGGATTTAGAAACATTTCTACAGTTAAATTTCCTTCACTTATAGCCAAATATTTGAACTTACCATAAAAGAACAGAAATTAACTGAAAATGTGCAAGGAGCAATGGATAGGAAATACTTGAACATACTTTAATCTTTGTAATACATATTTGCTGAAAGTGAGTTGTAGTTAATGATTTTCAAAAGTTGGTTTTATATTATTTTATTTAACAGATACAACCGAATTATTTGAGAGTCCTTCTTGAGGAGTCACTTCTTATGCCCAACAATTGTTGTTAGAAAGAACACTCTTTGCGGAAGGTATGTCAGTATATGACAAAATTTTTATATAATGAGCATTTTCCTAGACATTAAAAATTGTCTGAAACAAAAGCATCAGAATGTGAGATGCAAATCAGAAGTGAATTTGCTATAGCAGATTAATAGTACAGAATGAACGTTTTCATCTTTAAAATGCTCATAATCAGTGATCAGGCCTGCTCTGAAACAGAATCACATTTTTCAGCCCTTGATGTAGTTCTTTAACACTCTTAGAACCTCTCCCATGTGCCCTATCTTCTTTATCCTGCCTTCCCCTGACCAAGGAACAAGCTATCGATTGAAATGAAAATCAAATAAAGCGATGAACTAGAAGAGGAGTACAGATTCATATAACAGACAAAAGGAAAAGGGGCTTTTACTTGAATTATGTCGCAAATCAGACAAAAGAAAGATCACTGCTTTTTAAAAACTGACTTAATTCTTTTAATAGGTTCATTATGCAGAGGGAGCAGCCTGAATGGTGGAAAGACTTGGAAGACTGCTTTTGAAAACTGGCCTCCCTCAAAAGTTTCAGTTTGGTGAATGAATTCATTTCCACAGCCTTTCGGCCCTCTGCTATCTGGCTTGTACATTCCAAGTCCTTATCCATTTTGGTGGGGAAGGCAGTGCTCTGTGGGAAGTTTATATGAATAATGTGGTATCTTTTTTAAAGTATTTCTTCAGTGAAGTGATGGATGGGATTTAGAAAGTTCTTGGGAGCACAGAGAGGAACTCTGCAAACTGGGAAACAGGGCCAAAATGTATCCTTGTCTATCTTATTGGCAGCCCAAGGTAAGCAGGCCAAGGATGGAAGGTGTCTGTATATTTCCAAGCAAAACAAGGAGAGGAGGCTGTGGTAGAGAAGAGAAAATGATCTGTTTTACCCAGAGAATAGTCTTCCTTCAGGCTAAACTGACTTTTAACAATCAGACCTATCTATGTCTTTGTTGACTGTTTCAAATATAAACTTTGTCCTTTTAATGGGAATGTCCTGGGGAAAATCTGGCATTACTATCTGATTGGATCTCTGAAACCTGTTACTTTTTTCTCATGTTAAAAAATGACAGCACTAGTTTGGTGCTTTTATTTTGTTTTGAGATGGCTCTGCACTAAGGGATGAAAGCCTTAGAGCAGGACCAGGTTGCAGAGCCCAGCACAACATGAAAATCATTGTTCAAAAACGATTAGGAATTTCAAGATGGTGATAGCAGAGCATTAAAATAAGGATAGGACCCCTCTAAGCCTGAACCCTGTGTAGCTGCTCAGGTACTCACCCATGAAGCCAGCCCTGCCTTAGATATTTCAAACAAAGACAAAATGGTTCATTGAGTTGCTCTGATTTGAAACATCGTCCTCTACTTCAGGAGCTGCTTGAACCTGAAGACTGAAAATCCAGTCCATACACCACTCTAGCTTTAAGCACACTATTGCCTCATCTGCTGCTTAAAGTGGCTTCTAACCTATTGGTTTTGACCAGGCAAACAAGCCAGGGATATGAAAGGATCATTCACAACAAAGAGAAGAAGCTGAAATCCACCTATTTGTTTTGAGAAGGATATGATGTTGGGGAGTTGATTTCTTCATGAGACAAACATGTATTTCTACATGAGGAAAACTTCTATACAAGACGTTTATTATGAACATTAGTAAGGCAGGTGCCTTCATTTTAGGAAGAATACAGGGACATTAATTTAACTCAGCAGGTTGATTTGGTGATTATTTTTTAATGTAATGCTTGATGGTTCCATATTTCCTAAAGGAAAGAAGGGATGCCAGATATCTGGTCTGTGTTCTGAGATGAATTAATCAGATGATTAATCAAATGAATTACTTGGATGAATTGATCAGAGCAGATCAAATAAACAGACCCAGAATACCTTACTCAATTATTGCCTACTATAGAATAGTCTAATGCAAAAAAAGGACATAAATTTAGTGTTTGGAATATGCAGGCTTTCAGATCTGATGAACTATATGTTTTTTAAATAAAAAATAGTTAATTTAAAAGATACCAAAGTTTTTCCTGGTTTTAAGTCTCAAATTTTACAGATAAAGTTGTTTTAGGAATGATTTCTGTCTTGTATTCAAGTCAAATTCTTTGTAACACAAGCTTCTAAAATCCTGCCCATCGTTCAAGGTCTATACAGAATCCTTGATTCCCTAAAACTTAATTTTATTCTTCTTCCCTTAAACAACTTTCACCCCCAGTACCTTCTATCTTGTTAATGGCACTGATTACATAAGAATTTGCATAATGGACTGAGCCTTCGCTCACACCTCTCCTACTCTCTCATTCTCCTTTAAAAACACCCGGTCACCTCTGTGCAAATCGGAATGGAGTTCAGCCCTTTCCCTTGTTGTCAGTAGCTACTGAACAAAATCAGTTTTCACTGTTTTGACTAACATCCGACTTTGTTTATCTTTTACACGCCCCGGAAGAGTCTGAGTGAGTTCTTAACCACAGCCCAGTGGTACAGGCTTCGTTGCTGGGAGGCCCACAATAATACAGTCAAATGCTGATATGGGGGCGGAGCAAGATGGCCGAATAGGAACAGCTCCAGTCTCCAACTCCCAGCGCGAGCGACACAGAAGACCGGTGATTTCTGCATTTTCAACTGAGGTACTGGGGTCATCTCACTAGGGAGTGCCGGACAATTGGTGCTGGTCAGCTGCTGCAGCCTGACCAGCGAGAGCTGAAGCAGGGCGAGGCATCGCCTCACCTGGAAGCGCAAGGGGGAAGGGAATCCCTTTTCCTAGCCAGGGGAACTGAGACACACAACACCTGGAAAATCGGGTAACTCCCACCCCAATACTGCGCTGTAAGCATACAGGCACACCAGAATATATCCCACACCTGGCCGGGAGGATCCCATGCCCACGAAGCCTCCCTCACTGCTAACACAGCAGTCTGCCGCGATCTATCCGCAAGGCAGCAGCGAGGCTGGGGGAGGGGCGCCCGCCATTGCTGAGGCTTAAGTAGGTAAACAAAGCCGCTGGGAAGCTCGAACTGGGTGGAGCTCACAGCAGCTCAAGAAAGCCTGCCTGTCTCTGTAGTCTCCACCTCTGGGGACAGCGCACAGCTGAAGACCAACAGGGGAAGTAGCAGGAGCCGGTGCAGACGCGAACGACTCTGTCTGACAGCTTTGGGGAGAGCTGTGGATCTCCCAACGCGGAGGTTGAGATCTGAGAACGGACAGACTGCCTGCTCAGGTGTGTCCCTGACCCCTGAGTAGCCTAGCTGGGAGAAATCCCCCACTAGGGGCAGTCTGACACCCCACATCTCACAGGGTGGAGTACACCCCTGAGAGGAAACTTCCAAAGGAAGAATCAGACAGGTACACTCGCTGTTCAGCAATATTCTATGTTCTGCAACCTCTGCTGCTGATACCCAGGCAAACAGGGTCTGGAGTGGACCTCAAGCAATCTCCAACAGACCAACAGACAGTCCTTCTGACTGTCAGAAGGAAAACTATCAAACAGGAAGGACACCTATACCAAAACCGCATCAGTACGTCACCACCATCAAAGACCAGAGACAGATAAAACCACAAAGATGGGGAAGAAGCAGGGCAGAAAAGCTGGAAACTCAAAAAATAAGAGCGCATCTACCCCTGCAAAGGAGCGCAGCCCATCGCCAGCAACGGATCAAAGCTGGTCAGAGAATGACTTGGACGAGAGGAGAGAAGAAGGCTTCAGTCCATCAAACTTATCAGAGCTAAAGGAGGAATTACGTACCCAACGCAAAGAAACTAAAAATCTTGAAAAAAGAGTGGAAGAATTGACAGCTAGACTAATTAATGCAGAGAAGATCATAAACGAAATGACAGAGATGAAAACCATGACACGAGAAATACGTGACAAATGCACAAGCTTCAGTAACCGACTCGATCAACTGGAAGAAAGAGTATCAGTGATTGAAGATCAAATGAATGAAATGAAGCGAGAAGAGAAACCAAAAGAAAAAAGAAGAAAAAGAAATGAGCAAAGCCTGCAAGAAGTATGGGATTACGTAAAAAGACCAAATCTACGCCTGATTGGGGTGCCTGAAAGTGAGGGGGAAAATGGAACCAAGTTGGAAAACACTCTTCAGGAAATCATCCAGGAGAACTTCCCCAACCTAGTAGGGCAGGCCAACATTCAAATTCAGGAAATACAGAGAACGCCACAAAGATACTCCTCCAGAAGAGCAACTCCAAGACACATAATTGCCAGATTCACCAAAGTTGAAATGAAGGAAAAAATCTTAAGGGCAGCCAGAGAGAAAGGTCGGGTTACCCACAAAGGGAAGCCCATCAGACTAACAGCAGATCTCTCGGCAGAAACTCTACAAGCCAGAAGAGAGTGGGGGCCAATATTCAACATTCTTAAAGAAAAGAATTTTAAACCCAGAATTTCATATCCAGCCAAACTAAGTTTCATAAGTGAAGGAGAAATAAAATCCTTTACAGATAAGCAAATGCTTAGAGATTTTGTCACCACCAGGCCTGCCTTACAAGAGATCCTGAAGGAAGCCCTAAACATGGAAAGGAACAACCGGTACCAGCCATCGCAAAAACACGCCAAAATGTAAAGACCATCGAGGCTAGGAAGAAACTGCATCAACTAACGAGCAAAATAACCAGTTAATATCTAATGGCAGGATCAAGTTCACACATAACAATATTAACCTTAAATGTTAATGGACTAAATGCTCCAATTAAAAGACACAGACTGGCAAACTGGATAAAGAGTCAAGACCCATCAGTCTGCTGTATTCAGGAGACCCATCTCACATGCAGAGACATACATAGGCTCAAAATAAAGGGATGGAGGAAGATCTACCAAGCAAATGGAGAACAAAAAAAAGCAGGGGTTGCAATCCTTGTCTCTGATAAAACAGACTTTAAACCATCAAAGATCAAAAGAGACAAAGAAGGCCATTACATAATGGTAAAGGGATCAATTCAACAGGAAGAGCTAACTCTCCTAAATATATATGCACCCAATACAGGAGCACCCAGATTCATAAAGCAAGTCCTTAGGGACTTACAAAGAGACTTAGACTCCCATACAATAATAATGGGAGACTTCAACACTCCGCTGTCAACATTAGACAGATCAACGAGACAGAAAGTTAACAAGGATATCCAGGAATTAAACTCATCTCTGCACCAAGCGGACCTAATAGACATCTATAGAACTCTCCACCCCAAATCAACAGAATATACATTCTTCTCAGCACCACATCGCACTTATTCCAAAATTGACCACATAATTGGAAGTAAAGCACTCCTCAGCAAATGTAAAAGAACAGAAATTATAACAAACTGTCTCTCAGACCACAGTGCAATCAAACTAGAACTCAGGACTAAGAAACTCAATCAAAACCGCTCAACTACATGGAAACTGAACAACCTGCTCCTGAATGACTACTGGGTACATAACGAAATGAAAGCGGAAATAAAGATGTTCTTTGAAACCAATGAGAACAAAGATACAACATACCAGAATCTCTGGGACACATTTAAAGCAGTGTGTAGAGGGAAATTTATAGCACTAAATGCCCACAAGAGAAAGCAGGAAAGATCTAAAATTGACACTCTAACATCACAATTAAAAGAACTAGAGAGGCAAGAGCAAACACATTCAAAAGCTAGCAGAAGGCAAGAAATAACTAAGATCAGAGCCGAACTGAAGGAGATAGAGACACATAAAACCCTCCAAAAAATCAATGAATCCAGGAGTTGGTTTTTTGAAAAGATCAACAAAATTGACAGACCGCTAGCAAGGCTAATAAAGAAGAAAAGAGAGAGGAATCAAATAGATGCAATAAAAAATGATAAAGGGGATATCACCACTGACCCCACAGAAATACAAACTACCATCAGAGAATACTATAAACACCTCTACGCAAATCAACTAGAAAATCTAGAAGAAATGGATAATTTCCTGGACACTTACACTCTCCCAAGGCTAAACCAGGAAGAAGTTGAATCCCTGAATAGACCAATAGCAGGCTCTGAAATTGAGGCAACAATTAATAGCCTACCCACCAAAAAAAGTCCAGGACCAGATGGATTCACAGCTGAATTCTACCAGAGGTACAAGGAGGAGCTGGTACCATTCCTTCTGAAACTATTCCAATCAATAGAAAAAGAGGGAATCCTCCCTAACTCATTTTATGAGGCCAACATCATCCTGATACCAAAGCCTGGCAGAGACACACAAAAAAAGAGAATTTTAGACCAATATCCCTGATGAACATTGATGCAAAAATTCTCAATAAAATACTGGCAAACCGGATTCAGCAGCACATCAAAAAGCTTATCCACCATGATCAAGTGGGCTTCATCCCTGGGATGCAAGGCTGGTTCAACATTCGCAAATCAATAAACGTAATCCAGCATATAAACAGAACCAAAGACAGGAACCACATGATTGTCTCAATAGATGCAGAAAAGGCTTTTGACAAAATTCAACAGCCCTTGATGCTAAAAACGCTCAATAAATTCGGTATTGATGGAACGTATCTCAAAATAATAAGAGCTATTTATGACAAACCCACAGCTAATATCATACTGAATGGGCAAAAACTGGAAAAATTCCCTTTGAAAACTGGCACAAGACAGGGATGCCCTCTCTCACCACTCCTATTCAACATAGTGTTGGAAGTTCTGGCTAGGGCAATCAGGCAAGAGAAAGAAATCAAGGGTATCCAGTTAGGAAAAGAAGAAGTCAAATTGTCCCTGTTTGCAGATGACATGATTGTATATTTAGAAAACCCCATCGTCTCAGCCCAAAATCTCCTTAAGCTGATAAGCAACTTCAGCAAAGTCTCAGGATACAAAATTAATGTGCAAAAATCACAAGCATTCTTATACACCAGTAACAGACAAGCAGAGAGCCAAATCAGGAATGAACTTCCATTCACAATTGCTTCAAAGAGAATAAAATACCTAGGAATCCAGCTTACAAGGGATGTAAAGGACCTCTTCAAGGAAAACTACAAACCACTGCTCAGTGAAATCAAAGAGGACACAAACAAATGGAAGAACATACCATGCTCATGGATAGGAAGAATCAATATCGTGAAAATGGCCATACTGCCCAAGGTTATTTACAGATTCAATGCCATCCCCATCAAGCTACCAATGAGTTTCTTCACAGAATTGGAAAAAACTGCTTTAAAGTTCATATGGAACCAAAAAAGAGCCCGCATTGCCAAGACAATCCTAAGTCAAAAGGACAAAGCTGGAGGCGTCACGCTACCTGACTTCAAACTATACTACAAGGCTACAGTAACCAAAACAGCATGGTACTGGTACCAAAACAGAGCTATAGACCAATGGAACAGAACAGAGTCCTCAGAAATAATACCGCACATCTACAGCCATCTGATCTTTGACAAACCTGAGAGAAACAAGAAATGGGGAAAGGATTCCCTATTTAATAAATGGTGCTGGGAAAATTGGCTAGCCATAAGTAGAAAGCTGAAACTGGATCCTTTCCTTACCCCTTATATGAAGATTAATTCAAGATGGATTAGAGACTTAAATGTTAGACCTAATACCATAAAAACCCTAGAAGAAAATCTAGGTAGTACCATTCAGGACATAGGCATGGGCAAGGACTTCATGTCTAAAACACCAAAAGCAACGGCAGCAAAAGCCAAAATTGACAAATGGGATCTAATTAAACTAAAGAGCTTTTGCACAGCAAAAGAAACTACCATCAGAGTGAACAGGCAACCTACAGAATGGGAGAAAATTTTTGCAACCTACTCATCTGACAAAGGGCTAATATCCAGAATCTACAAAGAACTCAAACAAATATACGAGAAAAAAACAAACAACCCCATCAAAAAGTGGGGAAAAGATATGAACAGACATTTCTCAAAAGAAGATATTCATACAGCCAACAGACACATGAAAAAATGCTCATCGTCACTCGCCATCAGAGAAATGCAAATCAAAACCACAATGAGATACCATCTCACACCAGTTAGAATGGCAATCATTAAGAAGTCAGGAATCAACAGGTGTTGGAGAGGATGTGGAGAAATAGGAACACTTTTACACTGTTGGTGGGATTGTAAACTAGTTCAACCATTATGGAAAACAGTATGGCAATTCCTCAAGGATCTAGAACTAGATGTACCATATGACCCAGCCATCCCACTACTGGGTATATACCCAAAGGATTATAAATTATTCTACTACAAAGACACATGCACACGTATGTTTATTGCGGCACTATTCACAATAGCAAAGACTTGGAATCAACCCAAATGTCCATCTGTGACAGACTGGATTAAGAAAATGTGGCACATATACACCATGGAATACTATGCAGCCATAAAAAAGGATGAGTTTGCGTCCTTTGTAGGGACATGGATGCAGCTGGAAACCATCATTCTTAGCAAACTATCACAAGAACAGAAAACCAAACACCGCATGTTCTCACTCATAGGTGGGAACTGAACAATGAGATCACTTGGACTCGGGAAGGGGAACATCACGCACTGGGGCCTATCATGGGGAGGGGGGAGGGGGGAGGAGGGAGGGATTGCATTGGGGAGTTATACATGATATAAATGATGAATTGATGGGTGCTGACGAGTTGATGGGTGCAGCACACCAACATGGCATAAGTATACATATGTAACAAACCTGCACGTTATGCACATGTACCCTAGAACTTAAAGTATAATAAAAAAAAAAAAAAGAATTTGCATAATGATTGCTTGCATTTCTTATTCCCTCTTTTTAAAAATCTCTATAACATTATCAAGAACATTTACATTACTCATTATTTCTCTATAATGTCCAGAACAATACTTTGAATGTACTAGTTGTACTAACTGTACTCAATCTGGATTTGGCCTATGGAAATGGATGTTACCTATTAGTATCAGAGTTAAAATTTTATTTAACATAACTAAATTTGCTAACTAGTATCACTGAGACCAGAGTTCTGAGAAAGAAAAGAAATTGATAGAATGAGTTTGACAGGACCACAGGGGTAATAAGTATTTTTAGGTCCTCAACTAGTAATAGTATATTACCTTTCTAGAACACTTTATGATTTACAGATGTTTTCATGTAAATTACCTAACTAATCCTTTCACTATCCTGAGATTTAGAAGAGCAAATTAAATTCAATGATAGATTAAAAAAAAAAAAACTATGAATTCTTAGAGTGTTTATGAGACTTGTTCAAAGACAAGTGGTAGACTCAGAGCACTGTATTTAGACCACTATGGGAGAAAGTGGAGAAAACTGATATTAGGATGAGAGGTGAAATGATAAACCCAGATAGACTTTGCCTAAGATGAAAAATTTGCAAGTTATACTTCAAGTGGATATAACAATTACCTGTAAAAAAAATCCTATAATATCTATGTAATCATCATGGCAGATTCTAATGACAGTAAATTATCAGCCAGAATGCAAATAAAACTAAAGGTACTTGCTTTACTATTCTACTAGTGAACATAAAATTGTATACTTTTTGTTTATTACAAACTTTCAACATATCACTCGTGATAATTTAAAAAGTGATATTCAAATGGCATTCAGGAACACCATCAAGCAAACAATGTATAGATCTGAGTTCTAGACCTTAGAGATTATTTCAGTAGGTCTGGGATTGAACTCTGGAATCTGCGTTTTTAACAGGTGCCTCAAGAATCTGACATATAGAATTTCTATACTATAGTTTTAGAACCTCTTCCCTAGAAGTCCTTAGTTAATACACGCTGAGATTGAGACAGCCCAGTAAACAATTTCCGTTTTTCTAAGCCATTCCTTAATACCAAGATATCTTCAAAACTTAAAGAAATTTATCCCTAATGGTGGAAATTCAAGCCAGGTAATTGGTGAGATGTGGAACATTTTGGTCAGGAAAGCAAGTTCACTATTCTCCATATCACAGAAGTGGCCTACCAGGCCCCTGTGTTTGAAGGCAATTTTCCATCCTAGAAAAACATATACATCTCCCATGAGTCTCTTAATTTCACACATATATCTTACAGATATTTATAGTTAATGAGAATCATCCGCAAAGTGAGAGTATTAGACTTTACCAGCTATAAAACACTTCCTTGAACATTTAATGCTTTTCAGATATTTTTTTCTTTCAAACGGATATATTATATAGCATCACCAAAGTTATGATCAAATTTGTAAGTCACAGACTTCTGAAATCTTTTATTATTACCTGTTATAACTATTTGGGGTAACTGTGATCTGTGTCATAGGAATTTAGGTAAACTGCTTAATTTCTCTAAGCCCTAATCTCCACAGTAAGACAATGTGAAAAAAAGTCATCTATAATGGCTTTCAACTCTAACATTTCATAAATGCAGTTGTAATTTTAGTCACGGCAGAAAATCATATGCTACACAGGCGGAAGAAATTAAGTCTACACACATTTTTCTTTTTAAAATATAACACTTTCTTTCATCTTTTCCCTATTTATTCTAGCCAGAATTCTAGTCAAGTTCAGATCTAGATGATCATTTATTATTTATGTTTCAGGAATTTCTCAACAGTCCCAAATAGATAGCTTTTGGCGGGGGTGGGGGGAGAGGGTCTCCTTCTGTCACCCAGGCTAGAGCGCAGTGGGGTGGTCACGTCTCACTGCAGCTCAAACTCCTGAGCTCAAGCCATCCTCCTGCCTCAGCCTCCAGAGTAACTGGAACTACAGGCATGTAGCCATGTCTGGCTAACTTTTTTTGTTTTGTTTTAAATATGGGGTCTCACTATGTTGCTCAGGCAGGTCTTGAACCCTTGGCCTCTTCTGCTTTGGCCGTCCAAAGTGCTGAGATTACAGGCGTAAGCCAATATATCCAGAAGGTAACATAATCAATATGTTACGCAAGATATTTAGGTCAAGAATTATCCCACTACATCTCTGATCAAGCTGCAGTACAAACCATACAGTCACGCAGATTTAATAATTTAACAAAATTTTTACAAGGGTGGCTATGTACCACTCATTGTTTTAAATTTTTTGAAATATTAACTTGTTTAATCTTGAGAACAACTCTGAGGTGGGCACTGTTATTATCCTTATTTTAGAGATTAGGGCATAGAGGACCAGAGAGGGTCAGTGAGTCTTCCATACTAGAAGCAACTGGTTGCAGGGCTGAAATTCCAATCCAGGCCACTGAACTCCAGAGACTGGGCTCCAAACCAATGCCCTATGCTATCTTCTTAGATCAACTATTTGCAATGATGCTTTCCAAAACCTTGCTACAGGTTAATCAAAAGACAAAATGCCGAAAAAACTGAGTACCTTATATGTCATCAGGAGGTCACTTAAACCAAGCTTGTCTAATCTGTCTTATTTTGTTGTTGTTCTGTTTTGTTTTGTTTTAGGCTTTCAGCAGACTGAAGCCATGGTTTTTAGTTTCTGTCTCTGGTGATACGCAGAAAGAGGGATGAGGAAAGGGCTTTACTGGCCCAACCAGAAACAGAAACTAAGAACCCATGGCTGTACAAGTGAACTGTCAGTGTGGGCATTGCATGCACTCATGACTGCTTATTAAAATGAAGAAGAGTAGCATTATTATTGCTAGACCAGAAGGAGGATGCCTGTTGCTTATGGGTTCCCTGAGTCTGTTCTTGAAATATATGTTGAAGCTGTGGGTTTTGTCTCCACTGCCAAACCCCTCATCGAAACCACTGCCATCTGGCATCTGAACTACTGCTCTGGCTGGCTAGCCAGCCTCCCACTTCCATCTGGATTCCGCAAATCCACTTGCAATATTACAGCAGAATGATTTCTTAAAATGGTAATTTGATCATGTCACTTCCCTGCTTAAATACTTTAATGGGTTCCTATTTTTCTTGGAATTAAAAAAGAAAACCCGATTTATAAATGGAGGAGGATGTAATTTAGCATCAAATTGGGGCACATTTGAGAATAACTAGGAGTGTTAGTAATCATTTTGCCAGATCAACAAGGCTGCCAAGGGCAGCCCAGATGTATAGTCAACCTGTTTGAGAGATATTCCAAGAATTAGCCCCTCCCACTCTCCAATCCTTACTGAGAGCCATTCTTCCATCAGCTTTCTTTCAATTCCCATAATACACTAAGTTTTTTCCTATCACAGAGCTTCCACACGCACTCATCTGTCTGTTTAAAAATATTTGTCCTCAAATCCTTGCCTAGCTAACACTTCTTCATGTTTCTAGTTATGCTATAAATGTCACTCTTCAAAGAAAAAATCCTTGATGTCTCCGATAAAAACCACCCACTCTACACCCATTATTTCCTCAAACAACAGCTAGAACTTCCCTCATACATTTACTACAATTTCTAATTTATTATTTAACCTCTGTCTCTATTACTTTACCATAATTCCAGTGTCTGAGGTATAGTGTAACTAGTATTAGCACAGTAGCTGGCTTGTAGCAAAGGCTAGGCAAATATTTATTAAATGATAAAATTAATATTTAAAAAAGAGAATTAGAGAATATATACTCTTCACAGAAGTTATCAATTTAATTCCAGACAAGTATTCTTATATAAAACACATCAAAAATAAGATGAGGCTGTCAACTTTTCCATATTTACAGGACATGGGTATTCCACTTGGAATGATGAATGTAAACAAAAATAGTAGGGAAAAAATCTACCTCTGAACTAGAAGCTTCTTACATAACTAATAGTTCACAAACCAAATCAAACAAAACAGGCAGAAACACTAAGAAATGAAAGTAAAATATCATTGCATTGATATTGTGATATGTCTATATATAATAACAATACTTTAGTCTGAGAAAAACAAATGCTTAAATATCCATATGAAAGTTTATGTGCCTCTAATGACAATATAATCTAATTAGGGCCCACAGAGATTTTGGAACATGTGCTGATATAAGGCAAGATTGGGTTAACATGAGATTGAGCCCTCTTACCATTAGGCTGACAGGTACAGGGCCCAGATAAAGGTTGATTCTGTTCCAGCCTACAGTGACAGGCAAGAATATAAAATAAAATATGCAAAGGGAGTTTCTCCATAAAACTAAACGAAGGCACATCCACCTATTTTAGAAATCATATACAGAGAATCATGGTATCATATAAAGGGACCATTGAAAACCACTGACAGTTAAATATCTGCAGGTGAACACACAATTAAATGCCTCGGGATAGGTTTCTGGTCTCGTTAAAAACTATAATCCTGAAACTATGCTTTCATTTCTATTTTAGCTAGTATAAGTGGCTTTTATTCTGCCTAAACTGATCTTCGTACAGCTCTTCAAATTACATTGCATTAATATACATAAAGGCTTCTGTGCCTCCTGCCTAAACAGTCCAATGATCAAATCTGCAGAGGGTATCTACAGGTGGACTTCTTCCTGAATTTCCTTGTATTTTGTTGGTTTGCAGTTTCTGGATAATAGTTTTCTGATTAAGATCATATCTCTCTGTTTAAATGACTAACATTAATCATGCTAATGATAATACATGAGCACCTCAGAGAAAAGCTTCTTCAACAATGTAGGAATTACTAGAAAAAACAGATCTATCCACAAGGCTTTCTGTAAGGGCCACAAAGGAAAAGAAATAAAAGTAATGGGCAAGTATGAAAGAGATAAGAACCTGCCTTATATTCTACAACAGATTTTCTCCTAAAATAAACCAAAGCAATATAATCTGAAGTTATCTTCTAAGAACAATCTCAGAACTGGGTTGGCTTCTGAAAATTAAAATACCAATCTAGAATCTAGTAATCTTTCAACATGTTCTGATTGTTTTTCCTCTCAAGGACAAAAGGGATATTGACAATTCTTTCAATAAGTTAATTATATATAAAGTACGCTGATGTGGCAACTCTGACAGCTGGAAATATTGGCAATGAAATAACTTATCTTCAACTTCGGGTATTTGCTGAGGGTATGAAACACTGTCTTGTGATTTTTTAAATTTAAGATTTATTTGTATTCTCTGGCATTGTGTAGACATAAGTTATCTATAAAACTGACAATGTTTTAGAAATTACATTTGAATAACAGCTTGACTTAGAAGAGCTATAAATAATTAACAGAAATATATTTCAATGATTTAGAATAAAAATAAGTTAGCTGTTTTTGGACTTTAGTGTCTTTTGGTAAAATGTTCTAAACTAATTTGAAATCTTAAATATGGTTTGAGCAATTCTAGGGTTTTAACCTCTAGCAAAATCCTTACCTACCAATCCATGACAGGAAATACACAAAAAATATGGAAAATCACAGGTTAGATTTTGGACTCTAGGTAAGTTCACATTTATATGTGGCTTTCAAAATTTCTAAGATTTCTCCTCCAAAAGAAATAGTGGGTTTTAATATCATCTTTTCACCATGGTTTCATATTTCAACAACTGTACACAAGTAATTTAAAGTATTTCTTACATTTTGACATTTTAAAAATGTTCAATTGCTACAAATGAAGAGTAGATCTAAAGTATAATATTTTCTTCCATTTTTAAGACAATAGTAAAATTTTAAGTATATTTTAACACTTCCCTTCCAAAAGATATCAATAATAATTTAACATTATTCACTCATATTGTTTCTTGAACACTTTCAGTAGAAAGCTTGCCATTGACATTGTGCTTATGGATAAAGAAAATGATGCCTAATTTTCAGATGTCTTCACCTGTGCCCAAATTACCTCTTAGAAAGCTAAACAAAGTAACTGTTGATTTTAAAACTCATTTCTGGGGGGCGCCCAAGATGGCCGAATAGGAACAGCTCCAGGCTCCAGCCTCCAGCTCCCAGCATGAGCAACACAGAATATGGGTGATTTCTGCATTTTCAACTGAGGTACCAGGTTCATCTCACTGGGGTGTGTTGCACAGTCAGTGCTGGTCAGTGGGTTCAGCCCAACCAGCGAGAGCTGAAGGAGGGTGATGCATTGCCTTCTCTGGGATGTGCAAGTGGGAAGGGAATTCCTTTTCCTAGCCAAGGGAAACTGAGACCCACAACACCTGGAAAATCAGGTAACTTCCACCCTAACACTGCACTTTACCAAGGGTCTCAGCAAACGGCACACCAGGAGATTATATCCCACGCCTGGCCCAGAGGTTCCCATGCCCACGGAGCCTCCCTCATTGCTAGCACAGCAGTCTGAGATCTAATTGCAAGGTGGCAGTGAGATTGGGGGAGGGGTGCCCATCATTGCTGAGGCTTAAGTAGGTAAACAAAGCCACCAGGAAGCTCAAACTGGGTGGAGCGCACCACAGCTCAAGGAGGCCTGCTGCCTCTGTAGAATCTACCTCTGGGGACAGGGCAGAGCTAAACAAAAATCAGCAGAAACCTCTGTAGATGTAAATGCCCCTATCTGACAGCTTTGAAGAGAGCAGTGGTTCTCCCAGCACAGAGGTTCAGATCTGAAAATGGACAGACTGCCTGCTCAAGTGGGTCCCTGACCCCTGAGTAGCCTAACTGGGAGACATCCCCCACTAGGTGCAGACTCACACCTCACACCTCACACGACTGGGTACACCCCTGAGACAAAGCTACCAGAGCAAGAATCAGACAGCAACACTCGCTGTTCAGCAATATTCTATCTTCTGCAGCCTCCGCTGCTGATACCCAGGCAAACAGGGTCTGGAGTGGACCTCAAGCAAACTCCAACAGACATACAGCTGAGGGTCCTGACTGTAAGAAGGAAAACTAACAAACAGAAAGGACACCCACAGGAAAACCGCATCAGTACGTCACCATCATCAAAGATCAAAGGCAGATAAAACCACAGAGATGGAGAAAAAGCACTGTAGAAGCTGGAAATTCAAAAAATCAGGGAGCATCTCCACCTCCAAAGGAACGCAGCTCATTGCCAGCAACAGAACAAAGCTGGACGGAGATGACTTTGACAAGTTGAGAGAAGAAGGCTTCAGTCAATCAAACTTCTCAGACCTAAAGGAGGAACTATGTACCCAGTGCAAAGAAACTAAAAACCTTGAAAAAAGAATGGAAGAATGGATAACTAGAATAACTAATGCAGAGAAGTCCATAAACAAACTGATAGAGATGAAAACCATGACAGGAGAACTACGTGACAAATGCACAAGCTTCAGTAACTGACTTGATGAACTGGAAGAAAGATCATCAGTGATTTAAGATCAAATGAATGAAATGAGGTGAGAAGAGAAGTTTAGACAAAAAAGAGTAAAAAGAAATGAACAAACCTCCAAGAAATATGGGATTATGTGAAAAGACCAAATCTACATCTGATTGGTGTGGCTGAAAGTGACGGGGAAAATGAAACCAAGTTGGAAAACACTCTACAGGATGTTATCCAGGAGAACTTCCCCAACCTAACAAGGCAGGCCAACATTCAAATTCAGGAAATACAGAGAACGCCACAAAGATACTCCTCGAAAAGAGCAACTCCAAGACACATAATTGTCAGATTCACCAAAGTTGAAATGAAGGAAAAAATGTTAAGGGCAGCCAGAGAGAAAGGTCAGGTTACAAACAAAGGGAAGCCCATCAGACTAACAGCAGATCTCTTGGCAGAAACTCTCCAAGCCAGAAGAGAGTGGGGGCCAATATTCAACATTCTTAAAGAAAAGAATTTTCAATCCAGAATTTCTTTCCAGCCAAGCTAAGTTTCATAAGTGAAGGAGAAATAAAATCCTTTACAGACAAGCAAATGCATAGAGATTTTGTCACCACCAGGCCTGTCCTACAAGAGATCCTGAAGGAAGCACTAAACATGGAAAGGAACAACCGGTACCAGCCATTGCAAAAACATGTCAAAATGTAAAGTCCATCGATGCTAGGAAGAAACTGCATCAACTAGTGAGCAAAATAACCAGCTAATATCATAATGGCAGGATCAAGTTCACACATAACAATATTAACCTTAAATGTAAGTGGACTAAATGGTCCAATTAAAAGACACAGACTGGCAAATTGGATAAAGAGTCAAGAACCATCAGTTTGCTGTATTCAGGAGACCCATCTCATATGCAGAGACACACATAGGTTCAAAATAAAGGGATGGAGGAAGATCTACCAAGCAAATGGAAAACAAAAAAAGCAGGGGCTGGAATCCCAGTCCCTGATAAAACAGACTTTAAACCATCAAAGATCAAAAGAGACAAAGAAGGCCATTACATAATAGTAAAGGGATCAATTCAACAGGAAGAGCTAACTATCCTAAATATATATGCACCCAATACAAGAGCACCCAGATTCATAAAGCAAGTCCTTAGAGACTTACAAAGAGACTTAGACTCCCATACAATAATAATGGGAGACTTTAACACCCCACTGTCAACATTAGACAGATCAACGAGACAGAAAGTTAACAAGGATATATAGGAATTGAACTCCAGTCTGCACCAAGTGAACCTAATAGACATCTACAGAACTCTCCACCCCAAATCAACAGAATATACATTCTTCTCAGCACCACATCACACTTATTCCAAAATTGACCACATAGTTGGAAGTAAAGCACTCCTCAGCAAATGTAAAAGAACAGAAATTATAACAAACTGTCTCTCAGACCACAGTGCAATCAAACTGCAACGCAGGACTAAGAATATCAAAACTGCATAACTACATGGAAACTGAACAACCTGCTCCTGAATGACTACTGGGTCAATAACGAACTGAAGGCAGAAATAAAGATGTTCTTTGAAACCAATGAGAACAAAGATACAACATACCAGAATCTCTGGGACACATTTAAAACAGTGTGTAGAGGGAAATTTATAGCACTAAATGCCCACAAGAGAAAGCAGGAAAGATCTAAAATTGACACCCTAACATCACAATTAAAAGAACTAGAGAAGCAGGAGCAAACACATTCAAAAGCTAGCAGAAGGCAAGAAATAACTAAGATCAGAGCAGAACTGAAGGAGGTAGAGACACCAAAACCTCCAAAAAATCAGTGAATCCAGGAGCTTTTTTTTTAAAAGATCAACAAAATTGATAGACCACTAGCAAGACTAATAAAGAAGAAAAGAGAGAAGAATCAAATAGATGCAATAAAAAATGATAAAGGGGATATCACCATCGACCCCACAGAAATACAAACTACCATCAGAGAATACTATAAACACCTCTATGCAAATAAACTAGAAAACCTAGAAGAAACTGATAAATTCCTGGACACATACACTCTCCCAAGACTAAACCAGGAAGAAGTTGAATCCCTGAATAGGCCAAAAGCAGGCTCTGAAATTGAGGCAATAATTAATAGCCTACCAACCAAAAAAAGTCAAGGTCCAGACGGATTCACAGCTGAATTCTACCAGAGGCACAAGGAGGAGCTGGTACCATTCCTTCTGAAACTATTCCAATCAATAGTAAAAGAGGGAATCCTCCCTAACTCATTTTATGAGGCCAACATCATCCTGATACCAAAGCCTGGCAGAGACACAACAAAAAAAAGAGAATTTTAGACCAATATCCCTGATGAACATTGATGCAAAAATCCTCAATAAAATACTGGCAAACCGAATCCAGTAGCACATCAAAAAGCTTATCCAGCATGATCAAGTGGGCTTCATCCCTGGGAAGCAAGACTGGTTCAACATATGCAAATCAATAAACGTAATCCAGCATATAAACAGAACCAAAGACAAAAACCACATAATTATCTCAATAGATGGGGAAATGGCCTTTGGCAAAATTCAACAGCCCTTCATGCTAGAAACTCTTAATAAATTTGGTATTGATAGAACGTATCTCAAAATAATAAGAGCTATTTATGACAAACCCACAGCCAATATCATACTGAATGGGCAAAACCTGGAAGCATTCCCTTTGAAAACTGGCACAAGACAGGAATGCTCTCTCTCCTATTCAACATAGTGGTGGAAGTTCTGGCTAGGGCAATCAGGCAAGAGAAAGAAATCAAGGGTATCCAGTTAGGAAAAGAAGAAGTCAAATTGTCCCTGTTTGCAGATGACATGATTGTATATTTAGAAAACCCCATTGTCTCAGCCCACAATCTCCTTAAGCTGATAAGCAACTTCAGCAAAGTCTCAGGATAAAAAATCAATGTGCAAAAATCACAAGCATTCTTATACAACAGTAACAGACAAACAGAGAGCCAAATCATGAATGAACTCCCATTCACAATAGCTTCAAAGAGAATAAAATACCTAGGAATCCAACTTACAAGGGATGTGAAGGACCTCTTCAAGGAGAACTACAAAACACTGCTCAGTGAAATCAAAGAGGACACGAACAAATGGAAGAACACACTATGCTCGTGGATAGGAAGAATCAATATCGTGAAAATGGCCATACTGCCCAAGGTAATTTAGAGATTCAATGCCATCCCCATTAAGCTACCAATGACTTTCTTCACAGAATTGGAAAAAAAACTGCTTTAAAGTTCATATGGAACCAAAAAAGAGCCTGCATTGCCAAGACAATCCCAAGCCAAAGAACAAAGCTGGAGGCATCACGCTACCTGACTTCAAACTATACTGCAAGACTACAGTAACCAAAACAGCATGGTACTGGTACCAAAACAAAGATATAGACCAATGGAACAGAACAGAGTCCTCAGAAATAATACCACACATCTACAGATCTTTGACAAACCTGACAAAAACAAGAAATGGGGAAAGGATTCCCTATTTAATAAATGGTGCTGGGAAAATTGGCTAGCCATAAGTAGAAAGCTGAAACTGGATCCTTTCCTTACTCCTTATATGAAAATTAATTCAAGATGAATTAAAGACTTAAATGTTAGACCTAAAACCATGAAAACCCTAGAAGAAAACCTAGGTAATAGCATTCAGGACATAGGCATGGGCAAGGACTTCATGTCTAAAACACCAAAAGCAATGGCAAAAAAAGCCAAAATTGGCAAATGGGATCTAATTAAACTAAATAGCTTCTGCATAGCAAAAGAAACTACCATCAGAGTGAACAGGCAACCTACAGAAGGGAGAAAATTTTTGCAATCTACTCATCTGGCAAAGGGCTAATATCCAGAACCTACAAAGAACTCAAACAAATTTACAAGAAAAAACAAACAACCCCATCAAAAAGTGGGCCAACGATATGAACAGACACTTCTCAGAAGAAGACATTTATATAGCCAACAGGCACGTGAAAAAATGCTCATCATCACTAGTCATCAGCGACATGCAAATCAAAACCACAATGAGATACCATCTCATACCAGTTAGAGTGGCAATGATTAAAAAGTCAGGGAACAACAAGTGCTAGAAAGGATGTGGAGAAATAGGAACAGTTTTACACTGTTGGTGGGATTGTAAACTAGTTCAACGATTGTGGAAAACAGTGTGGCGATTCCTCTAGGATCTAGAACTTGAAGTACTATTTGACCCAGCCATCCCATTACTGGGGATATACCCAAAGGTTTATAAATCATGCTGCCACAAAGACACATGCACACATACGTTTATTGTGGCACTATTCACAGTAGCAAAGACTTGGAATCAACCCAAATGTCCATCAGTGACAGACTGGATTAAGAAAATGTGGCACATACTATACAGCCATAAAAAAGGATGAGTTAGTGTCCTTTGTAGGGACATGGATGCAGCTGGAAACCATCATTCTCAGCAAACTATTGCAAGAACAGAAAACCACTGCATGTTCTCACTCATAGGTGGGAATTGAACAATGAGATCACTTGGACACAGGAAGGGGAACATCACACATGGGGGCCTATTGTAGGGAGGGGGGATGGGGGAGGGATAGAATTAGGAGATATACCTAATGTAAATGACAACTTAATGGGTGCAGCACACCAACATGGCAAATGTATACATATGTAACTAACCTGCACGTTGTGCACATGTACCCTAGAACTTAAAGTATAATAAAAAAATAAACAAATAAAACTCATTTCCATTCAAAATAAACCACTGCTTCTTATGATGCATTAACTTAGCCACTCCTGTAGTATCCACGCAGCTGTTTCCAAAAAAAAAAAAAAAAAAAAAATTTTCTTGCAAAGTGTTGATGCATTACTTTCAAACAGGGCAGAGAAGGAGAAAACACACATGCATGTACACACACACACACACACACAAATACACACAGTGAGAGAAATTCACCATGTTCAAGCACTTTCTCAACTTCTTGTAACTTATCCTTCACAATCTCAAATTCCTACAGCATGAACAAGGTGAAAATTCATTATCTTTTACGTGTAAAACTTCTGGAAAATCTTTTTTCCCACCCACAATATTTTTTTAAAAAACAAAACAAAACAAAACAAAAAAAAAACAAAAAAGGAAAGAAAAGAAAAAAATACAAAAAACAAGAAAAAAAAATGTTCGTAAACATCTTCACTTTCTTTTCTGAATAATGCCTCTCCCCAGAGAATAAACAACAGGCTTCTTACTATTGAGTTATTTTTAAGAAAGAGAAAGTACTATATAGCATGCTTCCTACAGATTAGAGGTTCAAGCTTTTATTAAACAACAAAAAAATTCTTCCTTGATTTTGATATTAAAAAACACTTCCATGTAAGGAATCAATCTGAATATGGTAGAGATGATAAGCGAATGCATTGGGTTGTGATCATTCTAAAAGGTCAGGTTTCTTCAGCTGCTACTGGTTAAATAATTGACAAAGATTAAAAGCTAAATCCCTAAACTGATGCAGATATTACTGAAAAACCTCTTAGAAGCAAAGAAATGGAGACAATACACATGAAGATAAAGGTTTCTTTAGTGAAAACATTTCATATAGAAAACCACCTGAAATATTAAACTTTGGGAATCACTCTCAGAGCAGCAAAATCTCTTCAAATTATTCCTAGAATTGGATTTAAATATTTCCCTTGAACCAAATAGTCAAGTCTTAATCGTAAAGCTTACACTTAAAGACTTCTATTTTGGCAGGTCAGATATTTCCAATAGATTATGATCTCTGGGATTTAACAGTTGAATCCTGGGAATAGAAGCAATAGTGGACAACAGATTAATGTTTACAAAGTTTAAAACACACAAAAGGACGTTCAGAGCTAAGGATGACTAACTATCTGTAACTCTGCTCCGCAAAATGTTTCGGGATCTTTGAATAATGAAAGCTATCACAAACTCCAAGTGCCACAAGAAAATACATAATGATCACTATATTTCATTGATTTTTTTTTTTTTTTTTTTTTTGTAAACTGTAAACATGGCTAGTTCACTTGAATTTCACTAACTGGCTTAAAGAAGAGTTGGAGCCATCAACTCCATAGGTCTCCCCTACATGTTACAGCGTGTTTACTATTCCTTCATATTAACCAGCCATATTTCCTCTTCAGACATAGTGAAGTTTATTCTGATGAAATTGACCATATCAAAATTTAAGTTTGTTATTGTTATTCACTGGAATCCTTTAATTGCACCAAGGTGTTTATTACATAGAGCTGTTTGCACAGTGTTTGGCACACAATAAGGAGTTTATACATGTTAACTATTTTATAGCCGTCATCGTCCTTACTATTCTGATTGAATATAACAGCCATTTGGCATATAATTTATATTATGTGTTGAGGTATATTTTATGAGTACTCCCTGAATGAGACATATATTTATGAACTATATAGTGAGACAATTTATATAGCAGTTCATGATCTCACATTATAAAATATTTAATTATATAAAATATGCCTAGAATAATATTAAATGCATAATGTGTAAAATATAACATTTTTATATGAAAATTGCATGAAAATTATTTTTCAATTGTTTATTAGATAATTTTGAGTCAACCAATTTTTTCAGCTCTAAAATTATTTTTTCAGCTCTAAAATTCTATCTTGCCAGCTGTATGTCTGGGAATCTAACTTTATCTTAGGGTTAACTAAGTATGCCTCAATGACTTAATTCTGAATCAGTAGAATGTAACATTACCGAATTTTAATTTGGATCCAAAAAAGAAAGTATACCTGTCTAAGAAAAGATGTGCATTACGAAGTTCTGTGTTACAAAAAGAAATGTCCTCTAAGTGAAAGTTCAGATAAGAAGAAAAACAAAGAAATTTTCTTCTTTGATCATCTTTATCTGTTGAAAAGAATTATGTCTCTTAAAAAATAACACCTACACATTCAGAAAAAGTGAAAGGATTTGTAACACAGTGTATCTAGGCCGAAAGTATTAGTTTAGGGATCATATTAATCTTTGTGACACTATAACAAAGAATTTTGAAGCGAAATAGACAGTGTAAGACTGGTCCTTCAAAAAGAATAACATTAAAAATTGAGCTTGCCAAGATGATCAAATGCGATGTCAAAAGAAACACAGAATTACTTCTCTTTCTCTGAGAGAAAACCAGGTAAGATAGGAAGTATTTAATTGCTTTGTGATAGATGTGTATTTAAAAGAAACTTAGAACACTTTTATTTATGCATTTAGTACATGTTTATTGCACACCTCATATATATCAGGCACAGAGTTTTAATAGCAGGGCTAGATTTGCTTTATCCTTGTAGTTAGTAGTACTAATGTATACATTAAATAGCTGAGTGCCTGCTGAGTGCCACTGGGTGTTGAAGGCACAGCAAAAGGCAGGATTTCTAAGCTCATCATGGTACTTAATAAAACAGGAGACTGAAATGACCAATACACATCCAAAGATTTATTTAACTTCATTAGACATCAAGGAAATGCCAGAGTCATCTGCATACACCATTTCACCAGATGGATGAAATTTAAAAACACACACAATACCAAGCCTTTGCAAGTATGTGGACTAAAGGAAACTCTAAGACACTGCTGATGAGAATCTAAATTGCTACAACCATTTGAAACATCTGTTTGGAAGAAATGACTAATGCTGAACATTTATATGTCCTCTGACCCTGCAAATATACCCGTAAATGTGTTTGTGTGTGTGTATCATAAATGCATGCCTGCGTCCACAAAACAAGAATGTTCAGAGCACTGCTGTTGTAATAGCCTAGAAATGACAATTCCATTGAAGGTAAAATTGATAATTAAGTTGTGGTATAGTCATACAGTGAAATGCTACAATGCTACACACCTATAAGAATGAACAATTACAGGCAGCAATGGGAGTGGACATCACAAACACTGTGTTGAATAAAAGAAGTTGAACTGTAAAGAATAGCTATTGTGTGATTCTATTTATATAAAAGTCAAAAATAGGCAAAATGTAGAAGAAGGTAATGAAAGAACAGGGGAAGAAGGG
This sequence comes from Rhinopithecus roxellana, assembly GCF_007565055.1. Lineage (NCBI taxonomy): Eukaryota > Metazoa > Chordata > Mammalia > Primates > Cercopithecidae > Rhinopithecus > Rhinopithecus roxellana. The sequence continues at coordinate 73,083,338 of NC_044558.1, forward strand.
AAGGTTTTGGGAATGCCTGCTATGCTCTGTTTCTTGATCTGGGTGCTGGCCTCGTGCATAAGTTCACTTTCTGATCTTTGGTTGCACTAGACACTTATGATCTGTGACTCTTCTGTAAACATTTACCTAAAAAGAAACAGGTAATTTCTAATTGTGATATTGCCAGGAGAAGGCAATATGAAAGAGCATCACGTGGGATTAGAGTTTAAACATGAAAGTCAGAGAAGGCTTGTCTGCAACAGTGATATTTGAGCTGAGTAGAAGGAATGAGGCTATGAGTAGAAGTTAATGAGGTTAAAGGAGGGGAAAGAGACTTCCAGTGAGAAATCCTTGAGACGGGAAAGTGCTGAGCGCATTCTGGAACTGAAAGAGAAAGTCAACGCAGCTTGAACAACGTGAGCTAAGAGGAGGGTGGACAAAGGAGCTGGATTTATAGAGGAGTGCCAGAGGAGGCAGGACCTCATTGAATAGCTTAAGAACCTTGCATTTTATCCCATGCGCAGGGAAGGTTTTCAGGAATTATAGATAGAAGGATCATGAGATGTAATTTGCATTCATAAATGATCTCTCTGGATGCTGTGAGAGGCATTGTTACTTAGAGTGGACTAAGGACCAAAGACCAGTGCTAGGTCACGAACAGTTTCTTACTAATCTATGATAGGATAAGTACAGAATCAGAGTACAAGAACTTAGAATCATTTATGTTAACTTGGTAGGACACACGTATGTCTGATGAACCTAATAATAATAAATACATAATAAAAATGGGCCTGGTAGTATTTTGTCTCATTTTATTTCATTTTCTTCTAGTAATACATTTTTATCTTATAGTGTACGATTCACAAAAATAAAATAAAATAATTAAATGTCTTTTACCACAAATAGTTCAAGTAGCACTGGCGTAGAGACAGATTTGACAGAGCACAGAAATGGTGGGTAAGAAACCATATGAAGTACATTGCTATATTCTAGGAGAGGGAAGATGACATATTTGATTGAGAGAAAATTTTGTCTGAACAAAAGCTCCAGTGTCAATAGTACTTCTAAATATATCAAATCAAGTTTAAAAGGTGAACAGGCTCTGATATGTTTTGGCTGTGTCCCCACCCAAAATCTCATTCTGAATTGTAATCCCCATAATCCCCACATGTCAAGGGAGAGACCGGGTGAAGGTAACTGAATCACTGGGGTGGTTCCCCCATGCTGTTCTCCTGATAATGAGTTCTCACAAGATTTGATGGTTTTATAAGTGTTTGGCATTTCCTTCTGCATTTATTCTCCCTCCTGCTGCCTTGTGAAGAAGGTACCTTGCTTCCCTTTTACCTTTGGTTATCATTGTAAGTTTCCTGAGGCCTCCCCAGCCACACAGAACTTTGAGTCAATTAAACCTCTTTCCTTTCTAAATTACCCAGTCTAGGGCAGTTCTTCATAGCAGTGTGAGAATGGACTAATACAGGCTCCAACTGGCCTAGTACTTCCAACACCCATCTTATTACTGCAGGATCTTTTCTAAAAAGCCTGCAGTAGGAAACAATGCTTGAACACCCTAGTTCTTCTTAAGGAACTCTCCTGTCCAAAGGGTAACCCATCAAGACTTTTGTCTCTCTTCCTTTCTCTCAAGACTTTTTAGAGGACCTCTTTGAACTAATACCATCAAATGACTTCCTAATAGACATAGGGGATATATTTCCATAGTCTATTTGTACTAAACACCATGACACCGTCTGCAATGAAGAGACTAAAAGAAAGGATATATGACCTCTGTTGTAGTGGACTACATTATTGATATACGATAATAAGTATACTGTTGGAAAGTGAAGACAAGGGAAAATGTTCAAGATAAGTGTAGTGAATAAGATAACTAGGCTGTCAGTACCTTCTGGTACTTTTCTATTGTATTTATTTGCTACAAGCCCTTACTACCTCATATAAGGACAACTGTGATACCCAACCATTAGCATCCCATCTCAAGTTCTTTCACTTTTCAAGTTATTTATATGCCCCAGTGAAATTTACCTTGGAATTTAATCTTTCAATCATTGCTTTGCTCGTGTCATTCCCCTGCTCAAACCTTATCACTGACTCCTTGTTGCCTATACCATAAAATGCAAACTCCTTAGCCAAGCATGCAAGGCCTTCCCCTAATTTCTTCAAAGTCTGGCTTCAATGAACTTTTCATAGATTACCTACCATGAATCACTTATGTAATTCTTAGTAATAGGTAGTATTAAGCAATGGTTGAGGGCACAGATACAGGAGCTCTTACTCTATGGCCTTGGCAAATTACTTGATCTCTCTGTGCCTCAGTCTTCTCATCTGCAAAATGGGACACCATTAATACCTACAGTACCAACCTCATGGAGTTCTGTGGAGATAAAATGAATGAATACCTGTAAAAAAGCCTAAAGAATGCTTGACATATAATAACCAATAAGTATTAGCTGTAATTTTTTTTCAGGTTAATCGACCAAATGGCTGCCAAGCAAGACATAAAAGTCCTACTTTGTCTTTGACTCATGGCATTCTTCCTAAATATGGAAAGCTCTTGTTCTACCCTCTCTCACCTCCTAATCCCTCTCTGACATTTCCTGTAAGAGTCCTTTCAAGTACCATTCCCCCTTAAAGCTTAAAGCTCTTAGGCTACCAGAATACCAAAGACGTCTTCTTGGTAGTGATTCTATACCAATCACTCATTCTGTGTTCCTTTTGTTGTTGTTGTTTTGTTTTGTTGTTGCATGTTTAATTACTGCTATCTTCCCATCTTGATTATAAGCTCTTTAAGGTACTTCCAATCAATAACAGGCTTTTTTTCAACCTTCAGCAACAAAAACCTATTATCATTTAAACATGTGTTTATGTACTTCATGAGTCATGTTTGTAGCAAATTTCACTGTGAAAACTACCTTTTCTATAACTAACAAATGTTTGTTAACTATTTTTTTCTGAAATATAATTTCATAGAGTAAATCTATTGTTTCCCTTAGCTTCAGTGTAATACATTATGCAAATAAAACATCAAATCACCTAATTTTACAAAAAATAACAATATTTTCATTTAATATTATATATTTTGTTAGGTATTCTATACTACATTGCATCATACACTAAACTATGGAAAATATTTATTTCTTTAAGCAGAATAGTCAGTTGCTCATCTAATCTTATAAGTTGAAGATTTATTGCTCTACTTTTACAGCAATACAAAATTGTTTAAAATGTTCAAAACCACATAATGAATAATGTCTATTCTTTGGGGTGTTTTTGATATGAAGATAACAATGAATCACCTCTGAGTTGCTGATTGTAAAAGAAGTGATACATTCTTTTTAAGAACACTGTTATCTTCTTAAGAAAGAAGAGCAAAGCTGATTAAAAGTACTGTCTATAAAGCCATGGGACTGTGATGTGGCTGTAATAATTCATAAGCTTAAGAGGATCAGGCACCAAATCCACCCAATCCATGTCAGTCGCCTTTCTCTCCTTTGTGACACTTTCTCAAGACATTGGGAAGAACAATGATTTTTAGAAAAGACTGGGAAAGTTTCTATTCCTATCTCTTTGTAGAAACACTAAAATCTACTAGGAATACAACAGCATGTACTTATGAAAGCACAATCTTCCTAAACTTGCCTTAAAAAGTTCCCAGCATCAAGCTCAGTGAGCTGTGCCTTAAGCTTCTTCAGAATGCCTCACAGCTGGGGCTACTGGTAATTACTCCAAGCAGCTCTCCCCAAGAGGACTTCAAAGAGGCTCCTGTGCCATCCCCAGTGCTCTAGGAAGCTTCCAGCTCTTTTGGTCTTTTCACCAGACCATTTACAAGGCTTGGAAACATTGAAAATATCTTTCATCTTTTTAGTTCCTCTGCAGTCAATCATGTTTTTGTTCAATTTCATATTTGGTCCAGTGCCATTCTCTGCACATCTGCTTTGCAGACAAGCATGTAAATTCAGGCAGCTTTAACAGAGTTGTTCAAGTTCAATAACTAACATTCTGCAGGAGGGTGAAGGTGAGCACACATGTCTTCAGATCCAATTCAAGCATTTACATGAACAGAATTTAAAACATTGCCTTGTAGACTTGGGTTCTTTCTTGATTTATAGACTGTAAGAAATAGTCTAGAAATATACAATTGCTTTGATCCATTGTGGCTAGATTTTCAAGATCTCACAACTTAAGAAACAATAATCTTTCAACTTCTGATTGATCTAGTAATAAATATATGGTGAGAAGGAATCAAATGTTACAGGAGAGCCTTTGGGGACTGCCCACCTGGAAAAATGTCAGGGATGTTGAAAAACTCTTGGATCCATACCATAATGCCTAAAACCTTGACCTTGAGATTCATCCATTCATTTAGTCCATCATTCAAAGAAAATTCACAGAATGTCTGAAGTTTCCCAGGCACAATGCTGAGAGCAAAAGAGATGGTGAAGATAGTAGGTTCAATAAAATACTAAAACCACTTCTAAGAAACCCATACATTTGTTGGGGGAAAAGAACATCAAAGAATAAATATATACCATAATACATGAAAATGCTATGAAAGTGAGAGGTATAAAGATCTATTGATAACGGAGAAGAAAAGATAGTATTGCTTAGTGGATTGCAAAGGGCTTCCAGAAGTAGAGGATTTTTGAGGATGCAAAGGAGTTTGTCAGTTACAGAAGGCCGTGGCACAGAATACCAGTTAGACAGAAAACAACAAATAAAAGTAGAGAGGCCTGTTGATAGGAAAAGGGAGGAGTTTCATGAGACGACAGTAGAGGTTGTGTTAAAAGAAAGAAAGTAAGGGTTTCAAAGGGCTATTTTTGCTTCACGAATAAAACCTGGATTTAACCTATTGAAAATATAATGCCAATAAAGGCCCCTAAGCAAAGGAGCAAAACAATGACAAGTTTTGCTGAGGGTAGAAAACAAGTAGAGTTATAGATAGCAGAGGCTGGAAGGAAGGAAAGCTTCGTCTAGAAGCTACAGTGCAGGCCCAGGTGAAAATGATAAAAGCTTAGGTGTCATTAAGGCATCATCTCTAGTTAAAGTTTGGATACTATGATGGAACAAACGTATATGGTTCAAATGGTGCAAGTGAATGTAAGGACCTTCTTTCCTGACAATAAATGTTGCGGGGGAGTAAGAAAGAGAGAAAGGAGGTGCCAGGTGCTCAGGATGATTGAAAGGAAGAAAAGGGCAAAAACCAGTACATTAAGGCCCCAATTTGGAATTTTACCTAAAAGCAACTTTGGATCACAATTTAAAATGAATCAAAATAATGTTACAGGTGTTCTGATGAGATTTCCATAGCACAGAATGATGACGAGAATAGGAACCACATTGAGATCTTCAGAGAGGGACACCAAATCCAGCTGTGCCATGTGCAAGCTGCACAGTAAAAAGAGGTGGCCCTGTTTCCCTTCTCAGGAGTTTAGCACTAACAAGTCAAACAAAAGTTCAAGTCTTAGAAGTTTAAAATGGATAGACAGTGCTTAACACACTCAATAGTATAAGGATCTTTCCAGTCTTTTTTTTTGTAGGCTAACATAAAACTATGTTTATTAATACTAAAAACTCAGTGGTGTGGCAAAATCATGATGACCACCTAGTTGGAAAATCTGAGGGACTGTCTATGATGACACTTATACTTACAGGAGAGAAACTGAGAAATGGAAAAGTTGAAAAACCTTTGAGTGATAATGTGACACAAATTCAGGGCCAAAATCCAGTTTAACGCCTGCATCCTTTCCTGAAACTATGAGGCTGCCTCCATCCACAGATTCTACTGTTTCCCTACCCAATGTAATGATTTGTAGTCATGAATTAAACTGACTTCTAGGAGGACAGGGACACTGAATAAATCTACAGTGTCACTTCATTAAGGCAAGGTGGTAATGCCCATTTACACTCTTTTAAAAATGTATTTGTTATTTTTATAGGTTTAGGGGGTACAAATGCAGGTTTTTTTACATGGATATATTGCATCATGGTGAAGTCTGGGCTTTTAGGTACCTGTCACCTGAATAAGATGCATTGTACCCACTAAGTAATTATCAGCCCTCAATCCACTTCCCTCCTCCCACCCTTCCACATCTTCAATGTCTATTATTCCACTCTCTATGTCCATGTGTACACACTGTTTGACTCCCACTCATAAATGAGAATATGTGGTATTTGACTTTCAGTGTCTGAGTGATTTCATCTAAGGTAATGGACTCTGGTTCCATCTGTGTTGCTGCAAAACACACAATATCATTTTTTTTATGGTGGCACAGTATTCTATGGTGTATATATACACACCATGTTTTCTTTATCCAGTCATCCACTGATGGACATGTAGGTTGATTCCATGACTTTGCTATTGCGAATGGTGCTGCAATAAACATACAACCGCAGGTGTCTTTTTCTATAATGATTTTGTTCCTTTGGGTAGACACCCAGTAGTGTGAGTGCTAAATCAAATGGTAGTTTTATTTTTAGTCCTTTGGGAAATCTCCATAGTGTTTTCCATAGAAGTTGCACTAATTTCCATTCCAACCAATAGTGTATAAGTGTTCTCTTTTCTCTGCATTTTCACCAACATCCATTGTTTTTTGACTTTTTATTAATAACCATTTTCTGACTGATGTAAGACGGTATCTCATTGTGATTTTAATTTGCATTTCTCTATGATTAGTGATATTTAGCTGTTTGAATTAGACATAAATTTGTCAAAAAGCTAACTGCCCAGCAGATTTACAGGTGACCTATAAAAACTCGTAAATGCTTCTTATGCATCAACAAATTAGCACCATTGCTTTGTGAGATAGTAAGGTATAGTGTTTCATTAGGTATATACAGAGGTAGCACCGTGCAGATCTGATTCAATAACATTCCTAAATGTTTAGCTCTGAGCTGCAATTAATTTTCCTGCTTTAACAGCTACAATCTGACTATGCAGAGTGTTAGCTAAATAAACAAGACAACTACCAAAGATTTTCATTTTAGCAGTACAGACAGTGACCACAGAGAATGCAGAGGTATAACATTACAGAAATAAAAGAAAGTGTACTTGGCAGTCTGGCGATAGTTAAAAAGTTTCTGATTTGTGAAACTCTTTCTTCTGGTAATAAACTTAGCACTTAATGGAAAGTGCTACACTGACACTTCAATGTGGGAACTATTTCTAAAGAAAAGGAAAATGCCTTTTATGCTGTATTGCATTATGAATTTCAAGGTAAAAAATAGAATAAAAATATTTTAATATATGCACTAAAAATTAATCCTCTGCTCTGTGCTCTGAGCTATTCATCTCAAAGATTCCACAGACCTTCAGCCCCACTCTGATCTCCAGAAGTTGAGAGAAGCACTGTGCCTCCATCACTTCCCTGTCAAACAGCATTGGCCTGGAGCTGCAGGGGTTAGTGGAGTGCTGGGAGAAGAAAGTGTAAACAAAGAGCCATGAGTGATTATCCACCCTTTCCCACTCTGGAGTTGGAGTTACGGTTGCATTGCCTGTTATCAGCATCATAAAAATAGGAGAGGAGACTGGGCACTATGGCTCACGCCTGTAATCCCAGCATTTCAGGAGGTCAAGGTGGACAGGTCGTTTGAGCCCAGGTGTTCAAGACTAGCCTAGGCAAAATTTTTTCTACAGAAAATTTTTAAAAAAATTATCTGGGTGTGGTGGGGTGCACCTGTAGTCCCAGGTACTTGGGAGGCTTAGGCTGGAGGACCCCTTGAGTCCCAGAGGTAGAAGCTGCAGTAAGCTATGATCATGCCACTGCATTCCAGCCTAGGTGACAGAGCAAGATCTTGTCTCCAAAAAAAAAAAAAAAAAAAAAAAAAAAAAAAAAAAAAAAAAAAAAGAAGAAGAAAGAAAGAAAGAATAGAGGAATCGATGCTAAAAGCAACAGTGAACTTTGTTTCTCAACTCCCTCCCACATACCACTTAGGCATCCTAACATCATGAGAACTACATTAATGGTCATGCGTTCTTCCAGAATTGTGCCCAACTCTTCAATAGGATCAGGGATTTTCTGTGATTCCTTTGGTTCTTGAAAGAATGAAAAACAGCATGCTTTTATTCGCTGTATACTGTGGTGAATTCTTGGCCTATGTGAATTTCTGTGATGTTTCAAAACGCCTTCAACAGTATCTTCTGCCTTTTCAGTCTCCAGTGATATTTTGACAACTAGTGTAACTCAAATGTCACAACTGATTTTTTTAAATTTACAAACATAAATAGTTTAACAAATATGAATGTGGAAATAGCTAGAAACTGGTTAACATATGCTTGTGGAGACCGACTCCAAAAATTAACTTGCCTTATATTATGTGAAACACATGACATAGATTTACCTAATGACAGTGATTTTTATTCTTTTATTATTCTTGAATTTTATCAATAGAATGCAGAATATTAAAAAATAATACTTAACTAGCCTTTGTTGAACTGTACCAAACTATTATAACTAATATATTTATTACAGTTTATAAAATCTTTTTAACTATCAACAGAACAGAACCTTTAACTTATCTACTTCCTCATTTACGTGAATAACTTTGGGAAATTTTGTTGTTTTTTAAAAACAATTCATCAACTTGTATGTGTGCATCAAGCAATTAGCTATACAAAATATTTTTGAGCATATCTTGACTATATATAAACCATAGAATCTCTTATTGTTTTTATTTTTTATTTCAGTTATATATCAGTAAATTCAAAGCATTTAGTAATGTGTCAGATTGTGCATAAGTCATATGGATAATTTTATAATATATGAACTAGTTTGTACTCTTTACACTGTTAACAAACTTTTTTGTTGCACCAGGTTTAAATCAGCATGACCATTTGAAATTCAAAAATTGATCTATTAAATTTGTTCACTGAACAAATCATTGATCACAAAACAGAAAAGAAATTATTATCTTTACTTTAAAAATCTGTTTTAAAATATGCATCTGCACATTTTAAACTGATAGATTTCTTCTCAATTTTCCATTAGCTAAAAACTGCTTAAAGTTGACTGATACCATAATGACAGAGAAACTAAAATAACTGGTAAGCATCAAATATTTCTAACTTTAATGATTACACAGGGTTCTTTTACAACACACATATATGCACAAGAAAAAACACACTATTTGTTTAACTAGATATGAAAGTCGCACAAATATCTATTCACTCAAAAAGCTGACAGCATCACTGAACAACTAAGCAAGAGCGATTTATTTCTAATAATCTTCTTTCTAAAATATTTCATGCTATTTAACACACAACATTCTAGAAATATGCACATCATCTAATCCATTTCTTAACTGCAAATGTGGTCACATTGATCCAGCCTAGAACTATAGCATGGTATACATAAAATCAGTGTACCCTGGTATAAAAGACACGTTGAAAAATCTGTATCATTGAGACAAATTTCAAGCTCTAGTCATTAACTGCTAATATATGCAAATCAAAGTGAATAATAATACCGCAGCTAGTTAAATTTCATATGAATTTCTATGGTTGATCTCTTTGCTTTTTATCATACAGGGTTTAAAGAAGATTAATTTGACATGTTAGTAACAGTACTATATAGGTGTCTAGATGCACTTGATTTTTTCAACCATAGTTTTATAAAATTACCTTTTTAAAAAACCATTAGGTTTGTAACCAAATTGTTGTATGACAACATAAAAAAATTTTTTTTCTCTTTTAATGTAACATTAATGAAGCATACATAATATTGTCACCTAGCTAGCATAAGTTATTTTTTAAATTGCCAACACCTATTTCTGTTTTGTCTGTGTGTTTGTGTGTGTGTAAAAATATATGTATTCAGTTCTGTCAGTTCTTCTAATAATATCAAATGTAAGACTTTACTTTCCACTGGTAACTGGACAACTTAATATGTTTTTGAGATAATGTAGAAAGTAATAAGGACAATCTTCTGTTTAAATTATGTTGCCCTTTAGATCATACTGCACACATTCTAACTTTAGAAGCTACAGTATGTGAATGTTTCCACTAGACAAATTGTCAAGACGAACTGGATAGCAACAGCACAAGTAGATCTGCACTTCCTTGGCAACAAAACTGGAAGAATAAAATCTTGATACAAGAGACCTCTTTAGATATAAATCATAGGTTTTTTTGTTGTTGTTTGTTTGTTTGTTTGGCAAAAGACAACTCTTCTTTTTTTTCTAAATTGTCTAGTCAGCTAATTTGTAAATGTTGTGTTTTTTTTTCCCAGAACAGAAAACTATTGGCTGTTCTATATTCTTCACCCTTATTCTATGTCAATTCAGTAAAAATTCAACTTTGTTTAGTGCACAGATGATTAATGAAAATCTAAAACTTTTTTCAAAATTTAATACAGAAAATCTGCCTCCATCATGATAGTTTATATAAATATTCAGAAAGATAGCACTAGTGATTATATAGCCTAGAATGAACAGAATTTTTAAAAAGAATAGTGGAGTCAAGTAAACCTTCCAAATTCCTATTTATACCTTTACTAATACATTAGAAATACTCACTGATAAAAGTAACTTAACCATTTTTGGTAACAGCAACTAATATTGTCTTAACCAGTTAATAAAATGTCAAAAGGACAGAGATGGCAGATGGCAGGGACATAAAATTTCATTATCGTAACCCAATTTTACTAGCATATAGGTGCTCACTTTATCACCCCCGAATACAACAATACAGTTACAACATACAAAGAGTTCTCACCAGATTTTCACAGCAAAGAGAAAAAAAGGTATTTCCCTTTTTCTTTCATATAAAAGATAATGACATGAACAAGGTAGCCATATTACACTAAGAAATATTACAGGTATTGTATAATTTCTTCCAAACTCTATATATAAAATATTAATTACAAATTTAAAATATAGTCTTAGTTCCTCATTAGAAATGTTCCTCAACAGAGATTTATCATCCTTTTTTGAAATGTCATAATAATTAATCCTTTAATAATCAAGCAAGTGACATCATAGTTCATGGAAAACACAAGTTATTAAAACAGAGGTATTCATTAACACATTTGGAAACTTCAGGTATTGTATTCTTTCATCACAATATCTAATAAATTACATAGAATCATAATAGAGTTTTACATCTTTTTCGAGGCAGTGTCTTGCTCTGTTGCCTAGGCTAGAGAGCAGTGGCCTACACACAGCTCACCACAGCCTTGACCTCTTGGGTTTAACATCGAGTGATCCGCCCACCTCAGCCTCCTGAGTAGCTGGGACTATAGGTATGTGCCACCAAGCCCAGCTAATTTTTTTGTTTTGTGTTTTGGTAGAGATGAGGTCTCACTGTGTTGCCCAGTCAGGTCTCGAACTCCTGAGCTCAAGTGGTCCTCCTGCCTCAGCCACCAAAAGTGCTGGGATTATAGGTATGAACTATCTCTCCCAGTGACTTTTACATTTTTTGTAAGAAAGTAAGAACGATAATGCCTTTACTGCTACTACGAATGTATATTCTAATAAGCACCACACCAAAGTAAAGCGGTAAGTTTGGAAACTTAAAATATCCAAATCTTTCTTGCAAGGATCATATACATGTTTTATCATTGTCTTACCTCAATGATTTTGTCATGAATTTCCAGGCCATCTGCTCTGTCAGCAGGTCCATTTTCTAAAATTTTTGAAACATAAATTCCTTCAGTCGATGTTCCTTCCTGACTATTCTATTAAAAAAATCATTAACAGAAGAGAGATGTAAGCAAAATTTAAATATTATTAAGGACAATTTACTAAATGTAACATTACCAATCCTCTGTAAACCTGCAACTCTCTTAGCTGGGGATTTGGCACAGAATTTTAACTTACTTAACACCAACTAGTCATTAATCAAGATGGCAGTTTTAATGAATGAGTCCAGGGTCTCTGACAAGATTATCTATTAACTTCACATTTTTTTAGTTCACATTAAAAGCTATGGGAAAGGGCATGTACAAGGTGAAATAAACTGGCTTTTAAGTATTATTTATAAAACATCTCACTTCTAAAGAGATACAGCAAGTAAAAGGGTGATAAGGTTAAAGAAGGAAAAAAACATGTGTCTGGTTCCCACTGTATAACTGGTTTGAGATGTGGTCAGAGTTTTGAAATATAATTTAGCTTTTTGATGTGACAGATTTAGAAACATAGCTCTAGCTGTGTCTGTTCACAGGAGAGACTGGTAGCTTACTCAAGTGTAAAATCCCAAATGATCACATCCAAACTGCAAGGGAACCTATGCAAAAGGGAACCCGTGCAAAGCTCATTTTTACATATTTCTAGGTACAATGTAACTCATGATTAGGTAAACCTCAAACATAGCCAATATGGTAAAAACAGGATACTTTAGACAGTCACAAGAAGCCAAAGCTTATTTAGGGAAAATATCCAACATCCTATAATAATACATCATATAATTTTAAATGTCATTTGACTTCATGGCAGGTTAAATAAAATTATTTCTCTTTAGCTGTCCTTATCATGAATTTTAAGAGACTTTTTAAAAAGGTCCAATGTCATCTAAATGTCAAATACCAAAACAGAATCTATAAAAATATTCCTTAGGGAAAATGATAAGCAAAATGATATGACGAAAAGACTTTCATCTTAATAAATGAAGACTGTTTTAAAAATAGAAGCACAGCAGTCATTAGTTGCTAGGTTTTCAAAATACTAAACACAAAGAAGAAATATGTCACTGCCATCCTTACCTAAACAGAGCATATGACCAACAACACTAAGACAGTTTCCTTGAACAACATCTGCAATGCAGGATGCAAAAATTTCATGGCAGTTCATTGAGAAAATTAAAGAGCATCATTTTTTAAAACGTAACCACCTTTTTCCAGTTATGGTGAAAATTAAGTTGACACAGGAATTCAATGATATAAAAGAACTTTGCAACTACAGTATATTATATAAGTTTAAAATATGCATTTTGAAAATAATTGGCATCAACATAGAGAATATTATTCATGTAGTCAAACAAAGAACTTGGTTTGGGGAGCCAAAAATATTTCTAATCAACTGTTTTTCTTTAACATGGTACTTCCTATTGAAATCAATCATCCCTTCTTTCAACTATTCATTCATTCATTCAATATATATTACTTTCTTCCTAGTCTGTATTAGCATCTTCAAACTGAGTAATTTCACTTAATAAATAGGAGATTTAAGCAGGCAATACAACTGCCTAATGTTATCAAATAGAAATTGCCTACATATGGTATTGTGAAATAGGTTTATTCAAGAAATTTTCCAAAAGTACAATATAATTTAGATAAAATGTGAAATGTACTTTCCTTTTCTTCTTTTAAAGTAGCAAAGAGAACCAAGTTTGCTAGCTGTTGTTTTTTGTTTCTCTCAAAAATAAAGGCCAGGTGCATTGGCTCAAGCCTATAATCCCAGAACTTTGGGAGGTGATGCAGGCGGATCACTTGAGGTTAGGAGTTCTGGACCAGCTTTGCCAACATTTTGTATTTTCTCTACCAAAAATACAAAAATTAGCTAGGCGTGGTGGCACACGCCTATAATCCCAGCTACTCAGGAGGTTGAGGCAGGAGAATCACTTGAACTGGAGGCAGTGATTGCATTGAGCTGAGATCATGCCACTGCACTGCAGCCTGAGCTGCAGAGTGAGACTCCATCTCAAAAAGAAAGTAATTTTAAAAAATTTAAAAAATAATAAAATCAGGGCCAGGCGTGGTGGCTCACACCTGTAATCCTAGCACTTTGGGAGACTGAGGGGGGGTGGATCACTTGAGGTGAGGAGTTCAAAACCAGCCTGGCCAACATGGCAAAACCCTGTTTCTACTAAAAATACAAAAAATTAGCCAAGCATGGTGGCAGGTGCCTGTAATCCCAGCTATTTGGGAGGCTGAGGCAGGAGAATCACTTGAACTTAGGAGGCAGGGTTGCAGTGAGCCGAGACTGCATGACCGCATTCCAGCCTGGGCAACAGAGTAAGACTCTGTCTCAAACAAACAAACAAACTAAATAACTAACGAACTAAATAAATAAATAAATAAAACCTGGGTATGTACTGGAATATTTGCATTAAGGAATCTGATATTGGATACAAAATTAATGTGCAAAAATCACAAGCATTCTTATACACCAGTAACAGACAAGCAGAGAGCCAAATCAGGAATGAACTTCCATTCACAACTGCTTCAAAGAGAATAAAATACCTAGGAATCCAACTTACAAGGGATGTCAAGGACCTCTTCAAGGAGAACTACAAACCACTGCTCAGTGAAATCAAAGAGGACACAAACAAATGGAAGAACATACCATGCTCATGGATAGGAAGAATCAATATCGTGAAAATGGCCATACTGCCCAAGGTTATTTATCGATTCAATGCCATCCCCATCAAGCTACCAATGAGTTTCTTCACAGAATTGGAAAAAACTGCTTTAAAGTTCCTATGGAACCAAAAAAGAGCCCGCATTGCCAAGACAATGCTAAGTCAAAAGAACAAAGCTGGAGGCATCACGCTACCTAACTTCAAACTGTATTACAAGGCTACAGTAACCAAAACAGCATGGTACTGGTACCAAAACAGAGCTATAGACCAATGGAACAGAACAGAGTCCTCAGAAATAATACCACACATCTACAGCCATCTGATCTTTGACAAACCTGAGAGAAACAAGAAATGGGGAAAGGATTCCCTATTTAATAAATGGTGCTGGGAAAATTGGCTAGCCATAAGTAGAAAGCTGAAACTGGATCCTTTCCTTACTCCTTATACGAAGATTAATTCAAGATGGATTAGAGACTTAAACTTAAATGTTAGACCTAATACCATAAAAATCTAGGTAGTACCATTCAGGACATAGGCATGGGCAAGGACTTCATGTCTAAAACACCAAAAGCAACGGCAGCAAAAGCGAAAATTGACAAATGGGATCTAATTCAACTAAAGAGCTTCTGCACAGCAAAAGAAACTACCATCAGAGTGAACAGGCAACCTACAGAATGGGAGAAAATTTTTGCAATCTACTCATCTGACAAAGGGCTAATATCCAGAATCTACAAAGAACTCAAACAAATATACAAGAAAAAAACAAACAACCCCATCAAAAAGTGGGCAAAGGATATGAACAGACATTTCTCAAAAGAAGACATTCATACAGCCAACAGACACATGAAAAAATGCTCATCATCACTCGCCATCAGAGAAATGCGAATCAAAACCACAATGAGATACCATCTCACACCACTTAGAACGGCAATCATTAAAAAATCAGGAAACAACAGGTGTTGGAGAGGATGTGGAGAAATAGGAACACTTTTACACTGTTGGTGGGATTGTAAACTAGTTCCACCATTATGGAAAACAGTATGGCAATTCCTCAAGGATCTAGAACTAGATGTACCATATGACCCAGCCATCCCACTACTGGGTATATACCCAAAGGATTATAAATTATTCTACTACAAAGACACATGCACACGTATGTTTATTGCGGCACTATTCACAATAGCAAAGACTTGGAATCAACCCAAATGTCCATCTGTGACAGACTGGATTAAGAAAATGTGGCACATATACACCATGGAATACTATGCAGCCATAAAAAAGGATGAGGTTGCGTCCTTTGTAGGGACATGGATGCAGCTGGAAACCATTATTCTTAGCAAACTATCACAAGAAGAGAAAACCAAACACCGCATGTTCTCACTCATAGGTGGGAACTGAACAATGAGATCACTTGGACTCGGGAAGGGGAACATCACACACTGGGGCCTATCATGGGGGGGGAGGGGGGAGGGATTGCATTGGGGAGTTATACATGATATAAATGATGAATTGATGGGTGCTGACGAGTTGATGGGTGCAGCACACCAACATGGCACAAGTATACAAATGTAACAAACCTGCACGTTATGCACATGTACCCTAGAACTTGAAGTATAATAAAAATAAAAAAAAATCTGATATTTGATCACAAGCATAATTTTAAAGATTAAACCACTGTTTTTCTTACTCAAAATCCACAAATGAAAGCTAAGTCCTCTATTATTTTATAAGCAACGAGTAATGTTTATTAATGCTTATTTTATAAGGAATGAGTAATGCATTAACAAGGTGTTTTACCTGATTTGGTCGACCTCCTATAATATTGAATCCCAAAGTGTCATATTCTCTTTCTAACACAATAGTGAATGACTTATGTTCTCCATCCTAGAAAAAAAAAAATGTATAAAATGACTAGGTAAAAATATAAAACAAAAATAAATGCTACAATAAGGTTTTATGTACTATAAGTTAACTGACATGTGAAAAGAGGAAAACTTTAAAATTAAGAATGGTTGAATGTGGCAGTAGGTTGACATTTTCCTATACTTACTTTGTAAGTATGTATTTGAAAAAGAACAACGGTTCATGTGAGGCGGAAAAACCCCTATTTTCAAAAATTACTGAATGTCTTTGCATTTTGAGACATGCAGCTCTTTTATCCTAATGCAGCATCTAAATCTGATTTCACTGTAATTGAAAACAGATTTCTGGTTAAACCTTGGAGGTATCTTTGTTTTTCCCTCCATTACAGAAAAGCAAAATATAAATTATCAATAGTGTAAAATTTTTATTTTGTAAAGTCTTAAGGAATTTAAGAAACACTGGAACTATTTAAAAATTTTAGTCATAATATTCATGTTGCTGTTGTAATGCAGGGTATGTTAGGCTACTGTAGTCCTAATTTTAAATAATATTCCTACTTGGTTTTGCATAATTCCTGCAGAATAAAAAAATAAGGGTTTGTGCTTGGTAAAGTAGTATGCATTTTTTTCCTGCTGGCCAAATAATAGTAAAACAAATAAGAATTATAGCTACAATGTTTATTAGTAAAGACTAACTTAAACATTGGATGAATTAGTGCTGGACTAGGTGGGTTTATTCATAGTTATAGATGTTATTAACATTTACTTGGAAAATTATTTCAGAATGATAACATTCCATATACATCATCATCACTACTATCAGCATCACGATATTTTCCCAGGAGCTGTTCCCAGGCAGTGCACAGAGCAGCCCCTACTGGTAGTAGAAAAACATTTCTGAGAAACACATAGAAGGTTTTGGCTAGTCTGCAAAAATCATGGGCAGTTTTTCTCACTTCTCAGAATCATAGCTTGACTTGTTGCATGGACTTTTCTGTAATATTATTCTAACTGTTGCTCCTTTCCTTCAACCATTGGTTTCCTAGACCTTGAAACCTGGACTGGTAATACAAAGCTTCTATCTGTGCTTTTCCCTGGGTTCTCCCATTTTGTAAATTTACCTGTATATATGCGTGTATGTATATGCATATATGGACTAGAGAAAGAATCCTTGAAACCAGTCTTTTCATACACAGTGTGCATCCATTCATCAAGGTGGAAACATTTTAGTCCCTCTCACTTCAACGTTCTCTTTTAGGTTCAAGACGGGCGCTTCTAAACTCAGTACTTGAGTTGGAGGCAGTATGGAGCAGCCAGTCCCAAATGGGAATCTTTCTGGGTTGCTCCTCCCCGGGAGTGCTGAAGAATGAAAACAGCTCCTTGAATGGATCGCAAATTCTGCTAAATCCCTGCTCACCACGGCAGCGACCAACAATGTCAAACATTGCGCAGAAGTCCTCCAGGAGAGAAGTTACAGCTTTATAAACAAGCCTCTTCACATGGGGTGCTGCAAAGAGGCTTGTTTATTCGGTCTGAAAGCGGGCGGGCGGACCAGGAGCGCAGTTCGGGGCCAGAAGCTTAGACAAAGAAGGGAAACAGCCGCTGCCTGGGGGCTCGCAGGGCCGGTCTGACCACAGATGGAGGCTCTCGGACTGGACTTCCCAGGTCACACACACACAATCTCAATCTCGCTCTCTCTCTCCACCAATAATGAGATCCCGAGGCAAGGAAGGCTTATTTAGGGAAAGTCAGAGTGATGAAAAGAACTCTGCAAGTCTAAGAAACCCCATCTCTCAGCTCCTGAGGCCGTCCTGGCCCCCACATGCCTCACAGTCCCCAGCTTAGTAGAAGGCAGTTGATTCAGGCAGTGGCAGCGCAAGTGTCATCAGCGCTGACACCAGTCCCAGGTGTGCGGCTGCCAGGGCTGCGGGGATGCTGGCGGCCGCGGGAGAGGAAAGGCTGGGCAGGGAAAGTCTGTGCTTTCCGGGTTTCCTTCTCGGATTTGCTTCAGGCACGGGACAAGGGTTCAAAAAATAGGCAGAGACGGTGGGGAGGCGGCTGAAAGATGGAGAAAGGGAGTCTGGATGGAAAACGAGTTTTCCCAATTCCTACTTTCCCGGCGCAAAGTTAGAATCGAATCTGTTTAACTCTTTCCAATCGTAATATAAGCAGAAAAGGGACGATCCTTAACTTCAATGACAATCCATTCGAAAGATAATGACAGGAAAGTAATGATCAGGGTGTGATGCTTCCTGCTGCACAGTGAGGAAGAATGCCTAATTCCAAAGGAATCCTAAAGTGTCAGAAAGAACCGTTCCTCTTCCCACCCCAATCGACCATGCCCACGGTGCCCACCTCCCTTTGCTTACCCTGCAGTGGCCGCCACCCAGGTCGCCGGCGAAGTTACGGACGTGAGCCATGTATTGGGTGAACTTCTCCTGGTACCTGCGCGCCGTGAGCTGCACCTCGCCCTGCAGCGCCCAGAGCTGCGCTAGCAGCTCCTTCTCGCGCCGCCTCCAGGCGAGGACCCGAGGCCTGGGCCCCCGCCCGCGGCCACAGCGGCAGCCCGGCGGCCCCCCGCGCGCGCCCCCGCCCCGGCCAGCCCCGGGTGCCGGACTGCAGCCCCCCCGCGCGGGCACTTCCCCGCCGCCCAGCCCCGAAGCGCAGCCCGGGCGGCTGTGAAGGCGGCGGGCAGGGCCGAAGTCGCAGTGCTGGACGTGCGCCTCCAGCTCCTGCAGCCTGACCGAGTGGCCACAGCCGCGGGCGCGGTAGTCGCACAGGACGCGCAGCTTCTGGATGAGGCTGCGTAGCGGCAGCACCCGGTACAGCTCGCCGGGCGCCAAGGGCTGGCACTGCAGCGGGCACCGGCGCCGCCCCACCGCCCAGGGCAGCAGGCAGCTGGCGCAAAAGACATGCCCGCACGGCGTGCACAGGGGCTCTTCAAGCACCTGACCGCACAGCTTACACTCCAGAGCCGGGTCCACTGCTTCCGCGAAGCGCTCCAGGGCAAAGCCCATGTTAGGGATGGGGAAGAAAGGGGGAGTGAAAGCAGAGTCCGTCTTCTCCGAGCCCCCCTGCCTTCCCCGGGCCACCCCCGGGGCAGCCGCCTCGCGGCGTCGGCAGTGGCTAGTCGGAGAGAGGTGGCGGGTGGGAGCTGTGATCTCTGAGTTTGTTTGGCTTGAAGTTTTCAGGCTCCTGCTAGGTCCCCTGACTTCGCCCGTATTGACGCTAATAGAAGTAACCTCCAGGGACCCCCGCCTCCTTCGCTGCCCTGCGATTTATGTTCTTTCAAATTTTGGCCGCCAGCTTACAATGGTCCTTGGGAACACTGTGCTCTCCTTTGCCTGAACAGTGGACTTCAAGCATCGAGGCTCCTCTCCCTGGGTAGGGCTGATGATGGGTACAGCGCTAATGTTGAGAAACAACTTTTAAATCCACCACAATGTAAGCTTCGGGAGAGCAGAATCTTTTTGTCCGTCTGGTTTTCCGCTGAATGCTCATGGCCCGCCCGGCGTCAAATCTATCTCCAATATGTTTGAAATAGAAGCACTTTTGTTTCTTTCACATCAAAACTACAAAATCAAAAGTTAGGAAACTGTTACTTTAGAAAATCACTATTAGGAAAATAACACTAGGAAATCCACAGAGCCAGGCTTCTCAAACCATGATCCAGAAATCAGGTGAGTTAGAAAGGCGCGATCCTAGACCTAGCAGCAAACATGGGGTAAAAGCCAAGCGCCCGCCTCAGGACACTGCCTTCTTAAGGAGCCCCTGAACAGCCATGCAAGGCCTGCTCCCGAGTGAGGAAGCTGGGATTCTGAGTCTGACTCCAGGTTCACTTGCCACAGCATCCATCTTCTACTTCCACAGGCGTTTTACTACTGGGGACGGGAATATGATCATTTGGGAACCTGGAAGGGAAAATTAAAGGGAAGGATGATGAAAGAAAGCAGTGAAATAACATATAAATAAAATCTTAGTGGCTGCTTCCTTCTACTTACCCTGAATGAACCCTTTGGATCCAAATTGCCTCCCCTCCCAGTTTGACTCTTCAAATTGTGTAGCATGACAAGCCGTCCTGAAAATACGCAGTAGGGCGTCATTCCAAACCCTTCTTACTCCACTTCCTTTACCATCTTCTGAATCTTAGGAATGCAAAGAGATCCTTTCACCTGGCTGCATATTACTTACTGCCATTATCCTGAAGCTGCTACCAGATGCTTGGGTGGGTTTTATAAATTCATCATTGATGATTCCTTGCTGCCAGTTGAGCCTTGTTCCTGGAAAGCTTGTACTTCTCTGTGACACCAAATGGCATCAGTTGGAATTGATGAGAACAGCTCCAGACTTTGTCTTTTAAGTCCTTGGAGCTAACTGAAGAATTAGCGAAGACTAATAATAGAGGTTAATAACCTTCTGAGCCTTCTTTCCTTATGAAAGATGAGATTTTCTTAGCTGTTCAATAACCAGTGAGGATTGGTGTGCTAGATGTTTAATATGCTTTTAAACTCTTTTTCAAAATAAGATGCTGTATTTCTCATTTAATACATATAGATTCATATGTGATAAAGTAACATTTGCCACTATGTTCTGAATTTCCCCCGTCTTTTGACCTGTCTTGCTACAAATAAATAGGCAAACAATAAATTTCTGATTAAATAAGAAATCATTTAACATTAACAGCATGAAAATATTTTTGTGAATTGCATAAACTAGAGATGCATGTTCTAGAATTTATTCAAATACTTCTGGGCAGGAGAAATCCATTCCTTTTTTTGCTACAGAAAAAGTTGTGACTTACAGCTATAAACAGTTATAGTTATAACCGTGCATATACAGTTATAGCTATAGCTTGACATTTATTGGTTTTACAGTAAACACAATGACACCGACAGCATTTTTAAAAAGAGAGAGAAGAGATGGAATCCAAAAATATTCCATTGAGACATGAGACTGTTAGGACCATGAGACTTCAGTTACTTGAAAAAAAAAAGTTCATATGATGTCCTTGGTATACCCATGCAATTCCTACAGGAAAAGTAAGGAGTGTGAGCAAATTATAGTCTGAGTAATATAACATTTTTATTATAAAAGAAAAGCAGTTGTCAAAAAGCAGATGTCAAAAGTTGTCCACAGAGAATAACAAGTTCAAAAATGAGGACATGTAAAGTGAAACTAAGTAATGAAGTAGGCCAAACAGAACAGGCAAATCTTTTACATAATCAAACAAAAGCCTGAGCACTTCCAAAAGAGCTAAGTACAAGGGAAGAACGTGACAAGAATTGAACTCTAAGGGAATGGACACACCCAAGTGAACCTCATAAACTTTTGCCATCTGGAAACATTGTGGCACAAGTCTGTGACATCAGTTGAGTCAGATAGTCTCCTTTCACTTCCCAGACTGTAAAATATTCTTCTACATATTAGCAAAATTGTAATATCGCTGAAAAGCTTGAGTGAGCTAGGAACATGGAGCCTAATTAAATGGAAGTAATTAGCTTGAGTAAACAAAGAAAGCACTTGAAATGAGTTTAAAATATGCACAAATATTTCAGCAAAACAGACCCAACAATATTTAAATAAATACCTTTTGGCAAATTAGACAAATTAACACCTTGCATCTTTAGCTTGGGCATACCCTTATGTGTTCGCTGATCATAATACTCTATCTTTTAAACATCCCTAGATAGTGAAAATTGCAGGCTGAATACTAACACTGGGGGAAGAGCTGAAAGGAAAGCCACTGTCTTCTTGTTGGGCAAGGCCAACTTCTAGCTGTGTTACACATTGTAGCCAAAACCAAACCTGTTACATTTCTCATAACCTTTCATTCAGCCTGGACCTGAGAATGTGCTTTGCCAACCAAGAAACAAAGGAAAGACTACAAATTCACTTAGCTTATTTCCAAGCCAAGAACCAAGGCTTGATTCAAATTATCTTTAAGCAGCAGTTTGAGAGGCCAAGGTAGGTGGATCACTTGAGGCTGGGAGTTCAAAACCAGCCTAGCCAGCATGGTGAAACCCCATCTCTACTAAAAATATATTTTAAAAAATTAGCCTGGCATGGTGGCAGGTGCCTGTAATCCCAGCTACTCGGGAGGCTGAGGCAGGAGAATCACTTGAACCTAGGAGGTGGAAGTTGTAGTGAGCTGAGATCGCATCATTGCACTCCAGCCTGGGCAACAAGAGTGAAACTCTACCTCAAGGAAAAAATAAATAAAATAAAATAAAAGCTTTAAGCAATTGGTTGAGTATTTTCAGCTTAGTAACTAGTTTTTGCTTCAATCGGCTATCAGCGGTCGTATATTCACGAAAAGAGATTAAAACATTGACTTGCTAAATTATTTGGGCCAATTCCGAGTGCAGTAATGAAACTGGGATGTGCCTTGGGTGTTTCCAGTGAGAAGAGTCAGGGTTCCATCCCAGCTCTGAGTCATACCTACTTCCAAGAATGAATCTAGGAGGTATTGGCTGTTGAGTCAAATGCTAAAATTCTTAAAATAAAATGCTGTATTCTAAGACTCAAAAATGATGAATGGAGAGGTAAAATGTGAAAGGGAAAGAGTTTTTTCACCTCATGCACAGATAATGCTTTGTCAAAACCAACTCATTTTTGACTCTTTTTCATCTTTTATGGATTCAATTAAGGGCCATGAAGTTGGAAAGGTTGGGGGAATTTTTCAAAGAATAGGACCTTAAATCATTTATTTTATATATGTTCATATAGCATAAGTTAGTACTTTAAATATAACAACAGTTTTTCAATTCTCTGTTATATAAACTTTCTCATAAAGAAAATTTCATTATCTATGTTTCTCTTTTCTCAATTCCCTGGTCATTTATCACAAATTAGTACTATTTCTATAATTATCCCAAGTGCTCTAAATGTAACCTGTAACTATGTAAAATTACTCTGGTAGCTGAGGCAAAAGTACTTAGCCACTGCAGGTCAAAATAGTTCCTGTGGAATACATTCATCTGTGTTGAAGTTAACAGACTTTGTTCTTATCTTGATAATTTTTCCATCATAATCTAGGATCGGATTTGCGCCTAGTAGCATAATGACTATGTTTGTAATGCATGAGATAATAACAAGGTCTCTTTGACAGTACAGAAAAATTCCAAACTTGATAAGAACAATAAAAGATACTTTGAAGTTGAGTTAGTTGAAAGTTCATTAAAAATGAGGCAGATTTTTTTGTTTTTTTACAAAAGTAGGCTGATAAACATTATGTTAGAGAAGTGATACATTTTGGATATGTTTTACTCTGAATAATACCGAATCAGTTAAATCCAGAGAACACAGAGCAGTATCAATTCTTATAATTCTTGTCTGTTGACACTTAATCCATTAGGAGTTATTTGCTCTTATCTTGCTTTCCTGATATGTTGGGGTCCGCGTGTTTCCTAAACAAAGAAATTTGTTTGACTTGTGTTGTCTTGTGTGTTCATTCCTTTGTTTAGGAAACACGCGGACCCCAACATCTGGAGCAGCGAGCAGGGTCCGTGGCTCCACGAGAGCAAGGAACTGGAGGGGTAACACCCCGGGCAGGTAAATAAATGAAGGGGGATCCACGGGAAAGTTATGAGGAATTCTACCTCTCTGGCCTCTGAACATTTGCGATTACTCCAGGGACTGTTGATGTCTATAGGAGTAGAAGTTAGTTAAAGAACATAAGACTTTGAAGCGATTGTTTGCCCATGTTGAACAACATTGTTATTGGTTTCAATATCAAACCAAAGTGCAATTAATCGAAAGGAATGGTTACAAGTGGTTAAAGTCGTGCGTCGAGCTCATCAGTGAGGGCAAACGATGCCTCTGACTTTGTGGATTTTGTGTAGTTCCATTACTCAGGCATTAGAGTTACTTGAAACTGACTCAGAGCGTGGCGATACTGCCACAGGAGGTGAGGCATCTGAAGCTTTAGAGAGGAATGATCCTAGAGAGAAACATATTTAGGCCCTGGTTGCTGAGGACAAGGAATTGGAAGAAGAGCTAATGCCTCCTTCATCTGAAGGAAATTCTGATTTGCAGCGTATTTTAGAGATGTTGCAACAGTTGTTAAAATTGCAAGGTGCCGCTGCTCCTGTTTCTCCTATCTCTCCGCCACGAGCCTTCCCTGTTACCTTGAAAAAGATTTCCCTTTGCCTCCACCTCCAACCTCTTTGCCTATGTCAGGTCAGGTTTTCTCTGTGCCTTTTCCTCCTGTAGGAGAAAAGAAGGAATCGAAGGAAATGGATGATTTCGAGGAATTAAATGTATTGCCAATAACACAGGCTGCTTTCGGCCCCAATGCTCAGTTCCCAAACGGTGGCCAGAATGTGACTTTTACAGCCCTACAATTTAAATTTTTGAAAGAAATGAAAGCTGCAATTTCTAATTATGGACCTCAGTCACCGTTTGTTCTTGGCCTTCTCGATTCCTTCTCTTCAGAACATATGATGATTCCTATTGACTGGGAAACGTTGGGACAGGCTGTCCTTGATCATTTGCAATGGCTTCAATTAAAAAGTTGGTGGTGGGAGGAAGCAACAGTACAAGCTAGAAAAAATGCTACCCGAAATCCCCCAGGACCTACTGAAGAGCAGCTTACAGGTTCAGGACAATACGCCACTCTTAATGCTCAGGCAGGCCTAGAAGATATTGCTCTCACTCAGATTAAAACCTTGTTTATAAAAGCGTGGACTAAGGTTGGAATAGCGAGTAAAACTTCTTTATCTTTTGTAAAGATCCTACAAGGAGCCACTGAGCCGTATCCAGATTTTGTAGCCCGTCTTCAAGATGCTGTATTAAAGACTGTAGGTTCAGGCCCTGCTGCTAAAATTCTTTTGGATACTTTGGCTTTTGAGAGTGCTAATCCCTAGTGCCAAAAATGGCTGCGTCCTCTAAAAGCTAGTGGATTTGATTTAGATGAATACATTCGGGCTTGTGCAGGTGTTGGAGGAGCTATTTACAATGCTCAATTGTTTGCTGGGGCACTTTCTAAGGCTTTAAAAGGCAATTCTAAACAAGGTATATGCTATCAATGTGGGAAACCCGGTCATTTTAAAAAAGAATGCCAGAAAAAATTAAGCTCTTCTGCTCTAAAAGAAAAAAGGTTACCATCTGATATGTATAAACGATGTGGCAAGGGTTGACACTGGACAAATGAATGCCGTTCAAAAACTGATAAAAGTGGGAATGTATTGTCACCCCTCTCGGGAAACGGGAGCCGGGGCCCGCAGGCTTGGGGCCCCAACAACTACAATGCAGGCCTATCCCAGTACCCAGTGAGCAGTGGCTTACAACATCAAGTAATGACCTCAAGTCCTCCTTAAAGACATCTTACCCTACCCCAGTTTCTCAGCTTTATGCTGCCACTAAGCAGAGTGCCGCTGCTGACCTAGCTATTGTCTAGCCTTATACTTTATCTCCTAATGGAGGAATATATAAGTTGGCTACCGGAGTGTGTGGTCCTTTGCCAAACGGACATGTAGGACTTTTACTAGGTCGAAGCAGAAGCGCTATGCGGGGGTTAATGGTGATCCCAGGAATTATTGATCCTGATTTTACTGATGAAATCCTTATTATGGTACAAGTCTCACAAATTATGCACCTAGAGGCAGGGGAGCGTATTGCACAATTGCTTTTATTGCCTTTTTTTCCTTTCTTATCTAGAGATGTGTCTCGTCAAGGAGGTTTCGGTAGTACTGGGAAAACTGTTCTCTGGGAAACTTTAGTTTCTGATCACAAACCTTTATGTTCATTGCAAATTAATGGGATACTTTTTGAGGGATTAGTCAACACAGGAGCGGATGTATCTATTATATGCTTGGCTTAATGGCCTGATCATTGGAAAAAGAAACAAGTATCGATTACTCTGTCCGGCCTAGGTACTGCTTCTAGAGTCTACCAAAGTGTCGAGCCCCTGAGCTGTGTAGGACCTGAAGGACAACAAGGAAAAGTGTTCTTTTATATTGTTCTCATTAATATTAACTTTTGGGACTGTGATCTTTTACAACAATTTGGTGCCTTTTTAAGCATTCCTCATATTTCTTCAGCTGCCAAAAATATGATGTTCAAAATGGGCTACAATCCTTTAAACTCTTAGCCACTGTCCACAAGCCTCAAACTTTACAATTGAAGTGGAAAACTACAACTACTGTTTGGGTGGAACAGTGACCATTATCTAAAGAAAAACTTAAGGCTTTAAAGAATTTAGTTAAGGAACAACTGGCCGAGGGGCATATTGAACCAAGTACTTCTGCATGGAATTCCCCTGTGTTTGTCTCGTCAAAAGAAAAAGGAAAATGGCACTTATTAACTGATCGTAGAGCTGTAAGTGCTTGTATTAAACCTATGAGGACTTTACAGCCTGGGCTTCCTAATCCAACTCTTATCCCACAAAATTGGAAATTAATGGTTATAGATTTTAAAGATTTTTTTTTTTTTTTTTTTTTTTTTTTTTTTACTATCCTGTTACAACCCCAAGATTGTGAAAAATTTGCCTTTACTGTTCCCGAATATAATAATGGACAGCCTACTCAAAGATATCAATAGAAAGTTCTTCCTCAAGGTATGCTTAATAGTCCTACTTTATGTCAAAAGTTTGTTCATAGAGCCTTAAACCCTGCTCGCTGCGCCAGATGTCTTGTCTTGTGTTGTCTTGTGTGTTCATTCCTTTGTTTAGGAAACACGCGGACCCCAACACTGCTATTTGGCAAAATGTAGTTAGAAGGGGTATCATGACAGTACAGAATGCCATTTTTAAGAGGAATAAAGTGGTATGAATAAAACTATTATGTACACCAAAATCACGTAAATAATTTACAGCAATTGTGCAGTCTCTGCAGGAATGAATTATCAGACACAGCAGAATGAGGAATTTGAAGAAAATCAAATTAAAGTGAAGTATTAAATTAAAAATTGTGGCAACTTTCAATTAGATTACAGATTGATTCTTCTAAAGTCACCTAAACATCAGGAAGGGTACTATTATTCTATTTAAGAAGGGAGTATTGTAAGAGATGGTTTATAGAGAAAAATAGATTAAATTCTGTATTTAGTTAACTTTAATTTTGTGTTATATCTTGTGGGTCATAGTCACTGACAAAGAGGGATGATATAAAAAACAACCACAAGAGCTAATGTATAATAACTCTCACTATGTGACAGCCACAGCACTACATTCCTTACATATACAATCTCATTCAAATCTCCCAATGACCATTTTGGGTGGGTACTATTATTGTTCCCACAACTTGACCAAGTTCACACAAATCAAAAGTGGCAGATCCTAGGCTTAAGCTAAGATCAGCCTCACTAAAGAACTCGTACTCTTAAATGCTACATTATATTGGCTTGTTTTTCTTACATTTGCCATGGGGTTGTTTTAGAATAAAATACGCTATCAAACGTGGTATGTCAATGGACACTGTAATTGCATTCATTTGATTCCATTGTTTAAAAATTCTCTCTTTGTTTTGCTTCCTCTGATGAGGGAAGTTCCAAGGTCATGTTTATTAGAGGCCTTTGAATAATTTATGCAAATGAGAATATTGATTAACTGTTCTATGCAATACCAATACGGCTATTTTAGACTATTTTGTTCCACTTAACTGATCTTAAATAGCTGAAAGTTTTCTATGTAATAAACCAATTGTGTATGTTCCTTAAGTTTTATCTTAATAAATCAATCACTATATTATAATTTCTGTCAAACTCTTACTTTGTGCTTAGTTCAACAAGAATTTTCTGTAGTAATATTTTTCTGAATGTTTCTGCAAAATTACAGCAATTTTCACAGAACTTAGAGATGTCAGCTTATTAATTTGGCTTGTTGCTTAGTGAAAGGAAACAAATTATTTTGTCGATTATCATTTTTTACGTTTTATTACAGTGATGTGGAAACCATAATCTAAAACCAATGTAAAGAGGGCTTGAGGACAAAACCAGGAAAAATGTCACTGACCTCATTTACTGTCAGTATTTCTTTGGGCTTCTGAAGCCACTTCTTTGCTCATTCATCCCAAACTCAAGGGAAATATGTACATAACTAGTATTATATATTAATAATTTATTACATGAAAATATAATTTTTAAAAATAACTGATACTGGAAATTCCACGTGGAAACTCTGTTGACTAGAATGATGTCTAAGAAACAAAGAGATGCTTTTGCCATGATTTACTCTGCCGTGCCATAGATTTGACATAAATTATTTAATTTCAGTATAATCTCATCTATAAAATGAAATCATTGATACCTGTATCATCCTACCTTCCAGAAATCTTGAAAGAATAAATAAAATATCTATACTATGTTTTGAATGCTTCAATTACCATTCACAATTATAGTACAAAATGATTATATATTACAGTAGAACTCAGAGTGTCCTCTTATTTATTAGTGTAAATCAAATACCTGTCCCCTCCTATGAAGAACCAAATGCCCTCCCACTCTCAACCCAAAAACAAGATAGCACTTAGAGTACTGAGTGCACTAGAGTCTCTCAAAATATAGTTAAACTTGTATAAATGGGAAGGCTTAGAGAATTTCTAGAAAAAATTCTTGTAGTTTGCTATTTGTAATGACTGTTTAAAAATATGTTTCTCTGTTTTAGTTTAATGTAATTTCTCTGTATAATTTTATGCTAAAGAGAAAGTACTTCATTCAAATGTATACTGTTTGGCATAATTAAGAAAATGTCATATAGATTTTCATGTTTTCAATAACTGTCATATAATTAAAAATCACAGTTACCAGGAGTTGTAAATCCAATTACTCTGTGTCCTAGTTCTTACCTCCAACTCAGTTTGTAGCTTAATAACTTCTTTAAAGTCAATCCAAACTCACATGAGATGGAAGAAGAGTCAAACTAGAAAATGATCCATTGGTCATTACACAATAAAAATTCAAGAAGTTTTCTTTCAACAGTTGATAAGTAGTATTGACCATAAAGTTTTACATTTAAAAGATAGTTAAAAGTATTGCATTACTCAAATGATAAGAATTTAGTATTTTCAGTAGGCTGGCCACAGTGGCTCACACCTGTAATCTCAGCACTTTGGGAGGCCGAGGCGGGCAGATTGCTTGAGCCCAGGTGTTTGAGACCAGCCTGGGCGACATGGCAAAATCCCATCTCTACAAATAAATAAATAATAGCCTGGCATGGTAGTGCACACCCGTAGTACCAGTAACCAGCAACTTGGGAAAATGACATGGAAGTATCATCTAAGCCCAGGAGGTTGCAGTGAGGCATGATCATGCCACTCCAACAGAGGGAGACCCTGTCTCCAAAAAAAAAAAAAAAAAAGTTTTTTTCAGAAATAACTTGCACTAAGAACGTTGTCATTGCAATAAATAAAATTTAGATGTAAATCTACTAAAATAAGAACTGATACAAAATGTACCCCTTATCTATGAAGAAGTCCTCAGCAGTCCAAGGTGGATTTGGTAGCCATTTTTATTCTCTAACTTGGTTAGTTTTCTCTTCTTCCTTTCTTTCTCTCTCTCATTTTTTTTGAAGTGTAACTGCTTTATTATGTTTTCTCTGATTATAAAATTGACATGTGCTTATTGTTGAAAATAATCCACATTCAGAGATAACAACCATTAATATTTGTTGTATGACTTTCCAGAAATATTCTTCAGTATATACAGCCCTACTGTAGAATTTTTCAACAAATGGAGACCAACTACCCAGCTTTGTAGTTTGTCTTTCTTCACCTCACCATATAAATTCAACACTGTTCCAGGTGATGAAACCAACAATATATATTTAAGTTATTTTCTAGTCATTCATTGTATAGATGCATCATCTTTATAAAACTGAATGAATTATTAATGGATTTTGTTTGCTTTTAGTGTTTGAACATTATAAACAATATTGCAATTAGAATTATTTTATATTTTTGTTTTCATGTCAGACATAGAGCTGGAATAAATTTCAATAAGTGGAACTTAGAACAATGATGTTTTTATTACCTTTTTAACAGTTTTGATACTTATCACCAGAATGAGAATCACTGTAAACTCTGAAGCCAGGTTGCCTGTGTTAAAATCATAGCTTGTCTTGTTTTGAAAAGAAAAGAATGAGTCTTTGTTTTGTATGTGTCTTACCACATCTATTAAGTAGGTATGCATTCCTTGTTACAAGCCTAGAGAGAAGAGTATGTCATTCAACAGAACTTTGAACAAGAGCTAGGGAAACCACTCTTCCATCTGGATTATTGAAGCCCCCAAAACATATTTCACATATGTTGCAAATCTTGTTCACCAATTTTGTGACAGCATTATCGTTATTTGATATTTCCAATGCTAAAATTATACATTTTTATGGAGAGCCAATTTCTATGCATGTTTGTATGCACAATACATATAATCATCTGTGAATGTTTGTTTAATGTTTAATAAATATGATAGTTTATGTGCAATTTTGGTTTACAGTTAAGACTATGCTTAAAGTATTCATTTACAAAGTCATCCCACAACTGTACACCAAATTTCTGACTGGAATAAAGAGGTTGATCAATTCCACTCATGTACTCCTCACCCACTTCCTAGCTCCATGTTCCTTTCTCCTATCTGATTCATAATCATCCACCATATTTTACGCCCTTTGGATTGGTTGTCATCCCCATCTCTTTCTGATTGTGTGTCTTTCTTTTCTTTTTAAAACTATTTGACATACTTGTTTATCTTTTTAATCCGATGCTTTGCTTCTTTTACAATGCCCTTTTATGTAATCCCTCTTCCATTTCCAAGAATCTTTCTCATGTATTCAAACTTTCCTAGAAAACCTTTAGTCTTCAGCATTTCGACATTCAGCAGGATTTCCTCTGGCACCTGAGTTCCCCCTCAGGTGGAAGTAGTTCATTCTCCTAATCTCTAAAGTCTAAGAGCTAGGAAAAATAACATTTATTCATAGTCTGTTTCTATGAACACAACTTTACACCTACGGCACCTAAAATTGAACTCATATTGACATTACCAATAGTTTGGAGTCTAAGGGTAGAGCAGGCTTTGTGTTTGCAGGCAGAATGATGCCTTCAATGACTCAGGTTCTTAACTTCTATGGCCCTGGCTGGCTTCTAAGGCTGGTTTTCCTCATAGCTAAAGAATGGGTGCCAGTCATTGTCAGGGTTCTGTGTTTCCTCATACATGTCAAATAGTCAGGGAGGTAGTTCTTCCTGGAAAAGCAAGCAAAGGGCCTTTCTAGAAAAATCCCAGCAAAAATCTTGATTGTCACTGACCATAATTGCTTATTAAAGCCATTCCAGAATGACTCACCACTAAGGAGCATAGAATTATGCTGATTGACTCAGACTAACCAGGACCACACCTGGAATTGAGGACGAGTCCAGCTCCCCTTGGGTGAACAGGGCTTTGAGGCAGAGGAGTGAATATCTGAACAAAAGAACAGTCCTCTTAGGAAAAATAACAGGAAATCATTGACTGGAAATATCCTGCAAACTGTCCTAAGTTTTAAATGTTTTAGTCATTTAGGATTCAAAACAACCTGAGAGAGGAGATATTATTATATTATTACTGAAATCATCTTTGTCTTATAGACGAAGAAGGTGACATACAGTGTTTGAGTGACATGCCAAGGTTTCAGAGTTCTTAGTGGCAGAACTGGAATTTATACTTGGACATCTGGCTTATAAGACTTCGCTGTTAACCACTAAGTCATGCTGTCCTTCTTATAGCCATACATCATCTTGTTTTGAAGTTAATGATGAAAGATCCAGGCTTTGTAGTTAATGTAGTTCTTGAATTGAATCCTAGTTTCTGTATGTACAGGCTGTACAATTCTTGTGGGAGATGACTTAACCTTTCTGAATACTAATTTCTTTACCTGTAGAATGAGTAAAATAATGACTACTACACATATATTACGTTAAGAATAATCAAATAGTGCTTATTTCTTTGACACATAGGAGGTGTTTAACAAATGGCAGATCTTGTTATTTTCTCTAGGGCAATCATAATTCATGGTACAGCATTTGTAAATGTAAAATGGACATAATAATAAAATGTCTGATTATTCTATTAATCATGCTACACAATATATAGACCTTTATTCCAATGATATGGAGAGTAAAATTTTACTTAAAATATTTTCATAAAATCTGACCCACATTAATAGATATGAATAAAACTACATATTATATGCATCATTTCTCAGAAATACTGTTTTTTGATTAAATAATCTAAAAAAGAACTGCATGTAAAAGCACTTTAAACATTACATTTTTTTCTTTAATTTTTCACACAGTTATAAAGTTACTCTAACATGCCCCTGAATGTTGGCACAAAATCAAAATTTCAACTTAATGTGAATTCTGCCAAAATACTTAAGAAATATAAGCCCACAAATCTGGAGAACAATCTGGCAGCACTTAGTGACATCAAGAATGTGCAGCCCTATGACCCGGCAACTCTCCCCTGGGAGCCTCTTCCAAAGGTTGATCTGGAGGTTCTTTGCAGCTTTGTCTTGGGACCAGGGAATTATGAGAAACCTAGGTGCTCATCTCCAGTAGAAGAGAAAAAAAGTGTGGTAGATTAGCCTCTGGGCTGTGCAGTGGTCAAGAGCAATGATCTACATACAGCTCAGTCTATGGCCACAATGTTGAGTTAAAAATAACAATAAGCACATCTGTTGCAGAATGCCATGTTTATAAATTTAAAACAGATACATTCATAAAACAACAATGCACATTTTTCAAGGATACATAATTTAAGTGGAGTAGGTGACTATATAAAGAAGGGAATAGTCGTGAACAAAAGGAATAAAAGCAAAAAATAAAATAAAGCAATAGAGTGACTTGCATAGACTAATAATGATGGTGTATCATGAATTGAGAATTATTATTAATTCAATTTCCTATTTTTAGGGCTCAGTATAAACAAAATAGAAAAGAAAAACAGTGAGAGAAAGGGACAGGGTAGGAATGAAGGAAAAGGAAAGAGAAAATTACAGGCAGGTCCTACTTCATGCATATCCATTTAACAGCTTCTCTTTTAATCTTGTCATAGTAAGTATAATTCAATCTGCATATCTGCATATCGCCAAAGCATATTTCCTGAAGATGGCTGCCTAAATTGTGTCTATTTATAATGTCTATATGGTGATTACAGAGATATTTAGGTATTAAATTGATTGATTAAGCCATATTTAGAGTAAAAGCAGGAAAAGCAAATTATCTTTTTGCCTGCCTTGGTCCTTTACTAGGTCTGCTGAGCATTTGCTATAACAGAATAGTTTCTATAGCTGTATTTCAATCCTGTTTTTCAGAAAGAGAAAATAATAATCAAAGGTTAGCATATGTTTTGTGAACATACTGTGCATTGATGCACAAAGATAATATGTGTTATATTTTTCTAAGTTAATTTTTCTGCTATGAGATAGTTTAGCTAAGATAAAGGATATATCAAACTTTAAGAGAACCTAAGAGGAAAGACAGAATACAGACACACACAGCATCCCTTTTGGCTGTGAAGATACCCTAGCTTATAAGATACAGGACAGAACCTGGATATTTAGAGGGGTGAATGAGAAGGAATGGAGGGAGGAAATTGGCAGGGAAGAGAGGTGACTTCCACACAAATACTGCAAGAGCTAACATTGAGCCAAGCTTTCTCAAATTATCTAGTCCCAATCCAGCACAAAAATTGGGAAAGGAACAGATTATTCAGTAAATGGTGTTAGGAAAATTACCTACATATTATATTGGACACAAAATCCTTTTAAGTCTTAACCAATTTCCATTTGCCTAGATAAGTTCTACATAATAAAAACATACTGAAATTCTAAAAATCTATCTGAAGAAAATAGAGAAAAATATCAGTAGGTTTGCCTGCATTAAATGTAAAACTTCTGCAAATTAATAACAAAGTGAAAAAGTGAGTAATAAACATGCATGTTATAAATCTCTAAGAAAATCATTGACATAACAACAGAAAAATTAATGAAGCGCAACTGCACAAAAAATTCCAATAACTAAGAAATAAACAAACAAAATTTAACCTATTAAGTCAAAAGTAGATTACACAAAGATGCAACAAAGGAATAGTATTTATTATTTGTCTAATGAATTAATAAAATTAATTTGTTATTGAGAGTGTAGATGTCTAGATACCTGTGTGTGTTTATACACGTGTGGACTATCTGTTTACTATGTGTCTGTGGTCTGTGTGTTCATTAGGGGGATTTATTTAATTTCACATTTCAAGACTGTGAGAAAATATAACCTTCCATAAAGATGTAAAAATCAGTCTTATAAGGTTAATTGTTATTCACAGTTTTATTTAGACTACACAATATAAAGGAATCTAATTAACCTACACTGAATCACATGTTTATGACAAAGTTTAGTCTACAGTACAATGTGAGTGGATACTTTTCAAAAAATTATATCATTCTGGGTCAATTTGATAACAATATTGAAAAATATAATCATCCCTACCATACACAAAATTTTAAGTATGAAAGTGGTCTAAATGAAAGGTATGCGTATCTACATATAAAAGAAAAAAACAACAAAGTCTTAGAAAAACAGCGTAGAAGAACATTTTTTTATTACCAGAAGAGGATAAAATTCCATAAACAAGATACGTAACATGCTAACTACAAAATTAAAAAATAATAAGGCTGGGCACAGTGGCTCACGCCTGTAATCCCAGCACTTTGGGAGGCCGAGGCAGGTGGATCACCTGAAGTCAGGAGTTCGAGACCAGCCTGACCAACATGATGAAACCTTGTCTCTACTAAAAATACACAAATTAGCTGGGTGTGGTGGCAGGTGCCTGTAATCCCAGCTACTTGGGAGGCTGAGGCAGGAGAATCACTTGAACCCAGGAGGCGGAGGTTGCAGTGAAACAAGATCACACCATTGCCCTCCAGCCTGGGCAACAAGAGCAAAACTCTGTCTCAAAAAAAATAAATAAAATAAATAATAAACTGGGTACTAGCTGAAAGAGTGGAGTCACAGGATTTTTGTAAAATGAGATAATCTAAAGTATGTTTGAATACTGATTAGTGTGCTCTATTAGACATGGAGAATGTGATTATGTAGGAGAAAGAAGGCATTGAAGAATTGTCACAGGTGGATTCTAATATGGCCCCAATGATCCATAGTTCTTGAGTATTCATCCCTTTCCCTGAGAGTTGGCTAGTCTAGCAAATTGCTTCTAATGGAAAGTGGTAGAGATTATAGGCTGTCACTCACATGATTATGTTACATAAAACTATGACTACTGTCTTGCTATCAGACTCTCTTCAGCTTTGATAAAACAAGCTGCCATATTGGGAAGGCCCATGTGGCAAGCATATGATGATGGGTTCTGTCTAATAGCCAGCAAATAACTGAGTCTCACAGTCAACACAAGTATAGAAACTGATTCGTGCCAATAGCCACATAAGTGAAATTAGAAACATTTGCTTCCCCAGTTGAGTCTTCAGATGAGACTCCAATGCTGGCTGACACCTTGATTGCAGCTTTGCGAAAGACTCTGAAGCAGGGCACATTGGTGGGACATGCCCAGATATCTGATGTACAAAAACTTTGCTAGTAAATGTCTGTTATTTCAAGATGCTAAGTTTTGGGGTAATTTGTTACACAGCAATACTAATGAATACAAGAGTAAAGAATTTGAGGCAGCAAATAAGAAGATCAATAACCATACTAGTGCTTGTTTGGACAGAAGCAGGGAATACTTCAACTACATAAGAAGAAAAAATTCAAAAATGTGGAGAGCCAATTTATGTGAGAGCCAATTTGGTAAGTTTGGAAATTGAACAATCAAAGGGGTTTGTTTATAAATAAATTATGGAGCAATTTCATCAAAGAAGACTAAGGAGAAGAGAAAAAAGATGTACTAATTTTAAGAGAGAGAATGTTTGAAATAGTAGCTTTGGAGAATGGTGAAGCAAACATCCTGGGAAAGGGTAGTAGGAGTTTCAAACTTTAAGGATTATCTGCTCGTTTGAGAGACAGTATAGCTTCAGGATTGAGAACACAGACTATGGAGCTGGGCCACCTACAGATTTTCCTAGTGTTGTCCCAGCAAATGACCACAAACTGAGTGACCTACAACAGAAATGTATTCTCTCACATTCCTGGAGACCAAAAGTCAAAATCAAAGTGTTAGCAGGGCCATGCTTGCTCTGGAGACTTTAAGGGAGATTTCTTCCTTGCCTCTTCTTGTTTATGGTAACTTCAGGCATTCTTAGGCTTGTGGCTGCATCTTTCCATTCTCTGCCTCTAAGGTCACATTGCTTCCTCCTCTCTGTTTTCTCTTCTTTCATTCGTCTCTTAAAAGTACACTTATCATTGAAATCAGAGCCCACCCAGATAATCTAGATGATGCCTCTCAAGATCCTTAATTTACATCAGAAAGACTGTTTTTCCAAATAAGATCACATTCATAGGTTCCAGGAGCTAGGATGTGGGCCTCCAGTCACCATTCAACTCACTATATGTCCAACTCGTGGTTCTGCTGTCTCTAACAGCGTGTCCTTGGGCAGGTCACTGCACTTCCCTGTGCCTTAGTTTGTTCATCTGTAGCAAGGGGGTTATTGAAGGGATATTAGATGAGTCAGTGTATATGTGCCTAATTGTTATTTTTACGTGTTAATTATTAATGAATTATGTCAAAATGTGAACACTATTTACAATGGGAAAAAGTGACATATGAGTCAGATATTGCTAAAATACACCATTTTTCTCATTCTAATAGTTTACCCTGAACTCTTATTTTTGATGATGTCAAACTCTGACCTTGACTTGGTAAAACATTTTTAAGAAGGCTTTGTCATATATTTGTAAAGTGTGCATTTTTGCAAGTTTTCTGATTTGAAAAACATTATTATAAAGAACTTCCTTCTCAGAATGTGTTCCCTACCAGACAAGTAATTCAAGAATTATGATTCATTTGTCTTTATTATTTTTTTAAATTAGAATACGAACAACAGGACTCTCCTATAAACATCCTAGGGAGAGGGAAAGAGGAGCAGAAAGACATATTTGCAAACAGGCATAATATTTTGCAAAAAGTTAAATAATTTTCTATTCCAATCTAAATCTGACTTTCCCTGGTTATGATATACCATGTGGCTTATCATGCAAGGAAAAGAGAGAGAGCAGATTCTACAGGGAATAAATTCAAAAGTAACTTTCCTGTGTCCATAAGAAGGCATTATTCTCGAAAGCCAGGGTTTACAGTAAAAGGAAATACTATTTATTTTTAATTTTCAAAATATACATATCAGGAGCAACCCTGAAGACTTACCATGAGCTACAGGTAGAAGGGACTCAAGATATGACACAAATACAGTACCCACTTGATGTCAGAAAAGAAAGGAGAAAAGAAGCTGAAATGGTCAAACACGTGGACTGTTTCCCTCTTTCCTATCTACATCCCTTCTGTGGTTAAACTCAATGTGAACATTCTTAGAAAAGTGTGTTATTTACCTCCATCCTCACACTTTCAAACCTCCTTGGAAATGCTCAGGGCTTGAAATAGCAACCCATCTCCTTATTTTCCCTCTGCTTTTGTGCCATATAAAGTGAATTCAGAAGTTGTTGAGCCTTCCAAGTAAGAGGTTTTACGAAATTAGATGAGTAGAGAGATAGCAATGGTTGCCATGGAGGAAGGAGAAGGTAACCCTGAAATAGAGACTTCAGGACACACCAAACATTGGATTGGTTGGAGCATGAAGTAAAGGTCTGGACATTGGTAGCACTGACAAGAGCTGAGCTTGGGCCAAGTCAGAAAGGGGAGGAACATCAAGCCCGAGGGTGGCCACTTGGTCAGGTCTTCGTTAGACTGAGTTCATCAGGAGAGCATGAGACTTTCTATTTCAAAGCCAGGAAGGTCCTGGCAGAACCAAGATAAGTTGATCCTTCTACCAGGCCTTAACTATGCTAAAACTAGGCCACAAGTTTCCAAGAACTCAAACTTCAGTGACAGATACCAGAAGGATACCCAGCAGGTACCTAAGCATATGAGGTCATAACATACTCGAATTTCACACAGTCTTACAAACCTGATGTCCTATCCAGATGTCAACTTAGCTACAAGAAAAGGTGAAGTCAACAAGTCCTGGGTTGTTGAAGAAATACTTAAACACTATTTACATGAAAGAGATTGATTTTGTCCCCCAAAACTGTTTAAACCAAGGAATATGCATTTAACTGTTAAGCTTATGTCCTTCCTTCTTTCAGCACTATGCAAGTGGGGCTCCGGTGCAGGAAGAAGTCAGTTATAGAACGTGAAGACACTCTAATTTCTTGCTCACCTAAGATAAAGAGTATAAGGTTTTGACGTCTGTAGATATGTGTGGTGGCATTGTAGTGTGTCAATTTAGCTAAACTGGATTGATGTTTTAAGAATTCCTTTCCCTGAATGGTTTTGGATTATGATAGGCCAAGAGCATAATTTGTGCAAGTTTTTGGAGGCAGAAATGATGCAGCAGCCGTATGTATGCTGGGAAGGTTGGTAAAGGGTCAGGTGCTGTGTGCTCGCACATCGTGTCCTAGATCTGCTGGCTTACATCATTGGCATGGATCAACAGCTCCTGCAGCTCCCACTGGATACTCCTTCAGTTTCTCCAGATCTGGGCCATTTCATATACAGCTCCATGGCAGTGTCACCAACTTCTTCAAAGTTGGAGGCCAAGAGACGGTGAGACTCAGATGCAGGTGCCAATGAAAGACAGAAGCAGGCTACAGCATGTTCTTGTGGGTTCCAGCTCATCTTCATGGTCCTCAGTTTGTCTTTGTTCTCCAGACTTCTCATCTATCTCCCATTCCTTGCAGTTAGCACTTGCTTACTTCAGGCACAGCTTCAGATACAGGAGGGGTACACTTAGACAGATGCCCAACCAGATGTCACAATCACACGAGATCTAATTGCCATGATCAATGTGTAATCCCTCAGAGTGGTTCAGCTTCTGTGATGGAATCCACAGGATCCACAGCTGGTGATAGCAACCTTATTATCATCTTAATTTTTGAGATGAAGCCACCATAGGTAACAGAGTTTAAGTATTTAGCCCCAAGTCATACAGCTCATAAGTTGCAACCTGAGATTTAAATCTGGGTTTCTCTGGTTTCACATACCTCACTTTTTCCAAGTTGACTTTCATTAGTCATTATCATCCCAGGTCTATCAGTTGATCATGTTAGCCATTGCCTATCAAACTTCCAGAAGAATGAAACAGAGGGCAGGCAAATTATAACTTAGGAGAATAGAGAATGGGTGCTGCTAGGGAGGCAGACCCAGGTGGAAAGCCATGAAGTCTAAATTCTGGTTGCCTGGGTTTGAAGGCCCTAATACTAGGAAATAACACACACCGTGTGTCAGGCTTTTCCTAAGTGCTTTACACTTATTAAATCATTTAAGCTTTACAGCAACTGTAAGAGGTGGGTATTATTACTAATCCTACTTTACAGATGGGTAACATTACTCAATCAGTTGGCATAGACCAAGGATTAACACTCAGAAAGTTGGTTTAAGGAGTTGTATTCTCTGAACAAAATGGAAAACATACTATATGGTAGAGATGAGTTCCACTAGGAGAGTTAGGACTTCACTGAATGCTAACTTAGGTACCTCACAATTTGTCGAGCTAACAACACATCCAGGAAAAATAAAGGCCTGCCATTTTTTTTTTTTTTTGAAAGATAAAATAGAAAACAAGTTACATTCTTAAGGATTTTCCTCATGTAACTTATTTATCTTACACTTTTTATGTGATATTAAATTGCTAAGAAAAGTTTTGAGCAACTAAATATTGTAAACACCATGATTATGAATCACTAATATAAATTTCATTAAAATAAAATTTCAGGAAAATGGACAATTTGCTAAATTGTGGATTGACAGAGATCTCTCAAGTGTTCACAGAAAATGTTCCAGCTTAACTAAGATTTTTGTTTAGTTGCTTTCTATAGTAAATGATCGATTCTCATATTACACAGGCAATCTGCTTAATTACATTAATTTTGAAAGTTATGTCTATAAAAGAAAGGCCTTTATTGTTCACCTAACATAATTAAAAGTAGGAAAAAGCAAATAAAATGTGAAGTCTAAAGAGGGATCAAGCTATTAACAAAAAGAAAAAAAGAATGGAGGAGAAAAAAAGAAAAGAAGAAAGAGCATGGAGGATTTCCACAGTGTTTATTTTAATTCTTGGAATTGGGATTTTTGAAATGAAGTTTAAATATTAGTCTATTAGAATGCAATTTGTTCACTCCTAGGCTAAGCCAAGCATCCCAAATAATCTGTGAAGAGAATCGTAATAGCAGTTACTGCTTAATATAGGCAGGAGATATCCTCCCCAAAGTCAGGGATTATTATCCTGGATATCATCTTAAAAGCAAAATAGAGAAAAGAGTTAAAACTCAATAAAGAGGTCTGAAAGTGTTTCTCTACTTTAGAGAAACACTATTGTATTAATCTGTTCTTGAACTGCTAATAAAGACTTACCTGAGA
The DNA here is from genome assembly GCF_007565055.1 of Rhinopithecus roxellana. Taxonomy (NCBI): domain Eukaryota; kingdom Metazoa; phylum Chordata; class Mammalia; order Primates; family Cercopithecidae; genus Rhinopithecus; species Rhinopithecus roxellana. The sequence goes on from NC_044558.1 coordinate 73,123,961, forward strand.
CTGGGTAATTTATAAAGAAAAAGAGGTTTAATGGACTCACAGTTCCACATGGCTGAGGAGGCCTCACAGTCATGGGGTAAGGCAAAGAAGGAGCAAAGGCACGTCTTACATGGTGGCAGGCAAGAGTGTGTGTGCAGGGGAGACTGCCCTTTATAAAACTATCAGATCTCATGAGATTTATTCACTATCAAGAGAACAGCTTGGGAAAACCCACCTCCATGATTCAATTACCTCCTACTGGATCCTTCCCATGACACATGGAGATTATGGGAGCTACAATTCAAGATGATATTTGTGTGGGGAACACAGGCAAACCACATCACTTAACTTCTTTCAAATAATAGAGATGTGTAAGGAGAATTGGGGTCATCAATATAGTTTATAAAATCTATTTCTTTTGTTCTTCACCCTATCCTTCAACTCTGGGCTTCACTTACTTGGCATAATTTCTGCTGTCTGTACACTTGATATAGAAAGGAACGAGGGGGTAAAGACAGTGAAACAGTCTAGGTTGGAGCAGAGTAAGAAGGATGGAATTCTATCTTTTCCTAGTCTTTTATCTTTTACTTAATTTCCATGTATGTCTTTTCCAACCTCCAATTTTAACTGCCCTCCATTCATCTGATAAATACTATCATTGATACATTTTCTACTACACACTTAATACATACCTCCTACAACCTGTTGGGACCTTAACAGACATATATATCTCTAGAACAGCTGCTAATAAAATTAGCAGTGGTCCTTTGAAAGTTGCAAGGAAATTGTCTAAATTTTAAATTATTATACAATTTGAAAATTAAAAATAAGGTGCAATAGCACCAATCACAACAAAAATACATATAGCAAAATTTAAAATCAACAATCCTTGCTAGCTATTAGTAATTCTACTTTATTTAATTTTCTGCAGAAACTTGTCAAAGGAAAGGTAGCTCTTGTTTCTTTAAAAATTCTGTTTTCATGTATGCTAATGGCTGTACTCTGCTCTTTTTAAGATTAGGCATTAAGACTTAGATTTGGCATCTAAGGGTCCATAGATCTTGTTCTACTGACAAATTAGAGATATGCACTTATCAAAATTAACAGTTCTTTAGATCTTTCAAAATGGAAATTTATCAGAGGAAGAAATTGGTTAAATATTCATACTAAAATATGAGTTTCTATGCTTCTTTCGGTAAACACTAAATTACTTAGTGTTCAGAAAAGCAATCCCCTAGGATAGTTTTAATAGTGTAGTCTTTCTGTCCATTGACTCATAAAATCACCCAAATTTAATTGTTCTGTGTATATTACAGTTGGCAGTGTACAACTTGAGTTTAGAGCCTAATCTAATAACCGTGTCTGGAGTAAATTTTTAACAGAATATCTTTTGAAATGAGGTCTTACTGGCCCCCTTTTCTCAAGTAGAAGATTATTTTGATGGGTACATTGATCCGTGACATATTCTGTGTCACCACTGAATAATACTTCAGTTTCTACAATTGATTATAATAAAATCAAAATATTAATATCATTATCTACTTGTAAATATATTCTGTTGCCTTACTTACTAACCTTTTTCTCTTTTCCCATGACCTGTGGATTTTGCATCTATTTTCACACTTTTCATATGTTATATCTCACCACACTCATGCCTTTACTTTTGAAAAGGAGACATTGCTTCTTACATTTTAGTATAATAATTTACTTTTTAACAGACAGGCATTTATAGTCCTCATTTCTAAAATTTTATTTTAAAATTATGTTTATAATCAGCCTCACAAATATTCCTAAATAAATCATCTCAATAATTTTGAAATTTACATGTCATCTTGCCCTCCCTACATACTCCTTAAATTGAATAAATCACAAGTACTTCCTGTTAATATTTAAAATTAGACATACTAATTTTTAAGGATATAAACCTAAACTTCACTGGTTCATAGTGAAGTGCAGGCTTAAATACTATGCCCTATAGAATTCTTTGTATGCAAATTTTTCTTGAATCACATCTGAATTTATTTAGTTTCTGAACAATCCAAAATAACTTTTAATAATATAGATTCACACTCATGAAGTAACCCACAGCATGTACCTTGAAGATAAAGTTGAATAAACTCTTATGTTCTTCTAACTCTGAACTTAATGTTAAAAAAGCATGTGTTACTAAAATAATATAGTCTACTGAGAAAGTCATAACATACAAGATTGTTATGTGTATATTCTGTTATGTGTATATTCAAAAGATATTCTGTTATGTATGAAGGGTTGTCAAACTATGACCTAAGGGCTGAAGCTGACCTGCCACCTATTTTGTCAATACGGTTTTATTGGAATAAAGTTACATCAATTTGTTGATGTATTGTCTGTGGTTTACTCCTACTACAGTGGTAACAGGGACTGTATGGACCTCAAGGCCTAAAATGCTAACTATCTTCAGGCCCTTTATAGAAAATTCTCTAGAGCATTGTGTAAATAGCATCAGGGTGACCACATACTTCATCGAGCCTATCAGAAGGCGATGTCTATGTTCAAATGTTTGGATAACCCATTGATACTTTACAAATTAATTTGTATGGTTTTGTCAACCACACAGCTTAGAAAAATAAACAGTGCAAATTTTAAAATAGTAAAAAGTGCTTCTTAAAACAAAGAAAATAAAACCAATGTCCTTGATACAGCATAATGAAGCAGATAATAGAATTTTAAATGTTTACCTGATGTAGAATATCAGAATGAAGAAAATTGGAGAGACATAGTGTCTGAGTCTAATTATTAAAATTAGAGAGTGAAAAAAATAGCCTTATCAACAGGAGTTTTTATTTTTTATTAAATAATTTTTTTAATGTTTATGGAATGAAACAATACAAATGGCTTTAAGTATGTAAAGTATACAATCAGTCAAGAGTAAAAAATTAAGCATATTCAAATAGGAAGAGAGACAAATTGTCTGTTTGCTGGTGACATGATCGTATATCTAGAAAACTCCATCATCTCAGCTTAAAAGGTTCTCAAGCTGATAAGCAACTTCAACAAAGTCTCAAGATACAAAATCAATATGCAAAAGTCACAAGCATTCCTATACAACAACAACAGGCAAGCGGAAAGCCAAATCATGAATGAACTCCCATTCACAATTGCTGCAAAGAGAATCAAATACCTAGGAATACAACTAACAATGGAAGTGAAGGACCTCTTCAAGGAGAACTACAAACCATTACTCAAGGAAATCAGAGAGGGCAAAAAGAAATGGAAAAACTTTCCATGCTTATGGATAGCAAGCATCAATATCGTGTAAGTGGCCATAAGGTCAAAGTAATTTATAGATTCAATGCTATTCACATTAAACTATCATTGAAATTCTTCACAGAATTAGAGAAAAACTATTTTAAAATTCATATGGAACCAAGAAAGGGAGGGCTTGTATAGCTAAGACAATCCTAAGCAAAAAGAACAAAACTGGAGGCATCATGCTACCTGACTTCAAACTATACTACAAGCCTACAATAACCAAAACAGTATAGTACTGGTACAAAAACAGACACATAGACAAATGGAACAGAATAGAGAACTCAGAAATAAGACTGCACATCTACAAGCATCTGATCTTCAACAAACCTGAAAAAAACAAGCAATGAGGAAAGGATTCCCTATTTAATAAATGGTGCTAGGATAACTGGCTAGCTATATGCAGAACATTGAAACTGGACCCCTTCGTCACACCTTAGACAAAAATTAACTCAAGATGGATTAAAGACTTAAATGTAAAACCCAAAACTTTAAAAAACCTTAGAATAAAATCTAGACAACACCATTCAGGACTTAGGCACAGGCAAAGATTTCATGATAAAGTCACCAAGAGCAATTGTAAAAAAAGAAAAACTGACAAATGGGGTCTGATTAAACTAAAGAGCTTCTGCACAGCAAAAGAAACTATCAACCGAGCAAACAGGCAACCTACAGTGTGGGAGAAAATTGTTGCAATCTATCCATCTGACAAAGGTCTAATATTCAGAATCTACAAGGAAATTAAACAAATTTACAATTAAAAGAAGACCCCATTAAAAAGTGGACAAAAGACACAGACACTTCTCAAAAGAAGACATTCATTTACCCAGCAAACATGAATAAAGCTCAACCTCACCGATTATTAAAGAAATGCAAATCAAAACCACAGTGGGATACAATCTCATGCCAGTTGGAATGGCGGTTTTTAAAAAGTTAACAAACAACAGATACTGGCGAGGCTGCAGAGAAATAGGAACGCTTTTACACTGTTGGGGATGTAAATTGGTTCAACCACTGTGGATGATGGTGTGGTGATTCCTTAAAGATCTAGAACCAGGAATACCATTTGACCCAGCAATCTCATTACTGAGTATATACGCAAAAGAATACAAATCATTCTATTACAAAGATGCATGCTCCTCTCTGTTTACTGCGGCACTATTCACAATAGCAAAGACACAGAATCAACCCAAATGCCCATCAACAATAGACTGGATAAAGAAAATATGGTACATGTACATCATAGAACACTATGAAGCCATAAAAAGGAACGAGATTGTGTCCTTTGCAGGGACATGGATGGAGCGGGGAACCATTATCCTCAGTAAACTAACAAAGGAACAGAAAACCGAACACTGCGTGTTCTCACTTATAAGTGGGAACTGAACAATGAGAAGACATGGACACCGGGAAGGGAACAACACACACTGGAACCTGTCAGGGGGTGGGGTGAAGGGAGAGAGAGCATCAGGAATAATAGCTAATGCATGCTGGGCTTAATACCTAGGTGATGGTTTGATAGGTGCAGCAAACTACCGCGGCACACGTTTACCTATGTAACAAACCGTGCACATCCTATACATGTATCCCAGAACTTAAAAAAAAGATAAAAATTTTAAAAACCCACCATTTCAACATGTCAATACAAGAAAAAGTGTAAAATATACATCATAATAAAGAACTAGAACACTTCGGTGAATTTATTATTTAATTTTAGTTAAATGTTTCCACAACTTGGTTGTCAATATGCTAATGTTAATTTGTGAAAAATCTGAATTAGATTTTTTAAAGGAATTTTATTATTTTTAAACATGTCTCATGAATGAAATACGGTTTATCACTGCTGGTGACTTAAGGGTTTGGGGAATGTATAGCATCCTTATCAGGTGTTGATGGCTCTGCTAGACACATTAAGATGTTTTTCTCACTTACACTAGGTGAGAACATTTACTGTCAGATCAATTAACTAATAGTATTTTACATTCATATATTCACAATATAATTACTCCTCTTGAAGAGGACTCAGGCAGGGATTTGAACTAAGTCTTGTCTTACTCTTTACTACCTCTTCACCATAAATTATCTCATTCTATTATAAAGCTTTTAAGAGATCAGATATGATGTACATCATTTAACTTTGTGTATTAAAAAGTGAACATAGTACACAGGAGACACACAGGAGTTGAAAGAAGGAAGGGGTTGGTAATTAAATATTGGTGCTGAAACAACAACAAGGAATATCTGATTATTTTAAATAAAGATACTTTAAAAAATAATTGGGCTAATACACTCCAGAAGAACAATTAAAACATACCACAAATAAAATATTAAAAAGAGGCCAAGCATGGTGGCTCACACCTGTAATCTTACCACTGTGGGAGGCCAAGGTGAGCAGATTGCTTAAACCCAAGGGTTTGAGACCAGCCTTGGCAGCATGGTGAAACTCCCACTCTACAATAAGTAAGTAAGTAAATACATACATACATACAAAAAATTAGCCAGGTGTGGTGCTGCATGCCTGTAACAGCAGATACTCAGGAGACTGAGGTGGGAGGCCAACCCCAGAAGTCGAGGCTACAGTGAGCAGTGATCGCACCACTGCACTCCAGCCTGGATGGCAGAGCAAGATCCTGTCTTGAAAACATAAATAAATAAAGAGATAACTTAGCACGTTTTATTAATCTTTATAGGAATTCTTCTTTTCAAGGCCATCAATGACCTTCATGTTGATAAATGCAAAGATCAAGTCTCATTCCTTCAGCTTCTACCATCTTCCAAAGAATGACTCCTTTGCATCCCCCTTCACTAACTCTACCAACCCTAACCCACTATCAAATATTCTTTGATGAATGTAATGAACCTTTATTACCTTACTTTTTATGTACAAACATTTATTTTCAAATCCTTTAAAATAAATAAACTTATTCTCATTCAATTGAAACATTTTTCTACCTATGAAAACTGGATATCTTTGGGTGGAATGGGGGGATATCTAATAATTTTTCCTATTAGAATACATGGATTTTTTTTCACTTAACAATTTTCACCTAGCGGAAGAGTTTTCCTGAAAAAATTAAAGTTATTAGGCCAGAGATAGGTGTACTTGTCTAAAACGCCCATTTGGAAAGAAATGCAGAGAAAGTGCCCACATCATTCTTAAATATTATAGGTTGGGTGTGTTTTATTACTGTCACTCTCAAATAACTATTTAGAAAAACTATAATTTGTAACTACAACACAGATGTAGTTCAGAAAATTTTACTTTTAAGAAAATTACATTAAAATGCAGTTATTGCATTTATAGCCCATAAATTCATGTATGCCTGAATATGCCCCACCAAGCATTTGACTGTATGCCTGATTATCTGCCATAGGTATGTAGGCACGGCAGGATGTGGATGCTGAAAGGGGAGAGTCTCAGAATAGTTGGTCAATAGTTATTAATTGGCTAGTATACACTAAGAAGTAAAGGTTCATGGAAATTAATAATTCTTAACTTTATAAAATGTGTTAGTTTATACATAGAGAATCTTAAATGAATTATGGCAACATCTTAGATTTGTAAATCTGACTTGAAGCAATTAATCCTTTATTTCATTATCAATTGAGTCATAAATTCTAAAGCAAGAACTTTTAAAAATAGTGACTCCTTCATTAAGAACTGTTGGAGTTTACAACTTTCCAAAACTGCTTTAGTTTCTTTCAAAAAAACTGATTGCACTTCCTGTCTACTTTTATATATGGGAGGTATGGGATATATTATTTATGCTCTTTAGAACACAAACTGATAGTCTTGATGAAAATAAAAGTGGATCTAATAAGTGGAAATCTATAATATTTTTATTTTTATAGGGAAGGGTAACTGAGTTAACGCCATGAATGCGCATGATTTTGATAGTCTAATTCCAAACTGGGCAAGTCTTATCATTGATGACATATTAATTATGTTATTTAGAACACTGAAAATAGTTTTTCCCTCCCAGATTTTTTGGTTACTTTATTCTAATGTAGTATTAGTCAATCAACATTACACAATATAGGTTTGTGCTAGTTTAAAGTTGTAAAAGTTATTATTTAATGTGTGCCTGAGAATGTCAATATCAATTACATTTCTAGAAATATGTAGCAGAAAAAATGTAATGTCTGTGTTAGTGGTGGATCAATAGTTGAAAGTTGGAGTTGAAAACAGAAAAGATTGAATAATTAAAATCAGATTGGTACCTAACAAGCTGTTCATTATTTTGGTCTAAGTTATTTAGGGCCAGTATATGTATATTTTTTAGTTATGAAAAGTACCTACCATATTACTTGATACATAGTAGACATTAAATACTTTTTCACTTACTTTAAAATGTGAAATAAAAGCACTGAAGTCTGAGTTTGCTTCAATAAAATGCATTTCAGAAAAGGGAAACAAAGATAGGCAAAGTTAGCAACTCTTTGGCTTGGCGATGTAAATGCTCCTGGAACCTTGGTATGGCGACAGGAATATTAGACTCTGATTCAAAAATTTAGGTAATAAATGAAGCATCAAATTGCTAGACTAAAAGTGGGCAATAAAGTAAATTAATCCTTAATGTTGGATCAGAAAGCCTACCAAGATACTCATGCATGTGTGCATATACATAACCACATAAAGATTTTAAGAGGTTTCTAAAAAGAGCATTAAAGAATATTTAAAATGTATTATTTTTACTACAGATGACTTGTGGCAATGAGTAACTATCATTTTCTTCTCTCCTTCTCCCAGCTACTATGGAAAAACAAATTACTCGCTATATAAAATACAGGTTATCAGCAATATTGCTAATTGATGGTATAGCTGCCAAATTCCAAGTCACATTCTGACAAAGAATATGACCTAATGTTACTCAATAACATTTCATCAATCACAAGCCAGAAAATAACCAACAGTCAGTATTTTCTTTGGATCAGTAGTGCAACCTAATAATGGCAGTTAACATTAAATTAAAGGCCAGTAACCAGATTAAAAAGTCTTAGTTTGTAATTTTTTTTAACTAAAAATGGATATGTATTAAATGATGTTTGAGCTGAATCCAAAATATGGGGAAAATCCCACCAATTTGATTAAAAAGCTTTCAATGAGTATTTAATGGGTACCTACCCTTGCCCAGTGAAGGACGCTCTTAGGGATATAATGGTAGAGAATATAATCTCTGCTTACCATGAATTTACAATATGACTGGGTAAAGAAAATAAGCAGATTTAAAGCAAAAATCAAAAGCTCAGTGGCTAAAACTGAACACTATAGGAGATCTGAGACTGAAGAGAACTATGTGAATCATCATGGTCAGAAAATAACATTTCATAAAAACTTAATTTAAAGAGAATGTGGGAAAGGAAAGCATTTCAGTGGTTCCTCTTGTCCCTACAAATTAGCTTCCCTAAACAGCTGAACTGGCACATAAAAAGGTAACTGTGTAGCATATCAAATTTTTAGGACACAAGAGCTTAATGCAATGAAAAATGATATAGGTTGTTTTAAATATTGTAGCTGTTAGCATTCAAATGGCAATTTAAATTATGAACATGTACAAACTTGAGCAACTAGACTTAGGGTCAGAAGCAAAGGACCAAGGATGGAATACTGAGTGGTGCTGGAAAATTACTCATTTCATTCACTCAGTAGTTAATGAGTAGTTAACAGTATCAAGGCAGCTTGAGTGAGATAAAAATTAATATTGGATTAATAAGCATCAAGTCATTGGTGCCATTTGAGAAATGGAAACAAAGACCAGAATGAGTGGATTTGTTAAATAAAATTGGCAGCAATTTTTGGAAAGATAAATATTTTTTTTAAAAAGGTGAGAGAATTTGCATGTTATCTAGAACATTCTGAAAATGCTCACCAATCTTACTCTTTTAAAAGGAAAATATCATTGCTTTGGTGGCTATTGTGACATATCATAATAGAGAAAAAAATCTTCAAAAAGTAATCATTTTTCTCCTATTAAAAAGGTAAAGCTAACCATGAACACAGAAGACTGGCTGTTTGGTATTCCATAGGTGAATAATGCATATTTTCATGGGATTCTTCCACACCATGATGTAGCATGATAGATGACTAATTCAGTTGTCAGAACATAGCAGCTCACTGATGTTAGAAGAGCTTAGGGCATCAGAAGTTTGTTTTGCTGTAATACTTATGTAAGCAGCCAAACATTACTCATTCTCCCTGCTAACCTGTGTTCAGCTTGTTCTTTCATATTCATCACTAACCCAAATATGCTAACTTGAAAAGTTAGAAAAGAAATTTTTTAAAAAATCAAGATATTTAAAGGAAAACTATGTCTTAATTTCGGTGAAATATATGAAACCATATAGTGGCTAAAAACAAATACCAAAGTTGGAGTCAATTTATTTAATAATAATAATAATAAAATAATGAAGTGATAAAAATGAAATAAATAACAAGATATATATGATTAAACAGTACTGATATTGTATTTAAACAAAATATTTCAATAAAATAAGAGTTTCAGAAAAAAAAGAAGATGGGCTTATCTAAGAAATGTACAAAAATATTCTTAGAATAGACACGTGTGAGTCTCTAAACTAGAAGAGATCATTGAATTTTTGACCAATGAATGGAAAATGACACCAGGCACATCATTAGGAATATTGGAAACTAAGGGGAAAACAATGACCTTAAAATCTTCTGGGGAGTGGGGAATAAAAGCTGGTCACCTAGATAAGATTGAGAATCAGCATGGTCTTGGGTTCCTCATCAATAGTGGAAGCCTGAAGACCATAGAGCAATGATTTCAAAATCATGTTGGAAAATTATTTCTGAACTAGAAATCTATAGCCAGACATTATTTAACACATATGAGGGTAGAATAAAGACATTTCAGGCACTCACATTTCACAAATAATTTGTCTTCCATATACACATTCTTTGGACACTATTATCAGGGTATATTCCACCAAAATGAGAGAGTGAATAAAGAGAACAACTTGGACGTTAAATGTTGGAACAAAGAAAACTGGAATCATCATAAAAGAGCCCAGGGAGATCTCAGGTCAGTAGCTGAGTTGCAGGTCTAGAAAACAGCAGTATATTTGAAAGACCAGCAGGAATATCTTTAATGAAAACAACAACAACAAACTGGAATGAAAAGTTTATTTAATGTGTGGCCATGTAGAATGTAGTTTTCAGAAGGGTTCAGCATTCTGAGTATTTGAAATAATTGGTAATATAGGAATAAATGATAACTAATAAATGATGACCATTATTAATTCCAGAAGAAAATATGTTGCACAAGAAAGAAAATATGTATCGCTTGATTTGTCAATGAATGACATTAACATAATGATAATAAGGCAATTTCTGAATGTTAAGATAACTAAAAAGTTTAGAAAAATGAAAAAATGAAAAATGAAGGGAAATGTGAAAATACTAAATTTATATATTCCATATTAGGTCAGTAGATAATATCTTAAAGAATATTAGATAAATATCTTAAATTTTAGAGGAAATGCATGAAAAATTAGCTAGAGGTTAAAGAGATTGCTTCTAGGGTATGAGTTTGGATGACGGAGTTACAGTGGTTCCTGTTATTAGCTATAAGCTTAACGGCAGTATTTTATTTTTAAATTAAGAACATATGTTATTTTGATACCAAAAAAACTAAGAAAAATTGATATAGAAGCCATTACATAGTTATAAACAGAAAACTGTTATGTTGTTTTATATTTTAAACAACAATAATATTTAATTTTAAATGTCAATAATATATTAAGTGAAAAAGAAACTTATATATTAAATGTCAATAATATATTAAGTGAAAAAGAAACAAGATATAAATATTTATGTATAGCAAGATCTCTTGAAGGATGCATACAATTTGTACTTAAGAGCAATTAACTCTAGGTGGTAGAATGTTGAGTGATTTTTAAAATAATGAGTGCAGGCTGGGCACAGTGGCTCATGCCTGTAATCCCAGCATTTTGGAATGCCAAGGTGGGGGTGGATCACGTGAGGTCAGGAGTTCGAGACTAGCCTGGCCAACATGAAAAAACTCAGCCTCTACTAAAAATACAAAAATTAGCCAATCATGGTGTCAGGCACCTGTAATCCCAGCTCTCTGGGAGGCTGAGGCATGAGAATCGCTTGAACCTGGAAGGTGGAGGTTGCGGTGAGCCAAGATCATTCCACTGCACTCCAGCATGGGCGACAGATGGAGACTCTGTCTCAAAAAAAAAAATAATAATAATTAATTAATTAAAATAAATAAAAATGATGAGTGCATTTTATTATTTTTCTATAACTAACTTGTATGACTTGTCGAATGCCTGGAGTAAAAATGCTTGGAAGTCGGGATGCTCAGACATGAGCTAACAAGATGAAGCTTAAGCTTGAGGGCCTTTCACTAGCACAAGGCAATGCATTTCATGTTCTGTTGTCTTTTGCTCTCCCCCTACCTACTGAGTAAGCTTAGGTCCCACAAAACCTAGATCTTCCTTAGACTTAGGTTCAAATTTTATGCTTGCTACTTACTATGATGTGATCTTAGGGAACTTACTTTATAATGGAGGCAACTATTCTATAATGTCCTTATTTGGAAAGTGAACATACTATAATTTCAATATCAGAGTTATTGTAAGGTGATATGGTTTGGCTGTGTCCCCACCCAAATCTTATCTTGAATTGTAGTTCCCATAATTCTCACGTGTCGTGGGAGGGACCTGGTGGAAGTGATTGGATCATGGGGATGGTTTCCCCTATGCTGTTCTCATGATCGTGAGTGAGTTCTCATGGGATCTGACAGTTTGGTAAGCGTCTGGCATTTCCCCTGCTTGCATTCATTCTCTCCTTCCACTCTGTGAACTGGTGCCTTCCACAATAATTGTAAATTTCCTGAGGCCTCCCAGGTGTGTGGAACTGTGGGTCAATTAAACTTATTTCTTTATAAATTACCCAGTCTTGGGCTTTTCTTGATAGCAGTGTGAGAATAGACAAATATAGTAAATTGATACCGAGGTAGTGGGGTGCTGCTATAAAGATACCTAAAAATGTGTAAGCGACTTTGAAATTGGGTAATGGTAGAGGTTGGAACAGTTTGGAGGGCTCTGAAGAAGACAGCAAGATATGGGAAAGTTTGAAACTTCCTAGTGACTTGTTGAGTGGTTTTGACCAAAATGCTGATAGTGATATGGACAATGAAGTCCAGGCTGTGTTGGTCTCAGATGGAGATGAGGAAGTTCTTGGGAACTGGAGCAAAGGTCATTCATGTTATGCTTTAGCAAAGAGACTGGCGGCGTTTTGCCCCACCTTAGGGATCAGTGGAACTTCAAACTTGAGAAAGATGATTTAGGGTATATGGTGGAAGAAATTTCTTTTCCGTTTTTTGTTTGAGGGAGAGTCTTACTCTGTTGTCAGGCTGGAGTGCAGTAGTGCTATCTTGGCTCATTGCAACCTACGCCTCCTGAGTTTAAGTGATTCTCCTACCTCAGCCTCCTGAGTAGCTGGGATTACAGGCACCTGCCACCACACCCACTATTTTTTGTATTTTTAGTAGAGACAGGGTTTCACCTCAAAAGCAACAAAGTTTGGAAAATTTGCAGACTGAGGATGTGATAGAAAAGAAAAACCCATTTTCTGGGGAGAAATTTAAGTCTGCTGCAGAAATTTGCATAAGTAACTAGGAGCTGAATGTTAATCACCAAGACAATGGGGAAAATGTCTACAGGGCATGTCAGAGACCTTCACAGAAGCCCCTCCTATCACAAGCCCAGAGGCATAGGAGGGAATAATGGTTTCTTGAGCTGAGCCCAGGGTTCCCCTGCTATGTGCAGGCTAGGGATATGGTACCCTGCATCCCAGGTGCTTCAGCTCCAGCTTTGGCTAAAAGGGGCCAAGGTACAGCTTGGGCCATTGCTTCAGAGGGTGCAAGCCCCAAGCTTTGGTGCCTTCCATGTGGTATTGAGCCTGTGGGTACACAGAAGTCAAAAATTGAGATTTAGGAACCTCCACCTAGATTTCAGAGGATGTATGGAAATGCCTGGATGTCCAGGCAGAAGTTTGCTGCAGAAGCAGAGCCCTCATGGTGAACCTCTGCTAGGGCAGTACAGAAAGGAAATGTGGGGTTAGAGTCCCCACACAGAGTTCCCACTGTGTCACTGCCTAGTGGACCTCTGAGAAGAGAGCCACTGTCCTCCAGACCTGAGAATGGTAGATCCACTGATAGTTGACATTGTGTGCCTGGAAAAGCTGCAGACATGCGACACCAGCCCATTAAAGCAGCCAAGAGGGGGCTGTACTCTGCAAAGCCAAGGCCTTGGGAGCTCACCTCTTGCATCAATGTGAAATGTGGTGTCAAAGGAGATCATTTTGGAACTTTAAGGTTTAATGAGTACCTATTGGATTTCATACTTGCATGGGACCTGTTGTCCCTTCATCCTGGCCACTTTCTCCCATTCAGAACATGTGTATTTACCCAATGCCTGTACTCTCATTGTATCTAGGAAGTAACTAACTTGCTTTTGATTTTACAGGCTCATAGGCAGAAGGAACTTGCCTTATATCAGATGAGACTTTGGACTTGGACTTTTGGGTTAATGCTGGAATGAGTTAAAACTTTGTGGGGCTGTTGGAAAGTCATTATTGTGTTTTCAAATGTGAGCACATGAGATTGGGATGGGCCAGGGATGGAAGGATATGGTTTGGCTGTATCCCTACCCAAATCTCATCTTGAATTGTAGTTCCCATAATCCTAGTGTGTCATGGGAGGGACCTGGTGGAATGCGATTGGATCATGGAGTGGTTTCTCTCATGCTATTCTTGTGATAGTGAGTGAGTTCTCATTAGATCTGATGGTTTTACAAGTGTCTGGCACTTCCCCTGCTTGCACTCACTCCCTGCTGCCTCCCTGTGAAGAGGTGCCTTCTACCATGATTGTAAGTTTCCTCAGGCCTCCTTAGCAATGTGGAACTGTGAGTCAATTAAATCTCTTCCCTTTGTATATTGCCCAGTCTCAGGTATTTCTTCATAGTAGTGTGAGAACCGACTAATACAGAAGGATTAGATTCCATCCCAAGAATAAAATGTCTTTCACTGAGTCTGGCATATGAGAGACACTCTCTAATGTTAATTCCTCTCTGTTTAACATCTTTTAAAGAATAAATCTTAAAAGGAACTTTATGCTCCTTAAGATACCAGAGCTATCCTTAAATTGCAGCTGAATATACCATAAATGTTTTGTCGTGGGACGTTCAGAATTCTTTACCTACTCTGGCAGGCTTCTCTGGATGGCCTAATTTATGCTTTGTTGGTAATTAGATATATTTTGCTTGCTTATTTTAACTGAATACATGTCATTGGCCTTATATCCCCATGAAAGAGAAAAATATGGTCATCTGTGAAAACCCTGTATACTATATTAGTTTTCCTAGGGCTGTTGTGACAAGGTACCACAAACTGGGTGGCTTAAAACAACAGAAGTGTATTCACTCACAGTTCTAGAGGCAAGCAGTTCAATAGAAAGTTGTTAGCAGAGCCACACTCCCTCCTAAGGTTCTTGGGGAGAATCCTTTCTTGCCTCTTCCTAGCTTCTGGTGGGTGCAACAATCCTTGGAGTTCTTCCTGTTGTAGCTGCATCACTCCGTTCTTTGCTCCCATTGTTATCACATGACCCTTTCCCTCTGTGTGTGTGTGTGTGTGTGTGTCTGTCTGTCTGTCTGTCTATCTGTCTCTAAATTCCTTTTTTTTTTAAAGTCATCAGTCATTGGACTTAAGGCTCAGACTAATCCAGTATGATCTCACTTTAACTTGATTCATTGTAAAGACTATATTTCCAAATCAGGTCACATTCACAGGTATATATCTTTGGGAGGACACAATTCAACCCCACTACACATACCAATTATGTTAGCCATCCTGAGATACACTTAGCTTCAAACTTTATTCTATTTTAATTGGCACATTTTTCTAATTTCTAGGGAAAAAGGCAAGGTTTTATGAAGCCTTAATAGAAATTTAATGAATCCAACATCACTTTAATTTGAAGGTGGTTTTTAAATTGATTCTACTTTTCAATTTATGAAAAAAAAAATCAAAGTATCCATAATGGCTTCTTGCTTTACAAAAACATAATGTGAAGAAATGTTTTAGCAAGTGTTAAAGAGCATTCAATTACCAACCTACTTTTTCACTCATAAAAAGTAAACTGATTGCTAAGGCTTGAATCTAAATCTACTCTAGGTTTATTTTGGAAACCTCTAATAAAACCTTGATATTTGAAACTCCATTTCATGAGTCATACCCAGTATTCCCTTCAGGCTAGCAGGATGAAAAAGTTTACTATAGCTAAGCAGTTTACATCAAATCGATGGGCATACCACAAAATAAACTTCATGGGCCCTAATAAAAATTGCTTTGCTCAATAGATCCTAAATTAAGAGTGCAAGTACTGCCTATTTGAATATTACATTGAAGACAGTGACTTACCTAATTTGAAAAAGTTGAGCTAATTGCTTTCTGCTTTATAAGTATATCTGTGTTTTACTCTTACGCAAATGAAATATATATGTACATACACTATTTCTGATTCTTTTCTTGAATTCTATATCAAACCACAGTTCTGTGTATGCTTCAAAAAGTAATACATTAATATTTTTATTATGTATCAAAATATTAAATATCTTCTACTTATCAAACTGAGACATTTTATATTTATGTATTTTGTTGCTCTTTCCACAGCTTTCAAATGGATTTTTTTTTGTGTTTCATAATGTTGCACTCAACCTAATTTTGCTTTGAATACTAAGCACAGGATAGATTTTTCAGAAGAATGTCTTAAGTTTCTTAATGGCAGGCACTGAGGCCTATTTGACTACTTGTATCTTTAGTGCCTAGCATAACCTGTCACACGGTAGGTAGTTGATAAATGGTTTTGACTGAAGGAATGATACTGGCATGGTGAAAATGGAGTGTTTGCCTGTAGTCAGAAAACACCCTCTTAATTCCATAAGTTTAGAAATGGGGAGTGGAAAACATATCTTCTGAGGCATCTATGTACTTGTTCCAAAATGCCCTTGGCATGACTTTTAAACCCAGAGGCACCTCAGATGGTACTGGATTATTTTAAATAAAAATAAAAATATTTCTCTTTCAATCAGAATCCAGGCAGGAAACAAATGAGGTATTTGGGGAGAATTTAAGGACAGAACTATTTAGAAAGTCATGGGTAGAGTAACGAGCATGGGACGAGGGATTGCATCTAAGGGTGCGGGGAGGGACTAATCTCCTCTAGGCCTCAAGGAGCAAGGAGAAGGAGCAATTACAAAAACCTGAGAGATCTTTCCACAGAGGAGCACAGCCATTGCAACCCATTCCCAGGAGGAAGAGTCGGAAAATAAACACCTGTTCTCCAGCTTCTCTTACTTCTGGATCTTCTATTGGTACTTTTATTGACTGGACCCAGCTGGAAGCCAGAGGGGAATGCAGTCAAAAAAGGGTCACAGAACAGGGTGGAAAGGAGAAGAAAGTGAGTCTGGAGGGACAAATGGTGCATATCTAGTGGGCTTTTCTTTTTCATTTTACTGTTTGACGTATAGTCTAAGTTAAAGGATAAAGAAAACTTTCTTAGATACCCTCTGAAAGATATTTATTTAGTGAGCATAGAAGAGGTTTAATACAGTTCTAGAGACAACTAAGAAACTTTGTAGTCTAGAACACCTAAAATTGGTATTCCCAATGATCCATCAATTCACTATTTACATAGAGCATGTTTCATGCCAGGTACTGTGCTGGCGGTGAAAAGGTACACAAGACAGACATGTCCTGCCCATATAAAATTCACATGTTGGAGAAGATGTAGACAATAATAACTAGAAAGAGAAGCAGGATGACTGCTGATTATAAGCATCGCAAAGCTGATAAACATGGAAGGAAGACAGAAAATAACCGAGTAGGCCACTTTAACAAACAAGAGGGAAACCTCTGAAAAACAAACCTGAAGCAAAAGGAAGAGCCATTCCATTGGTTTTCCAACACTGGGTGTGGGTCATAAACATGATTTAGAGGGCCCCAAATGGCATTTTCTCCTTATGTAAATAGAATACAACTGATCAAAGTGCTTTACACATAATAAGTGAGAGAGTGGTATGTGAGACTCTGCTTTCTTATCTGTGGATATGCCATGTTTGTGGGCTGGATTTTTAATGTAAACTTACTCTTTAGGTGGATGGTAATCTAACACTGCAGCATCTAATCTGCCCTTTCTCCAGACCTCACCCTCCAGATCTCTTCCATTTTTGCCCTTTGGAACAAATTGCCAATCCCTTTTTCAGTAACTTCTTTTCTGAACATTCCTTTTCTTTTCTGTCTTGTCTTGTCTTGTCTTGTCTTGTCTTGTCTTGTCTTGTCTTGTCTTGTCTTGTCTTGTCTTAAATGAAATGTGGCCATCATATCCTGCTGACGCTGAACTCCTGGCAAGACTCTGGAGTACAGAGTGTTTTGTTTTGTTTTTGTTTTCCTTGAGCATACCTCAGGGCTCAGAGAAGGGGAAGGCGTGTCTTCTGCCATTCCCGGGGCTGTTTCCATGCATTCTCCATCCCTCTCATTCCAATACAGCAGGCTCTCTGAAGCTTGTGCCAGCAAGCTTTATCAACTGCCACCCTCCTTCTGAGTTTCACCTGCCAGCCTCCAGGCCACACCTCTTTCATTCATGGTGACTTCAGTGGTTGTTCCCTGCCTTCTTCACCACACTCACTCTGGGACAGTTCCTGCCATTTCTACGTCTGCATATATGATCTATCAAATGCCTTGCTTTCTTAATTCCTTGACCTCACTTGCACTTTTTAAAAATTTCACCTCAACTCATTTAACAATATCATGGTCTTTCCACATTATAATAATAACAAACTCAAAGGCCACCAGAAATTTTATTTCAAACTTTAGACTTTCACTGTCCCCCTCCTACAGTTAGCTTACCTAATCTCATTCTCCTGCTCTAGCAATTCTTTGCTTTCATTGAAACCTTTAATTCTTTACCACTGTTTTCTATAGCAACTACATTCCTGTAATTCTCATTGCTATGGTTATACAGCTTAGATTTCATGGCCAATAATTAAAAATATGTTCTTCCCAAAACCCTTAACTCTCATGTATCTCTCTCTTTCCTTCAATATCTGCCTGGAAAACTCCAAGGGTGGTAAACCTCAGCCATTCTGATAGATGCAGGAAGCAGATAAGGGAGGATCCCCAGAGGATCTCCAATCTGCCCCACAGGTGTTTACATCAGATGCTTTTATGCAGATGAGGGAAACTGCCCCAGGCCTTGTCTGTGCATGACCACAACAGACTGGGGGCCCACCTGTACACTGGGAGAATGGGGTGGAGCCACCAGAGCTTTGCACCTTATGCAGTGGGGAGGAGCCTGGACTCTTCAGTTCATGTGTGTGGTGGCCTGGTATTCAATCTGTGAGGTAGGAGCCTGTTGGCAGTACCCCTTCTTTTTCCACTGAGAACTTTCTTTTAATAAATTCTGCTCTCCTCACCTTTCAATGTGTCTGCATGCGTAATCTTTCCTGGTCATGAGACAAGAACCCAGATGTTAGCTGAACTAAGGAGCAAAAAAATCCTGTATCAATTCCCCTATTAAATACTTAAGCATATAAATGTTGCTGGAAAAAACACACAACTGTAGCAAGTAGTCTCACCTTATATTCATGACCACGAATCTCAAGTGAGGACTCAACTTTGGTCAGGAATCCTACTGTATCACTCTAGAACATTTGTTCTCCTGTTATCTAAAATATTTATTTCAAATTACCTCCCTTTTCTCAAACTCCAACATTCTACCTTCCTTTCTTCCTCTTAGCTAATACCTTCAAGGGGAAAATAGGAGCAATTAGGCAGAAGCTCACATACCCGTATACCCCCAGATCTACCACTCTTCTGACACCCTGTGTCTGTCCTGTTACAGCAGATGCAGTACCCTTGCATCTGTTGTAACACATCAAAGGGTACATGCCTTCACTTACTCCTTGATCCCATCGCCTAGTCCCCTAACACCCTCTCAAGTGCCTCCCGCCCGTGTCCCTTCCCTCTCCTGCATCCCCAATGTCACCATCTCTGCTACTCTGCTGGTTCATTCTCATCAGCACACGTACATATTGTAGGAATTTGCTCCTTCAGCTCTTCCAGCATATTTCTGGTATTCTTAAAAATTGATTCTTGAAAATTGTAATCTCTCTACTAAATAATTTCTCATTCTTATTTTCAACTTACTCCAGTATAATTTCTATCTCTATCACTATACTAAAATTGATACTGTCAAAGTATTGAAGTCTTCCTCATTTCCAAACCTAATAGGTATACCTGCGGCCTCATCTTACTCAACTTCTCCAACTATTCAACATCATTATATATTCCCTGATTCTTGAAACTTTTCTTCTCTTGGCTTCTGAAATATCACACTCCAGTGTTTATCTTCTATCACACTGACATCTTTTTTAGTTTCCTCTGCTGATTTTTCCTCCTTGTCTTAATCTCTAGATGGCCAGAGCTTTTTCTTGTGTGTGTGTTTTTTGGCTGGGTAATATCCTCCAGCTCAGGGCTTTAAATAATATCTACATGATGATTTACAACAAGTTTATAGCTTCACCCCAGACTGATCTCCTGGACTGCAGCCTTGAATATCTAATTGCTCACTTGACATACCCACCTGGATATCCAGTAGTCATCTCAAGCTTAGAATGATCCAAAGGACACTCTTATTTATTTATTTATTTATTTATTTATTTATTTATTTATTTATTTTTGAGACAGAGTCTCACTCCATCACCCAGACTGGAGTGCAGTGGCACGATCTAAACTCACTGCAACCTCCGCCTCCCAGGTTCAAGCAATTCTCCTGCCTCAGCCTCCTTAGTGGCTGGGACTATAGGCATGTGCCACCACATCTGACTAATTTCTTTCTTTTCTTTTTTTTTTTTGAGGCGGAGTCTCGCTCTGCCGCCCAGGCTGGAGTGCAGTGGCCGGATCTCAGCTCACTGCAAGCTCCGCCTCCCGGGTTCACGCCATTCTCCTGCCTCAGCCTCCCGAGTAGCTGGGACTACAGGCGCCCGCCACGTCGCCCGGCTAGATTTTTGTATTTTTAGTAGAGACGGAGTTTCACTATGTTAGCCAGGATGGTCTCGATCTCCTGACCTCGTGATCCGCCCGTCTCAGCCTCCCAAAGTGCTGGGATTACAGGCTTGAGCCTCCGCGCCCGGCCAATTTCTGTATGTTTAGTAAAGATGGAGTCTGACCATGTTGGCCAGGTAGGTCTTGAACACCTGACCTCAGGTGATCCACAGGCCTTGGCCCGGCAAAGTGTTGGGATTACAGGCGTGGGCCACTAGGCCCGGCCCAAAGGAAACTCTCAATTCACTCCACTCAATCAAAACTTGTTTTTCTGACAGTCAGACCCATCTCAGAAAATTTCATCTTCATCCACTTAATTATTTAAGCTAAAAACCTACATATCACTCTTGCTTTCTCTTTTTCTTCATCTCATCTTATTGATTAGCAAGCCATTTCTCTATCTCCAGATGTCCCATTTGTTACATCTACGGTGATAACAGCCTGGTTACCATATTCTCTAGCCCAAGCTATTTCAGGTTCTCTGTGACCTGATTTCCCTGCTTCCCTTTTGCAAGTTAAAGTTATTTTTAGCTACTTATATCTGAACATAGCACTCATCTACTTAGTCTGCTATAATGGTTTATGATTAAGTGTAAACTAAAATCCAAAATCCTTACCCTGAAATAGAGGTCCTACCTCATCTGGCCCCTGCTTCCCTCTATGCCTCACCTCTTAGTGTTCTTGCTTTCAAGAACACTAAGAAAAACTTCAAGAAAAGTTTCTTGCTTTTCTCACCAAGTTCTAATCACTCTGACCTTCTTTCTATGCTGTTAATATGCTATATTTACTCCTTCCTATGCTCTCAACTTAGAAAATTCCTCCTCTGAATCATCACTAGTGTTTTTTGTTTGGTTGGTTTCTATTTTTGTCACTAAGATCTTAGCCTAGATGCAACTTCCTTGTAGAGGCCTTCTTTGAACCATCAATTTAAATCAATGCCCCAAACACTCTTTACTACATCTCTTTGATTAGCTGCATCATAGCTCTAATCACTATCTGACGTATTCTTGTTGGATTGTCTATTCTTTGCATTAGGCTGTTGGTTTCATGAGAGCAGGGCCTGCATTTTTGTTTTCTGAACTCCTCAGAATGCCTGCCCTATCGTGATTTCATAATACATTTGAACATATAAAAGAACGCTTCAGATCTCTGTTTTAGTATGATTTATTATTGTTTTCATGGCTTCATGACTTCCTTTGCTTCTCTCTTCCACATAGCAGTTGCAATGGAGAAACTCAGTTTATAGATCCAACAGCTTGAGATCGCTCTTTCTTTTCTTCCTCTCTTTCTCTCTTAAATCAAATTTTAGGCCCTGTGCAGTGACTCCTTCCTGTAATCCCCTGTAATGAGAGGCCAAGGCAGGCAGATCACTTGAGCCTCAGGAGTTCAAGACCAGCCTGGGCAACATGGCGAAACCACATCTCACAAAAAATTAAAAAAAATTAAACTTAGCCAGGTGTGGTGGTGTGAGCCTGTAGCCACAGTTACTGGGAAGGATGAGGTGAGAGGATCACCAGAGTCCAAGGAATTCAAGGCTGCAGTGCTGTGAGCCATGATTGTGCCGCAGCACTCCAGCCTGGGTGACAGAGTAAGATCCTGTCTCAAAATAATTGATTAATTAATTAATTTAAAAAATAAGCCACATTTTAAATTCTGATGGAAGGGATGTTGCTGTTAAAGAGTTCATTACTATTATTACTATTTTATTATACTTTACTTTCTTGGTTACATGTGCAGAACACGCAGTTTTGTTACATAGGTATACACATGCCCTAGTGGTTTGCTGCACCCATCAACCCATCACCTGCATTAGGTATTTCTCCTAATGTTACCCTTCCCCTTGCCTCCCACCCCCCAACAGGCTTTAGCGTGTGATGTTCCCCTCCCTGTGTCCACGTGTTCTCAATGTTCAGCTCCCACTTGTGAGTGAGAACATGCGGTGTTTGGTTTTCTGATCTTATGATAGTTTGCTGGAAATGACGGTTTCCAGCTTCATCCATGTCCCTGCAAAGGACATGAACTCATCCTTTTTTATAGCTGCGTAGTATTCCATGGTGTATATATGCCACATTATCTTAATCCAGTCTAACATTGATGGGCATTTGGGTTGGCTCTAAGTCTTTGCTATTGAATAGTGCTGCAATAAACATACATGTGCATGTGTCTTTATAGTAGCATGATTTATACTCCTTTGGGTATATGTCCAGTAATAGAATTGCTGGGACAAATGGTATTTCTAGTTCTAGATCCTTAAGGAATAGCCACATGTCTTCTGAAATGGTTGAACTAATTTATACTCCAACCAACAGTGTAAAAGCATTCCCATTTCTCCACAACCTCTCCAGCATCTGTTGTTTCCTGACTTTTTAACGATTGCCATTCTAACTGCCATGAAATAGTATATCATTGTGGTTTTGATTTGCATTTCTCTAATGAGCATGATGATGAGCATTTTTTCATATGTCTGTTGGCTGCATAAATGTTTTCTTTTGAGAAGTATCTGTTCATATCCTTTGCCCATTTTTTCATGGGGTTGTTTGTTTTTTTCTTGTAAATTTATTTAAGTTCTTTGTAGATTCTGGATATCAGCGCTTTGTCAGATGGATAGATTGCAAAAATTTTCTCTCATTCAGTAGGTTGCCTGTTCACTCTGATGATAGTATCTTTTGCTGTGCTGAAGCTCTTTAGTTTAATTAGATCCCATTTGTCAATTTTGGCTTTTGTTGCCATTGCTTTTGGTGTTTTATACATGAAGTATTTGCCCATGCCTATGTCCTGAATGGTATTATCATAAGCAGGGCAGACATTCCAAAAGGTCTTTGTGACCCAAGCTAAGTTCCTTTATGCTTCATGTCTTTGTGTTTGTTGCATCTTCTGTCTAGCATGCCTCTGTTTGACACCACTGCTTCTTCTCCAATTATATATGAAATCTAACATTCCCATTGGGTCTTATTTGTGTTAGTTGCTTTTATGTCTGGGCTTCCTTTGCAAGCGTATATATCCATATCATAAGACTAATTATTGGCTTTGCTATGAAGTTTTATTAATATGCCTGTCTCTGCAACTGAATAGAGTGCATGTAAGACTGTGAGTCATATCATAATTTCTGCATATCCATGGCTGAACACAGTGGAAGACCCTAATTAGTACAATTTCTTCACATGTGGCAGAGCAAGTAGGCAGGCAGAAAATTAAATTTCATATAAATTTGGTAGCAGTGAATGGAACAGTGGGGCCAAGGAGGGGAAATAAGAGAGGGTTAGAAAGAGGAAGTTTTAAATTTTTGTATGAAAAGATTTGGTGGTCAAGGCATTGGAGTAGAGATTTCATAGGTGAAGAAAGAATAGGCTGGATTTAGTAACAGAAGGAAGGAACATATTGGGAGCATAGAAATCTTTTACTATCTAGTAATTCTCTTTCAAAATTTCCTTTAAATATCTTAGGAAAAACAGTATCAGAAATGTGATAGAGGTATAAAATGTGCATGAAATCAGTAATATATTCTGTTGGTGCAAAACTAATTGTGTTTATTTCCCATTACGTGTGTGTGTGTGTGTGTGTGTGTGTTTTATTATACTTCAAGTTCTAGGGCACATGTGCACAATGTGCAGGTTTGTTACATAGGTATACATGTGCCATGTTGGTGTGCTGCACTCATTAACTCATCATTTACATTTGGTATATCTTCTAATGCTATCCCTCCCCCAACCCCCACCCCACGACAGGCCCCGGTGTGTGATGTTCCCCTTCCTGTGTCCAAGTGTTCTCATTGTTCAGTTCTCACCTATGAGTGAGAACATGCGGTGTTTGTTTTTTTTTGTCCTTGTGATAGTTTGCTGAGAATGATGGTTTAATAGAGAATTATGAGTCATTGTTTGGGTTTTTCTTTACCAGTGCAAATTATTCTAAATGATCACATTGTACAACAGTAAGCATTGCAACAGAGCTCTCATATTTGCAGAAGGTGAGTTATTCCTAGTGATGTAGGACAAACTCAGCCATCTGAATTTTTATGCAAAAGATACATTAAAATAAAAAGAAATAAATGTTAATTAAAGTAAATAATAAGTGAAAATAAAAATTAAATAAAAAGGACAAACAATACAACTCTCAAGAATGCCAGGCCCACATGGTCCACTCTTAATGTCATTGGGTTTACGTTCAAGGAAATTCTATGTGGATTTGAATCTATGACACTATCTAGATGTGAACTTGGATAATTTACTTAACATCTCTAAGCCTCTCATCTGTAAAATTAGATTTTCAAGAGGATTACTTAAGAAAAACCCATATAAAGGCTGTATTTGTCACATCTTTTGAGTAGCAAGAAACTCAACACAAATTAACCTAGTTAAGAAAGAAAAGAATACAAAACATACTGACTCATGTAACTGAGAATTCCAGCAGAGTTGTACCCAGGGACTTAAATGATATCACCTAGGCTTGTCTGTGAGCTTAATTCTCAGGCAACCTCTTTCTATATCGACAGAAAGAAGAATGCTGGCAGCCTCAAACCTGAATTCTTATGTCTCATAGTCCAAAGAGAGTTGAGATGTTTCTCTTTAGAAAAGACTCTTTAGAAAGACTCTGATGCTTTCAGGCTAGGATGCATATATGCTCCTGTATAAATCACAGTATCCCGAGGAGAGTAGAATTGCAGGTTAAGGATGCTCTTATACATATCTCTGGAAACTGGTAGGGCATCATAATTTATAGTTCCATCACGAGCCCTTGGAGACAGAAAAGATGGTTCCCTGAGGGAATGGATAAGGACAGATATAACCATAGTTTCTACCACTCTATAAATTGCCATACCTATGAGATGAGGGGTTTGTAAGGGAAGATGTATGTCTAACAAGCAGAAAATGTGACCTTATTCTCTCTTCCTACCTCTCCTCTTTCCTCTCCCTTCTTTTATTTCTTCTCTACAAAGTTTTCTCTTGGATTATTTGAGTCACTCTGCATTTTACCTAGAAATCATCTTAATTCTGCATCTGTCTGTGGCAAAGCTTAGATGAGTGAATCTTGGCAGAAAATTTAGGTAATTCTAGTTATGAAATTAGACACTCTGATAAATTTCTATAGTGCATTATCATCTTTATATTGGCACACATATTGAGTTGTAGAAACAAAACAAGTCAAGTCTAATGTAATTCTATCACAATAGTCATGGTATTATTTACAAATATCTCTGCTTTAATGTTGCAGCTAGGTGGTGAACATTAAATAAACTTGTTTCCTTCCAAATATTTAAAGATTTAAAGATTATTGGGCCCCAAAGACACAAATAAATAGATTGGAGGCAGAGACTTTTATTCTCCTTGTTACTGGTCTCACAGCATGATGTCTGAATTGAGGTAGGTGCCTTGAAGGTTGACCCTCACTGGTAGAGTAGTGATTGCAAAACTTTTCAAACTGAGCAGTAAGCTTTTAATTGCACACACATAAAACCTGCAATTTCACATCATGGTAATATGGAACTATGTGGTAATATTTAAAACTTTTTGCTTGCAATGTATCTTTCAAGATAGATTATTAACATGTTTCATAATCCTTCACAACCACCCCTTGAGGTAAGTTTTATCTTCTTTTTTTTCCCATCTCCAATGAGGTCTATATTTTTCCCAGACTTGAAGTGCATCATTTCCATAGTTTGTAGATACTTTCTGAATGCAATATCCATAAAACAAGGCTTTTAATAAAATAAGGTGTTAGGTATGCAATTATCTCCTTTGTTAGATGTAGATATGTTCTAGGTATTTTACATCATCAGCAATGAGTTTCTTCAGCAATTTAGAAACAATAGTGAGCAGAAGGAATTCTAATCCTACATGTATGTGTGTGGTGGGATGGGATTATGGTTGGTGAGGTATAAAAGAGTTTGAACAGAGCCAGGCAGCATGTTAACATCTCCCCCTGCATTTCCTCCTCAGTAAAGCAGGTGTTGGCTGTCATGGGGTGGTGTTGGGGGGAATGGGGTTCAAGGTTGAAGCTATGCCAGTAGGACATGACATATCAGATACTTAATTTTTACTTGAAAATGCTTCCCATTGTCCTGATTCAGCCAGGAACTAAGAAAGAACAGGATCAGTTCACTTTCTTAGACAGTCAATTTTCACAAACTTTACCAGTCGGGGGTTTTTGCAAGTAATAGCTCCCAGAGACATGGTTATGAGATGCAACATTTCAATGCAGGGATACTATCAATCTGAAAATGTAGCACAAAGATAAAGAATTATATTTTGGCATTTAAAAGCACATGATATAAACAATGATAAAGAAACAATTTAGATTGAATAGAAATGCACTTGACTTGGAGATATGAAATGGGTAAACCTGGCTACCACTTACTTAACCCTGAGCTAGTCCAGGCATATCTCCTATGCTGTTCTTTATCTACAAAATGAGCAGCTGGTTGCCGTGATCTAAAGACCCATTCTGGTTACAACACAGATTGGAAAGTACCATTGGGCAAATCATTTAATTCAGCTCTGCTTCCTCATTTGTAAAATAGCAGCAATACCTGTCTTGAGTTTCTCATGTAACTACTGTGCAATTAAATGAGATTATGTATATGAAAA
Source organism: Rhinopithecus roxellana (assembly GCF_007565055.1). NCBI lineage: Eukaryota > Metazoa > Chordata > Mammalia > Primates > Cercopithecidae > Rhinopithecus > Rhinopithecus roxellana. The sequence continues at coordinate 73,150,961 of NC_044558.1, forward strand.
CCCTTTACAAAATAACAGTTTATTCAAAGGGTAACTTATTCTTGCTACTAAAGTGAAACAACTAATTAATTGGAGGAGTTGGATACTGGTCTTATGACTTTTAAGTAATTTATCATTGGGAGTCTTCATTTGGAAATTCATCATACAAAGTACCAGAAACAATTTGTCCTCATTGCTGTACCCATTCACACTTTAATTTATCTGCAGCATTTTCTAATTTTCTGTGCACTTTACTGCTCATTCTCTCACTTTTCCTCCAGTTATCTATCAAATATTCATCCATTCATTTTCTAAAGTCAATACATAATAATAATGTATAATACATAAGCCTTATTTGCACACAAGATGTTCTCAATGGAGGATACCTGTCATTTTATTTTTCTTTTTTCATGGGCTTTTCTCTTAATTTCTTCATTTACTTTATTTGAATTCCTTACCTCTCTTTCTTGTATCCCATTTAATAAATCAGAAAACATTTACCGAGCACCTACTAAAAGGCTAGGGACAGTGATGAATGCCGGCATACAGAGTCCTTAGGGAACCGACACTTTATTGCAGAGATGAGTAAAGAAACTCTGACTTGCAGCAGAACATGGTCAGTCTTCCACAGAGGTAGACTTGAAGTGTAATGGAAGCACACTGAAGAGTCAATCAGACAAGGAGTTGAAGAGAAGGGCCCTGAAGAAACATACCTGAGCTCAGGTTTGAAAGATGACTAGCATTTGACTAAACCAATATGGAGACAAACTATTCCAGGGACCAGCAGGTGAAGGCAAAGAAGAGTGTAATTCCTTTGACGGAACTACAGGTGGATTGGTATAGATGGAGAAAAAATAGGTTCTGTGTGAGGGAATAATAAGATTTAAGCTCCTGGGGAAAGCAGAGACCAGGCTCCTAACACTTACACACTAAGCTAAGTAGTTTGAACTTTATTGTGAAGGTTATGATGAATCATTATAGGTCCTATACAGATCAAATTAATATTTCAGCAAGGTTGCCCTAAGAACTGTGTGCATAATGGACTTGCTTGGAGAAACCGGAGGCAGCTCTACCAGCTGTGTTAAAGTTGCATTTTCTTCAACGGCAGTTCAACATCCAGAACTAAGAAAAATAATCAGTGCTAGAAATTAGAGGGGAAGCTGTCATTTCACATGGAAAAGGACATCTTTAAGGGTAGTGAAATCTCAGCTTCCAAGCATGAATTTTGTGGTCTTCTTGGCGACCATATCTTTGCAAATATATTTTATTTTATTCCATTTTTATAGAAACATGATCTCACTCTGTTGCTCAGGCTTCAGTACAGTGATGCAATCATAGCTCACTGTAACCTTGAACTTCTGGCCTCAAGTGATCCTTCCACTTCAGACTCCTGTGTGGCTGGGACTACAGGCATGTGCCACCATGCCTGGCTAACTAAATAAAATGTTTTCTTTTGTAGAGATAGGGTCTTCCTATGTTGCCCAGGCTTCTTGAATTCCTGGCATCAAGCAATTCTCCCACTTCGGCCTCCCAAGTTGTTGGAAATACAGGTGTGAACTACTGCACCCAACTGCAAATATATTTTGAAATAGTCAAACATTTTAGATAGGTTTGTTATTTTATAGTTTATGCCAACCATGTTGCCAAATGCAAATTCAAGCAGAAACAGAACTTGATGGCCCAGAGAACAGCACTAGAGAGACTGTGGAGGGTTGATCTGACCCTTCTTACTTTGGCAAATGGCTAGAAGAGTAATTAGGAAGCTGTTGCCATTTTCTAGGAGATAATTAATGACAGACTGGTCCAAGAAAATGGCAGAGAGGATGAGACTGGTAAGAGAGCTACCAAGGAGACAGACGGCATGGCATCAGGGCATCAGATAAACCTGCGCTGAAATCCCCAGTCTGCTAATAGCCATTGTGTAGGCTATTTGTCCTCTTTGTTTCTTATTTTCCTTATATGCAAAATAGTGAAGATCTCATGGATAGTTTGAGGACTAAATAAAACAATGTATGTCAAATGTATAGCACATCATGCTCCAGTTTCTAGTTTAGAGTTAGTGGGTCAGTGGTGATAAAGAACAAATACTGCTATGTTTTTCTTTTCATGTCTGTTTCTTTCCCCCTTTTGTCCCCATGGTTAAAGTTATTCTTATTTCTTCTTTTTTTCTTCTTCTTATTCCCACCTTACTCTTCTTTTGTAAATCTGACCATCTCTTGTCACTTTTATTTTTATGAAGAACCACTCTGAGAAAATGAAGAAAGGGCACTTTGTTGAAGATGTCACACTTTATTTAGAAGAGGGTTCCTCTTACCTTACTAGTTCTTCACTACAGGACAAGCAAGCTAGCCTGTCCTAAATCACCCTGAAGACTTGTGGTGAGGTTTGAAGGCATCATCTCCTCCATTGTGGGGCAGGGGCATTCCCTGTCTGCTCCACACTGGATTGGATCCTTCTGTTCTGTGTTCCACAGCACCCTGTGCTCATTCCAACATTAGGTAAAATGACACATATCATAATGATCAGTTCACTGTGTGTCTCCTTTCTTTGTTAATTCCTCAAGGGTGGAGTACTGAATGTCACTGACTCTGTACTAAGAGATTGATGACAAGTTTATTACTTATGATGTTTGCCCAACTGCTCACTCTTCCAAGGACAAATATATCTAAACTATGTGTTGAGATTGAATGTTTCTTTTTTTTCTTACAATAAATAAATAAATAAATGAATAAACCTCCCCTTATTTGAGAAAAAAGGTATGTGTTGATGTTTGATTGGGACGATGTCCTCATGGAGTAAACATTTTATGGTAGTCCAATATTCTAATGGGAAATGTCTATTACAGGAGATATTAAATCCCACATCTTAAATCACATGTAACACTTATGATACAAAAGGAAAATATAAACATTTTTATTTTCTATGAAACGTGTAAAATATGTTTGGCTATGTGGCTTAATAAACATTAATATAATGCAACCCTTTTGAAGAGTATAATATCAAATGAGAGTATCATATATGTATATCTATACATACACATATGCATATATATGCATAAATATATTAGATTTTTACACCAACAATTCTTGTGGAACATGGCAACCAAATGACATCGTTTTGAGTTACCTTTGATTCTTCATGCAGGGGAACCTGCTCTTCAGTCGTGAAGTCTTTACAAACTAATGCTATCATCTATAGAGTCTTGAGGCTAATTTATGTGTGTGTTTCTTTAGAAATTATATAATAATATGCAGAAAAGTAAAGTTAGCTTTACATGTTGTTCACTGTTTTGAAATAGTAGCTTTAGGTTGAGTTTACTTCTAATATCATTAGCAAATATTTTCTGCAAAGACTTTACCCTTCTTTACATGGTTTGGAAGAAATGCCTTGTCCTTATTGTGTTGCTTTGTTGTTTTTCAGTTCCAGACTAATCACTGATATCATGGATTCTCTATTTAACATAGAATGTATTACTAACTGAACCATGAGAAAATAAAATAAATGAATAGAAACAGAAAATGCAATAACGAAAGAAATCCAAGATAAAGTGTGCATTAGGCCATTCTGCATTGCAATTTTCTGTTTTAGTCTGTTCTTCCACTGCTATAAAAAAATACCTGAGAGTGGGTGATTTATGAGAAAAGAGGTTTTATTGGCTCACAGTTCTGCAGGCCGTACAGGAAGCATAGTGGCATCTCCTTCTGGGGACTCCTTAGAATCAGGCACTTCACATGGGAAAAGCAAGAGCAAGAGGGAAAGAGTGTGTGCCACACAGTTTTAAACAGTCAGATCCTAAAAGAAGTCTCTCACTATCATGAGCAGAGCACCAAGAGGATGCTGCTAAACCATTCATGAGAAATCCACCCCCATGATCCAGTCACCTCCCACCAGGTCCCACCATCAGAATTAAAGACTACAATTCAATATAACATTTGGGCAGGGACAAATATACAAACCGCATCATTCTGCCTTTTGATACATACATTTTATTATTTTTATTTTGTTCAAATAGAATGCTTTTCCTGTAAGTTCCTCAAGGCATGCTAAAAATCTTAGTTAACATGCTCTGACTCTCATGACACAGGACTATAGATCTTGAAATACAGAGTTTAGTCTGCTAGGGCTGTCATAATAAAATTCTACAGCTTGTGTGGCTTAAACTACAGAGATTTACTTTCTCACAGTTCTGAAGGCTAGAAGTCCAAGAGGAAGGTTCCTTCAGGGTTGATTTTTGGTGAGGTCTCTCTTCTTAGCTTGCAGACGACTGCCTTGTTGTTGAATCCTGGCATGGCTTTTTCTCTTGGTGCATACTGAGAGCAAGAAGAATCTCGTGCCTCTTCATCTTCTTATGAAGACACCAGGTCTAATGAAATGTGGCTCCCCCTTATCACCTCATTTAATCTTAATTACCTCATTTAAGGTCCAATATCTACTTACAGTCACAATGGGGGTTAGGTTTCAACCTGTGAATTCTCAAGGGACAAAATTCCATTCATAACATAAAGGATAAAATTAATAGGTCTAATAAGTTGAAAAGATTTTTCATAATAATTTCTTTATTCATTATAAAATTCATGTGGCTGTCTCTGCTATGCCATATTCAAAAGGGAAGGAAAGTCAAAAGGGAAGGAAACTCCAAAGTTAAAACTCTATATTAGAAAATCTTGCGTATAAATTTAGATCCAGATATTGACTGAGAAGCCCTTGGCTGACTGTTGAGAAAATTTAAATCCATAAATATGGGAGAAAAGCTCTTCTACTTTCCTTTGCCACAGCTTTCCTTTACTTTATGAGTTCTCTCTCATGTCTGGGATTTTTTTCCCCATTACTAAGAGAGATATTTTCTAGATCATGCCAGTCACAAGAGAAGATTTATTGATTGTAATCAGTATTAAGCATGCAATTACCACACTATAAACTACACTAAAACTTTAAAGCCATTTGAAACTGGAAGACAAGAGACATCCCCTTCAAGCCTCTGCAAAAATTATAAGCTCCATTTCAGCTTTTCTATGATATTTATACAATTTGTGTGTGTGTGTGTGTGTGTGTGTGTGTGTGTGTTAACTCATTCTTGTCTTCATAGAAGTCAACACAGAACATGATATTGATAAATAACTAAAATTGGTGATTTGCTCTGTTTACTTGGTTGATGTGAACTCCAAAACAAATGTCTAGCAGACTTTTGTCTAATTCAGATTTGAGGGACAAATGCGAGAACGCCTTACAATTACTAAGACCATTATTTTTTGTATGAAACTAAGAAAAATATTTATTTATTTAAAGATAGGTTCTCACTATGTTGCGCAGGCTGGTCTTGTTGTTCTGTCCTCAAGCAATCCTCTAGCCTCTGTCTCCTGAGTATCTGGGATTATAGGCATGAGCCACCATGCTTAGCAGTAAAAGACTTATTTTTAAAAACTACATCCCGCAATTTCAAATACTTTCACCTTTTTCCTGTGTGCTCTCCATCTACATAATTTAACCGTGGGGATTCTGCTTCCACGGCCTCAATGTGACATTCTCAGTATCCTTTCTTCCTACCCTTCTCCCTCAGTAACATCAGTTTCCTAAATAACATCACCAAATCCCTAACTCAACACTCCCACCCAACCCACCATATGTGTTTTGTCAAATACTTATGGAATTTAAGTCCTCGAGTATGTACAGCAGGAAAGAGAAGCTTTAACTGGTAGGAGAAATATAGCAATCATGATTTAACACCCAAAAAACCAAAAGTGAGTGACCACTTTTCCAGTTTTTCACTCCATGATTATTATTTTATTCAACAAATGTTTATTAAGCTCCATTATATGCCAGAACTGAGCTAGGTACTGGAAATATCGTGGTAATAATAAGCAAGCAAAAGCTATTATCTCTATTTTCATAGACCTTACATTCCAGTAGGAGAGATAAACATGAATGATCATAATGTCTCTCTTTCATTTTTAATACAAAATTGTGGTAAATATGACAAAGGGAAAGCATAGAGAAAGGGAAAGTAGAGGATTAAGAATGATTCTCTGGGTAGATGACATTTAAGCTGAGGACTGAAGAATGAGAAGGGGTTAACCATGTGCTGAGCATAAATGTGGTTGTCAGGTGAGAACAGGGCTGGAGAGCAGGCAGTGGGAACACAGCCTGCTAAATGCCCGGGGGTAGCAAAGAACTTGGCACCAATCTCATGTGTCTGAAAACGAAACCATTTAGTTAAGGAAAATGAAGCATAATTTTTCCTGCAAGTGAACCTGATGCACGGAGGCCATCACCGCTTTTATTGTTGTTTTATTTTGCCAGTTCTGTTGCAGCAAGTAGACAGTAGGTTCTTCTTTATAGTGTCATCATGAGTTTTCAATATTAAAATGCATATTAATAAGTAGTTTTGGCAGAATCTGAAGGCAGATTTGCTAATCAGCAGACATTTTAAGAAGAATCTATCAAGTGGTCATGCATTCCCAAAGCAGAAGCACAGTGCCTAAAAAGACCACAAGGATGACTATTACAGTTGTGAGGTTGGCTTACACCCTTCCATAGGTTTGGCTAGTAAGGAGTCAACAGTTCTAGATAGATCCTGACAATTTGCTTCTTATGCAAAAGCAAAGCAACATTAGCATGGTGATGTCAGCTCCCCACATTCCTGGTTCTACATTATGACACTAACCCAAAAGAGTCAGATGGTGGGTGGCACCAGTGAAGTGTCACTGTGTCATGGAGGAGCAGCCTCTATACCACAGCCAAGCGGGTTTATAAACTTAGTCAAGAAGTCTGCAGCTGTACTCCAAGTGAGGGGAGGTAGAAAAGTCCTTTACTCAACTGAAACCAGAATTATCCTGTGGGAGTCTTCCACAAGATTGAATTGAGAAACTGCCTTACAGCTACTCCTTAAAAGATGTACCTCCCCTTACACCAAAAAGAGAGTCACAGGAATCGCCATCAAGTCTTGAGTCAGACTATGGTCAAGCATTGCCCTGTGTGGAGTTGTGCAAAATTGCCAGGGCACCGTGGCACAGTCACTTGCCTACAGAACCCCCAGTTTGTTTTCAATACTCTTCTAAAATATGTGCTCACAGTGTCCTTTATGATAATCAAAAGAAGTTCATAGCAATGACTTATAGAAAAATAATGCAGACTATTATGATAGTAAAACAAAATGACAACTCTCTTCCCATCTTTCCATATTTATACATATATTTTCTATCATTCTCTCTCCAATATATATTCCTTAAACCACAGGCTTTTGCCCTAAGTTTTTGTTATTCAACATGAGTTTTTAGGGAGATGGAAATAATTTCTAGACAATTTTAAGGCTATAGACTAACATAAATAGGTACAATTATCTCTGATTCAGAGAAGAGAGTCCTTAACCCTATTAAAGAAACTCAGAAAAGACTTCTGGAAAATATGACACCAAGGCTAATATCTGAAGGAAGAGAATAAATTCAATTAATAGCTCTATTCTTGGCATATAATAAGCATTCAAAGATGTCAGATGAAGGATGATACACAGCCAGTGTTGTGGTTGGAAATAAAGGCCAGGACAAGCCAATGTAGCATCTTGTATAACTCTCTAAGTATTTTACATTTTACCTTGAAGTTGATTTTAGAAGTTAAAATTATATATTTTTAATTTATGATTTAAGATTGCATTTATTTATGCATTAGACAGATAACTCTGGCAATAGGGAGCGTAGGTTCATACCCCCACTATCCCCCAGCCCCAGGAAGCTAACGCAAATAGAAACAGAACAAAACAGAAAATAAATTAGCAGGGCTTCAAAATAGGAACTGAAAATCTGACTCTAAAATTTATATGGAAATTCAGAAGACCAAGAATAGCTAAGACAATCTTGCATTACACATTCTTACGTGTAAGAAATCTTGCTTTATGGATATCAAGACTTGCTATATGGTAGATAATTAAGAGAGAGTGGGGCTGCATCAACTATAGACACATAAACCAATGCAATGAAATAGATGCCCAGAAAAAGACTCACATAGATATAGATATTTGATTTATGCAAACATTAGTACTTTAGATAAATAGAAGAAAGAATACTCTAGTCAATAGAGAGTACTGGGTTGTTTGGATAACCATATGGGGAAAATGTCTTACCAAAAAAAATTATTCCTAGGTAGACACTAGACATAAATATGGAAGGCAAAATAATAAAGCATCTAAATAAAGATAACAGAGGAGAATATCTTCATGACTATTGTTAGGAAATAACTTTTAAAATAAAACATAAACACAATCATAAATTTGTTAAACTACTTCAAAGTTAAGTACACCATTTGAAAGTACACCAAAGTTAACTACACCATTTGAGAGGCTGAAAAACAGGCTACAAAGTTAGATAACTATTTTCTTCATCTATAACTGAACTCATGAATGATATAAAGGACTCCTACCATTGCAAACTGAATTGTATCCTCTGAAGAGTCATATGTTGAAGTCCTAACTTACAGTGTTTCTGTGTTTGGAGACACAACTTTTAGGGTCATAAGAGTGGGGCCCTAGTATGATATGACTGATGTTCTTATGAGAAGAGAGCAAGACAACAGAGTTTGCCACTCTCACACAGAGAAGAGGCTATTAAGGACACAGTGAGATGGTGGCTGTCTGGAAGCCAGGAAGGATCCTCACTAAAATCCAGCCCTGATGGCACGTGGATCACGGACTTTCAATTCCAGCACTGTGAGAAAATAAATTTCTGCTGCTTCAGCCACCCAGTCTGATATTTTGTGATGGTGGTCCAAACTGACTAAGATACCTGCCAGTCAATAAGCAAAAGACAACCCAGCAAGGAGAAAAAGGCAAGAGACTTGAACAAGCACCTCACAAAAATATCTCAATGGCCGATAAATACAACAGAGTAAATACAGCATCAGGGATCTGCACAGGAAAACAGAAGCTACTGTATGTATTCCAGGTGTGAAGTGCTTTATTAGAAGGAATTGGAAGCTTATACAAATATCTAAAGAGCTGGGAGAACTCAGAGAAGCTCCCACTCTCTCAGTCTACATCAGTAAAGCAAATAGTTCCCAAGAGTCTGTGCTCTCTGTATAATAGTTCTCAACAGGCTTCTGTGAATCTCATGTCTGCCTATGAGGCTTGCTACAACCTCTTCTGAAGAATGTGACCTTCCCTTCTATGAATTGCCTCTAAATGTTGGACTTCAATGTGAAATAAGGCAGGTGGTTGTTAGGACTGTAGTCTCCAGCTTACCCTCTGTCATGCAGAAAATATCTTAGCAGGGATGCCAAATTTAATACGATTCAGAACAGTCTTCAACTTTTCAACTTTAATCAGCAACATAGGAAGCAAACCTATGTACAGGTTCACTACACACCCATTAGATGGCTAAAAGTAAAAAGATTGGTAATACTAAGTGTTGGTGAGTATGTTGAGTGATAGTAGTCCTCATAAAAGTGTAGAAGTGTGAATTAGTGTAATTAGCTTAACCACATTGGAAAGCAATTTGGCACTTTCTATTAAGTTGAGCATATGCATATCGTGTGACTCAATCCACTTTTAAATATATCCAACAAAAATATGTAAAAACATGTACCAAAGACCATGCTCAATAATGTCCATGGCTCAAATATTTGTAGTAGGCATACCCTGGAAATAATCCAAATGCCCATAAATAATGCCTAAATTATGGTAGACTCAAGCAATGGTATGCTAAAGAGCAAATAAAATAAGTAAGTTTTGCCTATATGCAGCAAGATGGACAAATTTTAGAAATAATGTAGCCTGAAAGAAACCAGAAAAATATACATACCTTATTATTTCACTAATATAACACTTAAGACAGGCAAGAATGAACTATTGTGTTAGGAGTCAGGAAACTGGTCACCTTTAAAGGCAATAAATCAATGAGGAGGAGGAGGATTTCTGGTTCCTGAATATTATCCATGTCCTAGAAATATTCATATTGTAATAATTTATTGAGTTGTATAATTACATTTTGTTGATCATTTTCTTTATCTTCTACATCATAATAACAAAGGTAAAATATACTAAACAAACAGCAAATATGCAAATGAGTAAACAAGCAAAAACTTCAAAATTAGGAAAAACAATCTCACCAAGAGAGACCCAACAATGAAAAGCTATAATTTAGTACTTTGTCTTAAAAAGTAACACAAAGGAAATACAATGTTCCTTCATGTCTTAGTACAGTTCCCAAACCTATCCCTGCTGTTACCTCCCATATGTGCCAAATGTGATAGCCAAAAGCTGAAAAAATTCAGGAAATGTTTACTTCATGAGAAGTGGATGCAGGGGAAAGTGGGAGCTTGGAGGAAAGCTCTGAAAGACAAGGGCAGAGCTGTGAAAGAGCAATTATCATTGCCATGTTCTAGGTGGGCAAAAAAAAAAAAAAATATATATATATATATGTATATGTGTGTTTGTGTGTGTGTGTGTGTGTGTGTGTGTGTGTGTCACCAGGCCTCAATATTCTATAGGACTCTGTTCTGAATTTGCAGAAAGGAAGAGAACATAGAAAGAAAAAATTCTAAGTAACAACCTAATAGAAAGCTGAAAGTCCTTTTAAAGAAAAGAAGACAGATATGCTTGTGGATGATAATTGGTGTTTTTGAAGTAGAAACCCCTGAAATAAAATGATTTGAATATATAATAGAAAATAATTTATTTGATATAAGAGCTAAATCTGTATTTTAAAAGTTTGTGAAAGATGCAAATATCAAGATGTATTTTGGCTATTATTAAACTTTCGGCATGAATATGGGCAAAGAAAGTTACCAACAAAGAGATCAGGCTGGACTTGGACATTCTTATAACAATAATCAGTATCAGAAGATAACAGATCATGCTCACGAAGTCTTGAAGGAATGGATATTATGGCCAGTTATTTTTTGATTCCCTGAACAAGCATTTTGCAAACATTCAAAAAATTTAGGAATCATTGTGCCCATGATTACTTCTTGGAAAAAAAAATCCCAAATAACTGAATGATTAAATCCAGAAAATCAGAAGAAGAATGGAAAACTAGTCGCAAAAAATCAGTGAAACACCTAAAAGCAGGAAATACAAGGAGCAAGGTCTGTAGCATTTTGGTTGGGAAAAAAGTAAATAATTGTTTGCCCCATTAGGAGAAAAGTTCCTCAAGTTTGCAGCAATTCAGGAATACAGATCTTACAAACCTTTCTTGTGAAAAGAAGAAAAAAATCTTATATTGAAATCTGAGGTAGGTGGAATTCTAAAATGCCCTTCTAAGGTTCCCAGCCCCTGCAATACACACACCTTCTCCCAGTTATTCAATTCAACACCAATCTAGGTACACAGATTTTACAAATGTAATTAAGGTGCCAGATCAGTTGTTCTTACAATATGAAGATTTCTCAAGTGGGTGTGACTTAATCACATAAACCTTAAAAAAGAGTGTTTTCTCCCACTCGTTGCAGAAGAAAAAAGTCAGAGATGTATAGCATGAGAAGAATGTGGTTCAACATTTCTGGCTTGAAGACAGAAGGCGAGGCAGGCAAGTAGCTTCTAGTTGCTGTGAGCGGCCCCAGCTGACATTCAGTAAGTAGCAAGGATGAGAATTCTGCCAACAATTAGAATTTCTTGGAAGTTGCCTTTTCCCCAGAGCCTCCAGATGAGAACTCAGCCTGACTGACAGCTTGATTTCAGCCTGTGATTCCCTGGGCAGAGGACACAGGGAGGCTGTGCCAGTCTTCTGACCTATAGAACTGTGAGTGTTGTGTTACATCATTAAGTTTGCGGTAATTGGTTACATTGCAATAGAAAAATTTAAAATCTCCAGACAATTCAGAAATATATAAACAATGGTAATAGGGTGAGGGGCTGAATTTATATAAAAATAGAAGATATGAATAATCAAGAACAAAAAAACATTAAAAAAATCCTGCAGCAATTATTCACTCAATTTTTTTCTGTAAACAAATATCAAGTTCCTATATGACACTATTGTCCCAGGCACTGAACCTAAAATAGTGGACAAAACAGGGAAATTTTCTTGCCCTTGTGGAAACATTCTAATAAGGGGATGGCAAACAATAAACAGAGTAAGAAGTAAAATGCACAACATGTCAGATGGTGATAAGTTCTATGGAGAAAAACAAGCTAGACAGAGAAATGGATGGAAAGTTTGAAGGCAGGACTGTGATTTAAGTCAGGAGGTCAGAACAGTATGGCAATTTCTCAAAAACCGGCAAATAGAACTAAGATACAGTCTAGCAATCCTACTGCTGGGAATTTATCCAAAGGAAAGGAAGTCAGTATATCAAAGAGATACATAGACTAACATGTCCATTGCAGCATTATTCATAAAGGCAAGATATGGAATCAACTGAGTGGTGTCCACTGACAAATGAATAGAAAAAAATATGGAATGTATATATACACAATGGAATATTATTTGGCCATAAAAATGAATTAAATCCTACTATGTGCAGCAACATGAATGGAACTGAAGGGCATTATATTAAATGAAATAAGTCAAGCACAGAAAGACAAATGTTGCATGTTTACATTCATACGTGGGAGCTTAAAAAGTGGATCTCATGAAGTTAGAGAATAGGATGATGGTTACCAGTAGGATGATGGCTGGGAAGGGTGTTTTGGTGTTGGGAAGATGATGACGAAGACAGGTTGGTAAATGGGTACAAACATACAGTTAGATAGAAGGAATGAGTTCTAACGTTCGATAGCAGAGGAGGGTTACTATAGTTAACAACAGTGCATTGCATATTTCAAAATAACAAGAAGAGAGGACTTAAGATGTTCCCAACATATAAAATAATAGATCCTTGAGATGGACATCCCAAATACCCTCACTTAATGGTTATACAGCCTATGCATCTAACAAAATATCACATCCCATGTAACCCATAAATATATACACATACTTGTGTCAATAAAATATTTAAACCAATCAATCAATAGGGTGGTCAGGAAAGGCCACCCTGAGAAGTTGGCATCTGAGTAAATCTTTCATGGTGACAGAGTCCGAAGCAAAGTGGTTCCAGAAAGAAGAAACACCAAGTATGAAAAGCATGAGGCAGGAACATACCTGGTGTATTTGGGAAGGCCGGTGTGGCTGAAGTGAAATAGTAGGAGATGGGATGAAATGAGTAACAGGGCAAGATTGCATTGGGCTTTCTAGGCCAATGTTAGGGCTTTGAAGTGTTTTGCTCAAAGGGTTAAAATCATTTTATTGTATTTGTAAAAGCATCATTCTGTCTGCTGTGTTGAGATGTGACTGAGGGGCCAGGACTAGAGCAGAGCAGGAAGGCCAGGTGGGAGACTGTGCAAGGATCTGGGGATGAGGGATGGTGACCTGGACCAGGTTATGGCAGTGAAAGTGCTGAACGGTGGGCAGATTCTGGAGACATTTAGGGGGTAGAGCCAGCAGAATTTGTATATGGTCTGGAATTGGAGTGAGGGAGAGGGAGAGAACTCAAGAATGATGAATGACTTCAAGTTTTATGGATTGAGCAAGTGGAAGCCTGAAGCTGCTTATGACCCAAATGGCCAAGACATTAGGAAGAGCAAGTTTTAATCTACTGGAGAGCTGGGAGCTGGTCATATTGTGCTTGAGTTATCATTAAGAATCCAAATATTGCAGAATAGAGTGTAAGTGATATAAACCTTCAGAATATGATTTAAAACAGAACAAAGTAAAATAAAATAAAATAATAAACAACAACCAAAACAGGATCACTAATTTTAGGTGAAAGAAGAGGGGTGGTAGGAGGTAGTGTTTGAACATTCATTTCCTCGTCTTCATATGAGCCATTCATCTACTGCCTGCAACTGAGATATTTAGCTAAAAAGAAAATGACTTAACAACTTAAAGTTTTTTGTAATCGTTTAAAATTTAATTTAGATGAATATTTTAGGTCACGTTATTTTTTTGATGAAGAAGCAATTATCAAAAATTTAACAACAATTCATTTCATTTTAATGCAGCATTGTTCACTTTTAAATTTTAAATTAAAATAAAATAGCATGTCATAATTTTGAAAATGAAAATAGCAAGTATAATTCTATTTTAATAATATTAGTTTGATCTCAATCTGGTTATCTGATATACCTCTATATTTCTTTATGAATAGAGATGTCTGGAATTAAGGTAACAAATTTAACAATAATTATTTCTAGTTGATAGAATTTTTTTAACTTTATTTTTTATGTTGTATGGCTTGGATTTTTTTAAATATACAAATGTTTATAATCAGTCAATATACATTTGTTACAGTAGGTATGGGTAATAAAGTACAGGTAATAAAAGTATTTTCTATTTCCATATTTAAAAAATTGCAAAATAACAATTGAATGACTGAGAGTATCTCTGGGAAACTGATTTTCAAGCGAGACTCATGACTACAAGTATCTATATTTACCAGGTCAGTGGTGGTAACCTTATAAGTAAACACCACTGTCTGAAGTGATTAATATATAATTCCGTTCGGGAAAGTGAAAAGTGAATACAATCAGTTTTGTGGACCAGTAGTTTAACACATTAATTGATGAAACTGGATTATTCATTGCCAGAATTCTTGACACCATTTTGGGATGACTTAATCCAGTGTCCATATTCATTCACCCAGAAGAGCTGAGTTGTTTGATAGAGTTTCACTGTTTCCTCTTTCTTATGATTAACAAATGATGAGTAATCATGGCTATTCAAATAGGTAATCTACATCCTAAAGTTTTGACATCCAACATGCCACTAGTCACATGAGGCCATTTTAATTTAAATTAATAATAATTAAACTAAACTTAAAACTTAGTTTTTCCTCACACTGGTATTTTTCAAGTTCTCACTGGCTAGTGGCTGCCACTTTAGATGGTGCAAATATATAATATTTCCATCATTTCAGAATGCTTGAGGGGACAGTGCTGGTTTAAAATCAATTTGTTCCATGAGGAAAGTTTTTTGAAACGTTTTTCTAAAGTGCATTATCTCCCTTTTAAGTTATTTATCTAGGTCATTTTTGAAAACTGTCATTTCGTAAAAAGAAAGACATATTATATATTATCTTGTGATTTGACAAGTTTAAGAATTTGGAATAGAATTACAAAAATAACTTGTGAAAAGACATTAAAGCTGACTTCAAATGATGATGTCCTTGTTAACAAAGTTCTGGTCTTAGGGCTAGCAACAATCTTTTTTTTTTTTCCTACTTGAGAGGCTTCAGCAGGAGAATCACTTGAATCTGGAAGGTGGAGATTGCAGTGAGACAAGATCGCACCACTGCACACCAGCCTGGGTGAAACAGTGAGAATTTGCCTCAAAAAAAAAAAAAAAAAAAAAAAAAAAGAAAGAAAGAAAGAAAGAAAGAAAGAAAGAAAGAAAAGAAAAGAAAAGAAAAGAAAAGAAAAGAAAAGAAAGAAAGAAAGAAAAAATGAATAGTCTTCAAATCTTGGTCTTTGAGCCCACAAGAATTGTTCATAGAGTTTATTTATAAGTCTAGGTTAATGACAGGAGATCACATAAATTATAGTTCGGATTAAATGTAAAATCTTTGTCATTATTTTATACTTTTTAATGAAGTATTTTACAAAAGTTCATAAAATATCTACTAAACATATTGAAAATTCATTCTCAAATATTTGACTTAATTTTTCTGTATCTGGAAATTTAAATGACAGCTGAATCAATGACATTTAAGGTACCATGGGAGATGATTTTTTCTTAGGACTAACTTTCCCCACTAGAAATCCAGGATCTGATCTAAAAATGGCAGTCAGCCAACCAACCTCAAGGATTAACTTAAAATATCTCTTGCTTACTAAGCAAAATGGCAAGGCCCTAGATACTAGAGTTTATTTAATTTAATTTCATCTGCCTACAAATAATCAACACCTCTCACCATAACTGGGGAAAAGCATTTATATTAATGAGTAATTCTGTTGACACATATTTAATACTGCTGCTTTATATTAATTGCTTTTCAAAAATAATAGTACTTATGGTTTCCAGAACCACAAACAAATCATAATCACCAGCATTTAAAGTGGATTATTGTGTGAACTTGGAATTGCTTTCTGTGAACATTCCATAAACTTGTGGGGAAACTGATGTTGCAATTGGTTATTCTTTACACATTTTGTTTCAGAATGATTCCTTCTCCTCAGCATTAGTTCAGGTATTTGGTTTCATAACATTTTTTGAGTTTTTAAATATGTGTTTGCAAACACATCATCATCGTGAAGCATTAAGGATAAAGACATGATTTAATGTTTTATGTTGTATGAATAAAAATGTAGTCTTCTAAATTATATTTCAGGAATTAAGTGTTCTCTTATCTCTCTTAATGTTTGTTTATAGACTAAAATAAACAAACCAATTATGAAGTAGCAAAAGTAAAATCAGATTTTATAAAAAAGAACCTCTGAGTCAAAATATTTGGTTGAATGATTATCGGTCTTTTTTCTAAATTGCAAAGTTGTGTATACACATTTTCCATCTCTGTTAGCATTTTTGAATATTTAATAAAAAGTACTTGGGATAAACACTGGCTTTACATAATTACTGCTTTACTACTGAGGTTGAAGTTTAGCCCAGACAGAAAAAATCTAGATGCCTTAAGAGATAAAATTCCATAGGCTCATGATCCCCTCTTCTGAAAGATATCATGAAAACAAAGGAATAAAGTCAGTGTCGGACATGGGTGTTTGGTGATACACATGGACTGTTTAACTTCATTGTAGGGGCTTGAGAGGATTCCATGCCTTCTGGAAATTTTGGGATCCCCAGGGATCAAGAGTGACCCTGTGTAGGCTGTTTGCTATGTATTGTTATTTACAACACAGCATAAGGAAAGATGGAGATGAAGACTCAGTAATCTACGAAGGGCTTGCCCCTCTGTTGACACCTAGGGTGAAATCTCCAACTCACTATTTTGAATAACCCAGTTAGTTATCTCCTCAGCATATTGGAGGATCTGTCTCCATTCTCTAGCTGCACTGAACCCAGTTATACTGGCTGCTTTCAAGAGAATATACCCTGCTGAGCTTAAATCCCTTTCTTTCATGGGTTGGGAGATCTAGATGCTTAACAATAGCAAAATAACAATGATCTGTATGAAAAAGCACCATGGAAACAAAGTTAAAAGTAAAATAATAGACTGGAAAATATATGTAACAGCATATAACAGAAAATAATTAGAATATGTCATCATGCTGATGAAGATTTTGGTAAATTTGTATCTCGTGATTGTTGATTAATTTAAATTGCTTCAGTTTTTATTTTCTACAATAGATCTTGGCAGTCGTCTAGCTGTTGAAACTCATAATGCACTTTTCTTATTTTTTATTTTATTTATTTATTTATTTTTTTTTTTATTATACTTTAAGTTCTGGGGTACATGTGCATAACGTGCAGGTTTGTTACATATGTATATTTGTGCCATGTTGGTGTGCTGCACCCATCAACTCGTCAGCACCCATCAATTCATCATTTATATCATGTAAAACTCCCCAATGCAATCCCTCCCCCCTCCCCCCTCCCCATAATAGGCCCCAGTGTGTGATGTTCCCCTTCCCAAGTCCAAGTGATCTCATTGTTCAGTTCCCACCTATGAGTGAGAACATGCGGTGTTTGGTTTTCTGTTCTTGTGATAGTTTGCTAAGAATGATGGTTTCCAGCTGCATCCATGTCCCTACAAAGGACGCAAACTCATCCTTTTTTATGGCTGCATAGTATTCCATGGTGTATATGTGCCACATTTTCTTAATCCAGTCTGTCACAGATGGACATTTGGGTTGATTCCAAGTCTTTGCTGTTGTGAATAGTGCTGCAATAAACATACGTGTGCATGTGTCTTTGTAGTAGAATAATTTATAATCCTTTGGGTATATACCCAGTAGTGGGATGGCTGGGTCATATGGTACATCTAGTACTAGATCCTTGAGGAATCGCCATACTGTTTTCCATAATGGTTGAACTAGTTTACAATCCCAACAACAGTGTAAAAGTGTTCCCATTTCTCCACATCCTCTCCAACAACTGTTGTTTCCTGACTTTTTAATGATTGCCATTCTAACTGGTGTGAGATGGTATCTCATTGTGGTTTTGATTTGCATTTCTCTGATGGCGAGTGATGATGAGCATTTTTTCATGTGTCTGTTGGCTGTATGAATGTCTTCTTTTGAGAAATGTCTGTTCATATCCTTTGCCCACTTTTTGATGGGGTTGTTTGTTTTTTTCTTGTAAATTTGTTTGAGTTCTTTGTAGATTCTGGATATTAGCCCTTTGTCAGATGAGTAGATTGCAAAAATTTTCTCCCATTCTGTAGGTTGCCTGTTCACTCTGATGGTAGTTTCTTTTGCTGTGCAAAAGCTCTTTAGTTTAATCACATACCATTTGTCAATTTTGGCTTTTGCTGCCGTTGCTTTTGCTGTTTTAGACATGAAGTCCTTGCCCATGCCTATGTCCTGAATGGTACTACCTAGATTTTCTTCTAGGGTTTTTATGGTATTAGGTCTAACATTTAAGTCTCTAATCCATCTTGAAATAATCTTCGTATAAGGAGTAAGGAAAGGATCCAGTTTCAGCTTTCTACTTATGGCTAGCCAATTTTCCCAGCACCATTTATTAAATAGGGAATCCTTTCCCCATTTCTTGTTTCTCTCAGGTTTGTCAAAGATCAGATGGCTGTAGATGTGTGGTATTATTTCTGAGGACTCTGTTCTGTTCCATTGGTCTATAGCTCTGTTTTGGTACCAGTACCATGCTGTTTTGGTTACTGTAGCCTTGTAGTATAGTTTGAAGTCAGGTAGCGTGACGCCTCCAGCTTTGTCCTTTTGACTTAGGATTGTCTTGGCAATGCGGGCTCTTTTTTGGTTCCATAGGAACTTTAAAGCAGTTTTTTCCAATTCCATGAAGAAACTCATTGGTAGCTTGATGGGGATGGCATTGAATTGATAAATAACCTTGGGCAGTATGGCCATTTTCACGATATTGATTCTTCCTATCCATGAGCATGGTATGTTCTTCCATTTGTTTGTGTCCTCTTTGATTTCACTGAGCAGTGGTTTGTAGTTCTCCTTGAAGAGGTCCTTGACATCCCTTGTAAGTTGGATTCCTAGGTATTTTATTCTCTTTGAAGCAATTGTGAATGGAAGTTCATTCCTGATTTGGCTCTCTGCTTGTCTGTTACTGGTGTATAAGAATGCTTGTGATTTTTGCACACTAATTTTGTATCCTGAGACTTTGCTGAAGTTGCTTATCAGCTTAAGGAGATTTTGGGCTGAGACGATTGGGTTTTCTAAATATACAATCATGTCATCTGCAAACAGGGACAATTTGACTTCTTCTTTTCCTAACTGAATACCCTTGATTTCTTTCTCTTTCCTGATTGCCCTAGCCAGAACTTCCAACACTATGTTGAATAGGAGTGGTGAGAGAGGGCATCCCTGTCTTGTACCAGTTTTCAAAGGGAATTTTTCCAGTTTTTGCCCATTCAGTATGATATTAGCTGTGGGTTTGTCATAAAGAGCTATTATTATTTTGAGGTACATTCCATCAATACCGAATTTATTGAGCGTTTTTAGCATGAAGGGCTGTTGAATTTTGTCAAAAGCCTTTTCTGCATCTATTGAGATAATCATGTGGTTCTTGACTTTGGTTCTGTTTTTATGCTGAATTATGTTTATTGATTTGCAAATGTTGAACCAGCCTTGCATCCCAAGGATGAAGCCCACTTGATCATGGTGGATAAGCTTTCTGATGTGCTGCTGAATCCGGTTTGCCAGTATTTTATTGAGGATTTTTGCATCAATGTTCATCAGGCATATTGGTATAAAATTCTCTTTTTTTGTGTGTCTCTGCCAGGCTTTGGTATCAGGATGATGTTGGCCTCATAAAATGAGTTCAGGAGGACTCCCTCTTTTTCTATTGATTGGAATAGTTTCAGAAAGAATGGTACCAGCTCCTCCTTGTACCTCTGGTAGAATTCAGCTGTGAATCCATCTGGTCCTGGACTTTTTTTGGTGGGTAGGCTATTAATTGTTGCCTCAATTTCAGAGCCTGCTATTGGTCTATTCAGGGATTCAACTTCTTCCTGGTTTAGTCTTGGGAGAGTGTAAGTGTCTAGGAAATTATCCATTTCTTCTAGATTTTCTAGTTGATTTGCATAGAGGTGTTTATAGTATTCTCTGATGGTAGTTTGTATTTCTGTGGTATTGGTGGTGATGTCCCCTTTATCATTTTTTATTGCATCTATTTGATTCCTCTTTCTTTTCTTCATTATTAGTCCTGCTAGCTGTCTGTCAATTTTGTTGATCTTTTCAAAAAACCAACTCCTGGATTCATTGATTTTTTGGAGGGTTTTTTGTGTCTCTATCTCCTTCAGTTCTGCTCTGATCTTAGTTATTTCTTGCCTTCTGCTAGCTTTTGAATGTGTTTGCTCTTTCCTCTCTAGTTCTTTTAATTGTGATGTTAGAGTGTCAATTTTAGATCTTTCCTGCTTTCTCTTGTGGGCATTTAGTACTATAAATTTCCCTCTACACACTGCTTTAAATGTGTCCCAGAGATTCTGGTATGTTGTATCTTTGTTCTCATTGGTTTCAAAGAACATCTTTATTTCTGCCTTCATTTCCTTATGTACCCAGTAGTCATTCAGGAGCAGGTTGTTCAGTTTCCATGTAGTTGAGTGGTTTTGATTGAGTTTCTTAGTCCTGAGTTCTAGTTTGATTGCACTGTGGTCTGAGAGACAGTTTGTTATAATTTCTGTTCTTTTCCATTTGCTGAGGAGTGCTTTACTTCCAATTATGTGGTCAATTTTGGAATAAGTGTGATTTGGTGCTGAGAAGAATGTATATTCTGTTGATTTGGGGTGGAGAGTTCTATAGATGTCTATTAGGTCTGCTTGGAGCAGAGATGAGTTCAATTCCTGGATATCCTTGTTAACTTTCTGTCTCGTTGATCTGTCTAATGTTGACAGTGGAGTGTTGAAGTCTCCCATTATATTGTATGGGAGTCTAAGTCTCTTTGTAAGTCTCTAAGGACTTGCTTTATGAATCTGGGTGCTCCTGTATTGGGTGCATATATATTTAGGATAGGTAGCTCTTCCTGTTGAATTGATTCCTTTACCATTATGTAATGGCCTTCTTTGTCTCTTTTGATCTTTGATGGTTTAAAGTCTGTTTTATCAGAGACTAGGATTGCAACCCCTCCTTTTTTTTGTTCTCCATTTGCTTGGTAGATCTTCCTCCATCCCTTTATTTTGAGCCTATGTATGTCTCTGCATGTGAGATGGGTCTCCTGAATACAGCAGACTGATGGGTTTTGACTCTTTATCCAGTTTGCCAGTCTGTGTCTTTTAATTGGAGCATTTAGCCCATTTACATTTAAGGTTAATATTGTTATGTGTGAACTTGATCCTGCCATTATGGTATTAACTGGTTATTTTGCTCGTTAGTTGATGCAGTTTCTTCCTAGCCTCGATGGTCTTTACATTTTGGCATGTTTTTGCAATGGCTGGTACCGGTTGTTCCTTTCCATGTTTAGGGCTTCCTTCAGGGTCTCTTGTAAGGCAGGCCTGGTGGTGACAAAATCTCTAATCATTTGCTTATCTGTAAAGGATTTTATTTCTCCTTCACTTATGAAACTCAGTTTGGCTGGATATGAAATTCTGGGTTTAAAATTCTTTTCTTTAAGAACGTTGAATATTGGCCCCCACTCTCTTCTGGCTTGTAGGGTCTGCTGAGAGATTTGCTGTTAGTCTGATGGGCTTCCCTTTGTGGGTAACCCGACCTTTCTCTCTGGCTGCCCTTAAGATTTTTTCCTTCATTTCAACTTTGGTGAATCTGCCAATTATGTGTCTTGGAGTTGCTCTTCTGGAGGAGTATCTTTGTGGCGTTCTCTGTATTTCCTGAATTTGAATGTTGGCCTGCCCTAGTAGGTTGGGGAAGTTCTCCTGGATGATATCCTGAATAGTGTTTTCCAACTTGGTTCCATTTTCCCCTTCACTTTCAGGCACCCCAATCAGACATAGATTTGGTCTTTTTACATAATCCCATACTTCTTGTAGGCTTTGTTCATTTCTTTTTCTTCTTTTTTCTTTTGGTTTCTCTTCTCGCTTCATTTCATTCATTTGATCCTCAATCGCTGATACTCTTTCTTCCAGTTGATCGAGTCGGTTACTGAAGCTTGTGCATTTGTCATGTATTTCTCGTATCATGGTTTTCATCTCTGTCATTTCGTTTATGACCTTCTCTGCATTAATTAGTCTAGCTGTCAATTCTTCCACTCTTTTTTCAAGATTTTTAGTTTCTTTGCGCTGGGTACGTAATTCTTCCTTTAGCTCTGAGAAGTTTGATGGACTGAAGCCTTCTTCTCATCTCATCAAAGTCATTCTCTGACCAGCTTCGATCCGTTGCTGGCGATGGGCTGCGCTACTTTGCAGGGGGAGATGCACTCTTATTTTTTGAATTTCCAGCTTTTCTGCCCTGCTTTTTCCCCATCTTTGTGGTTTTATCTGTCTCTGGTCTTTGATGATGGTGACGTACTGATGGGGTTTTGGTATAGGTGTCCTTCCTGGTTGATAGTTTTCCTTCTGACAGTCAGGACCCTCAGCTATAGGTCTGTTGGAGATTGCTTGAGGTCCACTCCAGACCCTGTTTGCCTGGGTATCAGCAGCAGAGGTTGCCGAAGATAGAATATTGCTGAACAGCGAGTGTACCTGTCTGATTCTTACTTTGGAAGCTTCCTCTCAGGGGTGTACTCCACCCTGTGAGGTGTTGGGTGTCAGACTGCCCCTTTAATCCCAATTGTATTGCTTGCTCAATATTCATGTTCCTTTTTTTATAATAAGACTCTGATATTTCTTTGGAAATCAATCCCATCTTTATCAAATTAAATTGTGTTGAAACTGCCAATCAAGGTACCCCACGCTTTTCAAGGACAATAGGCTGGCATGCGATTTAAACAGGGCTATTCATGCCTCACTCCTTGGACTTTAAATCTTGACCCGGATCTGAAAACACTGAAGTGCTAAAGAAATTGTTCATTTGTAAATTTCATCAGTCTGTGATGTCATATATGTTAGATATACCATTACTGTACATATCACTTAGAAGAAGATATCCATTTTACAGGATATGTTTCTTAGCAAAAGACAATTTTCTCTTTAGCAGAAGAGCTCTTTTAGATGTACTTAGAAATATATTGCTCTTGCATGCAAAAAGAAAAATATAAATGAAATAAGTTGGCTGAGGTATGCCTAAATCCTCTTCATTTTGTGAATCATTTTTGACTCCGTGTTCTCTTATAAATCACTTTTTGACTCTGAGTACTTAATTCTATGAGCCTCAAAGACAGTAGATGATGAAGCACATTTTAGTCTCACATATTTTCTTCCAAATCTCTGACATCCATTCAGCAACTTTTGGTACTTGCAGTCATTTCTTCAACAGTGAATATTTACTTCACCAATATAAAATGTATGCACTGCTGCTGCTTTTATGTGTTTTTGCATGCACAGTAACATTTTCAATAGATACCAATTCATAATATAATCAAGATGTTCTGGATGTAAACACCATTGGGTGTGGTTCTCCAGTTATGGGTCATGTTTGTTACTTAGCTGTAGTGAGCACAGTATTAATGTCATGACCAAGTTCTCAAGTCTTCAGACAAGGTCATTTACTTGAAAAAAACCCTTTTATATGATGATAATTATGAGATATCATCAATGATAAGACACATCCCAATTTTATAGATGCTAAAAAATATAAAATATAACCTCATTTATTTCACTGAGCAGTGGTTTGTAGTTCTCGTTGAAGAGGTCCTTTACATCCCTTCTAAGTTGGATTCCTGGGTATTTTATTCTCTTTGAAGCAGTTGTGAATGGAAGTTCATTCATGATTTGTCTCTCTGTTTGTTACTGGTGTATAAGAATGCTTGTGATTTTCGCACATTAATTTTGTATCCTGAGACATTGCTGAAGTTGCTTATCAGCTTAAGGAGATTTTGGGCTGAGATGATGGGGTTTTCTAAATACACAATCATGTCATCAGCAAACAGGGACAATTTGACTTCTTCTTTTCCTAACTGAACTCCCTTAATTTCTTTCTCTTGTCTGATTGCCCTAGCCAGAACTTCCAACACTATGTTGAATAGGAGTGGGTGAGGGAGGGCATCCCTGTCTTGTGCCAGTTTTCAAAGGGAATGCTTCCAGTTTTTGCCCATTCAGTATGATATTGGCTGTGGGTTTGTCATAAATAGCTCTTATTTTGACATACGTTCCATCAATACCGAATTTATTGAGCGTTTTTAGCATGAAGGGCTGTTGAATTTTGTCAAAGGCCTTTTCTGCATCTATTGAGATAATCATGTGGTTTTTGTCTTTGGTTCTGTTTATATGCTGGATTACGTTTATTGATTTGCATATGTTGAACCAGCCTTGCATCCCAGGGATGAAGCCCACTTGATCATGGTGGATAAGCTTTTTGATGTGCTGCTGGATTCTGTTTGCCAGTATTTTATTGAGGATTTTTGCATGGATGTTCATCAGGGATATTGGTCTAAAATTCTCTTTTTTTGTTGTGTCTCTGCAGGCTTTGGTATCAGGATGATGTTGGCCTCATACAATGAGTTAGGGAGGATTCCCTCTTTTTCTATTGATTGGAATAGTTTCAGAAGGAATGGTACCAGCTCCTCCTTGTACCTCTGGTAGAATTCAGCTGTGAATCCATCTGGTCCTGGACTTTTTTTGGTGGGTAGGCTATTAATTGTTGCCTCAATTTCAGAGCCTACTATTGGTCTATTCAGGGATTCAACTTCTTCCTGGTTTGGTCTTGGGAGAGTGTAAGTGTCCAGGAAATTATCCATTTCTTCTAGATTTTCTAGTTGATTTGCATAGAGGTGTTTATAGTATTCTCTGATGGTAGTTTGTATTTCTGTGGGGTTGGTTCTGATATCCCCTTTATCATTTTTTATTGCATATATTTGATTCTTCTCTCTTTTCTTCTTTATTAGTCTTGCTAGCCGTCTGTCAATTTTGTTGATCTTTTCAAAAAACCAACTCCTGGATTCATTGATTTTTTGGAGGGTTTTTTGTGTCTCTATCTCCTTCAGTTCTGCTCTGATCTTAGTTATTTCTTGCCTTCTGCTAGCTTTTGAATGTGTTTGCTCTTAAAAGCCAAAATTGGCAAATGGGATCTAATTAAATTAAAGAGCTTTTGCACAGCAAAAGAAACTACCATCAGAGTGAACAGGCAACCTACAGAATGGGAGAAAATTTTCACAATCTACTCATCTGACAAAGGGCTAATATCCAGAACGTACAAATAACTCAAACAAATTTACAGGAAAAAAACAAACAACCCCATCAAAAAGTGGGCAAAGGATATGAATAGACATTTCTCAAAAGAAGACATTCATACAGGCAACAGACACATGAAAAAATGCTCGTCATCACTGGCCATCAGAGAAATGCAAATCAAAACCTCAACGAGATACCATCTCACACCAGTTAGAATGGCAATCATTCAAAAGTCAGGAAACAACAGTTACTGGAGAGGATGTGGAGAAACAGGAACACTTTTACACTGTTGTTGGGATTGTAAACTAGTTCAACCATTATGGAAAACAGTATGGCGATTCCTCAAGGATCTAGAACTAGAAGTACCATATGACCCAGCCATCCCATTACTGGGTATATTCACAAAGGATTATAAATCGTGCTGCTATAAAGACACATGCACGTGTATGTTCACGGTGGCACTATTCATAATAGCAAAGACTTGGAATCAACCCAAATGTCCGTCAGTGACAGATGGGATTAAGAAAATGTGGCACGTATACACCATGGAATACTATGCAGCCATAAAAAAGGATGAGTTTGTGTCCTTTGTAGGGACATGGATGCAGCTGGAAACCTTCATTCTCAGCAAACTATCGCAAGAAGAGAAAACCAAACACCGCATGTTCTCACTCATAGGTGGGAAGTGAACAATGATATCACTTGGACTGGGGAAAGGGAACATCACACAGCGGGGCCTATTATGGGGAGGGGGGAGGGGGGAAGGATTGCATTGGGAGTTATACCTGATGTAAATGATGAGTTGATGGGTGCTGACGAGTTGATGGGTGCAGCACACCAACATGGCACAAGTATACATATGTAAAAAACCTGCACGTTATGCACATGTACCCTAGAACTTAAAGTATAATAATAAAAAAATTTTTTAAAATTTAAAAAAAAACTTCAGCTTGGAATTGATTCAATATATTTTTTGTATATATTGGTGATGTCATAGAGCCTATGATCTCTAAAACCTGATCTTTCGGAGTTTTCTTAATTTAGCAATTCTTATGTTTCAGACACTCGCCTAAGTGCTTTACATGGGTTATGTAATTGGAATTCTTGACACACCATATGAGGTAGATACAGTGTGTTTGTGTATATGTATAGTACCACAGTTGTACCTGGTATAGGGGCATTGGTTCCAGGACCCACTGTGAATTCCAAAATTAATTGATCCTCAAGTTCCTTATATAAAATGGCAAAGTAATATTTGCATATCACCTACACACATCCTGCTGTATATTTTAAATCTTCTCAGGACAACTTATAATACTTAATACACTATAAATGTTATGTAAATAGTTGTTATAGTATTTTTTAAAATTTGTATTTTTTTTACTGTGTTTTCCAACTATTTTTAATTTGCTATTCGTTGAATCAGCAAATGTGGAACTCAAAGATACGGAGGGCCAACTCTGTATGTAAAACATATAAAGAACATATATAATACATGCAAGTATATACAAAATTCTATGTAATAAAAATTGGAAGCAGTCTAAATATCTTTTAGTAAAACAGAAATTAAACTATACGTGGTATGTTAAACTAAATTATAACCAGCTTCAGTGTTAAAGTTGCATAGTGACTCAAGACACTTCTCTAGTGACCTTCCTTATCTATGAAGTATGAGCTAACCCGGCAGTCCTTGTCCTTGGGAAAGTGTGTGAAACAGGGGCAGTATCAGCAAATGCCTGTGGGGCCAGGCAGCTGGCCAGTGGGTTAGGAATAGGAAGGCACAGCAACCTCTGCTATCTGCAGAGTGAAGGCCTCCTTTAGAGAGCGAGGCTGTACTCAATTCCAGATGCTTCCTGGTAGACATATATTCTGTTGCTGCTAGATCTGTCAGCTTTTTCAAGAAAAGCCAGGAATCCAATATTTCACATGAAATTTACTGACAAGTAGTGAAAGAGACGGTGCAGGCCATAAATAAATAAATGCAGCACTTCATTCAGCTTGGGTAAGGTAAACAAATACAAAGTAAGATAAAAAAGTCAGAGGACTGTCTTGCCTCAGCCTTCATTTTTAAGGTGCATGGCCTTCTAGGGAAAAAGGACTACATTTACCATCTTCCCTAAGAAGAAGGTAAAACTTTGTCACTTGGTACATTTCAGGAAGCTTCATTAAAAGCAGCCGGAACATGCCCTTTGCCTTTTTTCCCCCATCTTCTTCTGTTTGACTGCCTCGAACCTTCTTAAATCTTGAGGACTAGAAAAAACAGATTAGTGAAATGGAAGGAGCCTAAATTCTCAAAGACTTTGTGGAACAAAACTGCCAAACCAGTTCTCTTTCTTCTTCCATACTTCTAAGGGAAAAGAAATATATTTCTGTATTTTTAAAACCAATATTATCTGCATATAAAAGTAATGTTAACTTGGAAAATTAAACTAAAAAACTGAGAAACTTGCTAGGCTTTGCAAAGCAGCTCATTAAACTGCCTCCTATAGCACCGTGCATCTTATATAACGTGGCTGCTGAGGTTTAAGTTACCAAGCAGAAGAGTATCAGAATGAAGAAAAGTGTTGTCCATTTTTGGGATTATTCAGGAAGCATGTATGAGAAAAAGACAAGCCATATTCAGAGTAGTATTTGAAAACAAGGAAACAAAAGAGTATATGTCTGTGTTAAGAGTATATGTCTGTGGCTAGAAGTTTAAAAGAGCTGAAGATCACATAATCCTGTTACACATTTTTGTGAGTTGCAAAACATTCTTCGATTCTTTGAGTCATGTGAAGGCTTCAGTAAGCAAAAGCCTGGAGATGAAAACAACAGTGGTAGGGACTAATAACAGAAAATGGGAAGAACTATAAAACTCTATACAGAAAATGCACATTAAACATAAAGACAAAATAGTAAATAAAAGAATGCAAAGAGGGAACACTAATCATAAGAAAACTGGAGTAGACATATTAGTATGAGACAAAGTAAACTTTAAGATTAGAAATATTCCTAGAGATATTGAAAGATATTTTATTAAAAGGATCAAGTCATCAAGAATATGTGACAATACTAATTGTATTTGTACCCAATTACAAAGCTTCAAAATACAAAAACAAAAAAAAACCCATAGAACTGAAAGGAGAAATAGGCAGATTCAAAGTTATAGTTGGGTACGTAACTTTCCTCTCTCAGTTAATTATAGAATACAGAAAATTGGTAAGGATACAGAAGATCAGAACAATACTAACAACCAACGTGACCTATGATATTTATAGAACACTATTCATACAAAACAACAGAATGCACATTTATTTCAAGTGCACATTGACTAATCACCAAGAGAGACCATGTGCTAGACCATCAGATAAGTCCCAATATATTTAAGGGGAACAAAATCAAAGAGAGATCACCAAAATTATATTAAATTAAAATCAATTAAAATAGATTTTAATCTCACAGGAACAGAAAACAAACACTGGATGTTCTTACTTATAAGTGAGAACTGAACAATGGGAGCTTAAAGTGAAAACTGAACAATGTACTTCTAAATAACTCATGGTTCAAAAATCGCAAAAGAATTTGAAAATGTTTTACCTAAATAATAGTGAAAACAGAACATTGTGCAATGCAATTAGAACACTGGTTAGAGAGAATTTATCATTTTATTTTATTTTATTTTTAGTATTTTATTTTATATTTACTTATGTTTTAATCAACTTTTATTTTAAGTTCCAGCTACATATGCAGGATGTGCAAGTTTGTTACACAGGTAAACTTGCGCCCTGGTGGCTTGTCCCACAAATCAACCCATCATCCAGGTATTAAGCCCGGCACCCACGAGCTGTTCTTTATGCCCTCCCTCCCTCCGGCACCCTGACAGGCCCCAGTGTGTGTTCCTCCCCACCACGTATCCATGTGTTCTCATCGTTCAGCTCCCACTTATAAGTAAGAACTCGCGGGGTTTGGTTTTCTGTTCCTGCATTAGTTTGCTAAGAATAATGGCTTCCAGCTCCATCCATGTCCCTGTAAAGTACATGATCTTGTTCCTTTTTATGACTGCATAGCATTTCATAGTGTGTATTGTTGCGGGAAGTCAGGGACCCCAACAGAGGGACCGGCTGAAGCTGTGGCAGACGAACATAAGTTGTGAAGATTTCATGGACATTTATTAGTTCCCAAAATTAATACTTGTATAATTTCTTATGTCTGTATTTACTGCAATCTCTGGACATAAATTGTGAAGATTTCATGGACACTTATCACTTCCCCAATTAATACCCTTGTGATTTTCCATGCCTGTCTTTAATCTCTTAATCCTGTCATCTTCTTCGTAAACTGGGGAGAATGAATGTTGCCTCAGGACCCTGTGATGATTGTGTCAATTGCACAAATTGTTTGTAGAGCATGTGTGTTTGAACAATATGAAATCTGGGTATCTTGAAAACAGAACAGGATTACAGCAATGTTCAGGGAACACCAGAGATAAGACTTCTGGCTGCTGGTGAGCTGGATGAAACAGAGCCATATTTCTCCTCTTTCAAAGGCAAATAGGAGAAATATTGCTGAATTCTTTTTCTCAGCAAGGAACATCCCTGAGAAAGAGAATGCGCCCTGAGGGTAGGCCCCCTCAAGGGTTGCCATCTTTTATGGTTGAAGCTGCAGGGATGAAATAAGCCCCGGTCTCTTGTAACGCTCCCAGGCTTATTAGGATGAGGAAATTCCTGCCTAATAAATTTTGGTCAGACAGGTTGTCTGCTCTCAAACCCTGTTTCCTGATAAGATGTTATCAACCACGATGCGTGTCCAGTCCTGTGATCTCACCCTGCCTCCATTTGCCTTGTGCTATTTTATTACCTTGTGAAGCATGTGATCTCTGTGATCCACACCCTATTCGTACACTCCCTCCCCTTTTGAAAATCGCTAATAAAAACTTGCTGGTTTTATGGCTCGGGGAGCATCACAGTTCCTGCCGACATGTGATGTCTCCCCTGGACACCCAGCTTTAACTTTCTCTCTCTTGTGCACTTTCCCTTTATTTCTCAAACCTGCCGAGACACCTAGGAAATAGAAAAGAACCCACGTAACCATGGGGAGCGGGTTCTCCCAATAGTGTATGTACCATATTTTTAAAATCTAGTCTGCTGTTGATGGGTATTTGGACTGATTCCAGGTCTTTTCTATTGTGAATAGGCTGCGATGAACATACAAGTGCATGTATATTTATAATAGAATAATTTTATATTCCTTTGGGCACATACCCAGTAAAGGGATTGCTGGATCAAATGATATTTCTGCTTCTAGATCTTTGAGGAATTGCCACACTGTCTTCCACAATGGAGGAACTAATTTACATTCCCACCAAAAGTGTAGAAGTGTTCTTTTTCTCTGCAACTTTGCTAGCATCTGTTGTTTCTTGACTCTTGACTTTTTAATAATTGCCATTCTGACTGGCATAAGATGGTATCTCTTTTTTTTTTTTTTTGAGACGGAGTCTCACTCTGTCACCCAGGCTGGAGTACAGTGGTGCAGTCTTGGCTCACTACAGCCTCTGCCTCCCGGGTTCAAGTGATTCTCTTGCCTCAGCCTCCTGAGTAGCTGGGATTACAGGTGCATGCCACCATGCCTGGCTAAGTTTTGTATTTTTGGTAGAGATGGGATTTCACCATGTTGGTCAGGCTGATCTCAATCTCCTGACTTCGTGATCCACTCACCTTGGCCTCCCAAAATGCTGGAATTACAGGCATGAGCCACGGCATCCATCCCCTCATTGTGGTTTTGATTTGCATTTCTTTAAATCCTTACATGGAAAAGAAGAAAGGCCTTAAATCAGGTGCATACCTTCTTAATAATTATTTTGTCCCATGCTGATATTTTAGTGAACAAAGGGGACAAAAGGAGTCTAAATTCTTTTAGAAAATAGAAGAAGGAACATCTTCTAACTCAAATTATGAGGCCAGGAATACTGTGACATTAAGCCAGACAAAACTTTTAAAAGAAGAAAAAACTATGGATAAATGTCTTTCATGAACATACAAAATTGACACAAAAATCCCTAATAAAATATTAGCTGATCAAACAAGCAATGTATAAAAATGGGTTACACAAGAATACAATATTGGTTTATCATTTGAAAATCAATCAATATAATTCACCATATTAACTGATCAAGAAACAAAATACAATAATTTGCTTGCCAGCACCTAGCATTTTATTGTGAGCAAGAGACCTCAGTTTTTCTTCCATTTCTCTCTCTCTTTCATCATGATAGACTCGTATATTACTTTTTCAATGATTTATAATTCATTGCTGTCCTTATTTATCTTGTTCAAATGGTCCCAGCTTTGACTGGTGGCAGTCCTTCAAGTTGGTTCTTACTTCCTTATGAAATGTTCCACATCATGTTTTGGATAGCTCTTACTTTCTGGCAGAACTAATGTTCCAGGCTCATCTTGTACCTGCCCTGCCCTAACCCTGGAATTAGTCATGACTCAGAAGAGTCCTGATTCCTTTTTAGGTTGAGTGGTAGTAGAGACTAAGATCTGGTAGCTAGACATGCTCATTGCAGTCATTGCTGTTGGGGACCTTTGCCCTTTCAGTGAACTAAAGTAGAAAATATATGCATGTATATACTCATACATACATACTACTCATATAGATCATATGCATGTTCACATAAGCAGGCATATGTATACGTGGGTAGACAACCATACACACATATACATACATATGTATTTTTATACATATGTACATGTACATGCATATATACATCATACACACATATTTTAGAAATTCTAATCCATTCTAATAGGGTTGTTTCTTGCCTTGCCCCATTCCACATTTTATGTCCCTTCTAGGTGGTGCATTTTTATATTTTGCTTTTATTTTTAGTTTCTGGTCGTATTGCACTGAGATCAGCGTTTACGGAGTATTTCCACTGCATGAAACTTACTATGTTTTTGTGTGTGTCTTAATATAGAGTCAATTGTTGTGACTGTTTCATGCATACTTGAGAAAAATTATTTTTAAAATTTTGGAGTATAGTGCTTGATATATACCCCAAAAGATCTATATTATTATGTTGTTTAGATCTTTCATGTCTTTATTCTTTTGTCTGCTCTATTATGCTGTATCATCTTAAGTTGTATATATGCAAATTATGGAATATTTACTGTTTCTTTTTCTCTTTGGTGTGTCTTTTTTTCTTTTTTAAAAAATAGTTTCAGTATTTATAAAGCTTTATATTTTATTCTAGTGGCTAATTTTATATTAATACATTTTATAATGCCCTTAATATTATTTATTCTGTATTTAACCTTTTTAGTATCTCCCATATTAGTTTTAAATAGTATCTTTTGATGACTGTTACCTATACGAAAGTTAATAACATCATTCTACTTTCTACATTCTTTCTCCCTTGTTTTCACCTTTTTAAAATTGCATTCTTTCTACTCTGTCAGAAAGTATAACGTTGTGAAATTATTCTTCTATGACCTCACTATGGTTTAAGTTTTAGCTTTTCAATTACGTGCAGTATTCACCATCAGTTCCTTTGCTGGAATTCCCCAGTCAGCTTTAGTTTGTATAAAGCTTACCCTGCAGTAGATTCCTCAAAAAGGGCACAGGTGGAGAGCATCTAATGAGTTCCTCCATGTTCAAAATGTGTTTCTTCAGCTTTGATATATGAAGACCTGAAGACCTGTGGTTTGCATTTTCTTTCCTTAGGTTTCTTGAAAGGCAGCTCTACTGCTGTTTTGCTTTGTATGTTATTGGTAGCCTGATACTAGTGGAATGTATTTGTCTTTGTGATTTTTGATGAGACAACAATAAATGTCCTATTGGATGAGTTTTATGTTGTGTTGACCATTTGAAAAGTTTACCAGGTAATTTATAGTATAATGTTTTACATATTTTGTTATTCAGAATAGTAACATAAACTTACTGTGAAACAATCACATTGCTTATGGGAATATTTTTACTGAGATTATCACTCCAGGAAAAGAAATATAAGTTGGAAAAACAGAAGACTTAATAGTAGCTCTCTAAGACATTGGGTCCCAATCCCTGGAAACTGCAAATTTTAATTCATGTGGCAAAGACTTTACATGTGTGATTAAGGATACTGAGGTAGGAATATTATCCTAAATTATCCGGATTAGTCCTAAATTCAATATGTGTCTTTACACAGGGGAGACAGAGGAGGATTTGACATGTATGGAAGAGGAAAAGGCAAACAGGAGAAGGGTAGAGGTTGGACTGATGTGACCAGAAGCCAAACAAGCCAAAGAATTCTAGCAGTCACAAAAAGCTAGAAGAAGCAAGGGATGGATTCTCCCCAGACCCTTTAGAGGGAGTATGACCCTGACAATGTCTTGATTCTGGTTCACTGACACTGATTTGGAACCTCTGGCTCCAGAACTGTGACAGAATAAATCTCTGTTATTTTAAGCCACCAAACTTGTGGTAATTTGTTACAGTGGTCATAAGAAACAAAAACAATTGTCAAAAGGAATGCATATTTTTAAAGTGATCATTGATTTTGCCATGTAAGAGATTATGCACTGAAAATTATTTTATGAGTTATATTATTGTACATGGTCTACAATTATTTAATTCTTAAATGCCAAAGTTTATGAGAGTAGATAAACAGAAATTTACTACGAAAGTTCAAATAAGTCTATATTTAGCCTCACATCTGCTACAAATCTTTTAAATCATCTTCCCAGAGATCCTAACTAAAAATCCAAACCAAACTAAATCAAATCTGGTAGACCTTTTAAATAATTAATGAGAAAATGTATTTTAGTGGCCTTAAAAAGGTCTGCATGGTAAGTGTGTTGCCAGCTGCTCTTCAGCTCGTGAGAAGCAGTTGCTTTCCACTACTTAACTCCAACCTTCTCCTGATTTTATGAGTCTACTTCTTCAAAGCCAGCATAGCCCAACTGGTCATCTTTTAAAATTTATTTCCTGAATAGCAATTGCCAGATTTTCTGTGGTGTGGTTTTTTTAAGTGACTACATTTTTGAAGTTTTAGAAATCCTATAGAAACTCTCAAGAACTATAGCTTTCTGAGAGGTGTTATCGGAAGACACAGGTAAATGAAGGTATTTGGAGGAATGATGAATAAGATGACATTTGTCCTTAGCAGATTCTAGAGAATGAGCAGAAAAGGGGCAGCTGCTCAGGAACCCAACCCCAAAGAGCAGCTTGTCACAGAAGGTGGAGGGTGATAGGACAACCTGGAGATCAAAGGGCTTCCTGTGGTTATTCTGGGGACAGACATCTGTCTGAGGCAGCTCTTTGATCTGGGCTTGCCGACCCACATGGCATTTTATGCCTCTCTAGGATGGCCACCCAAACTGAGCTTTTCTGAGTGCCAGAGAACAGAGTGCTTCCCTTGAAGACTCATCACTAAGGAAAATAGTGTTATGCTAATCAGAATTTTAAAAGTAGAGGAAGAAAGGAAAAAAGTAAAAGAAAAAAAATTTCTGAAAAGAATATAATGGCAGAGCATTGTGGCTCGTGCCTGTAGTCCTAGCTACTCTAGAGGCTGAAGTGCTAGCTACTCTAGAGGCTGAGGATGGCTTGAGCTCAGGAGTTCTAGGCTGCAGAGAGCTATGATTATGCCAGTGCATTCCAGCTGGGCTGACAGTGTGAGACCCTGTTTCTAAAAGAAAAAAGAAATTATGAACTTGAATAGGTAACATTCTTTATTTGATCATTAATGAATCATGATTTTGTATAACTTCATAGTGGCCTTGAGGCAGTATTTCTCTGCCTAAACAGTGTTTGATTATGGAAAATAAATAGAAAAATAAATTCACTGTAAAGTTCTAGGTGTCAGTAATAAGAAAGGCTGTGATTTCTTTTTGTAGATTGAGATAATGAAAATGGTATTGTAAAAATATGTTGTATTTTTCTTCCTCCATTCAAAGCACAGAAAGAGATTGCTTGTCAGTTAGGACTTAGCTCACAAATGCTCAGGACCAACCATATTTGTGGCGTGAGATAGAAATACTGTTTATATGATGGATGTGGGATCCAAGTGAATAATTAAAGCGGGACGTAATTTATTTGTCTTTTTGTTTAATATTAATATTATAGAACTTTGGGGTACAAGTTGGAGGAGATTTCTCTTTCTGCTTGATTTGATGATACAGAGAGGTTGAGCCAGTAATTATTTATGTAAACTGCCTCCTGTTAGAGTGAACAAACCTGAAATTCACAAGGATCATGTATCTAGGTCAATATCTCTAGATCTGGGATTCCACTCTATCATTTAAGTCTTCTAGTAAATTTTTTTTCAAAGAGCTGCTGTGTTTTCCAAGATTTTTCAAGTGGTTTTTCAAGTTCTCCCAAACTGGATTGCTTTGATTATGCCATTTCATGCCATATGAGCCATTTCAGAAATAAGCAATCTGCCAGGCCATAATAAGATTACTTTTTTAAGAATAGGATTTAAAATTCAAGTAAGAGAAAGTCATGAATATACAGGATCAATAGTGTCTCAAGTGCCAAAAATGTCAATCAGTCAGTCTTATCTGAGAGTTTGTTTGCATTAGCAAGGTACACAATCCCATTGGGGCCTGATGTCATTTTCTAAATCTGCCTCTTTACTTTCCTGAATAACTTTAATTCTACACAAGTGTATCTGAAATGAAAAGTGTAACTGTATCTGTATTTACTAATATTAAGAATAATTTTATTAGATATTCACATTATGCTTTACATTCTTCCTCAGTCCCTCTTTAATCACCTTCTTTATCCTGGATGATAATCGCTGTGAACTCTGTAATTTTAGCACGTTCTGAAAGCTTCAGACCACTACAAATGCTTTAAATATTGATTCCTAATCCCTGAATCAAGCCAAAAATGTTGTATTTCCTTTTCTTCAAAGCCCTTCTCTTATCAAATTATTTTGAGTTAAGGTGTGAAAAGGTTGCCTGTGCTATTCTTTACAAATAATATTTGCATTTTAACTGTTGCCTATCACGACTTAATTTAGGGTTCCTCAACCTGGTTCTGGTCTAAGAACTTGCTTCCCACAAATTCTGAGAGTTCTAAGGAGAATTTAAAACTGCTGATCATTTGATGATTATCTTTGGATGATATCTTTAAAAATAACACAGGCGTATTCTGGATCTTCTAAATGACCACAGCGTAACTAAATGTTTCCTATAATTGAATTCCTAGAGTATGTATTTACAATTTCATTGGAGACGAGTGCCAATTTCATTGGTACAATCTCTGGTTAATAAGAAAGGAACAGATGTGAACTTAATGGTAAATAATGATTTTGCACTAAGTGATGCCCAAATGTCAGCACTGTCTGCCAAAAACTAGGATAGAAAAATATTGTGTAAGGATTCAAATATCTAGGCCCATGGGCAGCAAATTAATTTCAGCAAAACAACATCAATAGTCATATTAAATCAGTTATTAATTTTAATATTACTAGCCTTGTATCTTTGTTTTATTTTTAAATTTGCTTTGGTATGAGTTACAAGAACAAGAAGTTTATAACTGATTTTACATTGTATATATTTAAATAACATTTTAATAATAATTTTAGTCAACTGAATAGCTTGCGATTTTTGAATTGATTTATTTGATTTTGGCTATGATTTCCTAAAATTTAAGGGACACTCATTTAAAGGCAAGAAAGATAATTATCTAGAAATCTACAATTCATCAGACAGTTTCTACTTTTGGTAATTTACAAAGCACTCAATACCAGTAGTTTTCATCCCAATAATTGGTTTTGGAAATGGAGAATAAATAAGTAGTCAGTCAATGTTTTTGGCCACAACAGATTAATTGAGGAGGGAAATGTTAATCTATCCACTTTTAAAATATCTATATGACAATATTCTCTAAAGAAGAGTCTCATCATTTATAAACAATGAAATATTAGAGAGAGAAACTTTTGAGTAATATAACCTATTTCTGCTTATCTCAGCAAGTCTTTTGTAGAGTCATGATGATGTTTCAGATTTTTACTTTACAGACTAACATGTATTAAGCTGTCCTCCACTGTAGTCTGAATTAGGTGTAAAAGGCAAACATTATTATTTCACCATTTGTTTGCCCTCCAAGGTGGCCTATTACCTGTTAGATGAAGCACAGGTTTTTTTTTTTTTGTTTTATTTTGTTTTGTTTTTTTTAGTGGGGTCTGTAAAGCTCTCACCATCCACTTTTGTCCATCACTCTGGCCTCAATTCTCATACTACAGCCATTCTGTCCTTCTTACAACCTCTGAGCCTCACTAGGCTTCTCTCAATTTGGTGCCTTCATAGTGCCTTTCTTTTTTTTTGGCACCTTCTTCTCCTCATTGGTCCCCATGTAATACCCAGGCTTTTTTCTTTTCAGGTAGTCTCATATCCATCGTTCCCTCTGAGAAACTTCTCCTGGTTCCTAGACTGCTGCTGCCAAGCCCACTCCATTTTCAAAGCATCTTAAATCTTCCCTATCATAGGACTTACCACACTTGATTATAATTTGTTCTTTAGTCATCTGTATTTCCTGTTAACCAAGAATAATAACTTTTATAAGTCCCTTGTAGGACATACGTGTATGAAATAGTCACACTCCCTATTCTAACAATTTTACCTTAGGACATAATTAGAAATGCAGAGTTATGTACAAATAGGTTTAGTGAATTTTTAGTATCTTATTGAAACATAACATGGATATATATAAAACTGTGCAAGTCATAAGTGTAAAACTTAATGAATTTTCACACAGTGCAATTACCACCCAGATTAGGAAAAACCATCTCCCTAGAAGTCCCTTCACACTCCCTAACAGTCACTACCCTCACCTGCCTTTCCAAATATAACCAATATCCTGACTTCTAATTAAATAGACCCATTTTTCCTGTTCTTGTACTTTTTATTGATATATAACAGTTGTACATATTTTGGGGGTATGTGTGATATTTTGATATGTGCTCAAATGTGTAATGATCAATCCATGGCAATTGCTGTCCTTGAACTTTTAAAAAGTAATCTTCCAGCATGTATGCTTTTGCGTTTGGCTTCTCCATCCCATTTATGTATGTAAGATACATTCCTGTTGAATGTAGTAATAAGCTCTACATATTCATTGTTGTATAATATTTTATTATATGAAAGTTACCTGTGATGGTTAATTTTTTGTGCCAGCTTGACTGGGCTAAGGGATACCCAGATAGCTGCCAAAACATTATTTCTGGGTATGCCACTGAGGTTGTTTCCTGAAGAGATTAGCATTTAAATCTCTCTGAGTAAAGAAGATGGTCTTCACCAGTGTGGCTGGGCATCATCCAATCTGTTGAAGGCCTAAGCAGAACAAAGAGGTAGAGGAAGGGTGAATTTACTCTCTCTGTTGGAGCTGGGATATCCATCACTTCCTGCCCTGACATCAGCACTTCTGGTTCTCAGGCCTTGTACTTGAACTGGAACTATACCACCACATTTCCTGGACCTTTAGCTTGCAGATAGGAAATGGGGGGACTTCATAATCATGTGAGCCAGTCTCTCATAATAAATCTCTGTCCTTCTATCTATCTTTCATCTATCTATTTTCTATCCTATTCATTCTGTTTCTCTGGAGAACCTGACTAACACAATACCACAGTGTATTTATCTAAGCTATTATTGATGGGCATTTAGGTCGATTTCAAATTTGAGCTATTATGAACAGTGCTAGCATGAAGATTCTGATACTTGGTGCACATATGCACATGTTTTTCTATCATATATACCCATAAGTGAAATCGCTTGCTCATATGTGCATTAGTCCATGTTCATACTGCTAAGAAGAAATACCTGAGACTGTGTAATTTATAAAGAAAAATAGGTTTAATGGACTCACAGTTCCACATGGCTGGGGAGGCCTCACAATCATGGTGGAAGGCAAAGGAGGAGCAAAGGCGCATCTTACAGGGCAGCAGGCAGGAGAGCGTGTGTTGGGGAAATGCCCTTCATAAATCCATCAGATCTTGTGATACTTATTCACTATCATGAGAACATTACAAGAAAAAAAACCACCCTATGATTCAATTACCTCCCACTGGTTGTCTCCCATGACATGTGGGGATTATGGAAGCTCCAATTCAAGATAAGATTTGGATGCTGACACAGCCAAACCATATTATTTTGCCCCAGCCCCTTCCAAATCTGATGTCCTCACATTTCAAAACAAATTATGCCTTTCCAACAGTTCCTCAAAGTCTTAACTCATTTCAGCATTAACTCAAAAGTCCACAGTCCAAAGTCTCATCTGAGACAAGGAAAGTACCCTTCCACCTATGAGCTTGTAAAAACAAAGGCAAGTTAGTTACTTCCTAGATACAGTGGAGATCCAAGCATTGGGTAAATACACCCATTTCAAATGGGAGACATTGACCCAAAAAAGGGGCTACAAGTCCCACAGAAGTCCAAAATCCAGCAGGGCCATCACAGCTTAAAGCTCCAAAATGATCTCCTTTGACTCCAGGTCTCACATCTGGGTCAGGCTGATGTAAGAGGTGGGTTCCCATGATCCTTGGGACCATATGGCTTTGCAGAATATGGCGCCCTTCTGGCTGCTTTCCCAGGCAGGCATTGAGTGTCTGTGGCTTTTCTAGGCACATGTTGCAAGCTGCCAGTGGATCTACTATTCTGGGGTCTGGAGGATGGTGGTCCTCTTCTCACAGCTCCACTAGGCAGTGCCCTAGTTTAGACTCTGTGTGGGGGCTCCTACCCCAGATTTCCCTTCAGCACTGCCCTAGCAAAGGTTCTCCATGAGGGCTTTGACCCTGCAACACACTACTGCCTGGACATCCAGGTGTTTCCATACATCCCCTGAAATCCAGGCAGAGGTTCCCAAACCTCAATTCTTGACTTCTGTGTACCCGCAGGCCCAACACCATATGGAAACCACCAAGGCTTGGGCCTTGCATCCTCTGAAGCAGTGGCCTAAGCTGTGCATTGACCATTTTTAGCCATGCTGGGATGTAGGGCACCAAGTCTTGAGGCTACACAGAGCAGCAAAGCTGTTGGCCCAGCACACAAAATCATTTTTTCCTCCTAGGCCTACCAGCTTGTGATGGAAGGGACTGCCATGAAGACCTCTGACATGCACTGGAGACAGTTTCTCCATTGTCTTGTGATTAACAATTGACTCCTTGTTACTTATGCAATTTTCTGCAGTCAGCTTGAATTTTTCCTCAGAAGATGCGTTTTTCTTTTCTATTGTATTGTCAGGCTGCAAATTTTATAAACTTTTATGCTTGGCTTTCCTTTTAAATATAAGTTTCAATTTCAAACCATATCTTTGTGAATACATAAAACTGAATGCTTTTAACAGCACCCAAGTCACCTCTTAAATGCTTAGACATTTCTCTCACCAGATACCCTAACTCATGTCTCTCAAGTTCAAAGTTCCACAGATCTCTAGGGCAGGGGCAAATGCCACTAGTCTTTTTGTTAAAATATACAGCAGTCACCTTTATTCCACATCTCCATCTGAGACCACCTTCTGCCTAGCCTTCATTTTCCATATCACTATTAGCATTTTGGTCAAAGCTATTCCTCAAATCTCTAGGAAGTTCCAAACTTTCCCACACTTTCCTGTCTTTTTCTGAGCCCTCCAAACTGTTCCAGCCTCTGCCTGTTACCCAGTTTCAAAGTCACTTCTACATTTTTGGATATCCTTATAGTACCCCACTCTACTGGTACCAATTTAGTGTATTAGTCCATTTTCACACTGCTATGAAGAAATACCTGAGACTGGGTAATTTATAAAGAAAAAGGGGTTTAATCAATTCACAGTTCCACATGGCTGGGGAGGCTTCCCAATCATGGCAGAAGGTGAAGGAGGAGCAAAGGCATGTTTTACATGGTGGCAGGCAAGAGACCATGTGCAGGGGAACTGCACTTTATAAAACCATCAGATCACAAGAGACCCATTCACTATCAGGAGAGCAGCACAGGAAAAACCTGCCTCTATGATTCAATTACCTCCCACTGGGTCCCTCCCATGACATGTGGGTTTATGGGAACTACAGTTCAAGATGTGATTTGGGAGGGGACATAGCCAAACCATATCAGTATGTGTATGTTTAAGATTTCTATAGAATGTTAAAATGTTTTGTTATGACCAGACAATTCACAAAAGAAAAATATGTAAGTAATAATTATACAAAGAGGTGGTCAGAACATTTAGTAATCAGAGAAATGTAAACTAAAACACTTTATACATGACCAGATTGGCTAAATTTTGTATCTATATAATACCAAGCTTGGATGAGAAAATGGAAATCCTCAACTGTTGAAAGAAGTGAAAAATTGGAGCCACCTTTTTCAAATTGGTATGACTTAATTTTTCTCATTGCTGTATCCTCAACATGAAAAGGAGAAGTATGCTGTTGAATGAGTGAATATGCACGATAAATAGTATATTATACACATGCACAATAATCTAGTAATTCTATTACCGAATGTATATGCCAGAAAATTCCCATAGAGGTACATAAAGAAGCATGCAAATAAATGTTTACTGTAAAATTATCTCTAATGGGGAGATTATAAAACAGAATGGGAAAAAAAGGATAAAATGTACCAAAATTAACCAGAGGAATAAACTAGACATACATATAGATATATCAGAAAAAGTAATGTTAACCAAAAGAGCTATGAAGCTGAATAGAATATGCAGCAAAATATAATTTATATAAATAAAACCAAATATATGAATCCTATTTATTGTTCATGTAATAGTATATAAATAAAATAAAGATTAATTGAAAGGACAAGCATTGAATACATGATAGT
Source organism: Rhinopithecus roxellana (assembly GCF_007565055.1). NCBI lineage: Eukaryota > Metazoa > Chordata > Mammalia > Primates > Cercopithecidae > Rhinopithecus > Rhinopithecus roxellana. The sequence goes on from NC_044558.1 coordinate 73,192,987, forward strand.
GAAAGCATGGTGTGATGTGGGATTGGAGTTAAAATAGAGAAACACATAATAAAATATATAAATAAATACAAAAAATAAATAATAAATGAGACATTGTGCATAGTGCATTAGTGTGTGCCACAAACTGTAGAGTATTATTGCTTATGTTAATATGATCTAGCACTCCTGTGGTGCAAACATTTAGAAATGACATGTTGCAGAAACAATACTCAGAAGAGGAGGTCCTGGATATGTCCTAGGTGTACAACTGTAGATAAATTTCTTCCTCTTTAGTGATCATCCTTCAATGAGCCTTTTCTCCACTTACAATTTTTTACAGACTTAAACCTGTAAACAGCATTGTCAAAAACCAATTGTTATTTTAGTAAAGAGTTCTCACGATATTAGAATATGTGAAATAAGCAAATTATCAATCAAGTAACATAAAAATATTTCTAGAAAATATGCTAAAACACTGAAAATCTAAAACCTCTGTTTTTTATTCAACAATCCATTCACTATGTATGTATTGAGTCCTTATTTCATGCATGGGCTTGTACTAATGTGTGAAGATGTAAAGAAATAGTGAAACAGTTGAGTTAGACAGAATTCTTTGAGCTGTTGCCTTTATGATAGCTGTAAAGATAAAAACTATTTCCCTGGACAGCCATGCCCATCTCAGTTCCCACTGGGATTCCAGACAACTAAACTGGAGTCTTGCATCTTTAGTAAACCAATTACTCTTCAACATCCTAACCTAGATATAACTTTCATCTTCTTTACCCTAAATTTAGTCAAAGAAGCTGCAAGTGTTCATAAGAACTGTTAAGTACCATATTTCTAGTCCACACATTTTAAAAATATGTTAACATCTCTTAAAATAGGATGCATCTTAAAATTAATGGTATCTTTCAATTGCTGTTAGCCAGGAGACAACTATGGCGGAGTTGTTATTGCCTACACAGAAGTCACCTTATCATAACTGTTTATATCATCATTACTTCAATGGAGTTGGAAATATTTTGGAGATAACACATGAATTTGAATGCTTTTTAAGTGTCTTATAATTCAGCATTGAAATTAAATCATTATAGCCTACAAAAATACATGAAAATAGAGTAGTTGGGCATATAGGGTTACCCTTGTTATTTCTATTGGTCAAATTGGACAAATTCATTTGCTTAAAATGGTGGAAACCAGTGTGGTGATTCCTCAAGGATCTAGAACTAGAAATACCATTTGACCCAGCCATCCCATTACTGGGGATATACCCAAAGGATTATAAGTCATGCTGCTATAAAGACACATGCACACGTATGTTTATTGCGGCACTATTCACAATAGCAAAGACTTGGAATCAACCCAAATGTCCATCAGTGACAGAATGGATTAAGAAAATGTGGCACATATACACCATGGAATACTATGCAGCCATAAAAAAGGATGAGTTCATGCCCTTTGTAGGCACATGGATGCAGCTGGAAACCATCATTCTCAGCAAACTATCAAAAGAACAGAAAACCAAATACCGCATGTTCTCACTCATAGGTGGGAATTGAACAATGAGATCACTTGGACTCGGGAAGGGGAACATCACACACCAGGTCCTATTGTGGGGAGGGGTGGGGAGGGATAGCATTAGGAGATATAACTAATGTAAATGACGAGTTAATGGGTGCAGCACACCAACATGGCACATGTATACATATGTAACAAACCTGCACATTGTGCACATGTACCCTGGAACTTAAAGTATAATTTAAAAAAAGAAAAAAAATTTTGTCAGCAAGTCACTTAAGAGTCTTAATCATATGCCAATTGTAGAGTTATCTATTACTATATAATAAATTACTCCAAAATGTAGTGGCTTAAAACAACAAATTATTACTATCTCAGATAGCTCCTGAAGGTCATAAACCTGGAAGCAGACGTTTGGGCGATTCTAGCTCAAGGTCTTTCATTACATGGCAGTTAGGCTTTCAGCCTAGACTGTATTCATCTGAAGGCTTGACAGGCTGATATGCTTGCAAGATGGCTCACTCACAGGGATGCTGGCAGGAGGTATCAGTTTCTCACTATATGAATATCTCCACAGGGCTGGCTGAATTCCCTTAGAACATAACAGCTGGCTTCTCAAAGAGCCATTGATCTAAGAGAGAGAGAGAGAGAGAGAATGATTAAGATGGAGACCACACTGGTTTTTAATGACCTAGTTTCCAAAGTCCTCCATTGTCAGTTCTGCTTTATCCCATTCTCTAGAGGTGATTCATTAAATTCAGCCCACTCTCAAGGGGACCAGAATTACTTTCTACCTCTTGAAGAGAAGAGTTTATGAACATATTTTTTTCAATGGCCACAATAACTTTCTGTTGATGACTGGTAAGATTGAGAAAACACTGGCAGAATAGGCATCAGAAGCTTGAAAGAAATACTGGAGCATCCTTTAAGTAATGATGTAGACACCACTACCACCAAAATATGACATTTTGTGACAAAATAGAAATATCAACTACTGAGAGTTTAGGAGTGATTTATGAGGCTTATTCTAAACGTAAAGAATTTGTCGGACTATCTTAGCACAATTTTTGTATAGCTTCTTTGTTGCCTATGCATGAGTATAACATCATAAAAACATATGTCCAAATAAATAGCTGTTTCAATAAGAATAACAATTCTACATGATAAACAAGCATTGTGTTATAGTTTAATTATAAATGTTTTTCCTTTTCTAATAGTAAAATTGATGGCCTGTTAGAGCCAGTGGCATTTGGTAAGTATCTGTGGTAGATTACATCATTTGGCTCCAATTCTTCAGTACTTCCTATGTCCATATCCTCTGCTGTACCTTTAAAATGCCCACCCACATATGTGGGTGACCTACCGTGCCTCTTGGTTCCGGGTTTATAATATGACTCGATTTGGTCAATAGGATGTTAGCAGACATGAGGCAAACAAAAGTTTGAGAGAGTAGCTACATGTTTCCACACGCTTTCTTGCACCTCTGTCAGCTGTGAGAACGTGCCAGGTCTAGCCTGCTGGAGAATGGGAGAAAAGTGAAACGGAGCCAAGTTACCCTAAAGGCCCCATCTAAGGGCAGCTTAGAACAGCTGACAGTCAACTGACTCCTGAATATGTGAGGGAGTTTAGTTCAGATAAGCAAAGCAACATATCTGACCTACTACTGTTCAAATGTGTGAGCAGTTTTTACTGTTATATGCCACTGAGGTTTTGTGAATAATGAATATAGTTCACTTAAAATAGTGCATGTGTTTGCAACACTTTAATGTGACACGTCCCTTCCCTGTGATTACTTGAAGTGATTGTGTAATGTGGATAAGCTTTTCTAATGAAGTTTCGAAGTCCATTGGAAACTTGTTGAATATTGTTTGAATATTCATGTCATTCTTAGAAATAATAAAAGCAGTGTAGATGGGACTGATTGACCACGGTTTCCCCTCACCTTTCATCACCAGGAATAGTGTACATTTAAGATGTGGTAAAAGGAGGGTTTTCGTGCTGACAGGCATCTGATATTTCTTCTAGGGGAACATCCTTCTCTACTCCATCTAGTCCTGGTGGGAATTTTTTTTTTTTTTTTTTTTTTTTTTTGAGACAGAGTTGCACTCTGTCACCCAGGGTGGAGTGCAGTGGTGGCACGGTGTCAGCTCACTGCAACCTCCACCCTCACAGTTCAAGCAATTCTCCTGCCTCAGCCTCCTGAGTATCTGGGATTACAGGTACACACCACCACACCCAGCTGATTTTTTGTATTTTTAGTAGAGGTGGGGTTCCACCATGTTGGCTGAGCTGGTCTCAAATTCCTGGCCTCAGATGATCCACCCTCCTCGGCCTCCCAATGTGCTGGGATTATAGGCATGAGCCACCATGCCTGGCCGGTGGATATTTCTATTACAATGTTTGTGCCACCTTTTCACTACCCAGAAGGATAGACAGACTATCCAAAATGGCAAATGAAATATACTACATTCCTGGGAATAATCTGAGTCTGCACTGAGATTTTCTATGTATGCTAAGTCAGAGTGAGAGAGGCTCTAATACTTTTGGACCACTGATCAGGAGGACGTAGGTTTGGAAATGTCAGCACCCTGGATTCCTTCCACAAAAAGATAAGCTGCCAGAGATGCAGAATCCATGGATGAAGAGAAACCCTGAGAACATTACTAAAGCCCTTATATCTATTCCATCTTAGAGACTACATTATTTGAGCCAATAGACTCTTTTTTTATTATTTCCTTAAAGTTATTGGAGTTGAGTGTCTGTCATTTGCAACTAAAAGAATTCTGAACAACTGAGAAGTGTTATCCCTATTTTAGAGAAGAGGAAACTGCACCTCAGAATGTCACATTTCTTGTCCAAGATCTTATAGGTAATAACAGGTAGCATTAAAATATTATCACAGATCTGTCCAATGGTCATGATCTTTTCAAAATTTCATTTTTAAAAAAGTTGTTTTAATGTACATACTGTAAAGCTCACCCTTTTGCTGGGCAATTTTGTGAGTTTTGACAAATGCACAGATTTGAGTCACCACAACCAGTTCTATCGCCCCTAAGAGTTCCCTTATGCTGCTTCTGTGCAGTCAGACCCTCCACCTCCTCTTAACTCCTTGCAACCACTAGCATTCTGACTGTTTCAGAATGTTCTATAAATGGCATCACACCACATTTTGAATCTGGCTTCTTTTCACTTAGCATAATGCATTTGAGTTTCATCCATATTGTTGTAAACTATCAACATAAATGCTTTCTGAAAAGATGCTTAGAGCAGCATTTCAGTCATATCCACATTAGTGTGAGTGATGCGTATCAGGTTTTAAAAAGAGGAAATGAGAACTATACTAGGTTGAGACAATATATGTCCATTCAGTACCTGTGAATGTGACCTTTAGAAATAGTGTCTTTGCATATGTAATTAAATTGAGGTCATGCTGGATATTAAGGTGGTCCATAATCCAGTGACTGGTGTCCTGATAAAAGAGAGAAATGTGGACACCAAGACACACAGGGAATATGCCATGTGTCAAGAGGTAGAGATCGGAGTGTTACAGCTGCAAGCCAAAGAATATCAAGCACTGCCTGCAACCATGAAAAGAAACGAGAGAGGGGTTTAGAACAGATTCTCCTTCAGAGTCTCCAGAAGGCAGGCTGACACCTTCATTTTAGACTTACAGCCCCCAGAACTGTGAGAAAATAAATTATGTGTTGTAAGCCCCTTAGTTTGTGGTAATTTTTACTGCAGTTCTGGGAAACAAATGCAAGAAAAGATTAAGATATTTAGCTTTGCTTTCAAGGCAGCATCTGTGAAAGAAAATGATCCTGAATGAAAAAGGATTAACTTCACAGTTGTGCTTGAGGATGAGCCTGACTGAATTCTAGAGCAAAATTAGTAATGGCATTGTAAGAACTGATATATATTACCCCAGGCAGCGGACTTATTTCTAGTAATGGAAAGGTGAAACTTGGTTTTAAAATAGGATGAACAATGGTGAAACCTATAAACTAGTTTACAAGTCAATTCATTCAAAGTCATCATATGTCTATTCTGAAGAAACAAATACTGAAGTTTGGAGGAGGCTTTCATCATTTTTTTAATTAGCAACCTCCAGAAGATGATAGACTTGAGAAATTAGTATTAAAATTTAATTCGTTTTCCAAGTATCAAGAAGGAAAAAGAAAAAGTCCACATTCCTTTAGAAGAGAAATCTTCTGAGGTGCATTTTTGTCTGTGGTCTGGATACAAACAAGGTCGGGTATATTTTTGCTAGACAAAAAGTGCATTGTATTTTGATATTAAGATGTAGAACAAACTAAGAATAATTATAAACAAATCAGCATTTTAGGCAAGCCAAGGTTATGGATTCTTTTTTTTTAAGAGGTATTAAGTTATGTAGACATGCTATTGAAATATATTGTTCTTTCAGTTGACACTATCAGTTAATCCAGCCTGCAGTGATCATGAACACCTCAAACCTAACTCCCTATCAGATAGTACTGAACATTCCCTCCAAAATATAGGTCAGTCCCCAGATTCTGATTTGATAAATCTGGACTGGGGTCCAGGGAATTCATTTTAATTTTTCTAATTCTCCAGGTGATCCTGATGGGCAACCAGGTTTGAGAATCATTAACATGGAACACACTCTCACAGAAAGAAGCTTTGATCTCCCAAAGCCTGGAGAATCTGAGTTGGGGTCAGTCGAAGGTCAAATACCAAATACAAAATATTAGAAGCGAGCTAATCTAGACCTAATACTTAAGGTCTAGAAACAGAGACAACGTCCAAACAGGAAAACCAGAATCCAAGGCAAAGCACGCTTCATGAAACAGGAAGGGAGATGAGAATTCCAATGCGAAACCACTATCAGAACACAGGCAGCCATGGGATGCAGTTTTCTGGGCCCAGCCTGCCTCAGGACTCAGAAGCTTTACCTGTAGCAGACTCCTCCTATAGATTCATGCCATTATGCAGATACCGCTATTCCAGGCTCAGCTCATTCTGGGTTAAAAAGTCTCATTTTTTTTTAGCATCTAGCAGCTTGCTTTAGTGTTTCAGTTTACATTGATATTTACTGACATCTTCATGGGTTGAAGTTATTTACCAGGTGATCTTATTTCAATGTAATAATGACTCTGTGTGTGTTTCTATGTGCGTACTTTTTGTAGTATCTTCAAATACTGAACTGTTGCTTAACCAGAATATTTATTTCCTGCTATTGAACTTGTAATGAAAACCTTCTAAAAATAAATTGAAACTTGAGGTAAATTGAAAGGACAGTTGTTCTTTCTTGGGTAACAGTAAGACATTTATTACTTTATACTAATTTTTTTCATTCATAAAAAGGACAAAGCACAGTCCTATACTACTCCATTGAAAAAATGATAAAAAATAACTAAAAAATCAATTCAATATTTATCAGTATCAAATAAAACTACTATCACCTTTCCTGAAATACAAAGAAACAACAGATGTATCTATACCTATATAAAGTTTAATTTAGAATCTTGCGTCTTAAAGCAGATGATTATTAGTTAGCTTGACAACAGTTTAAAACTGATGGTCCCAGTTAAATCTGTACAACTGTATGAGAAAATGAAAAGCTTGAGTTATCAGTGTACGAGAGATTTTAAACTACTTTATCTCTGTCACAAATTCAAAACTAAACAACCTCCAAAGTCTGTTTTCCTCTTACCTTTCAGAACCATTTCATGCAAAATCTAACCAGTTTTGCTCATTATTGTCATATATTAGAAAATAAAAGGCAAGCATGCATTTGGCAAAAGATTTAGTTGTTGATTATATAAAAATGCCCAACATGGGTCACATTGCAAAAGTAAAACCCCAAAGTGTAACAATGAAAACACAAACATTTGTACAGAAGGTATACAGAGTATTCATTTCCCTAAAGTATGAAGACATTTTGTTTCTTTTTCAAATACTTAAATATTTTATGAAATCTTGCAATGATCTTAAGACTGTTGACGTACTTCCACTGGGAAATCATCCATTTCACTTATTTTTAAAAGTTTCATTTTATAACAAAGAGTTAAATGTAAACTAATGACATATTTATTGATTTTTCATAATGAAGGCTCTAAACATTTACACATCGATATATAGTACAAAAATTACACAAATTAAAGAAAGGGGGGTAAAGTAGTAATAGATCTATTTTGCTTCCTGTAAATATTTTTTACGAACCTATATGGTATCCTTTCTAAAAAGATAAACTCTAATTAGCTAGCAAGTCTGTGCTAATAAAATAGGATTATACCTCTTGAAGCATCCAACATTGCACTAGTTCATGAGCCAGCTAATTCTTTATTACTCGATTTCTTTTACATCCACATTCAAACACATTTCCGTGCACACCATGGAGAATGAATAAATGTGCATCTTCCTTTTCACAACTTATAAAAATCCAAAGCACCAACACTTGGGAGACACCATTGGAAAGACATATTATTTGCCTCCTCCTGGCCTTCCAGTTTTGCATACTCTTCAAAGTACCATTAGCAATATATTGATTTGGCATTTTTAGCCCGTTTTCAGTATTGCATTGAAGTGGGAATTGAGCTTAAAACTAATTTTATTATTATTATTATTATTATTATTATTATTATGCAAAATGGAATGCTGTAGCTTTTTCAACCTATAGGTGACTTTTTGATCTGACATCCGCAATAAAGAAACGTAATAGTTAGGAATGAAGCAGAAAAACCAAGATACTAGTAATTGTGATATTCACTTAACTGTCACTTATTCCTAACCGTGTAAAGACTGTCACATCTCAATAAAAAAGGAAGCACTCTACTTTTCAAAATTTGTCATTCCACATATGAACAAATATAGCAATATCATGATATTCTAGATAAGAGCTGTGATTTTTGAGATTTGAAATTGATAAGAAAAGCATAAAATAACTTCAGAGTAGAATATAAAAGTAAAAAAAAATCTTTATATGGTATGTTAACTTTACTATTAAAAAAATGATTCTGAAAATCAAATATTTAGAAAATTATTTACTTTGAAAATAAAAATACTGATAGTAAGTTCTAGAATTTGGTTTTCAATAGTCAAAATCTTTCAACTCATGATTTGATAACGGGATTTATGACAAAATATTTGTTACACTTTAAACTCAAGATGTCATGAATGATAGGGGCCATTCAATAATATGCAGTACCCAAAACAGTGAGGAAATTACAAGAGACTGTATTACTCTTACATTTACCACGTACAACCAACAATTCAATCTCTATTATATTTCACAACTTGTTATTAAATTTAAAGCACCTGTATATGGTGATTTGACTTTCACTCTACAGCCTATAGTATTGAATTGAACACTGTAACTTGTCCCATTGGGTTAAATCATGCAACTGTCACAGAATCAGGTTAAATGGTTTATAAGGCATATTGGAACGAGTTAAAAATCATTTATATCTATTTAAAAGTTTATTCTTTTGGATGAAGGGGTTCCTGAATGCCTCAGTCATCATGTGTGTTGTAAATCAGTTGAATAGTTTGTTAAAGTATAATTTATTTGGCTTAGGATGGAGCCGCAGAAATTGGAAGGAATTGTGGTCATCCAAGGGATGAAGGATGTCTTCTGAGCTGGGGTGGGAACAGCAGCTATCACAACACATTCAGAATTCCAAGTAGACAAGGATGCCAAGGGCAGGCAGCAGCAAGCCGAGAAGACTTGGTGATGAGGCGGGTGCACCTACAAGGTAAACCGAAAGTGTGCATATTATTTCATTGATAAACGCCACTATTGCTCATTGAGTCTGCTTCGGCTAAGGCAAGATTGCATAGCCCTGGAAAACAAATGGGTCCTTTTACAAAACAGAGTCTCTTATGCTTATATGATTTAAGAAAAACAAAAGCTTTTGATCAAAGATTTTGTGTGTGAGATCATGTGAATTGTTTACACAACATGATTAAATTAATCATTTAAAATAATATGATCACAAATGTGTATGTTGTCCCTATGATCTGGCTGTCCCAAATTCCTACCAGAAGGCAAAAGGTCAAGAAACGTATACACAGGTGTTAAAAAAGTAAGCTTTATAAAAATAAGATAAAGAGATAACAGTAAATATACAAATAATTTTTCCTGAGATAATGACAACATAGGTATGCTAGGTAGATCTTGCATAATTTCACATCCCAATGGTTTTAAGACATTTATACACTTATATGGAATGATTTAAGTAATGTATTTCTGATAATATTAAATAGTATCATTCAATTTTTACCTAAAGAACAATTGCCCTGAGATATTATACTGTGAATTAAAAATTGAAATGATGTATTATAATATGCTATGGACTTATTTCATATCTTGGGTGACACTTAGAAGGGATACTCCTATAATCAAGTAAGTTTATGGGTCCTGACGACATGAGAATTTTTGAGAAACTGCTGTAAAGTAGGACCAAAAAGTCATACTCTTTCTTCCCAGTGTCCATAACTATTAGGCACTATCTTCTTTTTTAATAAATTGATTATTATCTTTTAAGAGACACAGTCTTGTTCTCTTGCTCAGCCTGGAGTGTAGTGGTTCAGTCATAGCTCACTGCAGCCTCAAACTCCTGGGCCCAAGTGACCCTCCTGCCTCAGCCTCCCAAAGTGCTGGGATTACAGGTATGAGCCACTATGCCTGGCTGGTACTATCTTCAATGAACATGCTGCTAGAATGAGTGAAGGCCTAAAAAATGTAGTCAATGGCTTACAAATGTAACAGGTTTTGTTAATTTTTGAAAGTTTATTCTCTAAATTTGAAACCACCAAATAAATTATTATTATCTATCATATTAAAAGTGACCATAAACAGCTCATTCTTTAGCATGGTCCTTTTATATTCAGGGAGATTTAGGGCATTTCTCCTGAATCTCTCGTCATTAAAAGCACATTCATGTTCCCTATAAGGTGGAAGATAATAGTGTCTTTCTACTTGCTTGTCTTCAACATCGCCCTGCCTGGGGCTTTTGGTGCTGCCTGGAAACATAAGAGGGAAAGCTTTATCAGATACAGATAAAGTGGTTCTTAGAAATGAGCAGGAAAGTGAGTGTCAAAATGTCAGCGCAGATAATAAGGGCAATATAAACAGCCCTCGAGCAGCAGAGCTCCTAAGGACACTATCAATAACAATAGTAAACTTATCATTACTATGAGCGATGCTACTTAGCTACAAGACTATGTTGGCTCATTACGTATATTATGACATGACTACAACAACATACAATGGTAGATCTTATTACCCCAATTTTATATATTTTGTAACTGAGTCAGGTAAAATGACTTGCTCAAGTCCAGTAGTCACTAGAGGGCAGAGACGGGATTAGAATTCAGATCTGTCCAGCTGCTAAGGCCGTGCTCTTTTGACCTCTCTGCCGTGTTCCTGCAGATAACTTTAGCAAGGGACCAGTTTCAGAAATGCAGAAGGACACAGCACTCTGCACTTAATGTGTCAAGGCAAGGGCACAGAAGGAAAATAATAAATGTCACACGGAAAATAGCTAACACATAAACTTTCTAAGAGGTCTTTGTATTCTTGTAATTTTTTTTTACCTTCTACTTTTCTACATATTTTTAAAAATATGCCACAGACCACACATTATTTTATTCTGATAAGATGCCCGATAATAAACCTCAATCACAGAGTAAAACCTTTAAACTTCAATGTTTGACCCAGTGTAAATGATCTTTCCTGAAGCCTTTTTTGTCTGAGGATGACTGCAGGGACTCCGCAATGCTCTGTCTTTTGACCACAAATTACATCTGTGACGGGGACACATTTATGTACTTGCCTGAATTTGTGGGTTGGCAAAGTACAAACTGTGGCTGCTCGAAATAAATTTAGTCAATTGTGGATGCCATCTTGATGTTTTGGTATTAGTATGAAACCAAATACAATTTCATAATTTGTGGCTTTGACATCAGGATATTTGAAATAAACTCCCCATGTTTATGTGTGTTATATTTAATTTCTCTAATGGCTCAAGCTTATGTAATTTTGGTCTTCATCTTCACTTCTCTCCCACATCCCAAACATAAATTAGAGACCTAATTGAAGTACTATTTAATGTCATTTTAAATGACATATATTCTTGAGGAGTTTTTCAATATATATTGATTTTGAATCTAACAGCATATATATATCAGAATACTGCTAACAATTATAATTCTGCTACTTATATGGTATATAGTAAACATATATTTTCCTTTTCATGTAGCTGATGAATGTTAAGCATGAACAAATCATTGATCTTGTGAGTAATTTTTCCCTATCAGAAGAAATGTAAAACCAATTTGGAGTACTGTATCTCTTCCATGGGAATTTCTTGATTTTTTTAGTTCTAAACTTTGATTTAATACTTCCTTCAGGAGGAATTCCTGCTATAGGGAGAGAGATGCTGAAAACAGAAATTTCAATTAAAAGTTGAGCAGTACTGCAGGCTTTCTGATAAGTAGAAAACTGCTCTACTTGGTTTTTAATACAAACCTCCTTTCTGATGCTTCAGTCTGGACACTGGGATGCAGTCTCCGTTTCTACTGCTTGCCTATTGCTAATGATGCCATAACATCTAGAATTTTCTCTTTGTGGTGTCACATTTTGTGACCACAACTGCTAATATCTGTAGATTATGAACAACTTCAAGACAGAGATGATATCCAAATCATATTTTAGCTGTGTTGACTAATACCAAGCCTAGTACATAGAAAGTACCCAACCTATCATGTTAAATGATTGAGTTATGCCTCCATTGTGGGCCCTGAATTTTTTTTTATTACAGAGCACAGGAAGTCTAAGGAAGAAGATGGTGGAAGGAAACCACTGTGACCTTCAGTGGGACCCCTGATATTTCTTTTCATTTTATTCTCTATTGCATAATCTATCTAACTTCTAGGAACCTGGGCAAAGAAAGGGGTTATATCTTCCTATGATTACTTTTCCTCAGAAAATAGATTTTCCTATGAAAGAGATGACATTCAAAATTCATAATATAATATCAGAAGGCATTGATTTCACTACTCAGTCCAGGAGTCCTCCAACTAGTCCTGGTTCAACATTATTATTATTATTATTATTATTATTATTATTATTATTTTAATTTTTTTTTTTTTTTTTTTTTGAGATGGAGTCTCGCTCTGTCACCCAGGCTGGAGTACAGTGGCGCATCTCCGCTCACTGCAAGCTGAGCCTCCTGGAGTCACCCCATTCTCCTGCCTCAGCCTCCCGAGTAGCTGGGACTACAGGAGCCTGCCACCACGCCCGCCTAATTTTTTTGTATTTTTTTTTTAGTAGAGACGGTGTTTCACCGTGTTAACCAGGATGGTCTCGATCTCCTGACCTCGTGATCCACCCGTCTTGGTCTTCCAAAGTGCTGGGATTACAGGCGTGAGCCATCGCACCTGGCCCCGACATTATTTTTTATTCTTCCAAGGTCTATTAATGGCCCTAGCCATACGAAAGAAATGTTTTTATTAGATGGTTGATTCCCCATTGCCTAGAGGTGTGCCTAATATACATAAGGTGTATTAGGTACACATGAATGGATATTTGTGTTGAAAATTGTTGAGTTCAGTAAAACTCCTGCTGGGTTAGCAGCACGTTTGGAGAACTGAAAGAGTAAAAACATCCCTGTGACCAGAGTGAAAATCAGCTCAGACAGAAAAATAACAAAACCTTTATTCAGATTCGTATGACAGACATGGATAATGCCAGCTGTAAAGTTTACAGGAAACACTACCAAGATCACAGAGCTGCTGTAGAATGCCATCATGACCTCCTCACCGAGTGGATGGTGCTGTTACCAACGGTGCCCCAGACCTGCTCTACTTGTCCCATCTATTAGTGGGAATACTCAGTTGCTGGACTGCACTCATGACAGCCCCCAGCTCTAATTAATCGTTGCTCCTCCTATGCCCACCTCAGAAACAGAAACTAGTCGAGATCTGACTGCCACTTTATTTCTACCCTCTTCAGAATTCTTCAGCAGGAACTCAAACCTTACATAAGAAACTTCTCCTTCACACCTGCATGATAGTCCATGATTGCTCTGGTATGTGTTTCTTTGCTACATCCAGTCAATAACTCTGGCTTTGTCAGACTACAGGTTTCTGGTTGATCTTTAGCTGTTTAAATTTTAACATGACAAGCTGGCTAATATGAGTATCAATAAAGCAGGCAATGAGTGCCTGTCCTAGTATGAGCCACAAGGGTATACTGGGAACAGTATCACATGGCAGCTAAGAGTCAGACATTCTGGAAACAGGCAAAGCAAAGTTCAAACTCTACCTCTGCCTTTTACTGGCTGGGTAATCTGGGTAATCTTGAACATGTTATTTAATTTTTTTAATTTAAAAAAATTCAAAAATTTTTTAAACCTTTTTTTCCTTCAACTATAAAATAGGGATAATAACATATCTCATGACATCTATCTATCTTTCTATGTATCTCTCTCGATATATATAGATATAGATATAGACATCTATCTATCTATCTATCTATCTATCTATCTATCTATCTATCTATCTATCTATATAAATAAATGCTGAAAAATTCTAATACTGCACCTACCTTGACTGCGTCCCAGTGGTTACTCATAAAAATGGCTCCAGTACTCTAACAAGTTCACTGAAATTGTTGTCTTCAGTAGCTAAACAGAGCACTTGCTTTTCTTGTGTTGATTAGCCTCAAGCAATTGGGAAAACAGCTAAAAGCTGAGAAAGGCAAATTAGAGAGGTTTTAAATGATATAGGTGAGCAAAGTCCTGAAACACATTTTTCCAATTACCACAAAATTACCAGAAAACATACTTGTCCACAGCTGTGGGCAGAATATGATTCCTGTGTGATGGTCCTTGATAGAAAAATGACTGTGATCAACAAGTTTGGGGGATACTGATTATCCTCTCTTGCTTTGGTGATTCTCAACACGCACTTACTTTCTCTTTTTAGATGAGATTAGTCTCATCTCTCTCTCTCTCTCTCTCTCTCTCTCTCTCTCTCTCTCTCTCTCTCTCTCTCTCTCTCTCTGTGTGTGTGTGTGTGTATGTGTGTGTGTGTATATATATATAAAATATAGATTTTCTGTGTATATATAGATTTTCTATTATATATATTTTCTGTCTGAACATCTCTCTCTCTATATATATATATCTATACATACATAAATCTCTATCTCTATATATATAGATAGAGAGAGAGTTAGCATAACCTTTCTTCAGAAGTAATGATACATGAAAATCCGTTATTGAACTGGGTGAAGAGGGGATGTTTTACTCAAAGATGCTTTTAGGAGCAGGAGACCACCAGATTTTTGTCTTCTCTATTTTCATGCTGGCACCTGTACTTCCCCCAACCCCATCACCCCATGGAACATGTGGGACTCTGCTTATCATGGTTTGAAAACAACTGCTTTATGTAAAGCATATCATGGTTTGAAACAACTGCTTTATGTAAAGCATTTCAGAAATGCATGATTAATAGATAACTCTCAGTAAATGGTAGCAATTCCTGCTACATTTGATGATGTTTATTTCTTGCTCTATACCTGTACTGTATTTCTGGAAAAGTAGTTGGAAAAAATAAAGCAAACAATAGCATGAGCTGGGCATACTGAGTTTTTCTGTAAGAGTCTAGCTTCCAGTTCCAGTGTTTGTGTAGCATGTGGTAGTCAGGGATCTTTGGTTTTAAGAAACAGAACCCCAACCTAAGAGCTGATGTTGTACAACTGGCCTGAGGAACAACTGGAGTAGATAATTGAATACCTGTGTCTTTCAAGTCTCTGGCTTTCACCTCTTCTTCTTTTACAATTTGCCTCATATTCTCAGACTGCTCTCAAGAGAGACATGAGCTCCTAGCTCACATCACGTACTCTTAAGAGCAAACAGACTGGGCTATCTTTTTGCCCCAACTCTAATGAAAAATTCTTAAGGAAAGGCTCTGCTTTGCAAACATCAGGTCACACACTTATCCCCAGACCAATAACTGCAGCTGAGTTAGTGGCTTCTTTGATTGAACTAGCTTGGAGAAGGTTTCCGTCCCTCAACCAATCACTCTGGCTGAGGAGGCAGGGCCACATAAGAAGATGGTAGCTTTCATTCTTATCTCAGGAGGAAAAGTACTTTCCCCAGTGAAAGGGTTGTGTGGATCCAGGAACAAAAGAGGAGTTCTGGGGCGAAAAAGAGACTATTCTCATCTAAAAAGAGCAAGTAAGTGCATGTTGAGAATCACCAAAGCAAGAGAGGATAATCAGTATCTCCCAAACTTGTTGACCACAGTAATCTTTCTATTAGGGACCATCACACAGAAATCATATTCTGCCCACAGCTGTGGACAAGTATGTTTTCTGGTAATTTTGTGGTAATTGGAAAAACGTGCTTCAGGACTTTGCTCACCTGTATCATTTAAAAACCTCTCTAATTTGCCTTTCTCAGCTTTTAGCTGTTTTCCCAATTGCTTGAGGCTAATCAACACAAGAAGAGCAAGTGTGCTGTTTAGCTACTGAAGACAACAATTTCAGTGAACTTGTTAGAGTACTGGAGCCATTTTTATGAGTAACCACTGGGACGCAGTCAAGGTAGGCGCATAGAATTTTTCAGCATTTTTAATCTTATTTATTTGTACAGAAAGGCCTAGTGTGAGTTTGCCACTTTGCAAATTTAGTCACTCATAAGAATTTGTCTGAAAAAATGGTAAATTCATGGTGAAGAGCTTTGTTTTGGACTTAGTCTAACCAGTTGGGAACTTTCTGGGATTCTTTTACTGGTGGTGTTCCATTCTGCAGATTCCCAAATTGTGTTTGTTTCTCCATTGGATTGCTGTCAGAAATAAGTGAAGAAATCAATTAGGTATTTTATTAAACTTTGTGGCAGAAATGTGTGAAAACAAACATTAAAAGAAGCAGAGGTATGTTTTAGTTTGAGACACTGAACTCTAACTTATTGTATGGTTAATTTTCTGAAAATGATAATTTTTAAAAATTCATGCAGTCCCATATACTTCCATGAATTAACACGTGGTCAATGTGAAGCTATTGAGGTAAAAATAAATGTTTTAAATGTATTAACTGAGATTTTGTGAAATGTCTGAAACAAAGGAATCTTTGAATTATTACTGCTTGATTCATTTTTGGCATTTCTGTCCCATCTTTGTCTCTTTCTCCTTGCACATTTTCTCTTGCATATTTTTTTTTCTTTCCAGGTTTCCAACCTGTCTAAATGTTGTCAACAATGCAACTATAGAATAGAGTTGAGATGTAAAACTTACAAACCTGTAAGTAGAAAAGTTGTACTTGCCTGGAAACTAGCATGCAATTTTCAGTAAAACTGCTGTTAATTCAGTGAGGTTATTGTTAACATTTTCTTTGAACTACATATCAAACTTATTATTTTTATGAATGGTCTAATGTTGTTAAGAATTAACGGAGGTGTCATTTTAGAAAGTTAGCTGAATTGGCTTCAAACCAGTTTCTTGGGAAAAATGCTAATGTCATTTTCAATTTTAGATCAAATATTATAAGCATTCACTTCATGACTTTGACAAAATAGAGTAATGGATAGTCACACTAATTGGTTTTAAGTTTCTAAAGAAGAAACTCAAAGAAATCAGAAAATAAAATGGGTTTGAGGTTCAGCAGAATTCTTGCACATTTGATGATTTTTGTTTTTTCCCTAAAATATCTATTTTATGATATTGTCTGTGTATCAGCTTGCTTATTTTCTTTTGATGATTTTATTTCCCTTTGCCTATTTGAGATAGCAACACTCAAATACTAAGCTAAGTAGAGAAGAAAAAAGACAGCTTAAGACCTACTTCCAGTTCTGTCAATAGCTAGTTATATAACTTTAGCAACAGAGAATATTTGGGCTCAGGACACGGTTCTGATGCTGCTGTGATCTTTGGCTGTTTTACTTCTCAAGGATGTGGATTTTCCTTCGGTAAAATGATAGGGTTCACTGTTACAAGTCTTAAGGTTCTTACTACAGCCCTGAGTCTATAATTCTAGGCAAACTATAAATATTTGAGAACATCTAGGATTGAGCCATAAAATTTGCAAACATATTTGTTATATTCCCCTTATTTATGCTAATCAAAGTTGATATTAGTTTATAAATATACATTGAGTGCTTGATCATCTAAGTGCTAGTGGCTTCGCTGAGTTTTTCCATCCAGTGAAGCCCACTAATCTTGCTGCTCCTACTCATTTGGCAATTGTGAACCCAAACCCACATTCCAAGCAAAATGGATTTTTGTTTGTTTGGCAGAGGTACAAGGTTTTCTGGCAGCTTATCCTGGCAGTTGTATTTGTTCCTTACGGTTGACTCTGGCCCTTTCTCTGTCAGAAAACACCAAATCACCAGCATGCCTTTCCTCTTTGAGAAGGGAGTTAACATTTCCGGTACAGTGATAACCAATTGATTTGCTGGGAAATATAAAACCAACTTCTAGCTGCCTCCTGGCCAATAAGCGCATGCTCAACAAGCCCAATTTTGATATTTTTGGGCAAGGTGAGACCATAATTATGAGGACTTTTAAAACTGGCTTACCTACTTCTTTAGAAATGCAAGGTGACATTTACACAAAAGTATGAGAGTCGAAGTGAGACAATTCTATCTGGATACTGTTACCACTCACTTGAGTGTGTGGTCTCTTACAAGGTAGTTAATCTCTGTGCTCCATTTACTTACCTGTAAAATTGGGAGTCTAATACTTACATAGTGGAGATACAATGCATGGTAAAATCCATCTATTAATTGTGAATTTGAAATATGAAATGTAGTTTATTCATTAAAAAGATACTTGATTATTTAGTGATTATTTAGTGAGAATATACTCGGTCTGGAATGAGACAGAAGAGACCCAGACCTTGGGATCTAGGTTCTATTCTATAGAATACACAGAATTATATATAGTGGATTTCATGGGTTTGTTTTATTCCCAACATATACAAAATATTTTGTAAATAACATTCAAGTTTTTAATTTATGATTAATTAACCAATAACCAGAGCCAGTTTATTAGGAAATCTTTGCACTTGGCTTTGGAAATAGGTGTTTGACAGAACATTCTCACATTCGCAGCCCCAACTTTGTGGAATACACTGAGTTACCACCAGGAGCAACTTTTCTCAGCCTCAATCAAAGTTAGAAAGACTGGGAACTTCAAATGCCCATTACATTTTGCCATACGGGGCAAGTGCTAAATTATTCCTTCCACTGCCTCTACCTTGCCGTCTCCAAATTAGTTTTTGAGGCAAAAAGACAAGTAGAGCCAGAGAGAAAGTTTGAAAATTTATGTGTTCCACCATGCCAAAGTTAATGGTTCCTCTTTAGTGCAAGTCTTGAGGGACCAGTTGAGCACTGTAACTAGGAGTTCTTGGACATTTTCAGAAACAACAGATACATGGCCCTATGGGTTTATTTACAGATAAAGAAAGACTGTCTCTTGCAATCATCCCCCCACAAAAGTTGCTTGTTCTATTGCTTTGCTTCTCTCATTTTTGGTGGAAACTGGTTGATATTTGGGGGTACTGACAATAAAGAGAGAGTGAAACTAATTGGCCATGAGAGTCAATTTTCCTTAACTTATTGTAAGTGTATCTTAACAAAAAAAATCCAAGCTAAGGGAAGCAGATACAGTTTCCCACAAAGCCCACTGAGTTCTTCTGAGTCCTTCTTTGACATGAATTTGAATAGATGATCTATTGCTGGTCTTCATGCCTATGCTCAAGGTCATAGTGGGCACAATGTTTGCTTCTAGGTGAGATAATGGAACCTAGGAAGCCTGCCCTATCATGAGGCTAGACATTACAGCTATTCATTCATGAAGTCTATCTTGTATGGTCATCCATAAAATTATAAGAGAGATGAAATATATTTAGGAGACACACATTTGCATACTTAGTAGTAGTACCAGTATTTGTAGGATAAATCATTCTCTAGTACTAGGAGGAGAGGGCAAAAAGTTGCCCACTAAGTTTTCTTAGAACAGAAAACCCATTAGACAGATGAGGGCTGTGGAGATGACACAGAAAAGATTCTGTTCAATTGGTGTGGTGACCCCCAAAGTAGAAATTGTATTCAGTTTCATGTGGCTCTTTTGTGAGACCCTAATTAGCACAGCCATTGAAGTGGCTGGCCTACCTGGGAGTAATTCACATTTCAATTTCCATTTCACAAAGCGTAGATGCAGATTAAGTCCGAGTTTATATTTTACTTCTGCTTTTCTTTGTAAAATAAAATCTTCACCTAACAATAAGGAAAATTCTGAAATTTAAATATACAGAAAGTGATGATAAAAGAATAGTGAGGGGGGCGGAGCAAGATGGCCAAATAGGAACAACTCCAGTCTCCAACTCCCAGCGCGAGCGACACAGAAGACCGGTGATTTCTGCATTTTCAACTGAGGTACTGGGGTCATCTCACTAGGGAGTGCCGGACAATCGGTGCTGGTCAGCTGCTGCAGCCTGACCAGCGAGAGCTGAAGCAGGGCGAGGCATCGCCTCACCTGGAAGCGCAAGGGGGAAGGGGATCCGTTTTCCTAGCCAGGGGAACTGAGACACACAACACCTGGAAAATCGGGTAACTCCCACCCCAATACTGCGCTGTAAGCATACAGGCACACCAGGAGAATATATCCCAATCCTGGCCGGGAGGGTCCCACGCCCACGAAGCCTCCCTCACTGCTAACACAGCAGTCTGCCGCGATCTATCCGCAAGGCAGCAGCAAGGCTGGGGGAGGGGCGCCCGCCATTGCTGAGGCTTAAGTAGGTAAACAAAGCCACTGGGAAGCTCGAACTGGGTGGAGCTCACAGCAGCTCAAGGAAGCCTGCCTGTCTCTGTAGTCTCCACCTCTGGGGACAGCGCACAGCTGAAGACCAACAGGGGAAGTAGCGGGAGCCGGTGCAGACGCGAACGACTCTGTCTGACAGCTTTGGGGAGAGCTGTGGATCTCCCAACGCGGAGGTTGAGATCTGAGAACGGACAGACTGCCTGCTCAGGTGTGTCCCTGACCCCTGAGTAGCCTAGCTGGGAGAAATCCCCCACTAGGGGCAGTCTGACACCCCACACCTCACAGGGTGGAGTACACCCCTGAGAGGAAACTTCCAAAGGAAGAATCGGACAGGTACACTCGCTGTTCAGCAATATTCTATCTTCGGCAACCTCTGCTGCTGATACCCAGGCAAACAGGGTCTGGAGTGGACCTCAAGCAATCTCCAAAAGACCAACAGACAGTCCTTCTGACTGTCAGAAGGAAAACTATCAAACAGGAAGGACACCTACACCAAAACCCCATCAGTACGTCACCACCATCAAAGACCAGAGACAGATAAAACCACAAAGATGGGGAAGAAGCAGGGCAGAAAAGCTGGAAATTCAAAAAATAAGAGCGCATCTCCCCCTGCAAAGGAGCGCAGCCCATCGCCAGCAACGGATCAAAGCTGGTCAGAGAATGACTTGGACGAGATGAGAGAAGAAGGCTTCAGTCCATCAAACTTCTCAGAGCTAAAGGAGGAATTACGTACCCACTGCAAAGAAACTAAAAATCTTGAAAAAAGAGTGGAAGAACTGACAGCTAGACTAATTAATGCAGAGAAGATCATAAACGAAATGACAGAGATGAAAACCATGACACGAGAAATACGTGACAAATGCACAAGCTTCAGTAACCGACTCGATCAACTGGAAGAAAGAGTATCAGTGATTGAAGATCAAATGAATGAAATGAAGCGAGAAGAGAAACCAAAAGAAAAAAGAAGAAAAAGAAATGAGCAAAGCCTGCAAGAAGTATGGGATTACGTAAAAAGACCAAATCTACGTCTGATTGGGGTGCCTGAAAGTGAGGGGGAAAATGGAACCAAGTTGGAAAACACTCTTAAGGATATCATCCGGGAGAACTTCCCCAACCTAGTAGGGCAGGCCAACATTCAAATTCAGGAAATACAGAGAACGCCACAAAGATACTCCTCCAGAAGAGCAACTCCAAGACACATAATTGCCAGATTCACCAAAGTTGAAATGAAGGAAAAAATCTTAAGGGCAGCCAGAGAGAAAGGTCGGGTTACCCACAAAGGGAAGCCCATCAGACTAACAGCAGATCTCTCGGCAGAAACTCTACAAGCCAGAAGAGAGTGGGGGCCAATATTCAACGTTCTCAAAGAAAAGAATTTTAAACCCAGAATTTCATATCCAGCCAAACTAAGTTTCATGAGTGAAGGAGAAATAAAATCCTTTACAGAGAAGCAAATGCTTAGAGATTTTGTCACCACCAGGCCTGCCTTACAAGAGACCCTGAAGGAAGCCCTAAACATGGAAAGGAACAACCGGTACCAGCCATCGCAAAAACATGCCAAAATGTAAAGACCATCGAGGCTAGGAAGAAACTGCATCAACTAACGAGCAAAATAACCAGTTAATATCATAATGGCAGGATCAAGTTCACACATAACAATATTAACCTTAAATGTCAATGGACTAAATGCTCCAATTAAAAGACACAGACTGGCAAACTGGATAAAGAGGCAAGACCCATCAGTCTGCTGTATTCAGGAGACCCATCTCACATGCAGAGACATACATAGGCTCAAAATAAAGGGATGGAGGAAGATCTACCAAGCAAATGGAGAACAAAAAAAAGCAGGGGTTGCAATCCTTGTCTCTGATAAAACAGACTTTAAACCATCAAAGATCAAAAGAGACAAAGAAGGCCATTACATAATGGTAAAGGGATCAATTCAACAGGAAGAGCTAACTCTCCTAAATATATATGCACCCAATACAGGAGCACCCAGATTCATAAAGCAAGTCCTTAGAGACTTACAAAGAGACTTAGACTCCCATACAATAATAATGGGAGACTTCAACACTCCGCTGTCAACATTAGACAGATCAACGAGACAGAAAGTTAACAAGGATATCCAGGAATTGAACTCATCTCTGCACCAAGCGGACCTAATAGACATCTATAGAACTCTCCACCCCAAATCAACAGAATATACATTCTTCTCAGCACCACATCGCACTTATTCCAAAATTGACCACATAATTGGAAGTAAAGCACTCCTCAGCAAATGTAAAAGAACAGAAATTATAACAAACTGTCTCTCAGACCACAGTGCAATCAAACTACAACTCAGGACTAAGAAACTCAATCAAAACCGCTCAACTACATGGAAACTGAACAACCTGCTCCTGAATGACTACTGGGTACATAACGAAATGAAAGCGGAAATAAAGATGTTCTTTGAAACCAATGAGAACAAAGATACAACATACCAGAATCTCTGGGACACATTTAAAGCAGTGTGTAGAGGGAAATTGATAGCACTAAATGCCCACAAGAGAAAGCAGGAAATATCTAAAATTGACATTCTAACATCACAATTAAAAGAACTAGAGAGGCAAGAGCAAACACATTCAAAAGCTAGCAGAAGGCAAGAAATAACTAAGATCAGAGCCGAACTGAAGGAGATAGAGACACAAAAAACCCTCCAAAAAATCAATGAATCCAGGAGTTGGTTTTTTGAAAAGATCAACAAATTGACGGACCGCTAGCAAGGCTAATAAAGAAGAAAAGAAAGAGGAATCAAATAGATGCAATAAAAAATGATAAAGGGGATATCACCACCGACCCCACAGAAATACAAACTACCATCAGAGAATACTATAAACGCCTCTACGCAAATCAACTAGAAAATCTAGAAGAAATGGATAATTTCCTGGACACTTACACTCTCCCAAGGCTAAACCAGGAAGAAGTTGAATCCCTGAATAGACCAATAGCAGGCTCTGAAATTGAGGCAACAATTAATACCCTACCCACCAAAAAAAGTCCAGGACCAGATGGATTCACAGCTGAATTCTACCAGAGGTACAAGGAGGAGCTGGTACCATTCCTTCTGAAACTATTCCAATCAATAGAAAAAGAGGGAATCCTCCCTGACTCATTTTATGAGGCCAACATCATCCTGATACCAAAGCCTGGCAGAGACACAACAAAAAAAGAGAATTTTAGACCAATATCCCTGATGAACATCGATGCAAAAATCCTCAATAAAATACTGGCACACCGGATTCAGCAGCACATCAAAAAGCTTATCCACCATGATCAAGTGGGCTTCATCCCTGGGATGCAAGGCTGGTTCAACATTTGCAAATCAATAAACGTAATCCAGCATATAAACAGAACCAAAGACAAGAACCACATGATTGTCTCAATAGACGCAGAAAAGGCTTTTGACAAAATTCAACAGCCCTTCATGCTAAAAACGCTCAATAAATTCGGTATTGATGGAACGTACCTCAAAATAATAAGAGCTATTTATGACAAACCCACAGCTAATATCATACTGAATGGGCAAAAACTGGAAAAAATCCCTTTGAAAACTGGCACAAGACAGGGATGCCCTCTCTCACCACTCCTATTCAACATAGTGTTGGAAGTTCTGGCTAGGGCAATCAGGCAAGAGAAAGAAATCAAGGGTATCCAGTTAGGAAAAGAAGAAGTCAAATTGTCCCTGTTTGCAGATGACATGATTGTATATTTAGAAAACCCCATCGTCTCA
This sequence comes from Rhinopithecus roxellana, assembly GCF_007565055.1. Taxonomy (NCBI): domain Eukaryota; kingdom Metazoa; phylum Chordata; class Mammalia; order Primates; family Cercopithecidae; genus Rhinopithecus; species Rhinopithecus roxellana. Next base: position 73,217,063 of record NC_044558.1, read on the forward strand.
GCCCAAAATCTCCTTAAGCTGATAAGCAACTTCAGCAAAGTCTCAGGATACAAAATTAGTGTGCAAAAATCACAAGCATTCTTATACACCAGTAACAGACAAGCAGAGAGCCAAATCAGGAATGAACTTCCATTCACAATTGCTTCAAAGAGAATAACATACCTAGGAATCCAGCTTACAAGGGATGTCAAGGACCTCTTCAAGGAGAACTACAAACCACTGCTCAGTGAAATAAAAGAGGACACAAACAAATGGAAGAACATACCATGCTCATGGATAGGAAGAATCAATATCGTGAAAATGGCCATACTCCCCAAGGTTATTTATAGATTCAATGCCATCCCCATCAAGCTACCAATGAGTTTCTTCACAGAATTGGAAAAAACTGCTTTAAAGTTCCTATGGAGCCAAAAAAGAGCCCGCATTGCCAAGACAATCCTAAGTCAAAAGGACAAAGCTGGAGGCGTCACGCTACCTGACTTCAAACTATACTACAAGGCTACAGTAACCAAAACAGCATGGTACTGGTACCAAAACAGAGATATAGACCAATGGAACAGAACAGAGTCCTCAGAAATAATACCGCACATCTACAGCCATCTGATCTTTGACAAACCTGAGAGAAACAAGAAATGGGGAAAGGATTCCCTATTTAATAAATGGTGCTGGGAAAATCGGCTAGCCATAAGTAGAAAGCTGAAACTGGATCCTTTCCTTACCCCCTATACGAAGATTATTTCAAGATGGATAAGAGACTTAACTGTTAGACCTAATACCATAAAAACCCTAGAAGAAAATCTAGGTGGTACCATTCAGGACATAGGCATGGGCAAGGACTTCATGTCTAAAACACCAAAAGCAACGGCAGCAAAACAAAAATTGACAAATGGGATCTAATTAAACTAAAGAGCTTTTGCACAGCAAAAGAAACTACCATCAGAGTGAACAGGCAACCTACAGAATGGGAGAAAATTTTTGCAACCTACTCATCTGACAAAGGGCTAATATCCAGAATCTACAAAGAACTCAAACAAATATACAAGAAAAAAAAAACAACCCCATCAAAAAGTGGGCAAAGGATATGAACAGACATTTCTCAAAAGAAGATATTCATACAGCCAACAGACACATGAAAAAATGCTCATCATCACTCGCCATCAGAGAAATGCAAATCAAAACCACAATGAGATACCATCTCACACCAGTTAGAATGGCAATCATTAAGAAGTCAGGAAACAACAGGTGTTGGAGAGGATGTGGAGAAATAGGAACACTTTTACACTGTTGGTGGGATTGTAAACTAGTTCAACCATTATGGAAAACAGTATGGCAATTCCTCAAGAATCTAGAACTAGATGTACCATATGACCCAGCCATCCCACTACTGGGTATATACCCAAAGGATTATAAATTATTCTACTACAAAGACACATGTACACGTATGTTTATTGCGGCACTATTCACAATAGAAATGACTTGGAATCAACCCAAATGTCCATCTGTGACAGACTGGATTAAGAAAATGTGGCACATATACACCATGGAATACTATGCAGCCATCAAAAAGGATGAGTTTGCATCCTTTGTAGGGACATGGATGCAGCTGGAAACCATCATTCTTAGCAAACTATCACAAGAACAGAAAACCAAACACCGCATGTTCTCACTCATAGGTGGGAACTGAACAATGAGATCACTTGGACTCGGGAAGGGGAACATCACGCACTGGGGCCTATCATGGGGAGGGGGGAGGGGGGAGGAGGGAGGGATTGCATTGGGGAGTTATACTTGATATAAATGATGAATTGATGGGTGCTGACGAGTTGATGGGTGCAGCACACCAACATGGCATAAGTATACATATGTAACAAACCTGCACATTATGCACATGTACCCTAGAACTTAAAGTATAATTAAAAAAAAAAAAAAGTAAATTGAAAAAAAAAAAAAAAGAATAGTGAGAAAAATATTTCCTTAAAATTATTTCATTTATTCATAAGATTCTGGACAGCCTGATCCATAATATGTCATTAACAAATATCTGTTCAATTTTTTTTTCCGACAAACTCAGTCACCTGAGTGAGTGCAAAGGTGCAATCACAGCTCACCAAAGTCTCTACTTCCCAGGCTCAAGTGATCCTCCCACTTCAGCCTTCTGAGTAGCTGGGATTACAGGCATGCATGACCATGCCCAACTAATTTTTTATATTTTTTGTAGATACGGGGTCTCACAATGTTGCCAAGGCTAGTCTGGAACTCCTGGGTTCAAGCAATCCTCTCACCTCGGCCCCACAAAGTACTTGGATTACAGGCATGGGCTGCTGCACTTGGCCTGTTCAATGGATTTTTAAAAATTTTTAAACCACTTAGTAAGTGACTAATTTGTCTAGGACACATTACATTTATTTTACTAAATTCTTATAATATACAGTTAAAGTATGTATCATTATTTGTATTTACAGATTAGGGACCTAGGGCTTATATTTACATACCTAAAAGACAGTACACTTAGGTATGGAACATAAACCAGAATCTAAGCCAGTACTATTTCCTCTACCTCCTGGCTGCTTCATGAACATCTCTAAATATTGCTAGAGAATGCAGTGATGCCACCTTCCTTAATGTAATGAGTTGAGAGTTGAAAATGACTAGAGGTATATAAATGCCTCAATAGCAATGACAGCCAATAATCCCATTCTCTCACTGGTTTCAAATGGTGATGCAGAGACACAACTACCTTGGAAACTTTCTCAGGATAAAACTGGGGCAAAAAGTCCTGTTGATCTTCAGTCATCTTTGGCTTTGAGGCTATGACAAATGAGTGATTCACCTATTTGAGGCTGTATTTTGGTATTTGGTATTAAGATTGGTATTTGGTATTAAGATTAGCATTAAGATTTGGTATTTCGTATCAAGATTTTTCTTCCTAATGTATTGGTATTTGGTATTTGCTATTAAGATTTTTCTTTTATGACCTTGAACTCATTTGTTAGACCCTGGGACCTTACTGCACAATTCACTGTCATCCATCTATCAAAAAGGATTAATTGGTGTCTCTCTGTTTTGGTATAAGCACGTGAAGTTCTTATAAGAAACTGTCCAAATTCATTGAATCACTGAAACTATTAAGAGGATCATAACCAGCTGAATCTTCTCTTTGTACTTCCACAGCAGAAACAGTTTTTCAGCTGTTTTAACAATAGTCTGAAATGTGTAAGGAATCACTGGCTAGAATTGGACATTGACTAGTCTAAAGAATTTCTAAGACATTGTGCTTGTTCAGTTTCTCATCCTGAAAACATAAAATAATTCTAATAACTTTGGGTTGTATCTGCACAGAATTTCCTTGGTTCTGTTTATATATTTTTCAGACTTCCTTCTTTTCTGAAAAGGCTCATCCTTACTCATAGTTTCATGGTACTAAACCTTGAAATTTTAAGTTTTCAAATTCTTTTTAAGTTAAAAAAAGGCAAAAAAAGATTAACTTTCATCACTTTTGCAGGAATTTATTTATAAAATCAGCAAAGCAGTTACTTCTTTCTAACCATTTGGAATTCTGGGAAATGCTTTAAGAAACCAGTTTGTTTACATTGAACAAATCAAATCCCACAAGTGAATGGAACTGAAATTCTTTCAATACCAGCATTTCTACCAGTATTGCCAGGCTTCTTTTATTCATTCTATCATACAATTTTTAGTTATTATTGCTTTTTCTCTTTTCAAGACTTGTGTCTTCTTATACTCATTTATCTTGACATTGGAAACAGGGACTTTTAGATGTTTGTCAATGACGATATACTAACATGTATGAAGTAATTCATAATGAATTTTCTAGGTGTTGAGAGAAATGTTAGGAAAGCTAAAAAGAAGCTTGGGAGCGCTGACTCATTTTGGATGTACTATGTCTTACCTGGACTGTTTTATCTCTTGTTCACTTTACCTGTTTTTCCATGTTGGGGTTCTCGCGTTTGTCACAGAACCACTTCTCTCTCCCTCTGTACTCCCTATTCTGGCCACTATTCCTATAAAAACTGTCCATTCTCCTGCACTACTTAGTTCAGTTCATGAAGTACCATGCACTTAATTATTCAAAATAGAAAATGCAGTCATTTGCAAAGTGCTTTTTCTTCCTCACCTATAGTATATCAACTTGGGTGCCAAGTCTATTTGATCTCCAGTATAGCTCTAGCATCTCTCACGACTCTTCACCTCTATTGCCTGTGCATTAGAAGTTTAGGACCTCATCATCTCATGCTTATGTATAAGAAAAGCAAAATACAAAAATAAAAAAGTCACGCCAAAACCCCAGAAAAAAAAACAAAGACCACAAACTTATCTTCTCCCTTTTCACAGTCTAAATATAACTTATACTTCAGTCATACCTCTCTACCTTTATTTTTTAATCTTCCATTCCAAATTCACCAGATAAGATTTAAAATCAAGCCATTAGCCCATCTAAACCAATATCCACTAAAATGCTTAATTCAGAAATATGAACAGTCTTATGTTGATATTCCATATTCTGAGAATTACATTGTTAGCTAGCCATAGTTTGATTTTATAATATATATCAAAAAGATTTCACCAAGCTAAATTAGTTGCACATTAAACTTTAACATTTTTTTCCTTGTAAAGGGTCTACTAATGTACATGTGAGATTTTTAAGTGTTATTTAGCCCCTTTCTTCCTTTCTGTAGTGATTATGGTCTATTTTAAGTTAAGCCTGTGTTTAGAATATAATTTTGGACCAGGAATACATGGCTATTTCTTTAGAGGAACATATTTAGATAATACTTTAATTTGACTATATAATTGGTGCTTTAAATATGTTAGTTTTAACTGAGTCGGATGAATTTTCCACTTGTACAGATGGAGTCTAGAAGATTAAAAGAAAGTAATCTGAGTTTATTTAATTTTTTCCTCCTCCAAGAATCATGTGAATTCTGTCTATTTAGATAATGGCAGAGGCTATGTCAGGTCCTCTCCCAAATAGTTAACAAAATTTGGTTTGGAGTTGGAGTGCTAGAAATTTTAGCTGTGCCTATCTGGCATTCTCTATTTATTCTGCAATATAGTAGTTACTTATAGAATGACCTGGGTATTTCTGGGTATTTGTTTCTCTTCTCTTGTTGCTGTGTCATGTCCCAATATCAAGTTCTTGCTAAAAGTTGCCATATGGAACTAATCTCATCCTAACATAGTATAGAGATTAAGAGCACATGCTTTAGTGTTAGAACTAAATCATTTGAATTCTAGCTCCTAGCTTAACCAGCTGTATGACTTTGGACAAGTTACATAAACTCTCTGAATTTCAGTGACTTCATCAGTAAAATGGTGATAGTAACATTTAGCTAATTGTATTATTGTAACAAACATACAGAGTGCATTGCTATTATAAATATTTCATGATTGGTGGCTCTTTGTATTATTATAGCTGGAAAATTATTTTCTAACCTACTTCATTTGTTGAAAAATGAATGCCATTTTTCTGTGGTCTCTGCAGACCACATTCCAAAGAATTCTGGTAATGGACTCAGGAAAGAAGTATCTGCCAGGCCCAAACTAAAGGACATTAGAAGGTAACACCTGGGATTTAGGATACCACTTAATCTAAGCCAGGAGGAAACAGGGCTCTTCTGACTACAACTTAACTACTCTGCATCTCCAAGGTTGTGCAAACTCAAAAGAGGATATAGGTACTGAGGTACCTGTGCTTCTTTAAAGTAAGAGCAGATCCTTGGCTGTAATGTCCCTGTGTGGGAAGCTGAGAGGGAAGGGAGAGGAAGTCACTGCTGAGAAAGGTACATTGACATGATCCAACTTACAGATAAAGATGCTGGTTATTTTAACTAAGTGGGCAGAAACCATCTAAATGTGATTAAAATGTGTGTTTCTGTCCAAGTCATTTTTCTTTCTTTAGGATTCCTTCTCAAAGTTTTAATATAACAGGAAAAAACTTAACTGCCAAACCTCCATTCATGAATTTCAATTTGATAAGAACCCACTACTACTGTGGTCAGTACTGGGTGCAGAAATGGCCTTTCTTCTCAAGAGATCTTGGTTGAATGATAGTAAACCACAACTGTAGTATGGTGTCGTAAATTCAATTGCAGTTAGAATGCCAAAGATATGAAGGGAGCAAAAAGGAGGGTACTTCCAGATGGCAGCAGAAAAGGGGTTTCCCGGAGGAGGAGGAAAATACACTAAGAAAGAAGAGATGGGGCAAAATATATGAATGGGTTTTAGAAACACCCACTGTCGTGATGATAACAAAATATTTACCGAGAAATGCATTGCTAAAAAGGGAGAAGCTAGTGAAAGTTATCCTGGATATTCACAAAAAGAAAACTTTTATTCTAAGCCATTGCTTATAATACTCTAAATTAATGTAAAGTTATAGTTGACCCTCTCAGGTATATTAATTTCCATTTCATTAATTCATAGACCAATCCAAAAGAATAAAAACATAAGATTTCAACATATTTCATCTTCTAGGACATTAATTTTATAGAAGGCAAATACATATTCTATTAGACTGTATTTCGAACACAGTTGTGCAAATGTCAGAGAAGTTATTAACCTAGAAGAATAGCCACAACAAAAATATTTGCTACTTGGAATGATGCCTAATCTTCAGTTTTAAAACTTGCAATGTTGAATTTTGTCTAATTAAAAATGGCTGAAGATAAACGACAAATGACATACTGTTCATTGACTATGCAGCAGAACTGTGTAGAAAATATATTAAATGATTGAAACAATATTTTAAAATTAATGCATAGAAATGAAAATTCATCAAATTTGCAAAAATATATTGCATGACTTGACATTCTCTAAATCATATAAGTACATTTAAGTACATCTAATAACTAGAGAATGAGTTCTTTAAATGTGACATGGCAACTGATAATGTAATTTAAATACATTATTCTAGGTGAAGTACCTTATTTGTGTGCTAGCTTACAGAATGTATTAGTAACTGTTGAAGATAAATAAAGTAATTGAGCAACTGCTATGCTCTGGGATAAGTGCTTTGGTTTATATTATCAATAGGTTAATTGTAAAGACAGGAAATTTGTTTATGTTTAAAATGAGGAGAGAATTACTATTTCTCTCTTTGCTAAAGCAGAGACTCTAATCATATTCTCACCGTGATTTTTCATCTTTTTTTATGACTACCCTTGCCTCATACATGTTATGTTCCAGGAAGATATTAGGCATTGACAACAATATCTACTTAATTTGTAGAAAAATGTTTACAGTCAAATGTGTTCTAGGAAATATGTATAGTACTATGTTTACTATTGCCTGTAATATAGTTGCCTTATTTTTTTGTCAATATCAATGCTATAACTCCTAGCAAAACTTATTACTAATTTTATCATTCTCAAATTTTAGAAAAATAAATCTTATTCCAGAAAGGATGGTATAGAGACTTTAAGGCATTATAGTCCTAAATTATCAACGAGCAATAAGAAAGCATACGCATTTTCACTTTAATTTGAGAATAATATAACTTTTATTTCTTTAAGGAAAGGGAATTGGCCTCTAAAATTCAGATATAAAACATGTTTCCTTTTATATTTATTTTATCTGGCTTATAAAATATTGATTATTGTTTTACAAGTTTCCCTGAACATAATTAAGAGCTGGCATATAATATATATTTTTAAAGAATGAAAGAACAAGAAGACAATAGAGTTTTGGGGACTCTTGCCTTAGTGGCACACTGTATTTATTTTTAAAATGGGTGAAAAAGGATTAAAAAATCAGAGTAAGAAAATGCTAAGTTAAATGATTCTTTATTCCTTGAACTGAATCCAAAGTTCAACAAGTATAATAAAATATGAGCTAGCATTATATTATTTGTAATGACATTTAAATATACGTTAGTTATTTTAAAATCTGTTAAAGATTAGTTAAGTTCTTGATGATGACAGTTTTCAGTCCCAGGAGCAAAAGCAAAAAGAATAACATGTGGCTGCAGAGAGCTACAAAAGATATGTTCAAACATCTAAATCATCAATATAAAGCGCAAAATAATTAACAAAATTACAAAATAACAAGAGTTTCCAGAAATAAGCAATCTTATAAAGAACTGACACTGCATTATTGGCAAAAATATATATACTTAGTGAAAACATAAATGAGACAAAAATCTAAATAAATTTTGTCTATTAACTACTTTTTCCTCTACATCAAATTCCTTTTGGGTATCATATATCCATGGCAGTATATTTATATGTTTAGAAGTTTAGTCAGCCATTCATAGTGATTGTATAAAAAGAAATAATGTCTTTTTATTTACAAAAACCAAGACTTTCTAAAAATAAACTCAGAATATATAATGTCATGAAAGCACTTGAGATACTTGGAAGAATATAAGAATTATGATGAGTATATTTTTCAAATGTGATGGCATCATTACTTTTTCTACTTCAAATATTTCTCTGTCAAATTGGTTTGCTTTATATCTTAGACTTCTGCTTGGAATACAATATCTATGTAATCTTAGAATCACACATGCCAGTTCTCTGTCTGCTAAGAACATTTATTACACTAAATATATAAGTGCCTTTTAATTCTGTTCATTTTTCTTCTTGTGCCCATTTTATTTTAAGAATTTTCTCTTTATATTTTATTGGTTCTCACATTTTAGATGCATTCTTTATAACTTTAAATAATATTTCAAAAATTCTTTTGGGGCTAAATTTAATTATAAAGCATATATTAGAAATCGGATTCATGTTTTATAGTCTTGAGGATAAATGTGAAGACATTTACTATTGAAGTCCTCCAGATATTGTAATCCAACAGTATTTCTCTAGATAACTTTCTTTGCTAGTTAAATTGAAAAAACAAATACTGAGTCAAAATGGTTTGCCAGGTTCTTTGGGGATAAAATATAAATATTTACTTATGACTAATAGGCTACTTCGTTCTAAAAAGGCTTTCTGATAGTTTGTAAAGATAAAGTATGATAAAGAAAACAAATCAGAAAATTGAGAGGAAAAAAGATAAAGTTAGGAAAAATGATACAAAACAAGAGGTAATACCAAAATAGCAGCAACATCAGCTAAAGCTAGTATGAATATTGCTAATATTTATTGTGTCTATGTTGTTCCAGGCAGTTTTTAAAGCCACTGCATATATAGCCAAACATTTTAAAGTAAAATATATGATACTTTATATATTTTGCTAGAGGCATGTAGCAGATTTGGCTCTGAGCTTTGGTCCTGCAGTGCAAACACAGAAATACATCCGTCACTGAGTTTATTATCCAAAAGACAAAAACAAGTAATGTCTCAGGAAGAGCTTATCTACTTCTGGTCTTAAGACCAGAGACAAAGTTTAAGGGACAGTCTATTTGGGCAGATATCCGGGATATAATCTGTACAGGATGCTAACACAGTACTAGAAATACAACAAATTGGGAAAGCATATTTATCACAGTATTCTACCCCCAGAGTTCTTTTAAAGTAGAGCACTCTACTGAAGGAGGATGCTGATAAGTTAGAGTGTGTGTGTATGTTTGTGTAGAATGAGTCTCCCGTTTAATACATTCCAATAAGTAATATCTAGACTGCTCACAGAGAATTTATTATTTAACTGTAGGTTTCTTTCTTTCTTTCTTTCTTTCTTTCTTTCTTTCTTTCTTTCTTTCTTTCTTCTCTTTCTTCCTTTCTTTCTTTCTTTCTTCTTCTTATTATTATTTTTTAGAGTGTGTTTGTGTGGGGTGGATGTTAGGAGATGAACTGTTCCACAGTTTAGACAGAAGTGATCCTCCTTACATTCTTCCTCTTACAAGATTTCTCCATTAAATACATAGTGTGCAGGAATTTCAAGACTCCTCATTTAGTGTTAATATTATATTACTTTATTTACACATTAAATATTTATTTATTGGCCTAGATCAGGGTGCTCACTTCTATAGGTTCACCCCATCTGAGAGAATTTTCATTTACAGTTCTTTAAAAAGAATACATTTTTGTGTGTGCCATATAGAAATATATCCTCAACAATTATAGAATAATATGATAGTAGATTTTGTGTATTTTTTTGTTTTGTTTCTGTACTTTTTTTTTTAATTGCCCTCTATCTAAGTCAATACCATAAGACCAAAGTACAATTCAATACAAAATTAATTATATAAGATCACAAAACAGGCTGGGCATGGTGGCTCACGCCTGTAATCCCAGCACTTTAGGAGGCCGAGGTGGGTGGATCACAAGGTCAGGAGATCAAGACTATCCCGGCTAACATGGTGAAACCGTGTTTCTACTAAAAAATACAAAAAAATTATCGGGCATGGTGGCGGGTGCCTGTAGTCCCAGCTACTTGGGAGGCTGAGGCAGGAGAATGGCGTGAACCTGGGAGGCAGAGCTTGCAGTGAGCCAAGATCACACCACTGTGCTCCAGCCTGGGTGACAGAGCAAGACTCCGTCTCAAAAAACCAAACAAACAAAAAAATCACAAAACAATGTGTTCTAAAACCACAGCTCACCGAAGGTTTGAATTGATTGATTCATAGAATTTACTGTGTCTCTAGGGAATGGAATGAGTGAGAATCTCCACCGAGCATGCATTCTCAATAGGGCCAACATGGCCTCCAACTAAGTGAAAGTTGGTTCTTGTGGGTTGGGAAAATCTGAAATCTCATAATAGTTTTGGATTGCTAAAGAGCCACAGAACATAAACAGCTATACAGTAGATATTTGGTATTAAAATTTCATAAGTGGTAACACTTGAAAAAATAATGTGTAACAGGGCTTCCTAGGGAGTCAATAATGAAGAAAGTTTGAGAAGTACTGATATAGAGTGTTATCTTTCCCAGTTATACTTCTGGTTAGAATTGGGTGGCAAAGGTTTAAGACATGTAAAAACAAGTTTTAATTTACTCATTTATGGCTTATATCAAAGGTAGACACCATTATTCTCATTTACGCAAAAAGAGAACATACCTATGCTAAATAATCAAGGCATATGATAATGGTTTGGCTGTGTCCCCACCCAAGTCTCAGGTTGAACTGTAATCTCCAGTGTTGGGTGAGGGACCTGGTGGACGGTGATTGGATCATGGGGATGAATTTCCCCCTTGCTGTTCTTGTGATAGTGAGTGAGTTCTCATGAGATCCAGGTCTTTAAAAGTGTGTAGCCCTTCCCCCTTCTCTCTCTCTTTCTTGCCACTGTGTGAAAATGTGCTTGCTTCCCCTTCACCCTTCTGCCATGTTTGTAAGTTTCCTGAGGCCTTCCCAGCCATGCTTCCTGTACAGCCTGTGAAACCGTGAGTCAATTAAACCTATTTTCTTTATGAATTACCCAGTTTCAGGTAGTTCTTTATAGCAGTGTGAGAATATACTAATACAACATATAAATAATAAAAAATACACAAATTTATAATAATATTATAGACATCTTGGCTGGGTGCAGTGGCTCTCACCTGTAATCCCAGCACTTTGGGAGGCCAAGGCAGGAGGATCACCTGAGGTAAGGAGTTCAAGACCAGCCTGGCCAACATGGCAAAACCGTGTCTCTATTAAAAATACAAAAATTAGCCGGGCCTGGTAGCATACACCTGTAATCCCAGCTACTTGGGAGGCTGAGACAGGGTAACTGCCTGAACCTGGGAGGTGGAGGTTTCAGTGAGCCGAGATCGTGCTACTCTGCACTCCAGCCTGGGTGATAGAGTGAGACTCCATCTCAAAAAAAAAAAAAAAAAAAAAAAAAAAAAAAAAAAAAAAAAAAAAAAAAAAAAATTACAGACATCTTAATTAGTTAAATCAAATTTTGTAGGACATTGGGAAATAAACAGGCTTATGTTTGCCAGAAACTGGCTTATATGTCATGAGCTGGGGAGTTAATGGTAGTGACCAAGAGTGGCAGAGATCAGGCAAAATACAAATATGAATATGATCTAGTCCCCTTCTCAGATAGGAAACCATTAAAGGTTTTTGTGCAGAGACATGAGAAGAGCTGACATATTTTAAAATAATCACTGTAGTCATTATATTAAGAATGAATTGTAGGTGTTAAGCACCAAGCGAAGAGCACAATTAGATGGCTAGTGCAACAATCATGGAAACAACACATGGTGTCTGGACCCTATGATGGTAGCAGCAGAGGTGGATATTTCTAAATACATTTATTTTACTAGTAAAACCAACAGGATTTCTTGATGAAATGAATGTGGTGTGTTAAAGAAAATGACAATAAAAATCACTTCAAAGAAGATTGGAGATACTTTATTGAGATGGGTAGAACTGCAGAAAAAGCAAACAAAGGGAGATGGGGAAGAGTTCAATTTAGATGTCTGAATGGAGATAGCAATCAGGCAGCTGAATAAATCAGAGAAGACTGACATTTGATTGTTTTCAGCAAATACATGCCATGCACTTAAAGCCTTGAGACTGCATGAGATTACCTAAGGGCTAAGAGGAAAAGAACTATTGATGTACTGAGTCCGGGGAGATTTTAAAGTTCAAAGTTTGGAATGATTACCAGAAACCAGAAAAGGAGACTAAGAATAGCAGCTCATAAGGAGAAAAGAAAAATCAAAACAGACTGGTGCCCAGAAAGCCAAGAAAAAGTGGCCATATGCATCAATGCTGCTAAGCGGTTGAGTAAGGAGAGGACTACTCCTAAATTAGAAACATGGAGGTCATTAGCAACCTCAACAAGAGCCATTTTGACAGGGTGTTGGGGTGACAATCTGATTGGACCAAATTTAGGATAGAATTTTGGAAGAGGAATTAGGTGGTGAAGATGATAAATTATTTGTTGAATTTTACGCTGAAGAAGATAATAGAACATGCGTTAGTTACTGGCAGAGATTTTCTTTTTTTGTTTTTCTTCATATCTTTCTTTTTTTTTTTTTTTTGCCTGCCTTCCTTTTCCTTTCTTCCTTCCTTCCTCCCTCCCTCTCTCCCTCCCTCCCTCCCTCCCTCTCTCCCTCCCTCCCTCTCTCCCTCCCTCTCTTTTTCTCCTTCCTCCCCTCCTTCCTTCCTTCATTTTTTTTTCTTTCTTTTCTTCCTTCCTTCCTTCCTTCCTTCCTTCCTTCCTTCCTGCCTGCCTGCCTGCCTGCCTGCCTGCCTGCCTTCCTTCCTTCCTTCCTTCCTTCCTTCCTTCCTTCCTTCCTGCCTTCCTTCCAATTGTTGCTCTGTTTTGTCTTGTTTTTTCCCACTTAAAGGTGGGCAATGTTGCAGAATACTTGTATGGTGATGAGAAAAATCAAATAGAAAAAAAGAAATATAATGATGTAGAAGAGGAAGGAAAGGATAGTTGAAGCAAGATTCTTGAGTTAACAAGATGTGTTAGAATCTGGCTTCCATGTGGAGGGGTGTCCTTAGGAGCACAGAGCATTCAGCCAGGATCTTAGGAAGAAAGGCAGGTCACATGGGCATATATGTAGGTGTTGACTGCTTCAGATTGCTTTTATTTCTCCGAGAAATAGGAAGCAACGTCATTGACTAAAGAGGGAAGATGGTAAAAGTGTGTTAGAAATTAAAGGAAAGAGAAAAAGAAGGTGTGAAATATTTTTCTAGGTGAAAGAAAGAGTGGATATGCTAGGAAAAACTAGTGGAATGGCCCAGCAGCACTATGGGCCCACTTAAAGTTTTGTGGTCATGAATTCAAGGTGAAACCAGTGTTCATGTTGGCATTCTTCTCTGGCCACCTCTAGCTGTGAGAGTGTAGGCTTGGAGCAAGTAGTGAGTTAAATTTAATCCATTACTTTAGCCAAGTGAGTATAGTGAAGTGACAGAAACCAAAGAGAACCTCTGGGTGGAGTGGGTGGTCTATGCAAGGGAGTAATTATATGGCTGTAGGATTTAAGCTGGATATGGAAAGAGTGGGGATACGAGGAAAGTAAGGGACACAGACAGTGGTCAGATCAGTGGCTTTTGCTTCCTGATAGGTCAAAAAATTTGGGGAGTCTGAGTACCAGAAGTAAGAAGAAAGACAGCAAGTGGGCAGAGGATAGGATGTTTGAGATTATGAAGACATTAATGGAAAGGGTTAGGGTAGAACTGTGGGAAGAACATCAATACGAGAAACAAACTGAGAGGACAGAGTAATGCAAAAATCATTTACACCTACATTGTATTACTAGAAAGTATGAAAGAAGTATGAAAGAGAATGGCATTCTCTCCAATGTCATTTGGAAATAATGAAAATTATCTGAAAAGTAAAATCTTCAAGGAATGAGTAAGAGTGACCCTGGTAGTTGGTAGAAAATTTGGACAAGAAGGGGAAATGGGTGGGAGAGGGTGATGGTATGAGATTCCAAGCAGAGATTTTTAGACAGGAGACAAAGAGAATACTGTAGAAGTGACAAGAAGGAAGGTCATATACCCTCCACCAGGTGCAGCCTTCAAGGGGTATGAGAGAACGAGCCACTACTTTTGAATAGACTGCAGAAGGAGCAATGTCATCAGGAAGAGCAAGATTTCAGATAAAGTTAAAAGGTGAAGGAAGTATTCAGTGAATAGATGGAAGTTACAGAAGATTCTACTGATAACTGATGGTGAGTTTTAGAGGAAACAGTGGGAAGGTTTTAAGAGTAAAGTATGACTAGAGGTGACAGAAAACAGGCACCTGGATCCATGTTAATTAGAGAGTCCTGAGTTTCTGTACGGGACTGTCATAAACAAGGCTGAAGGGCATGCAGAGAGTCCTGAGTTTCTGTACGGGACTGTCATAAACAAGGCTGAAGGGCATGAACAGATTAGATCTCAGAGTCTCCAGGTATGTGGTGCTGGTGAGAGGGTGAATGTTGGGGATGGGAATGCAAAGGGGAGATCTTGGTAGGAGCATATGGTTTCTGCCTGGATGTGGACACATAAAATGTGAACAGTTATATTTAATCTGAGTTTCGGTTGGCCATGTGAGAAGCATAAAAAGGAAAAGGGACAAGGTATATAGGGCAGTTGTTTTCAGTATGAACCATGGAATCTGAGCTGACATTCAAGGAGGGAGCTGAGAACATGAGGATGAATGAAGAACAAAAAAATAAAAGGAACAAGCAATAGGATCAATGGTAGTCTGGGTGGGGGAAAGTAGTACTGCTGGAGTTGGGAAGAGATTTCAGGAAATTAGAAAAAGAAGAGTCAGTGGTCAGAGAACACAGTATTTAAAATCAAAATTAAAAATGTTTGCAGTAATTAAGTAATATCAAGATTTACAAGGGTTCTTAAACTTTTTTATGTCATGGACCCATTTAGTGGTCTGTGGATTTCTGAAAATACTGAGAATAATGCTCTTATTACACGCATAAAATATAATACATAGAGTTTTTTAAAAACCTATTATATTGAAATGCATTTATAAAAGTATCAAGAAACCAAATGTACATTACTAACACATTCAAATAGTATGCTTATTAACATGTTAAATAACAGGATCTAGGAGTAGATTTAAGAAATATATTATTGATGTAATACTTCAATAGCTGAAATATATGAGAATATCTGTGATTGTTATTGGTGACAGAGTAATATGTGACCTAAATTCATATATTTTAAAATGCCAAATTTCAGTTAGAAATTCATGAAAATTATAATGTAACTTTTTACCATCCGAGTTTCAGAAACCCCTCAAATTCAAATTCACACTGAAGTCTGTGAATTCCAGTTTAGGTTGTGATCATGAGTGAGTGGCTGAGGCAGGACACAGGGCAAGATCATCAGAAAAGAAAAGTTAGATAAATTAAGAGGCTAGGGCATTGGATGGACCATCTACATGGATGTTGATATCCTAAAGATTCACGACTTCCAGACACCTCAGAATACTAAGGCATCTCTAAGGGCTAACGGTCTTGAGTCAATCTCTGTACTCTGCAACACCCTCAACTCTTCCTGCATTTTTTGTAAACTTCAATACCCTTCACTCTTCCTAATTCTCCTGGCCAGGTGACCTAAGGCTGCTTATTTGCTTTTGAGCCCATTTTTAAGGAAAAGAAGTGAGAGTCAAGTGTGCAAGCCCTGAAATGGAAGGTTATAGAAGAAAGACTACTGGCTGGAGAATCTCATACTCTTGAAATTGTTCTAAGTTATTTATTTTGTTTTGGTCTGGATCATTTTACAGAAGATGTCTATAAAAACTGCTTCTGGAATGTCCTTTGCACGGCTCTCATACTGTGAATAATCTACCAAGAGGCCTGGCTTCTAGCCTTACCCAACTATGGGAATTTCTTTGAGACCTAAATGTTCCTTCATAAATCACTAAAGCTGGTCCCTAATGTAGTATCGAATGGACCATTTTAATATGTTGACATATCACTTTCCAGTTTAAGCGTTTTATATTCCCCCTTATTATGGCATTAAAGGCTTCCAGTTATATTTATGAGAAATTTCAAGGGTTTTATTTTTAACAATCACAAAGTCACTTTCTTTTCTAAATGGTTTTCAAATTTATGCTATAGTGAATAAGTGTCAAACCTCAGGAGGAAAATTTAAACCCCAACTCCCATTCTCAGAACAGACAATTGTCTTTATATTTTCCTAAGCGGGTTACAAATTTCAACATAGCCTATAATGTTTCAAAGGAAATTTAATTTTGAAGTTTTGTTTTGATGGTTGATGCATGTATCTATTAAAGATAATCTGATTGTTTTAATTAACTTATGTGTTGCTCTTATTTCAGGAGAGAATGTAAAGTAGTATCTTATGATTTGGGGTGGGGGTAGGTGTATCTTAGTTCATCCTTAGGAACAGGATGTTTTCAATCCACTTGAGTGTAAAGAAGAGATATCTTAATGTAACTTTAATGTCATTAGTAAATCAACATTCATAGAAAAAATATAAAATTAGGCTTACTAATAATTAAAAAAGATCCATATTCTCATGACTAATTTATTCATGCATATATCATAAAATTGGTTGAAACTTACAGCTAAGTTTCTCAAACCTTGGTGTTACGCATACAGGAGAGAGAAACAGATTACTTTTTATTAAAACTAAAATTTTGCTAATACCCAATATTCAGAAAAATAAAACCATCTTTGAATAAAGGTGTTTCCCTTAGGACTATTGGTTCATTCTCTGAAAATTCTTCACTATAATTACATTCTCCAAAAATGATTAATTCCTTTAATTTCTAACCTCCTTTTCCAAAGCACTCACTATATATGGGAGTTCCTCCTCATGCTAGGTTCCAATTTTAGTTCCTTCAGCAATTTTCTTTCCAGATTCTACTCTCCCAGTATAACACTCTAAATTTAGAATATATCACCAAATGCAGCTCTTAGAAGTGAACGATTTGCCTCATATTTTTCAAAATTGTGGAATAACTAATCTAAAATATAAAACAAAACAAAAACATTTACAACTTTTTATGTCATTAATGATGTAAACCAATCCTTAAATATCCCTCTCTACTTGACTACTTAAATATTATTTAACAGTGATAGAGCCAAACAATATATTTTTAAAGGATAAACCTGTGTTTACTGACTTTGTTTGAACCATAGTTCTTACAATTCAGTTTATTGACGTAATCCTTGGCAATTTGCCCAACATCATAAATTGTTGTTTTAATCTCAGTATCCATCTTGTCAGCAATTTCTTTTCTTGAATCCAAAACAATCCTGCATTTTGAAGCTAACATCCTAGCTTTTCTGTAAATTTCCATTCCTCTTTCTCTGCATTTTTATGAAGCTGCTCTTTGACCTAATTCTTCTCCCATTTCTCTAAGGGTATATCCTACGTCTGTGTTTACTTACCTCATTATTTAACTTTGAACATCATGCAAAAATCTTTCTCTGCTTCTTTGCTAATACACTCTTCACATTTTGTTCAGATATTATCACTCCTCAAGGAAGATTTTCTCAGTCCCAGACCAGCAGTGAATCTTGATCACTTTGAGCAATTATAGAAGTGATCTTTAACTAGTTTAAGGAAAGAATTTTGACACAGTTCTGAACATTATGGGGAAGGTTTATCTGAGGAGCTTCTGTGAAAAGCTGGGCTTTCTTTGAAGATGGAGCTTCAAAAGAGACAGAACCTCTTCTTTCTTGGACATTATAGGGTCTGTGTGATTCCTAACACTTCTGCAGATTCTTGCAACCACAGAGAGGACGAGCCTTAGAATGAAGCTGAGACCTCTCAAGTGGAGAAATGGGGAAAATCTGTTCTTTAGTTATATTTTTGAGACACTGATTCCACAAGGGCTTTCATTAGTAATTTTGAGTTGAAAGTTTGTTACTAACAGCTGAAAATATTCTAATGGATACTGACTCTCTGTTCAGCGATTTTTAATTATTCTTTAACTAGAAGTAATAAATCCTTGTTTTCCTTGATCTCTACCTATATTAACCATGCAATTTGCCAACTTTGGGCAACACCAACAAACATCTGCTATCTCTGTTTCCTCCATCTCCATCTAGGCTGGTATGCATTGCAAATAAAGTTATATAATTATGCCAGTTGGTTCTCTGACAAGTTTATGTCATCTGAGCTCAGCTGCTTTCTCAGTTTTGCTAGACGATTCTCTTTTTCTCTCCACTTGGATGTCTCACAGGCATATTGAATGGCATACTGAACTCAACTTGTCAAAATTTGAACTACTCCTTCTTTTCTTCATGTATTTTCAGTAGATGATTCTGTTTTAATACATAATTCTGCTGGTTGTTTCAGTAGATGATTGTGCTGGTCGGTCTAAATTCTTAAAGTTCTGCCAAATTCATTTCACATACCTCATAAAATTATCAGAAAATACTGTTGGGTCTTCCTCCATATAAATCCTAAATATAACTACCTCCCACTTCTACTTCAAAGCTATCTTCATCTCTTGCTTGGACTATGACCTAACTGATTCCCCTGTTTCCAGAGATTCACAGAGATTTGCACCACCATTCATGAGATTTCTACTTCCCTTCCAAAGAGTGGTTGAGATGCTCTATTGTAAAATATAAATCTGATCATGTCACTTCCCACCTTAAAATGGTTCAATGGCTTCTTATCACCTTTAGGATAATATCTAAAGTCCTTAATCAGGACCTATAAAACTCTCCATGATTCAGATTCACCTAAGTCTTCCCCATGGCTTGCCTGGCCCCAGCTGTACTAGTCTCCTTGCTGTTCCTTGAACATCTAAACGTACAGCCAGTTCAGGGCTTTTGTACTCTTCTGGTGGGAATACCTTTGCTTCCCTCCAGATAACTTCTTCGACTTTTCTCTCGCTTCATTCCATTTTTTTCTCCAGTATTTCCTTATTAGAATAAGCTCCTCCCTGGCACTCTTAGTGAAAACAGATGCCCTTGCTCTCTCCCATCAGATATTATCACTATCTGACAAAACTTTATGTATTGCTATATATTATTCATTTTGCCTTCTTGCTTTAAAATGTAAGTTCTATGAGGTTTGCTTAGAGAAATAAGACTGTCACCCACACTATTTTTGTGAAAGTTGCTCTCTTGAAACTGCCAACGACTTCTGTTTGGGCAGAATTTTGTCCCTCCCAAATTCATATATCAAAGTTCTAATGCCCTAGTACCTCAGAAAGTGACTGCATTTGGGATAGGGTCTTTCAATAGATAATTAAGGTAAAATAAAGTCATTAGAATGGGTCTAATGCAATATAAATGGAGTCCTTAGAAAAAGAAAGTACAACACACATGCGTACACACACACACACACACACACACACACACACATACTGAGGGAAGGCCACGGGAAGACAGGGCCATCTACAAGCCAAGGTGAGGGGCCTTAGAAGACACCAGCCCTGCCAACACCTTGATCGGGCCTCCAAAATTGTGAGAAAATGAACAAAGCCACCCAGTCTGTGGTACTGTCATGGCAGCCCTGGATAACTAATACATAGACCTCCAAAATGCCAAACTAACTATTCTTTACTCAACTACTTCAACCTTCTTTTGACTTTGCCACTTAAAAATAAATTATGTAAATTAGTAATTTTTAAAACTTTATTTATTTTTGAGATGGAATCTTGCTCTGTCGCCCAGGCTGGTGTGTGATGGCGCATTCTTGGCTCACTGCAACCTCAGCCTCCTGGGTTCAAGCAATTCTCCTGCATCAGCCTCCTGAGTAGCTGGGATTACAGATGTGTGCCACTATGCCCAGCTAATTTTCATATTTTTAGTAGAGATGGGGTTTTACCACTTTGGTCAGGCTTGTCTCAAACTTCTGACCTCAAGTGATCAACCCACCTTGGCCTCCCAAAGTGCTGGGATTACAGGCATGAGCCACCATGCCTGTCCTAAAAACATAATTTAAAAACAATACCATCAATGCCTGTGTACTCACCAGCCAGGCAAAGAAATAGAACACAGGCATTACCCCAGAAGCCTCTTCCTGATAATTCCCCAATCACTCCTCAGAGGCAACACTGTACTGAATTTTGCATCAATCATTCTATTTCTGGGGAAATTTCACATGTTATATATAAATATGTGTGTGTGTGTATTTATATTAAACACACAAACCTCTTTAAATATCAATGTATTTTCTATTTTTAAACTTCATATAAATGGGCTTATAGTTACGCATAGCTTAATGACAGGAATGTCTTCATAGAAATGTGTCATTAGGCAACTTCCTCATTGTGTGAACATACGACGATACCTAGAAGGCATAGTGTATTTATAATCTATTGCTGTCAGGCTAGAGACCTCCACAGCATGAGCATATTACTGTACTGAATACTGTAGCCAATTGTAATACAATGGCAAGTATTTGTATATACATACATACATACATATAGAAAACGTAGAGCAAAAATGTAGAATTATAATCTTATGGGACAAGCATCTTATATGTGGTACATCATTGATGGAAATTTTGTTATGTGATACATGACCTTATATGTATTATTTTGTGACTTTTTGTTAATGTTCATTATATATTTGGGGACTTTTATAATCAGAATTCATCATTTTGCATAAAAATAAACCATACCAATCTATCGCAATAACATTTAAAAATAAACCTGGAAAAATATTTACACAAATATGGCAGGAAAACTTTTATAATCTTCCTTTATTC
Organism: Rhinopithecus roxellana; assembly: GCF_007565055.1. Taxonomy (NCBI): domain Eukaryota; kingdom Metazoa; phylum Chordata; class Mammalia; order Primates; family Cercopithecidae; genus Rhinopithecus; species Rhinopithecus roxellana. Next base: position 73,238,062 of record NC_044558.1, read on the forward strand.
ATTGATTATAACATTTTAAAGAAAGTTCTTATTATGAAACATAGAAAGGGCATGAACAGAATTTTATAGAAATGGAACTATAAACAGCTATCAAATACATCTGTATATTTACATTAATACTAATAAAAAATAGTGAAATAGTATTTTTGCTTAACAAAGATTTTTAAAAGGACAAAATGCTACAAAAAATTGTTTAATGATAAAATGCAGGCATTGCTGTTTAGATGACAGTTTGGCAAGTATATGCTATGCATTTAAAAAGTCATGCCCTTTAATCCAGTAATTGCACTTCTAGCAATCATTCTAAGAAGATAATTGGGAATCCAGAAAAAAGGTCTATATACAAAGATATCCATTATGAGTTTGTCACAATACTGAAAATGAAAATATGGGAAGTAACTAAATATAATGGCTATACTCTTGTCTGTGGGCCTTGATAATTAGGTTATATTAATCACTATTTTCTGAATATTGGGTAAATCTTGCTTTTAAATATCTTCATCATATCACTTCAGTATCTGGAGCTTTTGTTCTGTAATTTTAATGGTGCTACTAAAAATATCAATTTCTATACCATGAAACTGATTTAGAAGCTAATAGCTAATTTATTTTCCTTCTTTCATTTCATTTCATATTTCCTAAAATATCCACATTTGGCTTGGTTCTCTAAGTTAGTTTTGATGATTATCATATAAAACTCTTTAGTTTTTGAGAAGGTATGAAGCATTTTCTCTCAGAATCTCAGCATCATTCTTCTTGCTCTTAATGCCCTCCTGTGTCTCCCTGGGGTAAAAATGTGGACACTACATTCCCTCCAGACTCTCCTGCCACCAAAAGGCAGAAGGGGAAGAATTGGGAAGTCATAGAAAAGCAGGAGCTGGGGTCTTCACATACAATCTTTAATCATTTATCCTAGAAAAGATCTTGTCATGATTTGCTTTGCTTCTTAGAGTCATAAAAAAAACCTGCAGTAGCCTATAAATTAATTATTTCTGAAAGAGAGTGCCTCGTTCTGATTGTGTCTCAGACTTACTGTCTTCTCACCAGCTCTATCAACTCCCTCCCCTTTTGTCTCACTCCAATCTATTTTCTGCACAAAAGAAAAAAAAAATCTTAAATTAGATCACATCATTTATCTCCTGAAAGCACATCAACATTTTTCCATTGAATTTACAAGAAATTACAAACATCTGAGTATTGCCTTTTAGCTGTAATCAAGGCCAGGCTGTTCATAACTTTACCCCTCTTACCTCTCCAACCTTATCCCACATGACTCTTTATCCTCACTACACACTAGTTACACCAGCCTCCTTTCAGGTCCTTGACATGACAAGCTCTTCCTTTACCCACACTTTTGTCATATGGCTAGGTCCTGTCCTTTAGATTTCAGCCTACATCACCTTCCTAGTGAGGCTTGACCTAATCATCCTACCCAAAACTACCTCTTTTTATATTAGCCACTCATTTTTCCTTGTGTTTTTATTAATTCTAATTGTTTTACTATTTGTTTGTTGGTTCTTTATTCTTCAGATACCCATTAGAATGGGAACTTCAGGAGGGTTTGCAATTATTGTAACCAAATAGCCCAGCACAATGCCTGACATATGGTTGGTGTTTAGAAACTTATTGAATGAATTAATTTACTAGGGAACAAAGGTGTTTTTGAAAATCTGTAATGTTTGAAGAGTTTATTTTATCATAGGAAAAATTCATTTGCACATCATACTAAAATATAGCTCTGGAGACTAAGACTTTATTTCATTAATGAAAATTGTAGTAGAAAGTAAATCTTGGAGGATTATTTTAAATTTTCCTTTCCATTCTTACACGTGTTCCATTGAGGAATGTTTCAGCAAAATTATTTCTGAGTCTAAGTAAATGAGCAAAATAAAATGCTGAAGTTGTGAGAACTTGGTAGCAGCTAATGGAAACCTTAGGGAAAATTTCAAAAAAACTCAGGTTAGTTTTGATACAGAGGTGCTATTTATGGCCTGCCATAGAGTTAAAATGTGCTTCTAGAAGTTGTACTCAAAGCTTCTGAAGGACAATTAAGACTCTGGAAACTCCCTGTGCTGGGAGTTGCCCAACAACTGCTGGATCAAACCTGGTCACTGCAGGAGTTATGTTAATAATCATCAAGGCTATGAGTTGCCTCCCAAAGTTGAATTTAGAGACTCACAAAATATTACTTTGTCCAAATAATTTATCTTCCAACTTCATGTTTGTTACAAAACTGGGAGTGCTAAGTACATTTCTACAGTTAGGCAAGGCTTTGAGTGATTAGTCATGATTCAATGGTAATGAACGGAATACATATTTTAGAGGTAATTTAAATGTAAGCTATTTGTCAACCTAAAAATATATAGGCTGGATTTATATACTTGAATGCTCAAATGGATCCCATGAAAAATAGTGTAAAGGAAAATAAAATATTTGTTTATATCAAGATGGTTGAAGAGACAGCATTTCCTGAATGATATCTGATTGTGTCTTAATCACAGACTAAATTTAATAATGTATGAAATGAATCTAAACATCCCACTATCCTCTTGTCCCTCTTACACCACAAGACTTAGGAAGTGGAGAAGGGAGCACAGGAGTAATGATGGAGTTAAATGTGTAAAACGTTCTACCCAAAAAATAGTTTTCTAGACCTTCCTCTTCTACTGGGCAGAAGAGAACAAAGCAAAACAACAAAATGTGTTTTCCATCACAGTGTTTAAGTCAGTGGGTTTGGTTATATAGTTTGACTTAATAGCTTGGAGTTAACAAAAATAGTAGGTTAAATATCTGGATTACATCATTGGTGGTAATATCAGGATAAATTACAGATTTATTAGAAGACAAAATACACAAAATGAATATATAGTAACTTTAAATCAAATGGAAAAAATGCCTTGCTCTTTTAGAATCTATCCTAGACATCCACCACTGTCTTCTTTCCAGTCCAGGACATCATTAACTTTCTTCTTCTTTTTTTTTTTTTTTTTTTTTTTTTTTTTTGAGATGGAAGTCTCATTCTGTCCCCAGGCTGGAGTGCAGTGGCACAGTCTGTGCTCCCGGGTTCACACCATTCTCCTGCCTCAGCCTCCCGAGTAGCTGGGACTACAAGCACCTGCCACCACACCCAGCTAACTAGTTTTTTTTTCTATTTTTAGTAGAGATTGTCTTTCACCGTGTTAGCAAGGATGGTCTCGATCTCCTGACCTCGTGATCTGCCTGCCTCAGCCTCCCAAGGTGCTGGAATTACAGGTGTGAGCCACTGTGCCTGTCCCAGGACATCATTATCTTTAAACCATTCTATGGCAATAATCTTGTACTTCATCTCCTTACATCTTAGTCCCCTACTATATATATTTTCCACAATCACCAATATGATTTTTCAGTTGAAAAAATCTGATCATGTTATTCCTACCTTAAAAATTTCAAATGGGATTGCTCTCAAGATGGCCGAATAGGAAGAGCTCCAGTCTCCAACTCCCAGCACGAGCGACACAGAAGACCGGTGATTTCTGCATTTTCAACTGAGGTACTGGGGTCATCTCACTGGGGAGTGCCGGACAATCGGTGCTGGTCAGCTGCTGCAGCCTGACCAGCGAGAGCAGAAGCAGGGCGAGCCATCGCCTCACCTGGGAAGCACAAGGGGGAAGGGAATCCCTTTTCCTAGCCAGGGGAACTGAGACACACAACACCTGGAAAATCGGGGAACTCCCACCCCAATACCGTACGGGCACACCAGGGGAATATATCCCACACCTGGCCAGGAGGGTCCCACGCCCACGGAGCCTCCCTCATTGTTAACACAGCAGTCTGTGGTGATCTAACCACAAGGCAGCAGCGAGGCTGGGGGAGGGGCGCCCGCCATTGCTGAGGCTTAAGTAGGTAAACAAAGCCGCTGGGAAGCTTGAACTGGGTGGAGCTCACAGCAGCTCAAGGAAACCTGCCTGTCTCTATAGACTCCACCTCTGGGGGCAGGGCTCAGCTAAAAAAACAACAGGGGAAGCAGCAGAGGCCTGAGCAGACGCGAACGACTCTGTCTGACAGCTTTGAAGAGAGCAGTGGATCTCCCAACACGGAGGATGAGATCTGAGAACGGACAGACTGCCTGCTCAAGTGGGTCACTGACCCCTGAGTAGCCTAACTGGGAGACATCCCCCACTAGGGGCAGTCTGACACCCCACACCTCACAGGGTGGAGTACACCCCTGAGAGGAAGCTTCCAAAGTAAGAATCAGACAGGTACACTCGCTGTTCAGCAATATTCTATCTTCTGCAACCTCTGCTGCTGATACCCAGGCAAACAGGGTCTGGAGTGGACCTCAAGCAATCTCCAACAGACCAATAGCTGAGGGTCCCAACTGTCAGAAGGAAAACTATCAAACAGGAAGGACACCTATACCAAATCCCCATCAGTACGTCACCATCATCAAAGACCAGAGACAGATAAAACCACAAAGATGGGGAAAAAGCAGGGCAGAAAAGCTGGAAATTCAAAAAATAAGAGCGCATCTCCCCTGCAAAGGAGCGCAGCCCATCGCCAGCAACGGATCGAAGCTGGTCAGAGAATGACTTTGACGAGATGAGAAAAGAAGGCTTCAGTCCATCAAACTTCTCAGAGCTAAAGGAGGAATTACGTACCCAGCGCAAAGAAACTAAAAATCTTGAAAAAAGAGTGCAAGAATTGACAGCTAGACTAATTAATGCAGAGAAGGTCATAAACAAAATGACAGAGATGAAAACCATGACACGAGAAATACGTGACAAATGCACAAGCTTCAGTAACCGACTCGATCAACTGGAAGAAAGAGTATCAGCGATTGAGGATCAAATGAATGAAATGAAGCGAGAAGAGAAACCAAAAGAAAAAAGAAGAAAAAGAAATGAACAAAGCCTACAAGAAGTATGGGATTATGTAAAAAGACCAAATCTACGTCTGATTGGGGTGCCTGAAAGTGAGGGGGAAAATGGAACCAAGTTGGAAAACACTCTTCAGGATATCATCCAGGAGAACTTCCCCAACCTACTAGGGCAGGCCAACATTCAAATTCAGGAAATACAGAGAACACCACAAAGATACTCCTCCAGAAGAGCAACTCCAAGACACATAATTGCCAGATTCACCAAAGTTGAAATGAAGGAAAAAATCTTAAGGGCAGCCAGAGAGAAAGGTCGGGTTACCCACAAAGGGAAGCCCATCAGACTAACAGCAGATCTCTCGGCAGAAACTCTACAAGCCAGAAGAGAGTGGGGGCCAATATTCAACGTTCTTAAAGAAAAGAATTTTAAACCCAGAATTTCATATCCAGCCAAATTAAGTTTCATAAGTGAAGGAGAAATAAAATCCTTTACAGAGAAGCAAATGCTTAGAGATTTTGTCACCACCAGGCCTGCCTTACAAGAGACCCTGAAGGAAGCCCTAAACATGGAAAGGAACAACCGGTACCAGCCATTGCAAAAACATGCCAAAATGTAAAGACCATCGAGGCTAGGAAGAAACTGCATCAACTAACGAGCAAAATAACCAGTTAATATCATAATGGCAGGAACAAGTTCACACATAACAATATTAACCTTAAATGTTAATGGACTAAATGCTCCAATTAAAAGACACAGACTGGCAAACTGGATAAAGAGTCAAGACCCATCAGTCTGCTATATTCAGGAGACCCATCTCACATGCAGAGACATACATAGGCTCAAAATAAAGGGATGGAGGAAGATCTACCAAGCAAATGGAGAACAAAAAAAAGCAGGGGTTGCAATCCTAGTCTCTGATAAAACAGACTTTAAACCATCAAAGATCAAAAGAGACAAAGAAGGCCATTACATAATGGTAAAGGGATCAATTCAACAGGAAGAGCTAACTCTCCTAAATATATATGCACCCAATACAGGAGCACCCAGATTCATAAAGCAAGTCCTTAGAGACTTACAAAGAGACTTAGACTCCCATACAATAATGATGGGAGACTTCAACACTCCACTGTCAACATTAGACAGATCAACGAGACAGAAAGATAACAAGGATATCCAGGAATTGAACTCATCTCTGCACCAAGCGGACCTAATAGACATCTATAGAACTCTCCACCACAAATCAAGAGAATATACATTCTTCTCAACACCAAATCGCACTTATTCCAAAATTGACCACATAATTGGAAGTAAAGCACTCCTCAGCAAATGTAAAAGAACAGAAATTATAACAAACTGTCTCTCAGACCACAGTGCAATCAAACTACAACTCAGGACTAAGAAACTCAATCAAAACCGCTCAACTACATGGAAACTGAACAACCTGCTCCTGAATGACTACTGGGTACATAACGAAATGAAGACAGAAATTAAGATGTTCTTTGAAACCAACGAGAACAAAGATACAACATACCAGAATCTCTGGGACACATTTAAAGCAGTGTGTAGAGGGAAATTTATAGCACTAAATGCCCACAAGAGAAAGCAGGAAAGATCTAAAATTGACACTCTAACATCACAATTAAAAGAACTAGAGAGGCAAGAGCAAACACATTCAAAAGCGAGCAGAAGGCAAGAAATAACTAAGATCAGAGCAGAACTGAAGGAGATAGAGACACAAAAAACCCTCCAAAAAATCAATGAATCCAGGAGTTGGTTTTTTGAAAAGATCAACAAAATTGACAGACCGCTAGCAAGACTAATAAAGAAGAAAAGAGAGAGGAATTAAATAGATGCAATAAAAAATGATAAAGGGGATATCACCACCGACCCCACAGAAATACAAACTACCATCAGAGAATATTATAAATACCTCTACGCAAATCAACTAGAAAATCTAGAAGAAATGGATAATTTCCTGGACACTTACACTCTCCCAAGACTAAACCAGGAAGAAGCTGAATCCCTGAATAGACCAATAGCAGGCTCTGAAATTGAGGCAACAATTAATACCCTACCCACCAAAAAAAGTCCAGGACCAGATGGATTCACAGCTGAATTCTACCAGAGGTACAAGGAGGAGCTGGTACCATTCCTTCTGAAACTATTCCAATCAATAGAAAAAGAGGGAATCCTCCCTAACTCATTGTATGAGGCCAACATCATCCTGATACCAAAGCCTGGCAGAGACACAACAAAAAAAGAGAATTTTAGACCAATATCCCTGATGAACATCGATGCAAAAATCCTCAATAAAATACTGGCAAACCGGATTCAGCAGCACATCAAAAAGCTTATTCATCATGATCAAGTGGGCTTCATCCCTGGGATGCAAGGCTGGTTCAACATTCGCAAATCAATAAACATAATCCAGCATATAAACAGAACCAAAGTTAAGAACCACATGATTATCTCAAAAGATGCAGAAAAGGCTTTTGACAAAATTCAACAGCGCTTCATGCTGAAAACACTCAATAAATTCGGTATTGATGGAACGTACCTCAAAATAATAAGAGCTATTTATGACAAACCCACAGCTAATATCATACTGAATGGGCAAAAACTGGAAAAATTCCCTTTGAAAACTGGTACAAGACAGGGATGCCCTCTCTCACCACTCCTATTCAACATAGTGTTGGAAGTTCTGGCTAGGGCAATCAGGCAAGAGAAAGAAATCAAGGGTATCCAGTTAGTAAAAGAAGAAGTCAAATTGTCCCTGTTTGCAGATGACATGATTGTATATTTAGAAAACCCCATCGTCTCAGGCCAAAATCTCCTGAAGCTGATAAGCAACTTCAGCAAAGTCTCAGGATGCAAATTTAATGTGCAAAAATCACAAGCATTCTTATACACCAGTAACAGACAAGCAGAGAGCCAAATCAGGAATGAACTTCCATTCACAATTGCTTCAAAGAGAATAAAATACCTAGGAATCCAACTTACAAGGGATGTCAAGGACCTCTTCAAGGAGAACTACACACCACTGCTCAGTGAAATCAAAGAGGACACAAACAAATGGAAGAACATACCATGCTCATGGATAGGAAGAATCAATATCGTGAAAATGGCCATACTGCCCAAGGTTATTTATAGATTCAATGCCATCCCCATCAAGCTACCAATGAGTTTCTTCACAGAATTGGAAAAAACTGCTTTAAAGTTCCTATGGAGCCAAAAAAGAGTCCGCATTGCCAAGACAATCCTAAGTCAAAAGAACAAAGCTGGAGGCGTCACACTACCTGACTTCAAACTATACTACAAGGCTACAATAACCAAAACAGCATGGTAATGGTACCAAAAGAGAGATATAGACCAGTGGAACAGAACAGAGTCCTCAGAAATAATACCACACATCTACAGCCATCTGATCTTTGACAAACCTGAGAGAAACAAGAAATGGGGAAAGGATTCCCTATTTAATAAATGGTGCTGGGAAAATTGGCTAGCCATAAGTAGAAAGCTGAAACTGGATCCTTTCCTTACTCCTTATACGAAGATTAATTCAAGATGGATTAGAGACTTAAATGTTAGACCTAATACCATAAAAACCCTAGAAGAAAATCTAGGTAGTACCATTCAGGACATAGGCATGGGCAAGGACTTCATGTCTAAAACACCAAAAGCAACGGCAACAAAAGCCAAAATTGACAAATGGGATCTGATTAAACTAAAGAGCTTCTGCACAGCAAAAGAAACTACCATCAGAGTGAACAGGCAACCTACAGAATGGGAGAAAATTTTTGCAATCTACTCATCTGACAAAGGGCTAATATGCAGAATCTACAAAGAGCTCAAACAAATATACAAGAAAAAAACAAACAACCCCATCAAAAAGTGGGCAAAGGATATGAACAGATATTTCTCAAAAGAAGACATTCATACAGCCAACAGACACATGAAAAAATGCTCATCATCACTCGCCATCAGAGAAATGCAAATCAAAACCACAATGAGATACCATCTCACACCAGTTAGAATGGCAATCATTAAAAAGTCAGGAAACAACAGTTGTTGGAGAGGATGTGGAGAAATAGGAACACTTTTACACTGTTGGTGGGATTGTAAACTAGTTCAACCATTATGGAAAACAGTATGGCAATTCCTCAAGGATCTAGAACTAGTTGTACCATATGACCCAGCCATCCCACTACTGGGTGTATACCCAAAGGATTATAAATTATTCTACTACAAAGACACATGCACACGTATGTTTATTGCGGCACTATTCACAATAGCAAAGACTTGGAACCAACCCAAATGTCCATCTGTGACAGACTGGATTAAGAAAATGTGGCACATATACACCATGGAATACTATGCAGCCATAAAAAAGGATGAGTTTGCGTCCTTTGTAGGGACATGGATGCAGCTGGAAACCATCATTCTTAGCAAACTACCACAAGAAGAGAAAACCGAACACCGCATGTTCTCACTCATAGGTGGGAACTGAACAATGAGATCACTTGGACTCAGGAAGGGGAACATCACACACTGGGGCCTGTCATGGGGAGGGGGGATGGGGGAGGGATTGCATTGGGGAGTTATACATGATATAAATGATGAGTTGATGGGTGCTAACGAGTTGATGGGTGCAGCACACCAACATGGCACAAGTATACATATGTAACAAACCTGCACGTTATGCACATGTTCCCTAGAACTTAAAGTATAATAAAAAATATATATATATAAAACAATAAAAATGAAAAAAAAATTTCAAATGACTACTTCTTTCTGTAGAAAAATATTCAGACTCTAAAATGTTCTGAAAAGTCTTTCTCAATTCAGCTATTAAAACTAAAAAGAAAAATAAAGACTGAAAAGATGCATGTTCACTACAAATAATTAAATATGGGCTTCTCTCTGGATATTTATTTATGACCAAGGATCCTTGTCAAATGATATTCTAAAATTTATAGAAAATAGTAATCCAAATTAGCTTATTGAAATTAATATTGAAAATTAGAGCTATATGTGTAGTTTCTTAATTTGCACATAATAACTTATTTAAATGGTTTTTAAAGGATAATATAGAACTTATTAGAGATAGTATGTGTGTGATGAAACATTCGCGGTGTTACGTTTGCCTTGACATGCACTACAAATATTCGATGAGGAATAAGTTATTAAAGCAATGGATAACAGCATTCATGTCAGAGAGAAGTGCAGTTACAGATAATCAAATATAAAGTATTTCCAAAATATGTCTAAAAGGAAGTCTCAATTTTTTTAAGAATCAAATTTTTGGATCAGCACATGACATAATATAAATCATGCACCTAATAGGGAACTATATCAGATTTCTAGAGATGAAAACTATAGTTTTAAGTTGTCCAAGTTATTCTTGTTTGTGAGCTTTTCTCTATACATAAATCATGAATTAATTCAACAGTTATTTGCTAAAGCCCTGCTACATGCCAGATAGTCCCCTAAGTGCTGGAGATTCAAAGGCCAACTGAGGCAAACAAGAGCTTGCTCCCGTGGAGCTTAGCTTCAAGTAAGGATGGAGAGTGATGTTATAAACAAACACAAATAAGTAAGATATTTTTACATGGTTACTAATATTAGGATGAAAAGTAAACAGTGCTATGATATAAGGAAGATTTACTCAGAGTAGGCTGCTACCTTAATTGCTGGCCATATATAGAGCTTTTCTGAGAAGGTGACATCTGAACAGAAACAAGAAAGATGAGAATGAACCTAACATGCCAAGATGCAGAGAATTCCAGGCAGAAGGAAGAACAAGTACAGGTGCCTCAAGGCAGGGATAACACTGGTGTGTTCAAGAAGAGAAATGTCAATAGAGAAAAGGATAAAGCACTTAATTTAGATGACAAAGAGAGTGAATTATATAGACCACTATAAACCACAGTAAGAAATGCAGATGTTCCGTATGAGTCATCTTTCTAAGAGGAGAGTTACATAATTTCATTTGTGTTTTAAAAGACCCCCTCTGTCTGTTGCATAGATAATAGGCCTTAGGAGGCCAACACTGGGAGGCAAGAGGATCATTAGAATTGCAGCAGGGTCAAGGAGAGATGTGGGAATATGTAAATCCTGGCACATTTTAAAGATGTGAACTGTGACTCCTGTATTGTAGGCATTTAATGTCTATTTGTTGAATGAATGAATGAATGAGTGAACAAAGAGCATAATGCTTATAAACATTAAAATCTAGTAGTATGTTATAATCCTGGCTACGTATTTGGGGCATGAAAACCAAAAGAAAGGAAAGTACTAAGAGTCTTTAAATTTAGAAGAAAACCTGTAATTTATGTTTGTATTTGTACATTTTCCTCATTAAAACTTAAAAACAAGAATATTCTAGAATGTTATTCACCAAGCATCTGACATTTCATAATGTTAATTCTACAGTTTATTTGTACAGTTATGGTTAAAATAAGAGACAAATAATAGAAATTCTGAAATCAATAAGAATGTTGTCCATTAGTTGGCAAAACAGAAAAATATGAAAAATATACGGAGTTAGGTTTGGGATTTAAAAAAAAAAAAACTCTATTTCTTCTATACATGAGCTATTTATACTGAAATATCAAATTACACCTGTGGTATGCTGAAATCAACCCATACAACCCCTGAAATCTGATTGTGAATTTTTTAGGAAATGTATGAGCAATGCGTTAAAAACGTAATTATTAAAATGTGATTTATGTAAACTTAGTTAATTTTAAAAGCTTAAAACAAATGTAGTAAATACTCAAAACTCATCACTTCTTAATATTTTAGTATATTATAATGTCAATGTTTTTGAGGTTCTTATTTTATCTGTATGGTGGCAATTACATATAATGATGTGCTACTGGGTAGCTCTTCACAGCTCCACATTGAGTGACATCACTTAGGAAGCTTGAAATCACACATAGTGAGAATATTTACACCACAGAAATAGGCAAACATTATAAACAGGGATTTCCCCTATCCCTAGTGATTCAACTGTTTAACATTTACTGGTGCCGTTAGTGATAGATAAACTGATGTTACCATCACTGCTACAGCATCTCTTGCTGAAAACCTCTAGTCTAAATCCCAGAAGCTAGGTTCTCCTTTCCATGAGGAATGATGAACCAAGGGTGGATACAGAGAGCAAAAGCTCACTGTGGATGGCTTCTACACAAGAGAAAGAAGGCCCAGGGTTCAAGAACAATTTATTTAGTCACTTTGTGCTTTACTTTCCTTGAAATAATGGCGATATTTCCCTCTGATTTCCTCAAATTTCCTCAAATTAACATCTATTGAAATTCAGTATAATTAAACTATATCATGCACATAGGTTGAGAAAAATATATCAAAAATTAAATAACAGAGTGCTACAAATAAAGAAATTACTGCCTCAGATATATGTATTTCCAAATTAAAGTTGTGAGAAATAGAGTTTGTAGAAAAGGAATAGATAAGATAGAGAAAGAGAAAAGGCAAAGCGGCAATAATTTAGTGTTTTTCTCTTATACTACTATATCAATATGTATAGACCAAGTGAAAGAAAGTTAGAGTATTAAAAATAGCCTAGTGTATTTCCTTTTGATAGAAGAGAAGTTTGGTTATTAAATAACAGCCTAGTATTATATAGTGTTCAATAAATTATGTCATTTTAATTGTGCTTTTTATTTGAAAATATTTCATTGACAAAGATTAAATATATTCAAGGTGAACAACATGAAGATTTGATAAATGTATACATTGTATAATGATTACCACAATCAAATAAACTAATACATCCCATACTGTAAATTGGATCCCAAAAACTTGTTTGTCTTAGGTCTGAAAGATTTCAACTGTACTTTGACATTGAGATAATAATCAACAAGTATGTGGTATCTCACAGATTTACTTTTGTGACTCATAAGAGGAGAAATACCAAGTTTCAGGGAATCCTTGATATGTCAAATCTACTTAGGAAAATATGGACACTGGTGTGAGTATCAGGCTTATCCCTTCCCTTGGGAATCCATAGGGTCTAGAAACTCACAAATACTTAGTTGAAATGAGTCTTAAATGACTCACTCACCTGAAATTTTGACTTGAGACACCACTCCATCTCCTCCATCACTGTGCGCGCGAACCTCCACAACGTATTCTCCATCTCTGGGGATTGGGACTTCTATGGAGTGTTTGTGAGTTGAATACAGTTTGCCATCGTGCTGACCATCAGGTCTGTAGAGTACCTTATAAAAATACAGAAATGTTTAACATCCTCATCCTCTTTCAACATGGTTTATTATTCTTTTAGCATACTGTTCATTTGTTTATGTACTATTGAATAGTTTCCTTAGCAGAGTATCCTTGTTGTCCTATGTATGTTGTTTAATGAAACTCACAATGAATTCAGAAACTTGTTGTTTCCTGTACTTAAAAAATTTAAATAAGAATATTGTGCTTTTGGCCAGGCGCGGTGGCTCAAGCCTGTAATCCCAGCACTTTGGGAGGCCGAGACGGGCGGATCAAGAGGTCAGGAGATCGAGACCACCCTGGCTAACACGGTGAAACCCCGTCTCTACTAAAAAAAAAAATACAAAAAACTAGCCAGGCGAGGTGGCGGGCGCCTGTAGTCCCAGCTACTTGGGAGGCTGAGGCAGGAGAATGCGTGAACCCGGGAGGCGGAGCTCGCAGTGAGCTGAGATCCGGATGAGGATGTTAAAGATGGTTCAGTATTAGAAAACTGGCCACACCATATCTGATTTTGATGATATTTAGATGAGACTTTGGATTTAGATTTTAAAGTGGATGCTGGAATAAGTTAAGACTTTGGGGATTTTGGAGAAGAAATAAATGTATTTAGTATGTGAGAAGAGCATATATTTGGGGGAATGACCAGGGACAGAATGCTCTAGTTTGAATGTTTATGTCTCTACAAAATAAATTTATGTTGAAATTAAAAAAAAAAAAAACAGAAATGTAAATATGCAGTAAAGTCATAATAATGAGCCAGTGCTGTAACACTAAAACCAGAATAAAAATGCTTACACTTTGATTAACAAAAAGTAATAAATTTGAAAGAAGAGGAAAAAATTAATAAATTTAAAACTAGATGAAAAAAAATCATGCTAGTTTCAATTCACAATAGTTGATTTTTGCAAGTTTTTAGGATTATCCAAGGAGATGTGACTTAAGCATCTAAATTTTATTTTTTGATGACCCAAAATAAAAATATAGAAAGAATATGCCTTTTTAACAAAAAAGCCTAAAATGAGAACTTTTTAAATATATTTAAATGGTCTGAAAATTGCTTCTCAATTTTTATTTCTACCATTTTCCACAAAATTTGGTATCCAGTGAAAAATGTGAAAGTGTGTGATATAAAGAATATAATTAAAATAAGCTTTTCTCCTTTTTGTTCATTTATAAACGGTAACTCAGTTTATCCATGAGTTTGCTGGGTGCTGGGCAACCCTATCATAATCATTGCCAAACAAAAATAGTTGCATTCTCTCTCCTCCTTAAGCTCCGATTATTGTATTCTATCTTTAAATCATTCTATTTATCTTACACTTTTGGCATAACATTTTGCTGAAATTCACTGAAGATAATCTTTTCCATTTCAAAATGTACCATGGCACCATGTCATCTGATTCTGCTCTACAACTATTGAATAGAATAAGAAAGCTGAATGGGGCAAGCCATGGTGGCTCATGCCTGTAATCCCAGCACTTTGGGAAGCTGAGGTAGGTGGATAATTTGGAGTCAGGAGCTCGAGACCAGCCTGTCCAACATGGCAAAAACCTGTCTCTACTAAAAATACAAAAATTAGCTGGGTGTGGGTGTGGGCACCTGTAATCCCAGCTACTTCGGGGGCTGAGGCAGGAGAATCACTTGAACCCAGGAAGCGGAGGCTGCAATGAGCCAAGATTGCATCACTGCACTCCATCCTGGGTGACAGAATGGGCTTCCATCTCAAAAAAGGAAAAGAAACCCATCTTGGGTTTCTCGGAAAGAGCAAGAATTGCAAACATTAATCATCACTATTTGTAAATACCTTATATCCTGTCACTGTAGATTCGTTTGATAGTGCAACGACATGATCCCAGGTGATTATATAGCGTGAACCAGACCTTATTGAACTGATGATCCTTGGAGGCTGGCTAGGAGCTGTGAAAAGTAGTAATATGCAATCAATGGTCATCATATCCAATCTCAATTCTGCATACTCTATTGCATCAGGTATTATAATGCTGATGATAATGGTACTGACACCACCACCATCTAATTTTAACAAGTGTTCACAGTATGCCAGGCACTATGCTAAGCACTTTACATCCATGAGTCCATTTAATGTACTCCATGGCCCTGTGAGGTAGGTAATATGACTTTTATTCTCTCTCTTCTCATCGTGCTCTGCTTGGGTTTCTTTCTCCACTAGTCTTTCCAAATTGCTGTTTGCAGGGTCATCCATCACCTCCAGTTGGCTAAATCTAATGTCACTTGTTTATTCTTTTCTAAATTTAACATTTTTGGAGCATTTCACAGAATTGACCATCTTCTTTCTTGAATCTCTCATTTTTTTCTTAAATTCAGATTGTAACAACTGGGTTTTCCTTCTACCTCATGGGCTGCTGCTTCCCATTATTCATGCTTAGCTGGCTCCCTCTGTCAACTTGTAACTGTTGGATGACTTAGGACATCACCTATGTACCCTTTTCTACTCTCTCTGAATCTTCCCTAAGTACTGACACTTAGGCCCATGGCTTTAAATATTCACAGTTCTGTCTCTAGCCCTAATCTCTCTTTCAACCTCTAGACACATGTGGCTAGAAGTCTCTCTGTCTAGGCAGATATCAGCCTATTTCTACTTGAGTCTCTAAAAGATTTCTCAAATGTAGTATAATCAAATGTAATACATTTTTCAAATGTAATATAATGTCACGTATCCTCAAATCTTTCTCCAATGAGTCTTTGCCATCATCAGCAAACGGCACAACCAAACCCCCTAGTTTCTCAAGCAGAAATTCGGTATTTAGTCTCTCATCTCACTCATTGCCAACATCCAAATTGGCAGCAAGTTGTCAACTCTGCCTACAGAAAACTTTCCACTTCTATCTCCATTTTCACTTAGTGCTAGCCACTATCAATTCTCTCCTTGACTGCTGAAATACTCTCCTAATTGGCTTTTCTGCTTTCACTGTTAATCCATCACAATCCACTTTCTGTCTAGAAGCCAGAATGATTTTTTATAAAACAACATCATAAATTAGATATCACTCTGTTTTAAAATCTTTCAATGGCTTATCATGTTTAGAAAGAAATCAAACTCATCCCAAATGCTTACAAGGTTCTCCATAATTGGGCCCCAGAACTCTTCCCCCTCCTTACTCAGAACCTATGCCCTGGCCCCAGCAGCCTTTCCACGCCTAAAATATTTCAAGCGCTCTCCACCTTAAGGTTTTGTACTACTTAACGTGCAAAGAACCTTAAGACTCTGCCTACAGCTCTTCACATAGTGGGTGGTTCTTATCATTTATCACTCAAACCCTAGCTTAACTGGCATCTTCTCAAAGAGGCCTTTCCTGGTCACCCAATCAGTATTTCACTTTCATCTAAGTAACTTTAATTTTGTCTATTTATAAATTTTATTGCCCTGTCATCTGCCATAATCCCACTTATTTATTTGTCAGAGTTTTTGTTTGTTTGTTTGAAGTTTCTGTCTCCTTTCATTAGCTTGTAAACCATGTGAGAAGAGCATCTTGGACTGGTTTGATCCCTTTTGTATCCTCGCCATCAAGAATAGTACTGAGCACCCAGCATATTTTTGATAAATGAATAAATACATTAACAAACGGAAAAATAACAAAAAATGAATGCTCCTTTTACAAATTAGAAAACTGAAGTTTAAATAGGTAATTTATCTATTGTCATACATTTAGCAAGTGGCAGAGACAGATCTCAAACACATGTCTTGACACCAAATTCTAGTTCTTGTCACTACATTCTGTCATCTCACTGGGAGAGTCTCTGTCCCAAAGTGAATTTCATAAATTTGCAAACTCTAGTGGTAATCACATCTTCAGATTCTTGAGACATTTCCTAGAGTCCTACATACAAATTCTCCTTTTTATTTATTCCACTTGGGTTCAAGAACAGAGATATCAAAATGAATACAGAGATTAGAATGACCAGAAAGTGAGCAGGGATAGGTGGTCTTGTATTATGAACCACCTAAAACATACAGTACTAGAACATACAGTAATAAGAAAGTAAGCATAATGCTACACATTTAACTTGCATTGCACTGTGCGATGACAGAGGTTTATAAATTAAAGCCTGTAAAAATAAGCAGATTTTCAATTTTCACATGTTGTTGATGTACTCCTATGAAAACAATGTTTAAATTAATAAATACAGGGTGAAGACAAGTTCATGGCACAAAATTTGAGAGGACAGCCTTTACAAAAGGGCAGCTCTCTCACTTTATTTCTATAATGAAATATTTAATGTATGAGGGTATTTTTCACATTTTTTCATCATCTACAATAACTCACGTTTTAAGGGAAATCTTGTGTGGCTATAAAGGATAACATTGAAAAATGTGCTCAGGTATCTAGGTAGGAAATTTCCTTCAAATGTATTCCATCATGATTGAATCAAGTGGTAGTTTTTGACAAGCCTAAAAACAAAATGTGAGACTCACGTGCTTTCTTGGTGAAAGTCTCAATCGTGTCACTTGGAGGTCCACACCCTGCACTATTGCAGGCCCCAACTTCTATAAAATACTGGGTGTCTGGCAGAAGGTTCTCCAGCCTGGCCGAGTACTCTTGGCTGGTGACTTGAACTCTGTTTGCAGCTTCTTCTTTGTCATGGGCAGCCCAGTACCGAATCTGCAAACGTACAGGATGAGTTATACTTTGCCATGAGTCTTCAGTTGTGAAAAGTTCTCTTCAACTAGTTCTGTTATCATTGGTGTTGACTGATCATCATATTTTCAAATCTTTTTTAATGATATCTACCCTTCTATCAGTTTTAGAATATAGAAGGGCACACAGGGCAGAAGTGATTAAATATGCCAAAAGCAAATCAAACTCTTACCTCATTGCCCAAAATAGTTTTACATTGACTAAAAAAGAATAAAAAAATAAAAATTAAAAAAATCCCAAAAACTTTGAGAGCAGACTTATTTTCAAAATATAAAAGTGGTCTCCATTTGGAAGTATTTGTCACTATCATTTTTATCATGTATTTCCTGTTTTACTTCTGTTTGCATGATTTCAAAATTGTTCTGAGCCATTCTTAAAGCAGTTGGAGAGGAATATAATTTTGCTGGATAAAAATAGTTATTATCTGACCTAGAACATGCTAAAGTAATACTTTCTTCTAGCTCCTTTCAGAAGTAGGTCTCTAATGTTATTTCCTTTGAACTTGTATAGAAGCTAGATATAAAAGAAATACGTCTAATAATTGGATAAACTGTATAAATTATTTACCTGTAAAATAATTTTTTAAAAATGTTATCAATTTTGTGATTAGAAATGATTACTTTTGTCAGATAATTACAGGATTCCTTTTCTCTTAAAAGTTTAAGAAAAGTTATGGATTATAATTTTCATTCTTTAAATAAAGGCTCTTTTTGCATTCAAAATTTATGATTATATCTAAGGTATGAATAAAATGTTATATCTAATATAAGAATACAAAGAAAAGGATTATTTGTAACTATCCTGATATTTTACATATTTTAAATGCCCAATCTATAAAATAATGGGATTTTAATTTCACAATTAACTAAAATGCCTAGATTAAAATGTCTAATAATAATATAATCCTGCACTTTTATTTACATAAACATGTAAGGAACCATTATAAAATGCAACAGGATGGCTCAAATTCACTTGGCAAAAGTGAGGTTTATATGTTGAATGAGCACATTTCTGAACATTCAGGAGTGGATGAATGCTTCCCTTTTCATCCCAGGCAGGGCAGCTTCAGAGACACATTTATACAAGTCCTCAAAGGTCTCAAGGGATGGAGTACCAGTTGCCCACAGTGGTTGCCAACAAAACAAATAGCACCTTTGTATCTGAGTTCCCCCCTTTCCTGTTCACTCTGCCTTTTCCTCATACCTGCTTCCTAGGATCATATTGAAAACAATCAGTCAACAACAATAATAAACAACTTTTTTCCGCATCTGTGTTTGAGGCTTTGTTTCAAAGAGATCCAGACCAAAATGGATATCTTCTCCAAAATAAGAAAACAAAGCACTTTCTAAGTATCAGTTTCAGCTCACGATAATAATTTAACCTTTAAAAACATTTGAGTAGACTCTACAGGATTGTTCATCTTTTATGATGACTGTGAAATCAGTCATCTGCATTAATCTCTAATTCAGCTGCTAAAGTTTTTGCATTCATTATTCCTGGTAGCCTATTTTACTTATTTTCATTAAATTAATTAAGTGAATATTTTACCCACTGGGTGAGCAAACTAAGTCTTTTGTGGATTCCTGGGCAGTACCCCAAAGTTCCAAAATGCACTTGATAAGAAAGACTTCTTGTATTCTTCTAGCTTACCTACACTATAGAAAAATTCACTGGGTATTAAGATGGAACGTGGGGAGCTCTTTAACGAAGTAAGAGAAAAAAACACTAAGTGACATAAGCATTCTACTGAGATACACTTTACAACCACAAGGGAAGAGATTGTCTTTAAATTCAATTTCTCACAATTCTCATTTGAAATGTCAGGAAATGAACCTTGAGATGGTTTCAATCAGGCAGGAGTCAGGGCTTTCCAGCTTTATATTTTATGTTTTCAATGTGCTGCTTTCTTTCTGTGTATCTTTATACACAGAAAAATATAGATCCATCGTACATTTTCATGGGAAGTGCAATGGGGTATTAGTTTTCACCCTCATCTATCTTGTTAAACCATTGGCTTCTCCAATCATATTAAAATGGAAACAATAACCACATTATAGTCAGGCAAGATCCCCTCTCCCCACCACCGGCCACATTTACAGGAGCATTTCCTGCAGAACAATAAATACTATGGATTTTCTCTTTTAAGTGTTCGTGCTTGTCTCTTTGATACTCAAGACCCTGTGTGAAAGGTTTAAAAGGATTTTAAGAAAGAATGAATGGAAAGAATAATTCTATGATTTACTTCCAGCAATTATAATCAACCATTCTCTGAAGAGGCAAGAACTAGATTAAAATCTGATTATGACAATTATTACTCAGACAGACACTTCTAATCCTCGAGTTCTTCATCTCTAAAGTGGGGATAATTGTAGTGTCTTTGTGTGGATTTAATAAAATGAGCTTAGTTAAGTGTTTAGCACAATAAGGACTCAAGAAGTGTTATCAGTCTTTTCATCATTAACATCATCATGATCATCTTCCTCACTGCCATCATCATCATCATCATCATTATCATCACCACCACCATCTTTGAATGCCCAATGACATAAACAGGCAAAATTATTAAATACAGGTTATTTAATATCTTTCACATAACAGTTCTATGAGGCAGTGGTTACTTTCTCACTTTATAGGTGAGGAAACTCAAAGTTCAAATCAATTTTCTACAAAATTCTTAAGTGACAGAGCTGAAATATAAACCCATATTTGCTCAGCAGCAAAGCGCATAAGTTTTTACTTAATGTGAAATTGGAAAAGGTCAGAAATCTGTGAAACCAACTCCTCATGGTACATACTTTTCCCTTGAAATTATCATTTGAGAAAATCTTATTTGATAAAGATTACTTTTTACTATGTGAAAATCCTTAATCAAGGTTTAGTTCCCAATTAAAAAATATATTTAATTATTATCTGAATCATTGGTTCCACTATGTTGTTGTTTCCTACCTCTTATTTCCTTGTCCTCTTCTTGTTAAAAGTAAGCAAATAGTCAATATATAATTCTTGGCATTGACAAAAATAATATATAATTTTCTAGCATATTTTAAAGTAAAATATGTCATATATTTGACATTTTGACTCAATGATATAGGTTATACATTAAATTATCCTTTTTTCAATTTTTATTAGTTAGAAATAAATAATATAAAAGAAGAAGAAATCCTATGCTCCAAAATTTTACTTTCCAAGTTCTACACATCGATGTCTTCTCCCAAAGATACCTCAAGTGTATTTATTATAGGGGTTTGTAACATCTAGTGAATTTCTCTCTTTCCTACTCCTTTTCTACTAGCTATAAACATAATTGTCAGGTTATTAAGTTATGAATATTGGGTATTCTCAGTCTAATTATTCCCAGTCTATTCTTCTCTGTTCTATAATAAATTCAGCTGAACCCTTGATAGATGATCAGAGGGTTCTTTAAGATCTTCCCAAATTATAATATATTGTGCCAATAAAAAAGCTTCCTGTTGGTCTGGGTGTGTCTGCTCAAAGACTTGAGTTTCTTTTACAGCTACAACTCAGAAACATGGCCTTGCGAAAGCCCAACTGTAACACTTTATTTAATCATACTTCATTATTCCTATCAGTATTCAATGAATATCGATTTAAAGCCTGCCTGGTGCCCAGCACTGTTCTTGCATGGCACTGAGAGTAGAACAATACCCTGCCCTCATGGAGCTAATATTCCATGGACAAGGGAGAAGGGAGGGTACTGGAGCCAAGAATGCAAGCTGGCTGGGAGAGTAGGGTAGGTGGAGGGGCAGCCCTAGACAGCACTCACTGAAAACAAAACAGAGGGGAGTCTGTGATGTGCGGCAATAAAGCACCAAAATTTGAATCAGACAACTCGAGTTTTACATACTGCTCTGACACTTGCTATAAGTGACAACTGAGGCAAGTTGTCAAATCTCTTTGGTATCCATTTGCTCATCTGTAAAGGAAAAACCATGTTAATTCCTTCGAATTTTCACTTCTTGCACTTAAAAATGTGAGCTGATGATTTCACGTTTCCTACATAGCTCAGTCTAAATTGCATTAGCATTGTATTAAAGACCCTAACTAATCTTTCTAGTTTTGATTTTCCAGTTTTTACTCCCTTGACTAAGACAAGTTTTCTCATTTGTGTCTGACTGATTCTTACTGGTTCTTTAAAATTAAGCTCGAGGGAAGTTTTATTTGGGTCATTTTGATTGTTACTTCATAGATAACGTAAAACATATTTGGTATGTTTATGATTGTTTATTTTGGAGGGACTTTTCAAAATGGACCTACTGACTCAAAGAGGATGACTATTTTCAGGATGCTTCCATAAATTATCAAAATGCTTTCCAAAAAACTTGAGATTCACCAACTTTTTATGAGAATGTTTTCCCAAAAAGACTTTGGGTAATCATAAGTGTTATTACCATAGCTTTTATTTTGGCCAGTTGTTTGCCAGGACTTAGGTTTCTTTACATCTCCCCTAGATAGATAGGCCAGTTAGGAACCCCTGTTTTATTCTTTTTTTTTTTTTTTTTGACAAGATGATGGAAATTTATAGAGATATACAGCACTTATTTTTAACTGATCAAGAGGTTGTAACTACTATTTAGGTTTTTCATCAACCATCTTGTCATTGTCTTTTTTTTTTTTTTTTTTTTTTTATACTGTAAGTTCTAGGGTACATGTGCATAACGTGCAGGTTTGTTACATATGTATATTTGTGCCATGTTGGTGTGCTGCACCAATCAACTCCTCAGCACCCATCTATTCATCATTTATATCATGTATAACTCCCCAATGCAATCCCTCCCTCCTCCCCCCTCCCCATGATAGGCCCCAGTGTGTGATGTTCCCCTTCCCGAGTCCAAGTGAACTCATTGTTCAGTTCCCACCTATGAGTGAGAACATGCGGTGTTTGGTTTTCTGTTCTTGTGATAGTTTGCTAAGAATGATGGTTTCCAGCTGCATCCATGAACCCCTGTTTTATTCTTAACAATTAACTTATATATGACCACAGTACTAGACACCGAGAATAAAGTATTAGTTGCCACATAAATTAATGGGACATTGAAACATACAACACATTTGAAAATGTATGCTCATATATTTATGAATAAATGTATTTAGTTTGATAAAAATTTAACATACCTGATAGCTTTCCACTATTTTTTCTAAAACATGTTCCCAATGAACAGATATCTCAGAAGATGATAAGACTTTTACACCTACTTCTGTTGGGGCTTCACTGGGAGCTGAAATTTTATGAGAACATTACATTATTAGTGAGATACTTACATTTAAGAAATTCGAATAGCATCATTTGCTATATGAATGATGTGATACCATATTTTAATTTTAGTGTTTACAAAATAGCTTTAATATTTTCAAAGTGAAATAAGTGCAATTATTTTATTACCTCTTCCCATATTTTTCTAACGTTATTTTATGGTATTAGTGATACATGTGCACACATACTTTCATCTACATAAATGTTAATATAGACATCTACACATACACATACTTACACACACTTTTACCAAATACAGGAAGCTTCATCAATTTCTATTACATCTGTGAGCAAAATGATACTATTTTTTCAATTTCTCTCAACTGATATGCTTAAGAAAGCCTGTTGTTGCAAATTAAAATTATAAATATTTAGCTATCAACTCTATATTATCGGAAATAGGAAATTTGGTATTATAGAAAACTGTTCAATATGATACATTTTCTCTTATTTGCTATTTGTGGGAACTAACTATAAACAGCAATATCATTAATAAAACTTCCCTTTTTATGTTCAAGCTAAGATCTTTTTTAAAAATGTAAGAGCCTTTGAAACAAGTTGTAACATCCACTGTTTCCTGGACTCAAGAAAGCTTTTATATGTCTAATCTTCCAACTGGGCATCAAGTCAAATATGTATCAAAAAGGCCTCTGTTGGGGGGGGGGGAAGTAACTTACATCCCTTATGAAATTTACACAAAGAAACCAATGAAGCCTTTAAGCAGGGGTGATCAATTTTTATTGTCTTTCATTAAAAAGCCATAATCCTATTTAATGTTTAAAAATGTTCTACACATGAACACAGTTGCCTTTCCAAAACAAGGTAAACGTGTAGCACTATGATTGATTTCTCAGCAGTGGAAGAAGAGATTAACACTTATACAAGTTTCAACACATGCAAGTTTTATGAGACTCATGAAATATTTAGGAAAGAAATATAATTAAATACAAATGGCCGTGACTAAATAGATGACAAGCTATTGGCCTGAAAGCTTATTTTAGCATCAAGTAAAGCAGTAAAAAGGTGAGAAGGTAAAATGCATAAAGCACTCATTTTATCTGTAAGATGTACTCATGTTCTTCAAATTATTAAAACTGAGTGAAGTTATTATATTTCTTTGTTGTTTTGTTTTGTTTTTGAGATGGAGTTTCACTCTTGTTGCCCAGGCTGGAGTGCAATGGTGCAATCTCGGCTCACCACAACCTCCACCTCCCGGGTTCAAGTGATTCTCCTGCCTCAGCCTCCCAAGTAGCTGGGATTACAGGCATATGCCACCACACTCGGCTAATTTTGTATTTTTAGTAGAGATGGGGGTTTCTCCATGTTGGTCAGGCGGTCTCAAACCCCTGACCTAAGGTGATCCGCCCACTTTGACCTCCTAAAGTGCTGGGATTACAGGCGTGAGCCACCACGCCCAGCCAAGTTATCATATTTCTGCTGAATAAGCACAAGCATAAAGAATAAAAATTTGTCATCAGGACTTTTCCACTGTTTGACAATAAACAAATTATTTCTACATTTTATTATTTTGACATATTTGGTTGTGCTAAAAGTAAAAAAAATTCACACATACACACCCACACACATATATTAACATACACATACTTTTGTATGCAGTAAAAAATACAGTAAAAAGTATATATATACTTTTAAATATATACATATATACTTATATATACACATACATTTATATATATGAATGACTGCCTTTTATATTAAATAAATTTTATTATGTATATTTAAGATATATGACATGGTATTATGAGATACATATATAGAATAAAATGGCATTTAATAAAAGTAAAGATCATAGGATGATTTAATTATATATTACACTTTTAACAAATACTAAAACTAATAATTCTGTGACTGATGAATATATGCGAGAATTTCTGTTGAGGTATAAGGCATGGCTAAACGTCTCTTTTGGAGTAAAAACAATGGAAGTTGGGTGAACCAATAGAGCCCATTTCCTCTAATGATAGAAGAGTACCTCACACACCTTTAGTTTTCAAGCTCTTCTACTTGTGCTTCTCACACATGCAAAGAGAAACTTGACCAAGGGTAAATGTATCATTGCCAAAGACCAGAAGGCAGTGACATCTCTATTTGCTTTTCTAGCCATTAATTATTTACACAGTGCACATTAATAAAGAAAGGTATTATTTTTAACAAGAAAAACAAAAGTATAGCAGCTTAAACAGAAATCAGAGAAAATAATGTAATTATGCTCAATCTAAAACTGTATGTCATTTGTATAAATATATAAAGTCCTCTATGGCCATGCTTAGTTAAGTTAAAGTTTCTAGAAAAATAAGAAGAGCTGGTATTAGTATAGTTTATTTCCCCAAATGCCCTACAGGACAAATTTTTCCCCTTTCAAGAAAACAATTTCAACTGACTGACCCCTTTTCCATATAATTACATCTAGATTCCCTTTAACAAAATTTGTGTTCTCTACTGTAATAAAAAGTTACCTAAATGCTATAATTACACATATTTTTAGGTTAGAAGTTTGGGCCATTTTACAAATAATGTATACATTATAGAATTTTTAAGTTGTAAACTTTATGAATATGTAGACATATTGAGGTTCTGTTCAAGTATGGAGAACTACAAAATTATAATCAAGAGCCCAAAAATGGAAGTCAAAGCCAATTATTTTAATGGAGATTTCCTAATACCATGGGCATGATCTAAATGATGAAAAAGACTCTAGCAGCATGCTCATCATTTAGATGAAGAGGCTGATGTTTAATTTGGTTCAAAATAGTACTCATTTACTAAATGCATAATGCTATAAAAAGGCCTTACTAAATAAGGGCTGAAAGGAAACAAACTAAATGCCTACTAGAGAATTACGTTTTTCCTCCCTCCTCATGTAAGAAGGTCCTTCTTTTACCTACCGTCTTGTGCTGAATTAATGACTGCTACTAGGCTGTAAGGTCCATCTCCTTTGTTGTTGAAGGCCTTAACTTTAACTTGAAACGCAGTAGAAGGGCTCATGGTTTCGTCTTTATGTACATATCGGCCAGTGTCAGGATTAGTAACTGTGACTTTTTTCCATTCTTCACCATCAAATGGCTTAAATGCCACGATGTAACCAAAATTGTTGCCATAGTGGTATTCTCTTGACAACGGCTAAATAGAAATTAAAATATTGGGTAGGTTTTAGTAATACAGGTAGCAGGGAGGAAATCCTGTGGGGATAATGACACACATGGAGGCATGCTCTTTGTAGAAACATATTCAGTTCATATGTTAGTGCTGGTTCCAAAAGTCAGAGGAAACATACTCAAACATGGAATGACCTTATTTAACAAATGGTAGCCTTGCTACTCCCAGAACACCTCAGGGGCCTCCCACTCCGGGTCTTTTTCCTTTCAATTCCTTCTGCCTAGAATGTTCTCCTAGATGTTATGTGACTCCTCCCACCCACCCCCCTTCCTCACTTTCCCGAGGTAAAAATCACTTACTTGACGATGTTTTCTCTGACCACAGTTCCTGCCACTGCAAGATTCCAACACAATACTCCATGCCCCACACCCTACCTATTGTTTTTCTTTAACCGTAACAAAATCTATACATTTTACTTATTTATCTACTTTATTGTCTCTCTCAACTATAGAATACATGTTTTGTGAAGACAGAGTTTTTGTCAGTTTTATTTTTCTCTTTATCCCTAGCACCTAGAACAGGGCTTCAAGTAGTATGTATTTAAGGGATGAGCAAATGAATTTCATTAGAATTGAAAGGCAGTGGTAAGAGAGTTATATAAGACTCTAGCCTAGAATATCTACCTTGTGATCGAAAAGAAACTGGTAAGAGGAATACACGTAGGTTGCGAGGAAGGGACAATATTGCACTCGTTTGTAGGAGGATGGCTTTGGGTTTCTATCTCCAATTCTAAAGCAAGTGCTTGGTTTTTCACTATTTTCTCAGGGTTTCTTATTATCACCCATGTCAACTGCCTTATACAGAAGTCTATGTCAGCCCTAATCACCTATTATTAATAAATATTGACTTACAGTTAATTCTAGTGAGTACTCATCAGTTAGCCTTTATTAGCAATTAAGGTAAATGTGCACATTGTATATTTACTTTTTTTTTTTTTTTTACCAGAAAATCAAATTTAAGATGTATTGAGGCAAAACCTTGAAGTAAATATAACACTACTGTTTGGACATACTTATAGTAAATAGGAAGAGATAGAAATGTGTAAAGGTCAAATGGTAGAAGCTGTATGTGGTTGAGCAATACATTAATAGGTATGTGATTTTAGATTATTAGATAATATAGCCTAACATTTCTACAATAGTTTAAACATTTTTCTTATTGATAGTTCTCTACTTAGTTTTTGGAATTCAGAGAATAACAGAATCAGCTATGAAACTTTCAAAAATAACAACTCTCGGGCTCTATCTCCAGAAACTTGAATTTGAATCTTTGGAGGAGAATTTCCAATAGTGAATTTTTTTATAAGGCCCATCTTATTCTGTAGCAGATATCCACAGAATTTATAAAAATCAAGCCATAAGAGAAAAAGCAAAATGTCCTAATTTTTATAATATTTGCATTTTTTGGACATTTCATTGGCAGTAAAACTTAGAAATAAATATTTTAAGATTCAGATTAGCAAATGGGATTTTTTTTTTTTTTACTAAATCTTGCTTTAAAATGTGATTTAAATGCTAAGTATAAAAATGACCACAAAACACACAGTGAGTCAAGTTTTGCTAGACATTCACTTATTAAATAAATCCATTTGACTCATGCAAAAAATAAAACCTGTCATTTTTTCCACAGTCTTCAAAATCCTTTGGAGCCTAAATTGTGCTCTTTGACTATCCGCAGTGATTCAACACTAAGCATATTTAATGAAGAAATGAATCTGTATAAACCATGCTATATGGATAAATGCCAGGTGTCTAAGTCAGACAATTTTGTCCTATCACAGCTTTTCCGACCCCTCCCAATATCTTTCCTATTCCAAAAATCCAGCTAAGATGTATTGTTTTCTAGAGATTATAGTCTCTGATATAGAACTCTCCTTTGACTCATGAAACTGTAATAAAATCCTTTGGATACCTCAGTAACTAGTCCCATGGGTGACTTCTGAGACTGACCTATCATGCTAGATTACACCAGTGATCAAAGTAAGCCTCAAGTGAGGAGGCCAACTCCAGTTTCAAAACTTTGTTTGATACAAAGTTTGTAAATGGAAGCTTTGGAATTTAGAATGTCCAGAGACAATGTTTAAAATTACAATTAGATTACCAGACTACAGTGATCAAAGTATCTCTGGAATCAGACGGCTGAATGCTTAATCACCTAGGCTAACAGATCTCTTAGCATCCAGGATTCATTCTTGCATAGGAACTACACACTAAGCCACAGTAAGCCAGGTAAAATCTGATATGCATTTATGAAAAAAATAGTAATATATTCTTGCTTGTGCAGTAGACATTCACTTTCATCTCAATTTATTTCAGGATACAAAATGGGGTGAAAGTTACATATAGATAGAGCAACCTATAATATGTGCAACTCGTCAATACTTACCGCCCATGTTATGGTCAGTTCTCTGTTTCTTCCACCTCCACCTCCTACATCTGAAGGAGCCACATTTGGTGCTGAAACAAAAAAACAAATATATGCAAAACAACAAAGAAAATAGGGCTTATATTTTTTCCCTGGTGTTAGAATTCGTATTCACCACAGAAACCAAAAATGTTTTTCTTTTACTAGGAAAAACACACTGGACAAATGATCCACCCAATTATAATAACAATGGCTCACAGTAGTTGTAATAATCAGTTTTTCTGCCAACATAAAAATTGATTTGGTGCCATAGGAAGTGTGGCCATTTCTCTCAGCAAAGGATAGTGAAGCAAGTTTGCCTCCCCATCTTTTTCTTCTTTCTGTCCTTTCAGTTGATATGATTTTGAAAGATTACATAGACTCTGTTGGAAAAAGATTTTGCCACTTTTACTTTTGAACCCTACGTACGTTTAATAACTTACTGTTGTGTTAGTTTCATGCTTCATTCTACAAATAAATGTTAAGAAACCATTCATTTGTATTGGAAAATGTTTCCCCAAATATCTAAAAATATTAGAAATCTAATATCATCTCTCATGCTCTCACTTTCAGTTCCTCAATTTTTTCTGAAGCTGTACCATCAGTGACTCCAAAGTACTCCCTTCCCCATTCTCTTACATCATCTTGTAGTTTCAGTTTCCCTGCTAGAAAGACCCTTTGTAGTCTCTGATCTTAAAAATCTTTCTGTCACACTGCTGTCTTCTTAATCCCCAAGCCATCACATCCTTTTCTGCCACTGAACTGCATGGAAGAACTGATATATGGCTATTCTTTTTTGTACTTTACTCCATAATCACTTTTTAACAACCCACAATATATCCAATATAGGAGTTAAGAAGAAATCACTTAGGCAGAAAGTAAGGGTATGGGAGTCCTTGGTAAGGCTTTGCTTTTTAATGAAAAGCAGCCCCAAATCATTTTCTAAGAAAGAGAAACCTGTAAAGTCAAGCTGCAGACATAGACAAGCAAGCTGGGAGCTTGCAGGGGTGAATGCCGGCAGGAACTACAGACTACACATGTTCAAGATGGCGGCTCCATCTTCCCTTTCCTTTGTCAGCCACATGTACAGTAAGAAGCAGAAAGATGACACCAATCAACTGGAAAGCCTATGTGCATAACAAGATTAGAGTGCGGTGACCAGCCTTCCCCATGTCCTTTGTAAACTTAATACCTGATCAAACCAATCTGTGGGCCCTATGTAAATCAGACACCACCTCCTCAAACCTGACTATAAAATCCAGTGCATTCAATGCCAGCCAGTCTTTTCTACTTGGGGACCCCTCTCCCTCTACAGAAAGAGAGCTGTTTCTCATTCATTTCTCTTCTGCTTATTAAACCTCCACTCCTAAACTTGTGTGTGTCCACGTCCTAAGTTTTCCTGGTGTGAGATGATGAGTCCCAGGGTATATACCCCAGACAATGTAGCCATTTCATATTGGGGACCTCATCCAGGATATCAGGGTACAACATTAATCGAATCAGTGAGTAGAGGAGCAGACTCCAACTCTGTCCTTTCATTCTGAAGCTATTGGCCTCCATTTAAGAACCAAATTAAACCAAATAGTAGACCCCCTTCAGCCATAAACAAGCGTGGCTGGCAGCCATATAAGACTTGGGGGACAGGCTTACTAGGGAGAACATGGAGAATTCCCAAGTACCCATGGGTTGCTTGGCATATTGGCCATGTTTGAACTAGCTTCCTTTCATGGAGGACTTAGCTGTCACGTAGGGCTGGAAGAAGTCCTGGGGCAACTGAGGATTTCTGGAGGGGGCTACCCCAGGTGTTATCCAAAGACTATTGGACTGACCCCAGCCTCTGATCCCCCTGATGGGCTGTCGACCACAAGATCTCCAACTTTCCTATCGTTATTTCCTTCTTTCCTGTTGGCACTGTCATAAATCTTATCCTCTCTGTGTATGCAATGTGTGGGACGTTTTAGGGTTCAGGGAAGGAATCCTGTTTGGCAAGATCAGAGAATGTCATAGTAACTGGGGATATAGCTCAAGGGAAGGTGTTTTTGTGATGTTCTAGGAACCGAGGGTACCCCCAGTGAGCATCTCTCCCTGCCCTTGTTCTAGAGAGCACATGGCATTTCAATGTCTCTCTCTGCCCTTGGTCTGGAGAGCACATGGCATGTCAAGGTCACTCTGCCCTTGGTCTGGAGAGCTCATGACATCTCAAAGCCAACAGCACCACCTAGTGGAATACGAATCCTCTCCATGAGGCACGTTGTCCTTTACCGAAACACTCTAGCTTCCCAATTCTCTCTCCTTTTTATGCCTCTCTACTAGAAACCAGGCTTTATGCTGTTTCTGTGAATGGGAAAACTCTGCCTTCAGCAATTAGGAGTACAATGTCCTCCAGAACCAAATTTTAGTCTCAGTACTGTCCACTCTTCAGGAAAATAGCCATTTGGTCCCTATGTTCTTTTAAGACACTTATTCTGCTCCAATTAGAATGGTACTTAATTAGTAAGGGGATTTTAAGTCCAGAAGTTAACTGGAACCATTCTCTAAGGGTAAACACTTTAGCATGGGCCATAATACCAGGATATAGAGCTCAAACCAGCACACTTCCTCCATTAAGGAGGCAAGCGCAACAATTGCCCAAATGCAACTGTTACATAGTCTCTCGCAAGATCCATTTTTCAGGGAGCCCCACAGGCCAGGCAAGTCTAGGAAGTCAAAGGGAAATCACAGGCAGAGGACTAGAGTTGCATGGGTGAGAATGACTAAAACCCACCACTTAGTTCGTCTGGTTCCATGGCTGGGGAAGTCACACCTGCAACCATGCGCAGCACATTTAACAAGGTGCCAGGATGCCAGGAACCATGGAGAGAAAACAGCAGAGGGGACACCCTCACTGTCTTTCTCCCCATGCTAGGTCACATCAAAAGGAGGAGTCTAAAGGGATGCCTTTTTTTCCTTCTCTTTATCATCTAAGGCCTGAACTCCTCTGGAGTGCATTCTGAAGCACTGGGACTCCTTTGACCCTGAGACTTTCAAGGAAAAAGTGGCTCATTTTATTTTGCACAAGGGCATGGCCTACTTACTAGACCTTTGCAGGTGTCACTAAATCAACCTAGCCCTTTTAGCAATCATATCAGGCAGGCCCAAAGGGAGTGATTCCCTAAGACTAGAAAAGCAACTTCCAAAGGAGCCGTCTGAGAATCCCCCTTATTTGGAGTCACCTCAAGTTCCCTTCTCATTGCAGAATCTCAGGCAAATAAGGAAGACTTAGGCCAATTTTCTGATGATCCTGGTAGGTATATAGAACCCTTCCAAAATTTAACTCAGGTGTTTCACCACACATGGAGAGATGTTATGCTGCTCTGAAGCCAAGTCTTAACTGCAGCTGAAAAGCAGGCAGCTTTGCAGGCAGCAGACAATTTTGGAGATGAACTACATGTCTCCTGTGGAAATTAAAAAGGAAAAAAGGAGACAAGGAAGGCAAAGAAATAATGGAAACACCATTCCCGATAGGAAAGGAAGCAGTTCCTCTAAAAATACCCCTAATTGGAACACCAGTGATGCCACAGATGAATGGAAAAGGAAACACCATTTAATGTACATATTGGAGGGCCTATGAAGAGTGAGGGCAAAATCTATTAATTACTCTGTACTTTCCAAGATAAACCAGAAACTAGATGAGAATCCTGCAGCCTTTGTGGAAAGACTGAGAGGCACTCATAAAACATACCTCTTTATCCCCTGAATCAGTTAAGGACAGCACATACTAAGGGACAAGTTTATTAAAAAGGCAGCTCCCAATATTAGAAGGAAAATACAGAAGAAGGCTATAGCACTAGATAGCATCTTGGAGAACCTCCTAAGGGTGACCACTTTGGTGTTTTCTAATAGGGACCAGGAGGAGGAGGTCCAGGAGAAAGGAAGGAAAAGAGAAGGACAGAGGCACTAATAGCTGCTCTGCAGAGATACAAAGCCAGGAATCCCTGAGGTACATTTCCTTGTTTCTATCGGTGCAGCAAGTGAGGGCACTTTAAGAGTGCCCAGGCAGCAAGAGAAAAACCACCTCAACCTTGTCTAGCCTGTGGCAGGAACCACTGGAAATTGGACTGCCCCCAGAGATGAAGGTCACTGGGTTCCAAACCAGCCTCACAGATGGTCCAACAGGATTAATGGGTCCTGGAGCTCCAGTAGCTCAAACTGACATACAGCACAGGAGCCCTGGATGATTCTGGAAATTGGAGGAAGGTAGATCTCTTTCTGAACAGTAGAGCCAGTCTCTCTCTCTCTTCTCCTCTCTAATCCAGGCCTCCCCTCTTTCTGTAGCATGAACATGAGGTGCATCTCAGGAAAAACTCTAATTCAATATTTTTCACAACCCCTTAGGTTGCAGATGGGGAAACCTATTATTTACACATGCCTTTTTAATCCTGCCAAAAAGTCCCACTCCTTTATTAGGTAGAGATATTTTACTAGCATGCAGACCAGCATCCTTACAGGTGACAAACTCTATGTAAATCAGGCACCACCTCCTCAAACCTGACTATAAAATTCGGCATATTCACTGCCAGCCAGTCTTTGCTGCTCAGGGACCCCTCTCTCTATATATAGAGAAAACTGTTTCTCTTTCGCTTCTCTTCTATTAAACCTCTGCTTCAAAACTCGTGTGTGTCAATGTCCTAAATTTTCCTGGTGCGAGATGACAAACCGCAGGGTATATACCCCAGGTGATATAGCTGCTTCATATCCACTTCTTTAAATAACTGAAATTTCTCTTTAAAAACACACAAAACTTCTTTGAACTGCCAAGTCCAATGGCCTCTTCTTTGATTCTCTCCAAGTTTTTCTCTCTCCTTGAAATTCTTTCAGGTAAGCACTGTATCTTATCAGATTTGTATACTTAGCACCTAACTGGCCTTGTACAGACGAATAAAGTATTCATTATTTGTTCCTGCAGTCTGGGCACCACCCAGCTACCCAGCCATGTGGATGAAGTCCATGTTTCTATAGAGGATATACCTTTCCCTATGCAAATGCTTTGACTCAGTCTGAAATACCATCCCCAAATCTGTTAACATTTCAAAGAGATGAAATGTTAGTCCCCAAATCCCCTCCCATTTTGGAATAGCCACATCTTCCTTAGAGTGCTCAAAGCAAGGTATCCATTTACGGAATTGTAGCTCCTAATAATTGTGATTCAAAGATACCTACATGAAAACTTCTGATATTAGCTATGTAAATTATTTGGTGAAGTATGTACATTAATTGCACAGAAACAAATAAAACTATATGCAGAACTATATGGTGGATCACTCCTACTTAGGGGACACACAGAAGGCACCCATACCTTTCCCACCAGCACCCAGCCCCTGAGCCAATACCACTTCCAGCATGACCACACAGTCTCCAGCAGGGGTCCTCTGCTCCCACCCCCCAGCTGTGTTGCCTTTGCCACTATGGTGAACACCTGAAGGGAGGCAGACACCCCAGCACTTGCTAGCACTCTGCTACAGTTGCTACATCTTACCCCTCTCCTCCAGTGCAGTGGATTCCAAACTTTGAGGAACCACAGGGCAAAGTAGAGGCCCAATACGAGTCCCCCAGAGTCATAGCATGCAGTCCAGGAATTGGGAGCTGAATGTTGGCCCCATAAAATCTTGTGGAAGCTGGTAAGCTAAATCTACCTTATACCACAATCAAACCCTCAGGTCATCAAAGAGGATAAAAGAGGAAAAAAAATCAAAGGTCATCAATTTCAAAGATTAAAGATAGATAAGCCCACAAAGATGAAAAAGAATCCTCTGAGAATGTTTAAAATTGAAAAAGCCAGAGTGCCTTCTTTCCTCCAAATGATGAAATCACCTTTCCAGCAAAGGTTCTGAACTGAGCTCAGATGGCTAGATTGACAGAAATAGAATTCAGAATATCCATAGGAATGAAGATTATTGAGCTATAGGAGTACACTGTAACCCATGGTAAGAAAGCTAAAAATAAGTATAAAACAATGAAGAAATTGACAGAAAAAAAATAGACAGTTTAGAAAAGAATGTAACTGACCTGATAGAGCTAAAAAACACACTACAAGAATTTTATAATGCAATCACAAGTATCAATAGCAGAATAGACCAAGCAGAGGAAATAATCTCAGAGCTTGAAGACTGGCTTTGTGAAATAAGACAATCAGACAAGAATAGAGAAAAAAGAATAAAAAGGAATGAAAAAAATCCAAAAAATATGTGACCGAATCTGCAACTCATTGGTGTCCCTGGAAAAGATGGGGAGAATGGAACCAACTTGGAAACCGTATTTCAGGATATCATCCAGGAGAGCTTCCCCAACCTAACTAGAGAGGCCAACATTCAAACTCAGGAAATGCAGAGAACCACAGTAAGATATTTCACAAGAAGATCATCCCCAAGACACATAATCATCATATTTTCAAAGACTGAAATGAAAGAAAAAATGCTAAAGGCAGCTAGAGAGAAGGATCAGGTCAACTACAAAGGAAGCCAACCAGACTAACACTGGACCTTTCAACAGAAGCCCTCCCAGCCAGAAGAGATTTGGGATCAATATTCAACATTCTTACAGAAAAGAAATTCCAGCCCAGAATTTCATATCCAGCCAAACTAAGCTTCATAAGCCAAGGAGAAATAAGATCCTTCTCAGATAAGCAAATACTGAAGGAATTTATTACCACCAGACCTGCCTTACAAGAGCTCCTGAAGGAATCACTAAATATGGAAAGAAAAGACCATTACCAGACACCACAAAAACACACTGAATTACACAGACCAGTGACACTATAAAGCAACCACATAAACAAGTCTGCAAAATAACCAGTGAACATCACAATGACTATATAAAATCCACACATATCAACAATGACCTTAAATATAAATGAGCTAAATGCCCCAATTAAAACACACAGAGTGGCAAGCTGGATAAAGAATCAAGACCCATTGGTATGTTGTCTTCAAGAGATCCATCTCACATGCAATGACACTCATAGCCTCAAAATAAAGGGATGAAGAAAAATCCACCAAGCAAGTGGAAAACAGAAAAAAACGGGTTGCAATCCTAGTTTCTGACAAAACAGACTTTAAGTCAATAAAGGTCAAAAAAGAGTAAGAAGGGAATTACATGGTAGTAAAGGGTTCAATTCAACAAGAAAATCTATAGTAAATATGTATACACCCAGGACAGGAGGACCAAGATTCATGAAGCAAATTTGTAGAGACCTTTAAAGAGACTTAGACTCCCACATAGTAATAGTGAGAGTCCTTAACACCTCACTGCCAATATTAGATCATAAAGATGGAAAATTAACAAAGATCATTAGGACCTGAACTCAGCATTGGATCAAATGGACCTCATAGATACCTACAGAACTCTCCATCCCAAAATAACACAATATATATTCTTCTTATTGCCACATGGCACATACTCTAGAATTGAGCATGTAATTGGAATTAAAACACTCCTCAGCAAATGCAAAAGAAATGAAGTAATAAGAAACAATCTCAGGGGAAGAGCAAGATGGCCGAATAGGAACAGCTCCAGTCTCCAGTTCCCAGCGGGAGCAACACAGAAGACAGGTGATTTCTGCATTTTCAACTGAGGTATTGGGTTCATCTCACTAGGGAGTGCCAGACAATCGGTGCTGGGCAGCTGCTGCAGCCCAACCAGCGAGAGCTGAAGCAGGGCGAGGCATCGCCTCACCTGGGAAGCACAAGGGGGAAGGGAATCCCTTTTCCTAGCCAGGGGAACTGAGACACACAACACCTGGAAAATCGGGTGACTCCCACCCCAATACTGTGCTTTACCAAGGGTCTTAGCAAACGGGCACTCCAGGAGATTATATCCCACACCTGGCCGGGAGGGTCCCATGAACATGGAGCCTCCCTCACTGCTAGTACAGCAGTCTGTGATCTAACAGCAAGGCAGGAGCGAGGCTGGGGGAGGGGCGCCCACCATTGCTGAGGCTTAAGTAGGTAAACAAAGCTGCTGGGAAGCTCGAACTGGGTGGAGCTCACAGCAGCTCAAGGAGGCCTGCCTGTCTCTGCAGACTCCACCTCTGGGGAAAGGGCACAGCTACACAACAACAACAACAAAAACAAAGAAAAAGGCAGCAGAAACCTCTGCAGACGCAAACGACTCTGTCTGACAACTTTGAAGAGAGCAGTGGATCTCCCAACACACAGGTTGAGATCTGAGAATGGACAGACTGCCTGCTCACGTGGGTCCCTGATCCATGAGTAGCCTAACTGGGAGACATCCCCCACTAGGGGCAAACCAACACCCCACACCTCACACGGAGGAGTACACCCCTGAGAGGAAGCTTCCAAAGCAAGAATCAGACAGGTACACTTGCTGTTCAGCAATATTCTATCTTCTGCAGCCTCTGCTGCTGATACCCAGGCAAACAGGGTCTGGAGTGGACCTCAAGCAAACTTCAACAGACATACAGCAGAGGGTCCTGACTGTTAGAAGGAAAACTAACAAACAGAAGGACACCCACACCAAAACCCCATCAGTACGTCACCATCATCAAAGACCAAAGGCAGATAAAACCACAAAGATGGGGGAAAAGCAGGGCAGAAAAGCTGGAAATTCAAAAAAATAAGAGCGCATCTCCCTCTGCAAAGGAACGCAGTTCATCGCCAGCAATGCATCAAAGCTGAACGGAGAATGACTTAGACGAGATGAGAGAAGAAAGCTTCAGTCCATCAAACTTCTCAGAGCTAAAGGAGGAATTACGTACCCAGCACAAAGAAACTAAAAATCTTGAAAAAAGAGTGGAAGAATTGATAAGTAGAATAATAAATGCAGAGAAGGCCATAAACGAACTGACAGAGATGAAAACCATGACACAAGAAATACATGACAAAGGCACAAGCTTCAGTAACCGATTTGATCAACTGGAAGAAAGAGTATCAGCGATTGAGGATCAAATGAATGAAATGAAGTGAGAAGAGAAATGTAAAGAAAAAAGAAAAAGAAATGAACAAAGCCTGCAAGAAGTATGGGATTATGTAAAAAGACCAAATCTATGTCTGATTGGGTTGCCTGAAAGTGAGGGGGAAAAAGGAACCCAGTTGGAAAACACCCTTGAGGATATCATCCAGGAGAACTTCCCCAACCTAGTAGGGCAGGCCAACATTCAAATTCAGGAAATACAGACAACACCACAAAGATACTCCTCCAGAAGAGCAACTCCAAGACACATACTTGCCAGATTCACCAAAGTTGAAATGAAGGAAAAAATCTTAAGGGCAGCCAGAGAGAAAGGTCGGGTTACCCACAAAGGGAAGCCCATCAGACTAACAGCAGATCTCTCGGCAGAAACTCTACAAGCCAGAAGCGAGTGGGGACCAATATTCAACGTTCTTAAAGAAAAGAATTTTAAACCCAGAATTTCATATCCAGCCAAACTAAGTTTCATAAGTGAAGGAGAAATAAAATCCTTTACAAATAAGCAAATGCTTAGAGATTTTGTCACCACTAGGCCTGCCTTACAACAGACCCTGAAGGAAGCACTAAACCTGGAAAGGAACAACCCGTACCAGCCATTGCAAAAACATGCCAAAATGTAAAGACCATCGAGGCTAGGAAGAAACTGCATCAACTAATGAGCAAAATAACCAGTTAATATCATAATGGCAGGATCAAGTTCACACATAACAATATTAACCTTAAATGTTAATGGACTAAATGGTCCAATTAAAAGACACAGACTGGCAAACTGGATAAAGAGTCAAGACCCATCAGGTTGCTGTATTCAGGAGACCCATCTCACATGCAGAGACATACATAGGCTCAAAATAAAGGGATGGAGGAAGATCTACCAAGCAAATGGAGAACAAAAAAAAGCAGGGGTTGCAATCCTAGTCTCTGATGAAACAGACTTTAAACCATCAAAGATCAAAAGAGACAAAGAAGACCATTACATAATGGTAAAGGGATCAATTCAACAGGAAGAGCTAACAATCTTAAATATGTATGCACCCAATACAGGAGCACCCAGATTCATAAAGCAAGTCCTTAGAGACTTACAAAGAGACTTAGACTCCCATACAATAATAATGGGAGACTTCAACACCCCACTGTCAACATTAGACAGATCAACGAGACAGAAAGTTAACAAGGATATCCAGGAATTGAACTCATCTCTGCAGCAAGCAGACCTTATAGACATCTACAGAACTCTCCACGCCAAATCAACAAAATATACATTCTTCTCAGCACCACATCGCACTTATTCCAAAATTGACCACATAATTGGAAGTAAAGCACTCCTCAGCAAATGTACAAAAACAGAAATTATAAGAAACTATCTCTCAGACCACGGTGCAATCAAACTAGAATTCAGGACTAAGAAACTCAATCAAAACCGCTCAACTACATGGAAACTGAACAACCTGCTCCTGAATGACTACTGGGTACATAACAAAATTAAGGCAGAAATAAAGATGTTCTTTGAAACCAATGAGAACAAAGATAGAACATACCAAAATCTCTGGGACACATTTAAAGCAGTGTGTAGAGGGAAATTTATAGCACTAAATGCCCACAAGAGAAAGCTGAAAAGATCTAAAATTGACACTCTAACATCACAATTAAAAGAACTAGAGAAGCAGGAGCAAACACATTCAAAAGCTAGCAGAAGGCAAGAAATAAGTAAGATCAGAGCAGAACTGAAGGAGATAGAGACAGCAAAACCCTCCAAAAAATCAATGAATCCAGGAGTTGGTTTTTTGAAAAGATCGACAAAATTGATAGACCGCTAACAAGACTAATAAGAAAAGACAGAAGAATCAAATAGATGCAATAAAAAATGATAAAGGGGATATCACCACCAACCCCACAGAAATACAAACTACCATCAGAGAATACTATAAACACCTCTACGCAAATAAACTAGAAAATCTAGAAGAAATGGATAATTTCCTGGACACTTACACTCTCCCAAGACTAAACCAGGAAGAAGCTGAATCCCTGAATAGACCAATAGTAGGCTCTGAAATTGAGGCAATAATTAATAGCCTACCAACCAACAAAAAGTCCAGGACCAGATGGATTCACAGCTGAATTCTACCAGAGGTACAAGGAGGAGCTGGTACCATTCCTTCTGAAACTATTCCAATCAATAGAAAAAGAGGGAATCCTCCCTAACTCATTGTATGAGGCCAACATCATCCTGATACCAAAGCCTGGCAGAGACACAACAAAAAAAGAGAATTTTAGACCAATATCCCTGATGAACATCCATGCGAAAATCCTCAATAAAATACTGGCAAACCGGATCCAGCAGCACATCAAAAAGCTTATCCACCATGATCAAGTGGGCTTCATCCCTGGGATGCAAGTCTGGTTCAACATACGCAAATCAATAAACATAATCCAGCATATAAACAGAACCAAAGACAAGAACCACATGATTATCTCAATAGATGCAGAAAAGGCCTTTGACAATATTCAACAGCCCTTCATGCTAAAAACGCTCAATAAATTCGGTATTGATGGAACATATCTCAAAATAATAAGAGCTATTTATGATAAACCCACAGCCAATATCATACTGAATGGGCAAAAACTGGAAGCATTCCCTTTGAAAACTGGCACAAGAGAGGGATGCCCTCTCTCACCACTCCTATTCAACATAGTGTTGGAAGTTCTGACTAGGGCAATCAGGCAAGGGAAAGAAATAAAGGATATTCAGTTAGGAAAAGAAGAAGTCAAATTGTCCCTGTTTGCAGATGACATGATTGTATATTTAGAAAACCCCATTGTCTCAGCCCAAAATCTCCTTAAGCTGATAAGCAACTTCAGCAAAGTCTCAGGATACAAAATTAATGTGCAAAAATCACAAGCATTCTTATACACCAGTAACAGACAAACAGAGAGCCAAATCATGAATGAACTTCCATTCACAATTGCTTCAAGGAGAATAATATACCTAGGAATCCAACTTAAAAGGGAGGTAAAGGACTTCTTCAAGGAGAACCACAAACCACTGCTCAGTGAAATAAAAGAGGACACAAACAAATGGAAGAACATACCATGCTCATGGATAGGAAGAATCAATATTGTGAAAATGGCCATATTGCCCAAGGTAATTTAGAGATTCAATGCCATCCCCATCAAGCTACCAATGAGTTTCTTCACAGAATTGGAAAAAACTTCTTTAAAGTTCATATGGAACCAAAAAAGAGCCCGCATTGCCAAGACAATCCTAAGTAAAAAGAACAAAGCTGGAGGCATCACGCTACCTGACTTCAAACTATACTACAAGGCTACAGTAACCAAAACAGCATGGTACTGGTACTAAAACAGAGATATAGACCAATGGAACAGAACAGAGTCCTCAGAAATAATACCACACATCTACAGCCATCTGATCTTTGACAAACCTGAGAGAAACAAGAAATGGGGAAAGGATTCCCTATTTAATAAATGGTGCTGGGAAAATTGGCTAGCCATAAGTAGAAAGCTGAAACTGGATCCTTTCCTTACTCCATATACGAAGATTAATTCAAGATGGATTAGAGACTTAAATGTTAGACCTAATACCATAAAAACCCTAGAAGAAAACCTACATAATACCATTCAGGACACAGGCATGGGCAAGGACTTCATGTCTAAAACACCAAAAGCAACGGCAGCAAAAGCAAAAATTGACAAATGGGATCTAATTAAACTAGAGAGCTTCTGCACAGCAAAAGAAACTACCATCAGAGTGAACAGGCAACCTACAGAATGGGAGAAAATTTTTGCAATCTACTCATCTGACAAAGGGCTGATATCCAGAGCCTACAAAGAACTCAAACAAATTTACAAGAAAAAAACAAACAACCCCATCAAAAAGTGGGCAAAGGATATGAATAGACATTTCTCAAAAGAAGACTTTCATACAGCCAACAGACACATGAAAAAATGCTCGTCATCACTGGTCATCAGAGAAATGCAAATCAAAACCTCAATGAGATACCATCTCACACCAGTTAGAATTGCAATCATTAAAAAGTCAGGAAACAACAGTTACTGGAGAGGATGTGGAGAAACAGGAACACTTTTACACTGTTGGTGGGATTGTAAACTAGTTCAACCATTATGGAAAACAGTATGGCAATTCCTCAAGGATCTAGAACGAGAAGTACCATATGACCCAGCCATCCCACTACTGGGTATATACCCAAAGGATTATAAATCGTGCTGCTATAAAGACACATGCACACATATGTTTATTGTGGCACTATTCACAATAGCAAAGACTTGGAATCAACCCAAATGTCCATCAGTGACAGATGGGATTAAGAAAATGTGGCACGTATACACCATGGAATACTATGCAGCCATAAAAAAGGATGAGTTTGTGTCCTTTGTAGGGACATGGATGCAGCTGGAAACCATCATTCTCAGCAAACTATCGCAAGAAGAGAAAACCAAACACCGCATGTTCTCACTCATAGGTGGGAACTGAACAATGAGATCACTTGGACTCGGGAAGGGGAACATCACACACCAGGGCCTA
The DNA here is from genome assembly GCF_007565055.1 of Rhinopithecus roxellana. Lineage (NCBI taxonomy): Eukaryota > Metazoa > Chordata > Mammalia > Primates > Cercopithecidae > Rhinopithecus > Rhinopithecus roxellana. Next base: position 73,280,212 of record NC_044558.1, read on the forward strand.
TCATGGCGGGGTTGGGGGCGGGGAGGAGGGATCGCATGGGAGTTATACCTGATGTAAATGACGAGTTGATGGGTGCTGACGAGTGATGGGTACAGCACACCAACATGGCACAAGTATCCATATGTAACAAACCTGCACGTTATGCACATGTACCCTAGAACTTAAAGTATAATAATAATAATAAAAAAAGAAACAATCTCTTAGACCACAGCAAAATCAAATTAGAAATCAAGAATGAAATTCACTCAAAACCATACAATCCCATGAAAATTGAATAACTGCTCCTGAAAGATATTTGGGTAAATAATAAAATTAAAGCAGAAATCAAGAAGATATTTGAAACTAATGAGACCAGAGATACAACATACCAGAATCTCTGGGACACAGCTAAGGCAGGGTTAAGAGGAAAATTCATAGCACTAAATGCCCAACCAAAAAGTTAGATCTCACGTTAACAACCTAAAATCACAACTAAAAAAAACTAGAGAACCAAGAGCAAAAAAATCCCAAAGCTAGCAGAAGACAAGAAGTAACCAAAGTCATAGCTCAACTGAAGAAGTTTGAGACACAAAAGTTCATTCAAAAGATTAACAAATCTAGGAACTGGTGCTTTGAAAAAAATAGACTGCTAACTAGACTAATGAATAAAAGAGAGAGGATTCAAATAAACTCTTATCAGAAATGACAAGGAGGGATGTTACCACTTAACCCATAGAAATATAAGAAACGACCAGAGGCTATTATGAACACCTCTATACACATAAACTAGAAAATCTTGAAGAAGTGGATAAATTCCTGGATACATATACTCTACCAAGACTAAACAAGGAAGAAATTGAACCCCTGAACAGACCAATAATGAACTCTAAAATTGAGTTAGTAATAAATAGCCAACTAACCAAAAAAAAAAGCCCAAGCCCAGCACCAGATGGATTCACAGCTGAATTCTACCAAATGTACAAACAAGAGCTAGTACCATTCCTGCTGAAACTATTCTAAAAAATTGAGGAGGAGGAACTCCTCCTTAACTTATTCTATAAGTTGAGCATCATCCTGATACCAAAACCTGACAGAAATACAACAAAAAAGAAACCTTCAGGCCAGTATCCTTGATGAACATCAATGAAAAAATCTTCAACAAAATAACTGGCAAACCAAATCCAGCAGCACATCAAAAAGCTCATCCCACGCAATCAAGTAGACTTTATCCCTGGGATGCAAGGCTTGTTTGACATGTGCAAATCCACAAATGTGGTTCATCACATAAACAGAAAAACAGAAACCACGTGATTAAATCAATAGACACAGAAAAAGCTTTTGATAAATTGCAACACCACTTCATGTAAAAACTGTCAATATACTAGGTATTGAAGGAACATACCTCAAAATAATAGCAGTACCTATGACAAACCCAGAGCCAACATCATACTGAACGGGCAAAAGCTGGAATCATACACCTTGAAAACTGGCACAAGGCAAGGATACCATCTCTCACCTCTCAGTTAACACGGTATTGGAAGTCCTAGCCAGGGTAATCAGGCAAGAGAAAGAAATAAAGGACATACAAATAGGAAGAGAAGATGTCAAGCCACATCAGTTTGCAGATGACATGATCCTATATCTAGAAAACCCTATAGTCTTGGCCCACAAGCTTCTTAAGCTGATAAACACCTTCATCAAATCTCAAGATACCGAATCAATGAGGGAAAATCTCTAGCATTCCTGTACACCAATAACAGTCATGCCAAGAGCCAAATGAGGAATGCAATTCAATTTATAATTGCCACAAAAAGAATAAAATACCTAGGAATGCAGACAACTAGGGAGATGAAGATCTCTACAAGGAGAACTCTAAACCACTGCTCAGAGAAATCAGAGATGATACAAATGGAAAAGCATTCCATGCTCATGGGTAGAAAGCATCAATATCATAAAAATGGCCATCCTGCCCAAAGCAATTTATAGATTCAATGCTATTCCTATCAAATTACCATTGAAATTCTTCACAGAACTAGAAAAGACTTTTAAGATTCACATGGAACCAAAAAAAAGAAAGAGAGAGCCCAAATAACCAAAGCAACCCCCTAAGTAAAAAGAACAAAGCTGGAAGCATCCAACTACCTGATTTTAAACTATTCTACAGGGCTACAGTAATCAAAACAACATGGTACTGATATTCAAAAACAGACACATAGACCAATGAAACATAATAGAAAACCCAGAAATAAGACCACATACTTACAACTATGTGATTTTTTACAAAGCTGACAAAAACAAGCAGTGGGGATAGGACGCCATATTCAGTAAATGGTGGTGGAATAACTGGTAAGCCATATGCAGAAGATTGAAATTGGACTCCTTCCTTATACCTTATATGAAAATGCACTCAAGATGGATTAAAGACATAAATATAAAACCTCAAACTATAAAAACTCTGGAGGACAACTTAGGCAATACCATTCAGGACATAGGAATGGGCAAAGATTTCATGACGAAGATGCCAAAAGCAATTGTAACAATAGCAAAAATTGACAAATTGGACCTAATTAAAGAGCTTCTGCACAGCAAAGGAAACTACAACAGAGTGAACAGACAACCTATGGAAAGGGAAAAGATTTTTGCAAACTATGCATCTGACAAAAATCTAATATCCAGCAGCTATAAGGAACTTAAACAAATTTACAAGAATAAAACAATCCCATTAAAAAGTGGGCAAAGGTCATGAACAGACATTTTTCAAAAGAAGACACACATCTGGCCAACAATCATATGAGAAAAGCTTCACATAATGATCATTAGAGAAAGACAAAACCATAATGGGATACCATCTCACATTAGTCAGAATGGATATTATTAAAAAGTCAAAAAATAACAGATATTGGCAAAGTTGTGGAGAAAAAGGGAACACTTTCACGCTGTTGTAGAAAACAGTGTGTCAATTCCTCAAAGACCTAAAAACAGAAATACCATTCGACCTAGCATTCCCATTACTAAGTATATACCCAAAGGAATGCAAATTGTTGTATTATAAAGACCCATGCATAGTATTCATTGCAGAACTATTCACAATAGCAATTACATGGAATCAACCTAAATGCCCCTCAGTGATAGACTGCATAAAGAAAATGTGGTACATATGCACCATGGAATACTATGCAGCCATAAAAAAGAACAAGACCAGCCGGGCGCAGTGGCTCAAGCCTGTAATCCCAGCACTTTGGGAGGCCGAGGTGGGCGGATCACAAGGTCAGGAGATCGAGACCATCCTGGCTAACACGGTGAAACCCCGTCTCTACTAAAAAATACAAAAAACTAGCCGGGTGAGGTGGTGGGCGCCTGTAGTCCCAGCTACTTGGGAGGCTGAGGCAGGAGAATGGCGTGAGCCCCGGAGGCGGAGCTTGCAGTGAGCTGAGATCTGGCCAGTGCACTCCAGCTTGGGTGACAGAGCGAGACTCCGTCTCAAAAAAAAAAAAAAAAAAAAAAAGAACAAGACCATGTACTTTGCAGGAACATGGATGGAACAGGAAGTCATTATCCTTAGCAAATTAGTGCAAGAACAGAAAACCAAATACTGCATGTTCTCACTTATAAGTGGGGGCTAAATGATGAGAACACATAGACACATAGAGGGGAACAACACACACTGGGGCCTATTGAAGAGTGGAGGGTAGAAGGAGGGAGAGAATCAGGAAAAACAACTAATGGGTACTATGCTTAATACCTAGTTAACAAAATAATCTGTACAACTAACACCCATGACAGAAGTTTATCTTATATAACAAACCTGCACATGTACCTCTTAACTTAAAATAAAACTTAAAAAAAAAAAAAACTATATGATTATTTTGTTTACCCATAGAGAAATTATTAATAATGTGAAGTTTGAGCTATTTTATTTTACTATTCAAGTGTCATCACATGGCTGTTAGAAAATGAAACTGAATACACAGGGTTAAAAAATAAATAATTTATAGCACTTTAGATAGAATATATATTAAGAGCTGGAATATTAAAATAACTTCTAGGAACACTTTTACCCCTATAACTCATATTCTGAAGTTAAAACTTTTCATGCTATAGGAAAACAAAAAGTATGTTGTCTTATAATCAAACAATAAGGGTGTTTAAGTACAAGTATAGTAGTCACGGGCAAATAATTTCAAAAATAACTCTAAAATATTATACTGCAATTTGTCGAATCAAATATTGCCTTCCTTAGGACAAGTATTATTTGTTAAAGCATTTTACTGAAATGCTTTTCATTATAATCATTATTAGCCTTTTTATTTGGAACAGACCTAAAAATGGAGTATGTTTAAATTAGATTATCTATTTCCATTTTATCATTTTTTTTAAGCACTTTATGATATATTTTCAAGATTGATTTGGTCTTCAAAGATCTATTGAGTTCAATCCGCGGAAAATGGGACATAAACAAAAGCACAGAAGAGGCCAGGCACAGCGGCTGATGCCTGTAATCCAGCACTTGGGAAGGCCGAGGCGGGTGGATCTTGAGGTCAGGAGATTGAGACCATCCTGGCTAACACAGTGAAATCCATCTCTACTAAAAATACAAAAACAAAATTAGCTGGGCTTGGTGGTGGGCACCTGTAGTCCCAGCTACTTGGGAGACTGAGGCAGGAGAATGGCGTGAACCTGGGAAGCAGAGCTTGCAGTGAACTGAGATCGCGCTACCGCACTCCAGCCTGGGCGACAGAGCTAGACCCTGTCTCAAACAAAAACAAAAACAAAAACACACACGCAGAACGGTAACTGTTTCTCTTAATACAGTGTTTTTATATCTTACTTGGATGATTGACTTAATTTCTCTCATTTAGCTTTGAATGTTCAATTGTAGCCTTAGCATATTAAAAAAGTTTTTCACAAGTGGAATTGACACATAACCTACATATTTAACATGAATCTGAGAATAGAGGAGTTAAGTGCTCTCTTTGCACTCAGCCCAGCAGAAATGGGGACTTGGCCAAAGAGTGATTTGTTTCAGGGAAGTAAATCACCCTAAGCACAAGGAAGCTTAAGTTTAGACTCCATTGCACTTAAGAGAAAACAAACTAGACATTCTTTACACAATAAACCATTAAAAAGAATGTAAACTATTATTCAGAAAAATTATTGAATTATTAGTCATTTATTAACAACATGTATAATTTTACTGTGAAAGTTTAAAAATAGTGAGGTGCTTTAACTTGTCCTTTTGTCTTAATTTCTGTTTAATAGTAATTCCCTTATGATGCTTATAAGAGTGCTTCTGTATTTCAGTCATAGATTTAAAAGAAAATCAAGCCAATGCCATGACTATTCTTTCCCACGAAAAGAAATTAATGCTGCCAAGTTTCCTTTCAGATCTGAATGCTTAAGTAATTTGCATATAAGTATCTCTTTGGGCTTTGATGTTTTATTTAACAATGTACAAATTAGCTTGTGACAAATCTTAAATTATAAAAATTATAAAGTATATGAAGATAAGCTTTTGATTCAAAACATATTGACTACTTTAATTCTTGTTAATTATTACTTTAACTTATACAGTCATTTTTACAGATGAAACGTTAACCATGAAACTTTTTTCTTTGACTTGCACCAAAATTTCACGGTTATGTAAGATTCAACATGGTTATGTAAACAGTGCTCTAGTCTGGAAAACCAAAAGGATTGAAGTCTAACACCTGCCTTAATTTTATAGTTATACATACATTCTTTTTTTTATTATACTTTAAACACTTAAGTATATAATTCTAAAGAGCTATTAATAAAATCAAATGAACTATATAATATTTTAACATTAAAATGAGAATAGTTCTTTGCAACTCTTATGAGCGCTTGCTCTGATAGAGGAGTAGATTGCTAACATCCCTAATATAATCTACCATATTAAAATGATGTTCCCATTGTAGGTTAAAAGGATGGAGGGTCACAGATAGTTATGTCTTATCAGATAGAAACTGTAGGTTTGCTTATTGTTATAGGCCTTGTTTTCAAACAAGAAATTTAAATAGGTGAAGCAGAGTGAGTTTTTAATTGCACAAAGAAATGATAATCTAAGAATAGGTCAGTTGGGGAATATGTTTGGATGGGCAGAAAAGAATTCTTTACATTAAAATTATAATTATCCACAGTAAAATCCTTATGAAGAATCCAAACCAATTACAGACTATTTGTTTAAATTAAGTTAAAAAATGAACACTTTCTACTTTCCTCAGTATATGGACAATAGCATCGAATATATATGTTAAACTTGTTTTCAATCATCAAAACACAATGTATTTGGCAATAGATTCTTCTAAATGATAATTTGCAAATCTACTGTCACCTTAATCACTCCTTTTTTTTCTTCATCCTCAATTAAATTCCAATAGCCCCAATCATCATCTTACCCTCCTGGTTTCTCCTTTTTATCTTTAACAAATATTTCAGTGTGTTAAATATAAAAGTTTGCTGAATGAATGAATGATCTCAGCTTAATAACAGACACATCTAGAACTTAGAAGTTATTTTCATATACTACATCTAACTGGATACCCAGATCAGCACTTTGAAGTACGTTAATGGAGAATTGGCATTATCCCCTCTTAATAGGAAAGGCAAATGAATCCTGAATACACTAATTAACTTGCCCAGGTTACACTGCTCACACGTGGAGAAGCTGCTCTCTTTAATTCAGGTCTTCAGATGGCTTAAACATCTATCCCCTTTGCTTCTTTTAAAAAAGTTTTATTTAATTATTAATGACAGCAACTAACATCAAATAGTACCTTACCAGCCATAAAATATTTTTTTATTTCTATTATTCTCCTTTATCAAATATGTGTAAAAAAGAGAAAGAAGAAAGAACGAGAAAGAATACTAAATGAAAGAACAACAGACCTTCATTAGGCATGAAATCAAGGCTATATACATAATATGAAAGTGTTGTTTCTGGTTTTATTCCTTTTTCTCTTTCCTTCCTTTGACTGGCTTGATCTGGCTAATAAACAAAGCTGTTAAAAGAAAGCTGAATGTACCATTTTAGGATGTGGACTCACCAACTGCACCTGCAGAGCTATTAGCTATGGGGGCATATCTTACAATGACACATTATTTCAAAGGATACTTTTGTTATCTCTTTTCTATAGTCAAAATTAAATTGGTTAAAATGAATTACAAATCCATCTTCTAATTTTTCATTTGGGAGCATCCATTTTATAATGCACTTATCTGAATCTAAAGAATGCACCCAAGTGTGCACTGAGATCTTAATATTAAATAATTGGACAGATAAGGGCATGTGTGGCATTGGATAATGTCATGTCTTTCAATCAGCATAATGAAGCTGGGGACCAACCTTTCCATCAAATGGGAACCAGTCTTTGTCCCACATAACATAAGCTGGCATCTCTTAGAGAGTTGATATAATGGTACATGACAAAACAAACATCCCTCATTTAGAAAGTATTTTTATTTTCTTATATAAATGAAAAATGTAAATGTCCAATTTTATGCATATTCAATTTTAATAAAGCAAGTAAACGGCAAAACAGAGAAATTCTTTTGAATTATATCAAATACATAAAATGATTTTTAAAAGATGATTGAAAATTACATAAAATTATATGACCTTTCTTCTATGCTTATAAAAATTGGAAATGTATTGCTCAATGGGTAATCCATTACAAAGTAGACAGGAGACCATATTTTCTTGTAAGTATATTAAATTTTTAAAGGAAATTTAATAGCACAATAAATAAATTTTATTGAGAAAATACTATGCATCGTAGTGCTATCTGCTTTCCTAATATATTTGTAAACATAAAAATCATCCCTTAGAATAAATGATTCCCACTTAGAAATGAGAAAAGTGAGGCTCAGCCAGACCCAGTGGCTCATGCCTATAATTCCAGCACTTTGGGAGACCAAGGCGGATGGATTGCATCAGCCCAGGAGTTAAAGACCAGCTGGGCGACATGGAGAAACTCTGTCTCTACCAAAAACACACAGAATAGCTGGGCGTGGTGACAAGCCCGTGGAGTCCCAGCTACTAGGATGGCTGAGGCAGGAGGACAGCTTGAGACCAGGAGGTCGAGGCTGCAGTGAGCTGTGATTGTGCCACTGCACTCCAAAAACAGAGCCACTGAACTGTCAAAAAAAAAAAAAAAAAAAAAAAGTGAGGCTCAGAGGTTAAGTAATGTGCCTCACATTACAGAGCTTTTAGATAATAATGCCAGCATTCCACCAAAGAATCAGTGGCCCGGAGCCACAATACGGCCCACTGTCTTCAGAAAGTGGTTTAGGAGCAAAGCCTTTAGAATGAGAAACACCTAGATTTGAATTCCAGCTCTGTTTCACATTAGCTGGGTGTAATCTTAACTTCCTCATCTGTTTCATAAAGTTATTGTGGGAATTAAGCAATGCAAACAGTGAACTAGGCACTATGTCTGATGATATACTGCAAATGTGTAAACTATAGTAATGAGTTTATTAATCAAAGATCTCAAAATATTTTCTGATGATGGATTAACAAATGTGTTAGAAGTTACAGAATTATTATTTTTTTTTTTACAATTGAGAAGAATGAATCAACTCATATCACTACAAGGTTGTATCTTACTCTGTGAATAGGTGTGTTTGCTTTTGGACTTGGCTCTGATGGCTTGTAAGGGAAGTTATTTTGTAAGCACATCAGATAGGGAACTAAGTCCTTAACAAAATACCATCTGAGAAAGCATAATGTAAGAGGTGATGCCTAAAGAAGGTGATAACAAAAATAAGTTGGTTTAAAGTAACAACTGTGCCAAAATTTTAGGTTTGATATTACTTGGAAACAATTTTTTCCTAACATTTAAGGATAAGAAGACATCATGGTAAATACTCTTCAGAGTTACATACAAAGCACTGATAGTGAGCACATCACTTCTAGATATGATCTAAATTATACATTATATTCAGAAATTTAGGTATGAAAGAATTAGATTGAATCTCTCAGACATTGTTTTTGATGTTATTATTCTTAAAAAATATTTAATGTTGTCACTTCTACTTTGAGATTAAAAAATAATTTAAGACAGATCTTATGGTAATCATGTCTAGATGATGAGCCTATATATTGTAAATAAATCATTTTCTGAGATAAATAATAAAGGTAATATTGGCAACAAAATTCCAAAAAAGGAGGGAGGCCTACATCTATTACCAGTGCCAAAGAAAGTATCCTTTCTCTCTGACAATTTTTACTTAAAATAATGGTGTTCAGCTAAGACTTAGGTCAGATTGTATTAGTCAAGAGATCACAGAAAATTAATTAAACTACATGATTAAAGGTCTATATTTGAGATAGGTAGGTAAAAATATTTTACCCAAGATAAGTTTGTTTAGACCAATTTAATCACTTGGTATTTTTCTGCAATTTTAATGAATGCTTGTTAAATCAAATACATGATCTGTCAGTATAAAATTACATAGGTAAACCACCAGTGGGATCATGCCCCAGTTTCTTTTTCTTTTTGTTTTTAAAGAAAGAGCAGCAATGTTCAGTCCATAATACAGAAGCCTCTATTACAAACATAGGCAGCTCTAGGGAATAATGATATAAACCAAACACAGGAATCCTGGCTATGTGGTATCTGTCTCCTATAAAGCTTCATCTTAGATTACCTACATATCCTGATGAAATTTCTGTGAGGTAGAGAAAAGCAAACACTAGTGTTCATTTTGTAGGTGGATACGCTAAAACAAAAAATTTACTGTTTAGGTCATATCTAGTATCACAGTTAAGGATGAAATCTAAGTTTCTATTAGAACTCTAATAAAGATTCATATAAATAGATGTGTTTCTAGAATCCTGCTTGAGAAGCCGACTTTGAGAAAGCTCAATGTATGAGAACAGCTGTCAGATCGAAATTTGAATTCTGAATCTTGCAATTAGTCATATTAACTTAGATAAACTATTTAGTGTCTCTGAGTCTATTGCCCATTAATGAACATAAGCATAGGACTACCTATGTCAAAACGTTATTATGAGGATTAAATGAAATGGATGTGAAAGTACTGAACACAGACAAGGTATTTTACTGCTTTGACCCCTTAATTTCAGAATTACCATTTTTATCTAATAAATTACATTAAATTACATGAAACTTTAAGAGATAATTTACTTATGGCAGTGCCTGTGAATTACTTGGCTTTTCAAAATAAAGACATTAGAACTCATAATTATATTTAGAAGTTAGGCCAAGGAACTGAGGCAAGCAGAAATGTAAAGAAGTGATATTAAGAGATCACAGTAGCATTTTAATGGAACTCTGTCATTCATTTAAAATCTTCTCTACACCATCTAAAACAGTGAAGTTTGGCAAGGCCTAGTCAAATGAGCTCAGAGAGGCTACATTTTATTTTTGATACAGGGAATAATAAAAGAAGAGCTATCATTAGAATCAGAACAACATTTTTCCTTAGTAATACAGGGGAGAAGGAAAAAATAAGAGTATTTCCTGCACTAAAGGCTATTTAATTGCAGTTAGTATTTACCATAAAATATCCACCGTCTTGGCCATTCAGTTACAAATGAGTTTGAGAGAGACACAAAATTATGAAACTTCTAAATCATGAAACTTGTTTAATAAAGCAAGAGTCTGCCTAGTTAAGATTCAGAATTTACATTAAAGTTTATAATCTAAATACTTACGTCATTCCAATGGTCTCCAGTGGCATTTTCAGTAGTCCCTATTTACCTCTTCCTCTATACTAGTTATGTAAAAAATTCTTTTTTTTTTTTTTTTTTGAGACGGAGTCTCGCTCTATCGCTGGGGCTGGAGTGCAGTGGCCAGATCTCAGCTCACTGCAACCTCCGCCTCCCAGGTTCACGCCATTCTCCTGCCTCAGCCTCCGGAGTAGCTGGGACTACAGGCGCCGCCACCTCGCCCGGCTAGATTTTTGTATTTTTTTAGTAGAGACGGGGTTTCACCGTGTTAGCCAGGATGGTCTCGATCTCCTGACCTCGTGATCCGCCCGTCTCAGGCCTCCCAAAGTGCTGGGATTACAGGCTTGAGCCACAGCGCCCGGTCAAAAAATTCTTAAACTTTGTATTTCCTCTTTTGATTTTTGACTATCTTGATATAGAATACACACATGTGAAATACACATACATGCTTTTTAGATGAATCACTTACCTCAGAGCATTATTTTCAAATACATTCAACCATATATTAAAGTGGCACCGTATTTACAAATCTTTTAAAATTTCAAGTTTCTTCTATATACATACCAGCACCATCTGTTTTAATTCTGTTAGATGGTATACTGGGCTCTCCTCTACCCAATGTATTGGTTGCTACCACGCGGAATTCATACTCCATCCATGGGATTAAGTCCACTGCTCTTGCTGCCTCCATATTTCCTTCAATAATTGGGGGATCTAAATAAAATAAACAGTAAATAGAGAATATAGGTTGATTAACTTATCACTTTTGTAACTTCCATTTTTATTTTACTATTTCAGGGAGAATGGTATACACTACACTGAGTTGAAGTAAAAACCTCAACTAGGAATGACGAAATGTTAAGTTCAAGGGAGTAAGAGGAAAAGTTTAATAAATAATAAACTTACAAAGAGTGATATGCATATGAATCACCTATGTAAGTAAGTTTGAGGCAGGGAGACTGCAATTCTGCATGTGTAACAAGCCTCCAGGCTTGCTGCTAGTCCATGAACTGCACCTTGAATAGCAAGGAGCTGTATTCTGAAGGTGGAATCAAAAAAGATTTCCTGAGATAAAGGTACAATTGGAGAGGCAAAATTTTATGTATTGCCATTGATATAGTCTATGGCTAGCAAATGGTTTATAACTAGGGTAGAAAAGGTTAAAGTTTGTATCCTTTTTACTTGGTTTTGTAGATTTATACTCAAATCATTTGGACCAGTGATAATAAATGTCATAATAATTTTATTAATATTTGTTAAGTATCCCTCAGAATTCATGCTACTAGATACTAATATAGATGAGATGATAAATTATGGGTGGAATGTGATCTTAGCTTGCTTATTTAATTGAGATATAATAAAACATGCAACCAAGGCAGGTCTGTGTATTATTATAAGCTTGCCTCAAATATTTCCACATATTTTTAACAATCAACCTATTCATGTAAATAGCTGTACCTGTAGGCTTATCTGTGACTCGATATCTTATTATTGAGGGAAGTTTTATCTGGCAATGTAGACCACGAATACATAATTTTTAAAGATGACATGTCCATCAACACAATAAATGCTAAGCACCCCAGCATCCAGTTTCTGCTTTTGGACAAATTCTCACATGGCTCAGACTGTCCCATCTCACCCTGCCATAATTTTAACTCTGCTAGACACGACTTTTGCTATCTAATTGCTTATTTTGTTATGGATTTGTTCTGTAGATTTGACATATATTTTTGACTTTCTGATTAAAAGTTTCCCTTTACCTTCCCCTCTGTTTTGATTTATTAGGATTTATTAAGGATTTCTACCTCTTTATTTTCTATCTCTTTCACTCCTCCCTTACAGCAAATCAGAACCTGTTTGTTTTAATTCACATGCATAAGGACAATTTTCTAGGTAATTGAAAAAAGTCAAGTGAAGTTTTGGTTTGTGAAGAGCTGTTTACGGAGTGAAGGGAGAATAGAGCTTATGTGATGACGCTGAGTAGGGTAGCCTTTTTGTTTGTTTGTTTTTTGAGATGGAGTCTCACTCTGTCACCCAGGCTGGAGTGCAGTGGCGTGATCTCGGCTCACTGCAAGCTCCACCTCCGGGGTTCATGCCATTCTCCTGCCTCGGCCTCCTGTGTAGCTGGGACTACAGGTGTCCACCACCATGCCTGGCTAATTTTTGTATTTTTAGTAGAGACAGGGTTTCACCGTGTTAGCCAGGATGGTTGATCTCCTGACCTTGTCATCTGCCTGCCTCGGCCTCCCAAAGTGCTGGGATTACAGGCGTGAGCCACCATGCCTGGCCAAGGTAGCCATTTTTTACTGGACACTATTCATTGATTTTAACCCCTTATAGAAAACAGGCTGTATTGGGTTAAATGGTGCCTTTCTCCACCCAAAAAATGTCCATGTCCAAATCACCAGAATCTGTAAATGTCATCTTATATGAAAAAAAAAAAAAAAAAAAAAAAAAAAAAGGCTTGGTAGACCCTGAAATTAAGTTTAAGGTTGTAAGTGTTAAGAATCTTAGGGTAGGATTATCCTAAATTATCTAGGTGGGCTCTAAATCCAATGACAAATGTTCTTATAAAAGAAAGACACAGAGAAGAGTCACACCTAGAAGACCAGAAGGCTATGAGACCACCAACGGTAGATATGAAAGTGATGTAGCCGCAAGCCAAGGGACATATGGAGCCACCAGAAACTGGAAGAAGCAAGAAATGGAGCCTTTGGAGAGGATGCAGCCCTGCCACCACCTTGATTTTGTTCTCCAAACTATGAGAGAGTAAATTTCTGTTGTTTAAGGCTACCAAGTTTATGTTAATTTGTTGGCAACCCTAGGAAACTAATACTGAACCTTAAAGGCAGAAGTTGATGGAGCTATTTGTGAGTTTATAATTATTGAGTTTGGCAGGGGTTGGGGGGTATGCAGTACAAAAGTGTTTTAGGAGGCTTGAGTCTGTCAGACCTGCTCCCCTGCTTCCTAGTCTCAAAACTCCAGCACTATTTAAGGGTTTGAAGAATGGAAATGTTGGAAGCATTTTAAACAATGAGGATATTGTGTTCTTATGATAGTCAAGGCTCACTGGGGCTTTTCCAAGGAAGCTGGGAGGTCAACAGCTAAGAGCAGGTAACTGCTAGGACAGACAAAGAAGAACCAGGTGGATGTGTGGAAAAGCTGCAGCTGATTGACTGATTTTGAGCGCGTGTGAGGATCCAGTATGAAAATCTCCCAAACAAATGGAAGACATTTTCATAAAGTAGAAGATCATAGTTGACCACCAAAAATATGTGAAGGAATGATGGTAGGTAAGGCAAGAAAAGTCAACAGGAGTCATTTTATGCTAGATCTGGATTCCAGCTGAGGAGCCAAGGCTTTGATTTTAATGAGTGAGATGAAGAAAGGAAGAATAAGCAACCAAACTCAGAGTCATGACCTCAAGCAAGTCGACCCTAGGAAGAAGCCCTTGGTCTAAAGATGCAAAAAACTCTCTCAAAGGGGGAAAATGAAGTGTACGTTAAGGGAGTGGAATTCCAGAGTGGACATTCTGAATTATTAAGGAAGGAATTTGCTATAAATATTTTAGAATAGTATTCCCACCAGGATTGCTAATAGCTTGACAACTCTTCTTTTTTAGAACAAATCCAATTATTATTATTCTTGATAATTTATATTAACATCAGTACCTATGAGAATACAAATATCTAAAACAAACATGTTTTGGTAAATAGTTAAAATATCCCCTCAATAAAACCATCTATGTAAGTAGTAGGAATAATTTAGCAAAAACATGATTAACATCTATCATTTTTAAAAGATGTACCAAGAATTAAAAGTGTCTCTTCTCTCTAAGCTGCTTTCACTTCTGCAAATCTGGGTGGCACTTCTGACCCCAACCATATCAGAAGTACATAATTTAAAACACATTCTCTCTGATATTTTCCCAGCTCTTGTCTTGAGCTAAGTAGCCCAAATCATCACTACAAATGGAACTCCAAGACTGGCTAGGTCCACATCAGGCCCACACTCAATGTATTTCTTCTGTCTCCCCCTTGTTTGTTCCTGGCTATCATTTGTGGCCATATATACATTTCTTCTACTTTTTATTCACATTTTGAAACCCCTCAGGGCCTAGTATGCCCAGCATGATGTTTTACAAGTAGAAGTACTTAATATATTTTTGCTTAAAATATATATGTAATACAAATTCTACAGTTTGTGTCTATTTAGAGTAGACAATGTCTCAAGGCAAGAAGCATAGCCTTGTCTATAGCAATCACTTTAGTGTCTTCTTCATCCTTGAATCAGGCAGGTAAGAGAAGGAGGGCACTCTTTTAGCTTGCCCCACCACATAATATCCATCACTCTATGACTCTGTATTGTCATGTATTCAGTCCATAAATTGTCCTGTCCTGTCTAAAGCAGAGAGTACTACTCCATCTTCTTAAGCCCTCTTCCTTCCCCTTCAACTGTGAGTTGATTCTCATTTATCTCTTCCACTGCTGCTGTATATGCTTTTTGAAAAACTTGGTTTTACCTTTAAAACACATTTTATGTGTTTTATTGTGAGCCCTAAATGTCTTCACAAATGGACTTGTACCTAATGCAATCTTCTCTCCTATTCCTTAAGCCCTGGTAGGAACTATTGGATCCTTTTTTCTTCTTCTCCTTCTTTTTTTACTTCTTCCAAAATCACCTACGCAGTTTGGGAGCAGAAGCCTGCTCCCTAAATAAGTAAGCTTTGCTTTGGAAGCAGATTTATGTCTCAAGCCAAATGGAGATGAGAAACAGGAACAGAGAGACTTCATGTCCTTTTTCTTCAGCCAAGTTCCTTGCAACCTGTTTGTTATTCTTGGAGCCAGAAAGAGAGTAAAGTACTTTGCATAATGGAGGCAAATACTGGGGATGACTTCAGGACTGAAAAACAGATTGTGTCAAGAATAACTCCAGCCAATGTAAGCCCCTCCACTGTAGACTTTTACAAGTTATCTGAGTGAGTCCTGGTATTTCTTTAAGACCTAAACATAAGCAGAATCTTTGGTGTCCCCCATTTCAATCTAAAACCCAAATATTTGAAAGTACCAGAACAAACCTACTCACTCAGAGATTCTAAATAAAAATTCAGGTGTCTGTGATGTTCCCCTTTCTGTGTCCAAGTGATATCATTGTTCAATTCCCACCTAGGAGTGAGAACATGCGGTATTTGGTTTTCTGTTCTTTTGATAGTTTGCTGAGAATGATGGTTTCCTGACAAAGGACATGAACTCATCCTTTTTTATGGATGCATAGTATTCCATGGTGTATATGTGCCACATTTTCTTAATCCAGTCTGTCACTGATGGACATTTGGGTTGATACCAAGTCTTTGCTATTGTGAATAGTGCCGCAATAAACATACGTGTGCATGTGTCTTTATAGCAGCATGACTTATAATCCTTTGGGTATATACCCAGTAATGGGATGGCTGGGTCAAATTGTATTTCTAGTTCTAGATCCTTGAGGAATCGCCACACTGTTTTCCATAATGGTTGAATTAGTTTACAGTCCCACCAATGGTGTAAAAGTGTTCCTATTTCTCCACATCCTCTCCAGCACTTGTTGTTTCCTGATTTTTTAATGATTGCCATTCTAACTGGTGTGAGATGGTATCTGATTGTGGTTTTGATTTGCATTTCTCTGATGGTGAGTGATGATGAGCATTTTTTCATGTGTCTGTTGGCTGTATGAATGTCTTCTTTTGAGAAGTGTCTGTTCATATCCTTTGCCCACTTTTTGATGGGGTTGTTTTTAAAGTGATCAAAGTGAAATGAAGAGCAATTTGGATTTTGTATGCAATAAGAGTATCACTTAAAGATGAAATTAAAGACATTTTCTGATAGAAAAAAATGTAAAAACCTTTGAGTCCAACAACCTGAACAATTAGAAATGCTACAAGTTTCTGAGTAGTGAAAATTATACCAGATAAAAAAAACAGTTTTACAGAAAGGAATGAGGAACCCAGATATAATAAATATACTGGTAAATATAAAGGAATTTTGAGACACCTTTCAGCCAATAGAATAGAAAACAATTTTCTCAGACTGAAAAAGGCATCTAAGATGATGTATTCAAAGCAGTGAAAAAAAAAAACTGTCAACCAAGAATATCATATCCAAGCAAATGTGTTTTAAAACCAAAGGCAAAATGCACTCACAGATAAATAAAAACTGAGAGAAATTGTTACTAAAAGACTTACCTTCCAAAAAAAATTTTAAAAAAATAAATTAAAGTTGCTCAGGTTGAAAGTAGTTGATCCCAAACAGCAATTTGAATAAACTCCCCCAAAATAATGAGCATTGGTAAAGGTAATTTTGTAATTTTAAAAGATAGTATAAATACTCATTTTTTCTTCTGTCTTCTCTTAACTTATTTAAAAGTAATTGTAGAAACCTATATATGTATGTATATATGTTCACACATATGTTGTGCATTTATATATGTGTGTATATACATAATTGTGTTATTGGATCTATGATATATTGAAATGTAATATATTTGATACTAGCTGCACAAAGGGGACAGATAGGAGCAAAGTTATAAAGAAATAACATCAGATGGTGATACATAGTTTGTATGTGTGTCCACTCTAAATCTCACGTTGAAATTTGATCCTCAGTGTTGGAGGTGGGGCCTAATAAGAGGAGTTTGGGTCATGGGGGTGGATTCACAATGAATGACTTTGTGCCTTTCTTCCAATAATGAGTGAGTTCTTGCTTTATTAGTTCACGCAAGAACTGATTGTTACAAAGACCCTAGCACCTTGCTTCTCTCTTCGTTTCTCCCTCTCTCACCTTGTGACAAGTCACTTTGCTTTCACCATGAATGAAAGCTTCCTGAAGCCCTCACAAGAAGCAGATGCTGGCGCTATGGTTCTTGTATAGCCTGCAGAAGTGTGAGCCAAATAAAGCTCTTTTCTTTAAAAATCACCTGGCCTCAGATATTTATAGCAATGCAAAAGAGACTTAGATGATAACTCAAATCAACATGAACAAATGAGGAGGACCAGAAGTAGTAAATACAAAGGATAATATAACAGAAAAATTAACAAAGGATAATATAAACAAGCATATGTTGGTTTATAGGCAAACAATTATAGAAAGTGATAATTTTAATATAAGATTATTGGGTTTGTGAAATATATAGATGTAACATATATATTTATATATATTTCACTGAATATGAAAGTGTTTCCCCTAGATAGCTCTATTTCATCTTCCTCTTTTGTGCTATTATAGTAATATATAATAACATTTACTAAATATTAATAACATGTATTATATGCTATTATAGTTATATAACTATATTACTATGATAGCATATAGCATATAATAAAATATGCTATAATAGCATATATAATAAAATATGTTAGTAATATATAGTATTATAGTAATATATTACTATATTATAGACTATATAACTGTATTATATATAGTACTGTAATAGCACAAAAGAGGAAGAATGAAATAGAGCTATCTAGGAGAAACACTTTCATATTCACTGAAATTAAACTAATAAAATTATAAAACCTATTCTGTTAAATTCAAATGTATCTAGTAAGCCCTAGAGTATTCATTAAGTATGTATGTGTGTGATTATACACATGTATAGTGAATATAAACTTACCCTCGGAGCAGGATTACTTACACACACACACACACACACACACACACACACACACACACACACACAGTGAATATCATCAAAGGAATTAAAATGTTACACTAGAAAATGCTCACTTCTTCCAAAAGAAAGCAGTGAACAAGGAAAAGAGGAACAAAAATAGTGAAATATTTAGAAAGCAAAATTATAATGCAACTACGATCCAACTGTATCAATAATAACATTAAATGTTAATGGATTAAATAATTCAATCAAAAGGCAAGACCATCAAACTGGATGAAAAATTCAACTAAATGTGACCAACAGAAAACATACTTTATATTCAAAGACCCAACGTCAATGAAAGCAGAAGAATTGGAAAAGATATATAATGGAAATAGGAACTTTTAGAAAGCAGCAGTGTCTATTACTAATATCAGAAGTACCCTATTTATTTTATTATATTTTAAGTTCTAAGGCACATGTGCACAACGTGCAGGTTTGTTACGTATGTATACATGTGCCATGTTGGTGTGCTGCACCCATTAACTCGTCATTTATATTAGGTATATCTCCTATTGCTATCCCTCCCACCTCCCCCCACCCCAAGACAGGCCCCGGTGTGTGATGTTCCCCACCCTGTGTCCAAGTGTTCTCATTGTTCAATTCCCATCTATGAGTGAGAACATGAGAAGTACCCTATTTAAAACACATCTCCTACCTCCCCATTCCTCTTTTCTGTTGTTTCTCTCTAGCGTTCATCACCACATGACTTACTATATATTTTAATTGTGTATTGGCATCTCTTCTACTATAATATAAGCTCCTTGAAGACAGATTTTGTTGTTCTTATTTTGTTCACTGCTGCTCAGCTATACATACTGCATCTAGAATAGGTTCTGGCACACAGTGGGGACTCAATAAACATGTTTAAAGAATGAGCACTGTGGGCCCTGACCCAGGTGCTAGAGATAGAACAGTGAATAAAACAGTTTTTACCTTCATGGAACCTACTTTCTAGTGGATATTTTAAAATGAGAAGCATATTTAAATTGAGCTATATATTTATGAATATAAATGCCTAAATAGTAAGCATACATAAATAACTAATGCAAATAATTGCAATTAGTATTTCTTTTTCAGGGCCAAACCAAATTTAAACCATTTATTTATTTTAATGGGCTAGATTTCTAATAGTTTCATTATTATCATACTTTTCCATTCTCTTCAGAAAAGTAGAAACTGCTCATGCTTTAGGTTTATAAAGTATCTAAAAGGTTTTTACATTTATTTTTCGGATGGACTGATTTTGTCAACAATATTTACAGATAATTCTTAAAACAATAAGCATAATGTAATAGAAACATTTCACTTGTTTCTAATTTTATTGCAACTTTATACACTTAGGTGGGGAATCATCTGATATTAAAATATATCCTAAATCCTTGCAACAGACTTCAAGTTTATATTTGATTTATTTCTCTGGAGGGGGAGAAATATCAAATAGAAGTAAATTTAAATTAAAACATCTTAGTGAGCAATACAAATATGGGCATTTGGGAATGGGATTTCCACTATGTTAAGATAAATCTAAAATGAAAGCAGATTTGGGAGATTAGAATAATTTTTTTTTTTTTAGTTTTTTAAAAAGGAGGAACATTTTATTCACCACTCATGTCTCTTTTCTTTTCTTGTGACAACTGGGAAAATATTTCTATGTCTCCTCTTTTCCATCTTAAAGAATTCTGGCAATGACAAGTTTGTTTAAAAATATTGTCAAAAGTTACAAAGAAATTATTTTATCAAAAAGATCTTCAATCTTCCATTTTACAGGAGAAAATATATGTATTGATGTGTGATATTATAGGCTAGTCATGACAAATGGCAAAGTTGTAGACAAAGGAAAGTACCCACTTATTCTTAATTAATTTTTCCTGATCAACTTTAGAAAATCTTAATATAAGAAAAGAAAAATGTTGAAAGATCCAAAATGTCTTTAAAAATCTGTTTTGAGGAAATTCAAACCAGGTCAGATCATTCAAATAAAGGGTTATAGTAGTAAGATTTGGATGCTTAATTTAAGATTTATGATCAATGTGGCTTTTTAGAAATTCAGAACTATAGTACATATGTACTCAAATAAAAAGGGTCATAAATAAAGTGCTATGAATGCTATTTGCTCAAAAATAGACTTTCCAGTGATTTTGGGGGCAGTAAATCTCACACAAAACTCAAGTAAGATACCCAGGAGGCCTCATTTTGCTTTCCATTATAGGTTGATTTAGAAATGATACTTCTTTTTCTATAGCTTTAACACATTTAAATGTGTAACTTCCATGTAATTTTCTTCATTACCAAAATATTAGAATAAGTTTTTAAAAATTTAAGAAAGAAAGCCTTTCAAGGTAGATAATGACATTTTTAAAATCTCCAAATTTTTGCTTTTGAGAAAAGAATTCACTTTGAAAATACGCACGGATTAATCAGACAAATAAAACTCACCTGTCTTTGCATCTTTCCAGTCATCTGAAAGAATAGTCTTGGTCTGGATAGTGTATTTAGAGATAGGACTATGATTGTCTGAACCACGGCTCCAAGTAAGTGCCACAGAAGTGGCTCTAATGTCTTCTATTCTCAGACCACCTGGAGGGCCTGGAGGGCCTGAAATGAAAATTTGGGTAATGAATCAGTGAATCCCAACTAGTGAGTTGAACACACATTAGAATACAAAAATGTCTTCTAACAATTAATCTAAAGAACATTTGTACAATATAATCAGTGTGTCTGCATTTCTTTTAAATATAGATTATAAGAAGTGATATGATTTGTAGTTTTCACTGAATGATTTCATGTGTCTCTTTTTAAGGAAGGAAATAGATGCTATCATTTAAAAATGACATTGGTAGGCAGGTATGATAATCTCTGACTCATTATATGCAATTGGCACCAAGGGGACCTAATGCAGATTGTAGCATAGTATGATTTAATGAATTCTTGCTGAATGCATGAATCAGAGATGGTAGCGCAATTCAGTTTAGATATGGGAACAGTTGATCTATTGTCATTCTGCCCCCCCAGAACTGAACACATCTCTTTGTTCTTTGATATTTTTGTTTTGTTTTGTTTTGTTTTGTTTTTTTGAGTTAGGGTCTCTGTTGCCCCAGGCTGGAGTGCAGTGGGGTGATCATGGCTCACTGCAGCCTCTGCCTGCCTCCCCAGCTCAAGGGGTCCTCCCAGCTCAGCTGCCCAAGTAGCTGGGACTACAAGCACTCCACAACACTCAACTAATTTTTGTGTGCCTATGTGTACTTTTTTGCAGGACTGGGTTTCACCATGTTGTCCAGGCTGGCCTCCAAGTTCTGGGCTCCAGTGATCCTCATGCCTAGGCCTTCCAAAATGTTGGGACTACAGGTGTGAACCACCGCACTGGCCCACATACTTTTTTATAACTCTAAATGTTATAGGTAATTTATTTTACTTGAGGTGGAAATTTCTGGGAATCATTTCATGTATCATTTTCCATAATACATTTCATGTTATAGTCATAAGAATAATATTAAAAATGTTTCTACTTATATAATATATAGAAAATAACTGACAATTCAGACATATACCAGGAATGCTCTTAAAACCTCAAATTATATTGAAGAGTCTTAGAAGAATTGTTCTTGTAGAACAAAAATCAATGTTAAAAATAGGTTTTCATAGATGCTTCATGACTCAGTACCAATACTATTCCTTTATCCTCTCAGCAGTGCACTGTGCTGGGAAATAGAAATTAAAAGATAAATGAGACACAACCTTTTGGGATTTGAAGAGCTTTTTGCCCTCAAATAAAACAAATAAAAATAAGAAAAAAATGTCCTTTAAGTGGTGAAGTCCTTAAAAAGCTAAAGAAGCCTCTCAGTTAATAGACAGTTCCCAGTATAGACATTTCAGAATGTTTATAACTAAACATGCATATCACCTGTTCTATTTGCACCAGAAAGGAGTCCACCCACAACTGATTTAGGCATATTGAATATAATAATTAATCAACAATTTTTATTAAGTAGCACCATCATTTTTCATAATTAATGTAATACTAAAGAGGACATTTGTTTTATCTTTCAGCTGAAATATATACCTTTATATTTATATATCAGTTGAGTTGCTCAGCTTAGATGGCCTTTTTCTTTATACGAACATTGGTATTCGCAGAGGTATGGCCAACACCCTAAACCTCCACTCATTTCCTTATAGTGGTTCCAAGGAAGAAAGTGTGTGCAGATCAACAAAAACACATCACCACTAACTAGTAACACAAGACACATACCCTATCAATGACAGTAAATTTTATTATTTGGAAATACATCACATAAAAATATAAGAAAGGCAAATAAACTTTTATAAATTTATAATCTATAATAGTATACTTAGACTTCTTAATGTTAAATAATTGAAAATAGACACACAACAGAACACATTTGATATTCAGAGAGAACATATTGCATTTTTCATATGTAAGAAAACACATTGAAATACAGTGTGTGTGTTTTTTTTTTTACATAATGCAGCATCCTAAGTCAATTACTAAGTAGAATATTTTAGAGTGTTAAAATAAAAAATTAGAGGTGAATAATAAAAGAATTT
This sequence comes from Rhinopithecus roxellana, assembly GCF_007565055.1. NCBI lineage: Eukaryota > Metazoa > Chordata > Mammalia > Primates > Cercopithecidae > Rhinopithecus > Rhinopithecus roxellana. The sequence goes on from NC_044558.1 coordinate 73,303,160, forward strand.
TTCAAAGGAAGAAAAACACTGTAATACATGCATTCAGATACTTTTTCTGAGCATAGGGGTATGACATTCAGAAAATGTTAAAGGGAATTTAAGACAAAATTATCATAGGTTAGTCATTAACCATTAAAGTGAAGTATAAATCATTTCCCTGCTGTTGTTCTCCAATGTTCTTGAGGTGTTGAATGAATAATATTTCACAAAGGTCAGAATAAAACTGCATATTGTTAGTGTATTTGTTGAAACATTATATGCATAATAATTCAGTCATCCACTCATTTAAGGGTAATATTGTTGAGCAAAACACTATAATTATACTTGTCCATTGTTTTCTCGGATATATGTCTGGCCTATGGTAGGTTCCTCATAAATATTTGGTGTATAGATAAATGAATTTATTATAATTAATGTTCAGGCAGTTCTGTAAATATAATTGTCATCCATAGTACAGTCTTCATTTTTCCAATTGTTTTGAAATACTATATCATCATAAAGAGCTGGAATTGAGAAGACAAATGGAAAGGGGTGGGTTGGTATCTTCAAAACCCTGGTGTGGGAATAGTACTCGGTAATAGTTCCACTGATATGAAGTAGATTTTTCCATCTACTAATTGTCTACAAATATCTCCAAAAAATGCCTGAGAATAAATAATACTATTAAAGTCATAATTATATTAAAAAACAAGGATTTTAGAATTAAGATAAACTTAACTTTCAATTCTGTGCCCTGATTTATCTTGGGCAAGTTTCTTAAAATCATTAAGCTCCTGTTTACTCATCTGTAAAATAAGAGTAATAAAAAAGTATGGTAACTCACACCTATAATCCCAGCACTTTGGAGGCCAAGGCAGGTAGATTACCTGAGGTCAGGAGTTCAAGACCAGCCTGGCCAACATAATGAAACCCAATCTCTACTAAAAATATAAAAATCAGCTAGCATGGCAGTACACACCTATAATCCCAGCTACTCAGGAGGCTGAGACAGGAGAACTGCTTAAACCTGGGAGGCAGAGGTTGCAGTGAGCCAAGATTGTGCCACTGCACTCCAGCCTGGGTGACAGAGTGAGACTCTGTCTCAAAAAAAAAAAAAAAAAAAAGGTTATTGTTAGGACTGAAATAATGTCCTTACAGAATGTAGTTCTCAACCTGGTCCACAGAAAGCCATCAGGAAACCTTAGCTATTAACAATATTATTATTATCATTACATCTTTAAAAGATTTCTGGGCATCTTAGCTACCTGGCAGGAGTTATTAATTAGTACTTTGTCAGTCATTGTCAGGGATCTGTATACAGAGTATTCTTTTACCACTTATTACTTAAAAGAAAGCAGGGACAGTAAACCAAAATAAAATTCTAAGCCCCCCAAGCATCTGAAAGGAACCCTTCTCTTGGCAAGTGCATTCCAAAAGTAACCTGAAAAACTAGTTCAGGCAGTGATGGGAAGGGGCAGCCAGACATGCCTCATTATACCCTCTTCCCTTTGGGAATTATTGATAGAACAGACTTCTTAACTCTGATAAGAAGCATTTACAATCTATTTTCTGAAGCTTGCTACCTGAAGGCTTCATCTGCAGGAGAAATCCTTGATCCCCACCACCCACAAGTCTGTATGGTAATACAGACATTCTTTTCTATTGATAATAACTCTTTCAACAAATTGCCAATCAGAAAATCTTTAAATCTACCTATGATCTGGGAGCCCCCCATTTTGAGTTGTCCTGCTGTTCCAGATGGAACCAATGTACATCTTACATTTGTTGATTGATATCTCATGTCTCCCTAAAATACATAAAACCAAGCTGTATCCCAGCAACCTTGGGAACATGTCGTCAGGACCTCCTGAGGCTGTGTCACAGGTGCATCCATAACCTTGGCAAAATAAACTTTCTTGAGACTTGTCTCAGATACTCTTTGGTTTATAGGACAACATAGAAAGTAAAATGTTTTCCAGTAATTTTGACATAGGTGAGGAAAATTTGGGAATGTGAAGACACTCTGTGTATTAAGGAATGAGTCTGTGGCAAAAATAGAGCATGGAGACAAACGTGGACAGTCTGACTTCAACCCAGGGCCAGCCCTGCAGTGTCTCTCAGCAGTAAGGTTTTCAAGCAGTGTAGGCTGATGTTACTTGCTTATTTTTTTGTTTAGAATGGACAGAAAAGTGTTGAGATAGAAAATAAAATGACAAAGCTACTTGGTTCTCAGCACAAAGGAAGGCATTTAGGAACTGACCACTCTTCTGATTCTTTTGTCAAAGAAAAAAACCTAACCATGCATAATTCTAACCCTGAGTTAGTTTGTTTCTCCCTTCCCTCCCCTCCCCTCCCCTCCGCCTTCCCTTCCCTGCCTTCCCTTCCCTTCCCTTCCCTTTTTTCTCTTTTTTTCTTTTTTCTTTTCTTTTTCTTTTCCATTACCATGTACTCTCCATAAATCCTTCAAGGAAGCCAGGGAAAATGTAAGCAAATGGCATGATGCATGTAGTTTATTTCACTATTACTCTACTGATATCTCCTTCCAGTTTCTTAGGCTGTTCTCAGTCAGATAGCTAACAATTCTAAGAACTATTTACCCCGAAGTTAACATAAAAGAGAGAAATTGGTCAGTTGAAAAAGACCATTGGAATCGGATCTGATTTTAAATGCCTAGATACATTAGATGACAAATTAGTCTTCTATTTTTTTTCTTTCTTTGACTGGAATTATTAAAGATCTGAAGTGGTGAGGGGAAGAACTGAAATATTTTTCTGACTAGACCTGGCAAAGTCTTTTTATCCATTTTTCTCATTAACATTAATATTGGGGAGTTAGAAAGAGGCGAAAGAGGAGAAAAAGAACAATATGGAGGAGGGAATAAAAAGTTATTTAAAGCATGCTTTTTGTTTTATGCTTTTATGAATATAGTTTTATCTTCACTCCTCTCTTGTCACCACCTCTCCCTACCCCATGCTCTAGCATTTTTGAAATACATTTTATTACACTCATATATCATATCCCTACTATTTCTGCTGTTTCTGTTTCCTAATTCTTCCAAATGCTGACAGGATGTCATCAAGAGTGGATACCACTAATTGTGCTCAGCCTATCCAGCTGATTGAATTCCTCTTTCACTGCAGTTGGCAGGACAAACTTCAGTGTTGATTTGTTTGCTCCTTATTTTCCCATTCAAAATCATAGTGTTCAAATTGCTACGCTTCTTTGGGCTACCTTTCTGTACTTCAGATGGGGGCTGCCTCTATGGACTATTCTTTCTTTCCTATATGCATGACCCCCTCTCTTACTATTCTTGTTTTGCACCCATTATATTCTTTCAATCTTGCTTTAAAAATCCCTCTTATAGAATGCTGACTGAGAATGTTCCATAAAATTTCACCTATGGGCCAAACAAAAATAATGATCTATCAAAGTCCTTGTTAGTGTTATGTTTCTTACCTTGGGGGTTCTTCAAAATTGGCTAGAAAACAAGTCTAAAAACAACTACTGAGACTTATTTCTGTCACTTTTTTACCTAGTAAAGGACTGGGGAAATGGTCTGAATGATCTCCTGTCATTCATGGTTCAATGCAGAGTCTCATTTGCCACATCCCTACTCTCTTTCTCTAAATTTCTTTATGTTTTCAACATTTTTACAATTAAATTATATGCTACAGACAAATAATAGAAACATTTCAATATTTAAGGTAGATCACATACATTTAAGAGTCCACTAAAACCAATATATATATATTTAAATAATCCATTTTACAAAAGGATACCGAAGACTAGAAGGGCTCTTGTCAGAGAGGCGTAGCTAATCAGTGACAGATTACAGAGATGGGATCAGAGACAGGGTTTTCTGGTATAACACGCTCGAAATGAAATAACATCCATTTTCAAATTCAGATTATACAGCTTAAATATGCCTGTCTGCAAAAGACTTCCAAGTAATTACCTGGATGACAACAAGTCTACACTATTGTTCCCTTTGAACTTGGACTGCTAACAATATAAAATGTACATGGTATAAAATTATTAGTGATTCAAAAAGGGGAAATTTATATTGTATATTTTACTAAAAATTATGCTTTTTTCTGAGTACTTATATCAAAGTCACCGCCAAATCTTTTATAGTTCTTACCAATAACCTTGTGAGGTAAGTGCTCTTATTTTTCCTATTTTACAGGTGAGGAAACAGACAGGAATAGGTTAAATAAAATGGCCATGTTCACCCAGCAAGTAAATGTCCAAGTTAGAATCTGAACCCAATTAATTTGCCATGAGACCAAATTTTCAACAACTATCCGAAAAGCAATATTTTTAAAACAGCATTGTCAGTATCACATTCAAAAATGTTATTAGGTTTCTGTTGCTGACCTTTCTTTTTGGGGAAAATATGAATTACTTTTGTAAAAGTGAATATTTTGGAAAATATGACAAGAACTATAATATATTGATCATAGCTTTTTTATTTTTTATTTTTTATTTTTTATTTTTATAGAGATGAGGTTTCACCATGATCCTAGGCTGGCCTTGAGCTCCTGGACTTATGTGATCCACCCACCTGAGTCTCCCAAAGTGCTGGGATTACAGGTGTGTACCATCATGCCTGGCCGATTGTGCCTTTTTAAATCTTTATTTCTGTGTTAACTCAGATAAGTAAAGATAAACACATTATCCATTTATAAATTCATATTCAATACATTCCCTCTCTTTGTTGATCGCTATAAAGATATTTGGTAATCTTTCCTGGATTTTACTAATGTTTTTAGAAAAACATACCTATGTATGAACAAAATATAGATTTGATTTTTATTCTCATTCATATGTAAACTAATTTTTAAAAATGAGGAGAAATACAGTTGTTTATCAGTTCTGTCATTTCTGCTTTAAAAATGTAGTAATATTCGATGAAGAAGAATTTAGACATTTGAGGAAAGATAGTGAGAAAACAATATATAAATTTTCCAAATGACCATTCACATATTATAAGCTGACCATATTTTCTCAATAATCAAGATTTTTTTTTATAAATCAAATTGGATAGAAAACTAGAAATTAGGATCCCCGTGTCTCAATTTCTAAACAGGATGTAAAGTAGCTGTGACTACACCCCACGAATCATTTGAGTTGGTGCCACTACTTAGGTAGTAGCCCTAACCGGCTCTCTCCCTCTTAAACACTGGTTTTCTAAACAACTATAGTGGGAAATAAATCCCCCAAAACTACTGATTATTTGGGGAATACATATAGCACATACATTTAATGTAAATATTCATGCCGCAGAACTGGTGTAAGTAGGAAAAACACTGGTGACATTCTTTTTTCCAATGGTAATTCCCTAGTAAGTAATTAAAAGCAAAGCACCATGTACAAATATTCTGTGGTTCACTGTTTATTTTTACCAAAATGACAAATTTCAATGAAAAGTTTGAAATGTTAAGGAAACAAAAAACTTTTCAGAAGCATTTATCCTCCCTTTTTAAATCAAGTAATCATAAAATTGAAATCACTGAGTGGCAGTCATATTAGGGCAGGAGACATCTTCTTTACTAAGGAATGTCAAAGCCTCATTATTTATTGCAGGCCTGTTCTTGCCTTGAAAATTATCTAAGACAATAGCTCTAATATCCTATTTTAAAATGCAAATCAATGTTGTGTGATCATGTTGATGTTTGAAGTTGTACTAAGATGAAGCTGAATATTATTAAATATCTCTACCATTTAATAGGAGTATGGTAACTTTCTTAACCTCTGATATTGATAAAGGTAAATTTAGATCCCAGTTAGAAATAAGAACAAGACTAAAGGAAGATAAATGAATCTATATAATTCTTCTACTTGATATTGATATAGTTTAAGGTTGTCCTTCATTTTCTGGTGTAAGTCACATCTGTCCTATGATTTCTTTTCACATTTTTATTATTTCTTTAAAAAACAATATTCCTATCTGGTCTCAGTTGTATAATTTCAGTATGGACTACATAGAAAGATGCCCTTAATATGATTCATACATGTCTCCATGGTGCTGTTTACAGACACATGAAAATTCTCAAATTGATTTTAAACATCTTACAAAAATGACAATCTGGATCTCTAGTCTAAATTCTAAGATAGCTCCATTTGGAACAGTAATTGAGACTAGAAAATATAAAAGAAAGAAAGAAGTAACATCTTGAGTCAGAGACATTTATTTCTTTATGATGACTAATAAATTATTTTTAAAGCTAAACTATATATATATATATATATATACACATATAATAATTTAAGAATTATATTCATTTCCCTCAAAGCTTTCTTCAGAGTTCTTCTGACCACAGAGAGAATTGCTAGATGAAGTAAATGAGAAATTCATACCTAAACACAAACCTGAGAAAATCAAAATTATTTATTGTGAAGTAATAAGAATTTTAAGCACATCTCTTTCACCAAAGGGGGAAAGTGAAGGCATTTTCAAACAACAACATTTAAGCAGTACCAGAAAGAATTATATACTCCTCAATTTTAATCATCCACTTCTACTCAAGTCCTTCCAATAAAAATCAGAACATTCCACCAAAAAAGAAAAGATCTACAAAAGCTGATGGCAGGAATCAATAAAATTAAATATGAATGCATGCTGTTAATGGCTTAGTGGTCTTTACTAAAATCTTGCTACTCAGATGAGGGTTTCTTCCACGTGCTATCCATTTTCACTTTCCAATTCCAGGAATTGTTCCAAAAACCCTACAAAGCCATGGTAGGACTTCAGTTTTTTACTGATGCTTTTCATTCTTTAATGCCAAAGAATATGTATGGCACCAGGATTAAGAAAAAAAGACTGCCAGAGTAACACCCCTTTTAGCTTATGTCCTAATTATGATGACTCATTAGAGAGTTTGACAACATTGTTCATTACCTGCTTGAATAAATCAAACAGTACATTCAATGGCAATACTCCTGTATTATATAATTCATCAGTTCTTCATAGATTTTTCAGATAATGAGCTAATTTCTGAGCTATATAATTTCAAAGAAAAACAGGACATGAAAACACAAAACTTTCACTTGGCCATTATATAATGTACTGAGTTAGTTCACTAGGCGTTTTTAAGGTATTAGTGAAGCATTATAGTTATATTTTTAAAAATGTTTATGCTCAAAGTATGTTTAAATGTTTCAAAAGGGGAAACATACTCTAAGAACTAGGTTGGGGGTAGGGGGAACTGCAGAATCTACAAGACTGAGTTAGTCAAATCTAGTATAATATGTTAAAAAAAAAAAAAAAAGTCTTGCACAGAAATGGTGAGTGTCAACGATCACCAGGTTGGAGGCAGGCTTGCACAGACGGGGAGAAAGGAATCCACCATGTTTTTCTCTCCACCTTTTCTGTTTTTACCTGCAAGAGGAAAGATCAAGGCTGAAGGGAGAGTGTGGATGCCCAATTAGGGGCAGCAAGCCATGTACTTGGGGGATTTGCTATATTTCCTTGATGGGTAAGTTGAAAGAATGAACACAGAAAGGTATCTTCTCCTACACGCTGAGGAAAGGGGGCCAAAGGGAGAAGACTGATGCCACAAGCTGTGGCCCAATTAAAACCTTTCCCTCATACACAGTGACTGACTTTCTAAAGACCAAGTGTTGTAACTGAAGTCGCTCCTCAAAAAACAAATGAAACAAATCTCATGGATGCTTTGTAAATTTCATTCCACATAGTGTAAGTGTATCTACTAAAACATATGCTTATGCCTTGAAGACTTCTAAGAAAAAAAGTAATGAGGATAGATTGAAGCAATGGTTCAAAAAAGTTAATGGTTGAGGCTGTGTTTTGTGAGAACTGTCTTGAGTTATATTTTATTTATTTCTCATGTCGATATATACATTCATAGTAAAGGGAAGGAAGTAAAGCAAAATATTTATAAAAAGTTGCCATGAACAATGTATGGACTGTAACTATTCATACTCTCTTTCATAAATATGGAATTTGAGGCTGACAGTGATTAATCGACTAGCCTAAGACCACAGGTTAGGTAGGCAAAGTGGATATCTAATTGGTTTAGCAAGAGCCACAGCTTTTCTATCACACCATGCAAATCATTTAACAACAGTATGTGTATAATGTGTATAATGATACAGCATTATTGTTATAGAAAACCATGTAATTAACAGAGTGATCACCTACCTCATTCCCCTACGCGTTACTAAGGATAGTTATTATTAGAATTATACCATTTTATAGCTACTACTGTCCCCTGGAGATAGCTGTTTAAATAGAAGAAACATCATCTAGGAAAACTTGCCTGTGCTGACTGCTTGTTGTAAATTCAGTCCTTACTGTAAATAGTAAAAAAGGTCATAAGACTCATTTGACATTTTAAGCATATGAAATTTTAAATCCTTTTGATGAGAACTGAAAATGCTAATTTTAGCTATAGTCTTTTATTTTTTTTCTTTTAAACGCAGTTTGGGTAGTTTTTGCTATTTTACCAGTTTGCTTCTCTGTGATTTGAGATTTTAAGTCTGAAAAGTGGGGGCTATGAACAGTCACCAAGGGAGCCTCCCTAAACTCCTCCAGAGAAGGGTACCATTTCCTTGAATTAGTCACTGTATCTACCAGACAATGTAGGAAGATATCAAATAGTGGTCTTCCAAGTTGCTTAGACCCTACACATCAGCGGGATCTGACATGTTTCTATCAGTAACAGTTCCTTTCTTCTGGAGAAATTCTCAGGAATGTGTGAAGGAGGGGTGGGGTCAAGCTCTCATTGTTGAGCATCACTAAGAGTGCAGGGAGCGGATGCTCAGAAGTGGGTTCTTCAGTGTGATGGACCTTAGACCATTCTGGGAATAATTACACAAGGGATTGCTACACTCTGGCGTATCACAAGTAATTTGCTACTAATAATATTGAGAATTCAGAAGTTTCTGCATTTTTTTTTCCAAAGTATAAAGTAGATTCAAAGTTATCCCTGTCGCATGCCAACTCTCACTCACTTGCATCCCAATGCACTTTCAAGTGAAGGTGTTGGCTCTTCAGGGGTGCCCTGGGAAATGCACATGAACCTCAGCCACTCCCTTATGTCTTCCCATGTCCACACAGTGATCATCACTGTTAACTGTCATTAGGCAAATAACAATTAAAATAGTGTTGTGCTTTTTAGGGTAAAAAGTTTTTTTGGATTTATGCCAGAATCTGCAACCAATTATGAGAGTATTGTGTACAGTTAAACGTGATGATGGAAAAGCGCTCGCAGAGAAAAGATTGAGAACTACTCCCTGCTGCTGTGATCTAATGGGGTATCCTAGCTCAGCGTCCGTTGCAGAATACTTAAATACTTCTTTCTCTCTCTGTGTATGTTTCATTTAATCCCAATAGTGACAATTACAGTTGCAGAAGCTATTGTAGGAATTCAAAAGCACTAAAATCTCTCTGTAGCTTCATAAACTGATCATGAGTTTAGAGGGTAAAAGCTTTCTCTGAGTTTCCTTCATTCTAATTTGTGTAGTTGCCCAAACTTTTGTGACCAAATTAAATTTCCAGAAACTGGGTGGGAAGCAAGCCTGCAAAAGGCTCCATCAAGAAAGCATTGCATAGTAATGAGACTGGAAATGGCAGACTGCACAGAAATCATAGGTAATAAAACTGCTTGAAAGGGATTTTATGTCGTTAAGTTTTTTCTTGGTTATATTTTCAGCAATGAGGCTAAGGTGTTTTTGTCTTATTTAGTAAAATGAGCTGAAAAGGGAAGCTATTAATGAAATTCTAATTTTAAACAAGCTAAAATGTTACTCTACTCTCTAACTTAACTTGGAATTATCAGTAACTCAGAGTGTTGAGGGAACGATCGAATTAATTTGACAAATTAAACCATGTACCAACAATGATAGAGATGCACAATACAAAATTATATGATCTGACTTCTGTCTTTGGGAAAGTTAAACATCAAGAAGGGAAAAGCATGTCCATGTAGTTGAATTTGGAACACTAGTATCTGGCCACATTCTGGCTTTATAACTGATAGCAGAAAATATATATTTTTTTCTTTTTTAAGCTTCCTTTGCCTATGAAATGGAAATAACAGTCCTTGTACTACCACCTCATAGCAATTTTGTAGGACGACACGGTAAAATTTATAGGAAAGTCCTATAGGTGTAGACATTATAATCTCAGATATTTAAATACTCTGAATGAACTATTTTTAACTGTATGAATTATATGTTATTTTAAAAAAGCAGGAAAACACACATCAAAATTTCATTTACCTATTTTTAGGCCAAAGAACACATTATAAAATCAAGCTTTCAAGCCATCCAGTACAATTCATTTACTGATTTTGCCACTGTAATTATAACCGTATAAAGTTGACTGGTTGAAAAAAATTAACTACTATAGTTTCTCTTGTAATAGGCCAGCCATAAATATAACATGAGCAAAAATAAACTAGCAAGATCAGCATCACTTTCTATAGAATAAACATTTGTTGCCAAGAAAGTAAAAGGCCTGCAGTTTAGCTTTTCCACATTGATTATTTTATCACATTGAATATATTTGGGTTAATGTTTAGTTATAGTGTGCTACAGCCATGAGCTGGGTGTTATACCTGAAATTAGACTGTCTGCATTCAAAACTTGTTCTTCCACTTAGTAGCTTTATGACCTTGAATGATTAACTTAGCCTCATTAGATTCAATTTTCTCATGTGTAAAACGAATATAATACAGTAATGATACCTGTCCTTTAAAATTAAATCTGGCAAACAATGTATTTAATAAATGTTATATATCCTTTTATGATATAATCAATACATGTTATATGACATACAACACATCTTTTATTATAACATGCTATGTAGCTATGTATCATATTATACATTATATAATTATATATTTTTATTTTATATTCATCATTTTATATATACCTTTACACAGTCTAAAGATTCGAGTTGGAAAAATACAGTATTTTACCAACATAAACCACAATTACTTTCAAAATATGAACTAATTGCCATTTATTCATATTCATCGAGACTTTTAGGTATCACTGATTATCTGTATTGCTCTTGAACTTTGACATTATTGGCATAATTGTAGCCTAATTTGGCATAATTGTCTGGTAAATACACATGGATGTATGAATCAATATGGAGCACTGAAGTGGATGCAGTGTCTAAAAGCTCCAATGACCTGCTAAATTCTGTAAAGCTTTCCTACTGTCTCCCTGGAATCAAACTGAGTGGTAAAAGGGTTTTTTTGTTTGTTTGTTTGTTTGTTTGTTTGTTTGAAACAGAGTCGCTGTCACCCAGGCTAGAGTGCAGTGGCACGATCTCGGCTTACTGCAGCCTCTACCTCCTGGGTTCAAGTGATTCTCCTGCCTCAGCCTCCCAAGCAGGGGGGCTACAGGCATGTGCCACCACACCCAATAATTTTTTTTTATTTTTAATAGAGACGGGGTTTCACCATATTGGCCAGGTTGGTCTCGAGCTCCTGACCTCGTGATCCAACTGCCTTGGCCTCCCAACGTGCTGGGATTACAGGCATGAGCCATTGCACCAGGCTGATGATGATGATGATGATGATGATTTGAGATGGAGTCTCGCTCTACTGCCCAGGCTGGAGTGCAGTGGCATGATCTTAGCTCTCCTGGGTTCAAGCAATTCTGCCTCAGCCTCCCATGGCCGTTTATTTTTTCAGGGAACCGTGGATACACACTAAATGTGCAGCAAAAAAGAAATTCCAGTTTGCCAAAAGTTGACCAGTTTGATTATAAGAGACCTGGGAGTAATTAATTGCAGAAAAGAAGAACTCCTCCACGGGAGCTTTTCTCACTGTACTCTAGTGAGGAGGGAAAGAAAAATCTAAATTTATATTAGCGCATGACATAGTTTCTTCTAACCTTCATATTTTAAGTTTTGAATTTGTAAGATGAAGTATTAATATAGATAATTTTCAAGACCTATCTTAAAATTTAAAATAATGTGGGGCGGAGCAAGATGGCCGAATAGGAACAACTCCAGTCTCCAACTCCCAGCGCGAGCGACACAGAAGACCGGTGATTTCTGCATTTTCAACTGAGGTACTGGGGTCATCTCACTAGGGAGTGCCGGACAATCGGTGCTGGTCAGCTGCTGCAGCCTGACCAGCGAGAGCTGAAGCAGGGCGAGGCATCGCCTCACCTGGAAGCGCAAGGGGGAAGGGGATCCGTTTTCCTAGCCAGGGGAACTGAGACACACAACACCTGGAAAATCGGGTAACTCCCACCCCAATACTGCGCTGTAAGCATACAGGCATTCCAGGAGAATATATCCCACACCTGGCCGGGAGGGTCCCACGCCCACGAAGCCTCCCTCACTGCTAACACAGCAGTCTGCCGCGATCTATCCGCAAGGCAGCAGCGAGGCTGGGGGAGGGGCGCCCGCCATTGCTGAGGCTTAAGTAGGTAAACAAAGCCGCTGGGAAGCTCGAACTGGGTGGAGCTCACAGCAGCTCAAGGAAGCCTGCCTGTCTCTGTAGTCTCCACCTCTGGGGACAGCGCACAGCTGAATACCAACAGGGGAAGTAGCGGGAGCCGGTGCAGACGCGAACGACTCTGTCTGACAGCTTTGGGGAGAGCCGCGGATCTCCCAACGCGGAGGTTGAGATCTGAGAACGGACAGACTGCCTGCTCAGGTGTGTCCCTGACCCCTGAGTAGCCTAGCTGGGAGAAATCCCCCACTAGGGGCAGTCTGACACCCCACACCTCACAGGGTGGAGTACACCCCTGAGAGGACACTTCCAAAGGAAGAATCAGACAGGTACACTCGCTGTTCAGCAATATTCTATCTTCGGCAACCTCTGCTGCTGATACCCAGGCAAACAGGGTCTGGAGTGGACCTTAAGCAATCTCCAACAGACCAACAGAGAGTCCTTCTGACTGTCAGAAGGAAAACTATCAAACAGGAAGGACACCTATACCAAAACCCCATCAGTTCGTCACCACCATCAAAGACCAGAGACAGATAAAACCACAAAGATGGGGAAGAAGCAGGGCAGAAAAGCTGGAAATTCAAAAAATAAGAGCGCATCTCCCCCTGCAAAGGAGCGCAGCCCATCACCAGCAACGGATCAAAGCTGGTCAGAGAATGACTTGGACGAGAGGAGAGAAGAAGGCTTCAGTCCATCAAACTTATCAGAGCTAAAGGAGGAATTACGTACCCAGCGCAAAGAAACTAAAAATCTTGAAAAAAGAGTGGAAGAATTGACAGCTAGACTCATTAATGCAGAGAAGATCATAAACGAAATGACAGAGATGAAAACCATGACACGAGAAATACGTGACAAATGCACAAGCTTCAGTAACCGACTCGATCAACTGGAAGAAAGAGTATCAGCGATTGAAGATCAAATGAATGAAATGAAGCGAGAAGAGAAACCAAAAGAAAAAAGAAGAAAAAGAAATGAACAAAGCCTGCAAGAAGTATGGGATTACGTAAAAAGACCAAATCTACGTCTGATTGGGGTGCCTGAAAGTGAGGGGGAAAATGGAACCAAGTTGGAAAACACTCTTCAGGATATCATCCAGGAGAACTTCCCCAACCTAGTAGGGCAGGCCAACATTCAAATTCAGGAAATACAGAGAACGCCACAAAGATACTCCTCCAGAAGAGCAACTCCAAGACACATAATTGCCAGATTCACCAAAGTTGAAATGAAGGAAAAAATCTTAAGGGCAGCCAGAGAGAAAGGTCGGGTCACCCACAAAGGGAAGCCCATCAGACTAACAGCAGATCTCTCGGCAGAAACTCTACAAGCCAGAAGAGAGTGGGGGCCAATATTCAACGTTCTTAAAGAAAAGAATTTTCAACCCAGAATTTCATATCCAGCCAAACTAAGTTTCATAAGTGAAGGAGAAATAAAATCCTTTACAGATAAGCAAATGCTTAGAGATTTTGTCACCACCAGGCCTGCCTTACAAGAGACCCTGAAGGAAGCCCTAAACATGGAAAGGAACAACCGGTACCAGTCATCGCAAAAACTTGGCAAAATGTAAAGACCATCGAGGCTAGGAAGAAACTGCATCAACTAACGAGCAAAATAACCAGTTAATATCATAATGGCAGGATCAAGTTCACACATAACAATATTAACCTTAAATGTTAATGGACTAAATGCTCCAATTAAAAGACACAGACTGGCAAACTGGATAAAGAGTCAAGACCCATCAGTCTGCTGTATTCAGGAGACCCATCTCACATGCAGAGACATACATAGGCTCAAAATAAAGGGATGGAGGAAGATCTACCAAGCAAATGGAGAACAAAAAAAAGCAGGGGTTGCAATCCTAGTCTCTGATAAAACAGACTTTAAACCATCAAAGATCAAAAGAGACAAAGAAGGCCATTACATAATGGTAAAGGGATCAATTCAACAGGAAGAGCTAACTCTCCTAAATATATATGCACCCAATACAGGAGCACCCAGATTCATAAAGCAAGTCCTTAGAGACTTACAAAGAGACTTAGACTCCCATACAATAATAATGGGAGACTTCAACACTCCGCTGTCAACATTAGACAGATCAACGAGACAGAAAGTTAACAAGGATATCCAGGAATTGAACTCATCTCTGCACCAAGCGGACCTAATAGACATCTATAGAACTCTCCACCCCAAATCAACAGAATATACATTCTTCTCAGCACCACATCGCACTTATTCCAAAATTGACCACATAATTGGAAGTAAAGTACTCCTCAGCAAATGTAAAAGAACAGAAATTATAACAAACTGTCTCTCAGACCACAGTGCAATCAAACTAGAACTCAGGACTAAGAAACTCAATCAAAACCGCTCAACTACATGGAAACTGAACAACCTGCTCCTGAATGACTACTGGGTACATAACGAAATGAAAGCGGAAATAAAGATGTTCTTTGAAACCAATGAGAACAAAGATACAACATACCAGAATCTCTGGGACACATTTAAAGCAGTGTGTAGAGGGAAATTTATAGCACTAAATGCCCACAAGAGAAAGCAGGAAAGATCTAAAATTGACACTCTAACATCACAATTAAAAGAACTAGAGAGGCAAGAGCAATCACATTCAAAAGCTAGCAGAAGGCAAGAAATAACTAAGATCAGAGCAGAACTGAAGGAGATAGAGACACAAAAAACCCTCCAAAAAATCAATGAATCCAGGAGTTGGTTTTTTGAAAAGATCAACAAAATTGACAGACCGCTAGCAAGGCTAATAAAGAAAAAAAGAGAGAGGAATCAAATAGATGCAATAAAAAATGATAAAGGGGATATCACCACTGACCCCACAGAAATACAAACTACCATCAGAGAATACTATAAACGCCTCTACGCAAATCAACTAGAAAATCTAGAAGAAATGGATAATTTCCTGGACACTTACACTCTCCCAAGGCTAAACCAGGAAGAAGTTGAATCCCTGAATAGACCAATAGCAGGCTCTGAAATTGAGGCAACAATTAATAGCCTACCCACCAAAAAAAGTCCAGGACCAGATGGATTCACAGCTGAATTCTACCAGAGGTACAAGGAGGAGCTGGTACCATTCCTTCTGAAACTATTCCAATCAATAGAAAAAGAGGGAATCCTCCCTAACTCATTTTATGAGGCCAACATCATCCTGATACCAAAGCCTGGCAGAGACACAACAAAAAAAGAGAATTTTAGACCAATATCCCTGATGAACATTGATGCAAAAATCCTCAATAAAATACTGGCAAACCGGATTCAGCAGCACATCAAAAAGCTTATCCACCATGATCAAGTGGGCTTCATCCCTGGGATGCAAGGCTGGTTCAACATTCGCAAATCAATAAACGTAATCCAGCATATAAACAGAACCAAAGACAAGAACCACATGATTGTCTCAATAGATGCAGAAAAGGCTTTTGACAAAATTCAACAGCCCTTCATGCTAAAAACGCTCAATAAATTCGGTATTGATGGAACGTACCTCAAAATAATAAGAGCTATTTATGACAAACCCACAGCTAATATCATACTGAATGGGCAAAAACTGGAAAAATTCCCTTTGAAAACTGGCACAAGACAGGGATGCCCTCTCTCACCACTCCTATTCAACATAGTGTTGGAAGTTCTGGCTAGGGCAATCAGGCAAGAGAAAGAAATCAAGGGTATCCAGTTAGGAAAAGAAGAAGTCAAATTGTCCCTGTTTGCAGATGACATGATTGTATATTTAGAAAACCCCATCGTCTCAGCCCAAAATCTCCTTAAGCTGATAAGCAACTTCAGCAAAGTCTCAGGATACAAAATTAATGTGCAAAAATCACAAGCATTCTTATACACCAGCAACAGACAAGCAGAGAGCCAAATCAGGAATGAACTTCCATTCACAATTGCCTCAAAGAGAATAAAATACCTAGGAATCCAGCTTACAAGGGATGTAAAGGACCTCTTCAAGGAGAACTACAAACCACTGCTCAGTGAAATCAAAGAGGACACAAACAAATGGAAGAACATACCATGCTCATGGATAGGAAGAATCAATATCGTGAAAATGGCCATACTCCCCAAGGTTATTTATAGATTCAATGCCATCCCCATCAAGCTACCAATGAGTTTCTTCACAGAATTGGAAAAAACTGCTTTAAAGTTCATATGGAACCAAAAAAGAGCCCGCATTGCCAAGACAATCCTAAGTCAAAAGGACAAAGCTGGAGGCGTCACGCTACCTGACTTCAAACTATACTACAAGGCTACAGTAACCAAAACAGCATGGTACTGGTACCAAAACAGAGATATAGACCAATGGAACAGAACAGAGTCCTCAGAAATAATACCGCACATCTACAGCCATCTGATCTTTGACAAACCTGAGAGAAACAAGAAATGGGGAAAGGATTCCCTATTTAATAAATGGTGCTGGGAAAATTGGCTAGCCATAAGTAGAAAGCTGAAACTGGATCCTTTCCTTACCCCTTATACGAAGATTAATTCAAGATGGATTAGAGACTTAAATGTTAGACCTAATACCATCAAAACCCTAGAAGAAAATCTAGGTAGTACCATTCAGGACATAGGCATGGGCAAGGACTTCATGTCTAAAACACCAAAAGCAACGGCAGCAAAAGCCAAAATTGACAAATGGGATCTAATTAAACTAAAGAGCTTTTGCACAGCAAAAGAAACTACCATCAGAGTGAACAGGCAACCTACAGAATGGGAGAAAATTTTTGCAACCTACTCATCTGACAAAGGGCTAATATCCAGAATCTACAAAGAACTCAAACAAATATACGAGAAAAAAACAAACAACCCCATCAAAAAGTGGGGAAAGGATATGAACAGACATTTCTCAAAAGAAGATATTCATACAGCCAACAGACACATGAAAAAATGCTCATCATCACTGGCCATCAGAGAAATGCAAATCAAAACCACAATGAGATACCATCTCACACCAGTTAGAATGGCAATCATTAAGAAGTCAGGAAACAACAGGTGTTGGAGAGGATGTGGAGAAATAGGAACACTTTTACACTGTTGGTGGGATTGTAAACTAGTTCAACCATTATGGAAAACAGTATGGCAATTCCTCAAGGATCTAGAACTAGATGTACCATATGACCCAGCCATCCCACTACTGGGTATATACCCAAAGGATTATAAATTAGTCTACTACAAAGACACATGCACACGTATGTTTATTGCGGCACTATTCACAATAGCAAAGACTTGGAATCAACCCAAATGTCCATCTGTGACAGACTGGATTAAGAAAATGTGGCACATATACACCATGGAATACTATGCAGCCATAAAAAAGGATGAGTTTGCGTCCTTTGTAGGGACATGGATGCAGCTGGAAACCATCATTCTTAGCAAACTATCACAAGAAGAGAAAACCAAACACCGCATGTTCTCACTCATAGGTGGGAACTGAACAATGAGATCATTTGGACTCGGGAAGGGGAACATCACACACTGGGGTCTATCATGGGGAGGGGGGAGGAGGGAGGGATTGCATTGGGGAGTTATACATGATATAAATGATGAATTGATGGGTGCTGACGAGTTGATGGGTGCAGCACACCAACATGGCATAAGTATACATATGTAACAAACCTGCACGTTATGCACATGTACCCTAGAACTTAAAGTATAATAAAAAAAAAAAAAAAAAAAAAAAAAAAAAAAAAAAAAATTTAAAATAATGTGACTTATTCTGAATAAATTACATATTTTGTGGACATATTTGAAAAAAATTGAGTGTACATCAATTTATGCTGAACTTGCATTGAGAAATACAATTTCAAATTATTGATGTACTTTAAAATTCCAGAAGTAATTGGGAAAGCTGTCACTTTTACGAGAGTTTTTGTTTAAATAACCACTAAGTTCTAACTTTAACTTTTCTAAATTCTGTATATTATAACCAAATATGCATTTCAGCTCAGTATTTTAGCAGTTATGGAGAACCAGCCCAATCATATTTCCTTGATCTGAATTTGTTGATTCTCAGCGGGAAGGGGAAGGCTTAATTTCTGGGCAAGTTTTGCTATCAATGGAAGTATTGCTGTGGTTAGTGCAGAGTGGGGTCAGGATGGCTCAGAATGGCGCCCAGTTGTCATTGTTCCAGCCAGTGCGGGCAGCAAGGACCATTTTCCTGTCTCAGTTCTGCAAGTCTAATGAGATGGAATCTTTAGTCTGTCTCTGTGGCAAGACTTCGTTGGCCAAAGCAAGTGGAAAGCAGAGGCAATTATCCAAATATCTGAGGTAAATGTGTGTTTTTCTGCCCCAAATACATGAAAAACTACCTCAACCATTCTCTTTGATTTTGACTGTGATGATTTGGACCCAGATCTTTCTGCCTTTATACGTGTGTCTCTTTTCTGGATCTCTTCCCGTGTGTGTGTGTGTGTGTGTGTGTGTGTGTGTGGTGTGATGAGGTGTGTATACTTCCATGCCTGTTTAACTTGGTGTGTATATTACATAGAACCTTTATGTCTATTCTTCCTAACTACATGGTAATTAAATTGTTTAATTTAAAAGTCCTTTTTAATTTATTTTGGCCTGGCTTACCTTAATAATAATTTCAAACATAAACCCATATTTGCTTATTTAAGAAAATGTTGAATGTAAAAATTCTTGAACGCAACGTGAACATTTATGCCAGATACCACAGAAGCCTAAAATCTGATTTACCACCAAGAGTTCCAGAAACTTTACACATGGCAACATAGTGTCCTGGGGCCCTTATTAATATCCACTGTCCCTGAGCTAGTCATACAAATAGAACCCTAAATAATCCAAGAATTAGAGATTATATCTGTTTATAATGCATGTCTTTAGCTTTATTTTTTCCTACAATGTTTTAAAAATTATATATTTTTTATTAGCATATGCTAGATAGTGGGAACAGAAAGAGCAAAGAGCAGAAACTGAAATCAATAACTTTTACTATTTAGTAAAAATTAGTAAAACAATTTGTCCTGCTGGCTCCAGAATAGACTTGATAATCTTTCTGGTATAGTGAGTTTTAGAAATTAACTATAGCTTTTATTTATCCATACTTTCTGGAGAAAGTCTAGTACAATGAGAAGGCTGGACTGGGGTACCAAGATTATTGTTTGCCACCATGTAGATGGGTCGTACAGGGGAGGAACTCTTTCTCTCAGAGTCCAAGTTGTTAAATGAAGGCGTAGAAACTGTCTAGATAACCTATAGGATTAATTCTACATTTAAAATTGTATTTTCAAATTTGAACATAAATGCAGAGATTTCATATAGTTACTGTGAAAAAATGGTAAGGAGAAAAGATGTAACTAACACATGATTTGCCAATAAAAGGACCATTAGAATACTTTTATCTTAAAGAAAGAAAATATTTATCTATTCCATAATTCTTACAAAAAAGAATAGTAATTTGCCTGGACCATCATCTCCAAGTAAATGCTTCAGAACTAATTTTGTCTGGATAGTGAACAGTGGTATACTCTGGATATTAACTCTGCTAATGTAAACCAGCTGGGAATAAAATGCTCAAGAGTATTTTCCATAAAAAGACCTTTAGGCAACTATTATAGAACTTTAAAATACTACAATATTATCCAAACTAAAACATATATTGATAGCTTCCATCAAGCTTATTTATTTGTTCGACCGTGTTACCTTAACTTATCCAAGAGTTTAAAAATGGTTTAGTAATCAACCAAATAGCCTTCTTAAGAAAAAATCTGGTAACCACGTCATTAGGCTAAGCAATAAAAACCTTAACAGAGTATATCAATAAAGATGACCTCTAACTAATATCTCTCTCCATTCTGTAACTGTATTTTTGCCTTAGAAATAAAGTGGAAAGCTGCACACACACACACACACACACACTCTCTCACTAACATGGTGTTTTCACCTAAATACAACTCCACATAAGGTAAAATAAATAAGCTTCTAATGTAATGATGTAAACAACACAAACTTCTTTTGAGGAGAAAATGATTTACAGAGTTTTCTTATTATTTGCTTTAGTTTCAGCTACTGTTTTTCCAAAACATTTTAAAATTCTATACAGCTATGTTAGAGCTGAGAACCAGGCCAAAATAAAAAGTTTAGATAGTAAAGTCATTTTATTTTTCTTTTGTTTGCTTTTAAACTCAGATTTGAGTGAAGAAACGTCATTTAATGTAATATATAAGATGTAAACAAATATATAGTAGATAAGATATAATCCTAATTGCATTTTCTATTTTGGCAATTTCAGTGGCAAACATGTTTTATTCACCCAGGTAGCAGGAAAGTGTTCCTAAAAGCCAGAGGCATTGCCAAAATATTTATAATACATCAGAAATGCCAGAGAAAGTTGTAATACATGTACAAGTTAAAGCCTAATTTCTTTTTTATTTGGGGTCTAATTTTATGGTCTATTTTTGAATGTTGTCCAAAGGTTCACTCATGAATGAGAATGTAGATTTGGCAAGCTGCACATAGGTTTCCAAAATAAATCTTGCTATATAAATCCTGCAAAACTTTTGCCTCTAAATGACACTCTTTTAGCTGAAGAGCTTTAGAGATGTTGTTTGCTAAAAAATATTCAAACAGGGCTATTCGAAAGCATCAGACACTCACTTGATGAAGCAACCTGAAATACACTTTTATGGGACCTAAGAAGTAAAAATTTTATTGCAACAACAGAGGAAATTTGTATCAATACTCTTAATATGGATTTTTATACGAGAAACCTAAAAACATCTGAAGTACAATACCTAGTTCTTATTTTAAAATGAAGGCAACATATTTAAGGCCTTTAAATATTAACATTTTAAATATTAATATTAACATTTTAAAATATAAATATTTTAAACATTTTAAACATAAGGCCTTTTAAATATTAAGTAATCTAGAGTGATTTAAGTTCTAAATTCTTTCAGCTATATTATACAAACCCCTTTCTTAAAGGGGTGATTCTGAAATTACTCTTTCTGCCAACAACATTATTTCCAATTGATGTCAATATGTGTTCTTCATAGGAAAAAATTAACTTTCACAAAATCTTCTATAAACTATTTAAATATCATCATATCAAGCATAGCATTTTAATCTTTTGCAACCATACCTAGCTTATTTTTGTTTTTTTGGTAGAGACAAGTTTTTGCCATGTTGCTCAGGCTGGTCTGGAAGCAATCTGCACTCCTTGGCCTCCCAAAGTGCTGGGTTTGCAGTTGTGAGCCACCACACCTGGCCATCAATTTTCATTTTTTATATAGATTCATATTTTATTTATTTAAATTTGTTAGAATCCTTAGGGGGCTGGGTTGAAGGTATCCTATTTCAGAGTAGATAATCTGCTTTTGCCAGGGTTGTGAGGACACAAATGTTTATTTATTTATCTTCATCTTCAATTTTATATGTTAGACCTCCTGGACAATAGTGTTTGAAGAAACTTTACTCCTGCAAAAATAATCTCTATACTGTAGAAAGACTAACAGAAATATTGCCAAAGTTAACAGATATGACTCATATAAAAGCCAACTTTGGAAAAGAAAAGTGAAAATTATGTGGCCGATAGAATCTCGTGATTTGAAGTTGTTTGCAGAGCTGGAGGATCAGACAATGCATGTAACTTTACTGGCCTCTTTTCCTCAAGCATCTTTGGACCCAGTTAGATGGTAAACAAATTAAAGTGCTATAGCTTTCTAAGAGTACACATTTATGCTTTTACAGAATTACAATAGTTCATATCTGATTATCAGGGACATTTTCTACAGATCGTTTTTCTTTGGTGACAATTGCTATTGCTTTCTTCATTTCTAAATCCTACCATACATGACACAAAAAACACAGCGGGAGTATTTGCTCTCGGTAAAAGGCCCCAAGAAATCAGATCCAATGCTACATTTTCCATTGACTATATTTTTCCTATATTTAATTTTAGTTTTATATTTACAGGCATTCAGATTTAACCATTTGCTTACATTCTAAGCTCAATATACACTAAAAAGGCAAGGAATAAACTAAAACACATTTTTTTCTGATCTAAATTACTTTCATCATGCTGTATGCATATACTCACACTTGCCCACCCACAATTACAAATGCATGCACACATGCACACACACATGTTGATTAGGGCAGCAACACTGTTCTTACTATGTATTTATTTCCTTCAGGGTAATGTAGGCTAAAAGAAATCCACAGTCTTAATTATGTCTAAATATTTATAGTTTTGTTTCAGTCTATTGATAAGGCATAATCATTTATACACAGAACTAGTTTTGTTATAAAAAAATTTCTTAGTGATCCTCAGATGAAATTGCTTTCCCCTCTACTCTGTTTATTATCCTTCTCATTGCACTAATTTCAGCAGCTGCAGTTCAGATTACCAATATCTGAATATGGACTAAAATTAGTCCATCTCAAATATGGAAAGTTCTTATAGATGTCTACTGTCTACTACATAGCATATTTAATATTTTTTATAAACATGTAATTTTGAAGGGTTGAATGCAAGTTGAATCTTTTAAAAGCAATTCACAATCTAAATGTGCTATTAGATTTAACTACATGAAATGTATTAGTTTTTTATACTTTTGCATGAACTGAATAATCATCTCTTCAATTTATTCTATTAGAGAGTCTTGATCTAGATGGGGAAATAAAAAATAGATTAGCTTTTTAATCCTGTGGGACATTGCTGGCTACGAAAATCTTACGAAAATTACAAATCATTTTCCCAAGAAAAGGTACATACAAATAGAATTTTATGTACAATTTCTGGAGGTCCATGGATCCCTTAAAGCCTGTACATAGACTCCAGGTTATGATACTCTTTATTAGAAAGAAAGTTTGAAGAATGGTTATGACTCTGCTGACTTTAACAGAGGTAAGCAGTATTTTCATTCACCTGTATGGTTTTATTAGCAGCCTACTATAGTACAAGGACTTAAAACGCTGTACCATATTTCTACTGAATGCACTCACCAGGTTCTGCCACTTTAAGGCATTTTTCCTGGGACTAAAAGAAAATACATTTTTATTTCTGCATAATATCTGCTATAGCTTCTTTTTATTGACTCTCTATAAAAATACACATAGTGATGATAATTAATTTCCTAAGTATGTGTGGACAGTATCATGACTACCCTTGCATTTTATCTGTAAAATTCCTCTTCACTCTGAATATTACATTCTATGATAATACGACAGTAAGTTTACTAAAATGTAATCATGTAATCATATGAAGACATTGATGTCCACACATTGTGACATAACTCCTATTGCAACATTAATGCTAATCATTTTCATAGGCAAGCAATTTCAATTAAACATACACTTTGGCTACTTCTGGAAATGACTTAAAGCTAGTGGTCTGACTAGGAAGAATAGTGAACTAATCCCTCTAATCCCTCTCCCTAATAATTCTTGAAAACAATCAATGTCCCAGATAACAAAATACTTTAAATGAAAATATTGAACCTAAATGAACTTTGTTAGACTTAGGATTTTGTAGTCTCATTTTTATTTGTTATTATTCAATAAGTGGTTTTTATTCAATAAATGTATTTATTCAATAAATTTATTTCTAAGTTCATTCTGATGAAGAAACTTCAACTAGACTTCTTATAACTCTACTGGGGAATATATTCAAATGGAGTAAAAGGGTTTTCAGCATTTGCCCTGTGTTGCTTAGGGACCCCATATTAACATTGCTCTAGAGGGAAATACAGGAGCTGCATGAGATTGAATGAAATTATATTGACTCAGGTGTGGAAGCAGAATTAAGCCACAAATATCATTTTATTGCCTATTTCTCTGATAGTGTGAAAAGCAAAGGCAAAATATGCAATTAATGTTCAATAAATATTTTTAGTAGGTGAAATGTGAAAAAATAGTAATTTTAACTGACACTGAGACAGAAAGAAAGAGAGAGTTATGAAACAATGCAAAGGAACTCTGCCATTCACTAAAAAAATACATATATGAATTTTACAACTTAGGAGAGGAGCTAACCGTGTACCGATTGCTATAAAACATATGAGAGAAAGCAATGTATGTTATGAAAATTCAGAAGATAGGAGCTCATATTGGGGAAATCAAGAGAAGGATTCATGAACTTAGTATATACTTTAGCTAGGCCTTGAAGGATGAATAAGATTTGGGCAACAAATGATAAGAAAAAGACATGGAAGGAATACTGTGAATAAAGCAACTGACATGGAAGTTAAAGGGTAATTTTGTGGATTAGTTAGATGGTTGGAGTTGGCTACATGAAGTGAGACATTAAAGGTAAATAAGCTGGGGTCAACACATGGTACTTGTTGGGTGCTAAGCTAAAGGGCAGTCAGTGAAGAGCTAACTATTTATTTTAAACAAGGTGTGCTGTGTTCCCAGCCAGCCTCACTGCTATGGCAGTGGCCAGTAGCAAAGGGGTTGCATTTTTAATAAATGTGTATTCCATCACAATCTCAATTATATTATTCATAAGAACAAAAACACTAATTTGAAAACCAGCAACAAATAAAAACATGATATATGTATAAATTAACTTTACACTCTAAGACAAAAAATATATAACACTTGAGGTTATAGTAAAAACAGTATCAGTATATATATTTTTCCAGAGAAATAAAAAAGGAAACAGCACTATACTCAACACACTAAAAGTATTAGCAGGAAATGAGAGCTTTTGGTAAGTCTCAAAGCATGAACATTTAGTAGGAGGTATGTGGTGTAACTTTTTAGAAGATGTAGTTAGTAAAACAAACAAAATCAGCATTGTTTACTACTTGTCTGGCATAGATCATTCTTAGGCATGGGAAGAAGCTTAATCTCCATTCTTAGGCATGGAATTGAGACTCTAAATATATAAGAATTTGCACTAGAGTTACCAGAAGATTATACATGTTTATGCAAGTCAAATACCTTTGGTTTTGTAATTTTAAAATGTTGAAACTCTTACCTCTCACTACAAGGTCAGCTGAAGCTGAAGAATTGTCCACAATTGTCTGGGCAGTGCATGTGTATCTTCCAGCATGTTTCAGCTGTGCGTTTCGGATGAGCAGTTCCCCATTGGAATCCAGCTATTAGCAAAAACAGCAATTATTCAAATCAGTACATTTTTCACCAATTATATGGCATTTAAGTTAGAAGAGGTAGGTTTTCTCCCCCTGACAAAATGAACACCACTTAAAGAATGTGTTTTAGACATGCTAACTGTATGTGCTTGCTCTAGGCTTCAGTTTCTCAACTGAAAAATAAAGTGAATAATTTATTAATAAAGTATTTTTTTAGCTTTCATATCTTTAAAATTCTATTATTTCCACAATCAGAGGGTTATATCGAGAGAAACTCAAGGGATGAAATTACGTCATTGATATTTCTTAAAGAGAAACATGAAGGTCTAATAAATATAGTTTTCAGTATCAATGAGTTCAAACAAATGCTGTATGGTTTGGAAGAATGATTGATGTGGTTTCACAAAGCTGATCTAATTGACTAGTTTTAATATGCACCATAGTTCATTTTACAAAGATACGAAAAGTTTGCAGAAATTGAGAAAATGTACAATTCTACTAACAAGTACTCTGTTGCCAAATTATAAGTTCTGTGAGAACAAGAGTTTTTGTTTTGTTCAATGTTCTATTCTATTGCCTCCAGGAGTTTTCAACACATATTTTTGAGAGTCTTGACAAAATTTTGCTTGTGATGATGAGACACCATTTCAATGTAATTTCCAAAAGTATCTAATAGTTATTGAATGCCTACTCTATACCAGGTCCTGATCTGTGCAAGTATATACATTCATACATACACACATGCACACATACACACACATACATACATATATATACACACACACATACACACACACACACACTTTTATTCAATCCTTTTTTGAGAACTGCCCTATGAGACAGGTCTTATTATGTCCACTTAATTAACAATAAAAGTGAGACTTAGAGAATCCAAGTAATTTAACTAAGATAACTAAGGTCACTCAGCTTGTATGGTACTGGGAGCATGTCAAAGTTCATGTTAATTATCTCCAAGATATTTTCTTAGAATGAAAACTTGGATAACTCAATTTTTAAATGGACATTTGGTTTTCCTGTGAACCAAAAATATTGATGTACTATTTCAGTCATAAGTATCTAGATACCTATGATGTATCATGCCTGTACATGGAGTGAATGTTTTGCTTCACTATAGGTTCTACAAATAGCCTCTTCACATACTATGTTCCCTCCAGTTCTTGGAAAACATTTGGGTTTGCATCCCCTGCTAGATTAATGAAGTTAAGAATAATAGCTGAGCGAGCATATTGGTATAGTTGGTTGAGATAAAATACTAATATCTCCACATAAAGAACTGATCAGTGGCCACATACTTTATTCCCTGATATTAGCCAGTCTTAATTTAATGTCGGTTGAGATCTTCTGGTCCATTGAGGTATAGATTGGCCAAAAATCGAAACAGTTCCCAAGATTTCTACAAATTCCTGGAATAGGGGAGTTTTTTCCTTCTGTCTTCTTAGTCTGTTATTTATTTATTTATTTATTTATTTATTTATTTATTTATTTATTTATTTATTTATGTCATACCAAGGAGCTCCAGACTAGAAATTCAGCGCTTTCTCTATTTTATCATAAAACCAAATAGCATGAAGTGTTATCTAGTAAAGTGAGTTTACTGAAAAATTGAAGGAGCTAGAATTGGTTATATCAAAAATATGTAGGGCAAATCAACCTTGAAAAGTATCATCCACTGTATACTTCTGTTTTTAAAAGTCCTGTTGGCCGTAAATTTACTGGGAATTTCCCAGTGACCTTCAGCTCTCCCAGTGCTCTGCCATCTTGTTGGCAGCCACTTCTACTACCAATCTCTTATTTCTGTCTTCTCTTCTTTCTCTTGTAAATAAATAATTCTTATTTTCTCATATTAAGCTGTTTGATTGTTTGATTTTTGCTTGGATTCTGACAATATCTATTCGGTTTTTAGTTTTTCCATTTCTTCATTTCTTACTCTTCAATCAGTTCTCATCTGAGTCCCACTGCTTCAACTCGTCTTATTTGACTTCTTGATAGCATTTGGCTTTCCTTCCCCAAATACTCATTTTTTTCTAGTCATCTGAATTTCCAGGAACTTCTAGGATATTCTTAACCCCTCCCTCTCTTCAACTTTCTTATAAACCCATTATAAATTCTTGAATTTATCCATTCTTTCCATCATGACTGCCTCTTATCCAAACTCCCCACATCTCTCACCTGAACCCCTACATCTTATTTGATCACTACTTCTACCACTGTTCCACCCTATTATTTTCTCTATTGGTTACCTAGAATAACCTCTTAAAAATGCAGGTAGGCCCAACTCACTTGTTTCCATAAAAGCAGATAAACTGAAACCTTTAAAATTTCCCTTTCCTGGGACAAAAGCCATAGCATTATTGTAGCCAACTTGATTCCATTCTCTAGGCTCTATCTGATGCTCCAGCTCAGCTAGTGTGCCATCTCACTCACACTCTGCTCTCCAGGAAGAACATTCTCTTTTTAGGACTGCAAATGCATCTTGTTCTCTTCAATCTCTGGTTCACCACATTGTCTTGTCTTTTGGAATTGTGATTCATACCCCTCATAACCTCAATACCCTCTCCCATATCACCTTCACCTCTACCCAATACCAGATCAAATCATTTTCTCCAGCAAGCCTTTACCTTTTCTGTGGACTAGGCAGGTCCCCTTTCTGTATTTTATTACACTACCATGAAACTTATGTCATATTACACATCTTAAATGCAGTTAATCACTTGTGTGATTATGTGGTTGAAGTTGGTCTCCCTGGCCGACTGTAAGTTTGATGTGAGGAAATACATCTGATTTATTTAGCAGACATGTTGTATCCCTGTGTTGTATATGTATACAGCTGCACGTGCTGTCTTCTCAAGTCCAGCATAGTGCCAAGCAAATAACCACACTAAATATATCTTGTTTGAATGAAGTTGTCAAATTGTCTAGAGTTTTGGTATCTGCTCTTAAGATAATACGTATTCACCTCTTTTCAGCTACATTCAGAATTATGTTAGCAAGTACATATAACCAATGGCAGTGACAGCATTTACTAAACACATAATGAGGCTTTTCTTGTGTAAGAGTGAAGTACACACACCTTCAACCTCCATAGATTACCCCTGCACCTAACTCCTGAGCCCCAGCCATGGTGAATAGGATATACTTTGCTGTGTGCTTTCACAGCAAACCTTTGCATATATCACTTGCATGGCCTGGATTGCCCCACCTCCCACTTCCATTAATTGGCTATGAACGTTCAACCCACATTTTGGGTACCCCTCCCATTTCTGAAATTGTAAGGCTGGATTAGTTACTGCCCTTTGTACATTTTCATTGTAACTATCCCTTTCTACTGTAATCATGTCACTGTTGATTTCTTCCACTAGACTGTAATTCCTTAAGGAAAGAACCAGGTCTTATTCATTATTACATACTAAGTACTTAATGTAATATCTGACATATAAGAGAATTCAACAAATAAATATTGAATAGATACATTAAAATAATCTAAAGTGTTTTTATTCAATAGACATCCTTTTAGTAATTTCAAATTTTTTTTTCAGGTATGAGAATGATAATGTTATAAGATAAAATAACTGACTTGAGAAAAACTATTGCTATCCATATCTATGAGATAAACTACCAGGAATGATATATTTCAAATATCTATACACTAATTTCATAAGAAAATGAAAGGTTATTGGGAAGATGTGAAAATTTATAGACAAAAAATATCACTAACATACAAGAAAACTGAACATCTAACCTTTCCAACCCCTATGTGTAGTAAAGAATTTGGCCTTGCCCAAAGAGAGGTCTTGCCATTGCCCTCAGCTTCTAGAAGGTAATCTCTATAATGTCTTTCTTTGCTTGGGAGGTCTTGGGTCATACAGGATAGTCCAATCATATGATTTAGAGTATGGGTTAGCCACACCTGTATAGTCTTCAAGCTGGGTCTGGTCATAGAGTAGGATTTGGGTCATACTGGAAAATTCAACCATGTGATTTAGGGCAAGAGTTAACTACACCTGTAGAGTCTTAGAGAAGGGCCTGGTCATGCCACAAATAGGACATTTTGACTTAGAGTACGGGATTTGATTCATGTGGTATCAGTCAACCCAGAGACTGAGATTAACCATGTGAGCAGTGAGTCTATCAATCATGTCTAGTTGATGAGGTCCCCCCAAAACCTCTGGACAGAAAGACTCAGTGAGCTTTGCTGGTTGGCAGTACTTCAAACACACTGCCACACGTCAGGGCAGTCAGAGTAATGCATTTTAACAGCACGGGGAGAAGACAATAGAAGCTCTGTGTTTTGTGCTTCTTGACTCTGCCCTGTGTGCTTTTTCCTTTGGCTAACTTTAATTTGTATCCTTTTCCTATAAGAAGCTGTACCCGCGTGTATAATAGCTTTAAGTGAGTTCTGTGAATCACTTCTAGCAAAGCATAGAAACTGAGGGTGGTTTTTACAACCCCTTGAACTTACAGTTGGTGTCAGAAGTGAGGGTGGTTTTGGGGACTGTGCCCAACTTTGCAGCTGGCCTAACTTCTTATACCATACTCAAGAGAATTCATCTAACAAAGGAGGTAAAATATGTTATTTTATTACTTATATTTAAATTTTTTTGAGGTAAGCAGAGAGTAAGACTCATATATAGAGAAAGTAAATATGAGTTTTTCTTGAACTATCATAAAAGTTAATTGATATATATGTCTAAGTAATGTTTTAGTAGGAAAAGTAAAATATAAAATAATTATGGTAAAATAAAATAAACATATGTTTGTTAAATAGACTGTTTCGATGTATCTTGACATCCTTAATTGAAATGCACTTGATACTAAATATTCAATAATATAAATGTATTAAGTAAAATCTTTCAACTATTATGACACAACATAATAGTAATATTTGGAAAGAATAATGTCTGCATATAAGTAAAAAGCACTTTTTTTGTATTTATTCATTAAATGAACTCAGTACTTCGGTTGCTTTGGTGTCTAATTGAAAGATAATCCTGTTACTAAACTCACACTCTTTCAATGAGTCATGTCATTAGATTTGAATTTTCAAAAAAAATCACCTTAGCAATTTAAAATGTTTCTTCATTCAACTTTACAACAAAAATTGAGGGCAGAAAGTAATATAAAAATAAACATATTGTGGTATCATAATTGCCCTTTTAAAAATATTTATGTGATATATCTAATCTTCTTTCTTAATGAAATTGCTATCTTTTTTCCCTAAACTCTCTTTAAAACATGGTGCTGTTTATACATTCAGTTATTTTATTCTGATAGGAATAATGTGGTCATTCTTATACTGTCACATGTAATGAAAAGCACAAACTATTTTATATCCTAAAATACATGATGCTAAATTTATATTTATTAATTTTCACACTAAACTCTTTTACGACTTTTAATTAAACTACTTTAAAAGTTTAACGTTAAACTTGTTTGAAAATTAACTCTTATTGATAAGCCCACTTGCATAAAGCAGTAAGAAGCAACTGTAATGTTTATTCTTACTGGTTCTACATTTGGTGAACATGTAGCAGTAAAACTTCTCAGAAGGAAAGAAAAAAAAATATAAAGTATCATTCCCAATATAGTTGTGTATGTATGAAAGCACCCCTGAAGTTTTTATAAATACTACTAGCACTTTCCATACCTCAGGAGAAGTTGAGGTTCTCAGTGGTTGGCAGAACGCTTACAAAGCAAGTAAAGATCATGGGCCTCAGCACATTCTGGCCACAAATTAGATACAAATGCTCACTATATTTTTACTAAAAGCCACAGCTTGGCTCAATTACAAAATTCTTCCCTTCATATGAGGAGAGTTGAATCACATACTGGAAATTGTGATAGCAAAGCTCAGGGATGTTCCAAAGTGTATATGTGGTTGACCACTTAGAAGTTTCCCAAGTTTAAATCAAAAGACTTCCAACATATAAATACCCACCCCTTCCTTCCCCTTCCCCCATAAACTAACTGCAAAATCATTTCTTCAATGTAAATGAATCTCAATGATTGTGTTGTATTAACAAATCGAATTAATCCTAGTTAACAAAGATTCTATATGGTACAGAAAAGGTCTAGATAAAACTTAGAGCTCATAATTGTCACTTAAATAATTTGTTCCATTCAAGTAAAGGGAAAGATATAGAAGTTTGGAAAGAAGTGCATCCTTTAAAGAATATGTTTTATAAACAAAAAAATTATTAAATATGTCTGATATATGCTATATCCATGAAACAAAACTTTTCTTCTTTACTTTTGGCTTGTTAGAGAAAGCAAAAATAATATAGCAAATATGTCATATCCAACTGCAAACATTACCACCGCTACCACCACCACCAACTCTACTAATAGCAGATATTTAGTTAGGGTTAACTAGGTGTCAAAGGTTGTTATAAATATACATGTGAACTGACTTAATAACAACCCTATGAGATACATCACTGTATTTTACAGAGGAAGACACAAAACTACTATAACTATAGCCACTAGTATTGCTAGTATTGCTATTAATACTACTAAACTGCTACTATTACTATTAAAATGGCTACTATAACTTCTACTATTGTTACTCCCATTACTGATACTACTACTGAACTCCTACTATTACCAAATCGAATTTATTGAATGTTTTTAAATGTCTAGCAATGTGCTAGCTACTTTACATACATTTTCTTATTCAATTTCTATAATTATATTTATAATTTCATAGCCCTAATAATGAAACTAGGACTATCTCCTTTTCAATTCTGAGTTCCAGAAGTAATACTCCCCAAGGATTTACTATTAATATTCCCATTTTAGAAATAAGGACCTTGAGATTTTACATTAAACTGTTTGTGGAAGGCTCCATAGGTAGTATATAGCCCTAATTTCACCAGGTCAAGCTGTTGCCAAGGTAGTGCTTAATAGATTAGATAACTGGATTTAGGTTCACTGTTTGGTAAGTAGATGTGGTGCTTCTTCATATATGATATGTTATTATTTTACTTATTAATTTTTTTCTATTTAAATTTTCAAACATAAGTAAAAAGAATAGTACTATCACCATCTATAAACCAGGCAACTAGATTTAACAATTGTAAACTTTTTGCCATATTTGCCTTATCTAATTGTCTACCTAACTAGCTCTATATTTACTTCTGTCTGTCCACTATCTGTCTTTCTGTCTAGGGCTGAACCCTTGAAAAATAAATTCTGGATATTATAATATCAGTACTCAGCTTATCAACTCATCAGCAATTTCTAAAGACACTAGCTTGAATCTCAATAAATTGAGGTCATTCTCTCACATAATCACAAAACCATTTTCCTTTTCTTCTTCTTCTTCTTTTTTTTAATTTTGAGACAGAGTCTCACTCTGTCACCTAGGCTGGAGTGCAGTGGCACAATCTCGACTCACTGCAACCTCTACCTCCTGGGATCAAATGATTCTTATGACTCAGCCCCTCAAGTAGCTGGGATTACAGGCGTGCACCACCACCCTAGACTAATTTTTGTATGCACAACCATTTTCACACATGACATAATTAACAGTAATTCTCTAATGTTATCTAGTTTTTGTTAGTGTTATTTTAAGTAATTCATCAATATTGAGTCAAAAAAATAAAATGACAAAACAATTTTATTAAAGTGAAGTGATGTCATTGGACATACAAAAAATAAATAAGGTAAATTGTCCAGGATAATTTCTAAGACTACTAAGATAATTACTAAGAGTGAGTTTGCATATATATTAAGAGTAGAAGTGTTGAAAATCTCTAAATTTGGCTATTTTTGTATGGAATAAACAATGAGAGTGACAGCTGAAGAGTCCAATTTTGATCAGATGGCCATTTTAAATGAAAACTCAAAAGACCATTTTCTTTGAGGTTTCTCCTAAGCATTTTGAATGATGGGACAAAACATCAACACCTTTGATTTGGATCCTATGTTTTAGAGTTGAAATACAACTCATATATCATTAATTTATATGGTTTTCAAATTGGTTCCCATTAGCTTTAGAGTTCTAAAAATCTTCTTGGACTACTTTGTAGAAAAAAGTGATCAGAATGAGCATTTTGGAGATAAGAGGAAGTGAGAGACCCTGTGGATAAGGGTCTTGGCTATGTAGTATCCTCCATAGACACACAAATACACACAGACACACACACACACACAATTTCATCTTCAGAGCAATCTCATTTTCATCTTTTGTTTATATGCTGAGGTTCTGATTTGAATTGTCTTTCCAAAAAGCATTTTGCTGCTAAAAAAACTTTTTTTACTGTTGATTTTGGAAACTTTTGATGTAGCCCAAGCTCTTCACATGACAGAGGAGAAGCCTGAGGCTCAGAGTGACTGTTTTGCCCAGTGTCATATAACTCGTCAGTGGCAAAACCGAAGCAAATGTCCAAATCTTTAGATCATGCTCTGTTCTTAAGCACAAAGTGAAAAAATTAGATAGTTTTTTAGGACTGCAACCACTAATAACAAAGTAGCATATTTCTAGTATGCTGTAAATAAAACATCAAACACTATGTAAACTCATAAAATGTTTAAGACACTAACATTTTACAGGTTTATTTACCCCTCTTTTTATTGTCTGTTTTACAAGCAAAAAAAGCCAGAATAAGCAATGTGGAGGTGCTTAAATATGTGTGGAGTTCTATGTAAAAGATGTGTCCTTAAATTTTGATGAATTTTGGCAGATCCCTCAAAGTCTATATGTATATATTTTATATTATATAATATATAATATATACTTTATATATAATATATAATATATAATATATAATATATATTATATATATGCTTAATTCCATTCACCTCACATTCTTATCAACAAATGCTTAGTAAGGACTATGAGAAGCTAGGCTAGACAGTGACATCAGCTAACATGGTCTATGCATGGGAAGTGTGATGATCTTAAAAGAAGCTAGCCCAACTAAAAAAACACCCAGGAACATAGGTACCTTCCTTTGTTTACCACTGGAAAGTAGCAAATAAAATATAGCAGTTAGGTATCAGTACAGGTTTATTAAGGTAGTAAAAAAGAGATCAGAAAAGTTATATATTCATACAGAATGAAGTATGATAGAATTATCTAATTATCTATCTCCTTTCCAACTAATTACTGATAAGGAAAATCGAGCAATTTGACATGGGCCCAATGCTTTTGTATCTTCTGTGGTCACAAGACTATGCCAGGAGCCTGTATTTTTTTTTTTTTTATGTATTTCTCCCTCTTTTTCACTGCTCATCAAAATTTAAGAGTCTTAAATTCAAGAAGCACATATCCACTATCCTCTACTACTTAAACTATTTTGGATATACATTTAAAAAATTTTAGTTTATTTTTATTTGTGTCCCCAATACTCTCAGATGTTCAAAACAATATAACATCTCTTTGTTTCCAATATATCATGCTTAAAACCTTGCAGTGGCTAGTCCCAGTATTGCTAAGTCTCTTCAATATCTTTCTTGAGGACATTTCTCAATCTTGGTTCTATTGATAACTTGGGCCAGATAATATTCTGTTTTTGGACTCTGTGTTGTGCATTATAGGATATTTAACAGCTAAACAGATACCTAAAATACCCCCCCCCCACACACACACACACACACACCCCTCTACAGTTGTGATAACCAAAAATGTTTCCACACGGGACCAAAGTTACAAAACTTCAGGGCTTCCACGATCTCCCTGTGGCTGCCTGGTCTCCTTCTCTGATTTTTTTCAGCTCAAATCTGATTCTTACCAAGGATAATTGCCCAACCATCCTTGTTTTCTCCCACATAATTCTGGATAATCTTAACCTTCTTGTTCAGCAGTGAATAGAGGCTGGGCATGGTGGCTCATGCCTGTAACCCCAGTGCTTTGAGAGGCCGAGGTGGGTGGATCACCTGAGGTCAGGAGTTCAAGACCAGCCTGGCCAAGATGGTGAAACCCCGTCTCTACTAAAAATACAAAAAATTGGCCAGGCATGGTAGTGGGTGACTGTAATCCCAGCT
The DNA here is from genome assembly GCF_007565055.1 of Rhinopithecus roxellana. Classification (NCBI taxonomy): domain Eukaryota; kingdom Metazoa; phylum Chordata; class Mammalia; order Primates; family Cercopithecidae; genus Rhinopithecus; species Rhinopithecus roxellana. The sequence continues at coordinate 73,338,660 of NC_044558.1, forward strand.
ACTTGGGGGGCTCAGGCCAGAGTATTACTTGAACCCAGGAGGCAGAGGTTGCAATAAGCCGAGATCGCGCGCGCCATTATACTCCAGCCTGGGCAACAAGAGCTAACCTCTGTCTCAAAATAAAATAAAATAAAAACCCACAAAAACAACAGCAACAACAAAAATAGTGAATAGAGACAAATATTTAAAAAATAACAAACTGACTTCTGTTTTATCATTTCTCCTCTCCTTTTTGCTTGTCTTGCAGAAACAATTTCTGCACAAGATCACACCATGATCTAGTTTTAAATACGTATTTCTAAAATCTAAAGACCGTTTTTTGATATGTTTAATAAAATTTTTCTTTAAAAAAGGAAAATAACCTTTGGGTAAGAAATCTTCTTCTCTCTTGAGTGGTATTGCCTGTGCACTCAGAAAAAATGCACACCCACATACCTGCAAACGCACACCCAGTGTAACTATCTACAGGGGATCAATAGGAATTGCCAGGAACTTTATAGTTAGACCACTTGAAACTGTGTAGACATGACTTACAGTGTATTGCAAAGGTGGCTAACAGTGTAGGGAGAATGAAGTAATTTGGGCAATATGGTGAGCATACAAAGTTCATTAAACCAGATTAGAGAATAAAATGTGAGTTGAACAGTACTGTCTTGTAGAACGTCAGACACTTAGGGGAGAATTATTTAAATAAGCACAGACGTGAACATTAACCAAAAGATGAAGAATCGAAGTGGTGGAGATTACAGGGTTGGCAGTCAGGCCACCTGGCTTCAAATCATCTGTTAGCCACTAGCGACTTGTATGATTACATGGGACCAATTACTCAATTTTTCTAATGCTCACTTTCCTCACTTTGGAAACTGAGAAAATGACAGTAATATGCACTCCACAGAGGATTTCTGTGAAGATCAACTAAGAAATATGTGAAAAACATTTAACCCAATTCTGACTAAACAGTAAGCCCACAATAAATGGTAACTGTTATTACCTCTTCACTGCCCTCAGCAATGAAATACCCAGGTTGTTTTTCTTTTTGTTTTTGTTTTTCTTGTTTTTGTTTTTGTTTTTTTTTGTTTTTTTTGTTTTTTTTTTTTGGTCTCAGTCTAAGTATCCAGCACAGCAAGTAGTGCAAGTATTAAATTGTGGAAAATGAGATCTGTGGCTAAAAAAAAAAAAAAAAAAACCCAAAAACAAAACGAAACAAAAACTAGCAAAAGCTTCTAGAATTTCCAGTTGGAGATGATTGCTCTATTATAGAAAGTATTAATAATCACTTATATACCAGATCCTGTGCCAAGTCTTTATATGCACTCTTTCATGAAGTCACTAGTTTTGCAAACCCAATGAAGTAACCTGAATGAAGTAAGTGAATGATTAATCACGTTTTACAGAGGGAAATTCGGAGGCTTAGAGAATTTTAATCCCTGGATCAGGGTCACCAAATAAGAGGTGAGAAAATGAAGCCTAAAGCCCAGGTTGGTTTGTGACAGAATCTCTGAACAATTCAAATGATATTTATGAATTCATAAAAGACAGGCAATAATGTCCCACAGTATTACAATTTTAACATGTATTTGTAATAAGAGTAATATATATATATAATGTGTGTGTGTGTGATATATATATGTGTGTGTGTGTGTGTGTGTGCCTGCATATATATATATACGAATGAAATAGTGACAATTTCCAGAACTGGACATTTTTAGAAACTCATGTAATAAAAATAATGACTCTAAGCAGCTAATGTTGTTAATGACCCAAAATGAATGACAAAAATTGAGGGCTACTGAAAAATTCTACAGGTTAGGTGCCACCTTGAAAGAAGAATAAAATGAGATATTTAAAATTTGTATTTTTGATAGATTGTCTTAAGTCTTCTCTGGAACAAGAAAGGTCATAAATTAAATGAATAAATAAAATGGCTCTGCCTTTTGTAATTTACTCTAAGGAATTAAGTAGCTATTGAATTAGAAAGCCAAAACAGGAGCCACTTTATAACTGGACTTGAAAAATTTATGATCATTTGCAATATGACATCAACAAAATAAAATAATGGCAGAAAAACTGCTTTAATATCTTATTGTATCAAAACCTCACATTTATTAAATTTCTGCTTCGAGCTTGTATTTTTAACATCCCCCATGTATAAGTTCAAGTTCCAGTGGAACATCTACTGACAATTATTACATATTAATATACTCAGGAAAATGTTAGATGTTTAACTCCTCAGTGTTTTTCTATAATCAGTACTAGGTGTGCATTTACTGCGTTAAAATTGAAAGTCACATTAAAAAACAAATTAATCCTAAAGAGTTTTACATAAAGTAGGATCACTAAATATAAAGACAGTATTATTTTTGCTTTTTTGGTGTTCCTATTAAACTCTTAAAAGAAATATACATCTTTAAAAATGTATAGTTACATTTTTCCTATTAATTACATAACTTTAATTAGAAAAAGTATAAGGAAGACTTTTAAAAATCACCTATAATCTCACAATTTATTCATAAGTATGAGCAGATGTATTTGTTTAATTTCATGAAGGAAACGAAAGTCCCAAATTACACCAGACTGTGAAATTTGAATCCTTATACAATGTTGCCCCTTAGTGGTTTACATCAAGAATAGCAAGCTAAAATCAGTGCAACTTGATTATTGACTTCAATATATTGAAACTAAATTGGAAAATAAAAACTTAGGTTCTTGAAATAAAAAGTTTAAAATTTGATTTCCCTACTCTTTTTTATTATTAGTCAGAACATCCTGTATTAATTTTTAGCAATGAAAATTGTTAAAACATGTTAATTACGTCGGTTTTGTTAACTGTAATAGCTACCAAGTAAACATTTACATCTGAATCTTAAACTCTCAGGGTATCATTGGCTTATTTTGGGCTGGTGTCTGTGTCTATTTCAGTGTTTTATTTACCCGAGTGCCTACAAGTGTGTCTGCTTATGGCATGTGCTTAGTACGTATTCTTAATGAACAAATGCTATTCAGTTGTTGAAATATTGGGAGAACTACCTAAAATACCAAATCATTATTTAAGAAACATATATATATATACACACACGAAGCTTTTGATAGGAAGAGTCACTTATTTTGAGAATGATCTATTAACAGTCCTAGAAGCAATTACTAGCTTCCAGGACTCTCTTCTAAAAGGAGGATCACATATTTATAGTGTTTTTACTTAAATTTTGCATGGCATATTGAGCAGTGAAGTTTAACTTTCTAGTTTGCTTTAAACGAGAAGGAAGGTGCCAGGGAAAGCTTCATTAGTCTTGTGTTGGTTTGAAAGACAGAATTCAGTTTAATTATTTATTTTAAAATGATTCTTATCCGGGCTTTTTAAAAATCGAGATAATTGAATGCATCTGTCCATCTACAAAGTGCTAAACATGTGCATTTGATATTCTGATTCAATTAAGATGCATATCTAGCCAGCTGAGTAGGTTTGCTCCCACTGTCAGATCGTGGTTTGATGGAATGAACTGAAACCTGAGGGGGTGAGTCCCGAGATTGGGCCTGCGGTCAGGACTCTGCTCTGGATTAGCTGAGGGGGCAACTATGTGAATCTCTGCAGCTATCATCTGAAAAGGGAGAACGTGCACTAAGTGGCCATAAGGTCATTTACATTTTTACGGACTAATTTATTATTTATTTCCTAATTAGTATTCCAGTTGTTTCTTTGTTTTACTGTTTTTTGTTTTTTGTTTTTTAAGTGACTGGGCTCCATTTTTATTTCTCTTTAAATTCCTTTTTATCATTTTCTTTTTGCAGTCATTATTTACATCTAACAGCACAATGTAACTAGTATGTTAAAGAATATAAATTAGCTCTAAATATGAAATTTCAGTTTAATGAGGGCAATTTTTGTCTGCAAATTTATTTACATAGACTTCATTGCAGCTATTAGTTACTACTTTATAAACTATAGTTGTGGAACTTCTAGACTTTACTTTTGAAATTATTCAATTTATAACACCAAAGATAATTATTTCAAATTCAGAAGGCTACTTTTTGTGAAAGTAAGATCCCTGTTTAGCTCACTTTTTTCCCTTAAAATGAATAAAACCCGAGTTGTATTTACTTTTCTTGCAAAATAAAATACAATTTAAATAAAGTATTGGAGATTTTGGTGCCAATTTGACTAATTTGGGGCATATGCAAAATAGTTTCAGATCTATAAGGAAAATATATTACCTGTTATGTCAAAATACAAAATTTACAGTTCTCTGCCAATTCTCAACTGTTACTCTTTAAAATATAATTTTGGTTCAGAAACTGAAAGAGGATTGGTAGGTTTACTAGAGGTGTACAGTTGTGGCTAGATCAGTTAAATTAAAACTCTTCTAAAGCTAAAAACATAGCTGGACAATATGAACGCATAATACGATAAGGTGTACATATCAATCTTCAGATTTTATGGGACTTAAACAATCTTAAATGTCCTACTGAGTTCATTCATGCTTCTTTTTTATATTAGTAACTGACTTCTAAAATAAAAGTTTTCTTAATTATGCCTATGTTCCAAATATGTCCTTAGTCTTCCAAATGTTTGCTTTTCTAAAGAGGCTGGTAGGGCCAGTGATTGATTTACTTTTTAAATACACTGTAACCTAGACAGCCTACCAAGACACCAACGATGTTCCTATACACATTGTTTTGCGTGCATTACTTCCTAATCTTTTTCCTCTATTTTATTTCTTTCTGTACCTTGATTCTTTATATCACTATGTTTAATTATAGGGCTTGTAGAATGTAACACTTTTCAATTCTTAAAATATAGCCATTTAACCCTTTTCAAATCACATAAACGAATTCTCCAAATTCTCCAACATATGTAATTGTGTCTTTCTTACTCTTAAATCATAACTTAAATGTCTTAAGGTCATCATTATAACAAAGATTAAGTTCTATGCTCTACATTTAAAGTAAGAATGAAGGCACTAGAGCCAAGGGCACACATATACTGACATAATACACATCAATGTAAAATTGTATTAAAATTAAGGGGGAATCATACCTAAAGCCCAATTAATACTAATTGATTGATACTTCTGCCAAAATCCTCAGGGCTAGTCATTTTAGAAAGATTTAGCAGTACAACAGTTAATATAAGGAGAACCACAAAAAGCTTTCTTGCCTGCTTTTTGGTCTCATGAAAAACAAAGATCATATCAAATATGATTATAGTAATAGAACTTTCAATGCAGACACATAGGAATCACTGGGGTGTTAATAAGATGAAACTTAAAACACATACCATAAAATTCCTCTGGTAATGAATATTCTCTTTGTTAAAATCGATCACATAGCCATTGAAGGACCAAACAAATGTGAGATCCAAGGCAGGATCAGAGGACGCAGCACACTGCATGGTGGCATTTTCTCCAACTGTGATATCAGCATTAATCGGGGCCAATATAATTCGCGTGGGATCTATATATTTTTAAATAGATAAGTAAAGCACAACTCAAGAAGATATAAGACACCATATTGTCTGGTATATTAAAATAATAAAAACCAATATATATTTATTTGTGCAAATAATAAGATGTTTTCACACCCAAATTCCAAGAACAATATCATCAAGCAAGAAACTTGCCTGAAATTCTTTTGAAAAAGAAATTTATGAATACATTGACTGTTTAGATGCTTAGTGCTGAATCACATTTTTTTAATACATTAGAAATTAAGCACCCTCAAACATTAACTTACCTGTGATAACAAGGGTTCCAGTGCTATTAGCTTTCCCTCTGTTATTTTCTGCAAAGCATGTATAGATACCTCCATCATTCCTTGTAATATTATTGATTTCCAAGCTACCATCTTCCCAAATGAGTATTCTAGTGAAATAAAAATACATATAATTCACAAACCTGATTTCGTAAAATACATTATGTCTTAGATTACAAACACTAATATTTTTCAATTATTATATTCCATATAAATCATGCAACCACAGACATTTTTGTAAGTTGAAAAATTCTAGCCTTTAGTTATAATATTTTTTCTCATCATTGACAATTTGTTTTGGAAATCCACTTTCATCTTTTTCTTGAACTATTGCCATAGTCTTCTAACTGATCTTCCACTACAGGACAGGCTGAAATCAGTCATAGGCCTGAAAGAAATGAGCCCAGGTCTCCCAGAAATGTAACCTCAGGACTTCAATTCAGACTAGGAGGTGAGGACAGATTGCCATTTCCATGGCTACAGAGAAAAACAAACATTTTATTTTTAGAAACTTTAAAAAATATTTTACAACCTCCCTTAGTAACAACTTCTGGAACAAATTAATATTTAGGAAATTCTTCTTTGAACAGAAACTGTCTTTCATACTACACATATTTCCCTGCATGTCAGCCTCTTCCCCAGGGGATGGAGACTAAAAACTCACTAAGTTTTATTGTATAGAAACTCACACTTAGATTAAATATTGAATTGCCTGTCACTGGATTTTTTTACTTTCTTTAAATGGATCATTTTCAAAACTAAATTATCTTTGAAAGTTTGCACAAAACATGCAAACATATATCCATTTTAAGGGCAAAGTCTGATAAAAGAAAAAGAAACTATTTTTGTCTACCTTATTGATAAAAATCCTCATATAAGAAAATATCAAAATTTCCACTGATATTATAGTCCAGGATTTCCTTTCCTTTCTTGAACAATCTAGTCCTGACTTGAAGCTCATTTCAGAATACTTTTAGTTGTTGAAGGAGAAATGAAGTATCAAAATAATATAACAATAAAAGTAATTAGTTAAGATCATGGAAGCTCTGAGAGTATTCCTCTTTCTCCAACTCTGAGGAGTGTAATTTATTCTCTGTCCCAGACGCTTACTCAGAAATCCAACACTGTGTTTATTCAAAGTCACACGTTCCACAGACTGTTCTCAGCCAATGACTGATCACAGGAGGAATTTTAAACCGGGCCTGCTCCTGGAAGATAGCAAACTCCTCTGATACGCATTTTTGACTGGAAGCCTCTCCAGTGGCATTACTGTACTCTCTTAGAAGTACAGTGCAGTACAAATCATTTCAGCACAATATTTTTTCCTTCCTTCCCTCTGTCCTTCATCTGGGATCAGACCTGTATCTCAATAAAATACTTTTCCAAGCCTCCACCAGCTTCCTCTCTATTCTCCCTCCCATGCATTGCCATTAATTAATTTCTTACATAGCTAATCTTCCTGGCGTCAGCCACTTGGAGGACACACATTCATACAATATCAATATTAATGGGTCACACTTTTTCTCACTAAGCTCTAGTGTAAGTCCTCAGCCAAGTTCCCACATCCCTCTCATTTAATTATTTTTCAAGAAACACAACAAAAATTATAATCAAGTAGCAGTGGAAAAAACAATGATGTTTCTTTCTTTTTTCTTTTTTTTTTTTTTTTATTATACTTTAAGTTCTAGGGTACATGTGCATAACGTGCAGGTTTGTTACATATGTATACTTATGCCATGTTGGTGTGCTGCACCCATCAACTCGTCAGCACCCATCAATTCATCATTTATATCATGTATAACTCCCCAATGCAATCCCTCCCTCCTCCCCCCTCCCCCCTCCCCATGATAGGCCCCAGTGCGTGATGTTCCCCTTCCCGAGTCCAAGTGATCTCATTGTTCAGTTCCCACCTATAAGTGAGAACATGCGGTGTTTGGTTTTCTATTCTTGTGATAGTTTGCTAAGAATGATGGTTTCCAGCTGCATCCATGTCCCTACAAAGGACGCAAACTCATCCTTTTTTATGGCTGCATAGTATTCCATGGTGTATATGTGCCACATTTTCTTAATCCAGTCTGTCACAGATGGACATTTGGGTTGATTCCAAGTCTTTGCTATTGTGAATAGTGCCGCAATAAACATACGTGTACATGTGTCTTTGTAGTAGAATAATTTATAATCCTTTGGGTATATACCCAGTAGTGGGATGGCTGGGTCATATGGTACATCTAGTTCTAGATCCTTGAGGAATTGCCATACTCTTTTCCATAATGGTGGAACTAGTTTACAATCCCACCAACAGTGTAAAAGTGTTCCTATTTCTCCACATCCTCTCCAACACCTGTTGTTTCCTGACTTCTTAATGATTGCCATTCTAACTGGTGTGAGATGGTATCTCATTGTGGTTTTGATTTGCATGTCTCTGATGGCGAGTGATGATGAGCATTTTTTCATGTGGCTGTTGGCTGTATGAATATCTTCTTTTGAGAAATGTCTGTTCATATCCTTTCCCCACTTTTTGATGGGGTTGTTTGTTTTTTTCTCGTATATTTGTTTGAGTTCTTTGTAGATTCTGGATATTAGCCCTTTGTCAGATGAGTAGGTTGCAAAAATTTTCTCCCATTCTGTAGGTTGCCTGTTCACTCTGATGGTAGTTTCTTTTGCTGTGCAAAAGCTCTTTAGTTTAATTAGATCCCATTTGTCAATTTTTGCTTTTGTTGCCGTTGCTTTTGGTGTTTTAGACATGAAGTCCTTGCCCATGCCTATGTCCTGAATGGTACTACCTAGATTTTCTTCTAGGGTTTTTATGGTATTAGGTCTAACATTTAAGTCTCTAATCCATCTTGAATTAATCTTCGTATAAGGGGGAAGGAAAGGATCCAGTTTCAGCTTTCTACTTATGGCTAGCCAATTTTCCCAGCACCATTTATTAAATAGGGAATCCTTTCCCCATTTCTTGTTTCTCTCAGGTTTGTCAAAGATCAGATGGCTATAGATGTGCGGTATTATTTCTGAGGACTCTGTTCTGTTCCATTGGTCTATATCTCTGTTTTGGTACCAGTACCATGCTGTTTTGGTTACTGTAGCCTTGTAGTATAGTTTGAAGTCAGGTAGCGTGACACCTCCGGCTTTGTCCTTTTGACTTAGGATTGTCTTGGCAATGCGGGCTCTTTTTTGGTTCCATATGAACTTTAAAGCAGTTTTTTCCAATTCTGTGAAGAAACTCATTGGTAGCTTGATGGGGATGGCATTGAATCTATAAATAACCTTGGGGAGTATGGCCATTTTCATGATATTGATACTTCCTATCCATGAGCATGGTATGTTCTTCCATTTGTTAGTGTCCTCTTTTATTTCACTGAGCAGTGGTTTGTAGTTCTCCTTGAAGAGGTCCTTTACATCCCTTGTAAGCTGGATTCCTAGGTATTTTATTCTCTTTGAAGCAATTGTGAATGGAAGTTCATTCCTGCTTTGGCTCTCTGCTTGTCTGTTACTGGTGTATAAGAATGCTTGTGATTTTTGCACATTAATTTTGTATCCTGAGACTTTGCTGAAGTTGCTTATCAGCTTAAGGAGATTTTGGGCTGAGACGATGGGGTTTTCTAAATATACAATCATGTCATCTGCAAACAGGGACAATTTGACTTCTTCTTTTCCTAACTGGATACCCTTGATTTCTTTCTCTTGCCTGATTGCCCTAGCCAGAACTTCCAACACTATGTTGAATAGGAGTGGTGAGAGAGGGCATCCCTGTCTTGTGCCAGTTTTCAAAGGGAATTTTTCCAGTTTTTGCCCATTCAGTATGATATTAGCTGTGGGTTTGTCATAAATAGCTCTTATTATTTTGAGGTACGTTCCATCAATACCGAATTTATTGAGCGTTTTTAGCATGAAGGGCTGTTGAATTTTGTCAAAAGCCTTTTCTGCATCTATTGAGACAATCATGTGGTTCTTGTCTTTGGTTCTGTTTATATGCTGGATTACGTTTATTGATTTGTGAATGTTGAACCAGCCTTGCATCCCAGGGATGAAGCCCACTTGATCATGGTGGATAAGCTTTTTGATGTGCTGCTGAATCCGGTTTGCCAGTATTTTATTGAGAATTTTTGCATCAATGTTCATCAGGCATATTGGTCTAAAATTCTCTTTTTTTGTTGTGTCTCTGCCAGGCTTTGGTATCAGGATGATGTTGGCCTCATAAAATGAGTTAGAGAGGATTCCCTCTTTTTCTATTGATTGGAATAGTTTCAGAAGGAATGGTACCAGCTCCTCCTTGTACCTCTGGTAGAATTCAGCTGTGAATCCATCTGGTCCTGGACTTTTTTTGGTGGGTAGGCTATTAATTGTTGCCTCAATTTCAGAGCCTGCTATTGGTCTATTCAGGGATTCGACTTCTTCCTGGTTTAGCCTTGGGAGAGTGTAAGTGTCCAGGAAATTATCCATTTCTTCTAGATTTTCTAGTTGATTTGCGTAGAGGCGTTTATAGTATTCTCTGATGGTAGTTTGTATTTCTGTGGGGTCGGTGGTGATATCCCCTTTATCATTTTTTATTGCATCTATTTGATTCCTCTCTCTTTTCTTCTTTATTAGCCTTGCTAGCGGTCCGTCAATTTTGTTGATCTTTTCAAAAAACCAGCTCCTGGATTCATTGATTTTTTGGAGCGTTTTTTGTGTCTCTATCTCCTTCAGTTCTGCTCTGATCTTAGTTATTTCTTGCCTTCTGCTAGCTTTTGAATGTGTTTGCTCTTGCCTCTCTAGTTCTTTTAATTGTGATGTTAGAATGTCAATTTTAGATCTTTCCTGCTTTATCTTGTGGGCATTTAGTGCTATAAATTTCCCTCTACACACTGCTTTAAATGTGTCCCAGAGATTCTGGTATGTTGTATCTTTGTTCTCATTGGTTTCAAAGAACATCTTTATTTCCGCTTTCATTTCGTTATGTACCCAGTAGTCATTCAGGAGCAGGTTGTTCAGTTTCCATGTAGTTGAGCGGTTTTGATTGAGTTTCTTAGTCCTGAGTTCTAGTTTGATTGCACTGTGGTCTGAGAGACAGTTTGTTATAATTTCTGTTCTTTTACATTTGCTGAGGAGTGCTTTACTTCCAATTATGTGGTCAATTTTGGAATAAGTGCGATGTGGTGCTGAGAAGAATGTATATTCTGTTGATTTGGGGTGGAGAGTTCTATAGATGTCTATTAGGTCCACTTGGTGCAGAGATGAGTTCAATTCCTGGATATCCTTGTTAACTTTCTGTCTCGTTGATCTGTCTAATGTTGACAGCGGAGTGTTGAAGTCTCCCATTATTATTGTATGGGAGTCTAAGTCTCTTTGTAAGTCTCTAAGGACTTGCTTTATGAATCTGGGTGCTCCTGTATTGGGTGCATATATATTTAGGAGAGTTAGCTCTTCCTGTTGAATTGATCCCTTTACCATTATGTCATGGCCTTCTTTGTCTCTTTTGATCTTTGATGGTTTAAAGTCTGTTTTATCAGAGACAAGGATTGCAACCCCTGCTTTTTTTTGTTCTCCATTTGCTTGGTAGATCGTCCTCCATCCCTTTATTTTGAGCCTATGTATGTCTCTGCATGTGAGATGGGTCTCCTGAATATAGCAGACTGATGGGTCTTGACTCTTTATCCAGTTTGCCAGTCTGTGTTTTTTAATTGGAGCATTTAGTCCATTAACATTTAAGGTTAATATTGTTATGTGTGAACTTGATCCTGCCATTATGATATTAACTGGTTATTTTGCTCGTTAGTTGATGCAGTTTCTTCCTAGCCTCGATGGTCTTTTCATTTTGGCATGTTTTTGCGATGGCTGGTACCGGTTGTTCCTTTCCATGTTTAGGGCTTCCTTCTGGGTCTCTTGTAAGGCAGGCCTGGTGGTGACAAAATCTCTAAGCATTTGCTTATCTGTAAAGGATTTTCTTTCTCCTTCACTTATGAAACTTAGTTTGGCTGGATATGAAATTCTGGGTTGAAAATTCTTTTCTTTAAGAATGTTGAATATTGGCCCCCACTCTCTTCTGGCTTGTAGAGTTTCTGCCGAGAGATCTGCTGTTAGTCTGATGGGCTTCCCTTTGTGGGTAACCCGACCTTTCTCTCTGGCTGCCCTTAAGATTTTTTCCTTCATTTCAACTTTGGTGAATCTGGCAATTATGTGTCTTGGAGTTGCTCTTCTGGAGGAGTATCTTTGTGGCGTTCTCTGTATTTCCTGAATTTGAATGTTGGCCTGCCCTACTAGGTTGGGGAAGTTCTCCTGGATGATTTCCTGAAGAGTGTTTTCCAACTTGGTTCCATTTTCCCCCTCACTTTCAGGCACCCCAATCAGACGTAGATTTGGTCTTTTTACGTAATCCCATACTTCTTGCAGGCTTTGCTCATTTCTTTTTCTTCTTTTTTCTTTTGGTTTCTCTTCTCGCTTCATTTCATTCATTTGATCCTCAATCGCTGATACTCTTTCTTCCAGTTGATCGAGTCGGTTACTGAAGCTTTTGCATTTGTCACTTATTTCTCGTGTCATGGTTTTCATCTCTGTCATTTCGTTTATAATCTTCTCTGCATTAATTAGTCTAGCTGTCAATTCTTCCACTCTTTTTTCAAGATTTTTAGTTTCTTTGCGCTGGGTACGTATTTCCTCCTTTAGCTCTGATAAGTTTGATGGACTGAAGCCTTCTTCTCTCCTCTCGTCCAAGTCATTCTCTGACCAGCTTTGATGCGTTGCTGGCGATGGGCTGCGCTCCTTTGCAGGGGGAGATGCGCTCTTATTTTTTGAATTTCCAGCTTTTCTGCCCTGCTTCTTCCCCATCTTTGTGGTTTTATCTGTCTCTGGTCTTTGATGGTGGTGACGTACTGATGGGGTTTTGGTATAGGTGTCCTTCCTGTTTGATAGTTTTCCTTATGACAGTCAGGACTGTCTGTTGGTCTGTTGGAGATTGCTTGAGGTCCACTCCAGACCCTGTTTGCCTGGGTATCAGCAGCAGAGGTTGCCGAAGATAGAATATTGCTGAACAGCGAGTGTACCTGTCTGATTCTTCCTTTGGAAGTTTCCTCTCAGGGGTGTACTCCACCCTGTGAGGTGTGGGGTGTCAGACTGCCCCTAGTGGGGGATTTCTCCCAGCTAGGCTACTCAGGGGTCAGGGACACACCTGAGCAGGCAGTCTGTCCGTTCTCAGATCTCAACCTCCGCGTTGGGAGATCCACGGCTCTCCCCAAAGCTGTCAGACAGAGTCGTTCGCGTCTGCACCGGCTCCCGCTACTTCCCCTGTTGGTCTTCAGCTGTGCGCTGTCCCTAGAGGTGGAGACTACAGAGACAGGCAGGCTTCCTTGAGCTGCTGTGAGCTCCACCCAGTTCGAGCTTCCCAGCGGCTTTGTTTCCCTACTTAAGCCTCAGCAATGGCGGGCGCCCCTCCCCCAGCCTCGCTGCTGCCTTGCGGATAGATCGCGGCAGACTGCTGTTTTAGCAGTGAGGGAGGCTTCGTGGGTGTGGGACCCTCCCGGCCAGGTGTGGGATATATTCTCCTGGTGTGCCTGTATGCTTACAGCGCAGTATTGGGGTGGGAGTTACCCGATTTTCCAGGTGTTGTGTGTCTCAATTCCCCTGGCTAGGAAAACGGATCCCCTTCCCCCTTGCGCTTCCAGGTGAGGCGATGCCTCGCCCTGCTTCAGCTCTCGCTGGTCAGGCTGCAGCAGCTGACCAGCACCGATTGTCCGGCACTCCCTAGTGAGATGACCCCAGTACCTCAGTTGAAAATGCAGAAATCACCGGTCTTCTGTGTCCCTGGCGCTGAGAGTTGGAGACTGGAGCTGTTCCTATTCGGCCATCTTGCTCCGCCCCCTTAATGATGTTTCTTTCTTAAATCACGCTAATATTTTTGGTTTACTTAGTTTTTGATTGATCTTTACCATCTTTAAAGGGTATACAAAATTCCATGTGTCATTCATCTCATTTATACTTTCAGGTACATTTCCCTTGAGATTAAAATTATTTTTTAATAAAAATATTTAGAAAACCTGATTTTTTGGTAATAATTATCCTTATTCTTAAAGTAATGTAGATTAAACTCTCAAGATTGTATCCTTGTTTCCAGATACTATGATATATAGATCAGCTGTCAAACAAACTAGGAACAATCTGGTCTTTAACCAATTGGTCACTTATTGTTGCCAAAATTGCTCCAGAATAACCTCTGGAGTAGAAAAGACTAACGAAGATCCCTTCCTATAAGTGGTTTAAATAAAAGTGACTTTAGAGCTAACAGCAATCCATTGAATTTAAATTAGCAACTAACTTAATTCTGTTAATTACAAAGAAATTCTGCTGCGGAAAGTATATCATTTGAGCCAAAAATAAAATCATAAAATGATAAACTAATTACCATTTATCAAGATACATAGCTTCTCCCAAATATCACAGAAACCACTTTTTAGGCCACTAACCAGATACAGAAAGAACTTAGTTACGTGGAAATGGTTTTTATAATTACATTCAGAAGAATAAGATTATATTTATACTTAAAGACCAATAGTCCTTGGGTATTCTTTTTCAAAATAAACACCAAAATTTTTATGTTTAGCTTTTTATACATATCATTTTACAATTCAAATATATTTGCATATGAATACTATATCTACTATAAAATGGTATTTACACTGAGATATTAATGGGTTGAAGTACTAAGTAAAAATTTTATAGACTCTTTCATCAAGGAAATAATGCAATTTGATTTCAAAGGCTTTAAAAATATAACACAATCAAACTGTAAAATTTCAGGAGCTAGATCTTTCTTTTCTTTTTTTGAACACATATTGATATTTAGGAAAAACAAGTCCATGAAACATAGTTCTGCGAATTCCTTAGTTGAAGAGGTCCATGACATGGGTCTTCATCAGAATCAGAAAAATATTTTATTATCAAGGAGGAGAACTAATGGTTTGTCCAATGCGGAATGCCCTGCTCTAGGTTGTGGAAGGAGTAAGCACCTACACATGCAGCTGCCCTTTGATCATGGTCTCCGCATTGCTCATTGTCTGAACATTAATGTCAGCAAATTGAACAAATGGACTTTTCCTTTTACACTTCTTGTTAAAATCTTAATTCTTAGGTCAAACATATTAACTTTAAAAGTTAATGTGTTCAGGGAAGCCCCTGATGTCCCTGCCCTCTTCCCCCATTCATTAAACAGCTGTGCCTGTGCTCATCCTAATGAGAGGGCATATTCTCAATTCATATCAGTGTTGGCATATTCTCAATTCATATCAGTGTCTTACAACTTCAAGTTCTAGTTTGGATAACGTCAATATATTTTTTCAGAAGGTCACTTTAACTTTACCAAGCTTTAGACACATCAAAATAGGGATGATAATTCCCATGTTACTTTATTGGGTTACTGTGAAGAAAATAATGTATTTTCTACACTTGATTAATAATTGTCTTTCAAATGACAAAAGTCATCCCAGTCCTCCCTGTTTAAGACTTCAAACAGATTTCCATTACTCTTAGATGAAGCCCAAGCCCCTTCGCATAGAAAATTTTGTCATTGATGATCTGGCTTATTATGTCTCATCTCTTAAAAGTCTCCTCCATTTTCCTCTAAAGACAAATCACACTGATTTCAGTTTCTGCAATTTCTTACACATTCTAAACTTCTCACCACAGGGTCTTTGTGCATGCTGCCCTCACATTCTGGAATACACCCCAAAGCCAATGCCCATGTCCCATCCCTCCCATTTCCCATTCTGGCTTTCTATTTTTGCACTCAACATTACTTCTTCTAGGAAACATACAAACTGTTCAGTGTAGCTTTTACACAAATGATCTATATAAGTTGTACACTGCTTTTTCATTTTGTCCCCAAACCACCGAAACATCGGTAGATTGTTCACTTACAAGGAAGATGATGATAACATCTTGTTCATTTCAAGATGGGAAGAGATTATTTGCACTTTGAAATCACTTTTTTATTTTTCTACAAAAATATTTAATAGACTAATTGCATAAAATTCAGTTGAATATGAATGGATATAGATGCCTATATTGGGGGAAAATATGTTAGAGAGATCCTATTTTATTTCCCATTGTTTATTAACTGTGTGACATTGGGCAATTTATAACAACAAGGCAACAAAAAACACCTCCGAGCTTCAATTTTCTAAATTCCTTATACATTACAGAGTCCTGTTAATTGAACCTTCATTATAATAGATACTGACAGGGATAGGTATTTCTATTCCATCTTAGAACTACAGGATCTTCTGTGAAAAAAAAATAATTTAGAGCAAACAACATTTTCATTATTCACATATAAATAAGTCTTCTATAAAATAAACTTTTTCAAACAGTTTATTGCAATTGGATTTCTAGTTTCAGCACTGACCTGCTACTATTGACAAGCCACTCTGTCCCTTTACTCCATGAAAACTTTGGTTTTGGTGCAGCTTTAGGTTTGCATTCAATTATCACCCTTCCACCTTTAGCAGCCAGGATCTTCTTCTTCATAGGATTCATTTCAAAAGTTGGAGCCAACGCTAAAAAGAAAACAAATTGTTATTTTTCTTTCTGTTTGTAAAGCCTAAACATCGCTTCTGTGTTGTCGAATCTTTTATTCTCCTTTAATAGTTAATGGAAAGGATTAATCTCAGTAAATATGATCAGCTATCACCAATAGGCATTCTATACCTAATGCTTTGTAACTTTTATTTAATAACTTTGACTTATAAAATTCACCCAATTCCAATGTACAGTTCTTGATGATCACTGAATTGATTATTAGAAACTTTAATTAGAGTCCAGGCATGGTGGCTCACACCTATAATCCCAGCACTTTTGGAGGCTGAGGTGGGCAGATGGCTTAGCCTAGGAGTTTGAGAGTGCACAGGATAACACGGTGAAACTCCATCTCTACCTAAAATACCCAAAATTAGCTGGGAATGTTGGTGCATGTCTGCAGTCCCAGCTATCAAGGAGGCTGAGGTGGAGGATCACCTGAACCTAGAAGGTCAAAGCTCCTGTGAGCCGTGATCGCACCACTGCACTCCAGCCCGGGAAACACCATGAGACCCTGTCTCAATAAATAAATAACTTTAATTTCAATAAAATGTTTTATACACACTTACCTTAAAATTAACACTGAATTCCGTTCCTTTGACTCAATTCCACAAGGAAAGTAAAGTGAAAGGCTGAAGAAAATTGACCAGCATTATACACACTGACATATGGTCCTAATCAATCCTCTAAACCACATGTTGACTGAACTATACCCAGTTTATAAATGAGAAAAGTGAAATCTATTAGGATTATCTAATTCAGCAAAGGTGCCACAGGTAGTAACAAGGGGGAGTCACATTTGAAACTAGGTCCTTCTGTTTCCAAAGCATGTGCTTCTGATTAAACAATGCAGTCTCTCCTTCTTTATACAATTACTGAGCATCACCTGTATGCAAACACTCTGCAAAATGCCAAAATAACTGGAGCCCTGCTTTCAGGATCTATCTGTAAACAGCTATGGGAATAATGGTTCTAATAAACTAATTAAGGAGTACATGATCATTTGTAGTTCATCCTTACCTCCAAGTACAGAACAATAATTATCAGAACAGAATATAGAGTTTTTTAAATGTTACTCCCTTGATGGTATGCTCTGACTTTCCTCAAGGTCCCCACATTTAATCCACTGCTCACTCTCCTCTTCCCTTGGCAGACTCCAAAGAGATTTCATCCATATATTTCAACACATTACAATCATCTGTAACTGTGTACTTTCTGGAGGCTTTTCTAGGCCTAAGCATATCTTCATCTGGGTTTTGACCCTTCATCCTCTGGTCTGGTCATTCTCAAATTTATCTTTGTATTAAAATCACCTGGGGATCTTTTTAAAGTGTCCATTCAGCAGGTCTGGGGTGAGCCTGGGATTCTGCATTTCTAATGTGCTCCTAGGTATGGCCACTGCTGCTGATGAAGAAGACTTTTTTTTGTGGCAAAGATTCATTCTATTCCATTGTTTCACTAGTCTGAATTATGATAATTGGCAATAAATAAATTAGTAAGCAACCAACCTATGTTGTACACCTAACACAGTACTGAGTATTTTGTGTAGGCTCAATAAACATTTTGTGTGACATGACATATTGCTTCTAAAACATGAAAGAAAATTTAATAGTATTATATTTTAAAAACCAAAATTCATCTAAAAAATAAGGATTTTCCTTGAATCAGTTTAGATTTCAGTGAAATAGTTGATTTGGTGTGGTCCTTTAAATGACTTCAGATTTATCTAATATTTGAATTTCTAACAACAGGATCTAGACTGTATTCCTATATATATTTTGGAAGTGGCAAAAATAAGGGGATATTCTTCCTCTCAACTAAGAAGATGGCACTATGCATTTCTTATCTCTTTGATTCTTTATTGCGGTATATGAGCCTGTTAAAGGAATAGCATCTGGTGTAGAGTAAGTGCTCAATAAATATTTGCTGGATGAACACATGAATTAACTAAATAACCCAAGAAAAGAGAGGAAGGGAGAAGTACTGTTCATAAGAGTATAAAAAACAAGAATAGAACAGATTGAGACAAATTTAAACATGTCCAGAGCTATTGATCTGGGGAGGATCAAATTGCTCAGTTTGCTAATTATATTAATAGCCATTAAATGATTTGACAATTCTAGACTAAATATATAGACATCTTTCAGTCTAAGCTGAGGTGTTTTTATACTTCTCTTTTGAAACAAATGAAGATATGAACTTTAACAGAAAATAAAATTTACATTTGGGACAGAATTCAAACTGACTTCCTCTCTAAGAGTCACAGTGATTTTCTATTCCTTTGTACCAAAGATATCTGAGCTTGTGCTTGCTTGATACCCAAGTAACTACAGTAAATATATTACGAGAACATTTAGGCCGTAGAGAGGAAGAAATAGAGGATGATCCTCCGCATTAATAAGTGGCTGGGAATGGTAAAATTAAGATGGCTTTAACTTATTGAGAATAGTTTTCTTTAATTCTTTATTATAACTCTCATTTCCTATTATTTTCTTTTAGTGTCAATCAGTTTGTAGTGATACCAATGTTCTGAAGAGTTTTCTTTAGGTGCAGCAAGAATAGAAGTGGCCGCATTGAGTCATTGCTTTATCTTTTCAGTAACTAATGCTAGAAGAAAAAGCCTGACTTCCTGAATTCACTACTTACAATATGACTTGACTTAGTGACAACTCTTTCAAATAACATGAAAAGGACATAATACAGTAAGACTTTAGGGCCGGGCACAGTGGCTCATGCCTGTAAATTCCAACACTTTTTGGGAGGCCAAAGTGGGCAGACTGCTTGAACTCAGGAGTTCTGGACCAGCCTGAACAACATGGTGAAACTCCATCTCTATAAAAAATACAAAACTTAGCTGGGTGTGGTGGACTGTGCCTGTTGTCTCAGCTACTTGGGAGGTTGCGGTGGGAGGATGGCTTGAGCACAGGAGGCAGAAACTGCAGTAAACTGAGATCACACCACTGCACTTTAGCTTGGGTAATAGGGGAGACTCTGTCTCAATAAAATAGACTTTTGTAAAGTAGTTGTAATGAATATAAATAAGATAGTCATAATGGGAGATATTTCTGGTGTAAATTGGAGATTAGTGGATGTACTGGATGCGGAAGTGATGTGGTAGACTCTGCCATTCTTTAGAACAAAGAATCTTTGAGGAAGAGAAGATGTGAGTGTGGGTGGGAGACATTAATAATGAATTCAGCTGCAGACATGCTAAGCTTGGATTATCTGTGGGGTTATCCAAATGAACATTGCTACTAGGAATTATTTATATTGAGATTGAAGCTGAGGATAATTATCTGGGCCAGAGATAAAAGTAAAGGGATCGCTGGTAGGTAATAGGAAATGAATAAAAATTTAACTAGATATTTTTAAAATAAAAATAAAAATCCAGGAATAATAATATAGAATAGAGAAAAGGAAATGAAATGGATCGGAGGGATGGAATGCTGGGATAGAGCAAGATTTCTAGCCAGGCAGAGGAGAGGGTGAAAAAGGTGACAATGAAGGAGATAGAGAAGAAATGGTCTGTGAGGTTTGACAGCTCAGAATCACCAAAGACAAGAGATAAGAAAGCTTAAGCATCATACAGAACTAGAAATCCTGTATGACTAAGAGAGGCAGCTGGTGGATATATGTTCACACACACACACATACATACATACATACATACACACACCCAGACACATACACACACACACACATGAGAATGAATAGTTGCTGATATCAAGTATCAGGGAAAGTGAAAAGGAATGAATATAGTGCAAAGAGGTAAAATAGTTGTTTCATGTTTGCTTAGGAGAGACACTTTCTTCTCTAGATAAAAAGTATTGAAAAGACAATGTAGTAAAGAGATAGCTTTGAGTGATGGATGGGAAGTTGAAATACTTCATGCAAAAAGATTTCAATTTTCATGGAGGACAAGAATACAATATAAAAGCCAGAGTCAGGGTGCAGTGAGGGACCAGCAGAATGTCCTAAAGGTTTTGAATAGCAACTGTAGTGTATGAGACCCAGGGACTGACAATGCCCACAAAGTGCCAAACACCCATCTGATGCTGATCACATGCAGTGTTTTAACATCAGTCTTCAATGTTATGTGCTTCTTCAGGCAGTGTTCAGCTCTCCAGGCATATGAGAGGATAAGACTTATCAAAATTGGCATGTGTAAATTGTGCTTTATCATTAAAAAATGCTAAAAACAATTATATTCCATGTTCCTTCAAATTTATTATAGAATTCAGCTTCTTAGCTAAAAATAAAATGATGCAATTTCATGAAATAGGAATTTGTATGTAGTTGGAAATTCAACTAGCATAAGAAAAGTTTAAAGCGTTACTTTCTCCCTACTTACATGTTCTTCAACAAAAGGAAAAACCGTATCATTTCGTTCCCAAATGCATGTTAAAAGTTTTTAACATTGCAAATAAAAGAATGTAATGTGAAATCAAATGTGATCTATGGATACTCCGACATCTTTTTTACTATGTCACTTTCTTGATGAATGTTTTACAGAAATTAGAAATGATACTGACCCAGGATCTTCAACTCAGCATTTGCATAAATGGCTCCATATGTGTTTTCAGCTATGCACTGATACATTCCGGCATTTTCAAAAGTCACATCGTACAGTCTTAATTCCCCTTTATGATACTGAAAAGAATAAAATTGAAACATATTCTCAATGGACTTTAATAGGAATACTTTCACTTAGGTCTGGGCTTGGTTGTCTTTTAATTTAGATACATTATGTTCATCTGCCCCCACTGTTACCTAAAATGAACTAAGTGGGATTTTCATGGCATGGGAAAGGAAAACCCACTTACCATGCCCAAAGGCTCTTGTTCTATTCATCCTACAGAGCTGAGAGTCCACCTTTTCCCCTCTTGGACCAGCTGGGAGATTACAGTGGGAAGGTAGAGAAGAATCCCACTGCCGCTACTTGTCCCCAGGGCCAAAGGTAGGACTTAGAGCTTCACTCTTACCTCTGTCTCTGTGGGGTACAGGAAAATAGTGGCAAGAAAAAGAGGACAATATCAGGTATTGGAGATGGATGAGTAGGAAGAGGGTGGAAAAGTGGAACAAAGGAAAAAATAAGGAGAGAGAGAGAAAGAAGGTAGAGTAAGATTACAGAAAGTTGTTTAAACTGAAAGAAGATACTTTATGTTCAGTTTTTGTTTGTCTTTTTTCAGAAGCTTTTATATTTCAGGGCCCAAGTACCCTTCTCTATTGTCTCTCCTGCTAAATGTATCCCAGGACCACCCTGAAACACTGCTTGAACAGGGACTCAGGAACAGCAAAGCACTTGAACATACATACCGCATATCCATTTTTCAACCATCGGATTGTAGGGATGGGCTTCCCTGTGGCCACACAAGGCCAGTAGAGGTCACTGCCTATGTCCACCTCTGTGTCATTGATATGTTCTACCCACTCAGGGAAAGCTAAAAAGTAAGGAACATTGTAAATGTTAAATCAAAGTCTCAAGATCCATCATAATCTCCAGAGTATAAATATTACATTTAGTTAAACTAATTCTGCAGAATACATCAGATAGTGTAGGTATCCCGAATTCAGTCATAGGCCTTGTCTTTTCATAGGTTTAGCCTATGCAAATCCTGTGTTATTACAGCAGGAGGTAACTATAACTCATTATTTTTCCATTTGTAAATCATGTTTTGTTGAAAAGTTGAGTTATAATTAGTACTAAAATAATTGACTTTTTCTGCTCATAATATAAACCTCTCAAGTCTGTAAAAATGACAATTGAGGTTTTAAAGAATTACATCTCAATTCAATATGACACCATCTCTTAACATTTTGTTTAAAGACTCAGATTTTTTCCCCACTACCTCAGGTATACAGTATCTTCATTTTGATGGAACTTTCAGGTAGTGGCCACTGTAACATCTTACTGTGGTGCTAGAAAAATGACTTGGACACCTAAATATACTCTTTCCATATTAGAAACTATATACAGTAGCTATGATTGGTGAAATCCATGCATTAGTAAAATTGAACTCAGTCTCATTCTTTAATCTGATCTACTTTATACCTAAAGAAACATCCATAAAAATGAGAAAATGCTAAAATTTTTCCAAAGAAAAAAATATTTCTAGAGAACAAGTAAGTAAACAATTTGACAGTCTTTTTGATTATTTCAGTTATCTAGTCCAAATAAATGCAGATAAATAAATTAATATAAAATAAAAAGGAAGTAGGAGAAAAGAATCCTGAGGGGAGAATAATATTTAATTTTCTTTGAAACTGGGAACTTGTGTTAGTTTTATGGCAAAAGCAATATATGCATCTTATAAAAAGCATTTAATGAGTAATAAAATACTAGAAATTTGAAAACTAGTTTTTTTGTCATTTTTATGTCACCAAATACCATCAACAATATACATTATAATGTATATATTATGCATGTAGACATATGTACACCTATATATTTTACAGCATAAATAATCTCATTTAGTACATGTTTTCACTTATCATTACATTTGTCTATAACATAGGGAGATATTTAAAATATTGGTGGATATGTTCATGTTAATTGAGAGATGTTTTATTTTGTATACAATCTTAGCAATACATAATACAGGAATATCAGCACCCTTCCTGTCTTGGCCTCACATGGACAACACAGACATTTGCTATTACATCATGTAATGAATAATTGAACTGGATTGACACATTCTATATATGGCTTAATTATGTAACCTTCCAGTGATGTGATCAGACCTAAAGATAATACTTAGTATGCTGCATTAGTAAAGAATAAATAATATTTATCTTAAATTACCTGCTATAAATACGTGCTCTGTCACCTTGGTTCTTCTAAGGCTTTAGATATTAGTTCAAAATACTACTCTGTTGAGAACCTGGAGTGTAGTTTTCTTAATATGTTGAATAAAAACAGGTCTATAAGCTTTAGAAACCTAGTAGAAAGTGGTGGATTCATTTCAAAAGTTTAAAGGATCTTACCTAGAATTTTCTTCCTTTCAGGAGGCCATTTCATGCACATTTGATATTTATCATATTAACATTACTGTGGCATTGGATACACAAGTCTGAAGTTCAGGGTAAATGTTTGGGTTAGAGCATTCAGGGTATAGAGTGTGTCTAAAGCCATGATCACGAATGAGATCATAAAGGGAGTGACTGAAATGGAGATGGGGTTCACAGATGGAACCCTGATCACGCCAATGTTAGAAAGGTATGGAGTTGAAAGGCAATGGAGAATGAAAGATGATACAAGGAAATGAATAACAAAGTGGGTTGCAGACATGAAGCACAGAAAGTGAATCATGAAGAAGGGAGGGACCAACTGTGACAACCACTGCTGTTAGATCAAACAAAGTACAACTGAGAACTGATCGTTGGCTTTAGCAATATGGAAGTCTGTGATCATGAAAAGAAAGGTTTCTGTGGAGAGGTAGAGATGCAAACCATATTGGAGTGCGTTTAAGAGAGAAGAAAAACTGGAGATGGAGACAACACTTTTAGAGAGTATGGGTTAATCTGTCAAATTTTTTATTCCTTTTTGGGAGAGACAAGAGAAAGTGAAATGGGACAGCAGCCAGAGTTAAAAATGTATAATCCTGTGGAAGCCCTCCATGTTTCTTTAGTTGTGACCTGCAGGGTTCATGTTGTGGAACATTATAGTTTCAGTCTGGAAAGTTTCCAATGTGGCCTGAAAAAAAATCTCTCTTCCCAAATGTAAGTTTATTTTAATGTGTGAAAATGAAAGGTTTGTGCCAAGATAATTTTGTCAAAAAAAAAAAAAAAAAAAAAAAAAAGATTCCTTAGACCAGTGGCTCTCAAAGTGTGGCTTCAGGACCAATAGTAGCAGCATCCTTTGGGAATTTGTTAAAAATACAAATTCATGGACCCTTAACAGACCTCTGAATTAAAAATTCTGAGAGTTTGGCCCAGCAATCTGTGTTTTAACAAGCCCTCCATGTGATGTTGATGCATGCTTAAGTTTGCAAACCACTGACTTAAACTAAGTCATAACATATAGCTTCTTCTATAAATAAAAAGATACTGAAAAAAGACAGTGATAAAATGAGTAAACAAACTACATTGAGTGTACATTCTGAAAATTACCAATAACCATTCTATTGATCCATTGCTATTACCTACGGTTCAATTAGTAATAAGTTCGTAACTTCTATAACTCATAGTTGTGACTTCATTAGACATATGAGAAATATTTTATCTTTCTTCATGATGTAACATACATCACTGTTGTTAAAACTATTAATCATTATATAGTAGTTTTTCAAGTATGGAAATGGTTCTAAATAAGATATTGATGAAATTTATACAAAATTAAAATAATATATCTACCTTGAACATAAATTCTTGCTTGATGTTTATCCTTTCCTCTAATGTTCTCAGCCTCACATTCATAGATGCCTTCATCTTCTAGCTGAATATTGAAGATCTTAAGAACAGCCCCAGAGGTGCTAATCTCAGCAGTGCTTGGCATTGGTTCTAGAACCTTCCGCCATCGGATATCCGGAACAGGACTTTAAACAGAAGATACCAATGCTAAAGATTCGCACACTTAAAAGACAATTACTTTATGTTTATAGCTAAACAATTATTTATTTCCTAAAATGGTACTATTTCTATATATATTAATGAAAGTGTCAGTATACTTACTTTCCAAGTGCAAAACATTCTAAGGTCACATTTTGGCCCATCAGTGCATATACATCCTTGAACTGAACTACAATATCAGCAGGATATGGTTTTGTTGTTCCTAATATTAAGAGAAACACAAATGTTCACTAATTATTAGGCACAATAGTAGTTATTCTTAAACATGGTAATTCTGTAGGATTAGAGCTGCTTCAATATGGAAGCTTTTCTCTGTACAGGTACTGGTCATATCATAATGGATAGACTTGTTTGTTTATGCACAGTATGAATATAGTATAACTTCCCAGCATTTTCATAAATATTGGCTCATTCTGACAGCTGCATAACCAATGTGACTCAATTTACTAAAAAAATTCCTGTCTTGGCCGGGCGTGGTGGCTCAAGCCTGTAATCCCAGCACTTTGGGAGGCTGAGACGGGCGGATCACAAGGTCAGGAGATCGAGACCATCCTGGCTAACACGGTGAAACCCCGTCTCTATTAAAAAATACAAAAATACTAGCCAGGCAAGGTGGCCGGCACCTGTAGTCCCAGCTACTTGGGAGGCTGAGGCAGGAGAATGGTGTAAACCCAGGAGGCAGAGCTTGCAGTGAGCTGAGATCTGGCCACTGCACTCCAGCCTGGGCGACAGAGTGAGACTCCGTCTCAAAAAAAAAATAAAAAAAAATAAAAATAAATTCCTGTCTTCAGTGAGCAACAGATATGTGGCAAACATTGTGATCACTGCTGCATGGAACTCAGGAAGATAGAGAAAGAAAATGAAGGAGAAGGAAAGAGAAGGAGAAGAGAGTAGAAAAGAAAGATGCAAGGCAAGAAACTAAGGAGAAAAGAAGAAATGCCCAGAGATAAAGGCAAAGGGAAACAAATTGAAAAGAGAGAAGGAGAGAGGGAAAGAAGGAAAACATTTACTCAGACAACACAGCACTCTTCAAAATAAACACTTATTTAGCATATCAGTCCTGAAAGATGTGTTAATCCTTCAGGCTTACAGAGAAAATCAGGTTCAGAAAGGTGAAAGGCATTATTTAGGATCACAAATTGAGCGTATACCTCTCACTGTAAAATGCTAAAGAGACAAATAAACAAATAATGATATATAAGCCAAACCAAAATGGGTACTCTGAGTGACTGATGAGGAGGGTAGTTAGAAGTAGGTAAGGGCTATAGGACTCTGAGGCAAATATGGCATTTAAATTTGACCAGTTCAGGTTGAGCAAACAGCATATTATGACAAAGCTCCAGGAGTGTGCAAGGAATTTTAAAAGGTCTAGGAACTCAAATGATGCTGAAGTATATGAGCTGGAACCCACAACCTAGAAGGACTGAAAAAATGATAGAAAGATTTTGAGATGAATTTTCTCAATAGGTAATGTATTAGTCTGTTCTCACTCTGCTAATAAAGACGTATCTGAGACTAGGTAATATATAAAGGAAAGAGGTTTAATTGACTCACAGTTCCGCATAACAGGAGGTCTCACAATTGTGGTGGAAGATTAAGGAAGAGCAACGGGAAATCTTACATGGCAGTGGGCAAGAGACAGCATGTGCAGGGGGAACTCCCCTTTATACAACCATCAGATCTCATGAGACTTATTCACTACTACAAGAACAGTATGGGGGAACAGCCCCCCATGATTCAATTATGTCCACCTGGCCCTGCCCTTGACAAGTGAAGACTATTACAATTCGAGGTGAGATTTGGGTGAGGACACAGCCAAATCATATCAGTTAACTACCACTGGGACTTGGTAAGAGAAGTAATATGGATCGTATCTTTGGTTTAAGTCGAAGACCTTGTTGGCATTTTTAAAGAATGGAGCATGAAGAGGAGAAATATATATAGAAGACAATCTCAGAGGTCCATAAAACGCTGTTTCAACACTTCAGGTAAAACAGGTGAGGGCCAACACTAGGGCATAGTTACAGTGAAAACAGAAAGGAAATAGTAAATATAAATTGTATTTTAGAGGCAGAATCAACAGGACGGCTCCTTGGATCAGTGTTTCTCAAGGTGTAGATTAAAGGCTCAATCATCAGAATCACGTAGGATACTGGTTCAACTTGTGGATTCCTGGGTCACATTCCATGCCTGATGAATCAGTACGTCTGGGTCCTGCATTAGTCCCAAAACTCTCCAGGTGCTTACATACTAATTAAGAACCACTGGGTTAGCTGTACCGAAGATCAGTGGAAATTGGGATTTGATAATAAATCATGCTACCTTGAGTTAGTAGAAATAAAATTGTGTTGCTAAATAAGCTAAAGAAAAGGAGAAGGTTTCGGGGAAAAATAATGTGTATTTGTGACATTTTGAGCTTAACATCTTCGAGGGCTTTTTTGGGGGGACAAGTCCAGGATACAGGAGGAATTGAGATCTAAACACAAGAAAAATTTCAGAGCTGTGAACTTGAAGTCTCCTGCAAAGGTATACTGTTGAAAATGTATAGGTGGGTGAGAATATCCAGGAAAGATTAGAGGAAAATATAAGAAAGAAGAATATTTTGTGAAGAATATTCTATGAAATTTGTCAGAGAGGCAGAAGGGAGATGAAGAGTTCAGGAAATTAGGTGAAGCAAGAAAACTTCATGAAAGGCAGAAGAGGCCGTGTCAAAGCTCGAATAGAAAAAGGACTGCAAAGTGTCCTTTGGATTTAGCAAATAGGAATTCATAATAATTCAAAATTGCATTGAATACAAGAGAATATGCAGAGAGAAGGAGGTAGAGCAGAATCTGAAGATTCAGGAAAGGAGAAAATAAGTGATGTAGTGAAGTTTCTAATTGAAACAAATGGAATGTGTACCAGAACAACTGGAGAACTTAGCTTGAGCAGGGGGAGAAATATTTCTGCTACTGAGACAAAACGTCAGAAAATAAATAGAAGTGCTGAACTGCAAGTGTATTTCTGGGGAAGAGTAGAAAGAAAATCAAGAGAATTTTTACATGATGGCTTCTTTTCAGTCTATGAAGTAGAGGGTGAGATTATCTCTTAAAACCAAGAAAAGAAAAATGAGCCAGAAAGTCAACAATATTTTTTGAATACCAATTATGTGAGTGTTGTCTTGCAGAGAAAAATAAAAATGGAACCTCAATGGTGTTATGGCATTTTTCCCATCATCACACTGTACTTAGGGGTAAAGGCAGGAACCAGACCTAAATCTGTTAATCTGAAGCTGGTATGCTCTCATGAGCTTGAATTTGCTGATATTAATGTAGCAGAAGGACTTGGATAGAAATAATGTAAAGTAAGCAAGTATACTGTGATTTGATTCTCTTAAGCAGCAGTGCATTTTAAAGGGGAAGTAGTTCAATTGGAGCTTAGGGAAAAGCCAATCAGATTGTCAGTGGTCATCCGCCGTGGTACTACCGGGGTAGCACCATACGCTGATTATGTAGATTACAAAAGACCATTTTTATACTTAATTGTATCATGTAAATAGTTTCTTAAAAATACCAAAATAATCAAAATGACTTAAAAAAATTCTACAGTTACTATTGTTTGTTTTGATCTACAAATCATTTGATTTCTTCATGAGCTTACTAAGAAATAGGAATGGCCGCAAAACAAGAAGTAGATGCCAGCGATTTCCACTGTAACCAATACACTAGAACTTGACTAAAGTATCAGTCCCCTGTGTATTTCCCGAGCTAGAGGCAACTCATCCGAACACAACCTTATTACAGCAATTTTATTAACTGAATCTTCTCAACGCAAAAAGCTTAGGACCAAGCCTTTGGCCCCTTCAACGTGCATCCCCTTCTATGTTCTCCTTCCTGAAAAGCCAGCTAGTCCTCACTGGATATTTCTTTTCATTACGTTAAGTATACCATATGTAGACAACCTTGCGAAAACAGAGTATAACAAATAAAATACTTACGTTCAGGTATTGGAATGAGTGGGATGAATTTGCTGAACACGCTCTTTGTAATAGAAGGACTGGAAACAAAGCAGGAATAATTGCCTTTGTCAGAAGCCTCAACATTTGCAATGTAGAGATTGCCATTTGTCTGAGACACAAATCGTCGTTTATCCATTGTGATAAATACAGGAAATTCATTTAGAAGCCAGCGGTAGCTAAGATCATCTAGAAGAAATTATTTTCTTCTAAATATGAAGTGCTTCTCCCAAAGCTGTTACAAATTTAATAGAGGCTAGTAACAAGCTATCACTTAATCTAACAGAGGCTATTGAAGAGCAAATGTTAGGAGAAAGCCAAGACAAACAGTGTACACTTTAAAATATGTACTATATTTTACATGAATATAAGCATTACACTAAGCAATTACATCTATTTATCTATATTTCTATTATTTCATAAACTATTAACGTTCTTGCTTTCATTTCATTGATGGGCTAAGTGAAACTCGAAGAGGTTACATAACTTGCTTAGAATTTCATGACTATTATGAAGAAATGGTATTTTGAATCCACATCTAATAACTCCAAAGCCATGATTAATCTGCCATACTGTATTTTATAAATAAAATTAAGATTACTTACCATATTATCACTTTATCTGTTATTTTGTATGTGTGTGTGTGTGTGTGTGTACATCTATTTTAAATTATAGAGTTAGAAATGAGCTTACATAACCTATTGTGGTCACATTAAAAAGAGAAAACTACAGAAACAGGGAAAAGTATGGTACTGGTTTAATTAAATATTAGGAGACATATCATATGGTAACTCTTACCCACATGAAATTCCTTTGGCTGAACACACTAACTAGTTAAATGGAAAACTGAATTTCCTCCTTAATTTGCTGAATTTCCTATAGTTTTCTATTCCTTCCTTCCTCTCTGTTTTGATGAATGACTCGCCAGGAGTCATTCAACAAAGACACAAGAAGAGACAATGGGAAATGCACACCTTTAGGTCAAAAAATAATGATTCCCATCAAAACATCTTGATCACATAAAGACAGTTTCTACTGAGAAGAATGTAAGTGGAAATCTCTCTAGGTCAGACTAAATAGGATTTTAGGTGTAAAATGGTGAAAAACCAAGAACTCGCAGCACTCAGGCTTCTTTTAAAAATGAATAATCAAGACAAACGGCTATTTTTGCTTTGGGGAACTCAACGTGGCTAGCAAAGCTTTCAAAGAGAGTGTGAAAGCACAATGACTATGAAAAACTAAAAGAGATGCACATTAAATAAGCTTCACATAATTGAGAATAATAACCTGGGCATTATATTTAGCTTAGCTATGTAATTTTCTCCAGCAAAATACAACATCAAGAAAGACGGTGGATATGATTATATTATTTTGGTTTTCAACATTGATTTTTTTTAAATTACAGAAGCAGCAGCATATGTTTATTATTGAAGAAACAGAATACAGTTAAAAAGAGGCAGAAAATTAGACTACTATAATTAGCCTCTAACTCAGAATTATGGCTAACATATATTTCTAGGCACTTATATCTGTGAATAATTGAATTCTTTTAATTTTTTTCTTTTTGCTGATTTAGGGTCACAGGATAATTAGGATAGGAAAATATTTAGGGAGCTGCTTAAATGTCTTAAATGAGGGCTCCTGGGATAAGTAAAGAAGTATCACATTCACAAAGGAGTATCAAGCAGTCTTTCAAGCTGATATGTATAGTACATTTAAAAGAAGACTGATCTTTTCTGATTCTGAAATAATATTTCCTATTCTCAGTTGAAATGTAAGTCCAAATTTTGTAGGGATTTCTGTGAAAAATTAAATCCTCACTCCCCCACCCCACCACCAAAGCCAAAAATGTCAAGAAAGTATTTCCTTACAGAGAAAGGACTTTTGTAACTATAGGATGTATGAAAGATACTTCCCACAAAATGCATTTAGAGTAATCTGAATCCTCAGTGGTTATGTAATACAGAGACCTGAATTTTAATTCTCAGTATGACTTTTATCAGTCACTCTATTACTTATTAGTCACTCTATTACTCAGTTTCTCTAAAATGTAAGACAGTTTCCGGCCCACCACTCATCAAAGATGTGTGAAAAGGAATGAAAGAAGTGATGGTAGTTGATCCTTACAAGGGATAAATGCTAACTCAGAGACCTTATTGTCGTGATGTTGTATGAATGTAAGTCTTGGACTATAGAACAATTGGTCTGACTGACTGAATGTCCTATGTAGATTCTCTAATTTATTTATTTTGCAAAACCTGAGTACCTTCCAAGTGCTGCTAAACAAGATAGATGTGGCCTTTGCATTTGTGGGACTTGCAATGTAATTAATCTAAATTTATTTAACAAATCTTACTTATTTTTAAAGCCATTCACTTGGACAAAACAATAATTGCAATTTGTTAGAATCTGTCAGCACTCATTACAACAAAGGTAGGAAGGGTTCTTGCCATTTTTAAATGGGGGATCCAAGGCCTAATAGGGTGAAGTGACTTGCCAGAGGTCATACAGCAAAAGGGAGGCAGAACTGATGTTCTCACCTCCTTCCCCACCCACCATCACCAAAATTAGCTGTACCAAGACTGGAGCAATAGCCACCCTGACTCTCCAACTTATGGATGAGACATGATTTTGTCAATCGAGCTAAGCCCTGATCTAGTTTTTTCAAGGACTCAATAGATCATCTTCTTTGTGTCTTTCCTAGCCCCATGCAGATGATAAAATCAACCATCTTTGCAAAAGCCATCTGTTTTCCTCAGATTATAGACTAGATTAAACAATAAATTACTATAACATTATTTTTTCAGTAAGTGTCAGCATATGCTTAAGAAATGTTGCTTTTACTGGTAGATATAGGAAACTTCTTGCTATTTTACCCCAGAAATCTAGAGCACATATATTACAGGAGAAATTCATTTTGTCCAATTACGATGCATTTGGCTAATATCGCTGTATTACTTTGAACTACACCACTTATGTAATCTTGCAAAATGCTATATGTATCTGCTTGAAATACACTTGAACTTCTTTAGTTCAAACCATGGAGAAATAACTTGAAAACTTTTTAGAAGATTTTCTTGCCTTTTAGAAAATTAGCTTGAACAGAATGGAATTCGCCTACACCAAAATCACTGTAGCTTCTGATCAGTACTTTAACACAATAAACTATACATTAAATATGTTTGGAAAGAAAGTTTTGATGTGAGCTAATGTGTTGCTTACCCTGGTCTCTCATTCCTGTCTATTTTTGTAATGATCTATTCAGTCTATTAAGATTCTTTCAAGATTATATTCAATATTCCAGGAGTTGTTATTCTGAACAGTACTCTTATTTTCTTATCCATTTTAAATTTCATAATGTCTCTATTATGAGGTATCTCTTATTTTGTCAATAATACTTACCCTTAAAATGACAGACTTTTTTTTTCCCTTTATTTCTCTCTTGCTATATACAAAGATATGATTTATATTTTGTGAAATGGAGTAAGTTGCTTTTTGATCATGATATTGACAGAAAATTAGTTGGAAAGGAAGCATTATGTTTTCATTTTTGAGAGTCTGTGAGTTTAAAAAGTCTTGCACATTTATGAATTATTTATTGCAATATAATAAAATCAAACAGGTAAGTTTATGTTTTCAGGAAACTTAACCCCTACACTTAATTTAATGAACAAATCTATTTGCTCTTTCTTTCATTTTCTCACTCTCTCAGATATTATATTGAGCACTTACTCTGTGCCACATATGAGGAAATTAGCTGTATATCAAATGTTATAAAACTGAGTGAATATTTGTACTGAAATGCACATTTATGATCACTCTTGATAAATAAGTAAAGTGGTCCAAATGAGAGTTTCCCCCCTTGCAAGGAGCTGCAGACCATCCAAATACAGAAAAAAAATATGAGATGGCAAAAGTTGAGATGTTTCCTTTTGGACTTTTTGCCTGCACATAAATGAGGAAGGCAACATCTCTATAATCCTGAACTAAAAATCTTTAGTGTAGTGAGATATACTAAATAATAACAGATACAAAACATCAACTGTACTAAAATATTTTTTATTCACTTTAATAATAATCTATTGAAATTACATATCTTTGGCAGGGCACGGTGGCTCATGCCTGTAGTCCCAGCACTTTCGGAGGCAGAAGCAGGCAGATTGCGAGGTCAGGAGTTCGAGACCAGCCTGACCAACATGGTGAAACCCTGTTTCTACTAAAACTACAAAAATTAGCTGGGTGTGGTGGTGTGCACCTGTAATCCCAGCCACTCGGGAGGCTGAGGCAGGAGAATCACTTGGACCCAGGAGGCGGAGTTTGTAGTGAGCCAAGATTGTGCCACTGCACTCCAGCCTGGGTGACAGAGTGAGACTCCGTCTCAAAAAACAACAACAACAACAAAAGAAACTACATATCCATTTTATCATTTTCATATACATTTTAAACAAGAAAATTGAGATGTAGACATGCCTAAGTTTACTTGACATAATAAGGACTGAATCTCAGATCACCAAATAGAATCAATAGGGTTTGACAACTCTAAATAATTGTGTATATAACATTCTTAGAGGTTCAGAACCCAAAGACAGATTTCTTTGCACCCTCAACCCAAGTTCTAAGTCACAAAACATAAAACTTTAATTTACCTTCTTTAAAAAGGAAGGAGATTTATAGCACAGAGATAGTAAAATAGTATACATACACATATACATACACGCATGGTTTTGAAGCAAATGTCTATTTTTATATCGGTTGAAGGTGGTATAACTGATGAACTACTCAGATTTATTCTGTGAATTATGTCTCTTGGACTCTTGAACCAACTTTATTTTTGTTTTTGTTTTTGTTTTCCATGTAAACATATTTATCTTTATTGAGATAAGGAAGTAATGGACTCTTTTGGCTTAATGGTTTTAAGCTTCTGCCAACCTTGCTCTGGCCAATGAAATTCTACACTTAGCACCATGGCTAAGAGGCAGCAAAAACCGAAAGCAGGACTTACCTTAGAAAAATATCAGAGCCTGTTCCTTGGACCCCTGCTTCTTGCTTTCTATCTATTCTAATTCCCTAGGTAATCACATTGCAGTCCCATGGTTTCGAAAACAACTTATAGAATGATGAATCACAAATTTATATTCCAAGCTTAGACATCACCCCTGAAATCTACACACATATAGAACTGCCACCTTGATTTCCATTTGGAAGCTTAACAGACGCTTCACATTTAACATGTCCACACCTATTCCTTCAGCTGAAGTAATGGCAACTTCATTCTTTCAGGAACTCTTGGCAAAAACTTTTATGCCACCCTCAACTTTTGTATTTATCTTATATACCACATAAAATCCACAAGCAAGTCCTCTTGGCTTCTCCTTCAAAAGATATGTAGAATTTAACCAAAATATACCTATATTTCTATATAGAATTTAATATATTCTATTTATCTAGAATATGCCTGGATTTATCTTCCCACCTTCACTGCCACCATTTTGGCCCATCATATGCTACCTAAATTATTGCAATACCTCCAAACCGATCTCCTGTTTCCACCTTTTCCCTCCCCAGGTCCCTTTTTAAAACAGTAACCAGAGTCACCTTTCTATAACTTAAGTCACGTCATGTGTCTCCTCTGCTCAAAGCCCTGAAATGTAAATCGCATTCAAAGTAAAAGCCAAAGTTTTAATAATTGCTATG
This sequence comes from Rhinopithecus roxellana, assembly GCF_007565055.1. Lineage (NCBI taxonomy): Eukaryota > Metazoa > Chordata > Mammalia > Primates > Cercopithecidae > Rhinopithecus > Rhinopithecus roxellana. Next base: position 73,373,206 of record NC_044558.1, read on the forward strand.
GATCATAAGGTCTTCCATAATGCAGCTCTTGTACCTCTTTTATTTCATTTATTACTACTCTCTGCCTTATTCACTCTATGACAGCCACCCTGGCTTCCTTGTTTTTCCATAGTCTGACCTCAGCATCTGCCTGGCATGCTCTTCTCTCAGATACTCATATTGTTAGCTCCTTTACTTCCTTCAGGTGTTTATTCCAACTTTCCTTCTAGTGATGCGGCTCCTGAGTTCAGTCATCCCCTCAATACTTACTCTCTCTACTTCCCTGCATCATATATATATCCCTATTTTCAATATCTAACATGCCATGTCTTTTAACCATTTATCTTATTAAGGTCTAACTCTCCCAGTGGAAGACCTCTGAAGGCTGGTAGCTTTTCCTGTTTTGCTCCACTAGGCATTTCTGTGGATTACATTGTGCCTGCTGTATAATAAATACTCATAAGAGATTTTCTGAGTCCGTGAGTGATGGAGTGAAGTCCATCCAGTATTAAATATGATCAAATGTAGTCACTGTATACTTTTGGTCATTACTTTGTGGGAAACGCTATGAAAATGGTAGGTTTTTAAATATATATATATATATATATATTTAAATATATATATTTAAAACTATATATATATAGTTTCTTATATATATATAGTTTCAATAGTTTCTTAAGAAAAAGGCTTTTCTCATTGAAAGGGTGTTACAAAATTTTGAATTTTATATGTCCCTCCGTATCTATCAAGCAATCATCTTTCTCCTATTATGGAGGAAATCACCAATATTTGATATGTAAATAACCACAGCTATATATATATATTATATAAACACACACACATATATACATACACACACATACACACAATTTCACATGGAATACATAATGTATAATTTTGTGTGAAATGTATGTGTGTGTATATGTACATACACACACATCAGATTGATGTATTCCACACAAAATCCTGCATGTATTCTAAAAGCCTGTTAGGTTTCAGTCTCCATGGAGGTATTTAAAGTCAAATTAATGGCATAATATTAGAACTATAAGAATAGAAACATGATTTTTAAATTGTGAAAAGAGGTATTTATATATTGTTTCAAAGGGATATTTGATAAATAAATGAAAATTGGTGAAAGTATATGAAGAATTCATCTTTTAATTAGCACTTTGGTGAATTTTGTCTTAGCCATATAGAAGTACAGAAAACATACATTCAAAGCTGAATTTCGTAACAGATGACACTTAATTAAGCCCCATTTATAAAGTAGATGATTATTCTTGCTGATTGGCATTTCTAAGGAGATTAATAATTTATTATGTCTTTATCCCTTTCTAGTGTTTAATTACATAGAGTTCACAGTATTTTATAGATACTAACTTATTAAGAAAATGATTGATTATACATCCTTTCTTGGTACTATTCTATTTCAGGAATATTTTCTAGAAAATCTAACAGAATTTCCCTGTGGAATAGGAACTTTAATGATGGCACAATACAACATACATAAGTTTATAAACTGAAATGATTAGAGATCCTTGGGACTAGAGCCAGGTGACTAATGAGCTGAGAAAGGAAGTGTCCGTAACAATGAGTGACACATTACAAGGTATGTAAATATTCAGTCTCATTTAATTAATAATAAGCCATGATTATCAATAATGTAGCATTATTATTAAGACAATGGAAACTTGTCCATTTTGTTTCATAGATACTAATAGTCAGAGAGGAATTAAGTTTACCTGGAAAATGATATGGAGGGTCACAGAGAAGCACCATTCCTTTCCCTTCTTTTACTCTGACCTCAGGACGTTCCTCAGGTGGGAAAGGATCAAGATCTAATTACAAAAGAAAAAAAGGGAAACATTCACTCTCTCATCAATAGAAACAGAGACATTCATCAATTTTACCTTTCAGCGAATAACTCATTCTTGAGATACAGCACTTCTCAGTGGTTTGGCGAAGCCTAGTAAAGTCAGCTCCTTGTTCTTACATTGCTGAGATTTGTATACACTATTAAAAAGTTCTGTGATGAGCTCAAAGTCTACGGATATTGGGAGCAGCCTGCATAACAATTCTGATCACCCTGAAAATCACAAATATCCTAAAGACTTTTGTTTCAGACTTAGGGAGATTCTCAGTCAGAGTATCTGGAAATATAATGAAATCAGACAAACCCAGGATCTACCAAAGAAAGTAAGAAAGAAAGAATGACTTAAGAGGAATGGACTCATTTGAAAGGTATTTCCCTTCCTGAGGGAGGACTTGGATATTAGGAAGGAATAAGGGTGAAAGGCAGGACCCTATTTAGGGAACATGAAAGTGACCAATCTCTTGCTCCTTCTCAAATTCTGGGTTTGCTTCAGTTTTAATTTTCTTTACTCTTTTCTGTGTATTTGGAACTTACATTTCGCTTGATATTCTTCTTCCAGTTCTTCATTTGTTTTACTGACACTCATTCTACTTTTTTTTCTGCCTCTCTTCCTGTTCCTTACCTGTGATCAGCACCCAAATCATAACATTGAATTGTTACTTTTCTCAGTATAAATTGTATACCTCTGAAAATCCATCTATTCCAAGTGTTACTTTTTTGCACAGGACTTTTCAAATCTACTTCTCTAGACCTGGGTCTTATTTGAATGCCATCCCTATCCTCAATAGCTTACTTGACATTTCAACTTGGATAACTCAATATCACAATAACCTCTGCATGTGAAGCAACCATTTAAATGCTTCCTGCCATCCTTGAAATTGGTTTTTCTTGCTCCCATCCCATTATTAATGAGAACAGAATGTTTTTGCCCTTTGACTAGATATTCCTTGGGAAACAAAATTTACAGTCTTCTTTCCTTTTTTGCAACCTGTTAATTCCTTCCTTTATATCTATGTTATTTACATTTTCACTCTCACCACACTAATGTAATCATACTTCTCTTCCTGGACCTCTCTCATTCCCTCCTGATAAACCCTACCACGAAGGACTTCTTAAAACATTGTTTTCATCCTATAATTCATTTTGCAAAAGATTTAAGTGCTGGTTTAAATCATACTGGAGATCACCTGGTCCAACTCATCTCCCAATGTAAACCTTTCTTTCAAAACAACCTCTAATTTTTAGCTTAGCACAGTTTTTCATTATTAGTCCTAATTAAATGTTTCATGTAATTTAAATTTAATATAAATTAACTAAAATATAATTATATTTATTCCTACTATGAGAAATCAAATACTAGGGAATAACATATTGTCATGTTGGGTTGATCTTTGAAGAGTCACAGTCATTATGTTGCAATATGTGACATTTTCTTCCCCCGAAAGCCTCTTTGATAATACATGACTTGGCGCTTCCATTGATGCATTTCTTTTTTTTTTTTTTTTTTGAGACAGATTCTTGCTCTGTCACCAGGCTGGAATGCAGTGTCACAATCTTGGCTCATTGCAACCTCCACCTCCCGGGTTCAAGCAATTCTCCTGCCTCAGACTCCCGAGTAGCTGGGATTACAGGCACGTGCCACAACACCCAGCTAATTTTTGTAGTTTAAGTAGGGACAGGGTTTCACCATGTTGGCCAGGATGGTCTCGATCTCCTGACCTTGTGATTCACCAGCCTTGGCCTCCCAAAGTGCTGGGATTACAGGCATGAGCCACCGTGCTCATCCTGATGCTAATTTTTAGAGAGTCATTCAAGATCCTCAGACCCCAGCCTTCCTTTATTTGACAACATCATCTTTCATTGTTTCAAGTGCATTCATTGTATGCCTTGTGGTGCTTTGTTTTGTCCATCACACAATTAAGGCCCACTCATCTTGTAAGATCTACCTCATCTATGATGCCTTCCTCTCACTATCCTTTCTTGATGGTTCTTCTTGCTGAACTCACCTAAACACCCTTGCCCTTTTTAAAAAGTTACAGTTTACTTACATCCAAAGCTCAGGGTTGCTTCAGTGCTTCTGACCATCCCGTAGCTATTGGATGCTAAACAGTAGTAGATTCCAGCATCTTTCTGTTTATCAGGGTTGTTGATAACAAGGTTTCCTCCTACCATACTGTATCGATCACTTGTGAGATCAACGTCCCCATTATTCATTCTCCATCTATGAGAAAAAGACACAAAGGTTATATTACAAGTCATGAGACCTAGAAACTCTACGGAGCTAACACAGTTCTAAAATAATTTGGGTATGGCTCCATGTGAAGTCAGACAATTAAGAATATGATTCAGGTGGTATTTCTTTGTACTCTATAATTCTGAGTCTCTAGGACCATAATTTGTAATTTAGCTCAGGTACAGACAGGTAAACCTCAAAGTATGTGACGTATTTTGTCTTTTTTTTGTGAGGTATCTCAAGTGACAAATATTTTGTTGAGTTTTTCTCCATAAATTGATTTCTTGGGATGTAATTGGTAGCCATCTATGCACCAGTTAGATTCATACATATGCAGATATACTGTCTAAAATATTAAAAGCATTGTTCTACCAGAAATAAATATAAAATATCAATATCTGACTCTAAATTTCAAAGTAATTTTTCAATAAAACATACTAATTGACATTGGGTTCTGCTCAATAAGTGACATATTCTGACCACTAGAGGTCAGTCACACAATTTGAAAATGATAAAAGTCAGTAGGGTTTTTGAAAATTTATTCCGAGCCACAAATATACAAGTAAAACTGGATTTTCCTTAGCCTAGAGTTAGTGGTCATTTATGTCTTTTCTCATTACTCAAAGATTACTTTTAATAAAGTAAAAAAGGTAAGCAATTCTTTTTCTCACCAACTACACAATATCATAACAATGTAAGACATGCTGCAGATAATCAGAGCATTAACTGATAGGGATAGTACTATAAATAGACTGGAAACAGGGATCTAACTTTCTGATGTGATGATGAAAAGAATGCATGTAAAAAATAGTTCTCAACTAAGAGAACCAGCTGTATAATTTTATAATCATTCTTTATCAGGGTTTATCCTTTAAAGTTCCATGTCCTGAGGAAAGTCATAAGCCTAGAGCTGTGGTCAAATCGCTCAAGTAGTAGTGGCTTGTGGCCACATCACTCATTCCCTGACCACTTCTAATTTGAGTAATAATCATGCCCAAAAGTCCTAATGACTTTAGAATATCTGTCGTCAAATCAAAGTTACTGGAACCTTATTAGTTACAATTTTTTCAGTATAGGAGATAATTTAAAAGCAAGTATAGAAAACTGTGATTTTGCATTTTTAAAACTTACTAAATTACAATCCAATGAATAAAGCCTTCCTCTTACCACAGGTGATGGCAATATTGTCCCTGCCTGAACTATCTAGTGTTAAGTTGCTTAGCTCTTGTCAAGACAGTGGGTTTCTTTGTTGGGCAGCTCCAATTTTTGTAATTTCTCCCTCATTATATTGGTTCCAACTTTTTGTTTATTATCTTAATTTCCTCCACATGGATCTGATTGTGCTTGTGACATCATACAAGGATTACGTTTTTCTGTGTTTGAAGAAATTCACTGGTCTAGTTTCAGAAACATAGACTATTCTACAATCCTTTTTAATACTTTTTTAATTGTAATGCTTGTTTCTTTGGGGATGGAGGAAAGATAATGATAAGCCTCAAGGCTTATAAGTCAGAAGTAGGCCGGGCACGGTGGCTCAAGCCTGTAATCCCAGCACTTTGGGAGGCCGAGACGGGCGGAGCACGAGGTCAGGAGATCGAGACCATCCTGGCTAACACGGTGAAACCCCGTCTCTATTAAAAATACAAAAAATTAGCCGGGCAAGGTGGCGGGCGCCTGTGGTCCCAGCTACTCGGGAGGCTGAGGCAGGAGAATGGCGTGAACCCGGGAGGCGGAGCTTGCAGTGAGCTGAGATCTGGCCACTGCAGTCTAGCCTGGGCGACAGAGCAAGACTCCGTCTCAAAAAAAAAAAAAAGTCAGAAGTAATGTCCCCCATTGTACCTCTCGGGATGTTGCTATGAATAGCACGTTGTCACAGAACATGCTACAAATATAAAACTATTATATGAATAAAAAATTGGATGATTACCAAGGTTAGTATAATTTGTCCTGAAATTCAGTACATTTTAAAAACTTTAAATGTTATTTTCCATCAAACTACTTGCATCATGAGCTGATTTTTTTTTCTGTTCTTTCCCCCTTTTTTTTTCCTGTCAAATGCAGACTGCCTTCATAACAAGATTAAACGTCTATCTGTCTTCTCCAGTTCTATCTATTAATGTATGGATAACCAGGCCAAACTTAAAGTGGGAATTTCAGTGCTGGGTTCAACCTGTGAGAGGCAGTTGGTGACTTACTGGCAAAGCAAAGCTTTGCTTTTTATTGTGCCAGTGTGGTGGGGGGATGGGGGCACCAAGGAGAAGCATAGCCTTTTCCATGTTTCTAGAACATTATCTGAGAGCAGCCCTTTCTTCTGGTTGCCTCTGTTCCAGCCTAGAGACGGATTTGCTAAGGTCCCTTGTGTGAATGTTAACAAGAGTGTCACAGAATAAGTGTCATTGAAAGAGCTTTCGGGATTCTATCAATCTATCCAGATAGATAAATAATGAAAAAATTGCATACCTCTTTGGAAGTCATAAAACCTGTGTTTCAGTCTTGGATCTGTGATTTACTAGTTCTTGAGCAAGCAAATTTACTTATTCGGGATTCAGCTTCCTCTCCTGTAAAATTTTCTTGGATTGGATCTCCTCTACATATCCTATTAGTTCTATTATTCCATGTCAGTGACAAATAGGCTCTCATTATATATGGCTTAAGGGTGCAAATAAGTCTAGCTCATCAACTATTTTCAGAACAAATGTGTTATTTATAATTTATAAAATACCTACTTATGTCTCATTTCCATTCATGAAATTGAAACAATAAAAATAATTTCAATGGGATGGTAATTTTGTATCTAAATTCACATTTTATCTTAAGAATTATTTTGTAATTATAGCCAAAGGCAGGAAAAACCTGAGTACCATTAGAATCAAATGGGTGGAAGGGGATATTCTCTTTTATAAGAACTTTTTATAATAACAGGAAGTTACTTTTCTATCCAGGAAAAAATATTAAAATTAACTTTGTTGAGCAACAACCTTCAATTTAGTCAGGTGACATGAACAAACTAGAACCCCCAATTTCTCCATCAGTCACTTGTTTTGTCTTCATGGAACCATTGCATAGGTGAAATTTAAACCCACTGGCTTTCGGTTGATTTTTGCATCTCATTCTTTGCATCAGATGAGAAACTGTTGGTATACTTTTCTGACACATCTGAAACAGGAAAACTCATTGTTGCTTTTTATAAAGTTGTTTTTGACAGCATACATATGTAACCCAGAAAAACAGTAAGAGGTATGTTTATATAGATTTTCCTATAGGTGGAGACATTTAAGAAATTTGCTGTGTTGGCTGGAATACAGATATGAGACTGTTGAAAAAGCTGATGCTTTCTACAGTTATTTGTGCAAGATCTTTTTTTTTTTTTTTTTTTTTTTTTTGAGACGGAGTCTCGCTCTGTCACCCAGGCTGGAGTGCAGTGACCGGATCTCGGCTCACTGCAAGCTCCACCTCCCGGGTTTACGCCATTCTCCTGCCTCAGCCTCCCGAGTAGCTGGGACTACAGGCGCCCGCCACCTCGCCCGGCTAGTTTTTCTGTATTTTTTAGTAGAGACGGGGTTTCACCAGGATAGCCAGGATGGTCTCGAACTCCTGACCTCGTGATCCGCCCGTCTCGGCCTCCCAAAGTGCTGGGATTACAGGCTTGAGCCACCGCACCCGGCCGCAAGATCTTTAAATGTGCTTAATATAAAAATGTATCCATTTCTGTAGGTATGAGTTATCCAGGCCAGTACATAACAAAAACATTTCATCCTCAAATCTGTATACTTAAATTATGCATAATTTTATATAACCATTCGTAGGCTTAAAAACATGGTTTCCATTATACAAATTGTAAGTGGATGATGTCAAATGCCAGTAGCATTACCTGTGCAGAAAATACTGGGAATTATTAGCATATATTTAAGAAAATCTCCTATTTGAGCATTAGACAACTTTTTTAATGCTTGTATGCCAATATTTGTGTTAATGTCCATGGAATTTGCAGAAAGCACTATATTATATCTGTACAAGTTCATAGCTGCTGATCTGTGATCATTACTCTGATACTCCATTCTGAAAAGAGAAGTGAGGTACATTACTTGTAAACCGGGAAAGGGCTGGCTCGTGCCCTACAGTTGAGTGAGACTTTTCCTTCCAGTGATTCCTCTGGATAAATGGTATTGATTGGCTGCTCTTCAAAAATTGGTCCAAATCCTTTGTCTTCCTCAGAAACTACAAGAAAAATTTTAAAAAATTGTTTTACATTGTACTGCTTTATAAGTCAAAGAAAATTTGGGAACACTGAAAAAAATTTGCTTGGAAAAAATCAGAAACAGAATCTCCATTTTAATTCAAAACAAAGATATTTGCCAAACATCAGGCTCTTCATTTAAAATTATTTTCTGTGAATCTCCTGACATTTCTCCAAATGTACCATGTGTTGCCAAACTTAACTACTTTCCACTTCCCCAAACAAGCTGTGCTTTCATGCCCCCGAGCCTCTGCATATGCTTTTGGTTTTCCTAGAATCATCATTCTACTTTTCTTGTCCTATCAAAATTTGCATGATACTTTGGTGACCTAGCCATAGTTAGTTCCATCAGGAAGCCAAAACCTCTCATCTCTCCTGGCTTCTAGTGGTCCTCTTTTGAGTTCCTGTAGTTCCCCATATAGGTTATGGTACTTAATACACTTGCTATGTTTCTTGGTACAACTTTCTGTTCTGCTAGATTGCAAATGCTTGGGAACAGGTGGCTATGTCTTTCATCTGTGTACATCATTCTCCTGGGTAGCTGCCTGGTTGTCTGGAAAACAATAGGAGCCTAACGATTTTTGAACAAGAGTCTGAATGTGAAGGAGAGTTTCTTGATGTTGCGGAAATGAGTCTCTTTTCTGAGCCAGTTTTTGTTGATTTTTTTCTAAACATGTGACTAGCATTGGCACTCAGCACCATCTAGAACAATCAATCAATAAATTACATGGATATTGGATCTAAACAGCTGTTTTAAAATTTATCACAAACAGCTGTGTTGAGAAGCAGTTGTTTCTGGTGGTCTATTCTCCCTGGAAGGGAAGAGTGACACCTCACAGCAGGATGAGAAGAGAATCATTTACATGACACCACTGTGGCAGCATTTACAGAGCACAGCACAAAGCCATATGCTTCAAATGAATTAATAATGATCTGTGTGGCTAGAAAGAACGAATATTCTTACAGGTCACTGGAATGTCTCTGCCAGATCTAAGCCATGATTCACTCCTCCAGTTATTTTTTAAGAGAGAGGTAAAGGCAATGGCACACAGACATTTTATCTTCTCTAACACTAAACTTGAAGACGAGAGCTCTGTTCCAGCTTCTTTTTGAAGAAATAGTTTCATTATGTCATTTAAATCTCACCTCAGTACCATTGTCAGTGTGCCTTTGGACAAATTATTGAATCTCTCCAAAGCTCAATATCACTCTTTATAAAATGGGGATAATAAAATCTACCTGATTATTGTCAGAATTATTTTGAGACAATTCATGGAAGATGGCAGTGTACCTGGCTTATAATCAGCAATGAATAAATGCTAATTTTAAAACCATTCTCATGAATTTTCCAATCTCTTCAAAATTTAGTTTATGTTTCTTATGTATATAAAATATTCGACTAATCACGAAGCTTCTAAAAACCAGAAGACAAGTTTTCACTCATGTAGCTCTGGTCCTATTAGCACTGTGTTTGGGACACTGAGTACATTTTTTTTGTACATATAGATGGTTACTAAAATCCTCAAGTTAATTCCACTGCCCCTCCTCCCCCACCCCCCACCCCAGCCACTGGTATGAGGAATTAATTTCTCTAATTAATAAGTTAACCCAAAATGTTTCAAAGGGAGCTGCCTCATTCTTGGTTGAAATTTGCTGAAACTTTTATTCAATAGTTTATAGACCTCAGACACATTCCATAACCACCATCCTGTTTCAGATAGGAAATAAATAGCTGGATCAGAATCAGAAGGATGAGAGGAACTGATACTTAGACTTAGCTCCTACGCAAGATAGTAAGATCATCTAGTGAGTACTGAGCTGAAAATGCAAATTCAGGCTGGTCTTACTCTAGATTCTGTATTTTTTCCAGTATACCATGCTGACTTTATTTCTGCAATATCTGTTTGGTAGTTATTGTCTTAGGCAAGCAATTTGTTTTACAGGGCTCATATATTCAGAAAAGAAAGGAACATGAGCATATGTCCTAAGGACTCCATGTGCCTACCACAATTATTATTAAGATTACAAACATGAGTTATTCACAGAGATGCTCTCTGCCAATAATTTTGAAAGTTGTGTTCTAGGTTGTCTCTGGTTCCATATCCTTCTTGAGGTTGTAAAAGCCATAAATGAATATAATGTTTTCTGCTTCACTTCTAATAATTTTACTGATGATGTCTAATATTTTCTGGCTATTCAGGCTGTAACAGCACAGCAGGGAAAAAATAAGAAATGAATCCTGAATCCCTGATTACTGAAGACTTTCATTTTTTATGTAAGGTCTGGATTTTCTGATTTCTCAAAGAAATGACCTTGTGCTTATCTGTGATAAAAATCATATGTTATTTTTCTTCTCAGTTTGACAATTTCATAAGCTCTTCCTTGAGTCTCTCCCAATTGCACAGGTTTTCTGACTGGAGCAATTTAGTAACACCTGCCAGTTTGAAGATCTTGTTTCTTCTCAATGCATATAAAAATGCTTAAAAAGACAAGTAGATAAATCAATATATAGAGATTCTCTTCTTGAAGGTAAGATAATTTCTATTCCCACCATAATCCTTGATAAATAATGACTTTAGTGTGAATTATTTTAAAACAATTTATTTTAAATCTAAGTTCATAAATATTTAGAAAACTAAAAATAAATATTGCTTAGGGGAGTGTAAAGTTCAAAAAGATCTTCCAAGTACTTTGATACTTATGCAACAAGCCTGGGGATGATGTAAATGTTATTATTACCAATGGAGAAGGCTATCCGTGTAAGAAGATTTAAGGAGAAATGAATGTGTGTTGCGAGTATGCATATACTTTAAACATAAGGCCACTGATCTGCATTGGATTGGATCTTGAGTTTCCACTTCTTACAACAGTGGTAGCATAGAAATTTCAGATGGTCATGTTGGGAGCAACAATTTGATACACTATAGGTGTTAGTTATCCTTGATCTGACTTTGGGTACTTCAATAAGTTTTTAGACACAACACCAAAAGCATGATCTATCAAAGAAAAAAAGGATTAAGTTGAATTTTCTTAAAATCAAAAGATCTGCTCAGTGAAAGACAATGTTAAGAGAATCTCAGGTCTTCAGGGTTAAGAGTTTTCCTTTGAACCTTCTCCTACTTGCATTCTACAAGCAGCACATTGGAAAGATTTTTTAGATACTAAATATTAGTCTCATTTAATGGAATATAGTAGTGATTAAATATGACTTCCTAAAATACGAACTCATCTCAAGAGGTACAGACTTACATTAATAAAGACCAGTTACACAATTGTATTTCCAATGTAGAAATAGACAGCCCTGGCCTGTCTAGTGTCTGCTTCTAAAGTGGCTTCTAGAAGTGCCATTATATGGAGGGTCATCATACAGAATTCTAAATTTAATTCATAATTTCATTTGCTTCCTTGAAAGAAGCTTTTTTATCTCTTTGAAGTAAGGTGAGTTACGGTCATTCAGAATTGCTTTAGTTATTGAAAGTACTGCTTGGAGCCTTCAAATACAATAAAGACAGACTCATATAAACATATTTCTATGTAAAGATTAGTTAGTAGATTTTCATATTTTAATGAAATGAGTAGTCTTAAATATTTCTTTTGATAATGTATCCTTTCATTTAAGGTATGTGCTTTTGAGATAAAAGCTGGTCAGCTTTTAGAAAACTGAGAGTATGTTTTAAGTAGCTTTTTTATCTTAATAATATGTATTTTTAAAAAAGGAAAAGGTGCTAGCCAGGAAAATTTTCATGGAAAATTATAGAATGTCACATACTAATAATGATGAGGCTATGCCTATCGGGTTATACTGAGTATGTATACAGAGTTATTCCTATATATAAGGAATGAGCAAACCCTCCAAGGGAATATGCAAGTATTTAACAATTTTGGAGTGAAATTTTATAAGCCAAACTGGATAATATTGGTGTGTTATGATACTTTTTCTTCTCAGTTATAATACCTTTCACAAATTATATGTATATATTTCTCAATACTCCCACTTATATTTGACCTTTATAGGAACAGACAATGCAAGCTTTCAGGGATTAAAATAAGAAGCGAATCTCCAGGAAAATACTGAAATTATTTTTCACATCGAGAGAATATTGCAGTTAAGATATTTCCCTTTGCCCTTTCCAAGAACAAAAAGCAGACTAGGACACACTTCACATCACATTCATTTTTCGGTTAAGATTTTATTTCATAGCTATATGCTTCTTGCTTTTCTAAACTTTTCAAGCCTGAATCACATAATGTATTCTGTTTGATGGTTTAGCAATGACTATATATATTTTATTTTAGGAAGATATTTGGGCCCTTGAAAGAAAAACTACTCAAAACAAGCATCTGTATTGCATTGCCAGGTTCAGCATGAACCTCTTGAATATGATCCTCATGTCTCCCTTGTAGGCTGTACCTTAGTTTATGACCATGCTAGCTCACCTAGGGTGCTCAGATGCAGGGAAAAGAATTTTCAGGGATATTTCAATACACGGCTCAGCAAAGGATCCAGTAATGTAAGCATTATGTTCTCAGCCTACAGAAAATACTGTCATCTATTGATTTTTTTCTACA